>NC_073727.1:25052500-26302500 GCF_023634155.1 Falco peregrinus
AGAAAGAAAAAAAAGGATTTTGTTCTGATGAATAAAGCCTTTAAAAAAATTAATGGAAGACAATTAAATTAAAAATAGGCTCCATGAAGGAAACAGCAAAAGAGACAAAGCCATCAAATCAATATCTTGTCTTTATATTGGGTTAACAAGCTCATCCTGGGAAAACTGTCTCTTGATTCTCATTGAAATCCCTGACCGTTGTCTCTTGAGGATTTAATATGATCTTGACTCTTCCCAGGAGACTGCACTGAGATGTTTTACATTTTCATTAGATTTTTATCAGGCGTGATTTTATAACATGCCATTCCTCAGAGTTTGCATGAAAAATGATTTATTCTACACTGCATGCTGCTTACCATAATCTGTGAAAGTAACTCTCACGGCTGCGCCGGGGTGATTAATTGCTCTGTTATTGTTTACTGCTGTACATGGTGCGATAATGGTGAATTTAGATAGGAGTAGGCTCAGTCCTGCTTCCGTGGACTTCCCTGGGTGTCGTTCTGGGTGCTCTTGGATGACCGAGGCACTGAGTCCAGGGTGACCTGCAATAACCTACCCAGGAACAGTAGCTCCCCGCACACAGGGAGGCAGCTTGGCTGAAGAGTCCCCACCAGGTGCGAGGAGGCTTCTGCAGAGTCAGAACAGCTTGTAGGATCAGGTCCCAGGTGTTAGATGGTCACCTCTGCCCTTTGTTGCATTGATTAAAGGTAGCTGTAAAATACTGATGGGTCCAAGAAAGTGTTTGCGGGTTGACAGGCATGTGATAGGCTACAGTTGCCCCTCCCAAATTATCTTTATGCCATTGAGTTTTATCTCTAAAGAAGTATAGTAATATGCCATGAATAGTTTTCAAATGTTACTCAATATGCATTCCCTGCCAAAGACTTTTCATCTATTTTATACGATATTTGCTAATTACCAAGGCTATTTGGGCCCATTCCTGCAGCCTTTACACAGCTAAAGATCTCGGGCCATATGGGCTGGATCCTCAGCTGTTGTTGATTTGGCCCTAAAGCTTTAATCAAGGGCTTGTGCCATCCCAAGCTATTTTCTCCTCCAATCTGAGTCATGAATGAATCCAGAATGCTGAATTTGTGGTACGTGAACACAAGGCTATAACATGCATTGTGCAAACTGCCACAGTTGCTGGATTTTTATGACATCAAACAAGCAGGAGGAGATGGAACTATGAAGTAGAAAAACAAATTACTGCAACAGTAGTTAAGTGGACACAGGGGAGCCTTGGCCAAGTCAACTGCCTTCTGTTCTTTGCCCATCCACCTACCACGTGTGATCCTGAGTTCAAATGTACTGCTAAGGGCAACGTGCAGAGAAGGCTTTTCATAAGTATTTTCCAACTTTAGGTTTTTAATTCATTAATTCATAATGAATATTGTTGTTTTACTTGCATAATCTCTGCCTCCTCTGACTTTATCCCATTGTCAGTAATGGGCGCTAGATTAGCATGACTTCTGAGCAGATGAGCATATTTATCTCACCTTTGTTTTAGAGAGCAAGGTTTGGGAGGACTGGAGGGGGAGGAGAACCACAGCCTTTGTGGGATTTGCAGTAAGCATTGGTAGTAATTGTTCTGTTTTATCTTAGGGCGTAGGTGCCCTAGTCATTATCACCCCAAAGAGCCTGGCAAGAAGCAACTGGTGAATGCAAGTAGAAAAGGGAGTACAAAGGAGCCAGGAGAGCCAGCATGTGAGGCAGTGGACTTGGCACTGCACTTTGACACCGTTTTGTGGGCACTACATCAAAGCAACAAACTTCAGAGTGATACAAAGCCAGACAAGAGAAACTCTGGGGATGTTTTCTTGTTGCCCCTCACAAGCACAGGGGATGACTTCGGAAGCAGCACAAAGGTGCTTCTTTGAGTTGAGCAGGCAAATGGAAAAGACTCACATTATTAACTGCTAAAGCCGAAATTCACCATTTTCGGCATGGAAGAGGGACAGGCTATGGCTGACCTGCCGCAAGAACAGAAGCAGCTTACATTTGCCCGAGTTAATAAATGAAGACGGGAGAAAGGAGGGAGCGGCAGAAAGTGTCTAGGAGAAAGCTTCAAGGTTAAAATGCTGGGCAGAGAAAGGAACCTTTGCAGCACATTTTGAGTGGGTGCACATAGGATGAGGTTACATTACAGGCCAGAGAAAACCAAGTAGTGATGCACTGTAGTGACTGAAAAGCTGAGAAGCGGGATGAGTCCAGACTTTATGGATGGATGGGCAAAGCTTTTAGGTATTGCACAGAAGAAGAATCTACAAGATTTAAATATAGCTGAAAAGAGAGTGCCTGCAGATGGAAATGATATCTAAATCATGAACCTGAAGGACAGGAAAGATGATGGTGCGGTCCACTATTACTGAGCAAATAATATGGAGTGAGCACTCAGGGAGAAATTATTAAGACTTTAATTCTTGCCGTATTGATCTTGAACTGAAGGGTCAGCACCAGTAAAGAACTGTCAGGGAGACAGGCTGAAATATTCATTTGGACAGGAGAGCAATGGTCTGGAGAGGATAAGCAGATCCAAGAAACAGTCACAATGAATTATTAGTTGAATAATTTTTGCAGGTAAGATTCTATACAGATAGGAGGGAGAAGAGAAAGAGCAGAGCACAGGGGATGCTCACAGAAGCCTGAAGGGAGAAATAGGAAGGATGCTCTGCAATGTGCACTGATGTAGCAATGGCAGGGGTAGAAGAAGGGGAAAGACAGTCAGGAAGCCAAGGGAAACAAGATTTCCAGGGAGGCAGATATAATTCTTGGTATCAGAAACAACTACCAGCTTGAAAAGGAGGAGAAGGAGTACTAGTACTGAATTATGTCTAGGAAGCAGTCATTGAAGATTTCAGCAGGCTAAGGTCTTCCTTGAACATGCTGGAAAACCTTGAACAGTGCCCTATCTGCATTCATATTTTGTATGAACAGGCTAAAACCTTGAACAGTTAACGAATCTACCTTTTTGCCCTCATATTTATTTTATGGTAAAGTGGTTTTTTTTCTTTTGAAAACCAAGTAATTTTGAGCATTCAGACTAAAACTTTATCTCCAAGCTGTTCAGCTTTTCTGTTTTAGTCAAATGAAATATTAGGTAAGAATTTGCTTATAGAGTCTTGGAAAACATCAGGCTGCTACCTGACCAATTATAAACAGCTCCAGTAATGGCACTCTGTCTTCACTGTACCCCAGAATTACACCCAAAAAAGGCCAAGTGGGCCCTATCTGGTGCACTGACCATCTACAGACTCAGGTTGCAGCATGTTAATGGAGGATACTAAATCTAGTCACGGGAAGCCTCCACAAGAAGTATGCCAGTTGCTCAGATCTGGAGACTGTCTGCAAGAGCACTCCACTGATCTGCACCACCAGGCAGATAAACCACACTCAGTCAGTGCCCAAATCAAACAGGACTTTATCAGTCAACATCAGCCATCTGACCTGCATCTGGAAGCAAGTAAGAAGTCAGTGCAGCCTCCAAAGAGTTGATGTAATAGTCTCCTTGTGGCTGATAACCATCCTTCTTGCCCAGCAACAGATTCTGAGTGATCTTCAGGGTTAGTCTTGGGTACAACCCATTGCAACAAACCGATACTAAGATTAGTTCTACTTGGTATGAGAAGTTTCTTATTTTCTACACAGCAACGTAAAGAAAGTATTTTTTTCAATTAAAAAATTACATAGAAATAGCAGGGAACAAAGTGCAGTAGCCAGGAGTGATCTAAAAATAAAAATCCCACCACAGTTGTGCAGGGTATACGTCCATAGTATGCAGCATGCAGACATCCTAACTGTTACTGTGCAGTCCTTAGCGATAGAGTAAATCTGAGAGGGCACTTCGGGTGACTCTGCCCTTTCACTTAGACAAGTTTGGACGGCTGCTGTTACATGGGATGAAGGAAGGCTAAAATCAAGACTAGTCAAAGAAGAATGCAAAAAATTCTTTCAATGCAGGTAAGAACATGCTGCCTCCTTCCCCTGGCACCTGCTGGAGGCTATGCTATCTCAGTTTCCCCATTTTTTTTAAGAGTGCTCTTTGGTTTACTTTCTCTTGTGAACCCCCATGGCAGTGCCTCGGTAGGGGAGGTACAACTGCTGGTGGGTCTAGCCTTTGAGCATGGGTGTCGGCAAAACCTTCCCTTTCCTGCCTCCTGTGTATAAGCGATGCACCCAGTGTGTCTACTGTTCTAAGTGTCCCAAAGAAGAACCAGCGCCCTGCCATGCTGTGCTGTGAGGGGAAGTCACTGTCAAGGGATGCGGTGGAAGGGGACGCAGAGAGTGACGCCGTGCAGTTGACTGAGCTTTCCACAGGGGAAAGAAGTACAAGGGAAAAATAATGCTCCTTCCCAGGGTTTCCACAAGATAATGAGTACATTTGGGAAAGGAAATTAAATTTAAATTCTGCAATCTGCAGATCAGTGTTTCTACATAACATCTGGTTCAGTGATTTCCAAGTGACAATGACTAGGATCGTACCAAAAGTTACTAGAAACTCGTGGAAGTGAAGGAAGAATGGGCCGGAGGAGCTGTTTCTGGTGAGGCAAAATGTCTTAAAGGAGGAGCAGAAGCATTTCCAGTGCTGACTACCTTGTAAAATAGGCTTGTGACCTAAGCTGGCAAGGAAATGTCACATGCAAATACTAAATAAAATAATTAGGTATTTTATAGATAAAGGATTGAAAGGAATGAGTGATTTTCTGTGTTACAGCTTAGCCTAACTTTATAATTAAAGTTTACAGGATTCTTTTTTGTAAATACAAGTGCACACCAGTAATTTGGTGAAACACGTGAGGTTAAGCAAAGTCCCTGCCCTGTGAACACTTGGAACTGCACGTTGTAACCTCTCTCAACATTTAAATTGTATTGGAGGAATCTGGAAGCATAAAAGATGTTTTAAATGGTAGTTAGCAGGGCAGTAAAAATGAATTCCGAGATCATCTGTCTAAATTCACCAAGGAATTGGTTCTATGACTGCATTACCAAGAAGTCTGATTCCAAGCAAAACCCAGCGGCAGTTTTCCTTAAATAAAGACCATATTATCAGATCTAATTAAGTCTCTATATTGAGGAGACTTTCATTTTACTACGCTTTCGATCCTTCTTCAGTATTTCCCAAATCTTATTCTAGCTGCTGAACCCCATTACAGCTTCTCTTAACTGCAGGTTTAGCTCTCTCATAAAGACCACTGCGACAAATCCTGTAGTCACTACTCTTCAAATTCTTTCTCTTGTTTTCAGTTTGAAACATCATCTAATTTACACTGATCGTAGGGTTATTAGTGCCTGGGTTTTAAAATGCCAATGGTTGCCAGGATGCCTGCCCCATCTAGCCCACTGTTGATGCCTTTTGCTCTCTGTGGAGGGCCAAGTGTTTCCTTTGTGCTAAAAAGAAAATCATAACGTCTATGTATGCACTTTAATAGCATATATTCAAAATACACAGGGAGTTCCCCCCCTATTAGCTGAAATAGGTGCTTTTTTGTTTGCATGTTTAAAACCTGCCTAAATGCCAGCTTTTATTTGTGTTGTGCATTCAGTCCTTACTGAACTATGCATGAGAATGTGCCTCAACTCATGCATAGAAAACAGAGGCAAGCCGTGGTTCCCCAAAATGATTTTTAAAAAGGAGCTGGGACACTTTGCTTTATTGGCAGAGTAGTGAACTTCAAGAGGCTGGTCCTTAAAAGGAAATGCATTGTGGAGCCCCTGAGGTATTTCCATAGCAATGGTTGCAGCAAGCTTTCTATTGCCAGCCCTATTTTTTAATCTTCCTCTTGTAATTACTTTTTCTAAGGTACTTTTTGTACCTTAAGTTTGTATACACTCCATCTGTTTAGAGGATCAGCACTTAAGTGCTATCACAAGGGTATCTGCAGCAATGTCTCAGGCATTTTGTTTGTTCATTTTGTAGTTCAAGATGAATCAGATAAAGCATCTCAGATTTAAGAAAAATGACTGTAATGGTCCTTCTGCCTTGCTTGGGATCATCAGCCTCAGGAACTGCTTTGGGATGAAAACTCTTGAGTACGTGCTACTTGGTTTTCCTCAGAAACGGCAAGCTGGGGTTTCAGAAGTGGCAGGCGGGTAACTCAGAATGAACCATTCTGAAATCCTGGCATGTCCCAGTGGAAACAGTGAGCCCTTATTGTTCATGCTGCGAATGCTAGAATCAAGTTCAGATCTAGTGTCTTTAAAAAGGAATTTTTGCAGCTTTTCATTAGAAAGTAGTAGTGAAAGCAGCTAAAATAGTTCAAGATGTATGCTAGTGTATTCAGTGCAGTTCCCAGGATGGGGTAAAAGGGCTATTCTAGCTCCCCTCAAAATAACCTGGGATCCAAACTGCCCACGTGAGGGGGTGGGATGCAGCAAAGAGAAAGGGAGGAAAACAGAAGCAAGCAGTACTGGGGAGACATGGCTTCTGATAGCTGTGGTGGAAGGAAATTCATGCCTGGAAGAGATGGGCTGTGAGGAGACACAAGCAGGGATGGGGTGCCAAAATACTTTCTGTATCAGATCACAGATACAACCACAGCCAAGGTACAGGTTTCACACAGGCTTACTCAGTCCAAGGGACATACTCTTTGAGATTTCCATCCCAGACCCTCTGGTCTCCTGGTCTTCCTTCTGCACAACAGGACTTATTCGCTACTGCAGCTGGGCACTTTCAGGAGTGATATTTTCTTCTTGCCAGAAGAGTTGAGTATCTCCTACTGAATTTCTTGCAAGGAAATGTGGAAAGCAAGGTTTTGGAGTACTTGCCCATGAATCATTACAATCTGCAGGATTAGAGCTGTATTTAGTTTCACCCAAGTTCTTGAAACTGGAGTTAAAATTGAAAATACATATCAGTAAGTACCAAACGGAATTAGTAGAAAGTTACAGCCCAGAAGTTAGTAAACTGATCAGGATTTAACTCCAGAATTGTAGGGATTTTAAGATCATCCTGCTAAACACTGTAGGCCATGCTGGTTTGCTTAGATAAAGGGACAGAGCTGTACGTGATGGATTTACTCTGCTGTACTCATTGCCTTTCTTCTCTTCCCCCCACCTCTCCAAATTATGGTTCCACATAAGATCGATTAGTGTAAACTGCTGCTCATTGGGTTTAAGCGGAACAATTTTCTGCAGCTCCTTCACACCGGTTTGAAAGGAAAAAAAAAGCCAAACATTCTGCTTAATTAAGACCTAAAGAGGCGGTGCAAACTTTTGATGATTAATTGAAGCATGCTTTAGACTGATGCATATTTAGTTATTATAATGTGATAATTTTATCTTGTTATACAAACTACTCCCTTTGGGAACATGATTTAACACTGCAAACGCTTCGCGTTTATTGCATTGTTCATTATGAAAAATACACAGGCTAAAAACCACAAGGAGATGTATCTGAACAGTATCTGTGCGGTGGGTGCAGGGAGTACTTCTTCTACCTGTAATGACACAACCCAGGGGCAGAAAAACACAGTATTGGAACTCCCACAATAGCTTTCCCTGTGAAGAGTTGAGAACTCAAAAAAGCAGAGGCTGAAAATTCAGATCTTGTTCTGCATGTGGAAGGAATATGTCTTTCTATTACCCAGTGTAATTGTAGAAGACAGTGGTACAGATGTTCTGCTGAAATCTCTCCTGTTACTGTTCAGTTGTCTCTGTGCCAGCTACTCTCTGTCTCACCTGTATGAGTACCTGCGCTACCTGGCATAAGCGTGACAGATCTGAGAGCATGCTAAGCACATTGCAAGAGCAGGTCATAAAGTTACAAACCCAGATAGAGGAAAAAAAAATACAGCTGTTAAAAAATAACTTTCTTTCACTTCAAAATGAGCTGTACCAGGATTGCAAATGTTATTTTTGTACTTCACAAATGTGTCAGCCTAGCTGTGTGAGTCCTAAAAGTGATGGTGAATGATCTTCATCAGAAGAGCTGCTCCAGCGAGAGCTCACATGATGGGCATAGGCATGCTGTCAGGATGAGCTCATGTTACTCAAGCGGATATGCTAAGCTAGACTACCAGCGAAAATTTGTCTGTGAGCAAAGGAGAACATTGCTGATGTACTATACTGATGTGATTGTTGTGGAGAAGCTTTCTTAGTGCAGACCTGATCAGGAAAAGATTAGAATAAAGATTCAAGACAAATAAGCAATCTCAGGCGACTGGATTTGAAATTCCCTGCTTCCCTGTGTTCTCATCGCATCAGGTTCCTCTGGCTGAGTGCTTTAGGGATGGGGATTTGATACGTTTTCCTGAAAGAGGGGCAAGAGTCTAGTAAAGTGATTTTTAAATGATTTGGTCTTATGAAACAAAGGTCTGTGAAGAAGTAAGAGGAATTTTATCTTGAATGGAAGAGACAAATTTCTGGTTTCTGATTATTCCAGTTTGTGTTTAGGAAAAGACAGCAATTAAATCATGTGACATTGGCTTTTCTTATTTCGCACAGTCTTAATGTTTTGTGTTTAAGCTATTGCTTCCCACATGGACTGTAATGTTAGAAATGCATGGACTATTACCTTTTGGTTAATACTGCAGTCCTCTTTTTTGGTCACTAAGCTTAATACACTGCAACAAAACGTCCCTGTTAGTTATTTTCACAGCATCTGCTCAGACCTTTACTGCAACCAGTGTCAAGAAGGAAAGCACAGGATCAGGTTTGGACCTTTATCATTGTCCCCAGCTGTCATCCGCACCCATAGGCCATAGGGCATGGCTCCGTACCTATCCCTCAGGTACCAAGAACAGGTCCTTTTCTCTGCCGTTCTTAGCTTCACTTGAAGCTCAAAGAAAGGATTTGATTTTAGAACAAGTCTTCCTGCCACAGGGCTGCGCAGGGCTCTTGTTGATGGTCCATAAGGAATTAGTTGTGTGATACTGGATGTTTTCTTTCTTCACCTGATGACTGCATTGCAAGAAGTTAGAGTTGCATCAAAAATTGAGTTGGGCAAACCTACACCTGAGGGAGCAAAGATGACTTAAAAAGTGACATATTAGTGTACTGTTCCAGGAAGCACATGGTCCAAACTCCCTTCTGAATTACTGCTTTTTTCTGGCTGCTTTATGTGGCCATACTCAGCTAATCCTTTTGTAGCAGTGTTCCTGAGCCTATTCAATGGAAGAGGCATCTAGTTTTATTATTACTATTAAAAGGATTATATTGTATGTGACCATTCTTTGATGACTGGCTTGAGAAGGGAGTAGGCGAGAGAAATAATTGAAGTTCTTTGTATTTAGGCAGACTCTTTCCCTCCCTTTCTCTCTTCCTTCTTTCAAAATGATGAACATTTTGATTAATATTGATGGTGCCTCCTGCATATCAGCAGTCTCTTCCTGGAAGTGCAGACAGTGGCTGGAAGTAGTAGTTCGTAGACATTTTCTGCCGTTCTATTGATTGTCAGATCTGTGGACCACAAATGAAGCAATGCTGCTTCAAAGGATTCCCCATGAGGTGGTGGTGAAGTTCTGCTGCTCAGGGCAGGGGAAGACAGCTTGACAGAGCAGGACCGTCTCCTCTCCTCAATCTATCTTAGAGGGTCTTTGGCAGAAAGAGGGAAATTGAGCCTTACTGTCCTGTATAACCTCCTGCACAGAAGTGTGTAATGCAGCTTTTCCATGTAACAGCTTCTGCTGCTGCTGGGATGTTGTGTAATTGCGAATGGACAATTGTGTGGTCACCCATGGAAGGCAGTTCATGTCCGTTGGTGAACAGGAGCTGAATGATAGCTGAGGTGTTTCCCTTATCAAGTCATGCGTGAAAGACCCTGCGAATCCTGGTGGTGCAGCTTTGTGGTTCTCCTTAAAAACCGTGCCCCAGATGAGCCCACCTGCTTCCAAGAGCTTCTCCAGCACCTACTTTGCCAGTGAACTCTCTTTCAGCTCTGTATTTTTTTTTTTTCCATTTATGACAGTTGGTCTCACCAGAAGTGAAGGTTATTGGAAAGTATCACTGGTAGATGTCCTATTTTCAAGAGATAAAATATGTCTTATCAGTAGTAGAATATATGTTGCTGTTATCTGAAACAAGAGGTTGCTGTCTGTTTTCGTTTGGTTCACAGGATCTTCTGTTGTCCTGATACATTCAAAGGGGCAAGTTCAGCCCGTAAGGGATTGGTTTATTATGGTGCAGAAGTAGCTGAATAGGGCACCTTTGTAAAAGCTGAGTACTTCAGATGGCTCAGGATAAAAACAGGGAAGAGCTCCTGAGCTGTGCTGGAGTAGTTAGCACCCTGACCCAGACTGCACTGCAAGGAAAGCTGTGATGACGCCATGCAACGCCACCGTGATGGCACCCTGCGCTCCTGGCTGAGATTACAGCCAGCTCAGGGGCAGGCATCTTGACCCTATAGATGGGTAGAGATAATTTTGGGCAAATTGTTTTGATTTCCCTTGATGTTCAGTATGTGAAAGCATTTATAGTATTGGCAAATCCCACTCTAAAGGGTAAGTGATAAAATACGTTAAACACAAATCTGTGTTATAACTTAGCCTTAAATATAGGTTTAAAGGTAGACAGTCTGATTAAAACTAAAAGGTCATTATTTTACATTGTACAATTTTATTTGTAGCTATAAATCATAACACAATTTGTGGAAGGAAAAAAGTTATTAAACTGGCAATATTTATTCCGTTAAGGTGAATAAAATGTAGCACGTAGTTCTGAGTTATGATAGCTGGGGAAAGGAGCCAAATCACTCTGCTAAAAATTAGTTTGCCAATAATTTTACAGAATGATGACAGCGTAGCTTCAAAAACAAATCCTTTATAGGGAAATGGGATGGCTGCATGACAGACTCTCTGAGCTATGAATTCTCCACAGCTCATGGACCAGGAACTGCTTTAACAATTAGTCTTCAGGGATTATTTTTTTTTTTCCCAGAAGTTAGACAATGGCTGCTGCCTATAACTGAAAGGTCAAGCTGTATCACAGGCTGGACATAAGAACTGAAAGAATTCTCAGTTTTAGGTCAGAAAGGTTCCTGCTAACGTATTGTCTTGATCTGTTCAGGAGGCTTAACTATTTGCTGCCATCGTCTGTGAAGCTGAAGGGCGTGATGACTACACAAGGATATTGCTAGCACTTTAGTAATAAGCCCTGGGTTTTGTTACATGACAGAAGGCATACATGCCACATTTGTAACACGCATTAGATAAGAGCTTGAAAGGGGCTCAGGAACTCTTCCTGAATTAAAATTTGACCAATGAACATAATGACTGGAAGGTAACCCGGCAGACTTTACCACAGTGCTGCATCTTCCTTCTTGCTCGAGTCTGTTTCTGTGACTGCTACATTCACATGAAAGCTCCCCATTTTGTATACGTCATTATTTCGAAACAACATGGAAAAGGGGTATCTTGTGTTCCTAGTTATTTAGAAGAGGGCTCTTGTTAGATACCTGCCTTGGTGCGGTACCTTCCCAGTGTGTTTTATCCCCAGCTTGCTGAGCAGAACATCTCAGGGGGTGACTACAACAGACTGTAAGCAGCAAGAACAAGCATCAATACTCATTAAGCCTCTAGTCTTGGTTAGTTGTTCAATAAGGAGTTGTACACTCTTAAACATGCTAAAAAGCTCTCGAGATTTCCAGAGCTTTTCAGCAATGCATCATTTTTTAAGCTAATAATCTTCCAGCCATCTTAGAAGCTCTGCCAGTCTCCCCAGCCTGGCTGGCACAGGTCACTGGCTGCCTGAGGATGAAGCTGGTAATCACAGACATGCACAGTTCTGCTCTCAAACAGTGAGGAGGGCAGAAATAAGATAAGCTGGTGGTGGTTGTATCTAAGAGTAAGTGTGCAGATGTCTGAGGAAGGTGTTTGCATCTCATGTAAACATTGTTCTTATATTTTTGTTGTAGAAGATGATGTGTCAAATGTACAAATAATGTGTGCCTGGTGCCAGAAAGTTGGAATCAAGCGCTATTCCCTGAGTATGGGAAGTGAAGTGAAATGCTTCTGCAGCGAGAAGTGCTTTGCAGCCTGCCGAAGAGCATATTTCAAGAGAAACAAGGTAAGAGAAATAAGGAAAGATGTAACCTACATAGACATAGCTTTAATCAGGCCCAACCTGGGTCTCATTTAGCATCTAACAGAAGCTCTTTTCTTTTGTTTTCTCTGTTTCATCTAGTCCCTCCGCTTCCCATCTGTATTGTCTGTTGGACTGTCAGTCTTTTACTAACCCTGTTTCTTTCAGTTTCCTTCAGTTCAATGTTTGGGTTTTGTGAGAATCAGGGAATTCAAATACTAATAAGCATTAACATAAGAGTCCCAATTTGGCTTTAGAGTCTCAGGATACTTGCTACATACACACAACTAGGAGAGATATCATGGAAACAGTAGAGGAGGGTTGCATATGACAGTGTCACTAAGTCCTATGGTGCTGGGATCTTGGCCAGTGGGTAAATGCTTTTAGGGCCTGTGTCTGGATCCCATCACAGTAGCGGACATCTTCCTACTGCTGCTAGTGAGCTCTATTTTCATCCTTTTAAAATGTATCATTACTAAATAAATTATCATTCCTGCAAAATTCAGACACTATACAGTTTTTGGGTTGGGGTATGTAATGTTAGAACATTTAGAGTAGCGTGAAAACCCCTCCTACGCAATTTAAATTTAACTGTCTAAAATTAGAATGCAATCCTAATATTGAATGTCTGCAAAAATTGCTGTAATCACTGAAGTACAGTGCCTGAAAATGCCCTCTAGGTTACTTCAGCAGCTGTTTTTCTGTAGCAGAATGTGCGATATGTCATTTAAAGAAAAATAACGAAGGAATGCCCCAGCATTTTTAGTTGTTGAAAAAGTAGCTGTGTCCTTTTGGTGCTTAGTAGTGTGAATCTTTGGGTAGCTGCTATTGTCTTAGAAATGTTTATTATTCATAAAACCCTTTAAATTTTTGTTTTCTAAATAATGCAATTTTCACTCATGCTACAGAACATTCAAAGCTTCTCAAGATCAAACTGAATTCAGGTCTCTAAATCTGGTCTTTTACATTTGTGGTAATAACAAATCAGTACATACAGATCCTAGATTCAAGATGCAATGTTATAGCAAAATACCCTCCTTTATAAATTTGGGTCACATCATCCTGGGAAAAAAAAAAAAAAAAGGAAAAAGGAAAAAAAAAAGGGAGGGGAAAAAAATGCCTGAAGAATTAGGTTGCAAAAATCAGTAGAGTGGAATTTTAGTGGCAGTCTTGGAGAATCAAGCTCATAATGTCTACTGGAGCAGACAGGCTAGTTCAAGTCATGTGAGTCTTCTGCGAGGAGTGGTGTTTACATCCTTTTTATCTAGAAAAACCATAGAGGAGGGAGATACATGCTCCTTAGATGTTCCTCATTTGAAAATAAGTTCATGTATGTGTATGTGCACTGTGCACACATGCATGTTTATGCCCTTGCAGTTCAATGGGCCTTACAATGTGTCAGACACTCTGGGGTGACGGGATCCAGATCACTGTCAGCTGATGCTCCCATGGCTTTTCAGTCACAAATTTACATGGGTAAGATGGTTCATAGTACTGGAGGCATTGTCAGTGATCCTAGTTAGGTGGTCCTGTGTGTCCAGTAGTGATGAGTACCAGATAATTCAGGAAACCCTGGGGATGTAGATGAAGGAACAACCAGTTCATGGTGGATTCTCAATTTCATCTGCATCTTAGATCCTGAAATAGGAGGTTTAGATCCCTACTAAATGAAAATAGATACATGTTAACATAATGCATAGGTGTACTTCAACCTTCTACTAACCCATGAGTAGTAGGATTCATTAATGGTTTATGGCCATGAATTCAGTGAGTCAGGCAATATATGAAAAAGTTCCCTTTACCTGACTTAAAATTTATTACCTGTGTGCTTTGTTGGAGGCCTCCTTGTCCTTGTATTATGCAAAAGGATAAAATAGAACATCTCATTCCCCCTGCTACTCTTTCCTACACCTCTGTTAACTTCTGGAAGCTAAAAGATGCTGACTATTTCCTTCCAAAAGCTCTCTGTATTCATTATTTTGTATATATCTAAATAACAATAGATGTTCCTAATCTTTTCATATACCATCATACCCTAGTGAAATGTCCTATTCTTCTCTAAAGAGACTGCAAATTAACAAAATGTCATATGGGAGGACTTGGCAAAATATGGCGAGATAACATATAATTGATATCATGTTGGTTGCTGCATTGGCTCTGCTGCAAAGCTAAGCCAGTGAGTCAAATTTTCTTCCTCTTTGCACCTGTGGAATCTGCAATTGCAGAGGATCTGACCCAGCAGGGGAAATCTGGAACTGCTCCTTGCATGTGTATTTACAGCATTAGATGATCAGGGGACAGAACACTTAGGAAATGCTGCTGTTAAATTAAGACATGTACAGTAGAACTCAGCAGTCCCTCATGCTTCTTGTTTTGCACTTTACCTATTAGTAATAGAGCAGAGTCTTGAGGAACAAGATCAAAGGAACAAGGCTGCAATAGTTTCACATGTAACTGCTGACCTTTAGTCTGTTATTACTAGTCCAACAGCATACCTGTCTTCTCCATGAGTCTAATGCTTATTTATTTGAGAAGTTATGCCACTCTACACTTTCTCATTTTTCAAACAGAGGAGTAAAATAGTCATGTTTCACCTGCCTTATGTATGTTTTAAACAGCAGATCACCACCACAATATAGTGTTGTATTACATTAAATATGTACAGCTGTTACATTTCTAGGAGCTGATAGGACTTTGTGGTCACTTCATTTAAGGCTTGAATTTCCTAATGGATCGTGTTAAGCCGTCTTCCCTCCCTCCCCTAGAAAGAAGTGCTGTAATAAGCACTTGCTTAAAATGATAGAACTGTTTAAACAGTAAAGAATGTCATCACTAATGTCTCAAAAGTGGCACTAAGTAATGCTGCAAATTATCCATCCCTGAATGCCAATTGCTGTGTTCAGAATTAGGACTTCTGTCATCATCCTAATAAGAAAATCTTCTCCCATACCCAGGGCAAATGCACACTGAAGCAATACATGCCCACAGATTTCCAGCTGGGAGAAGGCTTGGCATGAGACCACCTTGAAGGGCCCCTGGAGAGCAATGAAAGTGCTCCAAAGAGACCCAGGGTAGCTGGGCACTGGCTGCTCCCTCTAACTCCTTCCCAGCCTGCTCTTGTAGTGGGTTTAGCAAGAGTAGCAACGCACCAGAATAAACTGGTGCCTTGCTGGCCTCAGGAGTGTTTGAACCCAAGCAGTGTAGTCAGAAGCACACATCAGTCCTTCCTGCCTTTTGTCCCAGTGGAGCTGTGTGCTCCATAAGCTGTGCCCCTGCACTCTGCATCTGTAAGCCAGGGCTTACAGCAAGCTTCATGGCTGGGGCGGGGAGTTTGTAAGGAAAAAGGCTCGTGTACTTGTAAGTTGCTCTTCTCATAAGAAAGGCAAAGTTTGCCCCATGTATCTTTCAGTCATGACCATTAAAATTATCTATATTAGCAACCATGCCTTGCAAGAATAGGAATATGTATGTTTTGAATTATAATCGGTCTCCCCACAGAGTGTAATATTATCTCAATTACCAGAAATAAATGAAGAAAAATTTGGGGGTTTTACCCCATTAGGCAAAAAGCAAAGTATTTAGACTAGATCCGATTTAGAAAACACCTACAAATGCCACCACCACCAAAGAAAAATAATCCAGATCTGCATTCCCACTCCTGTTTGGTCTAGTGTGCATAGTCAAACACACATAACAAACTACTATATAGTAATAACCTGTTGTGGGTAACAAAACCAATTAAAAGGAAGTATTGCAGGGAAAGGGAGCATTTCATACTAATGTTTGTAATTGAAGATTTAAGATTTGGAGCTGTTCTGGTGCTCCCTTCCTTAGAGATTTAATTTTGTAGGCCAACTAATATGAAGCTAAGTACCAAAGAGGCACATAAGGGCAAAAAGCATTGGAGCACCAAGTTTCAGAATATGAAATTTAAAGGGAACGATAGGATTCATAATTGGATCCAGTGAGTTTGAAGCCTGAAAAGATTAATTTTGAAATTAAGTTTATTGACTCAGTGGGTCAGAAAACAAATTTATTGTGACCAAATAGCCAAACGTAGAATGAGGACTGAATTCACAGAGGTTATAGACTCTGTTCACAGGTATATTAAAGGATAATTTATTTGATTTGACTAAGACATCAGAGGCAAAGTGATTGCAAGGTTGTCAAGCCAGCATTTTGTACTTGACCTTGTTCCTGTTTCACACTGCCTCCCAATCAGGAAAAATGATGATAGATGCTTTTGTTTACAGTGCAGTCAAATTTCATTTACACTAATAAACAAAAAGGCATAAGTAAAAAAGTAAAAGTAAACTGCTGTTTAGCAGCATGAAGATGTAAATGATAATGGCTCTTTTCTCCCCATACAGGATAGTGGTGGGCAGCACCATGTATGAGTCAGTATCACAGACAGGCATTGTGTTTTATGCTGTATATGCAGCATATATAAATATATGCATATGTATGTTTTATCTCATCTGTATAGCAAGAATGAATGTGAACAATCAAATGGGGCTGTAAGAAGTAATACGCATTTATTTAGTCCTGGGTTCTGTTGCATTAGACAATTCCTTACATTTTCAAATTATGTTTAAAGATGATAAAATGCACACAACATCATAAAACCTCAGTATTCCTGAGTAGTTTTTTGGTTAATTAATGTATATCACTATATGATTAATATGGGCGTGTATATACAAACACATACTAAAAACTGGGAGTAAACAGAAGCTATTATTCCCCAAAATTATTACTGAGGGTTGTCAGAGAAACTTCTCTTGATTTCAAGCTTAATTGTGCAGCCTAACAGTGCGTAAGAAACATTTAACAATCTCCCTGTTAAGTCAATGAGTAACAGTAAAAAAAAAAAGTTACTTTCTTTTCTTTCTTATGCACCTGCAAAATTTAATTTGTAAAATGATCATAATTCATGGCAATTTGGAAAATTGCTTAAAGCAACTTATGCAACTAATGCCCCTGACGAAAAAAAAAAAAAAGCCAATGAAAAAAAAGCTTAGGTGTTACATCTTCCTTTAGACTCCCTTTCCATAATAAGTTTTGGAACATATGGGCTTCTGAATAGAAAACCTATTTCTCGTAGAGATTTAATGTGTATTAATTAGGTGTTCAGAAAGGTCTGCATAGAGCAGGTGTCCTACCTGGTTGGTGTGAAATTGCCCGTATTTGGTTCTGCAGAGGTGTAGAGAAGTGGGGTTTCATAAGTGGTTCACAAAGTTGCTTCTTCTGCTGTGGTTTTGTGTAGAATATGTGCATGTGTGTTTATGTGTGCTTGTGTGTGTGTATGTGCACATCAGCATATGTGTGGTTGTGTGTATTTGCCACAGCAGCCAATTTGATAAGGTTTCTTGCAAACGTTTGAAAGTAGGAAGGGAAAAGATGACAAACATCTCTGTAGCTATGACTGCTATGGTGGGATATAAATGAGTGCTGATGAGTGAATGCAGATGAAACGCTGAGTCTGCAGAGGAAATAGTTCAAACATGGGGGACAACTGCAAGCTCCTTGAGGAACCTATGGGAAGGAAAATATCCTTCCTCAGAGGATGTTTTTAAAGTTTGTGGAGGGTAGAATGACACAGACAGTGGCCAAGAATCTGAACAGACACTGAAATAGCAAGGAAATCCTGAGCTGTGAAAGAAATGGGTGGCATCAGTCAGAAAGGAGAAGAGTTGGCATCATTGTGTAGCTGTCATCAGCTGGCCTTTCTACTTACTGGATACTAAACCCAGAAATCTCATAAAACTCCTTCCCTGAACCAGAGCTAGGATTTTTCATGATTAGAAGAGGCAAATGAAATTCCAAATTAACCTACTGAGACCATCAGTCAATATCTCACCACTCACCCACAGCAAAGCAAAACGTATTAGCATTGCTAACGATGAAATGCATCAGCACCTGACTGATGCCACCAGTGACTTAATGAAAGGATCTGGCAAACCCAGCATGCTTGTCAGTTTGCAAACTCAATGGACATTTTACTGTCCATCTGCTGCCATTTAATACTATAAATTTGAATCAAATTCCCATTGTCTGAATTACTAGCAGGTATCCAATTCAATTAAAAGGCGTGTTCACTTTTAATTCTAACCACCATGTCACATTACATCAGTCGTGTTGCATTCTGGCTACTTTGGTTATATCAAGATGAATATGCTAATTACAGCTTGAGAATCGGCTGCCTCTTGGACAGCAGCGTTTGATCCAAATGAAGCGACCAGTTTCTGCAAGGTGTCCTTGCATCAGTTCTGGACAGCTTCAGCGACTGCACAGCTCCTTCTTGCCAGCAGTAGGTTTTGTTTACATACAGATATCACAACACAACATCACTAATTAGATTAGGACATGACTAGAAATGCATTTAGGGTTTTCAGACACTAGGTGTATGCAGTTTAGAGCAATTATTTGGATTTAAATAGATGTTATGACACCTTGATGTTGGAGATGTGAGAGAAGTTGCTGCCTACCAGGGTGGCTGAGGAAGAAAGATGGCTGGTAGCGGTATTTCTGGAGATTACTAAGGTGCTTTACTGAAGTCTTAAATCACATAGGATGAATTTTTGGAAGGAAGAGGGAGACACGAAGGGAAAAACAGACCCTTTGCTCCGTTAAGAAGTTTGGCAAGATGGAGTTCATACTCTGCAGTATCCAGGACATTTTTGCATCACCAAGGGATTTTTGATTAAAGAGTTTAGGTGCATAACAATGATGGCTTCAGAAAATGAGGAGGTATATCACACACGGGTGCTTACTTTACCTCTGAACCCCTTTAGCTCCAACCTACGTGAGCTAGGCAATCACTCAAAAAAATCCTGCTCTCCCCTACATTCCATGTCTTGATTCTTGTTACCTTAGATTAGCCCACATTGCCTTGGCCTTGTATGAAGTTAGGCACCTTCCAGCTTTGTTTCTATGTGATCAACACAGAATGAGCATCGAGGAGAGTCTTTATTCTGACAAAAACATAGGATAGATCTCCAAAGTGAATTTCATTTGCACAGATTATATTTGGTGCCACTTTGCCTAATGAACACATCAATCATTAATACTAATACGAGCTGGGCAAATAATGAAATGCATATTAAATAATATGTTTGTTCAAAAATACCATGACATTTGAATAAATTATTGCCTTAGTGCATCTGTTCACTTATCAGTCAGCTCATTAACTTAGGGAAATATTGAAAAAGGAGCATGAGTATTTTTTTCACTCTATATATTTTTATTTTAAAACCAAAATTAAGCAAATATGGTTTTCAAAAATATGTTTGCATTAGGAGCAATGTTGTGAACAACATCCTCCGTACACTCTCCTGAAAGGACGTATGGAATGCTACAATTAACTGTGTAGTTTAACAGGGTGAAGTTCTGCCCGGGCAGGAGACCACGGTGGGCAGCAGTAGGAAACCTGAGGGGCCAGCTGAGGTTGGAAGGTCATTTCTAGTCCTGAAGGTTTTTGGGAGCACACATTTCTTTAGTGGTGAAGGGATTTATGCAGGTGAGGCAGCAGTTCAGTGGAGTTGCGATTTCTTGTCAGCGGAATGCCTGTGTTTAATTACTGTCTCATTTTCCTGAAATGGTGACTTCCCTCTCCATTACGCATAGAAATCTTGGGACAAATTCAAGGATGAAACTGAGTCCAACCAAGGGAGTAAATCCCATCATGTATCTTTTGGCCCCTCCTAGGTAGGAAAGTTTCATCCCTTTTGGATTTGTTTGCAAACATTTGCTGGTTGATGGGAAGACTGAAGAAACCCCTACACACGTTAGCCTTGAGTCTGGCCTCGTGAGTCTAAATGAAGCTAGGAGAGGCCAGATGGATATAACTTACAAGCTGCTGGATGAACAGGAAAATCTACTACTGGAAATTGTTAGTTAAAGTCAGCTTTACGCCATATATCAAGCCATGCATGATGCACAAGTGTTAAACTTGCTGGAAGAACGAGGTGGGTTTTATTGGGCAAAAATCTGAAAATGTGAAATATCTTTCCTGTAGAAAGTCGTTTCGGCCAGCTGTTTGCTGGCCAGCGAGGTTCGGTGAGGGGCTGCGTACTGTCAGAAACCCAAGCATTTACAACTCCGCCATTTGAATTTAAATTGGACTGAAAGTAAATGTATGTTGCAAGTTTAGCCTGGATACAATTTTGTATCTAAAGTAAATGTACTCATCTGTTTAAAAATTAGTCATAAAGTATCTGATGCTTTTGAGGGGGGTGTGTGTGGGGGGGGGTGTGTGTGTGTGTGTGGGGGTGTGGGTCTGTGTTTGTGTGTGTGTCTGTGTGTGTGTCTGTGTGTGTGTCTGTGTCTGTCTGTCTTCAGGTGTTGTTTGTTTATTTCATCTCCTGCCTAAGGAGTAGGAGGCCAGGCTCTGCCTCCATTGCATGGAAGGGCTGGTGGATGCTCAGGCAGGAGCAGCTCTTCTGGCTGGCACACACGGGGCGGGCAGGGGCAGATGTGGCTGCCTTGCTGCCCATTTACTTTCAAAGCAGAGCAGAGCATCTCTCTGGCTCATATCTGGGCTTTGCAAGGGGAGGATCTTCAGTGGGGTATGGTAGCCTGGTGCGGCTTTACCGGACAGTGTGCGAGACCGTCGAGGACTTGGCTTCCCCCACTAGCACTGGCTGGATGCAGTAATTTCCCCTGTATCACATTGATGGACAGAGCTGCAGTGTCCCATGCATGCAGCACAGTGTCGCTTCCTTCCCCTGAGATTCGGACTGTTGAATGAAAAGGGGAAACCGAGTGAGTTAGAAATCAAGCAACAGCTCAGTCTCGATTACTCTTACTATTTTTAATTTAGTCCCCAGGCTTTCACAGTCGTGGTGCACAGTGCTACTAACTCAGGTGGAAGAGAGCTCCTAGAACTAAATATAAGTCTTCAAAGCCTGATCTAAAGATTTAAGCAGAACACTGACATTTAGATATTTATGAGGAGGTAGGTTTGAATAATTTCATGATGTAGTAGTAATAATGGTCACTTTGGCCGTTGTGGAATGGTTCAGTCTCATGCCTCCATTTGCAGAAGCAATTTATCATTATCGATGCCTCGTTAAGGCAACTCCCCGCTGCGTTTTGTCTAATGCACAGGTATGAAAAGAACAGGTAGCCATAGTCCTAACTCCCATGTTGGAAGATGGTAACTTCATCCTAAAGAAAGGAAGGACGAGGAGCTCTGAAAGAGAAGGCTCTAAAATACTGAGGAAAAGGGTTAACAAAGATAAGGTTTAAAAAAAGGGGGAAAAAGAAGCATTGAATCACTCTGGAGGCTATTTAAGAACACCATATTAGATGCACAGATGGTATGTATACCTCTGAGCAAGGAAAAAGTAGAAAGGGGAGAGTAAATCTGGCATAGTTAAGTGAAGAAGTGCATAAGCTTAAAGGGACACTGTCAACTTAAAACTCACACGTTTATTGGAAAATTTGTTACCTACTACTGTTACAAATGACACCTATGATTACTGTAACTGAAAGACAAAACAAAAAACTCTCTCTGCTTTTAGGTGTGCTTCCATTTGGGCCTGATCCAGATTCCATCAGTGTCAGTGGGTGACGTCCCATTGCTTGCAGTAAGCTCTGGATCAGGCCCCCGTACATTGTGTACGAGCAGTTTTGTTATTTTGCATGCAGTCTGTTTTCTTATTGTTTCTGTGGTTTTTCACACAGCAAGAGAGGAAAAAACATTTTTTTCCAAATTGGACGTGCAGTTGTTAAGCTATGGCAATGCCAACGGGGTTCCAGCCACACTTGTACCAGAAATATGAAATGGTTTGCTTCTCTAAGACAAACTCATCCATCAAAGAATTTGAAAACGCGACTAAGTCATTTATAACTGAAGGTCTCTGAGATAAAGTGTGGGAACAAAAGGACAAGGAGATTCTCTGAAAGGTGTATGTACAAGGCGCTGTAGAAAGTGTAGAAAAAGTGGCTCTGTAGAAATAAAAAGCCACCTGTGTACCTCCCCCCTGCCCCATGCCTGTAGGCCGCCCAGCAGTGACTCTGGCCCCTTCTGAAAAAGTGGAACAGCAGAAAAATCAAATTAAATTTTCTGCGTCCATCTTCACCGCAGAGGATAATGAGGAAATTCTTGTCCCAAGGACACTTTTCACAGGAAATCAGAGTGTGGCCTTATAACAGAAATTGAAGTCTCTTAGGAGGAAGTTATGGAGCAACTTCAGCAACTCGAGAGCAGTAAATCACCAGGAGCAGATGGTACTCAGCCGAGTGTTCCTGAGGAAATAAAAGTGTGAAGCAGCAGATATATTGACAAGGATCTGCAATATATCATTAAAACCAGCAACTGTTCCTGAAAATTTGGAAGCCATTTGTATGGTGCTTAGGAAAAAAAAAAAAAAAAAAAAAAAAAGAGACATAAGAAAGTTGTTTTCTTTTCAGTATAGGAAATGAAGCTGAGAATTCCTAAATACTTCTTATTTAATTTGCTTAATGGCAGAATACAGTAACTTTAAGTTAGACCTGGCAGGCTGTAACATTGTAAAGAACAACTGCGATATAATTTTTTACGTTAACAGCTTTTAGACAAAGATATTTAGGTGAGCATAGTTTATTTGGACTCAGGAGTATGTTTGCTGAATAAAGTTTGTTGGTTTTGGTGTGTTATTTGATGTCTGTGAGTAGTCTGATGCCCTCTATGGAAACAATGAACACATTTTGGTGCAGCAGCATTTATCGGTCCATGTTTTTATATGAAGTTGAACATTTGAATAAGAAACTGATTGCATTCCAAAGGACCTGAGTTTACTGCCAAAACAAAAAATAGCTTTATAATGCTGGGGAATGTTTTTATATGTGCTACGAAGTTTTTAATTCAATTTGCTACAGAAAAATTAATTATTTTAAGAAAAAAGTTTAATTTTTCAACAAAAAGCAGATACTTCGATGCACAAATCCACTCAATCAAATCCCTGTTTTCTGCAGTTATACCATATGGGCAAGGAGTAACAGAGGAGTACAGAGGTTTTGACAAGCAAACACAGCTAGTATGTATACACACACACGGAAATCAGCTGAGGGAGGCAAATTAGAAGTTCTAATGGATTTGGAATTTAGTAAAGCACTCGAAATAGCATCTCATGAAATCTTACCCTCAGATTAATTCAAATTGCTTTGGATATGAACACTGTCAAGTGGCCTGAAAACAGGCTCAAGGAATAAAGTAAAGGGCGGTGATAAAAAGCAGCATATCAGGTTGTGGATAGAGAAGTGCCAGAGGGACTTTCGTGAGGTTGGTCTTGTTTCATATTTCATTAATGATGTCCTGGAGAGAACAGAGAGCAAGTTCACAAGCTCTGCAGAGGATACTAAGCCAGGAGGAGTTGAAGATACCAGACAGGACAGAAAATAGTTCTCTGGAGGAATTAGAAATAGTAAAAAATAACAACTAAATTACTTGTACTTTGACAAAATTGAGTTACTATGTCTAGGGAGAAAAAAAACAACCCCAGACAACCTGAAAAAAAATTTTAGTGCAATGAGTGAAGCTGGACAAGAGGCTGAAACTGAGGATAAGTATGGGCAATAAGCTGGGCTGTGTGGATGTAATGGTAGTTAAGTGGCGACAGCTAGGGTCTGGAGTGTGGGGGTGTTGAGGAGAATAGTTGTGTGGTTGCTGAAACACGGACAGAGCAAGGAGCCGCAAGATTTGGAGGGAGTTTGCACAGGCAGGTTAAAGGATGAGCAGAAGCAGAGGATGATTTAGGGAATATGAAAGCATTAAGCCCATGGAGAAGGAGAAGGTGGCTGGGAAGAAGTTTGTCTTTTGCAATTTTGATGTGTAATACATCAATGTAACTGTTAGCCCTTGGAACTGTGGCCTGAAATGAGCTGCTTTGCTTGGGACAGACTAAGCTGGGGTGAGCAAACGCTAGTAAATACCGAAGCTGGCACTGGCAGAGGGAATGCATACACTGTCTTCTGTGTATTTTCTGTCTCAGACTTCTGCAGAAATGAAAGGGTAGCACACTTGGATTCAGCAGGCAGTATTACTTCCCAAAATTACACTGCCCATTTTTAGACTGAACTATCACAAATAGTAGTTAAATGCCTGAGCCACAAGCCACTGAAATAAACAGGAGTGCTCTGACTGGAGTAGCAGTTGAACTGGGCCTGAAATTGAATAGTTTAGTTTTATACATTTAATAAAACTGATGATTATTAGCAAAATATATAGCTAAGCCAAGTAAAAGAGCAATGGAAACCAAACCTCGTTTATCAGAGATATTACCTGCCAGTGTAAGTCCCAGATGCATCCTATAACTGCATAGATTATGGGATATTTTTCACTCCTTCCTTCAGGTATTGGCTGTTGTCAGCTGCAATTTGCCAGACAAGAGGAACAAATGGGCTGATCACTATGGCAAGACCCATCTTCCCAATCAAAGCGGTTGCACTGATGGCATAGCAAGCGTGAAGGGTTCCGTGACATACAAATCTTAACTGACATGTCCCATTTGGGCAGCCAAATACATAGCTGGTATAAGCCAGTGTGGCTTTATTAAAATCAATGGGGCTACTTAAATCAGGTGTAATTTTGGCCCAGTATAGGAATTGTAATAGCTCCATTTAGTTCTTACTAGGTCTGAAGGGGCAATAGGTTCACTGTAGTGTCACTGGGAAGTTTTTTTTTATTATTATTGTTACTATCATTAAATTGAAAATGTTTTGCCTCACTTTCAATCATCCTCAAATGTCTTGTAAAAAATTTCAACATTCATAATGCAGTTGTCAGTGTCACCAC
Source organism: Falco peregrinus (assembly GCF_023634155.1). Taxonomy (NCBI): domain Eukaryota; kingdom Metazoa; phylum Chordata; class Aves; order Falconiformes; family Falconidae; genus Falco; species Falco peregrinus. The sequence continues at coordinate 25,077,291 of NC_073727.1, forward strand.
AGTGCTCATTTGAAGTATTTCGAAAATGTCAGTGTTTTCTAGTATCTACTGTTGATGAAAATATGGGAAGCGTAGAGGACTTTTTATAAAAGGATTGAAGTGATATGTGAGGTTGTGTTCAATCTCATGTAGTAAGGGCTGTTTTTAAAGAAATGTCTTGTAGAACTCAAATTTACTATATCTGGACATTTCAGTATAAAATGTAATCTGTAGCACCTTCACTACGCCTAGCTTTTCCAAAAAACACAACTAGAGGTATTAGAGCATGTTGCATAGTTTGTAAGATATTTCCTAAAGACACCTAATTGCAAATGTTATTTTGAGCTTTTTGTTTCTTCAGCCTTTAACTTAGGTTTGAATAACTCCATATAAATTGCAGAACAGAATATGCAATAAGGTACTGACCGCCAGTTTTGAAACAAAGGAGGTATTTTTGACTTGCGGATGTCAAGGGCAGTATTTCCAGTGATGTCAGTAGGATGAGAACTGAATCCCAAGCTACAAGCCAGTGGTGGCATTTCAGCAGGAAAAATAAGGAATTAGATATTTACATGTGTACTTCATGACCCACAACTATCACTTTTTGCTGATAAAGCTGTATAAGGTTTTTTAAATGTAACCTAATTTATATTAAATAAAATAAAGCCCAGGTCTGCCATACTTAGGCTGGGTAGCTCTTTATTCTCCTTCCCAGGGCAGGGAGGTAATGCACATTTTTCTTCCTTCACTATTCTGCTTTAGCCTTTCCCTTGCTTTATTAAGTGGAACCTTTCTAGCCTTCGCAATGCAGCCACCAAACTTTTAACCTCTCTCTGGCTATGTCTTCCTACATTTCCTAACCCGTTTCTGCATTTTCCCTGGCAAGGTTAGGATAAGGTATGGCATTTAATGATCCGTGTTGTGTTATGTATTTGCAGCATGTCTTGTGTTGTCTTATGGATTTTTTTTTCTTAGGGTTTTGGTTTTTTTTTTAATTGAAAGGTACCAAGGAGATTCTCAGTTGTTTTTTCTCTGTGCCCTTAACGGGGTTTCACTTACCACCCCATTAAACAGTCATTTCTTATGTGCAATTGTGATTACTGGAATGTAGGTTGCTATTATTAATCATCTTTCCATTTGTACTGTTACATTAATCATGTGAGGAGACACGGGTGTAAGTTTGAATCCAGCAGAATGACAACTTCTTGTTCACAGTGATCTGAAATTCAACCCGTGAAGCAGAGAATGACTTTTACAAGTCATTTTCATGTTTGCCAATTTTGAAGGCAGCTCTGTGCCATTTTGCAGTACTCCATGCTAATTGTGACCCGTGTGGATTTAGGGATTTCATGAATAATACAAGAGATGCAGGAGCAGTTGGGAAAAAATGGTTTTGCACGTTGTTTGTGTCAGGGCTCAGTAATGGATCTACCCTCGAACACAGCCACCGCTAAGAAGACATTCTGGTTTCCAGGGCCTCACACTGCGCATGCAGGAGTCATTTCAGTTTTGCACGCACAGCTCTCTAGCTGCTCTCCCTTTGTTTCCAAATAGCGTGTGCTCTGCTGCGTACATGTGCCTTCACATATTCCTACAGGAAATCTACTTTCACGCCCAAGAGGAAGAAAGTCTAGCACATTTTCTGCAAATAAGCGTGCTCCTTCAGGAAGCGTGCTTGCAGAGGAGCAAAGAGGACAGTACAGCTGTAAACATTCTGCTCGGAGATAATCAGTGCCCCAGCAGGAGCACCTTCCCCGCACAGCTGTACAATTCCCTTTGCTCTCTAGAAGGCACTGCACCCTACGTGCAGTTTCCAAGCTACATTTAACACAATTGCCCATCAGCACTTAGGAAGCAGTTACCACAGAAACCCAGCAGAGACCAATTAGTCACATGATTAAATTAATTAAAATAACCCAGGGTATCTGCCATCTTGCTTCTTTCTGTTACACATAGCGCGTGACCCAGGTGGAGCTGTAATTGGGCAGCATTATTGTGCCTTTTAACCCTAGAATCATCTTCATACTGTACTGGAGTGGTCTTTGATTTTTTCTTTTCCACCAGTCTTGTGTAAATCCCCTTCCAGAGATCTGTGTTATTCCCTTGCCACAGAGGTGCATTATTCCTTTTCTGGAGATCTGTGTTATTGCACAAAAAAACATTCTCCAGCCCCCTCAATAAGCCAAGCAGTATCAAATTTACAAAACATCAGATTTAACAACAGTGAGATTTGTTATGTTTGGGATAAGAGGATTTGGAAACATTTTCAATTGCACAGCTAAGACTTTTGGAGGTCTTTAATGACAGCTCTAACAATACTTGCCAGAGAGAGCTCTGTAATATGTATTAGCACTTGACCTGAGAATTGTAAAGCACTAAGAAAAGACTGTATGTTGTGTCTTCATTTCCCAAGTAATACTGTTATTGCAGTGGGGCACGTTTAAGTGGAACAAGGTGTCTGCCTTGTAATACTGCTTCCTGGGAAAGGCAGGCAGTTTGGTTTCCTCGCTCATTTTTAAAACCTAGAAATGCACAGTCATATTCTAACTTAGTAATTCAGCTCTTTGTCCTTGGTCCTTTGGCTGCCCTGATAATTGGTATCCCCCAAATACCCATGTCAACTAGAGTTTTCTTCTATTACATTGGTGTCATACTTCTGCACGCACACAAATCATCTCTACCTGAAATGGCATAAAACATGGAACATTGCAATTTCCATCTCATCAAAGATTTGCTGGTGACTGCTCTGAAGTTACCTTGATCCATGGCACTAAAAAAGAAAAAATAAATTAATACTATTTCTGGCCCCAGAGTAGAGAGCAGCTTGCCTCTCCAAAGCAGATTCCATACAAACAGACTTGACAAAATAGCATGCATAAATTACACGGCTCTGATGCATTAATTCGTGCCTAACAGAGCAAGTGGCAACAACACTACATCTACAATGGATGGGTATAAGATGGAAGAAATGAAGTCTGTGGGTTAATGTATAAATAATCAACTGTTACGGAATTTGCAAATATTGTGGAAGAAAGCTAGCAGGTTTTGTGCGTGCTGTATTGCTAAAGTGCTGTGCACAAACACATTTGCTAGGCTTAACTGGCTCTGACTAGCCCGTCAGGAAGGATGTACATGTTTGGCAGTGCTGAGGCACAGATGCTCCAGTATGAGACAGGGTCTGGTTGTGAAATGAGGTCTCTGTCCACCAGAGTAATGTCAGTGACAAAAGTGAGCCTCCACGCTAAGTCATAGCACGTTTCCCAGGGCGAAGCAAGCCTTGTGCCAGGTATAATGTGAGTCTGTGATTTTATAGAAATTATCCCCAACTGACCAACATCACCTGCATCCAGGACACACATGCACACACGATTTACCAGGCTTAAATGAAACCCGTGCTCTGAGTGTTTTCATTTTGCTTGTGTTTTACTTGTAAATTGTCATGGGCTGCTGTGGCCTGTATAATACCCACTGAAAAATTGCCTCTCGTGTAATGTTTGATCTTGCTATTTTTGCAATAAGTGACAATAAGAACACTGAGAAAGAAATTCTCCATGGGATCACCCAGTTTTATAATGTAGTCATCCCATAGAAATTGGCTGAATTATGTTTCTATAAAACTGAAGTAAACTAGTGGAAAATCTGGTCTGAAGATTGTAGATGCAGCGGCCACATGCTGTTGTTCCCAGAATTAAAAAATGTCCCATAAATATACTCATGAAAAGGATCACGAGAAGGATGCTCTCTGTTTCGTATTTAAAGTACTTCATCAACAAACCTGCCTACTAAGTTCTCAAAGCTTTTCTTCCTTTACAATGCAGAACAAAAAGCATTTTTTCAGACTAGAGCAATGAACAGTTTTGACTGTGTTTTCTTGTCACGCTGCATAAAGTAGATGTGTCTGAAAGCAAAAGACAGGCTCTTCTGTACCAGCTAAAGTGACAGCAAAGGCTGAGGTGGCTGTTTTGAAGTTTTCAATGTGAATAGGAAGGGAAGGATTTTGCTGTGATGTACAGGGGCTCTATGTTCTTGGTACAAGTTTCTTGGTATGGGTTTCTGGCTTTTCCAGGGAACACAGAGTCACCCTTAGCCGAGTGTTACAAAGGAGTGAATGGCAATGGAAATATGGGTCCCTCTCCCAGCTGTCCTTGGAGTGGGATTCATAAATGGGAAAGCAGGGCCTGAAGTGGGTCAGTACATATCTCTGTGCCATATCTGCATTTGAGAGAGAGATGTGCTGACCTCTTCCCAGAGCGGGAGACGGAGCAGTCCTGCAGGTGCTGTTCTCCTTGCTGAGTAGCCGGGGGGTTCATAGGGGCACTTCTGAAGTACGGTCTCTGAGCTGCTGCTGGGATGGTCACTCCAGGAGCACACAGATTAGAGGGTGGGATTGCAGAAAAAGAGAAGGTACTGGGGAGTAAAGAACATAATGTTTCAATTGTGGAGGTATTGGACAGGATCAGCGGGATTCCAGGCTTCCTTTATAAAAAGGTGAATAATTTATATTTGCCCTCCTTGGAATAAGAAAAAGGGAGAATATAAAAAGAAACGTGATGAAGTGCAAGCAATTTTGAAATAACTATTGTGAATGAATGTTATAAATGTGCAGTGTATTGCATGCCAGAATAAATGAAAGCAAATCAAGATAGCAGAAGAATTTTGGTGGAATATTTTCTGCTTACCGCCATAGCTGAAGCAAAGAGTAAAGAGTCATATCGTAACGATTTGATTTTCCTAGGTGTTGTGAACACCTCATTTCTCAGGAACTGTGATGGGGCTTAGCTAGACATCCACATCTGGGAAAGTCAGGTCATCTTTAGCCCATTCATAGGCAGGCTGAAGTCAGTAGGAAGCCTGAGTTGAGCGGCAGTAAAGTGATTAGCATTTGGCTTACATGATTTTAAACAGGAGGAATGGATAAAACATGTACTTCTGAATCATTTATGTATGATGTTTTTGTGTGCTAGAGGACACGTAAGATAGTCTTCAGGCCCAAGTAAATACTCTGATACATCGTATGAGAAGGAGTGCCAATGAAAGAGAAATTCAGTGCCCTCTAAGTCAGGGAGATGGTAATATAGGTGAGAGGAGGATAATTTTGGGGGTTCCTTTTTGTAAGAAGTCACTACTGATAGTTCAGAAAGAGCTGGTGAACCTACAGCAATCCAATATCCAGGATTCATCCATCCCTGATGTCTCCACTTATTTGTATTCCTAAAATGGCTCTGACATAGAAGTAGTTAGGGCAGAAATAACCTCCTGGAGGCCATCCAGGCATTTCCCTACATTGCAAGAGGGTTTGTTTAATTTAATCCTAGTCTATCCTCATGGCATTACTAGACAAAAGCATTTAATAAATAGTCTGAGAGACTGTAAAGGAGTACTCTCTCTTTGGTTGCATTTCAATAGCTCTCCTCGGCTCCTTGAAGTTCAGAAAGTTTAGCAGAATAAGTAAAAGTTCACAACTAACTTTTCCAGCTTGTATGTAGTATTGACTGTAGGCTGTGGGGTTGAATTCTGGTCATTCTCAACAGTTGGTCTCAACTGATTTTAATAGATTAACTGTTTATTTTGGAACAGCTGTATTCACAAGTGGGCCATTGCTTTAGGCACAGACCTGTTAGTATGAAGGATGTTGCTGGTATTCTTGATTAGGAACAGTGTACAATTCTGGATAAACATCAGGTGAGAATTATCTGACTCAAAGGGGTGGGCATGTTTCCTTGTCAGCTGGGATAAAGGAAGGTCCAGGTGATTCCAGTTTAGACAGATACAGCTTATTCTGAGGCCATTTGGATAGGACCCAGTTTCCAGAGCCATATCCGCTATGGCTTGTGTTATCATTCAGGCTTTATGTAAACTGGACAGGACTCATTTTGCTGTTGCCTTTTTCTCCAAAATTCCTTTGTCTGGAGGCTCAACACTTTCTACTTTTCTCAGCAGCATTTTCATTAGTCTTGATTTCCTTTGCCCATCCTTCTCTCTCTCCCTCCTGCCATCAGCTGCTGCTTACTCCCTCGACTCTTGCCGTCTGTTGTACCTGCTCTCTGTAGCTGCCCTCATGGATCCTGGCACTTCCTATATGCCACTGACACTGTGAACTCCACAAGAAAGCAGACAAGAACTGTTTCTAAATTCTGTATAACTAAGGCTTTTCCCCAGAAGCACTATGTTGTCTTTTAACATACATTTATATATAAACCTTGTACTAGGGAAGTGATAGTAACCGTGTCCCTGTTACTCCCTGGCATTGCCAGCAGATTCTTAATGCGATGGCAAAATAATACAGCTCTGCCTCAGGAGCTCACTGCCACTGCAGGCGGCAGGGGGCAAATGCCAAATAGGTAATGCTTTTATTTATGTGCTTTCAACAGATTCTTAGTAGTTTTCCCCCACATTTCTGCAGCAAAAACTAGTCCCAATGAGGAACAAAGACTGACTCCAGGGAAAATTTTAATTTATAGATGTGGTCTGTGGATTTCCATGCCACTCTGCTCTCCAGCTGTCCCCTCTGCTTCCCTCTGAGCACATGCTCTGGTTTTTCCCTTTTCACAGCTCTCTGGGGTCTAAAACCTGGCCCCTTTGAAAGCCAAAGGTAAAACTCAGCTGGTTTCGGAAGGGCAGGATTTTAGCCCAGCCGCTCTCACTGAGCAGATGCCTGTCCCATGTTGCAGGTGGCTGTGCGTGGCGCTGCTGGGACGAGGCAGCGGTGTAGCAGGCTTGGTCACGGGAGAGCATGACAGTGAGTGCCAGAGGAGAGGCTGAGGACACTAAACCAAGATATGTCAATGTTATTATCTCTGCCTTTCCAAGCTACTTACAGCACTGCATGCTCCTCTTGTCAATTCCACTCAGATTAAAAACCACAGTGAAATGTTCCTTTTTTCTGCTTCTGAATGGGAAATCAGAGATAACTTAGATACCTAATATGTATTTGAAAAGATAAGTGTGAGTTGTGTGGTTTTTTTCCCATCCGTTGAAGAGTGTTGCAGAAAGAAATAGTTGTCCTGAACTATCTATAAGATGGTTCCCTTCTCTAGAGAGTTTATTACCCTTCATCTTTCATTACCCTAGGATATTTACAGGTAGCATATTCATTGCCTTAAACATTCCTGCATGCTTGTATGAGCACACAGTGTACAGATGCTAGGAGACAGGCTTCTTAGCACCCAAAGACAGGGTATTCTCATTTAACGTTTTCATTTCACTGCACCAAACTGTGGAGCTGCAGCATAAGCAACTTCAGACTTATTTACTCAAGTGTGCGAGACTCAGAGACACAGAGTTTTTGACTGGTCACATTACGTGTCATGGTAAAGAGCCTTTTGTCTCCATTCAAGCTTTCTGAAACAAGACAAATTATGATATTTTCCTGTTAATTTCTGTTAATTTCTTTCCTTAATGAGTTTCATTAAAATCAAAGCTTCTGGAAGACTGAGCCATGACAGCTGTCTAAAGACTGTTTCGCTTGCTATGGGCTGTTTGGGCTGAATAATTATTTCGGCTTTGTGAGGATTATTTCTTTAAATAAGAACAATGATGCTCTGTTTGGGAAGAGAAACAAATGCTTGGAGTGGTGCAGCATAATTTCGTAGCGCTGACTTGTAGTACTCAATGGCTTTCAGGAATACCTGGGAAAAACACATCTCTCAGTCTGGCACATTTTTTAATGATTTCACTTAAGGATACAAAGGCAGCTATTTCAGCTGGCAAGAGAAAGAGGGCTTGGCTTTTAATGAAGCAAATCAATTCTTCGAAAGAGAGAGGAGCTTATTCTTTACTGTTGCATTGCTGTGACTGTGACCCAAGAATGAAAAAGCAAGTCTTTCTGATTTACCATTCATAAAATATTCCTGTAAACTGCAGGCCTGATACTTTGGTAAGGTAATGGCAAATATTTCAGTTCTTTTACATTACCAGCATTGTAAAATCTTAAAGACGTATTGTGTCTTTTGCAGCTATTGTAGTTAAAAGGACAAGGCTTTTACAACATAGTTCAGTCTGCTTGCTGAGCTGACCATTTTCTTTTGACACAGAAATTCTTAAATCAAGGGGTGGGAAGATGGGAATTTTACAGTAGTACACTGCTTCCAAGTATGAACTGGACACTCACCACCTGTTTTCACGAGCTGTTGCACCGAATTCCTTGTCAGAGTTGCAGAAAACCACACTGGTTTGACGGAGTTTGTGTTCCTATTGTGAGTCTCAATTTTCAAGACCCAAATAGTGGATTTTTATTTGGTGAAAGTGAACATTTTCTGAGCCTTAGGGACACTCTCTCAACTTCCTAAATCCTTGCTCCCTGCCCCCTGTTTCTAATCCTGTGTCTTTTCTGGTGGTGATTTTATCACAGTACTCATTCCTTGGAGGACAGAGGCCGGTGACCTCTGCTTGAAATGAGATTGTAGTTAAGAAAGTGGTTATTTAGAAATGGCACCTACTTGTTTAACAAGACTCTGCGTGCTCTGTACACTTCCTGTGTTGACCCAGATGTATCTTGTCCCTGTCAGTATGGCTGGAGCATGACTAGGTGACTTCCCACCTCAGTTAGCATCGTCAGGGTAATGGTCAAGGAAGCCTGACCAGATTTTTTACTACCAGGTGTGACAAAACACTGAAAGAGCACAGCTTAATTTTTAAACCACAGGTTGATTCTATAAGACAGACAGAAAAGCACAACCCTGTCCACGCTCAGAAAGCTAGCACTATAATGAAAAACGAAGCCAAGCGTATCTGATGTAGTAACTGTCAAAAGGGAAGTCAGGCTCATGTCGGTACTGCAGGACTGGTCTCAGATGGCAGCCACTGCTTGATGGATACATGGGACATGGCATAGGTCAAGTGTTTAAGGTAATTGTTTGTGAACTGGCCAGCTGACAGCTGAAGATCTGCAGTGAATTTGCGGTTTGGCCAGAGTTTTGCAGGGAGCGGCCTCTCCCCCACCAAACAGCTACATATCAGGAAAAGATGGGCTGCTGCTGTCTTATTTTCCTACCTGCTCAGTAGCTGTAGCAGTTGGAGAGGTGTATGCTCCCAGCAGGAGAGGAAAGGCGCCCACAAAGGCACAGGGAAAGCCACATGGGTGCTTCTGCACCACATAAGCCCCTTCCTTCACAGAGCACCCATGATGGGAGCAGAAGAGTATCCCACCACCCCATGGGGAGCACCACACCTGAGCAACCCTGATGCAGCTGGGCTTTTTTGGCCAGTCCTGTCATCGTTGCGGCTCTGGAATGATGGAAAACATTTCCTTTGCTCCTTTCCCCAAGGCTGGGATTTCCAAAAGTATGGGACAAAATTAAGCAACTGATTTCCTTGCAGAAAAGCAAACAATGGGCTTTGTTTTCTTAAACTGCACTGGGTCTGCTGAGAATCCAAGCCCAAGTGGCCTTGTGAGAGAGAATTGCATGGGCTCTCGGCTCCACCACTGTTGTATAAATCCAGAACCCACCTTGTAAACTTCTGTCATGTCTTAATTACTGTTGTGACATACTTTTAATGGAAAGTTTCTCAAAGAAATCAGTCCCTCTTAAAACCTTCCTCAGATGAAAAATGAGAATGATAGATGCAGTTTTGGACTGGTTTGAGGAAGGCTGCTTATTCGTTGCTAGAAAGGACAGAAGAGCTGTTGAGATTTTCTCCTCACACTCATCTTTACATGATCTTCCTTTTACTTCTGGTTTGTTGTTTTGGGTTTTTTTTGTTTTTGTTTTTGTTTTTTTAAACAAAACAAAACAAAACAAACAAACAAAACCCTAGGAGGGCCACTTTTCAGTCGGTCACTTTATAGGCATCCAGTGTCGAAAAAGCAGGTGTATGTAAGCCTGTTTATAAAATACCCCACAATTGCTTTTTTTCTAGTTCTAGTTTGAAGAATGCTAGGTTTAGGTGTTGCTTAATCTCAAATATTAGCACCATAAGATCAGTTGCATTTAAACACTTTTCCTAAGAGACATGCTGTCTTTCCAGTCGGTTGTCGGCTTGTTTTGCTCCAGCAGTTCAGGACTTGCCTCTCCGCCTTTGCTGTTCCATGAAGTTTCACTGCAGAGACTTAATCTCCAACCATGAAAGCTATTTCAGATTTGCTAAGAGCCCCGCAGCTTCTGCACCCTGGGAGCCCGTGGAATGAAAGCCTCTGCATGTGTGGTGGGCTCGGCTCTGCTGCTTTCTGCTTCATGGCTAAAAGTAGCCAGCATAAAAATTTGCTGCCTTTCTTGTAGAGTGGTGGCTTTTAGAAATCAGCCCATGTCCTGCATGTCAGACATAACAAGTATAAAGGAGCCACATGCTTCATTATCATGGAATCACAGAATCATATAATTTGGGTTGGAAGGGACCTTAGTGATCACCTAGTTCCAACACCCCTGCCACAGGCAGGGACATCTTTCACTAGACCAGGTTGCTCAAAGCTCCATCCAACCTGGCCTTGAACACTTCCAGGGGTGGGGCATCCACAACCTTTCTGGGCAACCAGAAAGTTCCAGTTCCTCACCACCCTCACAGTAAAGAAATTTTTTCCTTACATTAAATCTGCTCTCTTTCAGCTTAAAGCTATTCCCCCTTGTGTCCTATCATTACATGCCCTTGTAAGAAGTCCCTCTCCAGCTTTCTTGTAGGACCCTTTTAGGTACTGGCAGGCTGCTATGAGGTCTGCCTGAGCTGCCTTTTCTCCAGGCCAAACAAACCCAACTCTGTTAGCCTGTCTTCACAGAAGAGGTGCTCCAGCCCTCTGATCATCTTTATAGCCCTCCTCTGGGCCCAGTCCATGTCCGTCCTTCTTATGTTGGGGGCCCCAGGGCTGGATGCAGTACCCCAGGTAGGGTCTCACGAGTGTGGGGTAGAGGGATGGAATCACCTCCTTTGACCTGCTGGTCATGCCTCTTGATGCAGCCCAGGATAATGGTCGGTTTTCTCGTTTACAGGTGCACACTGCTGGGTCATGTTGAGCTTTTCATCCACCAGCACCCCCAAGTCCTTCTCCTTAGGGCTGTTCTCAATCCATTCTCCACCCAGCCTGTATCTGTGCTTGGGATTGCCTCAACCTGTGTGCAGGACCTTGCACTTGGCTTTGTTGAATTTCATGAGGTTTACACAGACCCACCTGTCAAGGTCTTTTTGGATGGCATCCCTTCCCTCCAGCATGTCAACCATACCACACATCTTGGTGTCATCAGCAAACTTGGTGAGGCTGTACTTGATCGCACTGTCCATGTCGCTGACAAAGATGTTAAACAGAGCCAGTCCCAACACTGACCCCTGAGGAACACCCCTCATTACTGGTTTCCACTTGGACATTGAGCAGTTGACGGCGACTCTTGAGTGTGACCATCCAGCCAATTCCCTATGCACTGAGTGGTCCACCTGTCAAATCCATGTCTCTCCACTTTAGAGACAAGGCAGCATCAAATGCTTTGCATATCAAGAGAGGGTGCCTTTGGAGAGATGTTTAGATGTTACTCTCCTTCTGAAAGTGTTGGTTAAGTTTTCATGTTAATCACCACCAGCCGATACCCAGTTTGGCAGACAAACTCTAGAAGTCTGCTTTGGGCCTTGGTGGGTAAACCTGGAATCAGTTATTTTTAGCATATATTGTGCATGTATGTCTAGCTGCCTCTCAATGATGTGAAAGCCCTTAACTGAATGTAATCTATGAAAGATTTATTCTCCCAATCAGCTTTCTCTCAGGAAGTGATTTTAAACTCATCAGATTCCAGCTGTTGCTTAAATCCATTCAGTCATCAAGCCTATCAATTTTATTGTGAGTATTCCAGGTCAGTTCCCGGCTGAGGCCTAGATGTAGGCCTCCTATTCCTCTGTTTTTCATTTAAGTCCATCTATAGAATAACACAGGTCTTCCCTGGTGTGTGGAGAGATGAGAAAGGATGTGGAAAAAATGGGAGTTGATGTGATCTAGCTGATCCCACAAGGGTGGTGTAAAAACCCCTTTTAAGCTTTGTTCTTAAGATCTTCTGCTTCCCACAGTGATCTTTCTACAGCAGCCAGTGCTTGATGCCCAGGAAAGATGAAAGATGATTCAAAAAGAAAATAAAAACCACAGACTTTTGTGTGCTGTCAGAACATTCAACCAGCCTCAGCTACATGAGACAGCTCCACCCTCTTGTGAAGCCCCTCAGTTGTAGTTTCAGGATATTAAGGGTTGACTTTAAAGTTTCCAATTGCTTCTCATGAGTGAAACTGAACATAGAGATTCGTGCTCATGCCAAGGCTGCTGTATCATTTCCTCTGGACCATCTAAAGAGAAGTGGCCTATCTTGGCACAGCCAGTAGGTTTTACTTCTTTTCCATCACTACATTCTCCTTTCCATGTCTCAGAGTTGCATAAATGTTCCTCATCCCACCTGTTATCACAGTGTGTGACTGAGAGTAGCAAGAGACTCTGGTTTTGAGGGTCTCTTAGAAACCAATGGAGCTATTGAAGGTGTTCTTGAAGGACCTGGGTAATATAGCTAGTAAAGCTGTAGTATCAAAGTTTGTTAGAAATGTGCCCAAGGCTAGCATTTTCTTTTTTCTTTTTTCTTTTTTTTTTAATCCCAGTTTTAGTAAAGAAAATATTAAAGGTCCTGCTGAGGGTCTAGACAAAATCATTTCCTGGCATGTATAATCACCCTTTCCCTTCCTGCTCATGTGTTACAGGAAAAGTGTCTCTGCAGCCGGTAATACTTTAGCAAGCTCCCATTCCTGTAGTGGTGTTTTCTAGGATGCTGGTCTGTAATTGTCAGAAATCCTTTGAGCAGCTCTGCATTCTTTAGATCAGGAGACAAAGATTTAAACTCCTGCTGAAAGGCATCACGAGAGTGATGACATTTCTGGTTACTTTGTGTATCTGTAGGAGTATAATCTAAGTTGGCTTCCTGGATAACCATGTAATTGAACTCAGAAATGCAGGAAAAATAGAAGAAAGAAAAACTAGGCATCAGAGTGAAATTTAGCTGTTGTACTCCTCATTATATTTGCATGTTTCCATGTGGATATTTACGTGTTTCAAGTCCAGTTGTCTCATTTTGGCCCAAGTCAGGATATTCAAAGTTTTGGGGTTTCAAGAGCGCTGTGCTTTCTTACAACAGGAGTAGACACCTGGAAATCTTTCTGTGGTGTGAGCAGGCACCTGGAAGGTCAGAGAAGCTGTGACCTCCTGGCTTTCAAAAGCCCTTCAATGACAAACCTTTCCTAGATCATGTATAAGAAGTAAAGCTAGTCCATGTCCAGTACTGTCAGGAGATACACATACAAGTTTTGCCCTTCCATCTCTTAGCCAATGTGTAGTATAACCAGGTGTGCTTGCTGTGCATGTTAAATTCAACCCCTGTGCCTGAAGTCTCTTACCAGTTTCAGGAACAATTTATTTACCTTTTTCTGGAGGGAGAAATGATTGCCCAAACTAACTTCCATGGGTGACTTTCAAGATTGTAAAACAGATCCAGAGTTGTTACCTCCAAAATCAGTTCCTAGGACTTGGCTGCAGAGGCACGAATGTCCCAAAACTCCACCTGCAGTCAGCACGCACCCTGCAGGCCAGGCTCATGGCTCGTCACATCGAAGCCATCACTGTACTGGTTCTTTGAAACAACTCCAGTGTTGGAGCGCTTGTACCGTTGCTGTTAATAGCTGATGAATGTGTCCTTCGAGAATGCATTACACTCCTGGATGCATGTGTAGTTTTGACCTGCACACCACCCAGCCTGATGACTTTTTCTGCAAAGAGTTGCTTTCTTTCATTTGTTTTTGCGAATTTATTGAACTTCTAGCTTCTTGCAGTGTGAGAAACAATGTCCGGTGAATGGATAGTTAGCCACTTTTTGTAGGTAACATAAAAATATAGCAGCCTACATAGACTACTATCATACTTGTTCTCATCTTTTTTTTTGTTTTTTTTTAAGCGGATAAGTCCTTGTTATTTAATATCTTATGTAAGAGCTGTTCCAAACCTCTGATTACCCTTCACTGCTACTATTTCCTTTAGTGCAGATCATGGCCAGATTTTAAGGAGGAACGTTCCATGTATTTAAAATAATGTTTGGAAAAGAAGGTTTATCCAGTGTGGAGATGCAATTAAAGTTGGTTGTTGAAAATAAACGCAGCAATTAGTACTCAAGGCAAGAACTTGTTATTTTCCCCTTTCCTTGCTTCTCTCTTATTTTCGTATCTTTGATAGGTCGGGTGACAAAATGTCTGGCTGAGCCTTAAATTGCTGTTTCTTGTCTGTCTCCCCCAAAAAGTATACAGCCAGGTCCCCCTTCCCCTTTGCCATGGAGCAGGCAAGGAGGAGGCGGACATGGGGCAATGGCAGAGCCATGCGACTGTGCTCCCACGAGACGAGGCAGAAAGCTAAACTTAGCTGGGGGTTGTATTTCATCCTCCACGGTGACATGCTGTGCAACTCAGAGTCATCCTCCCAGGGGAGCCCTGGGGGCACAGGGCAGTGGGAGTGGGCTGGGAGCCAGTGCCCTGCTGCAGGACTCCTCTGATGCCTTTTGGGCAGCCCTTGGGAGCAACTGGGTTTGGAGGTGCCATCATCATGACTGCGTCAGAGGAGGGAAGCCCTCTCTCAGCAGAGGGACGTGTTGGAGGCTAGAAAAAAGCTTCCTCCTGGGATGCCTTTCTCCCTCAGCTTCTGTTGGCAGGACAATTAGGCTCTCCCTTCCCCTTGGGATCAAGTGGGCTCTTGCATGAGAGAAATACATTTGGGTAAGGAGCCGAAAAGAGTGCGATTCCTCTGGCTGAGTGCCTGTGGGATGATGTGATCTCTTCTACCATGCGGCTGTGCTTTCCACAACCTGTAGCCGTCAAGGAAGCTGCTGGAGCCAGAGGTTACCATCTCAGGCAGCACTGGGCCAGACAGGAGGGATTTTTTCCCAGACAGTAGCTGAGGCTTCATCTGGCTGGGGAGCCCTCACAGCAGGCAGGGGAAGCACACAGATCAGCCCTGACAGCTCCACTGCTCAGCTGCATGGGGTGTTCATTACTCTGGGATAAGGGAGGAAATGTGATGTCTCCAGTCATGACTTTCTTATCGGGGAAGTTCCTCTGCATCCTAAGAAGTGCCATCCCACCTTGAGTTTCCCTTCCCTGTTTTGCTTACTCACCACACTTCTCTACCTACACATGCATGCATAGATGGAGTCCATCAGTAGGTAAGAAAGGAGATGTACTACAATCTCACACAGTTCAGTGCTGCACAGTGAGATATACGTAAAAAAATCCAGGAACAGTGAATATACAGGCCAAACTCACTTATCAGACCTCTCAGACACCCTCTCCCACTGCCCTTGTGGCAGGTCTGTACCCCTGGAAGGACAGGGTGGCCCGTTGATCCTCAGATTGTGCTCAAGAGTGTGACACTGGTCACTACTGGAGACAAGTCTGGGCTAGGGTACCTTAGATCTGACCCAGTGTGGCCATTCTTGCTCAGATTAAAATAAAAGAGTCCCTGTTTCAACACTGTGGTGGAAAAAAAAATTACCAGACATCTGGTCCAACCAGCACAGGAGAGTTGCCTACCATATGTTTCCCACTACCTTCAGCCCAAAGAGCTGGGGGAGTAGGAGACACAGGACCGATCACAGCTTGAAGGCTACAGTGCTGGGCGAGGAGGAGAGCCACGAGAGCTTTTTGGCTCTTGTCCACCCCTCCTTGAATCCCTTCCTAGCACAGGCTGCCTGCAAGTGCAGCGGGGCACTGGGGGGATGATTTGCCTCTTTGTTTGCTGGTTGCTAGCTGGAAGCCACACGCCAGGGTTGGGAGTCATTGTCCTAGAACAAACCATCGCTATTTGTGACCCGCAGCAGCAAAAGCCCAAAACGTGAAGTTAGGGCTGACACTCCCTCTTTACACTTGAGCCGCTGTACTTTTCCTCACGATGCCAGGAGTTGTCAGCTTTAGTGCTGGCTTTTTTTGGCTTGTGTCACAACCTAATAAGTTATAGGCCAGCTTCTCCTGTCGATGTTTTTGCTGCACAGAAGGCTTCACATTTTGTAAGCTTTTACAGCACAGCTGTGCTCAGAGATAAAACAGAATGTGTATACAGTACAGTATGCATTAAACTGATGCACTAGATTCTTCCCACCATATGTATGGAGTGGTGTGCATTTCACTCTGATACCTCACTGCCAAAACTGCCAGAAGCAAATAAACAAATGGCAGAAGAGAGACACCATATGATGCAGTGCCAGGCACATGACCTAGACTTTCAGAAAGAGACCCTGGCTCTTTTAAAGAATTACAGTGGTCCAATTTTTTAAACCTCACCTCCTACCATGTGAAGTGTTGTGCCAGTGTATGCTGTGAAGTGTGCCGGTTGTTGAAGAACACGCATAGATTTCCCCTTCCTGCTCAGCAGCTGATGTTGCAGCTCCTCGTGCTCGATAATCATGTCCCCTTTCTTTGATGCCAGTGATTCCCCATCAGATTTCTAAACCGACAGAGAGGAACAATGGAGATGTGTGAAGTAGTCTGATTCTGGAAGGAAAGCTACTGTAAAAAGATAGAACACATGTAATTAGGATAATGAGATTAATAATATTAGTAACAATTTAGCAATTAATATATAAACAATGCAAGTGAGACAAATGGTTGTTCCATCTCGTTCCCCACAAAAAAAAAGTCACTAAGTTGCATTTCACAGCACCGATGGTGAAGATGCCTGTAATAAACTGACACGAGTGTTAATTACATGGTTAGATGTAATTAATTTAAATTGTAATTCTATTCCTGGAACTCACACTCTGACTACAAAAAGGGGATTCCTTAGCTTCTTTTGTCTCTGACCAGCCTGTTGCTAAAGAGATGATGATGACGGCCACCACCACGGTGCTCCTCCTGCTAGTAGTACTGGGAAACACGGGTGGATTTTCCAGTCTGTTGGCCTTACTTTCATGTTAGGCTGAACATCTGGCACTAGCCTGGTGGTTATCTTGCTACCTCTGGCCTTTGCCTAGGCTTAGTTTTACTGGTGATTGTGTGAAAGGCAAGCAGGTGCTTTCTCCACTTTAGAGAAGCTTTAGGCCCAGAATGAAAAGTGCACTAAGAACAACAGAGGTCAAGACCATTGCTGCACTTCACAAAGCTGATACCCAATGCAAAATGGTCAGGATACAGGTGGGAGAATTTGGTCTTGGATTTTGATGGAATTAGATATGGAACAGAAAGTTATGTCAAGTTTTTCAGATAGCAGCACTATTCAGTAGACTAAGAATGTGCTTAAAGTGTTTATATAGGGCTGGTTATTTGCTTGATGCTTTTGTACTTCTGTGTAGTGGAAGTAGTAAGAGCATCAGATTCCTCCAAGCCTTGCTGCCTCCTACAGTAATGCACACTGTGACCAAAATGAAGGCCTCTACATATTGGTCAAACAACAGGGAATCTGCGGAGCTGCGCATGGTGACTGAAAGGCTGAAGGCCTCATTTCTACAAGTTTCTGCACACTCTGCTTAGACAGAGACATTGTTTTGACTGCACCCTAAAATGAGATAGGTAGGTGTCTGCCCTGGCAACAGAAGAGGCAAGGACTTGATTCATAGCCTGGGAGTGGAGAAACACCAGGAGTTCTTCACTCTCTGAATATTGCAAAGCCCACCTGGCTGCTTCAAGCCCAGCCCTTGAATGGAGGAGCCAGGGGCACTCACTGTGCAGGGGATGTGATTTTGGCAGCTCCCAGCTCTGTAGGTGTAGTACTTGCTTTGCAGAGGAATGTCCTAGCTCCATCTCTTTTCTTCCCTCTGGAAGCACTGGCTCCACCTTTGAGGAAAATGGGACAGACTTATGGCAGCAGACTATTGCATAGGCCACCAGTGGGACTTCAGCGGGCTCAGCAGCACAGTGAGCGTACATTTGAGGTGATGCCAAATAGTCAATTGGACAGTGAGAAAACACTGAAGAAGGTGTCCTGGTTTCAGCTGGGATAGAGTTAATTTTCTTACTAGCTGGGGCAGTGCTGTGCTTTGGATTTGGCATGAGAACAATGGTGACAGCACACCGATGCGTTTGGTTGTTGCTGGGTGATGTTTATACCAAGCCAAGGACTTTTTGGCTTCTCAGGCCCTGCCAGCAAGAGGGCTGGAGGGGCACGGGGAATTGGGAGGGGACACAGCCAGGACAGCTGACCTGAACTAACCACAGGGATATTCCACACCATAGAATGTCATGCTCTGTGTGCAAACAGGGGGGAGCTGGCCAGTGCCTACCCATCGCTGCTCAGGGACTGTCTGGGCATCATGCAGCAGGTGGTGAGCAATTACATTGTGCATCACTTGGGGGTTTTCCCTACCCTTTGGATTCTATTCCTCTCCCCTTCTCTCTCCTTTTCCTCTTCTTTTTCTTCTTCATCGCCATCATTATTTTTCTTCAATTATTACATTTTTCTTATCTCAATTTTTACCTTTTTTTCCCAATTCTCCTCCTTATCCTGTTGCAGGGCGGGGAGTGAGCGAGTGGCTGCATGGTACTTAGTTGCCTGCTGGGGTTAAACCACAACAGAAGGCTGAACTGTAAACAAGTTTATTGGCTAAGTATTTGTTGGAGGTGTTGGGCAAGTAGGAGTTATTTAAGAGGCCAGCACATGAGAGGCTGGAATAAACCCATGGAAGCTTTAAAAGTGCCACCCTGGAATGTTAGGGACGCCGTGGACATACTCACGCACACCCATGAGGAGACAGCAGTGCTAGCAGGGAGCGTGAATGAGTCTGGTGCAGCCTCAAGGGATGCTTTTCAAGACAGGAGCTGTCAGTGAGAAGTAGGAGAGAACAAATCAGCGTTACAGGAAAGGCGGCAAAACTCGCCAGCCTCTGCCATGTGGTGAGGGGCCAGGCTGGGTTGGGTATAGAGATGGGGATGGCAAATGAGCCATTTGAGTCAATGCAAAAGACAAAAAGATGGTGAATGTGTTTGTGCCTGCTCCTTTTTCTAGTGGAGGCATCCCCATTTTTATGCCTGTCTTTAGGAATTAGAGAAATATAATTTTGTTTTTTTCTTCTGTAATAACAGTGCACAGAGTGGAAAACAAAGGTGTGGTCTGATAAAGCCTGGGGCCTGAAGTAAACTGCTAGATATAGTTAGAAGTGGCTCCTTTAGGCTCAGAAACCTGGCCAAGGATCTACTTGCACCTGCTCCCTGTGGTAAAGTACCACTGGGAAAGTGGTAGTGAAGAGAGCTAGGAAGACAGAGGTGTTTTTCAGTACATTTCATCTTACCGTGACAGAGAGGAGAAAACTCTGTATGGGACTTCTCAAACCCCAAGGCAAGTTGGGAAGATAAATTATCGTTTGTTGCCTCCCATTGCCTGAAAAGATCTGTGTGCTATGAAATTTCTTATGAGTTTAAACAGACAGTTTCCTGGTTTTAGACATGATATATGTTACTGGAATCCCTCCAGGTGACAGAGGGTTGCAGTGGGCAGTGGAAAACACAGGCATGACACTGTGATTTAGAAGTAACTTTCTGCCAGTGTCGGGAGCAAGCTCAGAGGTGTTTCAGTTATGTCCCATTTGTCAGTGAGACTGTGGCATCTCCCCATGGTCATGACTTCTTTAAAGAAGAGTGGAAATCCTGGAAAAGGAGGGCTACTTTATTTGGACTATATCAGCCTATTACTCTGTGAAATGTCTCTGAAAGTAAAACTTTGAATAAAAGCCTCAAAAAAAGCTGGCGGGAGAGGAGGGAGAAGTGCAGTACCTGGTATTATACCCAAAGGCAGTGGCAATATCGTGACCTCAGTCCCTGACCTCCAGCTGGGCTATCGGGAATTACAACGAATGCTCCTCACCACCAGCCAGGTTTTGCTTTTGTCCTGCTTATAACTGCCACTATCCCACCTTTTATTGCAGCCATTCATCATCAGCAGAAAGACTGGGAGATGATATTAAGGTTGTAGAAGATGTTGTTTGTATCAAAGCTTCCCCTTCTTTCTTTTCACCCTCTCCTTGCCTGTTCTCCTGCATATGCTCTGTTCCTACCGGGTTTTGCCCCCCTCTCCAGACCAGTCATCCCTTCACCCAGCTCATAAATGATTGCTTTAATAATAGTACAGCCCCTCCATGTGTGAATGGCCCAAGTGGCATGTCACTCGTAACCAAAGCAGGGAGAGACTTCTATTTTCATCCTTTAAAAGGCCACAGGAAATATAGAGAACAGGATCCTGCCTGTCTTGCACTGCTCCCAAACAAGCATTTATTGCTGCGGAGTAGGTTGCAGACACAGCTCATTTGAGGGAACCAGACCTGGCCATTGTTTTTCCTTCTCTGCATTTATTTAAAGTGCAGAACTGTTTATATACCACAAAGAAGGGAATTAAAGAAAAACAGTAAGTGTAGAATTTACCAGCTGTTTAAGTCTTATTGTTACCTTCTGTATCGATCAAATCCGTTGCCTCTTAATTGGATATTGACTGTTGTGAGGCAAATAAGGCAAGCTGTCAGAGAGGGGAGGGATGGGGTGCGAGGTTTATCTTAATGGTATGTTGATCATGACTAGTCTATAAAAGCCAGTGGGAGAGGAGTTCATTAAACCAGCTGCAATTGCTTTAAAAAAATATGCTCTGAGTCAAGATGATTAATCATATATGTGACACTGCAATCAGAGAAAATCCGCATTGTTGCTCTGGTATTTACAATGCCAAAGCTTGGAATAAGCAGATGCATTGAAGCAAATTCATTAGGGACAGTGATTTGTTTGGTCTGTGAGCCTTAGCTAACTGTTACCAACATTTGAGGATCTTTTTTTTCTATTATTTTTTTAAACTTGGTGGTGTGTTTTGTTTTTCTGCCTCTCTGCTTCTCTGGCAGGCTAATTGGAAATGTGTGCTTGCCCTGCACAGGAGTCTCTCATCTCTGCTTGGGAACCCTTGTAGAAATGGCAGCAGTGAGAACCTTGCGCCACTTGGTAGTGAACCACACAGAATACTTTCAAAAACACTTTTATCTCATAAATGATAATAAGCAGGGAGTACAAAGAGAGAGGGAAAGCTTATCAGCTACACTGGTGTGAGCTACCCATTACAAAAATGGAATCTGCTGGGAAGTCTACAGTATATTTTCATTTCTTTCCTAGCTGTATTTTAGGCTGTGTATTGAATACGTTGCAATAACTGTCAAGCACGGTCCATTAGTGTCTCTGGATCAGGCCTGTCATGAATCAGAAGGGAGATCAGTAGTGTAGGTACGCTTTTATGAAGGTCCCACGCAGCTGTGACTTGTCGAAGAAACGTTCAAAGGGACAATAAACAAAGTTTATTTCAAATTATCTCAATGTTACGTGTTTGTTATCGTATTTATTCTTCGACAATTCAGAACTGGCTATTAACAATTCATGATATGGGTAAAGGTTTGTGCAGTTTGAAAAATTAGCTTTTGAGGCAGCCACCTGAACACTTCTCATGTATCACCATGCCATGAACTGTCAGGGAAAGGGTAGTGCAGTCCCGTGGAAGCTGGTAAAGGTGCAGGAGCTGCCCGGTTATCAGCCAATAGAGGAAAGAAGAATGTGCCTAAGTCTGGAATGCAATGGGAAAATGAGGTTTAATGGGGAGCTTTCATTTGAAAGCATGAGGCAGTTCCCTGCCCGAGCAACTGGATGGAGGCTGGACCAACCTCGCTTACTTGTGGGCCTGAGTCATTTCATGTCTCAATCCTTATGCTCCTCTTCCTATAAAAATTAGAAGAGTGGTCCAGGGCAGTAGACACCACTATTTTTGCTTCAGTTGCTCTTTCTGGATGTATTGTGCAGCTGAAGGCGATCATCAGTTTTTCCCAAGTATTTTATGACTGTGGTAGAAGGGTCTATAAACGTACAGCACTGCAAGCTGTATAAAAAGGAAATCCTGATTTTGCCTGGAAGGATGAGAAGTCCAGAAGGAAATCAGGGTTCTTCTATAAAGTATATGAAACAAAACTGGGGGAAGGAGAGAAAAAGGTGTATAGAATCCGGAAAGCTGAATCCATTTTGCTTTTTGGTGTAAGTTTTGAGTGACTTTTAAATGCAGTAGGATGAAAGTTATGACTTTAGCAGGCACTAGGGTAGTAGTGTTACTAGTATTTCCTTTTGATTCACTTACAGTATTACTTACATTATAATAGAGTTTGCAGGATGCATTTTGTGAGATTCTGAGTGAAAAAATTAATACATAAAGCTGGACCATTCAGATCCGTAGCCTGTGAAAGACAAGCATTATTCAAAAAAAAGAAAAGATCCATAAATAACCTTTATCAGATTTTCAGGCACATTTGTCTGGATTTTTTAGTGTGCTTCAGTTATGCAAGAAAATGAACATGACATTCCACAGTTGCTTTGACAAGGATAATTTCAGAAAAACTGCCCTGTCGTTCCACAGATTGGCACCTTCTCCTTTGTTGTAACACATTTTTTCTGGGGTGACTTTTCTCAGCGAAACTGCCTGTTTCCCAGGAGTTCTAACACCTCTTCAGAAAGGGACAATAAGGAGGTGTGCGTTTGGTTTGGTTTGAATAGCAGGTTCGACCTGGTGATCATTTATTTTTGAAATCAGGGAGTATTTCTTCTGTCAGCACAATGGAGAAGATCACAGGATGTTCTGAATTATGTATTTCCTCTGGCTTTAATCATGCTAGCCAGATCACTGGCTCCCGAAGGCATTTCCACACCAAACCTTCTCCTAAACACATGGACTCGAGATGCTGATGGTTTTCTAATTCAGTCTGCCATTAGTGGTATTGCATTCAGATTTTGTATTTGCTTTTGAAATAGCAACTAAAATTTGAACGAAGGTTAGAGTCTGGGTCTAGATTCATCACTGTATATTATGGAAATATCACAGTAAAGCGTAAGCAGCTCTTGCCACGAGATACACCAGTGGTAGGGTCCCTTGTCTTGCTGAGGATGCCTGCAGGGAATGGAACCGCAGTTTCTACAGGGACTGCATCTTTGCAGGGATATCTGTGCTTCTTCTTGGTGACCATGTAACACAATCTGCAACTGTGGAGTCTGTACTATAATATATAGGAGCCAGGAGCAGCTGAGTGCCAGGGAGAGGTTTCAAGGAAGGCTGTGGATAGATCCCAGGCAACAAGATGGCACAAACCTGTCTCCAGCAGTACACTCTCTGCTGAAGACCTGGGAAGAGCTGCGTGCACAGTCCCCAGATTTTGCTTGTCGCGCTGATACTGTTCTGCTGGTTTCTGTCCACTGGTGACTTCTTCCAGTGTAGATCTCAATTCCTAGCTTAATTAATGGGTGGAGATGTGCATGTGTGTGTTGGTATAAGTGTTTGTATGCGCATTGGTGTGGGGAGAGGAGAGGAGGCAGCAAAAGAAGTCAGCAAAAGCCCTTCTGGTTTTCCTCTGCATGCTTAATAAAGAAGTTATAAGAGGGCATGTTCCCAATTTTTTTTTAACTTTATAGATCACCTCCAGTAGACAGATTGTCTCGTGGACCACTTCCCCTCCCCTTGGCGATCAAATAACATTCCTGTGGTGACTGCAGCAGTTGCTTACATGGAAAAATAACATTAGGAAAGTATTTAATGTATTTTTAGCTGTCTTTAAATGCATTTTAGCAGCTGGAAATGAGGGGAGTTAGTAGCACATGACCTGCAAGCTCTCCATAGACCACCACCAAGTCCATAGAGCAAGTGTGCAGAGAGTCACTGCTGGCAGAGAGACCCTAAACTGGGAAACGTTGGATAGGGTGGTCACCTCTAACCTGGGGTGGTCACAGGAGGTCAGGCAGAAAGGATAACCTCGATTTTAGTGGGATATAAATGATAATGGCATGATAAACAACTAGTGTGATTTCAGGTCCTTGTTTTCGCTGATCTGAGTTTTGGGAGATTTTATGAAACATTGTTTTGATGTGTTTCAAAATACCTGGGACTTTTTTTGAAAAGCTGGAGAAGATTTTAGTATCTTGGAGTGGCAAAATATTACAACTGTAGAGATTAGTGAATAGAGTGCAGCTGAGAGAGACAATAAGCTAATAAATACCACTTATTCCATCACTCCGCGCATCAGGAAAATCCTGAAATCCTTGTGAAGTGCAAACATCTTGTCAAACATTAGTGGCGGCTTTCCCTGAGGGAAGACTTTCCCGGAGCCAAGGGCTCACTCACTCCTGTAACGGGCCGGTTGGTGAACCAGTGACATCCTCCCTGGACTGTCATCCTTGGCCCTGCCCTGCTCCCAGTGTGGGGTCACCCTGACATCGCCACCCCCCTGCTCCCCCGCCCCAGCCTACAGCAAGTACATTTGTATTTCTGGGAAGAATATACTCAGCAGATGGAAGTTTAGCACTATTTTTACCATTGTTGGTACAGTGAATGTAGAGAGCATGATAATTGATTATCTGGGACAACAGAAATGCACAGGAACTAGAATTTCAAGGATTAGGGTTTCCCTAAGGATTTCCTTCAAGTTTCAGTGAAAGCAGAGATAACCTTTGTGGTGGAAACGGAAACACGGCTTTCAGTTCCCATCTGCGGCCAGCCTCCGGAGACAATAGCATTAAGGGTGATGTGAACTGCCTCTGTTCATC
The DNA here is from genome assembly GCF_023634155.1 of Falco peregrinus. Lineage (NCBI taxonomy): Eukaryota > Metazoa > Chordata > Aves > Falconiformes > Falconidae > Falco > Falco peregrinus. The sequence continues at coordinate 25,101,780 of NC_073727.1, forward strand.
GCCACGGGATGGGAGCCTCGACACAGTTAACTGCTTCTATAGCAATGCTATTCAACTTCTCGCAGCTTTTTTTTTGTCTTACCAGAGAGGTTCAACTAATGCCTGCAATTAATGTGTCTGGGGGTAACGGTCCCGTGTTTCATCCGCTTTAAAGGACATTTATGGAAATTAGGTGGCAATTTTATCCCAAGTAAGCAGGCTAATTCTGTCACTCTGCATTACTGAAGTGGCCGTTGCTCACAGAAAATAGACGTTAGCTGTTTTCGGTTAAGTGGCATTAAACTTTTGTGGACTGAGCAGTAGGATTTCATTGCAAGTGCATTGTCTCATTTTAGTGGAAGCTGTGCAGTAACAAGTTCCATCTTAATAAATTATTCTGTTCAACCTGCCTTGTGACTTATACTATCATAAGATCCTGCCCTTAATATTAAAATGTAAGCACAGATTTCCTCTCCCGAGGCCAAGGCTGCATGAAAAGACTTACACTGAAGCTCTGTCTGGATCAAGATAATTTTTCTCTGAGAATAAGGAGAAAGAAGTGTTCATGCACTTCAGAGAGGAGGAAATTCTGCTGTAGATTGTTCTTCCTTCGTCTTGTTAAAAAAAGGAATCTTGACTTAATATATAGCCTGTTTTCAAACTATTGGCATCTTTCACATATATAGGCTGGCTGGCTTAAGAACAAATAGCACAGTTTGTGTAGCCAAAGATAGTTGTCATCATGCACTTATTAATGAGTACACATATCTCTGAACATCAAATGCTGTGCTATTTTAAGAGAGGTCCTTTCAGATCCTGTTTTCTGTTCTTTTTAAATTTTTTTTCCTTACCCTCCTGCCATTTTCCTTCAAAGCTCAGTGGTAGAAAGCAGAGAGGAAGGGGACCTGGGAAGGAAATGGTCTCATCTGTCCAGCTTCCCCACATCAGGAGCTACTCTGTGCATGTCATTCCTGACAGATGTTTGCCTAATCTGCTCTTAAAAAACTCTGGTGACAGGGCTTTGACAGTCTCCTTAGGCAATATGCTCCAACTCTTTGCTGTACCTATCATTAAGAAGGGTTTCCTGATATCTAACCTGCAATTAAAGGCCACAATTTCCCGTGCAACCCGTCATCAGGCTGACCTTACAGCCAAGCCAGCTCCACCAAGTCGACTGCAGTTTCTTCACTAGATCTTCCTTACCAGCACTTCTCCTTGGTTAACACACTCTCTTCTGCCAGGAGTAGCCGGGGCAGTGTGTGTCCAGCCCGGCATCCCGCGGGCCAGCGACGGGCAGGTTTCCCTCTCGGATCCCATGCAGCTGACGGGAAGGCGGCTGCCTGCCAGTAGAGGCTATTGAATTAGGACATTCAGTAAATCCCAGGAGAGGCACTGCCACAGTGAAGTTGCAGCAGTTTTGCACTGATAAAACTAGCAGCACTCACCATGGTCCCAGGGCTCAGAACAGGAGCTGGAGCCTTTTTTGTCTTGGAACAAAATGAGCTGTGAGAGCAGTTGTACCATATACTGCATATATACAATCAATTGCATCTAGTATTTTGGACATACAGTTTTTGATGCAAGCATTTCTATAATGATTTTAGCAGTTTAAAAAGATTTTAAAAAGATCAGAAAGATCACAGGTTTGGCTTGGGTTTTTTTCAGTTGCTTCCTTTTGAACAATAGCAGGCGAAATACATCCCATGGCAGCCAGGGATGGAGACGCTGTAGGTGCCAGCCTCCTGTGAGTGAGGTCGAGATGCTGGGGAGCTGAGGCGATCACTTACTGGTGTGCAGCAGCGACTGAGAGCGAGTCAGTGTAGATACGGGCATATAACAATATTACCATGGCAAGATAAACTCTGAGCCACTTTGTAATAGGCTTAGAACTGTGCTCAACATTGTGTTTCCCTCTGCAAGTTATTTAAAACTATAAGATGGTGGTAATGAATTAGTGTAAAGCAACTGGAGAATTAACCCTGGCTGCTGAGAACAGGTATTTTTTACAATGGAAACCAGCTAGCTATACTAGGTATACTCTTGCTGCCAGAATGAATTATATCAGTATGTCGCTGAACTGGTTTTGAGACTAGGAAATTTTGGTGATAACCAAGGTTAAATAAAATGAGGTTTGGATCAGTAGGAGAGGGGACATGTTGCCATCAAGCAGGGGTGAATAACTGTTGTGTAACTGGCAATTTTGGTAAGCAGATCAAGGTCAGTGGAGTTTGTCTCTATATTTTGATACATGCACTACAAACACTCTGATATCCATTTCATTTTACAAGGTGTGTGCGTGCACCAAGATAAAGCTCCAAAGGGTCACTGGCAGGTTACAATGTGCCAGCCGTCATGTGCACAATGTCTAGAATAGTGCCAAGATAGAATTTCAGGAGTCTGGGGGCACCGATAGCATTCCAAGCCCTACATAACACCTGTGCCCAATGCAACATCTCACTAGGTCTCTGTCACTGAGCATCCCGTTGGCACCTGTGATCCTGAGCTGACAGGTCCATTCCCATTGTGCTAGGCATTTTTAAGACATTTGTCCCCTGGTTGTCTTCTAGATGACCTGGAAGAGCTTCAGTGGGTTGCCCATATTCTTCCATGGAGAAGAGGAAAGGACAAAGTTTGTTTTCAAAATGAAAATTGGTTTTGTTTTTTTTTTTTACAAAACACGGTCGAATTTGGACTTTGTATTCCACTCAGCATGGGAGGTAGATTTATTGTGTGAGAGAGGTTTCAGTTTCAAACTAATAATTAGAAGAATACATTTAAACCTATGTCAATATAAAAGTGATTTCAGGTGCTCAGGAATGCTCTGCCTCTTCCTTGTGGTTTGAAGGAAAAATTCTAAACATTTTCCACCCTGCAGCTATTGAGGGCAGTGAAAGAAAATACCTATAAGCTGCTAGGAAACGTACAGAATAAACTCATTTCCCACTTCCCGCTTTGTGTAATAATCAATTGTAGGTATGACTCAAAACATACTTTTGGACAAACTTTGCACTTTTAAAAATGGTATTTTCTGTCGGGCAGGGTTTGTTCATTCCCCAGGGCCAGCATGCAGACACCCAGGCTGAAGCCCACTGGAGTCAACAGGCTTTCCATGAGGTGCAGCACCCTCCTGTTCTCCTGAAAATCCCTGCTGCTGTTAACCCACAGCTCCCCTTTCCCACCCCGTCTCCCTGGGGAGAGGCAGAAGCCTATTTGAAGGCAAACAAGCCGTAGAGCCTACAAGGTGTAAATATCTTTCATAAACGCCAACGCTGAAAAAGCCTGGGCACCAGGAGTGTGACACACGACGACAGGCAGTTCACGCCGCGCGAGGGGAGAGCGATACGCCAGTGCTGATGCCGCCGGGATGTGTGTGCATTGCACACGGGCACCCCTGGGCCCCCCTACCCGGGGAGGGGGGGGGGCAGGGCGGCTGGAGGGATGGGGAGCGGGGCTACCTGCTCCTCGCCCAGCCGCCCCTGCCCCCTCCCCTCACCCAGCTCCAGTCGCCCCCCCACCCCCCCCGCCCCTCCTCCTCTCCCCGGCTTCTTTGGGCAGGGGCTGATTTAAATAGGTTGGCAGGGAGCCAGGAGCTCATCATTTTAATGCAGTGTAAAATGGAATGTGCATAATTATATGCAAGCCATATGTGAGGGAGACAGCTCAGCTGTGAATTTCAGGAGGCTGCAAGAGGGAGAGAGCGAACAGTCAGGGATCAGATGAGATGGAGCGGAACGGAGTGCAAGTGTCACTCAAATGAACAGTGTAATGAGTGTATTGCTGACACTCCTCCTTTCACCTGCTTCTCCCTTTTGCTTTAGCTCAAAAGCAGAAAATGCTATAGATGAGAAGGGAAAAATACTATATGCAAGCAGGACTGCTAATGGGCTCTGGTAATGTCTCCATTTAAACTTCAGCTTTCTTAATTAACAGCGTAGTTCCAAGTAACCGGTAACTTCTAATGCATTTTTGTCATTAAATATTTTGACCGCATTTGACTGAAGGATCATTGTTCTGGCTAGATGATTGCTCCTTTCAAAGCTTCACTTAAACATGGAGGGGGAATCCATTTATCTGTAATAATATTACATGTAAATTATGAGTATGAAAACTTATTTATTTTTTTTGGCCTTGCTGTTAAACTGAAAATACAAATACATTATCTAGGCATTGCTTAAGCATGTCAAAAAGTTTAAACAAGTACGTATGTGATGTAATCCTGAAAAATGCAATGGAGTAAATTGAAACCCTGAGTTACTCACAGTTTCCAGCTCAAATATTTCATTTTGGGTTTGTCTTTTGTTGTTCTAATTATTACACCACAATGAATTTGCATGTTCAACCTAAGCTATGTAAGAAAACAGCATCCCAAGTTCTCATATCTAAAGGTGTACTGCGTATTTAAAGAAACTTTTTAATAATGTTGTATTTTGGGATTCCCGTCTGTTTTAATGATCTGAGCTGTTATGCTTTTAGCTATTTTTTTTTTCCTTCCATTATTTGTAAGTCCCTAAATAGGCCATTATATTTCCCTTCAGGCTAGAGATGAAGATGGACATGCTGAAAATTTTCCCCAGCAGCACTATGCTAAGGAAACTCCAAGACTTGCCTTCAAGAATAACTGCGAACTACTTGTAAGAATAACATACTTACAACAAGTCTAGATTGTTACTTTAGCACAGTGAAAACCGTTTTTTTTTTGAAAGGCTTTTGTTCATTATGACATACATTATGAAATATGATAGGTTTTTTTTTTCCTGTTTAGCGTTCTAATGCTAGTTCTGCTATCCGTGAACGATTTAAGATCTCAAATTGCTTGAAAAATCTCTTATATTTGATGACAGCACGTGAATGGCCTTGTCGTACTACCTTGTCTCGCACGGTAAATCAGGGAGAGCCATGCAAGCAGCAGCTGGTGATGCACGAAAAGCCCCCCCCAGTCCCCAGCCCCCTGCCCTGAGGCTCCCCAAAACTCACTCTCCCATCCACCTTTTAGCTCTGCCTTGTTTTCGGGCAGCAGTGCCGTGTTTTGTTCTGCTGCCACACAGTGCTCCCTTTAGAGCTTGCCTGTTCCTCCCCTTCCTAGCTGCATGCAGGCGGGAGAATCCTTTCCTCTCCTCTCCACTCCTCTCCTCTGCTGCGGGGAAAGAGCAAAAGCCAGGAAAGCACGTCTAGGGAGCCTGGAGTGTTTACAGGCCGTAAGAGAGATGATATCAGCTGTGAAAGGATCTCTGTTCCAAGGCAGGGTTAATTTGCTGTTCATTTTAGCATTTGCAGCTAGGCAAGATTAAAAGCAAGCAGGAATGCCTATTATATTTCTATTAAATGAATCTGTTGGGACCTAATGTTCTTGATTAGCTTGCGAAAATGAGTGCTCCATGATGAGTTTTTCTGTTTGCCTAAAGTAAACAGAGAATGAATTGTAATACATTTAAGAGAGATTCATGCATGGCTTTCAAAAAAGGGAGTTTTAGATGAATTGGCAGATCTCTCCCTTGCATTCGCCTTTCTTCTCAGCCGTACTTAAGTAAAATGTATCATTTGGCTAAATGGAAATGTTTGTGGAGAGTCAGAACACGGGGTTATGTTTTGAAACAGCAGCACTTTTTTTTCTCATAACGATAGAAGAGGCGGACAGTGGTGGAGGAGCAAGCTGTTTCCTCTGCATTAAAACCTGTGTCTGCCTCCCCTGCAGAGGATGCTAATCTTGGTGTCCCAGGTGCAACATCCAGCAAAGTCGAGCCGATGAGCCGACGTAACCCAGTGCTGAAGCCGGCCCCCACATTCAGGCAGTTGATCAGAGAAGCCCAGACTGGAGGGCAGCAGCCCAAGGGTGCTGGCCAGTCCCTGCTCCCAGCACTGGCCAGAGCATAGAGCATCTTGGCCACACCTGCACTAATGGGCCCACAGGCTTTCCTACTCCCCAGGCATCCCCTGTGCCGAGCCAACCCTTGGTTAGGCAATAACAATGCTTTTTAGAGCCACAGGTGTCACTCAGAAAGGTCAGTTTGTTCCCAATATAATTGTCCCCAGCCAAAAGCAACATGACCCATAAGACCTGATCTTGCTTCCTCTTAAACACCTTGCAAAGCTCCTCTTGGTTTTGGGGGCAGCAGGGTTATGTCCTAAGGGGAGGAAACTAGACAAACACAAAAAGCGATTCCCCTGTGCAGTCACAATTCTTGTGCCAAATAAGTGAAACCGTTTCTTCAAGGCCATGCTTAATTACTGTGCCGCTGGTCACATCAGGCCTGGCAAGCTACCACAGCACACCAAGATGCCCCCGAAGTCATTAGGGCTTCTTGGTGTTGGAAGAGTTCAGGACTAGAGTTGGAAGAGAACACAATATAAAATAAGTTATATATTACTTTAATTGAAAATCTGCTTTATTTTTAGTGCAAGCAATCAGCAAACCAATTAACCCCCTTTGTGCTATTACCATAAAACATTCTTTTAATGCCCACTTAATTATTCCTCTATTAATATGCATTATAAGTTTTTGCTTTATTATATCATTCCTGTACCTGGCAAAAGCTCAAGTCATCCAAGTTAGTCTTTCATGTGCTTTTTTGGACAAGTTTCAGTTCTTGTTTAAGGAAGTAATAAAAGCAATTTGTCATAGTTTTATTTTTCCTGTGCTGTTGGAAACAAAATTGGCAGGGCTGTAATCTGTACTCAATTTGTATGTGGAAAAAAAAAGTAGACAAATAATTAATATGTACCTCTGCTATCTTTAAAGATGTATTTTAGGAACTTTCAGTGAAAATATGATGTTGAGCCTAGGCTTTGGTGGTAGTGGTGGGACTAGTGTTATTTGTCAAAGATGCCGTGTGTTTCACAGAGAGGTAGTGGTTTTCCTTCTATATTTCTGCTTTTTGGGAAACGATGCTATATTAAAGTATACTTGAAAGTAGAGTGAATTTCACAGAAACTGGCCATAAAGACAGCATCTTTCTTCTAAAGGCTAGTCAGTATTCCTACAGTTGTGCTAGGAATTGTCTCCTTGGGAGGAGGGCGGAATATGAAAGAAAGGAGTGGGGACAGCTGCTTCCTCTAAAAAAATCTTATCCCAATGGTAAAAACTTACCCAGAGTGTAACAGTGCAAGTCAGATGCTGGCTGAGTGAAAAGCTTAGATTTTTAAATGAAAGAGAAACTGAAACTTGTTTATGCTTTCGAGAATTGGGAAATCCTTGGAGTTTTCTCAGTGCAGTTGAGAGTAAGTACTGTAATAGCCTGTCAGGTGAAATTGGAAGCTTCGGCTCAGAAGTGCTTTCTTTGCTTTAGGGTTCAGCTGCCATTTTTCAGCGAGGTTTGTTCCGACAAGTGCAGGCTCCTCTGTTTGGGAAATGCTGGTGCTGGGAGGGTGCTGCCAGGCAGGACCCAGGGGCTGGGGCACTGCTGCTGGCGCTGTGTGCCAGGGCTCTCCCGCAAGAGCCAGCTACACCAGCTGAATCTTAACATCGCAGGTCACAGGCACACACGGCAAGCTTTAACTCCTCACTACTTGGAGAGACTTCAAAGTGTAGTGACAGAGTATTACAAATGGTGTGCTGTCTTCATTGCGTAGTCCTCAGAAGAGGAGATAATTTGGGTGGTGAGGTACCACTCAGCTGTGGGGGGGGAGGGGGGCAAGGGCGAGCTTGACAGGAATTAGGAGGAGGAAAGAGGTATAATTTAGGCAAAAGAAACCCCTGAAGTGCTTTCAGTAGTTCTACACGTTAAGGAAAGCAGTGCCAATTAAACATTTTGATTGGTATAGAAAGCTGTTGTGCAGTTACAGGATTAGGTTAGGGTATTCGTTTCCCACACTAAATCCTGATACGTTTTATCGTGCCGTTTGTTGTTGAGCACAGAAAGTGAAGTGGTTAAGATGCTCTAGTCGATGAGGACATCAAAATTTCCTTGTGAACTTTTCAGTAATTTTGAGAATCATGTTTTCTTAAGTTTAGCTACCCATGATAGATACTGGGAACTACATAAAAGAAATTTATTTTTAAAGAGCCCCGCCAGCATGCTGTCTTGGCCAACTATCCACTCTTCTCCCATAGGCACTGCCTCAGGATTTTAATTTCTTATTCCATAAGTGGCTGGAAGCTTTTCTTTCAGGCACATCTGTTTCCAGAAGGAAAAGGCAGAATTTAGTCTTCTGGAAGCTGATTGTCGAGGAGAGGTACAGGCCAGCTAATAGTGGATATGGCGAGAGAGATGGGATTAACTGTGGAGAAAGGGTAGGCTGGAGTGAAAAGGCCAGTGAGAAGCCCTCAGCCCCGGCTCTAGCTGACTGAAATTCCTGAGCCATTGCCTAGAGAAAAAAAAAAATCCATCTGGCACGTACCCAGGTTAGTCAGGGTAGGAAGAGCCATGCTTGCATGCCTTTTAACAAAAGTGGGAAAGAAAAACCAACAGTTCATCCTTCCCCCTTCCCAGTTACCCAGAATATTGAGTCAAGGTTTCAGATTGGCATGCTGCTGTATGAGCAAAGGATGGTTTGACGGGTTAAGGAAATTAAACGCCAGGTTGCTTTCCAGACCATTTGTTTATGGTGATGATCTGGGTGCCACCCACCGCTATGGGATTATATGTAAAGCAAACAAATAACCAAACAAAACATAAATACCCTGGGAAAAAGAAAATAATTTCCAGCCCCACACCCAGCTGTGATCCATGGTTTTCCTGCAGTAAAATCATGATCTTTTTCTCTTTGAAATCAAAAGGTCTGCTCCTAGTAGTTCTGCTCTGGGAGGATAAATTTGTGAGTCCAGTATGCGATGATTTATATAAGATAGTCCTGGTGCTTGGAAGCTGTTATGTAAAAGACACAAAATAAAACATGTTTGTTATTTGATTTAATGCAAACTCACCTGTGGCCAGTTATCTTTAATTACTAACAAAAGGAGGCAGAGGAAGCTCTGAAAACACATCTACAACTGAAATGCAAATGTTCTACGGGCAAAAGGCATTTGGGGAGGCTATGGCAAGGCTGAGAGGAGCCAGAACTACAGCTAATGTTTGCTTGAAGTCATCTTGCTTTGCTCTGCTGTTCCAGCACTAGAGGCAGGGTCATGAGGGATGGCACATGGCGGGCATCTGGACAGGACCGCAAGGATGCAGGCAGGTTAACCTCAGTGTTACGGTACGGGAATGCAGAAAAGATTTCATACGTACAAGACTGATTTTAAAAAGCACTGAGAGTATTTGTGATCAGATGAGGCCTGTAGGTTTTGTAGTCATAGTCAGGTTAAATGTAAATGTGCATGTTGGTATCCTTTGGAGGCCATAAGATTTTTGGTTTCAGAAAGTGAGGTCTGAATTCTTTTTTTTAAGGTACCTGATCTGTTTCCTGTGCCTCAGTCTCAAGCAAAACCGCTCCCTGATAGTGTTTCAGCATTAAAAGAAAATACCTCTCAGTCCATTTTTAATCACAGTGCCTTCAAAGGAGGACTGAATTAGGGGGAGACAGCTTTGCTCATCCCCTCTCTTGCCTTTCCACCCTTTTTGTCTCCCATGCTACCTCCTTATTTTTAGCAGAGAGGGGAGAGAGAAAGCAAAGGCTCTTCCCCTTGTAGCTCTCCCTGGTTCTTCCTTCACCCTGTTGGGTACAAACTGGCAGAGGGAGAGGGAGAGTGCTTCCTTCATCCTGGCCCAGGCTTTAGGATGCACAGAGCTTTTGGCCAGAAAGCTGGAGCGGCACGGCCACCCAGCAACTCCGAGGGATGCCAGGCCACATCTTGCCTTTAAGGTACAACCTTGCAGTCAGGAGGCGATTTTGCCACCCTGGAGAGGCAGAAAGGGAGAGGACGATAAGACCTATGACACCCTGTGGAGCTCCAGGTTGTAGAGCTACGGCTACCAAGCCTGCTAAGAGTTAAAACCTCCACAGCGGTGCCTACCAGTGTTTCAGCATCACGACATTTGCTGCATCTCACCACTGGTGCTATTTCTTGGTGGCTTACCAATGGATTTCATCAGTTTCTTGCTCAGTGTGCCACCGCAGTCTGAGAGCAACTGGTACTGCTTCATCAGCTGCATCGTGGTGTACGCAGTGATTCGAGCAAAGGGCTGTGGCAAAACCCGTAACAGCTAACAGAGAGCCCGCTGTTGGTTTCAGGGACTTTGGATCAGGCACAGAGAGTTGTCAGAATGGCAGTTACGGCTCTGGAACAAAAATACTGAGCAGTTGTAGCTTTGAATTGATACTGATATTCTTAAAACCTCAGTAATTTTGGCCACATGAAATTCAAACTTTCTTGTGACTGAAGTAACAGTGAGGCTTAGGTGATATTGTAGACGAATTGCCTGTAACGTTTCATTTTCAAAAACTAAATTGTTCACGAGTTACAGCAGAATATTTTTAAAAGAACCTCCTCAAAACCCCACCAAAAAACTTGCATTCTGTTTCTTTTCAAGCAAGGGCAACAAACCAGGCAAAATTACTGTAGGGTTTTTCTGGTCCTTAATTGCTGCCAGGCTGAGTGAAGGGCTGTATGGCGTTCACCTTATGCATGCTCCTAAAGACTGTTGAAGTCCACAGGCACTGGGTAAACATGCTGAAAAAAGGCAGCGCTGAACCTACGGGTAGATTTGCAGCCCCGGGGAGAGAGGGGAGCCCTGACGCCTGGCTGCAGCTGACCCTCCCTGCCCGCTGCCTGCCTGTGCGGGTAGGCACCACGGGGCGCTGGCTGCCTCGGCCGCTGCACCCTGATAGGCATCTCGTTGGGATAATGCAGGACCAAATACAGAGCTGCAGCCTGCCAGCCGCCCCGCGATATGCTGTCCCCAGGAAATGATAGGCTCTATGCCTGTCTACACGGATCTGTTTACTGTTTTAGAACAAATGCAGCCACTGTCTTGCCCGGCACACGGGCTGTGTCCTTGTCCTTCTTTTTAATTCATACGGTTTTCTACCCTGTAATGGAAGCGAATGCTGTTGCTCGCATTTATGTCAGCTTGAGCTGGACCTGGGAGGTTTGGGTCCTGCTTCTGGGGCTGCAGCAGACCTTCTCAGGGGTCCTGAGAGATTTCCTCAGTCTTTCAAGCCTTTTGTTCCCCTTCCTCCATTCTGCACCACCAACCTTCTAAAGAAATATGCTTTTGAGTATATGAGTCTTGACTCATACCATGCTCAGGACTCCACAATCTTTGATCCAAAGCCCAGTGAAATCAATAGGATCCTTCCCATTAATTGTAAAGTGGGCTCTGAATGACACACTGTATTCTGTAGACAGGAAGAGATGAACAACTGCTTTGGGACGTCTTGCCCCTCTCTGACCAAGAAGTGCTGTAGGCCATTTAACAGCTGATGTGAAGTGTAGAAAGCATGATCTTTATTAATAATATTTAAGTTGAAGGCTGTAATCAGAGACCAGCTGTAGGAACTTACAGAAAATACAACCCTGTCATAGCAAGTTTGAGACAGCAGCCCTACTGGAAATAAGACCCAAACCTCACTCCTTTTATACTTGGGGTGAATGAGTGACCATGACCTACAGCATTAAGGAGGGCGAGGGGTTCCCCATGCCTCCTGCAGAGGTGGGCAGGGGAATGCCATAAACCCTTGAGAGCAAGCAAGGAGTGTAAGTCTCTGCAAGTTCCCAGTGACATGTAAAATACAAGGTATAAAATCCCCAGGAGCATGGGAAGCAGGGAGAAAGAAGGGAAGGAGATGGGAATAAAAGAAGCAAAGCTCTCCCATGGCCAGGGATGCAGCTTCCCGCACAAGCAGGCTGGTACCCTCAGTAGCTCTACACAATCCCCACCCTTTCAGTTCAGTGGAACGAATTAAGGAATATGATTCAGGGAGCTCAAGAGACGGAGTAAAAGGTGTGAGAGTGAGAAGGGTGGCCAGCATGGGAAGGTGGGCAATGGGGACAGGGCAGATGTGGGAAGGACCACAGCTACCGATGTGGGTGTTTGGCCTCTGAGAGCCAAGAGCAAGTCATATCCCCTTTCCCACAGCACTTGCCTTGGGCATGCTAGAAATAGCAAGCAACTTCACCCCAGTGTCTCTAGTTTAGCGTTTTCCTTCATACCAATACAGGAGCATTATTTTAGGATGTGACACTTGACACTTTGTGAGCAGAAGCCTGCCTTTCCTCAGAAGGAGGCATGTTTTCTAATTTTTAACATCACTGTTGTTATTATTGTTATTATTTCAAATGAGAGGCAAAATGCATTTTTAAAAAAGGAAAATAATTAAAATTCCATTACAGCTTCAATCCTGTCATCTTCCTTCCCAGAACAAGCATTAAAATTTTTATTAATAAATGTGCAATTACTGGTGACCTCTGAATAATTTCTGCAACCTTAATTTTCCTCACTGCAATACTGTGCTGTATTACTCTATTTTTACTCTTTGCTTTCCTCATTTGTTGTGTTTACTGAAGTTATTATTTTCGAATTAAACATGTTCTCATTGAAAAATTGCTTTTTCAAAAATGATTTGAAAAAAACACCAATCTTTTTACTGAGTGAAAATTTAAACAAGTAAAAAGTTAAGAAACTGTTAGCTGAAAATGCATTTTTAGCAGGCTACTTCTTAATAATGGTTCAATAAATTTTAAAGAAGCCTGAAAAAAATCGTCAGCCATCCCCCCTGCCCCTCCAACCTCTGTAAAACTGGGGGGAAATAAAAGCAACTTTGTATCCCTTGGAAAGAAAACCAGTTGTGAATTGTGGTTTGCTTTATGAAACTGGCATTCATAACCAATTTAAATAAAATTCAGACAGTTTTTATAGAACATTAAAGAATAAAGATATGCCTTGTTCCAAAGGAAGTGAAGTGCGGTGAAATAAAATTCATCCGATTTCCTTCCACATAAATTGGAAATAAAATTTCCAGAGTCATCACCCAGAGCTATAAATATTTTCTCTTTGGGGTCTGTGCAGGAGATGCAGATGACTCAGTAGGGCCCGTGGGGCACCCTGGCAGCTACCTGGGAGGAGCATCCCTCGCACCGCACCGCGCCACAGCTGCACCTGCGGCACGGGGCCAGGCCATAAAGCTGGCATTTGTCCCTCGGTGCTCGAGTCCTTGTGCAGCCCAGACCCTGGCGCTCGCTCGTGCAGGCTGTTCAGGAGAACGGGTTTTGTCAGGTCTGGAAAGGTGCCTACGTAGACCAATGTGACTTTCTATAGCGGTGCTGTCGGCTTATGCCTCATCTTGCTGCATGCCTTGTACTCCTCCCCGTTAAAAAGGAGTTTGAAGGCTTTGCCCACCTTAAGAGCCAATATAGGGCAGTAAGAGAGCTGGATTTTGAAAATCAGGAGCCCATGCTCTTTTTATTTCTCAGAGTTAAGATCGAGCCCGTGGGAAGGAGGGTTGGGAAGAGCCTGGCCCACCATTCAGCTGGCCTGAAGGGAGGCTTGGGGGAGCGCTGGAATACTAAGCTTGTGGCCCCCTCTCTTTGGGAATCCCTAGGATTGTGCAGGGCTTCCAGGAATGATGTTCCAAGAGGGCAGATTAATACCACAGTTATCTGAAGGCACACTGAAGATCTGTCCGCAAGGACCATGTATCTCACTGCTCACTGCTGTCTGCAGCAGACACCTTTTTTACATTTCAGCAGTGACGTGTATTACATTGCTTTCAGAATGGGAAAAAAAAACCCCAAAATATAAATCCTGAATTTTATTATAGAAGTTAATACCAATAATTACTTAAAATCTAATGAATTTCAGTTCTCACTTAATTGCTTTTGAGTAGTTCACTTAACTTATTAAAAAGAAGCAAGGACATATTCATTTAATGAGCAGCAGCAGCCTTGGCCTAGCATCTGCCTACATTCTCTTTTCAATTAATCAATTATAGTCCAATGGTGTGTAATTACACATTAAGAAAGTTATTGGATATCGCAGCACGGCTGTCCCAGGGGGCTCATGAATACACTAATATAACACACCTGTAATGACCTGTTCTCAGATCTGCAAATTGCTCCCATTTCTCTCTCTCTCTCATTGCTAAATGAAGATGAGAGCAATTACCATTAACTTTTTGAGTCACATCTAGTCAATGAGAGAGAAAAAAGATCCCTACCAGCATTCATAATAAATCTGCCTGTTGGTGCTGAGTATTTTAACTGCACCAGGCATCAAGCTGGAAGGCTGTAAACGCACATCGGGATCACACAGGCTTGTGGGGATCCTGGGGCTGGTCTGGCCTGAGCACACACTTCACCTGCAGGTGAGAGAAGCAGACAAGCAGGAAGACCTCATAAGATCACATCTAGGCGTGAATTGCTTGGCTTGGTTCGAATCAAACCAAAGTCTGGAACTGATCCCTATGCAGTGGCTCTAAGGCTTCGCATAGCAACTAAGCCGTGTCGCTGTTATGTTGAGGGGGTTTTTTTGAACACTAGAAAGAACAAAATTTACTATGTAATGGCAGAAAGGCTTTGGTTGTGCGAGAGGCTGCAGTCACCAATGCTTTCTTATTAATGCATAGCAAATGAAACCAAGGAGAGACTCTTGATCTGCATAATGAAGTCTGACAGATTCTAAATTGGTGATTTAGTCAACTAAAGGGTCCAAAAATGCTCCATGGAAGTGAGCTTTTGATGGCTCCATAAGTTAAACAGGGGATGATATCTGTCAACATCTTTATAAATGTTGTCTTGCAGAGTCTGATATCGATGTGCTGTTGTTTCTCTCTCTGGGAAGAAGTGTCTGTTTCCTTACCCGAGTTTTCTTGTTCATGCTTTCATTTGCAGACAGGAGTCTTTCAGGTGGGTGTACGTGCAGATCAACATGCAGCAACATCTTGAGTGCAGCTATTCTTTACAAGCAGGGTCCGTTTTGCTCGTAGTAATATGAATTATTTCCATGCTGTACGCCTTGCACCACACTAGCATCAATTTTAGTGAAGCCTTCATTATGCTGGAGGTCACTTCACTTTTTAAGGACCACGCATGTCTCCTTGTGCTCGATATGCCACAGGATAACACTCCAGTGACATTCAGGTGGTCAAGTGTTGCACTCACAGTGAGGCAATGGATGTTTCAGTCCGAGCTTCAGCTGGATCCACATTTCACTCTAGTTTTCACCTGTGCCATGTTTCTTCCCATTTCCACAGTACCCTTTGGTTTAGGACACAGTTCCGTTCATATACCCAGCTGTAGCATCTCGGTATTTGACATCTGGACTGGACATCTCTAGGTCCCATAGTTAATGGAGGAAGGCAAGCACCTCTAGAGTGTGATTTACTCAAAATAATTTGGTGCTTATTTAGGATTGGTTAAACCACCTTTAGATGTGCCTGTATCTATTCATTAACTAGATAAATAACTTTCCATATGACACCTACATTTTTGATAGCTACAGCCATCAGTTGAACTGCGTATTTCTCCATGTGTCTAACTTCAAGCTTGCATGTAGAGCCATTCAATTCAAGCAGAGGGACTGCTTGTATGCTTGAATTTAGGTATCTCCTAATTTTGTGTTTAGATGTCAGGTCTCCGGCTTTGAAATGGGGATGCTGTTACTTAATTGCCTTTGCATGCAATTGGAGATTGAGATTAAAATGTTAGAAGTGCAAAGTGGTGTCTATTATTTAATGTTGTGTTATACTCCAAATAGCAAACAACAGCATCCTTGATATTTGCACAGAAGTTCATTTATTACGAATTAGAATCTAAGACAGAAAACAGGTTCCAGGGTTTAATTTCAGGTATTCAAAAACAATTTGACTGCCCAGGCAATGCATAATAACTGAAGCAAGCAGAGCAGTGAGTGTGGATCTCACAAAGTGATCAAGCTGTGCTTGTATACAGTGTTCTCCAATTCTGCTCAATGCACAGATTTGTTTATGCTCGGGACCAAAAATCAATTCTGTGCTTTTTTTTTTTTTTCTTTTTTAGAAATCAGTGCCTGAACAATCAATTAAAAATGTTTTAAGCAGAGAAAGGAACACAATAATAGTCTAGAGTTTTAATATACAATACAATACTCAGTTTTACAGGCTCGTTAAATATCGGGCCTAAAATACCTGTCAGCTAGCTCTTAAGTTGTGTTGGTTTTGTGTATCTGATGGGGGGAGGGTGGTATTTCATTCATGCAAAAATTCGTTTCTTGCTGCAAAAATTCATTTCTAGCTGTATTCTCTGCAAGAGGCTGTAACTCTGCATGTCACTTTCCTAATTGAGCAATAAACTCTGTATTGTACTAATACTTTTTATTATGAGGAATAAACATGCTTCTTCTAGACAGGCAGAGGAATAATTGACCACCAGTGGCCAGTCCTGAATGAATATTACTGCACATGCCACTGAAATTAATATCTCCTTAGCCAAGATGGGAAACAGTCATTTTGTGAGAGATTTTTTTGTGGTTAGGAAGCTAACACACCCGATACATTTCCACTTTCTAGCAGCGTGGGTTCCTGACTGCCCAGGGAAGAAGCACTTGGTGCTCATGTGGTTACTGACCCTCTCTGTGCCTTTGGGATTCAAACAGTAGCTTGATTTGTTAAACACATTAAGTGAAGAGCCAGATTCTGGCTTGAGCCAGGGGTGTCTTTACATCACTCTGACAACAGAAGGCTCAAAAGGTGATGTGCACATAATGTAGTCCCGTGGCCCCTTTCTGCTGCTGGAGTGGTGTGAAGGATAAGAATCTGTCCCAAACACCAGTTTCTGTAATGCCAGGAGGCAGCACTAGGACATTGTGCTGGTGTATTGTGTTACAGCTGGCCCGGCACTGAGTCATAAGGGCTGAAGGATGCTGGAAACTAAAATAACAAAGAGCTAAGAGATTAGCTCAGTAGAGAGAAATGGTAAATGCTTCTCTTATTAGTTATTTCACTTTGATTTAATAAAACTCCGGGACCATATCTCATGTAAATCACCAAATCCTTCACAATCCAGTCTCTTCTTTAAATCGGAAGCACAGAGTGCCCTGGGAAAAGCACACAGGTTAGACTGCCAGGTGTGCACACACCCGCAGCACATGGTGCCCGTGCCAGAGCACGTGCCCAGGGAGGAACAGCATCCTTGGCAGGAGCATGCACTCCCTTACAGGCACAGGGGTTGCGCAGAGCCTGGAAAATGTATTCGGTCTTATCTTGTGCATACCCTGTGCCTCCCTTTCTGAGAGATTGCACAGGGCTGTGTTGAGCAAGTGCTTTTCTCCACAGCGAGTGTGCTCGGTGTACGGCCACAGGGCTCTGTGCTGTCGTCCTTACCACGCCATGTTCATTTAGTGAGGGGTTATAGCTGATGCCCTTGCACAGTCCAGCAGCCTGGTTTTAGGTCCCTCTTTCTTCCAGCACAAACTAGGGCTGAAAGCCTCCCCGGCAGTGAGGCCTGGATGAGCTCAGACTGTCCAAAGTTCAAATGAGATTAGCTTGAGGTCACTGCAGTTGGTGAAGGGAAATAGCCAGAGGGCCTGGCTGCTGACATGCTCCCCGCAGAAATGGAGATATTTGTCTGCATTGGTTATCAGACTCCTTCTGTGGGGACCTCACTGAAATCTCAACTGCCCTAAGTCACCACACAGCTGCAATGACAGAAGTGGTGGTTTTTCTCTCCAAAGCTGCCCTGGTGAGATGTGTCCCTTTGGGTGTCCCTGAGCTGCTGTCCCTCTGTGGCCGCATCTGCGCTCAGCCAGGAGGTGGGGGCTGAGCAGACCGCAGTGGCTGCGTGGGTGAGCTGCAGTCTTTTGCTCCCGTACTTGGAAAGCAGTCCGTGCTTGCCTCCGTCGAATTTACTATAATCCCACCGCTGTTTGCCTCCAGCTCAGCTGAGTCAGTGTGAGTGCTGGGAGGAGCCATGATGTAGACGAGTTTGGCCCAGTTTCCGCCCCCCACCCCCCATCCCCCCCAGTGCTTTTAGAAAAACCTGCTGAAAGCAAGTCTGATTAACACAGCGGGGCAAATAGCTCTGCTGTAAAATGCTGAGGATTGCCACTAGCGCAGGTTCACCGTGTGCAGGAGACAAAATGCCTTTTTGAATGTTTGTGGGCTGATGGGCGCTGCAGTTCGTGGTCTCTGTTGGCCGGCTGCAGGTTCCTAGGTGCTGAGCTTGCAAAATCTTGCATGGCATGGAGAATCTGCCTTTTATTTTCAGAGCACCTTTTTAAGTGGCGGAGTGGGCAGCACATCGGTACCACGGCACACTGCCACAGCAGGAGTGTTGTGGACGTGCCGCATCCTTGGTATGCAAACCCTGGGTCCTGCACCAAAATCCATCCGGATGAATGCGGGTACTCATGCTGGAGGTACGAGCTGCTGTGGGCATGGGGACCTCTCAGTGCTTGCAGGGTTAGAAAGCTGCAAAGAGGGCAAATCCAAAATAGCTTGGACCGTGTTGATCCCCCAGGAACTCTACGTAGCTCTGTCGTAGAAGAGGCGTTTGGAGAGTGCCTGGATTGCAGTACTTGGAGGGAACCAGAAGCGTTTAGATTTCACATTGTGTGTTTTCTCACTGCTGCTTGTTTCCTGGGTGGGATTTGCTCCTTCTCATAGCTGTAAACACAGTGCCTGGGTGAGCTCTGGGAGGAGCCTGACTCAAGGCAGGTCACCCTGAATTTGAGACAGATGCTTCATCTGGATATATATACAGTGAAAACCTGGAGATGGAAAAGATCTATTAGTTCCTCCAGCCAGTGCTTCGATTCTAAAGCGTATCTGTAACATGCTGTAGGCTGGGGTGTGGGAAGAGAAAATAGCTCACTTTTCTGTAAATGGAAAAGCAGTGAGTATCGTGATCTGGTCTGAGAGAAACCACTCTGCAGTCTCAACAGTATATGCTCCCTTTTAGCCAACCTCACTCTTGAGTGAAGGCACTGGGGGCATTTCAAAGCTGTGCCTGGCACCCCTGCCTGTCAGTGTGATAGAGAGCAAGTGAGAGGAGAAGAGGGAGAAAAGGGCACACACAGACTTTTGGTGTGGACAGGGAAGTGGTTCCAGGTGTTTGTTACATCACATGAACCTTGCGTGGGGAGCATCTTCCTGAGCACGATATACCCTGGAGGGTGGAGGAAATGGTAATGGGTAGAGATGAGGTCAAGGGAGCAAGACTACCTGCAGATGTGGCATCTGAAAAAATCCAGAGACAATGCAACTATTTTTAGCAAAAGTACAAACAGTGATAGATGCCACAGGGCTGCTGTCACTAAAATTTGGCTATAAGCAACATATTCATATTTAAACAAGTCAGCTTTGCACATTGAAATGAGCAAACACTGTCTCTGTGCTTGTTTGTTTGTTGTGCAGAAGCCATCAGCTTTCGCTCCTTATCCCTTCACTGTGGTGGTGATGCGGAGTCATGATGATGGATAGGCTGTCTATCTAGCTTATCTGCAAGGCCACAAAACATTTATATCTTAGATGGCATGATAGGCTGTTCTTGTGCAACAGTGGGAAATAGGAACTTGGGACCGCCTTTGCAAAAGTGTACCATCTCCTGCACAACATTGCCATTCCGGTAAGCTCACTTGGCACAGTTTGTACAGCTAAGCACATCCACTGTGAAACCTAACACTGGGATGTACATGAATAAAATCACACAAAATCAGGAGAGGAGCGAGCTTCAGAGAGGCTTTTGAATGCAGGGGGCAAACCAGCAAGGATGGAGTTCCTGCAGTTTCTCTCCTGCTTAGAGGGGGCCTATGTCACCACTGGTAAAAAGCCTCCAGCTTACACCACCAGCATTATACTTGGCCAATTATCTTATTTAGGTATCTCATATATACTTAGGTCTTGAAAAGGTCAACAGCAGAGCATGGCTGGGCAGGGTTTTTTGAAGCTGCAGGACTGGAAGCTTTGCTTCTAGCATCATTAGAAAATAATTGCTTGTGAATGTCCAGGGATTTGAATCTACATGTTGGAGCTCTGAAAAGGAGGGCAGGAAGGTTTAAAACATTATTGAAACAGCTGCTGCTAACATTACACTTGCTGCAGACGCTGAGCAGGCAGCAAGTGGAGTGCACAGTGGGGGCACGGCTGCTGCACCTTACCTGCCTCAGTACCCTTGCACTGGGACCTGTCTCCTCGGGCTGCTCCTCTTGTGACTGTCCCCAGCACAAACACGGTCCTCCATCCAAGATTCATGCAAGCTGGTGCACGTTTATCAAAAGCTGCAGTAAGGCAGGGATCGTCCCTGTGGCACTCCAGCTGAGCTGTTTTCACCTAAGTATATCTGCTATTCCTGCATTTTATTTTTGTCATTTGTTTTTGATTTTCTGCTCCTTGCAACTTTTTCCTTAGGTCTTTCTTCCCCTTCTGAATATCTCTTCCTCCGCTACTATGTTTTCTTTCTTTCAGTTTAACTATCTTCTTCCCCAGGTTCCATGGTAAATCACTTATTTTTTATACCCCCACTTGTTTTCAAAGTTCCTGTAGTCTTTGGCTCCTCGGTGCTGTTAGCTGTAGAAAGTCCCCTTCCCTGAATGTTGTAAGTCCCAGATGTTACTAAATATGATTTTTGCCACCTACAAACCTGCCAGTTACCTGCCGCTGCTCACAGTTTGATTTCTCAGTATGACCAAACTGGGTGTCTTGTGACTCTGAACGCAAGCCCTGAGTTTCTTGCAAGGAAGAATGCCTTGATGCCTGGTATTAGACTAGTCCTTAATGAGGCATCTGTTCGTTCCTCCGCCCTGTTACAGATATTCCCCCTGACCCTGGCCAAGTCACTTTATCTCTCTTTGTCTCTGCTCCCCATTCATAAAATGGGCATAATTGCACTTCTGAAGCTCATGTGGAATTGTGACGATGAATTCTTCCTGCTTGCATTGCCTTTACCTCATCCCTTTTGTCTGCACAATTGTCAGCTGGGATAAAACGCCACCAAATCAGAGTTAGCCATGGTCAGCACAAAGCTTATGCTCCAAGCGGCTGGCCCAGCCACTCGCCATATCCTATAACATTGACAGCGGAGAGTCAGCTTTATTGCCGTTTGCATAGCAGTCTTGTGTGCTTTGAGGAGCTTCCTATGCTATCTGTGAATAGTGAACAGAGACATTTCCAAGGCAGGGTGCTCAGGAGTACACCGTGGTGACTGCAGGACAAAGGGATAAAATGGCTTCCTTTGAGGGCTTGCTTCACAGGGTTGTTCGCAGAAAATGTGGGGCCTTGGAAGTACCAGAAGGAGAGGGAGGGAGGCAAGGCAATTGCTCCATTTGTAAAACCCAGCTCTGGTTTTCATCCCCGTGGTCCATGCTCTTTTCCTCACCCTTCCCACTTTAGTTCTGTGACAATAAAGAAATAAAGAAATGCAAGGTAAAGGCATCCTTAAGGCTGTCATTGTTGCCAAGTAATGTTAATAGCACTTTCTCACATACCTGCTTCTGAACACTAATGTCATTTAATTATTGTGATGTTGCAAATGAAGGTGCCCACACACAAAATCAATATGGATGTAATTATTAGAGGTGGAATGCCAATTAAGCACACACCAAAAGCAAGTGGTGTATTTTTGATTTGTCGCCTGATTTATTATCATTTACCTCAACATGCCTTAGACAGCACTGCCTGAGTCAGGAGCAGAGAAATAGCTCTTTGTACATAAAGCTTGCTCTTAAATCTACACTTCACAAGAAAGCGGTAACTGACATAAAACATTTGTTTTTAAAATACAGCTGGGAATGTTGTTTTGAAGCATTCTCTCCATCTTGGGTAAGGAACACAAGGGAGGTATGACTTTTGGTAGCAGGGTACACATCTCCAAAAGAAAGCAGTGCAGGCAATACCATTCACATACATAACATATGTCAAAAGGCCTTCAGTGAAAGTCCACATTATGCAGGGGAGAAAACTCAGCCTGCAGACAGTTTAAATGTGTTGGCCAAGTCAGCTAAGAAGATCTGCAGGCTTGGGCTTCAGTAACTAGGGGCATATTGCCTACCAGATAATTACTGGGGCTTTCAATTTTTAGGTATCTCCTAGCGTTGCATTTTTCAATTCTAGTCAGTCAGCCTTACATTTCGGGGTGAGGAACAGAGTGCTGGTGGAGCATCCTGCCTGGACACATTTATAATGCTCTCCTACTCTACCAACCTCTAAAGAGTCTTCTTTGAATAGTGCACTGCTCACCATGCAAGCAGCTCATTATCCAAGGCATTTCGAGACTAATTTATAGGACATTTGGTTAATTTGCATAAGCCATCCAGTACACAGAACATGTCTCCACAATAATGTAATATGCCAAAATCAGGATTTATGTGAAAACATGAATACTGGAGGGTGGGGGGTGGGGGGATGGGGGGTAGACATGACATTTTTAAGGATCTGTCATTAGCATCAATCTCTAAACGAGTATCTCTGATAAAAAGTCACAGAATCCTGCCTCTCCACCTACTACATGTGAAGCTCCCATATAATTCTTTGCTTAGAATTTTGCTCGTCTTTTTATTAAGATGGGTTTTGATCCTTAAAACAGCCTGGAAATATGAATACTTGGCACTGTTGGCTTTGTCTAAAAAGGAAACAAAATCCCCCAAACTGAATCCAAATCGAGGGCTGCACGTTCGGCTATCGCTGCGAGAAGCCTCGTGTGTCCGCAGCTCTGATTATTACCTTGACACCAGGAACAGGAGGACCTGTAATCCTTGAAACAGCTGACATCTGAAGCGCTGATTCTTCCTGTGCTTTGAGTTAGTCGGTCCTTGATCTCCGTGCCTGGCATGCAAGCCTGGCTTTCACTGAAACCTGACCTCGTGGTCCCTTCTTCTGCAGCCCTGTTTGTCTTCTGCTGTTCAGAAATGCACAGCTTCTGTCCTCAGGACTCTAAATTAGAGTTGCATGGGTCAAAGGAGCAAACAGGAGAATTGTCATTATTGGATCCAATACCTGCCCTTGATTTGGTGGTGGTGTTTTTTTTTTAATAACAACTGCATAATAAAAATGTTGCAGTATGTTTTTTAAGCGAACCTATCCCCTGCAAAGTGACACTGGCTTTCCATGATCTCTAACACATGACTGCTTCACCTACAGGTACAGATGGTTTTGCTCCCTTCCCTTGCAAAGCCAGCCTGGGATTTAAAAGTCAAGTTGGTTTCTTTCTTCTCTCCCTAATGCATCTTCTGCCATTACGAGGCCTCTGAAGAGCACATTAAGTCCATATTTACCCCTGTGCAATCTAATTAACTTTCAGAATAACTGTGCAGGTGTAACTGAGATCTCAGTTTGAAGGCAGCTTTGCTCCACTTATTATAATTGAAGGAACTGTTCAGCCAGCAGCATTTCTATTAGTAGTAATGCTGTTTGAAAAGGAAATAACGTAGTTGGACTCTTGGACTGAATTTGTAGAGATGCCAGCTAGAATTGCATAAGTGAATGCATATTTATTTGCTTACTTGTAAATAGAAGCTAACTTGAGCTGGAAATCACATGTACAATAAATAAGTAATCCTGATGCCATTGCTACAAATTCATTTCCCAGGGCAGAGCTGTGGTTTCAAGAGCCCGTTTCAGGGCTTTATTGTTTTGAAGATTTGAACAGTGTTGGCTGTTTGCTTTGGTGCATCATGTGTAGTTCCAGTTAGGTAAAACCTGCTGGGTGTTTCACAGCTTGTTCAGCTTGAACCAGAAGCAAATCAAGGGAAATAACGTATAGTAGGAAGATAAGTACTCTAGATAAAGATTATTTTTTCTGCTGTTCTAGATTCTGTTACTCCATTACATCTGTTATTCTAGGCTTTGAGATTAGTATTTTCAACTGCAGAAATGCAGGAATTTGTGGGTTCTTTTAATCAAACCGTACTATGGATTAGATGGAACCGACAGCATTAGCTTGAACGTAATGAATATGTTCAACAGGAACGAAACATGCAGTTTTTTGGTTTACTCTTTTCCAATTTGAATTACTTTTTACTATTCTAAGATGTTAGAAGCACATTTTTTTCCTCTGGGGATTTACAGTTTCTCTTAGTGTTTTGATTACTTGTGAATAATTTGATAGAAAACCCCTTACACATGTGCCTGTGATGTACAGCATCTAGCTTAGATTTGGTTTTTGACTGATCCCTAATGGCTGAAGTTACTGTATACAACAAAAAACATTTGTAATGCTGTCAGACGGGAAAAATCTCTCTTCTGCGACTTGACTCGAATTTGTTATGTGTATAGCTCCATGAAGTTCAATAGATGTAAATACAGATTAATTATTTAAAAAGTAATAGGAAGGAATGAGCTTCCAAACATGTAGTGTTTAATTATTTAAAACCTGTAATGGAATTTCAACCCTTGCGCATACTTCACATCTCTCGTTGTGCTTGGACAAGTGCCTGAGGTCAACTGGCATGTCCCCACCTCCCAGTCATCTTCCCTCGATATCACAGAGTGATAAATGTGCCTGATAGATGTGAAGAACAGTCAATATTGTCAGTCATGTCTACTAGTAAATATGCTATACTTCGTCTTCCTTTCCCGCATTACTATATTGCATCCTGCAATAAGCCATTCCATGTAACAATTCATGCAACAAGATGTGTACAAGCGCGTAAGTTGTGCATGTCTGTATCTCGCCACAGAGGACCAAATCCTAAGGTCAGGGCTTGGGCAAAGCCCCTTGTGATTCCTGATCCCACAGAGTGGAAAGAACCCCGTAGTAATGGTGCACTTTGGTCATTTGATGGTGGTGGTTCAAGGCACCCGCTGTATGTGGCTGATTGTACTGGATGTTGTGCACACATGTAGGACAACCTGATTCCCATTTCAAAAAACGTATGCTCTGAGTAGGCTACTCAGGTAGGGGGAAGCCTCTTCCCCGTTTTAAAAGGAGGATCAAAGATACAGACTGAAAATAAAGAACATGCAAGCCTCCCAGTTTTAGAGACCTGCCTGAGATTTACCCTCCCTTTGCTCCCTCTGCAATGGATGCAGAGAGTTTGGCTGGGACCAGTTCAGAGCTTTAGTTAGGTTCCTGCTGTGATCCACCCTCCTGAGATGTCTGACTCTGTCCGCAGACCTGAGCTGGGCAATTAAAGTACATAGCTAATACTGAGCTGACTGGATTGTTTCACTGACTACTCTTCCCCTTCTCCGAAGTTACTCAGGAATTTTGTGTTTGCAGGGAATGACTAATGCCAATCCGGCAAGTCCCGTCTCAGCATCCAAGCTACATAACCTTCCTTCTTTTACTGCTGAAAGTCACTGGTTGAGGAGCACTTGACCCGGGATGGGTGTTAAAATAAATCTAAAGAAAAGCTCTTAAAAGAAAATCAAACACTTCAGTTGCATTGAACAAATACAGATAGGAGTCTTTGTACGCAATGGCTACTTGTCTTCATTGCCAGCCAGATCTCAGCTGGTTCAATGAGGAATATTTCCAGTGGCGCTCTAGCCTGTAAAATTGTTGTCAGAAGGAGTTTTGTGAAAAGACCTAGGGAAGCAAAAAGGCTGGAGAAAGCAAGACAAGGTTAGTCCTCTTTGAGGAGGACTCTGAAGAGCATAGCACTCGAGAACGTTGCTTGCAATATGCTTGCAGGGTGAGGGTTTAAATATGTCGGTTTCTTTTGTCCTGGTGTGCAGCTTCCACATAGCTGCTTTGTTATGCATGTCATGCAATGAGAAAATCATCTGCATGATCTTATAAGTATGAAAGGGTTTACCGTGATGCATTTACATAATAAAATCTATGCAGTCACGGTGTGCATCATATGCACAGGCAAGGAATGAGTGCCATCTACAGTAACACAATGCATTACTAAAAGGTCCTCTGTAATTGTGTTCTTTACCAAATAGCGCATCTGATGCCTTCTGCTGTAATGTACCCTCCTTGGTGAGAAATTAATACTTTGTGCCAAATTCAGCTCTCAGTTACGTGGTTCAAATTGAAAAAACAACACTGGCTTCAGTGGAGCTATCCCAGATTCATCCCAGGGTTACTAAGAATAGATTTGATTTATGTAAATAGCTGGGTGTCAGGTACGCCCCAGTGCTAAATACTGTCTAAACAGAGGGATAAGTAAGACCTTTTCATTTGAATAGGAAAGACCTGCTGGCACTTATTTTTTCCACATCCATACTTCCTACTTAGAAAGAAGATGTAAACACCAAAAAGAACATGCATTTTCCATTCCTTGAGAATCAGCAGATGTTTTGGGCCTGACAAAAGCATCATAGTGGACAGTGGGATATGTGAGGGGCAGGTCCTCCCTCCCTTGGGTACCAGTCACAAGTAAAGTTATTGCTGCCTGCCACCCTCACAGACTGTCGGAGGATGCCCAGCTGCATAGCAGGAATTTCTTAGTAACAGAAGAGGGACATTAGCAGAAGAAGACAAGGAAGTTTTCACACACATTAGTTCACCATATGTTTGGCTCTAGGCTGCAGTTTCAGACCTTTATAGCTCCTCATTTATTATTTTTAAGGCTAAAATCCTAGAAAACAGTGGTTTAAGATAGCTAGGGACCATAGTAGTCGTGGTAAAGCCTACCTACCAGAGACAGAGTAATTTTTTTCTTTTTTCTTTTTTTTTTGGTTTTGCTTTTTCTTTTCTTTTTTTCTCTTCTGTTTTTCCCTTTCTTCTCTTCTGCTTTTCCTTTTCTGCTTTCTCCTCTCCTCTCCTCTCCTCTCCCCTCCTCCCCCCTTCCCTCACTATTTGGAGGATGTGCAGACTGTTGGGTTCCCCATCTTTCCTTTTCTCTGGCCCTTGTTTCAGTCTTACCTGCTCGATATGGGAGTGTCCAAGAGCGAGCCTAACAGTTGCTCATAATAAGCCTCTCTCCACTGGTGATTTTGTGCTAATAGAAGGGGGAAGGGGAGCTGGGTCTGTACCAACAGGGCCTGGGTTTCAGCCAGGATCAGTGCCTCACAGCAAGAGAAAGTAGAGGACACAGAATGCTTCCTCTGTGTGTGGCAGAGCTATTTCTCTCTCTTGGCTTCATCTTCTCCAGCCCCCAACTCCAGAGGAAATGGGAAAATGAATTCCACTCTCCATGCCCAATCTGCAAGAGATGTGACACGTCTCGGTCCTGGGCTGAAACTGATGTGACACAGTTTTCCTTGATCCAAGCAGATTTTGGGTCTGGCCCAGGGTTGTTCTAATCAAATGTGGTTTCCAGAGAGAGGGCTGCTCTTTAAACTGAATGTATTCTGGGACACAGGGTGGTGCGTACCATTACCAGCAGCAAAACCAGCAATTCTCAAAGTGTGAATCACACGCATTCAAATCTGGAACAGTTTTGACTCCCTTCAAAGCTCTATAGACTAAAAACCAGCAACACTCCTCTTGGAAAACTTTAGGGGGTTTTTTCATCCATTTTTACTAACGGTCAACTCAATCTTTCCCTAATCAAGTCAATCTTTCCCCAACATTATTTTTCCAAGTAAGCAGCTGATGTAGTCCCTCAAGGTGTTTACATGTTTGGGAAATGTGGGAAAATGTGTGCGGGGGGTCTGCCTCAGGTAGATTGAGAGACTCAGCCAGTTCTGCTGCAGCCCACACTATGGCCATGCGTATGTTTGAGCACATAGCATGATGGGTCCTGGCCTCTAAATATTGTCGCATGATAAACATTTAATAATAAAGGCTGAAGATCCCTGACCTATATAGTTAGGTGGAAGAAACGTGTGTGTGTGTGTGTTTATATTCCAAAGCACCTAGAGACTTCTATTCTGTAGCCTTCTTGCTTGTACAAGCATAAATCAGAAGAAACAACACACAAATCTGTGAGGGTTACACCACTGTAATAGTGGCATAGTTGATAGGAAGAATTGGACTTAGAACCCTTCATTACAGGTAAATAAAGATTTCTCAAGGTTTCAGATTGCATTCCTATTCTACAGACTAATGATATTTCAAATCTGGATTACAGTAATATTCTCTAGACCCAGTAATATTACATTTAAGTCTGAGTGATTTAATGGCTGTTCAATGGTGATTTTGGTCCAGGTGAAGTGGTATTGGCCTCCAGCAATGCCTTAGGCTAAAAGCATCATGTGTTAGCAAAAAACATTAACCTGCCCCTCAAACCTCCTCATTATTACATTTACAGTCCTGTCAAACAACCTATGAGCCACTGGAATCATAATGGAGGGGGTTTTATTGGTATTTTTATATTCTCTTGAATATTAAAAAGAAAATATATTGGAGAAAAAAAAAACATATAAGATATTACTAGATATAAATTCTAGTCAGATGAGCCACATGGGTTATTTTCCATCTCACAATGTTACTTTGCTATATGACCAGAATAAAGTTTTGTTCAGAAAAAAAAAGGGTGAATATGTTTATTCAGATACTGAATAAAAAAGTGAATTAATTAGAGAATATAAATCTTCATCTGGCTTCTGAAGTCATCTGCAGACTTGGTAGCATGCGATTGTTAAGGGTGACGATTTCTCATTTGGAGACATTTTGGTCACTCCGTAAACGAGATACTCTTTGAGGCATGCCCCTTTCTTCTTTCACCTTTAAGTTTGCGTGTGCTCGACAGCATCCATAATTCTCAAAAGAATTTGACAGAAACATTAACAGTGTTGATTGCTCTCAGTTTCCCTTTCTTCTCCTGATCACTGGGGCTGGATGCAGGGAGTGCTGCAAAGCCCGGCACATACAGGCTCTCTTCCCTCAGTGCTCTGGTTGGCAGCTGCTCTGCAGAAGAATCCTTCTGTCTCATGTTTGGTCCCTGTTCTCGCAAGGAACAGGGTCTCTGCAGCCCCTGTGTAAGAGTGAAGAGCTCCTGGCATGGTAGCAATGCTGACCCTGGTGTCTGTCCCCTGAAGAGGGGCCAGCAGCGGTTCCCAGCCTGGGCAGTGTGGGGACCCCACGGCTTGGGCACCCCAGGGATGGGGTAGCTGATGTGCTGCCTCCAGTAGCTGAGCATGTGGGAGTGTAAACTGTGCAGACGGTTCTCCAAGGACATGGAGGTAAACATCCTCCTGAGGAAAGAAATGCATTTCCACTCTCTGGAGGAGGGGAAGGAGGGGGATTTCCTAGTGTGACATTCACTTGCTGCCCCAAAAAGGCGGCAGGCCCTGGGTGCTGTGAGGAGGTATTTCTAAGCTCCACAAATGTTTTTCCAGCTGCTAGCTTTGATTTATTTCTTTTGCCTTCCTGAATATTCAAAGCCGACAGTTCCTGTCCTGTTCTCAAGGCGTTTACGACGCTTCTCACTGCTGGTACTTTGCACAGCTTTAGTGGCAGCAGTTTGAGGAAGTACGTTCCTGTCATCTTTAGGAGGAAGCAAAGCTCTCACTGTGGCACTAACAGCTGAAGGATCTTAAAGCAAAACCGAGACTGCCAGCTTCACCTACTCAATGTAGTTCTTCCTTCTGGCTGCTCAGTTTTCCCCTAGATCATTTCAGGACCAGGGGAATTTGGGAATGCATGCTATGGGAAGTCTTGGCCCACAAATCAAGTGTCAGACATCAAGGTGACCAGTGCCCACACAACCCGAATCAAACTACTTGCCTGACCAGCAAGTATGTCTGTGCCACTGGTCTGCCAAGCTGGCTTCTCCCACTGCCACCCACAAGTTAAGGGACTTGAGCATGCTGGAGACACTCAGTTGACTCCACAGATCCCTACCCTCTAATTAGGCTCACCAAGAAGGAGGCTACAGACACACTTGAATGATCTCCTGTCAGACCAGGTTAAGTCTGGAAGAGTAACTGCCTGTTGGCCTTGTGTGGGCACACCACCATGCAAGTGTTGGGCTACTGCTTGCAGATCTGAGGCAGCTGTCTGATGACCTTGAAGCTTGATGGGAGCTTAGGGGTTGAGCTTGGGACTCGATGGCTTGAGCTGGGGTTTGCTCTGCCTCGCAGTCTCTTGCATGACATAGTTATGGTCAAAGGCCAATGGACTTGCAGTGCAACAAGGTTTCTCAGGGCTTGTGTTATCCTTGGAAAGGCCATTCAGGCTTAGGTGTTCTTTAGGTATTTCTGAAATGTGCGTCTTGATGAGACAGTTGTCAGACCTGATGAGGGTGTTTAACCCTCCACCTCTCTCTCCTGCTCTTTCCCTCATATCTTCTGGATCATGATAATTTTATTTATGACTTCTGTCACTGCTGGACTGGTGGCCTTAGCCAGTACTGAAACAACAGCACAGATGTGCTCTGTAATCAGCTCTTGTATGGTACAAGTGTAAAACCCCCACATGAAGGATTTTAAGGTTTAAATGCTATTATTGTCCCACTCTGTGTTATTTCAGCTAGGAAGGTTTCTGGGGAGGACAGCTTCCCTCTTAGCAAGCCCACCTCACACTACATTCATTTTCCCTGAAGTTTCACCCACCATACTGTGGGCTTCACCAGTGGTTTCAGATACAGAGTTCCTCCTGTGGTTTCAAAGCCTCAGACTGAAGTTGAAAACACAGAGCTCAGCTGTTTATATACAAAATCAAATATGTAGCGACTCTGATGAAACAAGACCCAACCAGGTCCACCGGGCATTAGCATAACTTACGTTCATTGCTTTTGGCTGGGAAAATTAGAAAGCCCCCCCAACACAAAGGAATGCAAGAGCTTTGAAAATACTATGTTTTAAATACCACAGGTGAAAACTGCAGTGCTTCAAAAAAAGAAATAAAATTTATCATTAGCCATTGATTACCAAATAATTCTGTTTTCTCCTTATGCTTCATGTAGCTTAGACTTTTATGTGATTAGGGTGAAAAATGTAGGCAGAGTGGGTCTTACATTTAAATGACATAAAGTCAGTATTCACTCCTTAGAAAACTATGGAAGGGCGGACAAGAAGTTTAGGAGGGTTACATCAGGGTAAGGAAAAGCAAGTGAGCAGGCAAGCTTTGGTCTCTTTTAAACAGAGAGAAACTTGTCACAGGACAGTTTTAAGTTACAGGCAACTGCAGTGTTCTGTTTTGTCAACTGTTTTTGCACAAAGCTCCAAACATTGTAAAAATCTGTTTTCCTTCACACCTAGCATCGCTACGAGCTATATTGTAACCACATTCACAGTGTGTTAGAGCCTGCCTCAGGGTTCCTTCGCAGCAGGTTTCAGCTGGAATGATTTTTCTTTTTTACTTTTTATAATAATCACTCCATTCAAATGGAACAATCATTATAAAAAATTATCATGAGCCATCTTGGACAGGAAAATCCTGCAACAATAAACAAGCTGAATGTCTTGCAATAAGCACATCAAAAAGCGATCGAGGCTGGATAACTGCTTCAGGCCACACTTTGGATTATGCTGTTATTAGTATTGTTTGACATTTGGTAGTGAAAGAGCATTAATTCCCAGTCACAACTGCTGAGGCAGGGACTTGGTTACAGTTGTCTTGCAGGTAGATGCTGTGAACTGCCCTCCCTCTTTGGGGACAGTCTAAATCCCTGCCAGGGACCTCGGGACCAAAGCCCCCTGCCCCATGGGCTAGCATGCAGTAGCTACAGTGCTGGACACACAGGCCCCTGCGTACCCTGCTCATGTACCAGCTCTACCCCTGGCTACCCAGTCCCGCTTGGGAGGAATCATAGAATTATTTAGGTTGGACAAGACCTTTGAAATTAAGACTAACCATTACCCAGCATGGCCAAGTCTATCACTAAACCACATCCCTAAGCACAACATCTACATGTTTTTAAAACACATCGGGGATGGTGACTCCACCACCTCCCTGGGCAGCCAGTTCCAATGCCTGGCCACCCTTTCAGTGAAGAAATTTTCCCTATTAGTCAATCTCAACCTCCCCTGGTTGAGGCCATTTTGTCTTGTTGCTTGTTACTTCAGAGAACAGACAAACACCTACCTGCCTGCTACCTCCTTTCAGGTAGCTGTAGAGAGCGATAAAGTGTCCCCTGAGTGTCTTCTTCTCCGGGCTAAACAACCCCAGTTCCCTCAGCTGCTCCTCATAAGACTTTCTCTCTAGACCCTTCCCCAGCCCCGTTGCCCGTCTCTGGACACGCTCCAGCACCTCCACGTCCCTCTTGCAGCGAGGGGCCCAAAACCGAACACAGGATTCGAGGTGCAGCCTCACCCGTGCCCAGTACAGGGGGACGGTCACTGCCCCAGTCCTGCTGGCCACGCTGTCTCAGATACAAGCCGGGATGCTGGTGGACTCCTTGGCCACCTGGGCACACTGCTGGCTCACGTTCAGCTGGCTGCTGACCAGCACCCCCAGGCCCTTTCCCCCAGGCCCTTTCCAGCCACCCTTCCCCCAGCCTGTAGCGCTGCGTGGGGCTGGTGTGACCCAAGGGCAGGACCCGGCACTGAGCCTGGTTGAACCTCATGCAACTGGCCTGGGCCCATCGGTCCAGCCTGCCCAGCTCCCTCTGCAGAGCCTTCCTGCCCTCAGCAGATCAGCATCCCGCTCAACTCGGTGCTGTCTGCAAACCTACTGTGGGTGCACTTGGTCCCCTTGTCCAGATTGTCGATAAAGATATTAAACAGGACTGGCCCTGATCCTGAGCCCTGGGGAACATCACTTGTGATGGGCTGCCAGCTGGATGCAACTCCATTTACCACTACTCTTTGGGCTCTGCCATCAAGGAAGCCTGAGCAGGTCCAGGGTGGGTTTTTTGGAGGACGATCAGGTAGGAAAACGTAGGATACCTTGGTGAGCAATGGGGGCTTGTGCAGCTTCTGGTGAGGCTGCACCCACTCCATTGTTTGCACAGGGTGCTGGCGCTGAATACCTTTTGTGATAACTCAGCTGGGAAAAAAGCACAGCAGCATTAGGATTAGCAATAAGCCTTGAAATTATGAATTTCAATTCCATTATCTGATTATCACTAACCTCTCAAAGGAGTCTATTATTTGCCATCATGTCTGCGTGGAACATATTCCCCTCCTCTTCCTCACTCTGAGCCCAGCACCTGAGTGGAGCACGGCTGTGCCCTGCAGATCTTCACCTGATCACCTTCCCAATTGGCACGACAGGGTGCCTACCTTGCAGTTCTTAATATTCATCCTTCTTCTGGGTCAGTAAATGCTAAAAGGGAACGCCAGTTCCTTGGAACAATTTTTATGTCAAACATATCACCGTATGTTTGTGTGCTAACAGCTGGGCAGATCCTTCCCAGCCTGGCAGGAGCTTTTCTTCCCCAGGGGCAGTTCTGCAGGGGGACCCTCAGGAGGTGAGTGGGGCAGGGGATGAAGAGTCGGTACAGACCTCTGAGCTGATGTTTGCAGGGGTGGTCAGTCTGACCCAGAGCCCCACAGGGGCTGCAGCTTCTTTGTGCTCACAAGCATTGAATACATTAACACTCAAGGTACAGTTCTTGCCCCAAAGTTTCTCTGTGCTTCATCATGACACAGACCACAGAGATGGGGTCGTGTGCAGGATTTAGCACCACAGATGGGATCTACAAGGGGATTTGTTTAGAAATTACGATTGCTTTTTAGGTGACCTGCTCTGAAGAGAAACCTTGGTGGTAGATAAATGGAGGAAAGAAGGAAGGGAGCAGGTAGCCACATTGCCCGACAAGCTGGGGGAGCTAGTGAAGACAGCTGAGAGGTTTCATGCTCCTTTGGATAGTTAGGCACATAGTCCTTCAGAACACAGGATCTAGGTTTCTTTCCTTCTGATGGACTGAACTTTTCCCTGGTGTCCTGCTGGGAGTGCTTCAGAGCCTTGTTAGGGGGCTGGGGCGGCAAGGTGCCTTGGTGTCCATGCTGTGGCAGCTGCTGGGTGATCTGCAAAGGATCTGACTGAGCTGCGTGTAAGAGCACTAGTCATGACTCATTTGGCTGTTTACTAGAAACCTCCATATGTGCGTTTCAAGCCACTTCCTAATTTCTAGATTGCTGCTGTGTCCAATGTTTGGCAGGCTTCAAAAAACTTGAGCCTTTGCTGAAAAACATATGGCTGGCGTGTCGGGTTTTTGCTTGGCGGCAAGGCAGGAGTGTGTGCAGTGGGAGGGGGGTTGTCCTCTCATCTTGTGACTTTTGGGATGGGATGGGAGCCTCTGACTCCATGCCTCGCACATCCTGGGTGGCTGGCAGGGTTGAAAACTCAGGGAATGGCCGGGGACCCGGTCTGGGCTAAAAGGAAAGGGCCAGAATGAGACACAGGAAATGTGCAGTGGTGTCCATGAAGCCAGAACATATGCCTGAGCGTATATGAAGAGATAGCAGTTGGATACCACGGTGGGAAAAGACAGTAGAAACTACTCAGCAAAGTCGAATACAAGGTTTTTATGCCAGGAAGTGAGGTTTTGATAATCTTCATTCCCATGTTTCAGCACCTTTGATAAGAGCCCGATCCGCAGGATGCAATACAGCCCTCCCTTGTGCAAGATGTCCCTCAATGGCATTCTCCTGAGCAAGGAGAGAAGCTTTGTTAATCACTCCTTGGTTCTGGAGAAGCTGAAAATGGAATTTTTGCCCTTTCTGTCCTCTCACAAACTTTACCAGGGAGATGATACTAGTTCAAAGCACTGTGTACAAGGCACAGGCTCTCTTTCATCACAGTGGTGGTGTCTGCGTACTACTCATTCCCGGTTTCTCTTGGGCTGATGTAAACACCTCTGCAAACAGCTTTTAGGAAATGTGTTTCTTAATGAAGTGGTGCCTGATACTAGATTATTGTTCAGAGGTTAGTGGTGGACTGCACTAATGGATGAATTTTGTGCCGATTGAATAAAGTATGAATTACCCTATGCCTAAAGCCCAAGTGTGGCCCTTTCAAGTGCAGCAGGATGCCTGTGTTGTGCCCACGTGACAGCCTCATGGCCATGTCTGGACCCCACTTTGGACATTTCTATCAAAATAAAGACACAGATGCCAACAGGAATGGCTTTTTTCCCCTTGTTGTATTAGAGAAATCCGAGTGTTACAGATCCCTTGGTCCTGGCTTCCTTGACGTTCCTGTATTGGGCACGAGTCATGTTTCTGCTGATGCAGTGTCTTCTGACTCGTCTCCTGGTGTAGACTGTTGCATGTTTCACAGGAAAGCGGATAAATGATATCAGGTCATTGAGCTTATAAGTAGCACACTGGCAACCTGCCACTAAAATATAAATACATTAAATGTACTGAAGGAAATGTTCATTCTGTTGTTTTGCGTTGGACATGCCCCAGCTAGGTAAATTGGATCTTCTTGAGGGTTGTTGCATTACGTTTGAATGAGATAGGCAGTTATCTTATTACTGATCTCTCTGTCATTCAGGGTTTGTGTTCTGGCTTTTGTGGTGCGAAGTGTGCTTGCCCAAGAGCATCCCTAGGAGTATTTTCTGAGGGAGATGGAGGCGTATAGGGGATCTGTTAGCACCTTGCAAGGTCTGACCCTTTATTTCAGATGTGTTCGTGCTCCTTTTCAGTCACACCATTACTGGTCCCAGCTCCTTTTGGGTAGAAAAGTACAAAATGGTTACTTTGCCTACGTTTGTTAGGAAATGTCTGAAACTCAGCCTCGTGGCATTTATTTTCTTTCTCTGTATTTCTGCCACAATTCTTTCCAAGATCCGCAGCTGTGCCTCTGCTCCTGGTGAGGTCCAGGGGCAAAGCTCCTACCAACTCCAGGGTGAGCGGGGGCTGGCATTAAGCATCAGACCCCAAGCCAACTGACTGCATTAAAGAGGAGTCTCTTCATTGTTTTCCATGGGTGCTGGGTCAGGACCTCCGAACGTGATCCTGCAGCATTAACTCTTACGACTAATCCTGCTGAAACCCAGGGAGCTACTCCCATGTGTAAGCACTACCAAATCCAATGCACAGCATTAAGAAGCGCTCTGCAACGGTTTAGCTCTCCTCTTGGTTGTACGGTGAAGGGAAAGGATGAGGCAGGAAAAGGGAAGCAAAAGGAATAAATGAACAGAGAGCTTTTGAGCTGGCTGTGAAGAACGACAACGTTCTGTATGGAATGGAAGTACTTGAAAAAATAAGACATTGGCTGTGTGTTTTACAGATAAGAAAATGTTATTTTATTGAACAGGAAGATATATATGTTTCACCTATCACATCTGAACTAATCAGTGTAGGCTTTTAGAAGAAGTCTGTAATTACTCTGAGCACATCATTAGTTAGATGTAAAATGAATGATATTGCTCCATTTTATTACCTCTAGTGATATAGCCATTTGTATCATAAATTCATTGACCTCATCTTAAATGATCAATCCTGTAAGACAGACTTGATTCATTAGTTCTTAAGTGATGTTTTTTCCTCTCCAGTAATTTCCTCCTCATTGTAGGGACTGTTTTTCTGCCTTTTAGTATGGTATTGTAAGGTGTTGTATTACTTGCATATGATATGCACACTTTATACTTGTTTCTTAAATAATCAGCATAGAGTGATTGCTTATATAAGTAGGTAGGTAGGAAGAGAGAAAGACAGAAAGAAAGACAGAAAGAAAGACAGAAAGAAGGAAAAGAAAAAGAAAGAAAGAAAGAAAGAAAGAAAGAAAGGAAATAATGAAATACATGGATGTAGTAGATTGACATTTCCCACTGATGTTAACTTCAACACTTTGAGATGTTGCCTACAATCAATGAGATATTTATTAGATATTTGGTCCATCCAGGAATTTCAGAGGAACAGAATCACTAGCTTTAATTAATTTTATCTAGTGATAAAATATACAGAATGGTGTGTGATCAATATGTGAGTGAGGCAGGCAGAATTCTGAGTTTCTTGTACCTCAGTGAATTATTGAAAACAGGAGAAATCAGTAGAGAATTTCTAGGCAGGATTTCTAAATATTTTACCAAGGAACAGAAAATATTTGTTTAGCTAGGAGTGACATAGGAGCCCACCTGAGATAAACTAATCAATAGAGCAATAAAACAGTAAAGTATTTCGTAGAATTTTTCAACTGATAACTAATAAAATTAAATTATTAGAAAAGTTGCTACGAGTTTTTTTGGGGGTTATATTTTTCTTCAGTCTGTTAAATTAAAGTCACTGAGGGGGCTCTTCCTAGAGAGATAAAGGAGACTGGGCTTGCTCTCTCGTATTTCTTTGGTGCTTCTTTGGCGGCAGGCTTACAGCTGGTTTGCCTCCTTTTCTCTGAAGGAAGGGCAAGTCTCAGCTGCACCATCCAGGACTAAATCAGGGAAGCAGCTGCATCTGAAGTCCTGCCCCATCCCTTACAGCAGCCGCCTCTGGGGCTGGTCTCCTCCTCAGCTTTCCCCTGCAAACAGACACTGGTGTTGTGGGTGATGGGCCAGGGTGGGCTTTATCCTGCCCCAGTCTGCCTCAGGAGCGAGCTGGCAGCTCCTGGTACCTCTTTGTGCAGCTCTTGCACTGGTAAACAAATCTTACTTGCAAAGCATAGTGTACAAACAAGCAAGTTTTAAAAATAATTTATTTTTTTATATGGTACCTGAGGAGAGCTCAGGCCTCTCTGCACAGCCCTTGGGGCAAGAGCATGCCCTACAAGCAGCAGCAGGAGCACGGTGGTTCATATCCTGATTCCATGCATGCAAAATACATAGCATTTTGTGGCTAAGCAGTGAGCTGTCGATGAGAAATTACTTTAAGGTAAATTCAGCAGCTTTACTGAGTTGAATAGTATCTTATTAACTTGTGGCGTAGACTCACAAATTCCCCTTTTGTCTGCTTGGAAAACAGTGGCAAGCCAGAAAATTTCAGGAGGTCAACTATAAGATGTTTCCATCAGATGATCCTGTGCTGACTTGCCAGGTGGGTGGCAAAACCCATACCCGTGCCAAATACCCGGGATGGTTCAGTGCCCACTGCTGCATGTTTGCACTATTTGTGGTGAGGGGTTGCCCAGCTCTGGTGCTGTCTGCAATGGCCGCTGAGCCTTCCTGCAGCAAGCAGAGGGAGAGCCGATGGTTAAACCCGGGAGCCCTTGGAAATGGGGGTGCCCCTGCTTTGCCCTGCTCAGTGCACTCCCGCTACCCATCCGCTCTTTGCCTGGGGAGGGGGGGGATGCATGCGCAGTGGCAGCAGAGGCATTTACCTCAGCCCTTTTGTGCATTTGACAGCCTTTTCGTCCATGTTTTTTAGGGTGTTACATCATCAGCATGCGTTCAATGCAGGGCTGAACTTACTTGAAATGCACCAGGAAATTTTCTTCCTTGCATGGGGCATTGTGCTGGAAATACACCTGCCCTAATGCTGCACACGTTGAGCAGCACCAGCACTCACTCTGCTTTATCTCACATGACACTGTTTCTGTGTGCCCAAGCTAAAAAGCTGGGCCCTCCATTCCCAAATTTCAGGGGTGACTACCTCTCAAATAATTATTTATGTTGATTTAAATGCTGAGATACAAACTTTGTGGTAGCGAAAGGGGGTGTGTGTGCGTGAGTGTGTGAATGGGGCGGGGAGGCAAGAGAGGGAATCAAATAGCAACCTGACTGGATAACCAAAAGGTTGCAGAGTTAAAAAAAATGGGCTAATAGCCACAGAGTATAATGTGTATGTGTGAATATATATATATATATATAAGATACATTACTGAAAACTCAAAAATGTCACCACTGTTTACATTAAATGAAAGCTGAGAGTTAAATGAGATGGGTAATCAGATGCCCGACATATGTTGTTTTGAATTGTTTATATGGCCAATAGTTATTAAAATTAATTATCCTTTTAATGCAGTCTTTTCACAATCATATTCTTCTTTTCTTTTTTCTTTTTTCTTTTTTTCTTTTTTCTTTTTGGTACAAAGGGTATAGCCATTTCAAAACAAGCTAATACAGGCTATTTGGAAAAGGCAGAACAAACAATACTAGGATGTATTCTGACATGGTCATAGGCTCAACATGCTGATAGAAAGCACCAAAAATCTCTGTCAGTGGAGTATTTTGAGAGCTAATGTAAATGACAAAAATGGGGTTTTTGTGTGCGTAAAATTCTGTCAGAAAAGTAAGGCACTGAAAAATCTGACATCTGTTTATCTGTTTATAGCTATGGCAAGATTACTCATATTAATTCTTGTTTAAAATGCCATATGAAGGAAAGGCATTTGTGCAAACAAGAGTCATATTTGAATTGTAGATCATGTCTTCACCATCTGTGAGAGCTGTTGGTGTTGCAAAATTAATGTGTTAATGAAATCACAATAATTTCTCTGAAGTAATGGATTCTGAAGCCTAGAATGACTATTTTTTAAACTTTGGTGTCTAGTGGTTTGCAACTGGGAAAACCTTTCACAGCTTAATTAGTTCTGCAGCCTTACTTTAAAAAAAAATTGGCTATGCCTTCACCACACCAATAGTAACACAGAAAAGGATTAAATGGAAAGCAGAGAAACAAAACAAAAATGAGCCTGCAATGCAAACTTTTTGCTGTAGTATTTGAAAAGTTGCTAAATAGGCCCTTGCTTGCCAGGAAGTTTTACTCAAAGTGACTTGTACACAAGAGTGGGCAAACAGCTCAGAAAATAATTCCAGCTTGCTGAAACATCACAAATTGGGACTATTCAAACCTTGCAGAAATGTCCTATTTCCAAGTTTCTCCTTGGAATGAAGGGCAAAGGATGATGGTATCTCAGATGGTAACCGGTGTGCTTAGATTACCACTGAGGAGTAATCACAGCCATACTCATATGGATTTTGTATACTTACACAAGTGTTAAAACAGTTTATGCCAGCTGAGGATTCTTCCCTGTGGTATGGGTATAAGATATATAATGCACTGTATAAGGCAGAATTGAGATCATGGGAGTCAGAGAAGGGAGTGGCATTCAATTCACCAGTATTGTGGAACAAAAAAAGCATAGTTTTCACAAACGTATCTTTTCTTTTTTTTTCTGCTAGAAAAATAATGTACTTAGAAAGCAACTGAAATATGACTTTTTAAAATAACACTATGAAGAGAAGATTGCTTTTCTTACCTGATTTGATTTTATTACTGTGTTGTAGGTATGTGACTGGTGTAAGCACATAAGACACACAAAAGAGTATCTGGATTTTGGGGACGGGGAAAGAAGGCTTCAGTTCTGCAGTGCAAAATGTCTCAATCAGTACAAAATGGACATTTTCTACAAAGAGACACAGGCCAATCTTCCAGCTGGACTGTGCAGTACATTACATCCTCCAGTCGAAAATAAAGCAGAAGGCACTGGGGTGCAGCTGCTGACTCCAGATTCTTGGAATATACCGCTAGCAGATGCTCGGAGAAAAGCCCCATCCCCAGCGTCTGCAGCTGGCCAAATTCAAGGTCCTGGACCATCAGCGTCTACCACTGCCTCTCCGTCTGACACTGCCAACTGCTCTGTCACTAAAATCCCCACGCCAGTTCCCAAACCTATTCCCATCAGTGAGAATCCAAATATTCCACCAGTTTCTGTCCAGCCACCTGCTAGCATTGTGCCTCCCATTGGTGTCCCACCACGCAGTCCTCCCATGGTGATGACAAACCGTGGGCCAGTTCCTTTGCCCATATTCATGGAACAGCAAATCATGCAGCAAATCCGTCCACCATTTATCCGTGGGCCACCTCACCATGCCTCAAATCCTAACAGCCCTCTGTCAAATCCAATGATTCCTGGAATCGGTCCCCCACCAGGTGGCCCCAGAAATATGGGTCCCACCTCCAGCCCCATGCACAGGCCAATGCTTTCCCCTCATATCCATCCCCCCACAACACCTACCATGCCTGGGAATCCACCTGGCTTGTTGCCGCCTCCCCCTCCTGGAGCTCCTTTGCCCAGTCTTCCCTTTCCCCCTGTCAGCATGATGCCAAATGGTCCTATGCCTATGCCACAGATGATGAACTTCGGATTGCCATCCCTTGCCCCACTGGTGCCACCCCCGACTCTACTAGTGCCATATCCTGTCATTGTCCCTTTGCCTGTCCCCATCCCCATTCCTATCCCCATCCCTCACATCAATGACTCCAAACCCCCCAACGGCTTCTCCAGCAATGGTGAAAGCTTCATTCCGAGTACCTCCAGCGAGACACCTGGGGCAAAGCCAACCAATAGCTCTTCATCCCCTCGAGAGTCAAAGCAAGGAT
The DNA here is from genome assembly GCF_023634155.1 of Falco peregrinus. Classification (NCBI taxonomy): domain Eukaryota; kingdom Metazoa; phylum Chordata; class Aves; order Falconiformes; family Falconidae; genus Falco; species Falco peregrinus. The sequence continues at coordinate 25,142,529 of NC_073727.1, forward strand.
CATCTAAATCCTCTGACTCATCACCGAGCTGCTCAGGCCAGTCCCTAAATCAAGCTCAAGTGCTTCAGGAGCACAGTAAAAATGAAGTTGTTGACTTGACTATCAGACCTAGTAGTCCAGTGAACAGTAAATTTGGTTTCCCCAGTGTGCTACAGGGTCCACAGGATGGTGTGATAGACCTAACAGTAGGCCACCGGTCTAGGCTGCACAATGTTATCCACAGGGCTTTACATGCCCAAGTGAAAGTTGAACGTGAACCTAACAGTGTTGTAAATTTGGCTTTTAGTAGCTCAGACAAAAGGAACTGCAGTGACTGCAGGGACAACTGCAGCCCAGTTGATTCAAAAACATTATCGTGCAGTGATGGAGCTCACTGCTGTCCTGTGTCCTTGGCCTCTGGCACACCGGGCCTGGAAGCTGGTGCAGCGGTGTGCAATGTCATTGTGAATGGCACGAAGAGCACGGAGGGTTCCAAGAACCCGGAGCCGCCCCAGGAGCCAAAAAAGCCCCAACCCCCAGAGGAGCTGGTGGTGAGCGAGCTGGAGTCCGTTAAGGAGAACAACTGCGCATCAAACTGCCACCTCGAGGGAGATGCTGGCAAGAAGGCCGGGGAAGAGCCCCTTGCTGGGGGAGACAAACAGGACCCAAACCTTAACAATCCAGCAGATGAGGACCATGCATATGCTTTGCGGATGCTGCCCAAGACAGGTTGCGTGATCCAGCCTGTGCCAAAACCAGCAGAAAAGACTGCTATCGCGCCGTGCATTATCTCAACGCCAATACTCAGCACAGGGCCAGAGGATCTGGAGCCACCATTGAAAAGGAGGTGTCTCCGAATTCGAAATCAGAATAAGTAAAGGTTTGTGTAATCACTACTGCCTTCTGTGTGAATAGAATGAGTATTTTCAGGTATGAGGTCAAACTTCTCCTGTGGATGTGGCCTTTGTGAAACAGAAAGATACCGATTCAAATTTATCAGCACTTTCAGAAAACTGTTGGTATTTGTGTTTTAATATCGTTCTTTGTGTTGTATTGCATCTGTACTTGTCAGTACTCCATCCATCAGCAGCCTCATTACCCTTTTGCTCACAGAACGTTTTGTGATGATGCTGGCTGTGAAGTTATTGTGCTGTGTATGTCAGTCAGTGGTTTTCTGCCTAGGATATGGTTTAGGTCTGGGCCATTAATCTGGTTACTTACTCCAGCCGAGTTATGCAGCAACACAAGACTTCATGATGATTGAAATTGCCCTACAGCATAGCATAGAGCAGGATGACCGAGCTGCTTCCCACTAGCTCAGATCCAATTGACTTAATAAATGGTCATCTCCAACCATTTGTTGGTTGATCTCCAGTCTAATGGTCACCTCCAACTTACTTTGGTCTGCCTCCAGACCACACCCTGGCTTTCAGTTGGGCTGTCCTCTGGGAATTGAACCCCCTCTCCCCGAGCCTTCCTTCCTCAGGTATCAATGCTTAGGGACTGCCTGCTGTTTGGGACCTGCCTGCTGTAGTTTATCTCAGACCTGTGCCGTGGAGCTTTACTGTCTTACGTGAGGTATCTGCCTTTGGTGCAGGTCTCCCACCTTAGCAAAGCAGCTGAGGTTTCCCTCAGCCCTGTGGCTGGTATATGTGTGTGGTTCCTGGTAGGGATGCAAAGGAAGGCAGAGATATGGATAAGTCCGCCAACAACTGTGACTTGTCCAAGAACAATGCTCCAGAGGGAGACACGCACACACCTTCCCCCCAGCCCTTCATTCCCAGCCTACTGAGTTGCTCCGATAAAACAGTTTCTTTGTAAAACCATTAGTTTAATATATGTCTGTGCTTCAAACCCAAGAAACAAGCAAGAAACAAATGTAATTGCATTTGTTTAGATTCACAAGCATGAAGAGCTTCTTTCAGGAAAAGGGAAAATGGTGGGTGTTGCAAGAAATCTGTTCAGCAGTAAAATACTGACGGTTTGCCGGATGTGGCTTGGTGACATGCCAGATTTCATTACAATCCATGGAATATTCTGTAGTCTCCAGTAAATCCTTGTCCCTGGTAGCACTAATAGTGACTGCAGCGGTGCTTGGCACCTACAGCCATAGATAGCAGCTCACACCATGGAATCTGGGCCATTGCAATATCTCCCTGCTCCATCGGTGCAGGCTAATTGCACCATCAAAGATACAGCAGTATAGTCAAGACTCCCTTTTTCTTTGTTAATGCTGCATTCCCTGTGCTGGCTGCAGTGCCAGAAGCATTACTTCCCTTGATCACAAACAGTATTTATTTACTTTCTTTGGTGGAACAGAACCATTATTCTTTGCTCTCAGCATGTGCTGACACATTTAAAAGACACATTTCTAAGAACAGAGGACAACTGTAACATTCTTGGACTAATAACCAACATGCACAATAACTCAGAAGTCAAATGAATATTTAAAATCTTTATAGGTTGCTAGGTCCTGCTAGTGGGGATCCCCCAACCAACCCCTGAGGTATGGATGTACTGTACATCCATCCCTCTCAGCAGCAAGTTCTTTATTGCAAACGCCAGTGTGCCACCTTTGAAGCCTGCAAGATTGTCTTTTCATAAAGGTACCCATGCTTTCACCTAGAGGTAGTGATTTGATCTAGTGAGAAGGCCACTATTTGACTGCATACCTTTTATTTAATTTTAGGAGAGCCATGGTTACCCTTGTTTTCCCACCTTGTTCAAGCTCCCCGTAGCTGTGGTTTGTTTCAAGACAGTGCTAAGACACTTGTACATTTGTGTGCCGACACTGTAGTCAAAAGACAGGCTGCTTCTTAGCATCTGTTTATGCTTGCTTGGACCATCCAGGCTGCAGTAATGCCACCTCTCCGAGGTCACAATCCCAAGAGGGGGTTAGCATCATTCAGAGCTAGTGCCTTAAAACCTCAGAGAGAGTTCTGGCTCCACCAAGTTGTGTATTTTTGCCTGCTGACATTATACATGACATCACTTTATGGATAGTATTTGACAAAGAAAGTGGACAAACTGAACAAGCTATGTTGAAATGACAAGAAGGATGCTTTATCACTCAGTTACTGTCCTCAACTCTTTGTATTCTCTAAATATCAGTAACTGCCACTGTGATTATCCTCAGGAATAACCGTTTTCTGATTCACCAAGAGTTTTATATTCCTTTGTCTCAGTGTAATGGTTGTCTTAGAGGAAAGTTTTCAGGTTGCCAGGCAAGATTAATCTGATCCAATATAGACATCTGGAATGAGGGCACAGCTGAGCTAATTGTCTAAACTCCCTTTAAAATCAACCTAGAGAAGCAGGCACTTCAAAGAGCCAGCTGAGCTCATCCTGAAGTCGAAAACTAAGACAGATCAGACAAATTGTGCCCTAGGAGTGCCTGTTTCTCCCTGCTGTGAGGTAAACTTAGGGTGATTGGCACAGACATAGATTTCCCTTAGACACTGAAGGTTAAGAAGCCCAGCCTAGGTGTCTGCTGTGCCGCTGGGGGTTGTGCAATAGCATAGTATGGCATGGTGTTGGTTATTAGTCAGTCTGTGTTCACCCCCTCCTTCCTCCACAAAAAGAAAAGAAGTAGCCTCTATACAGAAGGGATGTGAGACCAGGGTCCTTGTGTGCTTCAGGGGAAAGAGGATACCCAAAATACTCTGCAGAAATAAACAGCTTGATAACCATCTCATTCCAGTGGGTATCTCAGTGAAATGTGGGTGGGTTTTGAGCCTCTCAAGGCACGCACAAGTGATTTGCGCAGCTCTGATGATTGATTTGAGGTGAGGACTCTCTGGTTTCTTGCAGAGCCCTCCTTTCACTAGTGCTGGTCATAGGCAGTCCAGAGGAGCTAGGGGGGCTGCTTGGATTTCTGGCCTCCCAGCAGTCTATCTGTGAAGACTGTGTAGGGCTCAGAGCCTGCCCATGTCTGTACAGAGGTGATGAGCACAGGGGGCAGAGCAACAGTGCAGCCTCTTGCTCCGCAGCCCTGACCTCCGCCATGCCCGTGTTTCCTCCTGCCTGGGGCTGGGGAAGGGCAGAGGTAAACCCCTGCTCCTTCAGCAGTCTGATTGTGGGGAGGATCCCTCACGAAAGACTCCCAACCTCATAGAAACTCTAATAAAATGCAAAGAGGGTAAGAGCTGCACTAATAATTGTGTTGACTTGTGCCCTCAGAGGTTTGCATCGATTGCATTGGCCACGCTAACCCAGGAGAAGAAAAAGCCCAGAGAACTGTCTTTTTCTCTCTTGCTCCCTGCCTACCCTAATTGGAAAATCTGAACATATTGCCCTGATGTGCAACTTTTCCTGGATTTTATTCCTCATCAAATTGTATGAAAAGAAGGAAATCAGCTAAATGATTTTACGCTAGAATTCTGGACAGACAGATTGAATTCGTGTAATAACAACATGGACTCTCTTAAAAGGAGTCAATGCAAGCGTGACCTTTTCAGGCAAGTTGCCAAACTCTGGATTATTTAATGTACCAGTTACTTGATTATTGAAAGTGCTAATCAGCAACATAATCCTTGATGTTAAAGTTTAGTCTCTCCATCAGGGTGCAGACTGTCAAGCTGTTCAAGCTTGATGCAATTTGAAGAACCAGCAAAAGATGTCTCAGTGCCAAAGTCCTACCATGATAAAGGAATGAAGCTAAGAAGAATATTCTGTTGAGTCTTATTTTTTCAAGTTTGAGCAACGGGAGTTTCTAAAATTAGCAGTGTTAGCATTGTCTGCCTCCATGCTTTATGTCCAGGCGGGATCGGTTTTAACCCTCCAGTTTTGGTGTCAAGGTTTCCTAAAGCAAATAAATGAAAACACTAAGGTCTGCTTGGATTTAACATGACGGTTATGGTAAATTAAATGAGAAAATTAAGTGGCACATGCTACCCTCACAACCAGCTTCTCTGTGTGTGTGTGTGTGTTGCCTAATCCTATTTGGGGGCAGAGAGGTAAGAAAAGGAAGGAGTTTTTCTGCTTGTGTCAGCAGAGTTTCTCCCAGAAATAATCGAAATAGTAGGAGTATGGCCACCTACAGAGCCAACCCGTATGTCCTGGGGTCAGCATCCACTGAGTTATAGGCCCAGACCTCCAGCTATCTAGTCCATACATTGTAGTCGTAAAAATATACAACATGCAGAACGCTCCAGTTCAGAGCAGAAGTAATATATATCCCACTGTGAGCTCCCCTGCCCATTATGGTCCAGCACAAGATTTCCTGCTCTGGTCGGGATTCCTGAGGCAAGGGGCATAGCTATTAACCTCCCTTTTTGCCTTAAGAGTTTTTATCACTCACCTGTCACTGTAGCATCTATCTACCAGCATTTTACCCTGCCCTGCATGCTATGATCAGGACAGATTTTGACCTTAAAGGTATACTTGAAAACAGATTTCTGTATTTAAACACATTTTTATGCTAGTCATCTTCGTTGACACAGTACTATGGGCCAGAGCCTTAGCTAATTTTGACTGGATTTAGTTCCATTGGTGCTAAACTAATTTAAATCAGCAGAGTAATTGGACTCATACACTTAACACCTACTCTTCTGGTTCAGAAGTTTTCCTTCACCTGGCTTCTTATGAGCCTACAGAAATTTTCCATTTATCCAAAGAGGGAGAGGACAGACTGTTAACACAACAAAGCCTTAAACACATTTCCTTGGAACTGAAACTTCGCCCTTGAGAGCTGCCTGGCTCCAGCAGTGTGATCTTACGTTTCAAAATTGCCTGTGTAGCTTCTCAGATATATTAAATCAGAAAAAGGATTTCCCAGGGAAAAAGAAGGAAAAAAAGAAAGAAAAAAATAGGTCCTCAAAGTGGTGAAGTATGAAATGACATACTTCTAGGGTAGCTTTCAGCTCCCACATGTTGCTGCCGGGGTGTGGGAGCGCTAACTTCCGTCTCAGTGGCAGTAAATAGCAGGCTGGTGGTACGCTGCCGTAGATGACTGCACTCTCTTTGAATCAAAGAAACAAGTGTTGATTTCTGATGGGTTTCTCTTGCTTTCCTATAAAACCTCCTAGGGCATATATTTCAAATATGAAGTCTGATTCTTGAGCCCAATTTAGAAGATAACTACACCTGGTCTGATTTGCAAAGGTAGTGAGCGTCTAGGGCTCTTGGCGAATGAAACAACAGCCAGGCCTTCAGCCAGCAAAAACCACCATAACTCAATTGACAGACCAACAGAAATCTGCAGAGCCTGCAGCTCCTGGAGACTGTAGCCTACCAGAAGCTAGGACCACTGACTTCAGAGATCATTTCGATGCTTATGTGCCCTTATTAGTTTTAATTGTCTTGTGAAATGAAAATTATTTGATCTGAAATAAGCATCTAATCCGTGCCATTCTCTAAGGTGGTACAACCCACACTCATATTGAAATGACGAGTTACTTAAAATTCTTTGCCAGGCTTTAAAGACTGACCAGGCACTTTCATACATATAAGGGCTAACACTCCTCTTATATAAGGTGATGCAAAGCAGATTATGCTGCATTCGAAAGTTAAGCGTGAAATGGGTGTAGGGGGAGATTGTAGCTCTCCATCAGCCTGTTCTTGCACTGTCAAGCTACCAAAGTCAGTGGGCAGGGGAAGTTTATGGGGGAAAAAAGCACAACTCATGATTAAATACAGAGTCCCTAACAACGAAGACCATAGTAAAACAGACAGGCACGCTTCTAAAAACATCATCTGAGACAACAATTGCCTTTACATTCAGAGGCTGAGATGCTGGACAGTAAGTGTCTGATTGGCCCTGAAATCTGATAAGGAGCTAAGCACCTAATAGCCTTTGTGAAGCCTGACCCTGAAACAATCACGGCCAACTTCACTGCAGAGTGGTGAGCTCTGAACAACTGTGAGGAGCTTCTAAACTATTGCTCGGTATTACGAGCAGCACCTGAAAGTGGGTCAGAAAGAAGCAAAACACTTTTGAGGACTGTAGTTGTGAAAATGTTGGACATAATTAGCAGTGACCAATAGTTTTTAAGGTAAAATTAAATTCTTGTTAAAAAAGCAGTGGGAGATTCAGGCAAAACAGAAGCAAAGCTGTTTGAGCAAGAAATCACAAGGAAATTGGACTGTGGCAAACAAGCCTTTCTAAAGCCCGTTTTGTTTCCAGATTACCTGCTGAGTCTCTCCTGACTATTTTTAGGTCCCATAGAGCAAAACAGGCAAGTTAAGCACATTCCTGGGTGCTTCCATTAGTCAAGGCCTCACAGCTGAGACCTACTAATTGTTACCTCATTTAAACTATTTTGATAATGAGCTGCATTTCACTCCTGGGACCAGAGGTTGTGTTTGGAAGCATGTGTGATTATCTCGTGAGAGCCGTGAATCGAAGTGACCTCTGACATTTTGCAGAACCCTCAACTATTCAACGTTTGCTTCTACCATGAAAATTACAGCTAATTAAATATCTGGGCTTGATCCTGTGCAGTACTGTGTGCACTCAGTGCTCAGTGCCTCTAATGCCAGTTGAATGCCCTCGGCACGTTACAGACCAAGGTCCTGCCTCTGACTCATTTGCATGGCTTTACTTCCCCAGACACGATTTTGGTATTTGAAAAGAATGGTATTTCTGTGCAACATGTGTCTCAATTTGTAATGATATCCTCCTTGCAGCTGGCTTGCTTTTCCAAGTGTTTCTGAAACATTACTGTCTTACATTTGAGCCAACCTACAATAACAAATTATCTACAGGCAAAGAGGCTGAACTGCGTTTGTTGAGAGGACACCCCACTCTCTGCTGCACTCCGTCTTCCAGTCCCAGTTTCAGACTTCCAGGCTGTGTACTGTAATCATCTTCTGTAGAAGCACACATTTCCAAACATGAAAAAAAAATTAAAAAATTTAAAAGAATAAGAGTATTAGGGATTGGGTAGTGCAGAGTGAAATAAGTATTGAGTTCCGACCTCTCTGGAAAGATCTGCATCCCATCATTGGCCAATTGATATTGAAACCTATGGTTAGAGCAATTTTCAGCTATTTATTTGGAGCCCACGTGGTTAAATGTAAAACTTTGAGTTGCCTGCTTATGCTTCAAATATTTATAACCTTTCATAAACCACTTGTGCTGCCATTTCTAAGTTGCTTATCCAAAAAGAGGGGAAAAAAACCCTTTCCCACAGGAATTCTCCAATTGAGAGATGCTTGAACACAAGCAGCAAAATAAGATACATGATGAAACCACTGAAAATTTGAATTCTGACCATAAATTTCAAAGGTCGATTAAAATGCCAATTCAGTTTTATTTGAAGCCATTTACCAATTATTGCTGAACTGGTTGTCTTGGTGGTAAAAATATTATTCCTGTTTTCTTGAAGTGGGAGGGGAGGTGGGAAATAGGGAAAATCTAAAACGAGGATTGGGTCCAATGCATGTTGCTCAGTGTCCAGCAGTGCTGGGGATAAGGGAGATCCCCAAGGTGCCTGGCACTGCACTGAGGTCTGTGCCAGGTCTCATCTGCTTGCTCCCTATGTGTTCTAGGTGGATTTTTCCTCTTCCTTCCCCCACAGTATAATCTACCTGACATTTTGGCCACCTGAGCATGCCTCCTTGTTTTTGCATGAGTCTACATCTGCTCTCGCTTAGGCTGAAACGAACCAGGATGGAGGCTGTGAAAACCAGGGAGAAACTCCGTGGGGACAGTGCCAGGCATGCAGCCCTGGATGGTCACAGACAGAGGGGTTGTTTGTGGGAAAATGGGAAAATGTGGATTGCTTCCTGATATGGGATGTTGAAACTTTTCACTAAAAAGATTCAGTGCTGCTTCTGCAAAAGAATATTATTGTTGTTGTTGTTATTGTTGCAGATTGTTGTTATTGTTATTTTGTGGTCCACAGTAGCATTTCAGATTAAAAAGCCAGGCCCAAGTGTAACCCAGGTGAGGATGAGGACTGTCACAGGGAGATATGGGCTGTTGCTCAGCAAGACCCCCATCCCCACCCTTGGTCCTCCTCCACGCTGCTACCCACAGTTATCTGCCTTTTTCTGGCTATTTAGCTGGGTTTACTGGAGAGATCGGCTTGGGAAAGAAAATTGAGAAGCACCTCAGAATAGCCAAAAGACTCGTGGTTTGGGCCCACAGGAGGCTGCTGAAATTCAAGTTGAAGTTTCTATTCTATTCAGACAAAATCAGAGGCTTAAAGAAGGGTTATCACATCGCAGTGGTTGCCTGTTTTCAGGAAAGGAGAGTAGAAACTGCCTGGATTTGGGTTTCCTTCTGTTTGAGTTTTTATGTTTTGATTTTTTTGTTTGTTATTTTTTTGCAAAAAGATCCTTGCAAAGTTTCAGCTTTATCCGAGCGCAGAATGGGAGAATTAGTTGACAATTTGGCAGGGTTTTTTTTCAAAAGGAAGATCATATCTGCTGTCACATCTGCACATGAAGCATCAGTGGGGCAAGGCAAATTATTTACAGGCCTGCCAAATACACTGGTGCTGCACTAACTGGAGGGCAATGCTGCCTTGTTGTTGTGGAGATACACCCAGTTACCCCAGTATAAAGCAGGCTCTGCTTCAGGCAGGCTCTGTGGGCTGCTTTAGGGGACATGGCCAGAGGCAGTGGGTGCTGCAGCTGAGAGTAGAAGTCCAGAACTGTGGCGGCATTTTCCTCTTTGCATGATTTGTGTACATACCTCAAAATGCAAACTAGAGATCTCCCTGACAGTGGAAGCCTGAAGAGAGACGGTGCCATGGGGCTGGGCTGGAGGGCTGGCTGACATTGGGTTTGTCTTTAGTTCAGATTGAAAGTGAAGGGGATTTTTCATGAACTCACTGAGCAATTGTTCTGTAAAAGGTTAAACCACAAGAAACTTCTTTGAAATGGTGAAGAATTGTATAAAGAAAATATTTAGAGAGGTTCTGGGGAGACTGCTACATTGAAAAGTAGAAAGTGGTATAGGTGGGGAAGGAAGGATGACAGCAGTCGAGAAACTTGACAGCAGCACAGATGCTGGAGTCTAGGAAACAGCCCAAATGTTCAACATAGCCTACAAGACTGGTCTCCTCTGCCTGTCTCCAAAGTTAGTGGATAGAGAGGCTCTTCCCAGGTGCATTTCAGAGCACCAAACACAGTGCCTGCTGTGGAGTACCCCTGGCTGTGGGAAGGAGAATGAGGGCACTGGTCCCCCTAGGTAAAAGTTGACGACCCCCTGCCTCTCCTGTACAAGGAGAGGAAAGGAGAAAGCAGTGTGATTCGGTGGGGAGCTGCTTTCTCAAAAAGCTTGACAGTGGTGGGACCATGAGAAAATGGAAATTTAAAATGCTGCAGCTTGGGTTCCTGGTGGCAGCTGTTTTGCCCAGGAGAAGCCAAACCTGAAGGGGAGAGAAGGTGCCGTGTCCCCTGGGTTTGTGCAGAGCAAAGTTTGAGTGGTAAAGTTGCGTTGCTGCTTTGTGGTACTGGGGAGGGTCTGCAGCAGCCCAGGCCATTTCCCCAAGTATGTGGCTGCTGTCTGCTAAATTTAGGGAATGCTGTTCCCACTGGCTATGAAGATGAGCTGCATGCTTACCCAGACCAAGACTGTACTCTATTTTGGGGGGGGGGAGGGGGGGGGGGGGGGCACTGTCTTTATGGAAGTGTATAATGGAGGGAAGAGACTCCTTTTCCCTGTGCTTTATGCTGTATTCCTACCATGGAGCCTGGGACTGGAACAAAACAGTCAAGAACAGACTGTGCTGTTAGATAGCTGGGGTTTGAACAATTGTCAGCATTTTTGGAAGAGGTAGGAAGGGCTTCATTTCTCTTCAGCAAATTGGCTGCCTGATAAATCCAGGAGTGCAGACCCCACATCTTCTTGCTGATTATCAGGATCTCTTCCACAGTGATGATTCCTTTTCTCCCTCTTTGTAGAGGTGCTTTTCCCTTGAGCCATGCAGGACCACAAAGGAGAGTCTGGAACTGTATTTCCACCGTTTCCTTCCTACATGACAAGGGCATGGTGACATACATGCCTGTTCCTAAGTTCACTAGCTAGTTTCAGGGTTCAGTTTAACATACATGGAATTATTTTAGCGAGAGATGGTACTAAATGTACCAGCAAGGGGTTGAACATAGATGTAAACTGATGAAACTTCCCTAAAGGCTTTTCTAGCAATAGATGCAGAGAAGCAGGAGTCAGTCCACAACAGACCTTCTGCTTTCCAGTTCATGTTTCTTTGTCAAGGTCCTTCCCTCAGTACAAGGTGACTGGATGTGATTGCAAGCATGATCTCTGGTGCATCCTTGAAACAAGTCAGTCACAGAATTTGGGGTGACTAAGCTGTCCCTACGACTTCTTCTGCCTAGGCATAAAAGGAGAGCAAATCCCAAGCCTCTTCCCCAATGCATCCCTTAAAGTCACAATGTCTGCTCACATTACAGCTCACGTTTCACTAGTTGGGAGAACCTGAGTTGCATATCTGACCCAAAGCTGAGAAGGATCCATAGCTTAGAAGATCAGAGCAGAAGGTAAACACCACCTTTGAAATCAAAGGTTAGTGCTTAAGGACCCTGCTTGTTATCCCATTCGTGCTAAAGGCCGCCACTGACTCTTGCTATGTGGCATCCTTTCAGTTAGCTCATGGAAAGATAAATCATCAAGTATTCAAAGGGGAAGGTTTTAATGAAGAAGCTTGAACTGCTTTAAGAATTGCTAAAAAAAAAATAATAACAATTTACAGAACTATTACAAGTAACAGATGATTCCAGAGAGTGTTTCCAGGGCTGAGCTTGCTCCCATGCTGACTTTAGCTGCACTCTTGTGGTTTAGCTTCAGAGCAGTTTCCCTGAGAAAATAATTGCAGTGCCTTTACTCTAGGGCCATGCATGTCCCAGATGAACTAGGCCTCTTTTAGCACATCAGCATTCATTGTGTCTGGGTGAATTAAGTGCTGTGCTAAATGATGGAAACTCTGCCATGCCAGCCCACATGAACAGTCCCTTCAGCCTTCCCCACCCAGTCTCCACTTTTTTCTGAACAATAAGATGTGAATCTGGAGACAAATGTTCAGTGGAGAGCAGAACTGGGGGGAAGCAACCATGGAAAAAACTAGGGGGGGTGGGGGTGTGTCCATGTGCACGCATGTGTCCAAAAGCATGTCAATGTCATGGGCCCTCTGAGGAGGTGGGACATGACTGGGGAGGGCACTGGGTAGAAGCAGCTCTTTCTGGCGGCTGTCACTGCCAGCAGGAGCGTGCTGCCAGTGTGGCAGTGTGGGAGCGGGCACGCAGGTCTGGGTGCTTGGGTGTGCTGTAGGTCTGCAGCAGCGCTGGGGAAGGGTGGGCTAGCTGTAGGAAAGGAGGAGGGAAGCTCACTGGGGAGGCTTTGCCCCAGCTGCCAAACTGTCCTGCCAGGCTCTAACTGTGTTGTTCCAAGCAAGGATTTAAATCCTCACGTGTCAGGGCATAAACCAAAGAGGAAGCCCAGTGTCGGTGCAGGCTGTTTCATTGCTGCCCGTTGCTCAGGTTATGACTAACAGCCACAGAGGTGCAGCTCTCGCCTGCTGTCCAGGGGAGTGCTGCATCACTGTCTGAGCCCACGCAGACGAGCCTCCAAGTTACCTGCTTGAGCTGGGTCATCATCCAGTTATTCACATTTTCCTTCCCCACCCCTTGCATTGACAGTAGGGCAGAAATAAGCCTTCCTACTTGTCTTTCTGTCATCTTTTCCATGCTGCCTCCTGGGGTTGGAACTACAGCCTGCCTTTGACTTCTAGGTGGTCTTCCAACCCAGGATCAGCCCAGCCCTGCTTAGCTTTGGGAAGCAGGCAAAACACAGTGTGCTTACCTCAGTGCAAAAAAGCTCAACACCATGGCTTTATGCTTACAAAAATTCTTCTTATGTGGCTCATTTTATTTTTTTTTTGCAATTTTTTTGTCTGATAAGCAATATTTGATGTGTGTTGAAGGCAAGATCATCTGGGGTGAAGAGCATATGTTGCTCTCCTAAAAGTGTTTTGTTTTGAGGGGGAGATATAAATAGATGACTTTATTGTACTGGCCATGCACGCTGGTGTTGGCATGAGGTGTATAACATCTAACTATGAAGTGGTGATGACTAGTGTGCTCTCATTTCTTTATAAAACTTTGCATGCTATGCCTGATGTGGATTTTTATTCTGTCACTTGATCACTACAGAGATGCATTTATCAAACACAATTCCTGGCATATGAGCAAATCAACAAGGAAGGCCCTTCTCTCCCATCTGCACACCCTGTTGCACTGGGCCGGTCTGCAGTAGGGGAAAATAGGCAGGACTTAGAAAGCTAGCTGACTGCTTCATGCAGAAAACATCAAGAGCTAGTGAACTTCTTTATGTCCTCCCTCCCAAATCACTTATCACTCTATGCTATGCCATGCCATTTGAGACTGATTAGTGAGGGATGGAAATTCGTTTCCGTTGATGTATGGAAAGAGAGGAGCAGGCAAAATACCTAAAGTGCAGAGTGAGGTTTCATGCAGACATTACAGGTTTTATTTTCTCTGCTTCCCTTTTTAGTTAAACTCAGAGCAAGATTTCAAGCCAAAAAGTGACAGAAAGCAGTTGTGTACTTTATGGGGAGTACTTTGTAGGTGGATACGTCCCAGCTCTCAGTCTAGTTCTTGTCCACAGCTCTCTGTACACACAAAGCTGCTCATCCTGCTGGGCACACTGCCTGAAAGCCCAAATGTTACTCCTTATTCTAGATACAGTGGTCTCTGTGCTCGGGGAGTTTATGCTGGTCAACATACTCAATGTGCCTTCCAGTCTCTGCCTTGGGAAGGGTGGAGTTTTGGCAGGAGGATACAAGCACAGTGATGAGAGGGATCACAGAGGAGCTGGCGTGAAGGGAAGATCATGGAGCAGACTGAGAAGGAACATGTGCCCCAGCACCAAAATTAAGGCTGATAAGTACTTCAGAGTTTCAGTCTGAATCTTTAGGGGACAGCAGATCCCATCCAAGGAGACGGAGTCCAAAGCACACCATGGAGAGGGAGAGGACAGTCCCTGCTGGACAGTCTACATGGTCAACTGATAAGGGAAGCAGAAGCCTGCGAGGCAAAGATGTATCACCCAGTAGCCCCTAGATTAACTCAAGCATTAGAAGCTTATCACCACTGGGGTGGTGTTAGTTGCATTAGATTGATGAGAAAGTGATTTGGGTTTTCAAAAATGTAATTCCAAAGATTTTCATGAACTTGGCCTTCACCACTGGAAAAGCTCACCTTATTTTATGGGAGCTATCATGCAGCTTTCTGAAGGCCTCAGATTAATAGAACTATGTTTGCTCCAGTATTGTTCACCAGTCAAGGCACTGGTGGACTTCAGAAGGGGCTTGCCTAAATAAGTCCTGTGGGATACATCCCTTTTGTGTTCTAAAAAATGAGAAAAGAAAGAAAAGCAGTCAGAATGTCTGATCAGGTAACAGGACCTGGAAATGAGGACCAGGATAGAAAAAGGGAACAACTGGGAAGTTAAATTATTTGCCTGATTCTATGATTTGCTTTAGCAAGATCTGGAGGGGTTTGTTCTCATGTCACACATGGTCCAGGGAAAAGTATGTGTTCAACACTGAAGATATCAGCTCTTGGTAGCAGTTTCCCTCAGGGAGAGTAATGCCTAGTTCTGCTTTGGGTCCTAAAATGCCTTTATTTGAATTCTGTTTGTCATGCTAGGCAGTGTCAGTCCCCATGCTCTGCTGGTTGTGACCGCCTGGCTCTGTAGCTGCTATGGTGCTGGTACAAGACTATTTGCAGGCCATCCCAAGAGAGTATCAAGGAGGTTGTGAGGGACTCCAGCCTGACCTCCCTCACTGCAGTTCAGTTTTGTTGTGTTGAGCATACATCTCTCTTTTGTATGACTACAAATCTGAGGAAAGACCAAGAGGGGCATCTTTATTTTGCATGTGTAGTACACAGGGTACCTACAGGCTTAGGTCTGTTAGTGGGAGAGGCGTATTTTCATGGGATTGGAGCTCTCTCTGGATACTGTCCCAGTTTTTCCGTGAGACCGATAAGCCCTGCGGAGCTGCACACCAGCCCATGCAGTGAGATGTCTCTGGGGAGCCCTGGCACATGCGCTACTCCCTGTCCTATCTCCATCCCACATGCTGGAGAATCTTGGCCCAAATGCTTCTCCTTCTCTGACTCCACTTTCCCACCTGTGCCATGCAGAGAGCAATACACCCCAGCTCTGTGAAGCACACTGAGATCAAGGGGTGAAGGGTGCTGTGTAATTGCAAAGTATTATTATTCACCTGTGCTCTTGTAGGATGAAAGGCGCTCTATGGAACCCAGAGAATGAACTATTATTGTATTGATTTCCAGCTTTTTATCACAGGAATTCCTCCGTCTTCCTCCCCAGAAACCTCGGAGGGTGCATGTACCAACGGCCCTTGCGGCAGGAGGCCAAAGCGGTGTGCTCGTGTCTCATGCCCGCTGCCCACCCAGCATGAGGCTGTGCGTGATGCAAGCTCAGGCAGTGCCCAGCCCACCTGTGACGAGCCTCCCACCACTCGCCCTGACCACCTCTGCTTGTCTGCTTTGCAGGAACACGCGCCAACAGGGTACCTTGCATGGAGAAAGGGAGCAGAGCAAATCACGTCACTCCACCGAATGACACCAGCTGGTCCGCTCACCACACACTCTGGCTAAAAGTCCAGCAAAGAAAGCAGCTTCCCATCACGAAGCCCCTCCAAGGAAGCCTCGGTTCCATGGGTGCCTTTGACCCAGAAGACAGCACATCATGGACCCACACAGTGTGCTCAGCATTCCTGCGACCACCCCTCTTCTCCTCCAAGGAACACTTTTTCCTCTTGGTTTCTTGCTGGGGGGGATTTTTCGCCCTGGTTTCAAAAACCACACGGACCAACATAGGTACTTTTCCCTTTCTGACTTCAAAGTTCAGATATTTGAGACTGGACAATGATACGTTTTTGGGGTTTTTTTATTTTTTTTTTTTTTCCTTTGAAAAACTGCTGTGGTTTTGCTGCTACACTAAGAATCGTGATTTGCATTGTATGGTTTTGGACCTATTCAAGTTTTGATGGGGGAAAGGGGTAATACTGGAGTAGCAACGCTTCAGAGTCATCTCTGTCCTACCCATGATGCACTTTTAAATGAAGAGTTAGAATATTTTATTGGCTAATATACTTTCCTTGTTATTTTTACAAAGGCCACCTTTATCCTTTCTAATGCCATATTTTCAGTGTTACACTTTTATGGCTTTTAATTTTTGATTTGACAGATGTAAGAAGCAGCATGAATAGTTTATACTGTGGTTTTTCAGAGACTGAATGCCAAGAGAACTCAGTAAATGTTTATTCTTCTCAGCTTTCTCTTTAAATTCCCCTAAATAGCGCCCCATTTGGGAACAGAGCAAGAGTGTTGAACTAAAGACCAAAATTCCCTCAAGGTGTAAAATAATCTGAGGGGAATATTTGCTGGGCGTCACAAAAGACTTGGATGAAATTTCAACCCTGATGGTTTTCAGTGATCCAGGAAGGCAGTGAGACAATCTCTCCATATGCATAGCCCTTTCATGATAATTAGAATGGTATGGACAAACCAATGAAAACAAGGGTAAAGTGAGAAAGATCCCCCATGATTCTGTTTCACTGTTTGCTTTCTCCTGTCATGGTTAAGAGAAATGTGCAATTCGATCCTCAATCAGTGGGTGGAGGATAACAGGGTAGAATTTACTTGTGTGCACTTGTACAGTTGTAGCCAAGAGTCCAAAAGTACACTAGAGCATGTTATACTGGCACTGAATTGGTAAGAGAGTCGTGGAGTATCCCATTCTGACAAATACACAAAAAAAAAAAAAAAAAAAAAAAAAAAAAAAGAAAAGGAAAAACCCACAAAAAACCCACAAAAAAATAAAAAAGTAAAAAAAAGTAAAAAAAAATTTCAGATCACCTTGTGATTCAGTGTAACTGTTTACTAACTCGAATAAAGCAATTGTTCACTCTTGAGTGTTCAGAGTACACCTTTTCTATAAGGCTGCTGCGGGGAAGTGAGGAACAGTTTGCAGGAGCAGTGTCTCTGACTGTGTCAGCGGTGTTGGGAGCAGGGTAGCAGAGTCGGTTGAACCAGAGCCTTGTAGTGATGGTGCACTATGAGCACTATGTATATACTGTATTTCTATATTTTCCTTTGTACAGATTCACTTAAGTCAAGCTACTGTTTTACAGGTGCTCCTTATTTATTAGAGCTGTGAAAGCTTGGAAAACACACCGGGCGAGTAAGCTCGCTTTTTAAAAAAAAAAAAAAAAAAAAAAAACAACAAAAAAAAAAGGGGGGTGGGGTGGGGAATCCAACAACTCCTGAGTTTAGGGAGAGAGCTCAAAGAGATACTGATGAAACATCTTCAAGAGAGCAAGAATCTGAAGCACCCTCAGTGTGCTATGCTTTCCTTTTGGGCTTGCAACACTTTTCTCTCTCCCTGACTGGTGTCAGATTTATTAAAACAAAATAAATCTCCAAGAAAAAAAATGCACTTAAATGTGCTGTTGTTTTATTATTATTTTTTCCTTTTTGTGCATGCGGTTATTCATTCCTCTACATGCCTGGTCACAGACCAAACAAAACTCAGTCTGAAGTCTCGGAAAAATATGTATAAGTGTTCTTGAAGGCTGTATCTATGTCCCTTCCATTTTCATGTCTCCCTTGCCACTTCTCACTTTCTGCAGTGTTTAAGGCATGGAAGGGGGGGGAACCCCACAGTTAGAACAGTGCAGAGTTAGGTCTTGGTCTTAGAGAAGAGCCCTGGATGGATGCACTGACTGCAGCAGCTTCATTCATTTCAAGGGGATCTGTGCAAGCTGTTTGCTCCTGCTGCATTTGGGGCTGTGTATGGAGCGTGTTCCGCCTGCTTTTTGTAAGGATGGGGTTTTTCTATGCATTAATTCTCCCCTTGAAATCAAGCCTAGGTTCTTCAAAGTACCAAACTCTTCCCAAATGCCCCCAAACGCTGCAACAGCAACAGATTTGCAGGCCCCGAGCTATCTCGCAAAATAGCATTTGCTTCCCAGCTCTTGGCCAGCACAGCCAGCACTGCTGATGGAGGGGTTTGAATGTCCGGTGAGCTCTGTAACTATTTGACTGATTTCATTAACCAGCCATGTAAGGCAAACAACAACAGGATAAGCATGCCTGCTTGGAAGGGCACATAGAGCAAAGCTTGTCTCCCTAGTAAACAGCTTGCTGCATCTCTATTTATTCATCTGAACTTGGCTGTAAAATGAAGGCCGTGTGTATTGATTTTTCTTTTGTCAGTGGTCCAGAATTGTTAGCACACATTTTCACTCTTCTGAAAAACAACAGACTCTTTAGAGAAATCTTTCTCTCTTGTGAACTGCTTTTTCCAGAAATGGAATCAGCTTGTCAAAAATCATCAGGACAGCAGAGGTAGAGAAAGCGATCTAGGCTGGAGCTGGCTTCACACATTTCCAATGATCAGAAACTTACCTTAGCTTTCCTGAAAATTTGCCCGCCTTACACTTTCTTAACAACTTACCCTAAAACTCAGAATCTGAACAACTGCTTTGGACAGTTGAATCAGTTCATTGTTTGCTATTTTAAAAATACCTCCAGCTGCATATCTGGGAAGAAATATCCAAGTACACATAAACCTTCAGTAAAATGTAGACCAAATGGTACGATACATTATGCAAAAGAAACCTGCTTTAATTTTGAAGCCAAATCTATCCCTTGTACGATGCCAACAAAATGAACGGAATTACACAAAGGATGTAAGAAGGTCCTTTGCAATTAATCGGAACCCAGCAAAGGCTTGCAGAATGGTGCTTGCTCACTGCTGACATTATTTATTATGCACTAAGACCTAATAGTCAAGCCAAGCTCTTTCCTGGATAACTCACCGTCAAGGAGCCAGACAAAGAAAATCCTGATGCACTGGGAGATACAGGGGAAGGTTCTTGTATGCAACAGCAATTGCTTCAGCTCTTGCACACGTACGGTTTTGAGATGCTGAGGCTGTCTTCATGAGCAGAGAGAGGCAGCTTTGCTTCAGGTCTCTAAGCAGCCAGCCCTGCGTGCTTCCCTTCGCACTGCCAGGGCAAAGGGGGAGTTTGCTGTGATCGAGATGCATGGGTCCTTCTGCTGGCACTGAATTTTTGCTGTCCGCAAGAATTTTACCCTTGCAATAAGAGGGGGTCTGCCTGCTGCAAACACTCTGCATTAATTTCCTCCTCTGTTGTCTTAGATGATTTTGAGGACTTCATTTTTTTCAGAACTACCACACACATCAGTATTTGAGTGGCCCAATTCTGTGAATAAGAAGGTCCCTCAAAATGAAAACATTTCATGCTTTTTCTGTGCTAAATGATAGAAATAAATTTGCTTTGTTCAAATAAGCGCTGTGCGCCAAATTTGCAAGGATGCTTATCCAAGTGAGATATCCCATTCTGAGGTCCATATTTGGACACCCAAATCAACACTCAGCCAAACACATGCATGAGGCATTTCAGTGCCATTTGGAGTGTCCATATATAGAACTGGATGCCCTAACTTCATTGCCTTTGTTTTAAAAATAGGCCTGGAATATGTAAAGGCATCATTTAATAACAACTATGACAAACATTCTGTGCTCAAACTAAGAACAAATTTGCTGGTGCTGGTACAGGTTGATTCCCCTGGAATCGCTCTGGATTTGCAGAGGTATAACTCAGAAAAGAAATGGTCCCTTAAGTTGCTTTGCCTTCCACTCCCACCCAAAGCTGACTTGTTGTTTGGGATGTGTGAGTTAGGGAAGGTGGTACTCAGGCGGTATCCACACGCATACAGCAGCCAGGAACTGAGCTGAACCTGTTTCGTATTGAATGTAATTGCTCACGTCTTGAAATGGGTAGAACAGCTTTACATAGGCTTGCACACATTTTACTTGTCGTTTATGTGGTACTGGGCAAAGAAATGCAATGTTACCCTGAGGAACACTAGGGTATTTTCCACAAAGCATAGGATGCACCAGCAAAGGACGTAGGGCTGTGAAAAACACAGCTGAACAGCAGCTCCTGGCTGTTTTCTTCCATCAATGGCATGAGCACAGCCCCTCGGAGGCGCACAGGATACCAGCTGCAGGGCACTGCAGCACCTCCAAGGGAAATGGGCTCTCTGGCGCAGGGGTGCTCGTCAGCCCGTCACGTTGGCAGTCAAGAACTGTTGGGACCTGAACTTCTGTGACACAGTGAGGAACTGACCCAGCCCCAAGGCAAAAAAAAAAGAGTAATTTCGGCTGCTGACAGTCTCTTTTCTCAAAGATGTTCCCTGGTATCTAAAGCATCACCTGTCTTCTGCAGCAGGAGAGTGTCCCAGCCACCTCACCCGCTGCCCTGCTGAAACAGTTTTCCAAGGACATGTAAGGCACAGAGAGGCAGCCAGGTGCACTGACCAGGGCCTTTCCTTACAAATAATGCAAGCATCTAAAAGTTGCGTGTCCCTACACCAAATGCCCAGGCACCTGGCTGTCATGGGAGAAGGGTCAGCCTCGCCTGCACCTCCTGCGCGGGGTCGTTGGCATCCGGGCAGCCCACGCTGCAGGTGGGACGCTGCCCAGGCAGGGAAGGCAAGTTTGGTTATTATTAGCCGGTAAGATAGCTGAGGACAGAGATGTGTGGCGATTCCCACCTCTCGGCAGGCCTATTTTTCTCTGAAGGACTTTGCTGGACATATTTAGTAAAAGGAAAAGCTTTGAGGAAGAAGTAACACTGACGCCTTTTCCAGGAAAGCATTGTGGTCAGGGGGCTTGCTGGAGGGACTGGAGACTTGGCTTCGCTCCCCTTCTTCAGCTGAAGGCATCAAGTCCACACAGGCCCACACAAAACAAGTTGTAGAGAGAGTCTGTCATCCCTTCCCGTGTCCCAGGCCAGGATCAGTGAGGCATAGTCTCTCCTGGCCCGCCCACTGGGACACAAGCTACGCCAAGAAAGGCAGGAGAGGTGCTCTTCACTCCTCATGGAAGAGACGTGAATGCAACATCGGCAGGGCTGGGAAGAGGGAGCACAGCCTTCCTGTTCGTGCCTGAGGCTCTCTCCTGGAACCAGGAAGCCTGCTTCTGCTCCCAGAACTGCTTCAGTTGCTAGCGTGGTCTTTGGCGTGACAGGCGCTATGTGAAACGCAATGTTCGGGGGGGTGACATGATCGGGAGCAGCCTGCTACTCAGCTCGCAGGTATCTTTCTAAGCGTAAGTCCAAGCAGGCGCCCAGGCACTGAAGCACAGCTGGATGCTGGGGAAAGCTGGCTGCCTCCCGCGAGAGAGGTCGGGCAAGATGATTTACAGGCAGGGTCAGGTAAAGGAGCTGACACAAACGGGTCAGAGAGGACGGGTGCCAGCCCACAGGCTTATTGTCAGTTGACATCCAGGGAATGGGGCGGGAAGGGGCGGGGGGGAGCGTGAGTCGAATTCCTTAATAATGTGAATTATAAAATCATTTCCTGTGTTAGGGGTTAGGAAAGAGAGCGAAGGACCCGGAGATCTTCCAAACAGAAAACAGCTTTTGTTACGGCTTTTGGCCTAAGGAGTTGGGGGGTGGGGGGGGTGGGGGTGAGGGGGGAGGGAAAGTGCTGGCACATTTTTGGCTGGAAGCCTCAGACAACATATTTTTTATTCTAATCTTTATTTTTCAAAATAAAATCATGGCAAGGCAGCAACAAAGGGGGGGAAGAGGGTCAAATTAGGGGGAACAGTACCCAAGTATTTCCCCCTTCTTTCTGTCCTTGCCATTAAACACACAGGGTCTCCTTTATTATATACAGTAGCGGGATTAAGCCAGCAGCCCAAAGGCTAGGAATGCAACGAGATACTTTTCATACTTATTGATCCCTTTTTTTTAGGGGGATTGTTTTCATGAAAGTTTAATTCACCTTTTTTAGCTTTTGAGTCTAACTGCCACACATTTTATCCCGCTTCTTTGTGAAATGCTAAATCCATCGGTAGGTTTTAGTTTTCCTGGTGTAACTTTTCAGAAACTGTATATCTACATAGCAACCCCACTGCAGGCAGCTTATGTCACGGTATCACATGTCAGAAAGATGAAAAGAACTCCAAATCTGAGCTGCTCCGCAAACTTATGTCCCCCGTTCTTGGACATATATCTTCTGTACTTAATATAAGTGTCAGGAAGGCAATTTCAAGGCCAGAGAAGTGCAAAGTTTTATCTGGGAGATGACTAAAAAAAAAAAAAAAAAAAAAGACATATGACCTCAGTACAGCCTTGTGCGGACAATCAAATGAGAAACAAAGATTGTCTTTTTCCTCCTCTCCCAACTCCCCCCCGCCCCCCGGCCCCCAGCTCCCCATGTCCCTGTTGTCTGCTTCCAACTGCAACTTGAGCCTGGATCCCGAGCCCGGTGTCCAGATTAGAGATTGTTGACTCAGATTTAGTGGTGAAACTTGAGCCAGGCCCTGTTGATGGCATAGCCTTGAAGGAGCAGGTTTACTTCAAGCCAAAAGAGAGATTACATGTCAGACGAGAGCCTGCCTTTTCTTTATCACAAACTTCCTGATCTCCCTGTGTTTTAATAGTGAGTGTGTGTGTGTCCCACCGTGTGCCCACTTGCAATTCCTTCTATAGGGTGTCATAAATCAGGAAATTAGCAAGTGTGTAGCTGCCCTTTGCCACAGGCAGAGACAATGAGCTTGCTGTGTTTTTTAACCAGTGGGTAGCACTTAACATAATCAATGGAGAGCTACGTGCAGAAAGGATGAAAAATTGGGTCTCGGTCTGACCACTTACAGGGTATTTCTCATCACCCAGGCAAGCTGCTTTTATGAGAATATGACATGCCCTGGAAGCTTGCTCTCCATTTTGCAGGAGAGTCATTAAAAGAAATCATTACATGTTTTTTTTTGTTCCTTGGCACACACGCTGCTTTTCCTTGGCTTCTGATTTCATCCATCTTTCAGGCGCTTCGTGCCTTTAGTAATTTATGTGCAAGATTTTTCCAAACCTCCAAATGTTTTTCCATTTGGCAAACTGTGGAAGCCTCCACAGAATGTAACTGTAGAGTTTTCTTGTACTGCAAAACATGAGCCCTGTTAGCACAAAGATGCATCTAATGCTTGTAATCCTGTACATAAAAGCTATAAATTCATATAAGACAATCAAAGACATCGTTCCTTCTTGTAAGTCTTTACCAGTCTCATTGCTGTAACCCCTTACTTGATACACAAAAAGAGAATTTCTCCACAAGCATTGTTGTTTTCTTTAACTATAGTTTTTGGAAGCTTTACGGTACCATATGGAGAACTATTTTATTCTGCTGCTGGTAGCTTTCTCAATACTGGCTATAAATTAGATAATTTTCCTTGTGTCTGATAGCCACATGCTATCAGTCAGACACATTTGCTCTCACAGGAAAATCCAGGAGAATTTGATAGAAAGTGAAACCTTCCACTATATAGAATTTAATGGAAAATTTTATTCCCTACTCTAACACTTACAATGGCTGATTAAAAAAAAAAAAATATCATATCTTTCACTCTCTGTTAAGTTCACGGGTTTGTAGACTGTTTTTTACAGAAGTCTCCTCACCTTGCTCCTGTCCAGCCCTCGTTCTTCTGAGAGGGACACGTGCCAGCGGATACTCTGACTGGGTTTTCCAAGGGCTCCCAAAGGGTATCATCGGATGCTCATATGCATTTTGGGGAGACTTAAGGAGGTTGCCCAGCAGGATGAGTATGGGCTCAAGAAGCAGTTAGGTTGCTGTGAGTTGCAATCTGGGCTGCTGGGGCTTTTTTCATGAATGCAAACCCAAGAGGAGATTCATTAAATGCTTTTTATAATGCAGTCCAGTGAGTGACATCCCCGAAATGGCAGGGTACGTAACCATGAGAAAAGAGCTCTCTCTCTGGCCATCCGTGCTCATGGGAAATTACCAGGCATTGAGGAACAGCAACAGTATCTTTGCTTGTATTTGTTTATTTTCAAAACCCCTAAGTAGTTTACAAGGTTGTACTATAAAATACTTCCATTTGTTGGAAGTCCCAACTGGACTAAGTTCCTGAACAAAGAGTCTGTTTTGCAGCAGAAATGGGTCCAGATCAAGCCTAACGTATTATTTCCACAGAGTTGTGCTCCGTCGCTCCTTCTCAGCGTGTACTGCCCTGCTTGCCCTGGAAATAAATGCTCAGTGAGGCTATAGAATAACTGGTGGGCTAAGTCGCTTCGACAGTTCTTCACCCAAACTCCTGCATCTAAAGCAAGTTTACACGGAAAGAACTATGCATGTTTCACATAAGAAAGGCCAGATCTGTTGTCAGCTAGTGCAAATCCAATGATGCCTTCAGAACCAGACCCGATCTACCCTGACACAGGAGAGAGGTGAATCGGAGCAGTGGCAGGGACTTCATTTATAAATAAAAGAGGGCTAACACCGAGAGCTTTGACAGTCCGGTCCTGCCTTCATTTCCATCTGTGTCAATCCAAAGTAACTAGAGGGAAGGGTCGATGAAATTCTTCCAGCTGACACCGACGTGATGGAGAACAGTTAGTCTTTCATACTTTGCTCCTCAGCCTGCCGAACTATGGTGACATTTCTCTGAGACGTTCATGACATCCGCATTAATAGCAGGGGACATCATTGTGATCTGGGCTATTATGGTGAATTTATTGCTATTGTATCACTTTAAAATAAACTATTCCCTGACTAAATCAAATTAAGGGTACTTCATCAGTGTAGGCGTGAGGCACATTTTCTTCTCATAATTTACTTCCTCTTAAGAGACTCTACATTTTTGTTTATCTTATTGGGTTGATACAGTAACACGCTCAATTGTCAACACGCATTAAAAAATAATATCTAGCCATCGAGGGAGAGAATGTGCGGGAAACGCCAAGGACACCGAGGCACAAGCGTGCACTTTGCCTAAGCTATTAAGCTGCAGCAATTTGCCATTTCCACAGCTCTTTTTCTTTTTTTTTACCTAGTTTTTATTTTTGACTGGCTGAGTGCTTTTCCTGCTCTCTCAAACTCCTCCGCATTGCATCCAGTTTGCTCTTCCAGAACTGATTGACTAGTACAGCAGGTCACCACCCCTGCTGAAATCAGCCAACAAGCCGACCATAACCCCAGCAGATGTTTGCCATTTATAGGCCAAATGAGAGCCCGCAGACCAGCGAAATACCAGCACCACAGATGTGGAACCTGGCCACCCGACGCAAGCAACACAAAGCCCTGTCCTGCCCAGCCGGGCTGGGACTTCCAGAGGAGCAGAAGGTCTGAGAGACTAATTAGCCTGCAGAGCCAACACGCTGGCCTATGCTCCATCATTTTGATGGGCGCAAAGTCCTGTAATGAAACGCTGCATGAGTGCAGTCAGATGAGGCCCCTCTAACTTCACCTCTGAGTCTGGCAATCACCTGAGTTCATAACGTCCCCGAGACGTGCCAGCCGGCTGCGCCAGGCTCTGCTGCTCTCCCCAGCTGGGCCAGGGGCGGCCAGGCGGCCTCATCACCACTGCCCGCGCCGCTCCTGCCTCCGAATGCAAAACCAGGAGCTATAAACGTGACACCACGGAGAAATTTTTTTTATATATATATTTATTTAATTTTTTTTTTGTAATTACAGATGCTGCTCGTAAATAACAAGGGAAAGAAAGACCAGCAGCTCTCAGCAGGACATCGGGGACACTGAGGACGGCGCAGGCAGTCCTCAGCCGGGCCCTTTTGTTCAAAGCATGCGTTATTTCTCCACTGAAAATGCCACTCTGCGCTTTCTGACCCTGACACGATGGACACAAACGTTCTTTGTGGTTAACATCAGCTCTTGAAATCTCCACACCTTCCAGGAGGCCGTGCAGCATGGGTTGCCACCGGACCGTCAGGAAGGTGTGGTGCAGAGAGAAGCCGGGGGAAAACCAGCGTTTTGAAGGCACCACCAGGCAGAGAGGCCTCAGGCCCGTGTCCGTGTCGCTGCGGACACGACGAGCGTTTTCTTATGTGCCACTTCTGATGCTGAATAATTTAAGCCAAAGCTGAGCCCCTTACTGTGACAGCGTTGGGACCGAGGAGGGGGAGCTGCAGGGACGCCTGTTTAGGAATTCCTGCCGAGCGTGCTCCCCTCTGGCAGGGCTGAGCCCCTTCCCCGGCCGGCGCTGGGCTCGGCCCGGCCCGCCCGCTGCCCGCCCCGCCCGGCTCCGGGCGCCCCCGCCCCCGCCCGCGGCCCGCCCCGGCGGCAGGCGCCTGCCGCACTGCGGCGCCACCTGGCGGCGCCTCGCGGGAGGCCCGCCCCGGGGAGCGCGGCGGGGCGGGCAGGCGGCGGCGGGCCGGGCACAGCCCCGCGCCCAGCCCGCTGCCGCCCTCGCCCCACCCAGCCGAAAGCGAGGCGCCGCCGCCGCCTTTCGGTGCCCGCCGCCCGGGGCGGACGTGCGGTGTGGCAGCCACAAGGTGTCAGCCGCGGGCCGGGCAGGTGGCCGCCGCGGCGGCTGCGCGGGGTGCGCAGGCGGACGCCTGACGGCCGCGCTGGACCGGGCTTCCCGCGGCGGGGCGCGGGCAGTGCCGGCCGCCGCGGGGGGACGGGCCCCGGGCGCCTCTTCCTGCTGCCGAGGCCGCGGGGCGGGCGGGCAGGTCGCGGCCTGGGGGCCCGGGCGGGGAGAAAATGGCCGCCCCGGGGCTGCGGCATGGCTGCGGTCGGGGCTGCAGCCCACCGCCGCCGGGCCGCGGCTCCCCGCGGAGCAGCACCCCTCCGGCCCGCTGCCGGGGGTACCGTAAGCCCTGCCAGGCGCTGGCTGTGGGTGGTGCCCCGGGCCCTGCAGGGGCCTGTGGGTGTTGCGAGCTCTGGGCTCAGGTAGGTCCGTCCGGAGTTGCCCAGGAACCTGCTGGCTTCAAAGGCATTGAGGCTCTCGCCTTGCGCAGAGACCTTTCGTCCAGGTTTCAAGGGAGCTAAAGCACTTCAGCAGGGATTGGGGACCCGGGCACTGGCTGAGTGTGTGTGATTTAGGGGCAGAAACGCCACTGCAAACCTCTGGGGCTAGCGCTGCTATGTTTTGAAAATTGCAGCACAGGATCGCTGGCTCGGGTGGGCCGGCTCAGCGTAGTTACACCAGCATCTGTGGGGCTGCAGGGTTTTGCAGCTGCTGTGAGCAGGTGAATTTCTCGCAGGGCTGCTCTGACGGCACACCTGATCTCCACATGAATGATTTCACCGAGGTCTCTGCCGTGTGCTACCTTTCATTCCCGTGGGCAACCCTGCAGGCTTCTGTTCTCCAGGCCGTGATTCCCTGCTGGGAAGCCAGCGCACAGGATCTGGCAGCTCCAACAAACCCGGAATCGGTGTGATGGTGGACTTTGCTAACATGATCCATTGGTTCTTTGTAAAAATTGAGTGACTGTGTTGTAGACCAGCATGCATCGTGCTTAAGTAAGTCCCCTTTTATTGGTAGGAGACAGGAAACAACAGAGTGATTAACTTATTCCTAAAGTATGTGCTTAACTCATGGAAATAAATTAAGAAGCTTTTTTTTCCTTCTGCTGTGTGTGTAGTTATTTATGATGTCTAGTGAGGAGCCAGGTCCCAAAGCAGTGTTCCTTTTTCCCTAGGTAAAGAGCAGGAAACTGATTTCTCAACTGTTTTTCATTATGAACTTCAGAGTTTATTGTAGATTGACGTTCACCTCTACTGTGAGTAAACCTGTGGCTGTCCCTTTGCAGGACTGTGAACAGTTAAATGATGCCTCGGAAAATGCTTTGTCTGCACCTAGAAATGCAGACCATGGAAAGGGAAGCAAAACACGTTTTAATGAAAATGGTCCCAGTCGAGAATTTGTCTGATCCAAAGAAACCTTTGCATGTGATGATTTCTTAGATTAGCTCTGTTAATCCCACATAATGTCAAGATGATCTCTCTGCAGTTCCTCTTTCGTGTTATGCTTGTAGAGCAGAGGGTGAAGGCTGCTTCCCCTGTGTATGGTCTGTTACAGCTAGAGAGCAGAGATGGTATTTTTGGCAGAGGAGGCCCCATTGCTGTTAACAGTAAGATTTCCAGGAGTTTCAATTGACTCTGGATCACACTTCTTTGTAACTGCTTTTATAATCTGTTCTCTAAAGTATTTATGGGTAAAGAATGCCTAACTGAAGAAGTTTCCTTTTCTCAAATAAAAAGGCATATGCAGATTCCCTACAGATTATGTTCCATAGAAACAAAAACAAAACCAAAGAAGATGTACAAATACGCCTTCTTGTCGCATGGTCCGAGTCAGGTAGGGTGTGCAAGGCACCACAACCTTAAAGAGAGAAATTAATAGAAGAAATTTCACTTTAGGGTCTAAATTGGATGTAGGCAGCAACTTGAAAGATAAAAATAAACTCCAAACGAGTATTTCTTCATGTCCAAACAGTTATTATTTCAAATGTGAACAGAGAAAACCAGTTACTTCCACAGCTCCAATAAAGTCACAAAAGGAGTGTAGATCTTTAAACAGTAGATCCTACATGCTTCTTTGGGACTTTAAGAACTGCTGTAAAGTTTCTGTATCTTTAGGTGTATTCCTGCTTTAAATATCTGTGACATGAAATTGACTTATATTGCAACTAATTAACTTTACTGTTAATTCACTTCATTAAAATTAATTAACCAAATACCAACAACCATTATCTTTGAGAGAAAATAAAAGTTAATTCATTAAATTGGATTCCCAGTAGGTCAAAGGGAACACTTTTCTGCGCCTTTTTTCTCCAGGAATCCTTTCCAGAAAAGTACAAGAAATATCTGGGGTGAGGAGCAGTTTCTTCAAAACAGTTTTGTCTTCCAGATCACACATGATCTCCTGTCCTGCTTGTGTCCTTGACTATCCTGTTAGCTTCATGGCTTTCCCCACCTTTTTCTGATTAAGGGGAGTAATGCATCTGATCTTACTCTCGGGGGAGACTGGGGAAAATAATGCTATGACCCATAAGCCACATACATAAAGGTGCATGCATCTTTATGGACATTTCTAGGGCAAGCTCTGTCCCATATAGAAGAAACCCTTCCTCAGCAGCTGTGAATAGCTTCAGAGTGCTGGAACAGAGCAGAGCTAATGAATTGCCTGTTAATGCCCCATCCATGCTTATGACAGTAAAGGCGCCGGTGACAAGGTAATTTTTAATAGGATGGACGGTGTGTCAGAATACTAATAGGGCACTTAAAAGAGTGGTTTCCAGGGGAGTCACCTCATTGCTTAAGTCAGAGGGGAGACTCTTCCCTCTGGCCCTTTCCTCAGAGCTCCCAAGGACTGTCACCCATAATGATCCAAATCCCACAGCCTCTTCTGAACTACAGCTTAATTGGGAAAGTACTTCAGAGAAAGAAAGAGTCAATCCTGCAAGCCACCGAGCTTCCCAAACCTCACTAAGCTGAACTTAAGCCTTGCTGAGTTCCGTTAGACCTGGAGGATTCAGCTGGTTAGTGGTTAATTATTAGTGTTGCCTAAATAGCCCTTATGAGTGACTAAGCCCCTCAGGGTCACAGACTGTCTAAAGAGTAGGAAAAAGCAATCCTAGTGCCAAAAAGCTCATTGGCGCGGTGGTAGGATGAATGACATCCCCTACATAGTAGGAGTAGACTCGCAAGGGAATACTAGGAAATGGTAGGTCCATGCTGTTGTTGAGCTAGACCTGCTTACCTGAACATAACTCTGGGGAAAATAAATGGGCAACAAGGATGGGTAACAAAAATGGTTGGAAGTGTGAACAGGCTTCCATGCAAAGGGAGAGGTAGAAGGATGTGACTATTCTTCACAAAGAAAGAAGCACAGAATAATGGCACAGGAGGAGGTATGTGGAATATTGCTACTTATCCTTCACAATGCACAAAAAAATTGAAAAATCACTATGAGGATTTTTTAGCATTACATATTAACCTGAGGATACCATTGCCACAGGACTTTGGAGGCAGAGGATTTTTTTAAAAGGATGATAAATTTACAGAGGAGTGAACATTCAGAGTTATGTTTTCTAGAGCTGTTACAAGCCAGCTGTTAGCTGATAATAACTGGCAAAACATCTGGATGTATTTGTGGTCTGCACCTTCTTCTGATGTGCGCACTGAATGCCAGTCAGAGAGATGTTACAGTCTGAAATGGACTTGGAGCTTCTAGGTAATTCTGCCATGAGTAAGGCAACCACTTGCACAAGTGAAAAACAGATCAGTTCAGTCCTTTGACTATACAGCGGTAAGCCCTGAAGGTGCTCAGGTTTTGGCATTTTGTGAGCCTTGTGCACTTATTTTTAGCCCATCAGTGTGGTAAATGCAGGACATGAGAAAGGGTGGTACTGGTACAGTTGTTCCCTTGTGCGATAGTAAAACCATGGTATCTTACCTGCTGGCAGTAAATGTGTCAAGTATTACTCCATAGAAAAATTCTGTCTGCTATAGATCACTGGTTTAATCATGAAAAAGAAACACACTGAACCTTCAGTTTGGAAAAGCTAGTAAGTTTTGCTGCAAATGTGCCTGAAATACATTGAAAAAAAATGTATCCCTGTCAGATTTCTTCCAAAGAAACCTTATAATCTCCACTTTTGCAAAGAACCTCACGAGAATCAATTCAACTATTCACTATTAAAGCTTACTAATGTAAGAGCGTGTTTACTTTATCGGAACCAGCTGCAAAAGTCCTCTCTTACCAAGCAAAGATTTATCTACCTAGCAAAGATTTATTGTTCTTGAAGCTAAGGTTGAAACATGCATATCTGTATATCCCTGTAATCACAGTACGTGTCCTTTCAATTGCTTCATCTATCTCAGTACTCTGAGTGGCCTGATAGCTGTATGCAGAGATGTTGTGAACTGGTCCTTTAAGAGCCTTTGTGCTAAATGTAATGTTTTCCAGGCACATGCCATCACTGATATCTCTGCTTTTAATATTAGTACCTTTCTGGTCACAGGTAGGGCTGTTAAACAGTAGCCAGTCAGCATTTTACAAATGATAACTTTTATTATTATTATTATTTTACTTTTCCCCCTAACCTCTGCCAGCAGCCCCAGCTGCTTGTTCCTAACCCCTCCTGGAAGCTCTTAGCCCTGACTTGGACTAGCTCTGCAAAAATTGTTGTTGATGTTTGGTTCATCCTGGGGGAGGAAGGGATTTGGAGGAGGAGGGGAGACAGAAATGAGCAGTGAAGCAAGGGAGGCAGCAGCCTTGTGTCAAGCAGCTTCTGACACAAAAGAAACTTTCTCTGCCCGTGGTGGATTTGCTGTTAGAGGATCCTTTATCTGTTGTTTTCCATGCCTCAGTTATGTTGGATGCGAAATCAACTGTTTGTCTGGCAATCCTCTAGCTGTGGGGCCAGAAACCTCTCTCTTTTAAGGGAAGAGGAGGAACAACACACAAATGATCGTTGTTTCTTATTACTTTCTTCCAAATCAATGATCAGTTGCATTTACAGAGCAAAATTAGCAGCTGTCACCACAAGTCTGGCTCACTCCTGATTAATAGACAGCAAAAAATCTATGTGATCTATACAGATCAATACTCACCTGTTTATAGAGATGCAAGAATTATATGAATATACAGGTAATATGCAGTACATGCATGTATGAAAATATAACCGAACAGCTGCAGACCTCAGTGGTGCTCAGTGACCCAAGGGCCAAAAGGACAGTATTTCCTTCTGCTCTGCCTTTCATTAACAGGATCTGGGACTGCATATATGGTTACCAGTCCAGTGACAAGATGGTAGTTTGCCAGCTACCTGGTTTCAAAAAAACAGGCCTGCTATTGCTTTGGCCTCAATGACTGCCCCAAGGCTGTGATGTGTGTACAGATTGCTCTGTGCCTGCACTGCAGCCCTTTTGTCTTGGAAAGCTGGAACAAAATGTTGTGTTTTGATGGCAGGGAGACCAGAAATTAGCAGTTGTGGCTGCTCAGCCCTCATTCAGCTCAGGACTGTGCCTACCTGCCCCATCTGTTTAATGGCATCCCCTCTAGCTGTTACACTGTGAGTCTCCTGCAGTGGTCCCTGAAGACTGGAAGCGAGTCCATATGCAATGCGTGGGTAGAGAAAAGACCGCCAGAAGTGGAAGGGTACTCAGCACATTCATGGGGCAGCTGCCTAAGCCCATCACTTGGGCATGTTGGCAGTGGAGGTCTTTCACCTCTCAGGCACTCCGGCAGCAGCAAAGTGTGCTATTTCTCTTCAGAATCAGCCCTTGGGCCTCTCTTGAAATTAGGCACATTATAAGACAATTAGGTACATAATAAGAAAGTAATCATAGAATCATAGAATAGTTTGGGTTGGAAGGGACCTTTAAAAGTCATCTAGTCCAACCTTCCTGCAATGAGCAGGGACATCTTCAACCAGATCACGTTGCTCAGAGCCCCGTCCAGCCTGGCCCTGAATGTTTCCAGGGATGGGGCATCTACCACCTCTCTGGGCAACCTGTTCCAGTGTTTCATCACCCTCATTGTAAAAAATTTCTTCTTTATATCTAGTCTAAGTCTACCCTCTTTTAGTTCAAAACCATTAGCCCTTGTCCTATTGCTACAGGCCCTGCTAAAAAGTTTGCCCCCGTCTTTCTTGTAAGTCCCCTTTAAGTACTGAAAGGCTGCAATAACATCTCCCTGGAGCCTTCTCTCCTCCAGGCTGAACAACCCCAATTCTCTCAGCCTTTCCTCACAGGAGAGGTGTTCCAGCCCTCTGAACATTTTTGTGTCCCTCCTCTGGACCTGCCCCAAGGGGTCCATGTCTTTCCTGTGCTGAGGGCTCCAGAGCTGAACGCAGTATTCCAGGTGTGGTCTCATGAGACCAGAGGGGCAGAATCACCTCCCTTGACCTGCTGGCCATGCTTCTTGCCATGCAGCCTAGGATTCGGTTGTCTTTCTGGGCTGCCAGCACACATTACCAGATCATGTCCAGATTTTTATCTATCAGTACCCCAAGCTCCTCTCTGCAGGGCTGTTCTCAGTCCCTTCATTCCCAACTTGTATTGATACTGGGGGTTGCCCTGGCCCAGGTGCAGGGCCTTCTGAAGTAATAAGCAAAACCCTTTTATTTGAAACCTTGGAGTTGAGCAGCACTGAAATGCTGTATGGGCTCCAAATTAATGATTTTAAATGACAAATAGTAATGCAACATCTTGGTTTTATCTGAATGAGACTCTGGTAAAAGACTCACAAGTGATGGTGAGTAAAGCGCTGGTCAGGTTTTGCTCTCACTGGAAGCCGCTAGGATAGTGTTGTGGAGTTTCAAGGCCATACGGTTGGTGTGGATTGCCAGTGGGGTATAATCTAAAGCTCATTTTGCTTCTATGTGTTGCAAACCAGCCAACAACACAGATAATGCACCATGAACCTTTCTCAGAAATGCTAGTTGGTCATCTAGAGCAAATGCAGAGCTTTTTGGAACCAAGGGTGCCCCAAAAGGCTGTGCAGGCGAGAGGGCTGGCCCAGACACGGTGCAGCTTTTTCTCCTTGGCTGGGGCTGCTGTGGACAGACCTGTGGTGGGGAGAGCCTTGGTGCACCCTTTCCTGCTTGGCTGGGGCGCTGCACTGAGGCTCATGCTCCTGACCTTTCAGGGCACAGGGCTGCCCCACGAGAAAATGCGAGCCGAGAGCTGGGGACTGTTTGGGTCTCCTTCCCTGCTGGGAGTCCAGTGGTTTAGCATACAACGTCTCTGTCTTCTGTCAGGCAAGGCTGAGTGTCCTTTCCATGGAAACTTGGCGGGCAGTGGGATGGCAGGTCCAGGGAAGCTGTCCAGAGCTGCACTGCTGGTGCTTGGGGAACACCAGACAGGATTTTCTGCAAACAGGAATGGAGGAAGCTTTGTCCTGGGTGAATCATCGTGGCTTCTTCCCCCAGGCAGAAGGGATTAAACCCTGGGCAGAAATAACCTTCTGATTTACACATGCAAGCCCCTTCCAATATAGAGCAAGGCTGCCCAAGCAGCCCTCCACATCTCGGGGGGCTTGGCCTGCCTGCAAACCATGGTGAGGTCAGGAAAGGGCCTCTTTGGGTTAATGTATCTACCCCAGCCTTACTTCAGGAAAGTTTTCATTAGGGCTGGAGCGTTGGTGACAGCTACAGCTAAGGCTGCCAGAGTGTTTCCATTATGTTATATCTCTGTTTTCACTTGCTTGTGACTATCCAAAAGTTTCACCTAGAAGGCTGAAATTTTCCAGGACTTCTCTATAGCTGGAGGTGAAGGGTTTTGTGGAAAGTTGGGAGGTGGTGGGTGGGGCGGGGAAGAGAGAGAGAAAAAAAAAAAGGTTCTGCTGTTTTTGAAATGGCAGCATCCAGGCAGAGGTGATAATTTAAGAAAACAAAATTTAATAAAAGCAAACAGTGCTATTGCAACCTCAGAAATGACTGACACTTTGAATTTTGGATGAATCACCAAATATTTTTTTTTATGTTAAGAGATCCAGCTAATTTGTACTTGGCCTTTTGCTGCATCCTTGCCTTCAGCCTAGGGTGTCTTCAGGCAGTACTGCCTGCCTTGGGCTCCCTCCTCCTGCTCCCTCTGCTCTCTGTCCATGGCTCCAGACTTGACACTAGCTCTGTGAACTGAAACTCCTCACAAACCCTCTGAGCGAGGGCCTGGATGGTTCCTGTGATCAGCAGGGCTCTTGCCCCAGTACTCCTTTGCTGCCTGTGGCTGGTTTTGTTAGCTGAGCGTACGTCTGGTGAAATGTGGAAAACTCGGTTGTGCTGGACTCTTGTGTTGGAGTAGCTCTGGAGGTTACAATATCCACCATGTGGAGCTTTAACACTAGTATCCATTCTGAACCTGTGTGGGCTGCAGACAGTAGACTGTTAAGCCATGTGGCCACACAGCATGAAACTCTAGGTAATAAATTTACTATATAAAAATCAATTAGCATTAATAGAGTTTTTATTAGCACCAAATATAAGTGCAGTGATTCCTCTGGTAAGCATACAAAGCAGAGAAATCTGAAGCTAAATAAGCTGTAGCAATTAATCATGCTTTTAATTCAGTTTACTCCTTAAACTAGGGACTCTCTTCCCCAGATTGCTCACTCGAAATTGTTTCTGAGCTAAACAAAAGCTGCAGTTCTAGGTCTCTGCAACTGGTGTATGGAGCTATACAGTTGGCTTAAAATGAACCAGTTCACATTTGAAAACCCATGTTTCACAGTTCTCTACAAAAGAAACAACTAGTCATCTCGTTAACATTTCCAGTAACCACTAAAGGAAACCCGGAGTAATCCATTTGCTCTAATTGAGGGGTTTTTTTCTTCTCATATAACACATTGGCTTGGAGGTTTGAATCCTCTTTTGGATAGTTTTTCTCTGGAGAAGATAGAAGACCACTGCTGCCCATGGCTATTGGTGATGCTTCTTGCATGCAGGCAGTAATAGGACATGGTTTTGGCTGTGAAGGAACCCTTCTCAGACTCCACTGATGATGGATGGTGGAGCCAACAAAAATATGCAAGTCAATAAAATCAAGACCAAGTTGAAATACTTCAAGCTGGATAATTAAAACACAGGAGACAAACATCTTTGTGTGTGGAAATGTAAAATCAATCAAGATATGGACATTTAGGAAAGAAAAAGACCAGAGAAAAGCTATCCCCTTCCTGCCTCCCCCAATCATGCAGTCCGGTGTGACTTTGTTGTTTTCAGATGAGGGCTTTATCCCTGCTCAGCCGGGCTTAGCTAACTGTTAACTGCTCAGGAGGAGATCTATAAACCACCCGTTTCATAACAGTACTCAAAACTGTAAGATCTGACTTTATGTTCCTGGTCTCTCCACAAGATGCCAGAGCCCCTTTTTTTGTGGGTATGTGAACGCAGAGATCACATGAAGCTTGATGACACGAAACGTTACAGACAAGGGCTCATCTTAAATTTTATGACCCCTCTCCCATGGTGGATGAGCTGTATATGCTGAAGGAGGTGCTTTATTTCAGTCAGGATTCACAGCCCTAAACCTCCTGGAACTAAAGGCCAAAGCCTGTTTGTTCAAAAGCTCAGAGGAACTCAGTTCTTCCAAAAGACAATGTGGTAACATGGTGGCAGGTCTTTTATTTGGCAGGTTAGTGGCTAGGTGACTTGCTGAAGTGTGGAATAAGCCATAATAAATTTTCAGCCCCAGTGAGGTGATTAAAGTCTGCATCTCCCAGGATGAAACTTTAAAAAACCCTGCCAGATGAGGCCCTGCAGGTGAGATAAGCCAAAAGGATGCTTATTTTGTGTGCCCTGCAAGCACAAGTAAGGTGCAGATTCTCATCCTAGTGCAGGCTTAGGAACTACTGCCCATGCCCAAAACCAAGGTGTTAGGGTCTCCAGGAAACTTCCCTGGTGGAAGCTGAGGTCCTTATGTCATCTTTTAGTGGAGGTGACATTAAAAAAAAGCTCTGAGGATCACAGTTTGGGAGCTTTGTCCCCAAAGTAGAAGTAGCTGTTCATGGCAATGGAGGCATCAGTCATTATGACGGCAAGGCTGGCTCCCTCACAGAGTGAGAGTGTTGTGTCAGCGTGGGGTTTCCATGGCTAGAACTTGAAGGATTTCAGCATTCCTGAGCCTCTGCTGTCTGGCTGAGTTGTGTCAACTGGTCTAAGGACTAGCAGGGAGAAGGTCAAAAGGAGATAGAGAAGTACTGTCCCTTCCTCCAGAAGACGAGCTGGAAAGAACTGCAGTGGTGTGCATCCGATTGAAGCTCTATCAGTGCAACATATGGAGGCAGCAGTCTGGAAAAGCTGAACAGCTCGTTGATCACCTCCAGGGTGCTCAGGAGAGACTTCAAATACAAACCAGGTCCATCTCCCGTCTCTGGGATGTGCAGTTTGCTGTAGGTAGTGATAACTTCTTGGGAGGTGTGCAGGCAAGTGCTCATATATGTGTGTATGTACATATATGTATGTGGGTCTATATATAAGACAATACATACTACCTCACTGTGCCTAATTTGAAGCTTTTAGCAGCTGAGAGTTCACGTGGATGTCTGAGAAATAATGTGTAAATTTAGTCATCAAGAGAAGAGTTTTTATTAACTCCCCTTTCCAGGCAGGTGGGCTGAAGCAAAGCTAAAGTAACATGACCGAGGGAACATCGAGCTTCCTTGGCAATAGGAAGAGAAACACTGAGAACTGCAGTGGTCACTGGCCTGCTCTGAGGCCACACAGAGCCTTTCATGTTGTACAGTTGTGACAGAAAATGAGTTCCCGGCTTTCTAGATGTGCTCCCTGGAACATGAATTTTGTGCCTGTCAACATTTCCCAGCTTGAGGCAGAAATCTCCCAGCTGTCATCCTGTTTTCTAGACACCGATCCTGAAAGAAGGATCCACCTGAAACTGGATTTTTCTGATGGAAAACGCAAAGTCATAAGAGAAGAACCAAGCTCTTCTAAGTGGGGAGAGTGAGGGAGAGGGAAGCAATGATTAATACAAGGCTGATGGCTAAGTGAAGGAAGGACACAGAGGTGCAAGCAAAAGTGGGGAAATACGTGCAGAAAATGTAGAAAGTAGACCACAGCCAAAAAATACAGAGTTCCACCCAACAGGAAACTGTACATAGCTCTAAGACATACCAGAGAAAGCAGAAGATGTGTTAACAGAAAGGAAAGTGAAGAAGAAAACACAGACATCACCAGCCAGCATTATCTTGCCTGGGAAATTCACAGACAAGTTTTTCAGTACCAAGAAAACACAGCGCCTGGGATTCAAAAGGCACTTTGGTGTCAGGCTCTGACTCTCTGGTCCTGAGCCCTCCTTGACTTCTGACAGGCGCTGCTCACCGCAGTGAGGATACCATGGAGTGCACGACATATTTTGTATTCTCTTGGGCCACATACACTTCTTCAAAACAAGTGTTGTATTTCAACTTTTTCTCTGTGCGGGAATAAGCTTCCTTTGGACCAAAGCACAGTATTTCCTGTCCGCCACCTGTCCGCCATTACACCATCTCTCCTTCCCCAGGGGACCACGGGTCTGTGTATGCTCCAGAAAGGGGCTGCTCTGCAGCATTGGAAAAAAAAAGGGTTTTCAGTCCTGAGCACAATCCTAGCAGCACCAAAAGGAGAGCAGGGAAACACCCCCATCACCACTAAAATCGAGGGTTGCCTGCCTACACCCACCCCAGCATGGAGTGCTGAACAGTGTGCTCTGCAGTCAAGCCAACATCCACCAGCATTAAGTGGGACCCATGGTTGCCACTGTGGGGCTGGCATGTGTCTGCCTGCAACCATTTCTATACAGAATTAAGACCGCAGGGCAAAATCCCGCTCTCACCGACAGCTAAGCAAGCCTGGAGGTGCTGCTGACGGTCCTGGAGGGGTG
Source organism: Falco peregrinus (assembly GCF_023634155.1). Lineage (NCBI taxonomy): Eukaryota > Metazoa > Chordata > Aves > Falconiformes > Falconidae > Falco > Falco peregrinus. Next base: position 25,180,710 of record NC_073727.1, read on the forward strand.
CCAACCATGTAGGTGCTTTCATATGAACTGGTCAGTAGAAGCAATGCTGCTGTGTCGCTGCAAAGATCATTTGGCACTGGAAGGAGGAGCTGTGCCTAGAGCAGCTGACTTTTGTATAGCTATCTCTGGAAATGTAGATAAAGAACATTTAAAATTGGAAAAAAGCCCTGCTGCCCAGTTAGATATTGGTGCTTTTTATCTTCCATTTTCAAGCAACTGGCTGGATTCTGAATTGGCTGTGTCTGGGACAAGGAAAGGAGTACAAAAGGGACTGGTAATCAAGAGGCACCTCCAGCTTTCTAACCATAATAAAACACATTTTTGTACTCTTCTTTGGACAGTGATGGCAAAAATCCTACTCTCTAGTAAGAGTTGAAATCAGGAGTCATGATTGCGTCAGTGGAAGGAAGCCAGATTTGTGATGCTGTAAGCGAGCAAAAGATCTGGCTGACAATCGAGATGCAGCATTGTAATGAAACTTTTGGGGTTGTTTCCTTTTTAATTTTGTCCTAAGTGACTGGGCCACATTTTGCTTTCACTTACATCAGGCTACGTCTGACTTTAGGATGTCTCTCATGCAGCAGCAGTGTGCCTGAGATCAAACCTCAGCCCTCTAGGTTTTCCTTCCCTTCCTAAATATAAATTTCAAGTTAGTAATAAATACTGGAACAAAAAAGATATGTAATTTTAGTGACAGAGAAACAAATTGATGCTGAATGTATGTGACACTTTTTCAATTTTCCTCTTGTTTTTCCTGATTGTGTTTTGTGCTAAACATTACATTTGCAGATGCAAAATTTAAAGAACACTCTATCTTCAGCTCTGAGAAACATAACATGTAATTTGCGGCTTCAGCCAAGAGTGATGGCCTTATTAGTAATGGGAATTTACTGATTAACTGCTGTTAGCAAAACATCATCTTCAAACCCGTTACTCTGAGACTGGCAGCCGCTCTGTCGGCAGGAGCTTTTTAATTTCATCTCGGGGGAGTTCTGTAGAAATATTTCTCATTTAAACAGCTTTAGCCTCGGCCTTTCAGTAATTTTTATGGTCTCCACTAATAGGTTAACAATTAGTTAAGAGCAACTATCAGCTTAATGTCAAGTCATTCACAGGGAAAAGTTCAAGGAGAGAAGTAACACTATTTCAGAAGATGGCTTATTTTTGAACAAAGAGTTCCCATCAGTTTGAGAAGCCAGAAAGACAAAAATGAGCATGAGAGAAATGGAAAAATCAGCAATGGGGAGAAAAGGCCTGGGGTCTGAGCAGGGCCAGGAGAGGGGTGCCAGGGGGGCAGGGGGGCTGGGGGCACACCGCGGTGCATGGGAGTTACTGGTGCTGCTGGCCCCCAGCCCGGCATGGCGCAGGGAGCAGGTGTTTGTGGGGTGTCAGGGCTTCCCCCCAGCTGCAGCTGCTCCTGAGGGGCTGGCGGGGGATCTGCGCCCCTGCGGCTGGTGCTGCTTCATGTCGCTGCCGTGACTCCCAGCCTCTGCTGGTTCAGAGGTTCAGAGAATTGCTTTACCCTCGCTGCTAGCTCCAACATTCTTGTCCTCTACAGACCACCACAGTCTCCTCTCTCCTTGTCCGTAGCTCTTTAACCAGTTTGTCCCACATTTTCTCCTTTTCCCCCCCACCCTCCACCCCCAGCATTTTCCCTTTTTGCTTACAATTCCTGTCTTTCCTATTCTCTCCCAGTCTCAAGCAAAATCATTAGCCTTCCACCAGCTCCCAGTCTCTCTTTTATCTCCAGGCCCGTCTATTCCTACCACCTTGTCCCTCAGACCCAGCTCTCCACCCCTGCTTGGGATGCATCTTTCTCCTTCATGCTCTCTAGGCACTAACAGGGCACTAGGCAAGTCTACAAGGGAGATGTATTTTCTTGCTCTTAGCCTCCATGCCAGATGTCACAGTGGTCTACACACAGCTGGGAAGGAAAGTCCTGCTCAGCCGTTTGTGGCATGTGTGCAATCAAGATAGCGTTGGCAGATAGATGTGTTAATTAGAATGAGTCTCATTGCCAGGGCATGAATGGAGGTTGATTTTTTCCCCAGGAGCTCTCACACAGTCAGATCTTGGAATTATTTACAGGGTTGGAAGAGTGCTGTGCATTGTTGCCTTCAGAGTAAATCTCTGCTAAACTGGAGCTCTCTGATCCTTCTCCTGGATGTGTGGAATGAGTCAAGGGCATGGGAAATGACTCCTATCTTCCAATAGCTTCTTCCAGCTTAATAATTCATCTTGCCTGGACATAACTTTTAACCAGAAGTTTTCCTCAAAAGACAGGCAAATGAAAATCCTTCCCAGGCCTGTTCAGTGTAAATAGTCATGGGCGGGCGTTCCTCGCAGAGGTCTGAGAAGGCTGAAATGCCCCTGGTATGTTACACTCACCCTCTGTCTGTTAATACCAGGTGAACAGCCTGTGCAGGGGGCTGCATAAAACTTCGTCACCTGCCATAGGTTCCTGACAGATGTGTGAGAGGTAGACAGCTGTATGAGCAAGTGACTGACTGGTATTATATATGGCGCGAGGTCTTAGATGGGGAAGGACGGTCAGGCCACTGTTGCCATCACAGCAAGTAATTAGGGGAAGAAAAGAGCTTGCTATATTTACCTAACGATTATAAAGTGTATCCAAATCTTGTGTTTGCTTTGCATTGCCAGTTTTGGCAAATGGTCTCTCTCTCCCCCTTCTCCCCCCCCCCCCCCCCCCCCCCCCCCCCCCCCGGATATAGATATAGATATAGATATATAGATATTTATCCATTGCCTGAGATCTAAATCCTGGTCTGTGAGCTGTGCAAGGCAGGAATGCTGATGTCTTATCTCCTTGTGTGATTCCTCATGGAGCTGGGATGTGAGCCCCAACTGGGATCTTTAGACAGAATAGTAAATGAAACTGCTGCATGGCCCATGTTATTCAGTGATCTTCAAGATCAATGCTGGCTTCCTGAAGTCCAGTCTACTCTATACACCTCTTATAATCAAAGGAAGTGCCTTTCTCCCTCCCCCCGGTGTTTATTACAGACAAAGTCTGAGCTTCAAACCAAGGAGACAGAGCACTTTGCAGGCAGATAAACCAACGATGGAGTTAAATTGCTTCACCTCAGAAACCAGGCTCTAAATGACTTCAGACAGCTTCTAAATATATTCAGTCTGAAGGAAAACTTTCTTCTGGCTTTAAAGTCTGGAGATAAAAGAACTGTCTGGTGAAGAAAATGCAAATTTCTCCTAGCCAGAAGAGCCAAAATACTGCAGTTGATTGTTTAGGGGTGCAGGGGAAGTATATGGCTGAGGTCAGGCCTGTTGTATGAACTGGGTCCTAACACAGTGGCGTCCCAGGAATGTGAGCACCCATGCCAGGGGAGAGGACAGCTGTTGGCTGTTGGCAGGGGTTGGCCCAGTGCCTCCTGCCAACTCTGCCGAAGCCTTTGGCCACTCAGCACCGGGACGTGTACTCTCCTGCTCTTTCTCCTGTCCCCTGAATGGAGGCACAAGTGACAAGACACAGCTGGGAATGAACCACTTCTGGGTCACTACATATCTCACAAGCCTTCATTTTTGGTCTTAATACAGGAAGGAATAGCATACGAAGAAACAACTTTACAACATTTTTAAAAGACTACCTTAAATTTGGGATTCATAAAGAGGGGCCAGAATCAATGAAATCAAGGGGTGACCTGAACCCACTTTTCTGTAGCAGAGTCCCTCGGATACGTTCATTTACCTTTTCTGTAACATTAGGTTTTGCAGCTGATCTCTATCTGATTACAGAGAGCAATAAGAAGATAGGACCCAAAGACTATTATCCGGGGGCTTATTCTCGCTTTCACTGATGTGGATGGCAAATTGACTTCAAGGGAAACTTCATCATGCTGTAGTATTGATAGTGTTATAGAGGAAAGTGTAATTAAAGGGGGAAAAAAGGAGGAATCATTCAATGCAGTGTATTTCTTGGATAGCTAGAGCTGACTCTACATAACAGGGAAAGCATTTCTTATTTTCTAGGAGAAGTTTTTTAATGCTAGTTGAGCTGAGATTTTTTTGGCTCTTTTTCAGACTTTTTATTGAGACAATTGCTAGAGTATTCCACTAGCTGCCAGTGTGTAAAGTGGGCAGATCAGCCTTGAAATATTATGGTCTTGGGACAAATTTTGCTCTTGTTTGCTCCCCAGAGTAAATCCAGAATAACAGTAATGACTTCAGCTGAGCCACTTCAGATTTACATCAGCATAAATGAGAGCAGGGTCTGCCCATGCAGATGCAGCCTGAGGGATTAGGAGTCTGCCTGTGTGCTGTACCCTTGCTTCAAATTGACACCCTAGCCTTAATTCAGTGGAGAACCAAAGAAACTGCTTGCCCTGCAAATAAGCATTGATGCTAATGTATTGCAGTGGGGATTTATCAACAGGCTGACACCTCAGTATCCATCTCTTATTTGCATAGCAGAGAAATGTGAATAAAAATGTGAGATTAGCTCTGCACCAGTCAGGATAGGAGGTAATTTTGGCATTAGCAGAGCTGCAGGCTCAGCCACAGGGAGTTTGGTAGGTAAAAATGCTTTGTGTGTCTATGAACACTGCAGCTGTGTAAAGACTGAGAGCAGGCCCTTATTTAAAAAATACAGTTTATTAGATAAAACATACATAGAACCAAGTAAATCCAATTCTTTATTAAAAATACAGAAATAATTTTGCAATAGTAAAAGAAAGTACTGTCTTTTTCTATGAAACATAAACCTGAAGGTTTGGGACCTTTTTACTTTACCACAGCTGATCCCCCTCCATACTACATTTTTAAACATACTGCCTCAAATTGTGAAACCCAAGCAAAAATCAGTTGTACAAAATTAAGAACATCTAGACCAGTAATAGCTTAATTGAGACGCAAACAGTAGCATACAGCACACAGAACAGTCAATATACAGCTATACATTAAAACATGCCTCTAAATAGTGACAGAGAATCCACTGGAAGGAGTAAGTTACAAGTAATAAAAAACAATGTTGGAAGAAATAAAAATCACAGTTTGACACTATATTTGTTTAACAGTTGCATATGTATTGAAACACTGTACATATTAAAAATTAATATCTTGGACCCACCCATACAGAACATGCTAAACTGACAGTTATTATTTCACTTGGATGCATGAATATGTATGAGGTGTACATATGGTGGGCAGGTGCATATCTGTGTACATACATCAGACCTGTGTGTACATACACATAGAAAGGCACACACCTCCACAGCTGAAGTCAAATCACTTCAATAAAACCCTTTGAGGCAGGGTGAGAGCAATAATAATATGCTGTTTGTTGTAATCGTGCTGCTTCTGGGACTCCAGGCTTTTATTCGCATGTTATTCTTATCCCTAAGTTCCACATTCATTTTACCTCCGCTCTCCCTTGTTTGCATATTTGTAAAGCAAATACAAAACTATTTAATATAATGCAATGCTCACTGTTGGAGATGATTTATTAGGGAAGGTTTTGATAGCTGAGAAGCATCAAAGTATTAAAGGGATTGCTTTACTTTTCCAGTAAGTGGAACTAAGGGGCAGATGTCTTTTCCTTGACTATTGTTAGCATCTTATGGTAATCCTGGCACAATTAATAATATATCCTGTATGTCATCTTTAGTAAGAATGCTTGGTCAAAAATGGAGAAAGCTTGCATTAAGAAAAGTCATAAGCATCTAAGCCTATGTAGGCATCAAAGCAACCCAATTTGTTTATCATCTCCTGACAATAATAGAAAAATAAAATAATCCTAAAAAACAATGCTAAGTAAAACGAACGGACAGCAGGATGAACATTAAGTAAAAGAATTACTCAGGCTACACAGAATTAGAAATTACCTAGATTCAGAAAAACATGCTGAGCGGTCAGATTGAAACAGAGCTCAAGACTGGTGGCAATGATACAAAGGTGCAGGCTTGGCATCGAATGGCACAGAACTGCATTGCTGCATTGGAACCTTGAGGTGGTCATAGGGTAAGATGCTTTTTTGTTCCTCTCTCATTGAAATAAAGGAAAACTAAACAGTGCTAAGGCAAAAACGTGTAAAAGATGAAGGCAGGAATCCAGACTGTTCTCTCACCAGCGAGTGTGACATCATTGCCTCACTGATGCTGGTGGGGATGGTCTATATCAGCATCAGCAAAGAAGTAGCCTAGGAAGGTTTACACAGCAGGACATGATCAAAACACCCTGGAAAGCTGGATGGTGCTGTGTGCTGGGGATGGGGCAGGAGGCACTGTCAGAAGGCAGTGGTGGGTGCACTGGGGGAAGTTGAAACAGTTTTTTTCTTTCCAAGGGGGCACCCAGGCAGCGTCACTCTTGTTGCAGCCCATGGGGCTGCTGCTAACAATGTTATACCGCTAGTGAAAAAAACCCAGCTGCCTTATGCCATCAAGAAAAGAGCAGGAGCATGGTGACTCCAGCATGGCAGCACCAGCTGGAGTAAAACCTAGCAGAATGATGAAAACAAGTGGGACAGTCTAAGCCAAGGACTTTCAAAATACATCAGCCTTATATACACCTCACATCAAGTCACAAGACCTAGGACTGAAGTCAGCATCGTTCAAGCCTATATTCTCACCATGACAGCACATTTTTATTAAAAAGGAAATCTCATTATTTACATTCTATTTTTAATGTAGATGCTGGCAAGTGAAGGAAGCCTGGTGAGCTAGTGTACGTGAGCTGATTTCTCTGTTTTGAGACCAGTCACAGAGGAGGAACCTGTGCCACATGCTGGACAGGCTGCTGTTAGCTCCTGTGGGATTTGGATGAGAGCAGTCACAAATGCATTTTTCTAATGATGTGAGATGTGGAGATGTTGTGTATATCAGTATTAAGTGGTATAGTCTGTAATAAATTCGGGAATGCAAGGCAGTGTGAGTTTGAACTCTTGGTTGTAACCAAATTGTTTGTATATTCGGGGTATTTTATCTCTGGCAGATTTTGTATATGCTTGAAAAAATTAAAATAACTATATAGTCACTTGCAATCTGGTGTCTCTCACAAAATGTCCATTTCTAAGGTTGTACAGTACTGCAAAAGACATGTCATTCACCTTTCAAGGAGGATGATATTAATATGTAGTAGATATGTAAGAAAGTTCAAGATTGCAAAATACCTGCAAGATGTGATGAAAACAGCCCTGCTTATACGGCCACTGCAGAAACTGAGGCTTATCTAGCAAATTACGGGACATTAAAAATCAAATCTAACACACTTCGAGCTCAGTTAGCAATACAAAACCTGATAGCTGCACATACATCAAAAGCCCCTGTATATGCTTCACTAGCCTTGGAAGCTAATGTTGAGTAGCTGGAAGAGAGCTCAGAGCAACATTTAAAAAAAATAAAAGTGTGAGCAGGACCTGCACTTTTTTGTGGCCTGATTTAAGGCTACCACTTTCCAGCTGGATAGAAACTGTTCTGCTCTCATCCTTCATGCTGTTTGGAAACAGAGACCCAGAGCCAAAATCTGATCTCATTCCCACTGGTCGAAGTATGCAGTAGCCCTGCAGAAGCTACAGTCATTACTCTAAACTCACACTTGTGCATCCATGTGTGAATCTGCCCTGCGTTATTGCACGTATTTCAGTATGAAGGATGATGCTGTAAATATTGCAATGCCTGTTGCCACACAGGTTTTCTCACAATGCTTAATGTAGGCTTACGAGCATGGCCTTTCCTCACTGCCAAGTTTGTCTATCCCACCACCACCTCCCAGCTGGCCAACACCAGTTGTCTTCTTCTTCCAGCCGGATGGCTTTTTCCTACGTCCTGTTGTCCTTATCCCTGGTAATGGGCACCTCTTCTTTCCAACCAACTTTCTGATGCTGGCTGAAAGCAAGCTGGACCTTCTCCAGGTCTGGGAGAGACATGCTGGTGGCTCTGTGCTCAGCATACATTGATGCTCGCACCTGCCTAATGGTGTGCCATTCGCAGGGCCAAGCCTGGTCCACGTGGCCATCAGCAACAGAGCGAGAGCCAAGGATTCATCCCAGCGAGCAGTGTAACTGGGACTCTTCAAACCAATAAGCATTTAAACAGCTTGAATATCAAGAGGCAGCACAGAAAAAGATGGTAGAGGGGAAAACTGCACTCGCCCTGCATAAAAGTGCTGAACCTTTCATGAGGTATTTATTGCAAATAGTCATCAGCCTATGAGTTAAAAACCATCCTTAAAAGGAACCTTTCATGCTGATGAATGAAAGCAGTGGAAATTTTTTTGTGCAAGATAAAGAGCATGTCAAAAAAAAAAAAATACAGACAAGCTAATTCAAAGATGTCAGCGCGTGGTAGTCCTTGTTGCAGCAGAAATGGTACTAGACTCTCCTGTGAAGGGCACTTGATTGAAAGGAAAGAAGGGGTTGCGGAAAACCACAGAGAAAGAGAAAGGGGAAACAGAGAGAGAAGGAAGAGCAGAGAAGAGCCAAAAAGCAGAGAAGGTGTTGCAGCAGGCCTGAAGAGGACACATACACAGTTGCTGAAAGACGGAAAGGAAGGAAAAGAAGAGATGCTGCAAGAAAAAAGCAGAGGAGAAAAAAATGGAAGTAGCTACAGCGGCAGGATAGGAATGGAAAGGGGTGGAAAGTTCCAGGGGGAAAAGACTAGACAGCAGAGGAAGACTAGATGGAGAAGAATGAGGGCAGGGTGAAGGACTAACTGACCTTTAAAGGCCATTTTGAGTGCTATTTTTTAGGTGCATAAGGAAGATATAGGCAAGGTCTGTGCAAGGCATCAGACATGGACAGCACAGGGAGAAAGGCTGGAATATGGTAAGAGCAGGTGATCTTGTGGGTAAGGCACTAGGTTCAGACCAGGAGGTCTGAGTTGAAATTCCTGGAAGTTTGGGAAGGAGGCAATACAGTTCACCTTCATGGAAGTTTTGCTTCATTTTTATCAGTGTTTTGCTATTTTCTGCACACATGGCTGTGGGAAATCCGTGCCATTGACTTCTGTCTGTTCTCAGCATTTATCTGCAACAAGGAAGGAAAACTGCCTCTAGAAAACCCTTCTTCTTAGATTGTCTCTTGTGCCTCATGAAGTTGTCAACTCTCTAGGGCAGCTCGAATGTCTCATAGTATGCCTGCACAGTGCCAGACACAATCTTTACGTGCCCTTGTGACACAAACACTGATAGTGACTTTTGATAACAGCAGCTGAACATGCTTGTGTTTGAACTGTTAGTATTCTCAGAGAGTAAATCAGATACTGATCTCATTTGCATTGGTAAAAATGTGGAATAACTACTAAATTTACAGCAGGGACAGGAAGGTAGATTGGCTTCTTGTAAGCATATAGACTGGGTCAGCAAGAAACTATTTTTCTACTAGGTTTCTGATAGGCATAAAATGAAAAGCTGGTGAATGTTGACCTGCTACACAGCTATAGCTATAGCTTCTTTCTGAAGTCTTTGTGCCACAAGAAAAAGAAAAAGAAGTTTTTATTTAAAGACTGACTGTTACTGAACGGATCAGAAACCTTCTGGATGCTAGAGCACATTAGAAAAGCCATGAAGAAGACAGATAGGATTTAGAGACAGTAATTTTGTTCCAGTGGAACCTGGACACATGGATCAATTCACAATACTGCCACTGCAGCAAATACTCAGGGCCATAAACCATATTACAGATCAAGAAACCATCAAAATGAGGGGTGAAATTAATCACTAGTCTTTCACTGGCTTGGATTCACTGTAATTCAGAAGTCTTTTTTCTCCCCTTCTCCTCTTTCATCTGAAAGACACCAAAAGCTGTGAAACTGCCCCACTCTGAAATGTCCTCCTTTCTGTACCACTTGGACTTCAGGTTTTTCTCATTCCTTACTCTTTTAGAGATCTCAGACAATATGAAATCTGTTGCCTGTATTTCCTGTTCAAAAAGAGAAGGGCAGCATGATCCCAGATTTATATAACACCAAGGGAAAACTCTGGGTAACAAAGACATACTGCTCTATGCAAGGAAAGTTCAATACAAACCTGGAGACAGGACACAGACTCCAGGGGAACCCCAGCAAAGCCTGGGATTTGCCCGTTGTTGAAACCTGTCCTTCCTAGCTGCCCTGCCCTGCTCTTAACTGGCTTCACAGCCCCTCTGTGCAGCCAGGCAAGCGTCTCTGAGCAACACATGCTCACTCACACTCTCCCGTCCAGCCTCAAATGCTGCTTTTTGGCAGCTGCCTCTAGACCAAGAGGAACAAGACTGTAGTCAAAGATGGAGTCTCTTCTGAAGTCCTGTGAGCTATTCCTGTCCGATTATGGCACTACCAAGAGACTCAACCGTTTGAAGTATGATGAAGTGCCGTGGATGCTGAAGGAGCCAAAAACTGTGGGTCACTGGGATGGATTTTGAAAAGTTTATTTTTAAATTCCACCTAGGGCTTCACCTCAGGAACATGTGGAAATCTCCCACTGAAGTCATGTTCAAATCAAGGCAAGTTTCTGCCTAGTGGCATGGCTGAAATCCTCAGCGCACAGGCTTTGGTTTGCTGCAAAGTGGAAAACCTACTTAACCCACCCTCCATGAAACTCGTAACTAAAACACAAAGCTAACGGAGAAGGTGTTGGGATCAGGTAGAGACACAGCTGGAAGAGCTCTCTACCAGGAAGCTAGCAGCTCTCCTGGGAGCAGGGGAGAGGGGGCTGGCCAGCAGCGGCTGTCTCCATTCTTTGCAAGGGAGGATGAAATAACTTGTTAGGCTGTAGTTACTATGGGACGTGGCTGAAGCTTGACCTGGTTTATGAGCCAAGCCCCAGTCTTATGAATCAAATAGAAAAACCTAGGCGGACCTCAGTGGGACATGGGTTTGGCCTAATATGCTTTATTTAGCGTCTTGAGTGAGGGAAACATTTTTCTTTACATTACAGCTGAAAGATTCTTGGGTTTCAGCTTAGGTCTTATGGTGGCAGTGTGTTGCATGCTCATATTTCTTTCTTTTTCTTTAATAAATCACTTTTCTCCTGCACTTAGCCCCTGACCAAAAGCCGCTTGCTTGAACTGCAATAAACCTGACTGGTCAGTGATGTCTCTGCTGAAAGCAATCCCCTCCAAGCACACCGTGCATGCCCCAGCTGACCTCCAGGCTACCACATCGCCACCCACCCCTCTAGCTCCAGGCACCTGGTGGGGAGCAGAGGCTCTGGGAGCGAAGGGAGACAGAGACTGTAAATTCATGTTTGCGTAGCCATACTTCTGAGGCATGGGGATTTGCTGGAGCCGGGGCCAGAATGAGTGAGTTGTGCTAGAGTGCTAGAGTCTATCAGATTTGTGAAGTACAGATGTGATAATACCACTGCAACCACAAAAGAATTTACAACAGGAAGTGTTGCAGCTGTTGCTTATTAGCATTAGTACAAATTACACAAAGCAAATTGTTAGCAGACATGTTTCCATAATACTTAACTCATGGCAGTGAATAAAAGCGATTCTCTTCAAGCAAAATTTTAGATTTCCAAGGGAATCGGTTTCCAATTGTCCATGAAGAGAGCATAGATTAGAAAGCAGCATGCAACGATTGCAAGGCATCAGAGGCAATGTGTGCAGCAACTTGCCTGCTTTCTCTGGTGAAGGTGTGTGAATTTGGGACCATATTTCTTGGTGAGAGAGGGAAAATCTGTACAGCTTCATATGACCCAGTCACCAGCAATGGGGAGCGATGGTGTGTGGGCCCCATTCTGGAGCTGTTGCAGTAAGGTTCTGCACAGAGGAGTGCTTGGAAAGGGAGGGAGGCTCTTGCTGACCTTCTATTTCCCTGAATTTTTGCCCCCAAAGTGCTTATTATGACTTATTTCCCTAGCAACCCCAAGCCTGTTGATATGGAAGCAGCCTGCACTAGCAGAGCAATCCCCTAACACAAGCTCAAGAGGGTGGATTTGGAGACAAAATCTGCACAGCAACAGGCTGAACGCACAGACTGCAATGCTGGGATGTGATCCATGAACAACTGACAGCAAAATCCCCTGGACCAAAACCCTGGGCACAACACCTCTCTGCAGCCAAACCAGTTTCAAACCAGGGTAGGGGCTGGTTTTGGTCCTGTCGTACCTGCCACCCTGCTGGGCCAGCCAGCAGCCAGCGGCCAGTTTGGGCATCTCCTCTGCCTCCCTCCTTGCCACATGGGGGAGAGCCAAGTGACCGGCCCTGCGGAGGGAGGCTGCAGTTCAGAGAGGGCGAGTGCCAGAAAAGCATTTGATTTTATTAATAAAAAGGGAGCATGTAATTTTCGCCTCCCTTCCCTATGCCAAGGCGGGACCAGTTGCATCCTGGCAGATGTCTGCCCCCAAAGATGCTCCTCCACAGGGTAAGCTTTGGGGGTCACCCACAGGTTCCTGGAGGGGCCTGGGGGATCCCCCTCCTGATGTCTTTTTCTAAATAGAAGCCATTCAAAGGAAAAGAGGGAGAGAGGTAGGAAGAGGGGAAAAAAAAGAAGGCATGAATGACTTAACTGAAGATTCTGGGCTATGTTTTGGGGAGGTGAGAGCAGACAAATTCCTCCCTGAGCTTGCTCAGCCTCCAAACAGCGCAGCCAGGAAGGGAGGGCACTGCACCCGGTGGGCAGGAAGGGGCCATGGGGTGGCTGTGCCAGGGTGAGAGGAAGGTCCATCCCTGGCTGCCAGAGTTGGGGCCAGGCTTTGGAGCTGCTCCCTCTCCAAAACCGTACACCTGCTCCCATGTTCTCCTTTCATCCTGCCTTGCCTGTAGAGCACTGGGCAGTTTGTGCTCCCACCACTAACCCAACAGAGGCATGTTTTCACACCAAAACTTCATTAGCTGTTTTCTTATTGTTTTGCTGATTATTGCTGGTTTTGCCAATAACATTCTAAAACTCTCACAGCTGTCCTTGCTTTAAGAAGCAAAGAAGTGTAACTCATGAAGGCTGCTGACAACCTACAGAAATTCAGCGATCAGTTTAAGGGCAATAACAGCCCAGAGTGATGCTTCACATGCCAGTCCCAAGAGTGCCTGCCTGCATTAATCACGTTGAGTGAAGCTGCTAGCGCTGCAAAGGCCACCACGCTCCTCAGCTTGCCAAGCAAGACAGTGGGCTCAGAGAGGTGGAGGAATTCCCGGAGGCATTTCTTGAAACTCAGTTAGGTCTGGCTGGGGAAGGAGGCATTTGTTGGTGTGAGAAGAGAGGCTGTGACAGCAGGTGGTGGGAAGGCAGCGTGGCTGGCCTGTGTTGGCAGCAGAGGCTGGGCTGGTCAGCCACGCTAGGTGCAAGAAGATGGTCTGCCTGGGACCACCAGCTCTGTGCTCCTAATACCCTGCAAACAGCATTTGAGCAAGGGAAGAGCTGTCCCCAAATCCTTGGACTTTGCCTGCTTTCTTTTTTTTTTTATGGTGAATCCTCACAAAACATTGAAACTGCCTGAAGCAACCAAAGTGCTTTTGATTTGCTATGAGTGCTTAGAAGTAGGAAAGAGGCACACGTATTGCTTTTAAGGGTACGCACATCCACCCACCTGTTGGGAACAGTTCAAACATACAGCTGGGTTGGCTGCAGTCTGAAGTGAGAGCTACGAACAGCATAGCAAGTGAAGTGATTTGTACAAGCAATGTCTAAAGCAGCAGCTAACGGAGAAGCAGCCGACGTGCATGTTCTGGCTCTTTAGAGCTTGTTCTGAGGAAATGGCCTGACACTCTCAGCACAGCAGAGCTGCTTAACTACCCTCACTGACGAGACTTCGAAGAGAAAAATTAGTTATAATTGCAATATTACTGCAGCAATGTTTGCCTCCTAATTGCCTTTCAGTGAAAAAAAATAATACATGCAGTGAGGAATTTTTGTTATATGCATTCCTTACATGTAAAATGAATCTATTAACTGCCTCCCCTGTAAAAAAGAGAATATTAAATATCATGGCCTGGACAGACCTGGTGTACCTACAGATGAGATAGCACCACTGACTGTATACGTCAGCTACATACATGAAAACTATTTCAGCATATTAAATGTATGAACATCACTGCCAATATGGAGTCTATACATACTGTGTCGGTATTATCAGCCGTCTCGGCTCTAATGTCCGGAGCAGGGAAGGTGGGGTGAAGGAGTGAGTTGTGGAGCTGAATGGGAAGGTTTCTTGCTCAGGAAAGTCTATAGTTCTGGGGGGTTTTTTTCCCCATTCTCAGAGCAAAATGTGAGGCTACAGATTCTACAGGAAAATACAATAAAATGCAAAAATCTTCTTGGAACAAAAATGTTCCATTTCCAAAATGTCAAAACGATGTTTTGACGTTACTGAAAGCTGTAGTTGCAGTTAAATAGAATTTTACATTAGAAAGTGACATGCTGTTATAAAGAGTTTTGATTTTGACAAAGTGGGATTTTCCAGCATTGAAACCATCTGATAAAGTCTAACAAGTTCTGGCTACTGATATACTATAGCAAACTGGGGTTTTAAGTGGAGGAATTAAAACCAACTTTTGAAAAAAGAGAGGTTAACTATGTTCAAAATTAGGGGGGGCGGGGGAGAGAGAAAGACTGAATACTCTCTGAAGGTGGTATTACTAATACAGCAAAATTTTCATGTATTGTGGGGATCTTTGTTGGGGGAAAAAAAAATGTAAGAGTGAAAAATGAACTATACAGGTTTGATGTTGATGTGAAGTCACCTCTGCCTCAACCAGACAGCCAGCTGAACAGGTTTCCATTCTTGACACCACAAACACAAAGTGATGTGGGTGGGTGTTACATTCCAAGCAACATCATATTTAGGGTTCAGTAGATTACATCACTCAATAGTATATGACTTTTCATTTAATACGCTTGTTCAGCTATTCCTATTAAAGGTGTTTCAGCGTGCAGACAGGATTTGCTGAAAGCTGGTCTGTCCTGTAAAGATCCAATCCTGCAAACGTATGCAGACAACTTTCTTAATTTGGGGAGTAGTCCCCAAGAGTTTAGTGAAAGTCTTGCAGGGTATGGTTTTTCATATAGTTAAGGATTTCCAGCATTAGGCCTCGAACAGGTATCTTTTTTGTAGGAGTTCCAGTCTAGCAATGTGCATCAAGTTGAATTTTATTCCATGAGGTATTTTTGGTAATATTCTGTTCTGTGTAAACAGGGTCAGACAGTATGATGTCTCACATATTATCAGGACCCTGTTTCTTGATTCAGTTGAGGCTAGCTCTAAAATAATCTGCATGACACGCAAACACTTGCTACCTCTCCTTGTCATGCACTAAGGGTTTAAACTCTATGGAAGTGTCCCTTAGTAGTCCTCCTTTGTGAAGGATGAAAACGAGGGCATACGCATGCCACGGATTACTTCCTCAGCCTGAGACCTGTCCTCTCCCCACTGGCTATGTGGAATACCAATGAGCACCTTTTGGTTTGAGTAAGAGGCAAAAGAGCATTATTTTTAATCCACTTGAGATGGAAAGCCTGCCACATCTGCATGTGTGCCAAAAGCCTCAGCGCCATCAGGAACCGACCCTACAGCGTCAGCCCTGGACCTGACTGTTGTTGCAGAGTGCAGAGACGTGCCCTGCATTGCCAGCTCCTCGTGGGGAATGCTCCCATCCAGCTCACTCATTTTTTAAAAATGCAAAAAAAAATCAAACCCCAAAATTCTGCTTTTTCTTAGAGTCCCACAAACTGTATACCAGAGAGAAATGGCTCAGGGAAGGGAGCTGACAGCTAAACATGCCAGACACCGTAGGAGCCATCCACCCCCTCTTCAGCGTAACGGGAAGCATCCTGTCAGTAACACTCTCCGCATTTGGGCTTTTCTTGAATTAATTATCTGTAAACGGTGACGGCCTTATCCTGCTGGGAGCCTGTGTTTCCTTTTCGGCATTTACGGCTGTGCTTGATAGGAGAGTTGTGATGGTCAAAGCTCATCAGACAAAAAGCACCATAGCATCAGAGCTCCAGCCTCAAGTCTATTAGGGCTGCTCCCTCTAGTGGGAAAAAGTACTTTAGCTGCAAAAAGACCTTTTTTACCCTATTTTATTTTTCTTTTTAAAACTTTCTTTTTTCTTCCCCCCCCCCCCCTTTTTTTTTTCTTTTTAAGTGAAGAATTCAAGTTTTCCAGATAGTGCAAGACGTGGGGCAGTTCCCATCAGACAACAGGTGACCAAATGCCACGCTTTTCCAGCCCTTGAGCGCAGGTGGTGGAGCTGGAGCCCAGCTGATGTGGGTCAGTGGTTACTCCCCCAAGGCAGACCCGTGGCAAGTGAGGGACTCTTGGTTAGTCTTCCAGCAGTCCTCAGCATATGCTGTAGCTGTGTTTGTTTTTGATTTCCCACTTCTGATTACAAAAATAGGACTTACTATAATCATAATAATATTAATGATACAAAATAATTATTGTAATTATATACTTTTTGGCAAATTATTAACACAAAGCAGCCCAAAAGACCCCATTGGATTAAAAAAAGGTGACAATGCACAAATGGCAAAAAAGACAAAGTCTTTGTTAAAAAAGAAGGAAAAGCAACCTGCAAATGAATGCATTTCTGTAAGGCAACATGTTACCTTTCGTTTTCCATCTGGATTTAGGTCAGATTCTGTTGGTGTTCATGAAATTGTTAGAACTTGGCTTGCTTGAGCTTATCAATGTGGTAACACAGTTTCAGCGCAGGTCCCAGTTTCAGCCCCAGGTATTTCATGATCATGTCACTTTTCAGCAGCAGCAAAGCATTGCCATCAATCTCCTGGTTTCAAAAGAGAGAAAAAGAATCAAAATCTTAACTACCTTCCAGTGCTGTGTCCTGAGACATTAAACAAGGTAAAGCAGAAGCAGCCTATCTTTTAGTAGAGCTAGCTGAAATGTCATGCATTTTGAAATTTCATTTAAAAAATTGAAAACTGAGGTATGATAGGAAGAAGCTCTAAAGGAGGGTTTAATCAAATACTATTTTTTATTCTTAAAGGATCTGTAATGTTTGTCTAGGTATTCAATTATTTGAATATAATATATTCATTATCATATAATATATTGAATATAATATATTCAATAATTAAACCACAAGGATTTTTTTAAAAAATCAGAGTTGCTCTAAGCCCAATTCTGAGAAAAGCCAGTCATCCTTGAGAGAAAGGAGTGATGGAGGGAGAAAGGATGTGGCCTCATGAACTGCTAATAGTGCACCTCTGAATCTCAGTTCCAGCTTTGTCCATGGCTATCTGCATGTTTCACGTATTTCCAGTACACTTACATCCAGTGATATATATATAGAGATATATATTTCTTGTTCCTAAATTGAAGTCAGTAGTAACTTGTTGATTTCCTTGCATTTATTAATAGCATTTGTCCAAATTTAATTTAATACTTGTGTAATTGGAGGAAATTGCCACCAAGTCTAGTTGTTTATCCCAGACCTGTTGGCTTGAAAACCTTTTGAAATTACAAAGTGCAGTACTGAGCACAAAGTAGCACGGGTGTACAGAGAAACAGATTCTGTTTTACTATGGACTGTAAACCACAGAAGCTTTCAGCTACATTGTCCTTCCCTGGATCCCGAGCTCATCTGGTTTTTCCTGACTGTATTAGTGGATCTGCTAAAAAATCTACCCATCCCCACAGTCTCCACCACACTTACATACCTGGACCACCACAGCTAAAACATCACGAGTGCTATCTATGTGTGCGTACATATATATACACACATACACACACACACACACATACTAATGCTTTATATATTGTATTCTATGATTTTGATGGTCAGATCTTCCTCTGTGATCCATTACCTACTAATTAAGCAATACTATAGATCCTAATTTGCCCTGATCATTATTATTCCATTCAGTAGGTGATTTAGTTGATGAGCAGTTAAGGTCACTTTCTGATTAACTCAATCAATTAACGCTCATCATTTTTCAACCCCCACTCTATCCATAATAGAAACCCTCTTCACCTTCTCCCTCTCCTTCCCACTATTTTAAGGAATCTAAAGGAAAGCATTACATGTAAATAATATTTACTTAAGAAAGAAAAGAAGCACCCTGTAACTCTGGTGCCTAAGGGTAAAAACACTGTCAAGGGTTTGGTGTGGAGGCAGCTGTTTCTAAATGTTGAGTTCAGCATTTTATTATTTCCTTTATTATTACTGTGTAGGGGTCAAAATTAGACTCCATGCCAAGAGTATGCCAGAGGGAGCATTCGTATCCAATTAAATATCCCATATTAGCCATGTCCCTGTGCATACTGTTGGCTTGACTTCTATACAGTATTACTGTGTCAGCCCTTTAAAAAATAATTTTAAAAAGAAGGATTCTATAGTATGGTCCCCAAATTTGCAATAGCCCCGCCAAGAAGATCTTGAACCAGGTCTGGAGCTGGTAAAATTCAGTGTCATCAGTGCAATTAACTTGTTTCACATGGGTTGGGATATGGCCCACTGCAAGTTAGAATATTGCAGGAGATCATTGCCATCTTCCTGCAAGGGGATGGACACAGCAAATGTATGAGCTGCAAAGTCGTGATACGGTGGGTACAAACATACAGTTTCTACCTGCCAGAATAAATATCACTGTGTTTGTGCCAGCTTCTTGGAGCACTTGTTCTGAGGATACTGTTCAAAAAGCAGAGTAGCCCCTAAACAAGCCCTGTGCCACGCAAACAAGAATTGCATCTGGTGGCGGATGTCCCCCAGGATGAGGCTTTTAATGAGAAAGATGAAAGTCCCCGTTTTCATGGGTGTTCACGCACTTAATTCTGAGTAAAATCAAAGACTTCAGGATCTATTTCTTGCTTGGGATAAATACAGAGACAGGTATATATACACACGCGCGTGTGTGTGTGTGTCTGTGTCTGTGTGTGTGTGTGTCTGTGTGTGTCTGTCTGTCTGTGTGTGTGTCTCCCTTCTTTTGTATTCTGAAGTCTCATGAACAGAAAACAGCCCTGGTAAGGCTGCAGCAGAACTGCAGTGAGTTGCAGCTCAGACTTTGAGGTCAGTGCTCAAACACTCGAGATGAAGGTCTAGAGAAAGATGCGTGCTCATAAGTCTGATGTCTAGCACTGGTGGAGACAGGTTGCTATTTGAATAAATTGGATTAATTATGTCAGACTCAAAGGTTTTTGTCTCCTTCATACATGCATTTGCCAATCACTGGCCATAATTAAACTGTCAGACCATAACACTGCTTCAATCCCTTCCAGCTTGAGCTCTCTACTTGCTAATTCCCTGTGTAACTCTTTCCCTTCCTCCATTTGCCTTCCTCCCAGTCTTTCTACCAAGTCTTTCTTGCTGAGAGAGCACAGCATGGGGCTGTCACGCAGTGCCGCTACGAGGTCCCTGCCGGGCTGATAGCTCCTTTACACAAAGCCAAAAGATCTATCAGCTACAGGCTGGCTTCTCCTTGGCACACAGCCCTGCCAAGGGAGCAGGGAACAGTGGAGGGGAGGCAGTAGGCAGTTTCACGGTCTTTGACGGACACTCTCAGGAGCTGCCTGCGACAGAGCTCCTTGGGTGTCTTGGCAAGAAGAAAAGCTTCTTCTCCTGGTGAGAAGAGCAGAGACAGAGCCAGGTCATCCTGCAACGCCTGTTGCAGCAGTGGAGGACGCGGCTGTACCTCCTTACTGCACAATGGGAGAGCCCGCTCTGGGGACTGCGGTCAATGCCCAAATGGCTAAATATGGCAGCAGGAGAGCATGCTGCCTGCATGCAGTCCATCTCCCCCAGACCCTTCTTCCTGGTGGTCCCACCACCCTTTCCCTTCCAGTGTTACAGCTCAGATAAGCTGATTGCCAAAGCAACAATTTCAGGTGATAGCTGGGTCTTGTCAATGACAGTAAGTGCTTCTAAGTATTCTAAGTAAATTATACACCTGCTTCACAGAAAGATTGAACATACAGGAAGATATGGCTAAGGTTAATGGACTAATCACTTGTCTTTCACCCCTGGGGTCTCCGTGCTAATCAGATGAGACTTGAAAGCTGAAAAATTGCAGGCACATATATAACTCAAAGGCATAATTGAATTGAGTTGTGTGGTAATCTTACCCAGGTTCTTACACCTATGGCATATTTTACAAGGAAACCAATGATAAGTAGAGCCCATGGGTGCTGGGTGTTCAACAAAGGATGACAGGGACAGTCTTTAGTAGCAATTTAGCTTGATCTTTTTGGTCACAGAGCAGCTGTAGTATCATGGTATGCTCCAGTGCAGCTGGCCCATGACTGCCTGAAGCATGTCACTGCCCCATTGCTAGATAAAAGCATGTTGTGTCATCCTTTGCTACAAGTGGAAACTAGATAAAACCGATGCTTTTGCACTGTCCATATTTACAAGATTAACTTTACATATTTCTTTTCTTTGGGAATTATCTGTATGCCTTAGACCATGGCAATTCTCTCTCCCTTGCATGAAGAGATTTCTCTTGATGCATAGCCCTTTCTGACAGTCTCAAAAACTCATGCTGAAGCAAGTGCCTTTAAATCTGAAGGTGGCTTTCCTATCTGCCTGGTTACCCACATGGCCAATGTAGGCCATGTTTTCATTATCAGGTTATAAGGCAGATCTGACTTCTATGTAGAAGGCAGTGAAAGTAGGCTGGTCCTAGCAGTAGGTCCTAGCACCACTGTGCCTGCTCTGTTATTCTCATCCCACTGGACTGTCTGTAGAACAGCAGATGGCCTCAATAGCTGCCTAGGGTAAGCAGACACCAAGGCCAGTGTTCATCAGTGCTCCTCAGCCACCTCTTCTCCTCAGTATCTAGAAACTGCATCCAGGATATAGCTGGAAGTCCATCCGTTGTCTCCCTTAGCTCTTGTCGGCAGCCCCACATTCCCACCTGTCCCTGCTGGCACACTGGCAAGGAGTGGGACCTGGTGATCAAGCTCTCTCACCTGCTTTGCAACCTGAGGTGCTGTTCAGGAGTCAGGTCTGGGGAGCTCTTCTCCTTTAGACCTAGGTCCAGGCACTTACATCCAAAGCTATGACCTCCAGCTGAACACAAGCGAGTCACTTTTAGAGTAAAATCCATGTTCATAGCCAGACTGAATTGATCAAGTAGAGATGGAGGAGGAGGAGGAAGCTGAAGATGCTATTAGACGCATTGGTGCCAACTCCATATACAGCAGCAGAACAAGAAACTCCAAATCAGATGTGTGTTTACAGTCTTCCCCTTTACTAATCAAGGATAATATCATCTCCACCACTGGAGATTGCCTAGCAAAAGCAGCTATCATATTCTCCAGTGAGTCAGCAGGTCTGTTAAATTTGATTATGTAGTTACATAATACTGAGGGGAAAAAGATTAAAAGCCTGGCTGTTTTGGGTTTCTCCTGCTAAATATCCAGAGACACATGAAGTATGCTCTTCAGAGAAGAATCATAGGTATCTGGGGAAAAAATTGTCATTGAAATGAGGCTTTTTTGTGCCAATCTGACAATGAAAAATGAGCACCAGATCCTCAGTGCTCTTAGGCTTGGCATAGAAACAGTTTACACTGGTATAGTTGGAAACAAATAGTGAGCATTTTCTAAAGACTTTGTTAGGGCATCCCTGCTGAAGGATAAATTAGAATAGAATAGAATAGAATAGAATAGAATAGAATAGAATTAGAATAGAATAGCATAGAATAGAATAGAATAGAATAGAATAGAATAGAATAGAATAGAATAGAATAGAAATTTCAGTTAGAAGGGAGCTACAATGATCATCTAGTCCATGACCACTTCAGGGTTGACCAGAAGTTAAAGCATGTTACTAAGCATGTTATCCAAATGCCTTTTAAATACTGAGAGGCTTGGGGCATTGACCACCTCTCCAGGAAGCCTGTTCCAGCGTTTGACCACCTTCTTGAGTGGTAAGTGAACGTTTCTTCAGCCAAACCCCCTCAGCAGAGCTGAACTCCTTGCAGGACCCTGTGTTCAGCCTGGCTGAGAACAAACACTGCCTAAAGCCTCCGAAGGCAGCTGAAGGGGTGTGTATGAGGTGTACTGTCTACCTCTTGCAACTGCCCATACACTTGGCTTAAATTACCCAGAAGTGGCAAGGGCAGCCTTCTACATACGTGTTTTCTGAAGAGCTCCACGTGGGGACCTAAAGCTTGAGGGTCAGCATCCTTGACAAACCAAACCACATCATCCACTGTCCAGGTCAAAGGATTCTTGCTTGATGGCCGAGCCGTGTCTTGTCGTTCTGGTGAAGGACTTGAGGCTATTGGTACAAAAAAAGCCCACAACAGCGCATTAAAATGGCACACAATAGTTTCCTTGGTTTGTGAGTGTGCATGGGTAGGGGGGACCTCACTGCGGTGTTGGATGTTTGATCTGTGTGTGCAAGTATCAGCCTGAGATGGTGGGGTGGGGAGAGAAGGGGACTTGGAGCAGTTTCTGATCTGACTGCTTATCGGGAGACATGATCCCAGCTGGCAAATTGCATTAAAAAACATGAAACCCTCAGGTTCCTGCTGGGGAAGGAAAAATGTGCCAGCTGCCAGGCTCTTAAACTGAGCTGCCTCTGCTGTCTGCTCTGCAAGCAGTGGGGATCTTGGCTCAAGAAGACACCACCCTCCCACCTGGAGAGAAAGTGCTTCAGCACTAAACAAAGGAGCTTGCCATTGAATGCAAAGGGTAGAAGATAAAATCAGGATTTAGCAAATAGGGTTTTTTTCTTCTCATTCAGATGTTTAGACTTATCTTAGAGCTTAAAGGAAGGTTTCCAGTTCATATCCTCCTAATCTTAGGCTCTCAGGAAAACGATGGTCCCCGATGAATGCCTATTTGGAAAGCTACTAAAACACGCAAAGATGAACATTACACATGCGACTTTTTAATGGTACAAGCCCTGGATGATTTAAGGTCACTTCAGCTTGCTGTAGCTTTAAATCAAGTGAATAAAGGCACATTGGAATGAAAGTGCATTTATGTTTTTGTTCTTAGTCTCTGCAGAATTATAAATCTCAGCCTCCATGTGAATACAATTTGCACCCCCACTTATGCTGCTTCACTATTACAAGAACTATATTATGCTAGGTTATAGGAAAGCTGTTTAAGTTTGTTTATACCCACACCAAGCAAAGTTTTCATTAGCAGGTGGCAGCACACAGATGTATAAAATGTGACTTGTCCTGCTCATCTCTCTCTGTTAAGGCCCATTTTTTAATGAGAGAGGTGCAAATGGCAAGCAAGCAGACACTACAGAAGGCAAAAAAGGAAACAGAAGAGTGCAAGTAGAGAGGGAGCACAGATACCTAAACTGGAGCCTGGAGAAGCCCCAGGTAGACAAGAGGACAGTCAGAGTTGCTAAGGAGAGAAGGTCTGAACTCTCCAGAGAAATACCGAGCTTATAGAGACAGATTAAATGTGTGAGAATCCCTATGCATGACTTAAAACATGATCTTAATGCGTGTGAGCAAATGTAGTGGGCTGCGTTTGTGGCCTGTGTAGACTGTCGTTCCATTGACTTCAACAGAGCTGTGCTGATTTATATTAGCTGAGGCTCTGCCCCTATATGCCCAATAATGGTTTTATATGCACATTGGTCCTTTTTCCTTTGCCACCATGCTCATCTTACAGTATAATATAATGAGGTATATTTTGCAGTTACAAAAGATGAACTCCAGAAAGCAGCAGTGCTGTGAATGTGCAGATCTGGTCGATGGGCTTCATAATGGGATGTGATGTAAATATCATGATAATTAGACTCTCATTTGCTAAGTCACTGTTCTGGATATAAAGGACAAGGAATAGCCGCAGGTCCTCTTAATTAGACAGCAAGGATTGGTGTTCGTATGGACTCAGGCGACCCTGGGCTCTGCTCACAGAATAAATGCAATACACAATGGTACAGACACCATCTGGAGCCTTTGGCACGAAACGATGAAGACAAAGAGTGCAAAACAAACAGGTCTTGGCCAACCCCTGGACCATCAGTAACATTGAGTAACTTTGTCACGGACAAGTGGGAGAACTGAGACTTGTCTTGGAGGCAGAGGGGCGAGTATTTCTCCCCTGCCTGATTTGCTGATGGTCTGGATGCCAGCTGGTGCGTGGAGATATTGGGCACCTTGGCACCTCAAACCCAAGGTCAGGGAGAAAACCCAGGCTTTTGCAAACCAACCAGAAAACAGAGGGGGTGGGGGGGGGGTGGGGGGGGGGGGGGTGGAGGGATGGGGAGAGAAAGGTTTGGCTGTACCCAAGGGGTTGCAGAAGTTTCTGTGCTACGATCATAACGTGGACAGGGGAGATTTGTACCACTACTGAGGATCACATTTTTTCCCTTAAATTGGTACGAATGTAAGGAAAGCCCAGGGGGCTTAGCCTGGGATTCACACTCAACACAGAGAGAGCAGCCCCCAGCCCAATGAATCCTGCCCGCAACCCACTGCTTCCAGAAATGCCAGGAAAGGGCAAAGGGGAGCAGAGACCCCCGAGAGCAGTTGGGATCCTTCACAGGTATCAGAAATATCTGTGATGAAAGGAAGGGAGATGGGAAGAAAAGGTTGAAATGACAGGGGAATTCTATTCACTCCTTCACAATCTAGCAATCAATAGCATAAACCTGATTTTTAAAAGACAAATATATAAACGACCTTTCTAAAGAGACTACATGGCTAGAACTCTTCCAGGCCCTAGCAGCTGAAGATAACCCTTTCAAACCCCTACCTGAGGTATAATATAATAACATAAAAACAAGAATTATGTGTAGATACTAAATCTTCAGAGATTGTTTCGTCTTTATTTACCTACCTAGAGTTGAATCTTGGATTCTCTGCTGCTTTTTCATGAATTAAGATGTTATTTCACTTGTGTGTAATAAGCTACATTTAAATGTTGTTAGTAAAACTGGGATGCCATCAGCTTACAGAAAAATATCTGGAACATAGTTTGTTGCTGGTGAGTCTGGAAACAATCTGTTTTTCTATATCTTTTAAAATGTATTTTGTTGTTTAACTTACTTGGCTTTTTAACATCATAGTTTACACATTTAAGTGTAATCTCCCCATTTACAAAAGAGAATAAAATAATTTCATGTCCACACAAAGGCCTGGGGTTTGCTTCAATAGCATCACTTTGCTGAAAGATTATATTAAGCACAAAAGTGTTTGATGGCAGCAGGGCAAGTACTATACATTTTTTCTTATCTGAAGGTATTCACATTTAACCTAAGAATTAGATAAATGAGGAAGTCTCATGTCTCCCGGGTATCCTATGCCATCCTGTCATCAGAATTAATCAAGATGATAATGAATACTCAGATTACAAAGAGATGGGAGTGCTCGCGACCAATAATTATTTTTAGAGATCATAATCTAGGTCAAATCCAATTTCCTGTTTTTGACAGGTGGCAAAAATTTGTCAAATTAATGGAATGGGATATGGAAATTTAGGTAATCAGAGGGAAGCACTTCCCCCTCCTGCCTGAAGCGATGTCGGGGAAGGAGAGTGAAGAGGTTCTTCTGCAGGAAGAAGGTCTTGGAGCATCCCAGTAGAGACCACTGCCTGCACAGAAATGGCTGGAGATACCGGGTCAGTGGCCAAAACCCAGTGAATCTGATGGAAAGATGTGGCCTGGCTTGGTCTGAGCTCTCACCCCACACAGGCTTTTCTCTGCCCCCTGCCTCTGGCCTCAGGACCTTCCTGAGCAGGAGGACGGAGAGAGAGAAAGCCAACACCCAAACAGCTGCAGAGGCATGACAAGGAAATCTGATGCTAAAATGGAGTTAAACCTGTGAAGGAAGGAAAGATAAATAACAGACTCCCTAAATATGTTCTTGGCAAACAAACAGAGCCCAGAGGGAGTACGGTCATTGATAGATAAGAGTGGAAAGGGAGTGACAGATGAACTTTAATATTGCTGCAGGCCTAAATGATTTCTTTGCCTCAAGGGAAGGGGGTGGGAATGAAATTTTAAAAGGTTCTTTCTGATTGCACTGGAGCAGATAATAAGGAGCAGCAGATCTACTGAAACTAAGCAGAAGTAGCAGACCCTCAAAGGCGCAGAGAAATGGGAATTATTTTAAAAAAACAAACCATCTCCCACTATAAACAAGAGGAAGGCTTTGTAGAAGACACTTTTCTAAATGTCTAAGGCATACCAAGCAGAAGAGGAGAGGAATCAGAAAAGTAGGTGTGTGGAAGAACACAATTACAGGATATTTATGGGTGGGAGGGGGTTTGATGAGCCACAGTCAGTGGAGAGCTCTGCAAAGATTAGGCTTAGCATGTCAGTTTGCACTGGCAAGTGCTTGCAGGAGATGCCGTGTACCACCTGGCTGGTGGCCTCAGCCCCACAGTGTGGCAGGGCAGAGTCCCTGCCCCCCCAGCATGGCAGCTGCTCCTGCTCCAGGCATGGCATACACTGCGTAGGGGTGCAACATGGCAGGTGCTCCTTTGCCCAATGCAAGGGCAGCCCAGCATCCAGCTGCATGAGGTGTGGCGATGGGCTGGTGTTAAATATTTATTTGGGCTTTTCTTGCTTTGCCTCTCTTTTGCAGGGGGAAAAAGAAGGCAGCTCACTGAAAGCATCAAAACTTTCAGGCTGTAAATATCCTCAAAAATTAACAGACAGGCCGTGTTTGCCAAAGTAGTGGTACCCAGTGCTGAGCCCATGACACTGTCAGCAGCAACTTTGCCACTGCCTTGGGGAGGTGTTGGATCCAGCCCCCAGACAGTGCTTGCACCATTAATCTGGAAAAAGAGAAACTTCAAACCCTGCGCCCCTAAATGTTTTCAGGAAATAAATGCATTAGCAAGCAGGATTGCCTCTTTAACAAAGGCCCTCAGGTGAGAATAATTAACTGCTAATACTGGATAATAAAATCTACATAAAAATAACAAGCTACAGGGCAAGGTTAAGGTTATTATATTGTGGTTGAACACGCAATTCTTCATACTTGGAATAAAGACTTTGTTATGTAAGCTGGCTTGGAAAGGTTTATGATGTCCTTGACTATTCCTTCCCTGATTTAAGAGCTTCAATTTGGCAAATGATGACAGGAAAGTGCATGTTTATCTGTTAGCAGCCCCAACTGGCTTTCTGAAATGAGTTGGTTTTGGGGGTTTTTTTTTGTTTTTTGGGGGGGGGTTGTTTGGAATTTTTTTGCATAATCATGGAGAATTAGGCATCAAGCTTCCAATTGCATTAATGAGAGCTTTGAGGTTTAATCTCATCCATTCCGCTTGAAAGACATGTTCTGCTATGCACTGAGATATGTTTTATGGTTATGGTTTTTTCCATGATATTTGCCCACCATGATAAATAATGCAAGCTATTTTTCAAAACTATCCATAAATAAAGAGGATTGGTTTGAGGTTTCAGAGATAAATTCTTCTTTTTAATGAGTCCTGCCTATCTCTGCCTTGTAAGTATGCAAACGGAGGACAATAAGAACAGAGACTGGCATGCACCACTTACTCATCTTTGCTCACTTATGATTCAGCAGCATATAAATTATCCCTAGAAAGGGGAAAAACACAGCCAGAAGCATCATAGTGAGAGTGCAGATTCCAAAGACCTTTGCAAGAGAGATTTTGCAAAGACAGTAATCAAGCTTTAATGTGGCTGCACTAAGGCAGTTGCAGAAAGATGTGTATTTTAGAAGTCTGGAATTGCCAGCAAAAGTAGAAGCAGCATGGTGGGTGAAAGTGTGATAGCTGTGAAGAAATACAGTCTCTAATTTTAAGGAGGAACAGACAATGCTTTCTAGGACTCTGGTGGGAATTCCAGTGTTACAGAGCTGATGCTATTGCAAATGGAGTAGGAGATGAAACCAGGCTGTGACTGGAAACAGCACAGTTTCTTTAATGCTAGAGGTGATATTGTAATGAATCTGTGGGCACCTTGACTTCATGGATGTCACTGTGTTGCCCATCATAGCTACTGAAAACTGCCTGGCCATGTCTGAGAATAAATGCCTCTCCGCTGCCTCAGAGGACCCAGCTCCTGCCATGGGCTGTGGAAGACTCTCTGCTGGAGTCTCCAGAAAGCATCTGAGTGGATCAGAGAAAATGTGATGGATGGTGGTGTCACTAGCTCTTAGTGCTGCCCTGCTTTGGTGGAGCACAGGGGATTGCTGTCCCCCCCGTTAGAGACCTTGATTGCAAACCCATCTCTGTATGAGTTTGCCTGTACCTCTGTGGCAGACTCTAACCTACAATGGATGATACTGGGACTAATACATTGTCAATGATTATAAATAAGCAAATCAATCAATTCATAAGAATTTTCATGATGTTCCCTGCGTAACTGTCAGTTTGGGGGAGTCTTTACTGTGGAGCTGGCCAAATGACCCAGAGGTCCCAGAGGAGCTAGTCTATGCAAGTGTCAAATGCTTGTTACATAAAAAATACTAAGCAGTTTTGGGGTGAGTCCTGTTACCCAAAAGTATTTTACGTAACAGCTTAAAGTCACTTGTAACTTCTTCAGAGACACCCACATGTTGTGGACACCTGGTTCAAAAGCAATCTCTTCCATTTTTCTCCTCAAAGTGCTTTAATATGTTTTAAGTTAGAGAGATACAGGAACCAGCAAAGCCTATTGCATGGCAACTCAATGACTTTTATGTACGTTCCGTTCTGGAAAAAAAGATGTGCCATCTTTTAGGCTTTCGTTTTGTAAAGACTGCAGGTTTTGTGGGATGTCGTGACAAGCAAGATGGAGCTGTCTCCTGAAGCTTAGCTTCCTGTTCAGGACCATGCTGAGCCATGCATTTTCACAACATGTTGGCTGAGACTGGGAAACAGTGACATTCACAGCCAGAAACAAGAAGGGAAAGTAATGCAGCTGAGTGAGCTTTAGGAGCTCTGATTTTAAGCTTCAGTCCCTTGAACATAGTTTGAAACCCCTGACAGCAAGGCTTTTCTCCACACAACACATTCTTAAGCATGGGAATTTTGTGGATGGTGAAAATGCACAATGTATTCAATTAGCCACTGAGTGATGCAGTGTGTGTGTGGCGGGGGGGGGGTGTGTCTTTATGAACCATCTTTATGAAGGGTTACTACATATGAATCCAGGTTCAGGGAGTCCTTGAGCCACAAATTTCTGAAGGTGGAGAGGTTAGTGGGGAAGCATCACCACCTCTGCACCTATCTCTTTCCTGGATGCGTGCTGCTGTGTCGTGTTGGAGAGAGGCTATGCCTTTGCTTTGAACTGCTCTGACCATTGATTCCAAAGAGATAATTGATCCCAAGGAGAATTATAGATTTTCAATGCTAGCAAGCAACAACATTGTTAAACCTTGGCTCCTCACAGCTGCCATCCCAAAAGCTTGATGACAGGGTCCCAGTTCTGCTAGGAGGCTCTAAGGAAGTGGTGGGAGAGGGGGAAATGAATCCTGTGCGCAGTGAGCCCCTTGTCCTCCCAGCACCTGACTGTGCTGACCTGGGAGGTGCTGAAGAAGGTCTGAAACAAAGTGGCTCTCATTTCTGTTTCTTTGTAACTGAGGCCCCCAGTTCCTAGTGACAATCTTTTGCAAGTGGTTGGCTGTAGTGTATTTCTATACTATCCGCTTTGCTTTGAGTAAAGTTGACTCTGTAAGTAAAGCAAAAACAATTATGAGAACCGAATGCTTCTCTGTGATCTGTATAATAGAGTATCACAGGGGTAAACCAGGGAAACAAGTGCGTGCAAATAATAGCAGAGTGAGTGATGGTTTTGGGTAGGTATTGAACATTTAAGAAGGCAACCTTAGATAAACAAATAAAGACTAGGATAAATACTAGTAATACATATTTTGGAAGAAAATATTCTAAAATATTAAATGATGAAAGTTCAGGAACAAGAAATACTGCAGGTGATGGGGAGGTGAGTGGTGTGAAAGGATTATGCAAAGATCTGTGGCTGCTGTGAAGAGGCTCTGGAGTGGCTACCAAGCAAGAATCACTTGCAGTTTCCAGGTGAAATGCAAGGGCAGAAAGACAGTGTAATGAGCTAATGGTCAGCAAAGGGGCTAGGGGAACCAGCAAGGCTTCTGCAAATATATCCCGATTAAAAAAAAAAAAAATGCTACAGTGACAGTAGATTCCATTAGTAAATGACGAGGGGAGAGAAATTAATGACTTAAAAATGGCAAAGACACTCAACTCCTTTGTTAGATCTATCTTCAAGATGAAAAATGCATAAATGAAGTTTGAATAATTAGTAAGGGGTGAAGACACTGTTGGAATTACTACTGATAAAGACCTGTTAATAGAGAACTTGGACAATGCAAACAAAGACACAGTTACCCAAAGTTCAGGGAATTAGCTAACCTGTTTGATGAACGAAGGTAATTTCTAAAGAAAAAAAAAATCATTGCTAATAGGGAATATAGCTAATGGGCATAGTGACTGACCGAGCAAATGTAAATCCTAGCAGGGTAACTGGATGAAAATACAAAGAGAGGGAAGAAGAAGGGTTATTAAATGCAATAGTTCCCATGGCATCCCTTGAATTTGCAGATAAACTTCTTGTGACTTTACTTCCTGAAGGATAAAAACCTTGTTCAGTGAGCTTGATGATTTCTAAAAATATGTTTTGCTGGGCAGTCTCTTTCAAGCAAAATCTGGCTTGGTTCATGATTAAAGGGGCAGGATGGCCCACACAGCTGGGAAGCAAAACCTTTTGCTAAAATTCTTTGAAGTAGGCACTAATATCTGGGTTTGCTCTGCATCTTATCATGTACACAGCTAGTGTCACACATATAACGGGTACCTGCCTGTAGGCAGTATCAGTCTTTAGGAAAAATGACATATATTAATATTTATATTTGTCAGTCGATAATAACAGTTGTGATTGCCACACAATTATACATAATACATATGTTTACATAATTAATAACAGCATTAGAAAACATTCACCTTTTTACTTAATGATGAACAGATTGATTTTGTGTTTACATAGGTTGCTATTTCTCCTAAATGGAAGCATGAGTGGTCTGGATGGATGTCAACTCACTAATTTTCTGGGGAATTTGGGAGTGAGTTAAGACTCCAGCGTGGCACCAGCATAGCAGCACACATTGCTAAATGGAAGATGTTATATTACCACTTCTGTTTCCTTCAAGATAGGTCCCATTCCTCGTTGGACTGGAGGTCTGATGCCGCAGGCTGGTAGATGAGGACCCCCCTGAAGACATCTGAGCAGGACGATGGCTACAGGAGGAAGAGGAGCCTCCAGCAGGACGTCCATCTGCAGGAGTCTGCCGCATGGTGTACATGGAGCCCATGCAACTGAAGGCAGAATCGGCAGGATCCACGCTGTACCGTTTCATGTTCGCGGGGCCAACCAAGTAGTCCTCAGGTATGGCCGTTTCTGCTCGGGAAGACAAGACATAAAAGAAACATCAGTAAAACAGAACCAATTTTAATTCAGCCCTTGAAAAAATTATATATATTCTTTTGCCAAAAATCCCTTTTTTTGGCAAAAATGTAAACTCCATTTTCAACTTTCTGTACAGACAGCTGGCTCCAGGAAGGATCCTTGCTGAGAATTAATAAATAAGGAAGGGAAGCACAACCACTCAGAAGTCAGTACAGTCACAACAGGGAAACTATGGCTTGATGTGACTCATCTGTGTCAGCTTATAGCAATATTCTTCATAAAGTCCTGGGCCACTGACCGGTAGGTCCCATTTGCCTTACTCCTCAGATACCACCAAGGCTGGAGGACTGTGCAATTACTGTTTGCTCTGTCTTTCATTTAAAAACATGAAAGTTGAAAGGAAGAAGGCAGAGGAAGACAACTGGACAGGCAGTTTGTTGCATTTGTAATGCCTGGCAGCCAGTAGAAGGGAATGAAGGTAATAAACTAAAGTATTCTGGCTGCAATTACCAAAATTAATCAGAAAATATACTCAGCTGCAGACATCCATCAGGCCCAGTATTCCACAAGGAGAAGAGGCTTGATGGCTGACAAGCATTCCCGAGGTTTATCATGGGCAGAGATGTGTGAGTCACTTAGACCCAGCTCAGGTTCAGGACACATGTGCCAGCATCATGGACCACTGCAAACCATTGCTCTGGTTCCTCTCCTCTGCATTGCATTTTGTGCACTGTGTAGGAGCTAAATACCTTGCTTTTCAGACCCCTCCCAATAAACCAAATTTTGCACTTATAGACCTGTTTTAGACCCTTATATTCCCCTTTGCTTGCGAGGTCTAACATACAGGCACGAAGCAGGTCTAGCCCCAGGTTTTGCATTACACAGACTTGTTTTTCTAGTTCCCCTCAGACCTAGGTCTAGGTCCACCAGTCCCAGTCTCCTCCCAACAGGCCTCAATATCCAAGCTCCTTCCTACTTGCCTTTTTGTCTTCACAAAATATAATCAAAACTCTTCCTCCTCTTCATCCCCACCGCTGCTCTCCCTGCAAAACCAGCCCTCCCCTCACACAGCCCCAGGACCCTCTCCTCCACCAGCACCTCTCCGAGATCCAAACCTTCACATAACCCCTACAAATACAGGCAACCGGCTCTTCAGAGGTTCCCACTCTCACTGGATGAGATGAGGTGTTAACATCTGCCCCCAGAGTAGGAAGGTGCCTCCCATTGCCCCACAACATTTCTTTGAGCTGTTGAAAATGCCACTTTGCTCATCATGTGTACTGTCGCTCCAGAGACACCTGAGCAGGTTGAAGTTACCCCCATGGTTTCACACATCTCCTTCCCTGCCTGAACAACACCCGCCTCCTGATGTATTGCGTAGCCTTATTGAGTAACAGAAAGAATTTATGCTGTAATTTATGCTACAAGACCCAAACCCATTGCTAATAGGTGTTGAGGCTGTATATAATAGAATTTTCCTTTTAATTTTCATTTTTACTCTGTTTCTTTGAAAGAAAAACCTTGGCAGCTCTGTACAGTAGTTGATGTTAAACAAACATGATTTAGTTTGACAACTCAAATACTCAAGAGTTCTGCCATGCCAGCATCCTGGCTCGTGTGTCAAGCGACAGGACAGATTTTTGTTAGATGATTGCCTGACTTCATTTTCTTGCTGCTGTCTTTTAAAACTCTGTCCCATCTTGGGCCAAGGCTGGACTCGCCATAAGGCAAATATCAGATCTGAAGGACAGCTGTAAATGTGAAGTTTCCTCGCTGTTGGGTACTTGCATTTCCAACTGCAAGTAACTTGCCGTTAGCAAGGCTTTTTTCCCTTAGATAATTTGGATCCTGACAGTGTGCAGTCAGGTATCCTGCTGCTTTCTGCCAGAGATTTCTGAGATTGATTCTCACCCAAGTACAGACAGGGTACAATTCAATTGAATTCAATGGAGTTCAGCTAACGTGACACTAGCCTAAGAGAAATAAGAATCAGACATTCTGAACCTTTCTCCCTAACCTCCAACAGATGCCAAAATTGTATAGCAATTGAGCTAAATACCTTGCTTTTCAGACTCCTCCCAATAAACCAAAGAAAATCCAATCAAGCCTCCTCATTCAAAGGAATTTAATTACTGTGTAGAACACTTGCAATAAAAGGCTCTTACGCATAAAGAAGACAGCTCTTTCTGCAGCATTCTGCCTGCACCGCATGGAATAATTATGCCTCTTGTGAATCATTACCTCTTTATTCCAGGAAAAGAATTCTCTTTTAATATGATTACAATATGAAGAAGACACAGACTATCAAAACAACAAACAGTGCATTAAAAGAGCCCTGCTAAATAAACAGCATACAGCTTTTATTACTATGGATATAAATTACTCCAAAATTTTTGAGTAGACACCAGGGATTTTTTGACTGATGTCAGACTCGCTCAGTAGTCTGTGTGAAATAAGACATGTGCGTGAAATCTCTCCGTGGAAGGACACCCATGAGTTGTGTACAAGACTAAGACGAGGAGTCAGACACTGTCAGTTCTGTTCGTAACCCTGCCTAAGACTGTTTTCTTCATCTACATCAATTTATTCCACACGTCTCTGCTTTGGGCTCCAAAATGGGAGTAACGATGCCTGTTGCCACAGACCAGGCAGGAGCCTCCTTTTATTAGTGTTTGAAACATGCTCCAGTGGAAGGCACTATGGGAATTTGAAAAGTCATATCCACGTCTTCATTGAACAGAGGGGAGCAGGGATCATCTCAAGCAGCCAGGTTTCTAAGCAATCCTTTTCAGAGCTCCTGATCTTCGATTTGATCATCAGAGTCACCTCCTCCTGACCAAAAGAAGCTCTTGATGAAATGGAGGATGCAGATTAGGAAAAAGGAGACTGTGCATTCAAGTATGTGTGGTTACAGGTTTTTAATCATACAGTTTTCAAAGATGCTGGTCAGCTGGTCAGCTTCTGTGCTCCCTGCTGAGTGTGGGCTGCTTTGTAAAACTGCGTGAGCTGGTGCACCTTGAGAA
Organism: Falco peregrinus; assembly: GCF_023634155.1. Taxonomy (NCBI): domain Eukaryota; kingdom Metazoa; phylum Chordata; class Aves; order Falconiformes; family Falconidae; genus Falco; species Falco peregrinus. The sequence goes on from NC_073727.1 coordinate 25,214,952, forward strand.
ACCATGTCTCCATGAGCCCATGCCCTGCAACAGTCTGTCCACCCCCAGAAGAGACCCACATGTGGAAGGGAAGAGGCAGGCAGGCCCAGGGGACTTCCAGGGCACAGAGACATTCATTATACCCAGTGACACTTCAGGGCAGGAGAAGACATCTGCATTTTCTGACCCCTCTCGCAGCAGCAAAGAAGGAGGTGAAGGTGACCAGGGACAGTCTGTATGGGTTCACCAAGGATCAGTCACACCTGACCAACCTGATTGCCTTCTATTGTAAAGCAACTGGATTTGTGAGCAAAGGGAGAGCAGTGGATGCCATTTGCCTTGACTTCATCAAGGCTTTCAGCACCATCTCCCACCATAGTCTTGCATCCAAGTTAGAACATTATGCCTGGGATGAGTGAGAAGCTGGTTTGATGATCAGGCTTAGTGGGTGGTAGTTAATATGTTGTATGGAGGCCAGTAAAAAGTGGGGTACTGCAGGGGTCTAACCTGGCATCCAGGTTTGGTCTCTGAGATACCAGACAGACATGGACAAATGGGGGAGTTTAGCAGAGGGCCATCAAGATGCCTGGGGCCTGGAGCACATGCCCTGTTAGGAGAGGCTGGGGGAACAGGGCTTGTTCAGCCTGGGGGAGAGGCAGCTTGTGGGTAGGAACCAGCAGCCCCACAGGACCCGTGGGGAGGTCTCCAAGAAGATGGAGCCAGGCTATTCACAGTGGTGCACAGCAGGAGAACAAGACACAACAGGAAAAAAAAATTAAAATGAAAACTTCAGACTGGAGATAAGGAGGAACCAGTTCCCCATGAGGGCAGTGGGGTGGTGGCAGAGGCTGCCGGGAGAGACCATACAGGCTCTGGCACGGGAGTTTTTCCAGACCCAGCTGGACAAAGCCCTGAGCAACCTGTTCTGACCCCATAGCTGACCCTGCTTTGGGCACGGGCTTGGGCCAGATCCCTCCTAGGGTCCCTTCACACCTGAATTGTCCTCTGATTCTATGACTGACATTGCCACTCCAAGAAGCAGCCACAGAGGGTGGGGGATGACTGTGGCAAGGGCTCATGTAAGGGGTCCAGGGCCCCCCACAGTGGCACAGGAGGCAGCAGGATGGATGGGCTCCACTGTCCAAAAACTATAAAAGGCTGTGGAAGCTTGTTGTGTTTATATTTCTCCAGCTCCTTGTTTAGTTTGTATCACAGAGAAGCTGCATCAGTTGGGGCTCCATCAATGACATGTATGAAAATATCTGCATTTTGTAAGCTCCCAGAAGGCCTTGTAAAGTGTACGGCTTTCACAGCTACTAATCCCACTTCGGCCAATTAGGGGAAAACATGTTTTCTAAGACAATAGAAGAAAATATAACTCTCTATTGAGGTTTAAAATGCAACAGTTTCATAAATCTGTAGCTTAGCCCTTCTGCATTCTGTCGCACTTCTGTATTTTATTTTCTAGGTAGTCAGCAGAAGGGCACACACTAGTAAGAAATTAGTACACAATGTTTTAAAGCAGGATTTATGAGAAAGCTGCTTCAAGCCTTTGCTTTGAGCACAGTAGTCTCCGTAATAACTGTTCACCATCCTGAGATGCTCAAGCTGTCTTGGCATAGTTTTCCTTTTCATGAATGGTCCACAGGCAACTGGATTGAAAAGTCCAAGGCTGTTACATCCAGCACACCTTAAAATGCAGCAAAGGGAGGAAGGAAAAAAACAACTGCTTTCCTAATTTAAAAACGTACATTTCTTTAGATGAGTTTCTTTAAAGTAGCAGCTTGTATGGTTCCTAGCCAAATTCCTGAAGATGGGTCAGTTGAGAGTTAAAACAGCATGAGAACCTGCAGTTCATCGCAGCTCTGCTGGAGACCTCTGGAGTAACCTTAGTCTGGTTATTCATCATCTCTGGACCCCAGTTCTCCATTAGGATGAAAAAAAAATGCTTGTTTTTCTCTCACCTCTGTAAAAAGTCCTTTGCCTTGGTGATATCTGTGCCACTACTGTGTGCCACATTGAAGTATACTGCATGTGTGATGCAGAACACATACAGTGGACCTTTGGTAGCATCTGGGAATAGAGACACTCCAGAAAGACCAAAAAAGGTTGCCTCTGATTATGCATTAGGAAAGCAAATGAAAATCAATTTTAAGTTAAGCAGGAAATTAAAGAGAACATACACCCAGGAAAGATGATCCATAGCTGACGTTTTCCTCAGCAGATCTAATCCCTCATTTTTTCTTCTTTATCTTAAAAACCCACAAACATTCTGCTAAAATCTAGCCTATAAGTAAAAGCTCTTTCTGCACTCCAAAGACACTCTAGTCTGCCTCCTCTCCTCCCAGGCCAAACACATCTTGTGTTGCTTTTCCCACCTCCTGGTACTCCCACATAATTTCTCACGTTAGATCCCTCTCTCCCTTTACCTGTTCCAGGGTCCCTTCCCTTATACAACGTACTTGCTCCTCCCCTTGTTCTTCACCATCATCTCTTCCTACTGCTCCTTCCATCGTATTCCCACCATCTCAACCTTGCTGTAATGCTGCTTTACCACACCAGCAGAATCACCCTTTCCGTTTTGCCAGCTATTTTCCTGTCTCCTGTTTTCCCTCCTCCTTGCATTGCTGACCTGCATAGCCATTTCTATCGCAGGCTGTTCCCCTTCCATCCATCTCACACTTTCATTCATCCAGCTTTCCCTTTCCTGATACCCCCATGGCTTTCTCTGGGTTTGTCCCCACGTTGTTGCTTGGACAGCAGAGCCCAGGGTCAGGGCAGTGAACTGGGACCAGGGTCCCCATATCCAGTCAACATGATTTGTCCTGCACAGCCATGGAGTGGCTGCCTCCAGGTGAAGGTTGCATGGGGCACTGATGGAAACATGCACCCCTACATCTGAGCACACTGCACACTGATCCCCAAACCAGGGAGGTCCTCTTTTACACACCGCTAGCTTCCTGGGACAACTGCCCTTCCTTCTAGGCCAATACTTCCATGTAATTTCATAACCTTTTACTCCACCACCTGCAATGCTCAATCATTTGCATTTGCTCTAATTAAATTCCCCATTAATTTCTTTTTGTCACAGTCAATACAGATTTTTCTTTCTTTCTTTCTTCCTTTCTTCCTTCCTTTCCTTCTTCCTTTCTTTCTTCCTTTCTTCCTTCCTTCCTTTCTTCCTTCCTTCCTTTCCTTCTTCCTTTCTTTCTTCCTTTCTTCCTTCCTTCCTTCCTTTCTTCCTTCCTTCCTTTCTTTCCTTCTTTCTTTCTTTCTTTCTTTCTTTCTTTTCTTTCTCTTTTCTCTGTTCCACTCTTTCTTTTTTCTGTCATCTCCTATTCCTTATATCATTTAGTGATGACTTTGCCCTCTGACCCTTCCCTGTACCTTTTTAAGTGCTACCATAAATTTTCTATAATGGGTTGACCAAATGTGAACTCCATATTTTAAGTGGCATGATATCATAGCTTCCTCAGACCTCTCCTCTCCCCAGCCAGGGCCAGCCTTTTTCATCTCCCAGTCATTCTGAGAGGAGCCAGCCACAGTGTCGAAATCCTATTGAAAGACTGCTCGTACAGTTTTATCTTCCCTTGTGTTTTATAGTTCCTCAGCTTGGCTCCAGGTCCCCACATCCAGGCATTTGCCCTGTCTGGGAGGGAGTGGGAGGGGACAGTCTTAAGCAGCTGTGGAGTTTAGAAACCCTGCATCTCAGCCTTCATGGGAGGAAAAATGCAAGTGGGGAAACACAAAAAACAAATGCAGAAATGCAGAAGGAAATAGTTCAGGTGAGTTTAATCACCAGTTTGATCTAGAGTAAACTGGAGGGGGAGAAAGCAGAAATCTAAACAGTATTTAAGAGTGTGAAAGGTATTGCTTGGTTCTGAGCTGCTATCTTCTGTTTTAACATCAGCTCTTAAAAGATTAAAAAATAACTTTTTCTCTGTCTGCCAAACAGAAATGGACCATGGACCTTATCTTCCTTGTAGCTTGAGCCTGCATGCATCTACCTAAAGATAAGAGCTTCGTATGATGGATTAAGACTTTCCAGCTTTGCCTGCTGTGATTTACTCTGGGATTACAGCACCGGCCCATTCCTTTTAGGACCATTGCCCATCCAGACATGCAGCACAATGAAAATATGATGTCACCCCTTAGCAGGCATTTCTACATCATATTAACACCACCCTCTGGTGTACGCATCTGCACCCTGCACAGGTGGGCAAGGACTGAACCTTTTCCACACCAGCCTGTGGCTGCCATGGTTTGGCTGGATGACGAAAACATTACAGGGAGTGATATCTGGTTCATGGCAGCATTTGCTGCTCACCAAGGCAGAGTGGCATGGAGATGTGTCCCCAGGGAGCCACAGCATCCCTGAGGCTGCTGCAGAGAGGCAGAGAGTGAGCAGGCAGCCCAGGGCATCTGCTGACAGCGGTTCAGAGCTGTCATGACTGCGTTCTTCGGTCTATGGGATAACTTCTGCATGGCTTATAGGAACACACAATTGCATCCATGGGAAGAAAAAGGGGGTGTACTACTCAGTCAGAACAGGAAAATGTAAATAAGCCTCATCCAGTTGTGAATGTAGATATTATGAACACTGAAACCATGGTCACACTGTGGAGATAAAACCTGCAGTGAATTCTCCCGGGTTTAGTCTGGAGACTTTACTGCACCATGTATCATCTTGCTGTGTCCTAGCTGCTAAAAAATACTTTGCGGTAACTGAAATGCTGAATCCCCCAAGGAGAAGCTGCCAGTCAGTTAACATCAAGAATCTAAATTTTTTAGATAATTTTCTGAAATCCAGTGTTGTCCTGATTACAAGGACTTCAGCACAGGCAATTTTTTTTCATTATTTAAACGATTTCCCTTGAGTGTTTGCAGCCCAGACAACAGCCACATTGTGTTTAATGCAGTAGAACCAGGGAATGAAACCAGCTGGGAACAGATTAACACAGTTTTATTGCCCAAACTGAGTAAAAAGGTAGAGTAAATTCACAAGCTAGCTGCTGACAAATATATTAGATTTAATAATAAAAGGTGCTCGTCTGTATAAATAACCTATCGAGATTTTTTTTAAGTGCTTGGAGATGATTGAGTAAACGTCTTGTGTTGCAATGGGGAGGTTTTAGTCCTGTTTTACAGAATAGGCAAATTGTTTAGGCACTGCATACCCTTGAGTGAAGGTAAAGGGATTTCAATGACATAGGGATCTGGCCTTTAGACAAAGTCATCCTTTGGTCTCTTCCTCCTAATTTCAGACCTGCTCCACCATCCTCTTCCTTTCTTCTTTGCCTTTATGTTACACCAAAGTGTACATGAAAAGGAGATTTATTGGGGTTGTATAGTTTTGTGTCTTAGCACAGCAATAGTTCTGCACTAGCAGAGGGAGACAGGAGAGGCTGTGATCGATCTTTTCTGTCTCCAGCTTCTAGCAGTACCTAGAGGGGCTTTTCTGTCCAGGTAGTTTATAATGCACTCCATATGCTTATAAATCAGCATTGATATAAGTCACAAAAAGCTGTATATAGAATAGACCAGTTAAAAATTACTCTGTTATTTGAGGATTTCAAGGTGTCATATACTGGGATTCTCTGCAGCGGAAGAACATATTGTGTTGCTGTTCTGCTACAGCCATGATGAATCTCCCTGAACTATATTGCTTAGTACTGCCTTAAAATATTTAACAGCAATTTTTTGTTTGAAAAACAAGTAATTTGAGACACAAGAAGTGAGATGTCTAGAGCAAAGTGCAGTAATTGGAAAATAAGCTGTGTTTGCCCATTAATAACTGATGATCTCATCCAGAAATTAGGCAGAGTACATATAAAGCATGAGCCTGTACATGTGTTAATATGTAGGTATAAGGTCTTCTATAACATCTTTGGTTCATTTCTACCTGCCCAGTGCTCCAGCTCAGCTGAACTTTCTGTTTCCTCTGGGGGTTCTTCTGCCATATAAATACAACATAGCTGGGCCCTTAGTTCCCCTTTACAAATCCTTTCTTTTCCTGCCTTCTCAGCTACTGCTTCTGATGTCACTGGCCAATCTCAGTCCCAGCAGCTAGGAGCTCACCAATTCCCCTTTCTTGGAGGGATTTTTTTTCTTTCCTCTCCCCACGATCCCAGAGAGCCAGTTTCCCTTCACACCAGTGTGCCATGTCCCTGGGAAGCTGGGCTTGCTGCGGAACACCATCCCAGGACTCACCCCCAGCCTCGCTACATTTTCCTTAACTTTGGCTTCTCTGCTAAGTCTAAGCAAGCCACTGCCACCTTTTTGTTTAAATTACTTCTGTAACCTTGCTTCTTCCATGAAGAAACCCACCATAAAGTACCCGGTTCCCCAAACCTTGACCTGCAGCTTATTTTCAGTGAGAGGTGGGGACATATTTCTCTTGCCCAGCTGCTGGTGGTGCAGCTCCTTGCCTTGCACCCTTACCTTTCTAATTGCTGCCCATGGCCAGCACCATCCCGGCACCAACACCAAACCGCACATCGCTGCCAACAGTTTGTTTCTGTTACTCTCTTAATTGCTTAAATCTCCTGCTCTGCACTCATTTTGCCAACAGATGAATGTTCTTCAGGCAGATGCTGTGTGATACTACTTTCCAAAAGGCACTTTGATGTACTCCATATAATTACCACAAACAAATAAATCCTAAGGAGCTGGGGAGCACTGTTGATTAAACAGAGGCCAAGACTTTAAAAAAAAAAAAAAAAAAAAAAGAAGAATGTTTTATTTCCATGGAACTGGAAGTGCCGTTGTGTGTGGGTTTCCATTTATTTTGTAGTGAATTGGAAAAGGATAGAGAGAAACAGAAGGTAAATAAAGACAGATAAAGGAGGGGGAGCCTTTTCACCTTTTAAACTAAAAGACTAAAAAAGATAGCAACATGGGGGAGGAGAAAAACTCAGCTGAAAAACTGAAGAACATTGAAGCAAAAACCAGTAACGTCCCCTGAAAAAAATTCTGCATCAGCTTTGAAACCTGTCGAATGGGAACAGCTTAAACACAAGGCTCCCCTTCCCCCCTCCCAGCTGGCTCTGCTTCCTCCCATGGAGGTGCAAGCCCAGGCGCTGCCATGGGTGTAACTCACCAGGCAGTCCCAGAAGCAAAGGCCCTCTCATCCACATTCACAAAACTTGAGCAAGTATTCATCTCTCTTCCAAAACATTTCTTGTTTTGTCGTTTACTTCGTAATGGCTGGCCTTGCTAAGTCTTACAACCCTGCCAAAACCGATCTTTCTGTAACCCCGGCTGCGACAGCAACCCAGCAGCAAGGAGCTACACATCTAATTGCCCATGGGTTTCACAAGCTATCAGAACTTACACCAATACATTGCCCGCCGCTCCCAAGCGATGTTACCTAACGTGGCTTGAACCAGCACAAGGCAAGGAACCTGGGGATCATCTTTTTCTCCCCTCGCATCTATGAAAAATCTGGTGGGTCATGCTGGCTAATCCATATGGCACTTGGATGGGGGTAGGTTTTTCATCATCCGGTCTGGCCTGTGGCCTGCTGATCTGACTGCTTGAAATAGGGGTATACTAGATCACAGGTATTTATGTCAATACTTAAAAAGTTTAGGAATGGAAAATCCTGTTTCAGCTTTAAGCTATTTAAAATCAAAGCCCAGACTCCTAACTTCAGACATCTCCTGAAGGAATCATATAGCTCTGTGGAAAAGTCTTAACCAGCTAAAACAAAGTTAAAAGTTAAAACAGAGTTACAATCACAGGATTTACCTGGCCAAGTCTCTAAAAGAATGTCCGTGCTTCCTCCACGTGACTACCCATGTGAAGTTTGAATTGAATGCTTATAGCCAGGGTATTTTTTTCTGTAGTGAATATGATCTCATCCATCATGCTTCAAGCATTTACGTCAATCATTTAATCCACATTCCTTACACGTACCCTTTGATATGGAGAAATAAAGCATCTTTTTTCCCTTCTTTACGCTCAGTTTCATAGCTTAGCTCTCTCTTCTAGCCTCCATGGCTGCAGCCCAGGCAAACTCCAGCACAGTGCCTCTGCCGTGGCTCTGAGCACATCTTGGGCTGAAGGGCAAAAGGCTCTTCTGGCTCCTCCTCAGCCACTGCGGGGAGCAGGGTGCCTACCCCCCTGGAGGGTAGCTTTTCAAAAAGGATGGATTTTCTTGCACCCCCTCAAGGCCATGAAGGTAAAACAACCCGGCAGAAGGTGGGAAGGAGGACTTCCCCTGAGCTGACTGCTGGAGGGATGTCTGCCTATAGCTTCAGGGCTTGGCATCCACAAGGAAATACGATTTCATCAACTTAAAGGAACAGAAAGGGACTCTTTCTTCATTTGGGGGTTAGCAAACTAGTCACACAGTCAGAAGGGGCAATTTAGCCAGTTCTACCAATTCTGCAGATTTCAGGCAAATTCAAGTGACTTTCATCTTTCCCATCCATCTCTTATTTTTCCTCCTGACAGGATTTGCCCCTTAGTACACGTTTCGTTAGTTTCTCCTGGTCTGGGTTTAAAGGGCCCGAATGCTAAAGCCTCTACTAGCAGCCTTGTGAAACCCCTCCACATGAGCATTGCCTTTGGTCTCCTTTCTCTCACCCTCCTGCTTTTACTTCCTACCTTTTGTACCATCCGAAACTTTTCCTGCCTCTCCCCAGGTTTCTGGATGACAACACGCAACTCCAGCTGCAGTTACCTTTTTCTGCTCTGCCACAGTTACCACCCTGGACGCCTCATTTCAGGAAGCCAGTCCTGGGGATAGCACTCCAGCTGCAGGCAGGAGACCTCAGTGGTGTGGTCCCTAGTGGCCAGCCTGCTGATGGATGCACAGACTCATGCAAAGGAAGGAAGGAAGGTGGAAGGAAGCAAGGAATGCAACCATCCCATCCTTTCTCTGCTCTACTTCAGGCTCTGCCATCAATTCAAATGCCCCAAAGACCAGACAAACTTCTTATGACTTCGCTGTGGCTGGATGGCTTGTGCAGTTCCTCTGCTCCCTCTTTAAAGAGTGACCTTAATATTTTATTTATTGTCTAAAGGATAATGTTCATGGTAGAGGAATATATGAGGCAATAAATGGCCTTTGCAGATAATTAAATGCTGAAGAGAACCAAAGCTATTGATAGCCATAAAAGCCATTTATTCTGAGTGTGCTGAGAAGCCAGGAGCGCTGTTTCTCATAGCATGCAACAAGACAAGATTAAACTCGCCACGGTACTAGAAAGAGGAAAGACAACATTTTTCCTGCCCTCTTAGGGCTTGAAATTTCTGAGCTGCTGTTTATTTCGTGCTTGGAACAGAAAATATTGATTGTAATAATATGTGGTTTTCTATCGTGTTATTCTTTTTTTCCTAGCTGTTTTAAAGGTGCTTTGCACGCGGTGGCAAGAATTATAGCCCTCCTTGGACAGGTGCTCAAAAAAAGGCACAGCAGGGAAGGGTGATGTGGCCACAATATCAGTGGGAAAGTCTCTGACAAAATCCAGCTCCCAGCCTAGTGTCTTGCCTGCCAGTCACACTCTCATAGTGCATTGCTATGGTACTTCTCATACCAGCTTTTCAAGTGCTTGTAGATAGGAAGAGCCCATCTTCCTATATATAGAGGCATTGATGTAGCATAGGATACCTCTACCTTCTGCTGTGCTTCTGCTCCATATGGGACCCTACGTCCAGCCACTGCCAGAAAAAGAGATGCTGTTCTCCTATGGACAGTGGTAGGGTACACCGTATGGTATCTATGCATACAAATTTGCTTTGTCCATGGTGAAAGGAGAAAGGCTGGGGACCTTATTTACAGACCTTCCTGTCTTCCCCCCACCCACAATGAGGACAAGGATACAGGGTGGTCACGGGAGTCCTTGCATAAAGAAAGACTTGTTGCTGATACATGCAGCCGTGCTTTTCTGCATGGAGCACAGAAATCATTGAACACCACAAAATGACCCAAACCCAAGATTCAAGACAGAAAGAGCAAGGAAAGAATTGCCTGAAAGGGAAAATAAGAAGATGATTATCAAGTTTGATGTTTCCCTCATAAGATAAATTACTTTGATTTCTGTGCCCACTATCATGCTGGCAAGTTTCATAGCAAACGTTTTCTTCTGAAAAAATAACAGTCTAACATAGCATAGGTGCATGTCAGCAGTATGTAGGTGTTCCAGAAATGTCCTTTTCCCATGCTCACATCTAAGCCTCCATGAGCTTAGCATAGTGAAGCATAATGAAAGCTGAACACAGAGGGTGTGGATGGAAGCACTTCACAGGATCTCTGTTGGCTTCTCATCCATGTAGCCCCTGGCACACTTCACAGAATTTTCTGCAGAGGTCACCCAGATCATCCCATCATTTTAGTTCAAACTGCAGTACCACTGTCATGGAAAATTCTGGGGTGCACGTCCAGAGGTGCTTTGAACCCCAGTGCTGTGGGGATGGGTAACATCTCAGGATTTGCTGTAATGCAGATCTGAAGCTGGGTAGGGAACTTCTTGGATGAAGTCCTGGGAGTCATCCCCACAGCTGCTTCCCACAGATTGCTCCTATAGGTCAGAAAGTCCCCTCACAGCTGAGCAAGGGCCATGGAGTATGTTCCCAGAAGTGCCAAGACCAGGCAGTGAAGCCACTGATGTTGGGAGAGGTCTGGAGGGGGACCCTTGCCCCATATGTGGGGCTGCTGGGTGCTGGTGTAAGAGGCGCTGGCAGGGCAGGCAGAGCACAGGGGCTCAGGAGCAGGGAGGGCAATGCACAGCCAGCCAGGATCATTGCAGAGGCTGGTGCTGGGTACAGACGGCTAAGCGCATACTTCTCAGACATGTAAAACATTGTTGTAAGTGATATATGCATAATCAACAAATCCCACCTGGCCTGTATGCAGCCATTAGCATCTGGCAGTTTACTGTGAGCACAGGTGAATAATGGCTTAGGGGCATGTGCTTTGGGGCAAGGTTGAAAGGTGACTCCTGTGTGGTGTAAGAGGATTAATATGACTGGACACGATGTTGGCTTCCGCTCTCACTTCTGTCAGTGTAAATCAAGAGTAACTACACCAAAGTCAATACATGTATTCAATTCATTGGTACATAGGGGCTGAAACACACATGATTTTAAAAGAGCGAGCATCTCGATTACAAGCTGGAGAACAGAAACAATGAAAAATGTGGCTGCTTTGCATGGCTTCCTGCAGTGCTTTATTATGGTCCTGCTCCTTCCGTGCAAGCTCTATCCCAACAGGCACTCTCATAGACCTGTCTGAGAGAAGAGCTCCTACTATCCTCATTATTGCCACCACAGGGAAACCCCATCTCTGTTCTGTGTGGCAGAGGTCCCCTCTGTGCTGGCCTTGCTGCAGAGAAACACTGGCTCCCAGGGAGGTGGAAGGAGATTTAGGCAATGCAGTATTAAACATAAACTCAGTGGCTTAAGCCCCAGTGCCTAAAACTGGAGTTATTCCACTGATGCCAGCAGAGCTCTTTAATACAGCCTGACATGATGAACAAGAATATTATGTACCTGCCTGACTCTGGCTGAGCACAGCATGAAAGGGCATGAGGCCATCACTCCAGTTCCTCTGCCACACAACCACAGACAGACAGCCCTGAGCTGGGCCCAAGCTGCCGTGGGGAAGAGGCAGCTTTTCCCCTTTCCAAAATTCTCCATTTCAAGGACTTTATGTGTCAGAGTTAATTTCTCCTTCCATGCCTCCATGTGTGCTCTGGGGCCAAGCAGTAATCTTGTAGGTGGGTTTTCCAAACTACATGGCTGCACTGAAACCAGCCCCCAGCTCTCCAGCCTGCATCCTGGGGCCCACAGCGGCACAGACAGCAGGTTAGCTGGTGAAGCTGCTGAACTGTCCCCCAGCCACCCCCAGGCCCATGGATAGGCTTCAGCAGAGCAACGCAGGTTCACCAAATTTAGTACACCAGGTTGGTGGTTAGAGGAGTGCTGAAAGTGTCCTCAAACCCTGTCTCACTCTATTTCTGTTAATCTTTGGTAGAAGGAGAGTCCTCCTTTGGGGCTGCCAGCTCAGACAGCCACCTGAGAACCTGCCCACTCTGGAAATGGCACTGCTCATCACAGCCTCCCTCACTGTTGGACTCCCGCATCCTCACTTCAACAGGGTATCACCCAAATCTCTGCAGGTCATGCTGACCCACCCTACGGCTCTTGGCCTATCAGGCCAGTGGTTATCAGACCCCAGGTGATCAAGCTGGAAGAGTTCTAACCACATGTATAACCGCTACACTCAGCTATTTCAAAGCTCACATTCTCCACTGTACCATAGTGCTGCTGGTGATGGAGATATAAAAGCCCCAGGACTCACTGCCTCTTCCCTCAGGCAGCAGGGAGCAGAGCCCAGGCCAACACCAGCCCTGACCAATACTGCCAAGCCCATGCTGCCTCCGGGGGGCTGTTAATTGCCTGCCCCCCGCCCCCTGCTTCAGCAGTGGGAGACCCAGAGAGCAGCAGCCTTCCCTACAGCCATGTCTCCGAGCTCGAGCTCATGGCAATGGTGTCAGGGACATCTGCATTGAAATTACATAGGGAGGGAGATGCTCAGAGTGTAACAGCCACTGTAAAAACTCCAGTTGTGGAGTTGCCTTCCGTCACATACAGCCTTGCCATGCAAAGGAAAATGCAAATGTACATGCAAATTAAAATGCAAATGCAAGGCCTCCTGGGCTGCATTCACTCAGTGCTACAGAAATCCCCTGACCTCTCAGAAACATTCAGGTTGCTGCAAATGTCCTAGTCCAGAGGAAAAAATAATGCTGCTTTTCAATCTGGGCTCCCGCTGATCCTCCCCTATGTGTAAGAGTGGCAGCTGGATTTCTTTGCACGATAAAACAAATTCTGCACTTTGTGCACAGCCCACTCTCAGCTTTGGCGTGCAAAGCATACACTTAGGGTCTTCCTGGAAAACAAGCAATGCATGGATCATAATTGTGGACACTAAAACACCTTTCTTTCAGCTGCCAGCATATATCTGCCATTAAACTGAATGCATGAGAGACAATGCACTCCCCAAACACCCACAGCGTTGTTAATAAAAGAGAAGGAAAAATAATTTAAGTCAGGAGGAAGCCTGCAGGTGAAGCAGAGGTTCAGGGCCATAACTTGGCAATGTCGGTTTTCTGTAAACTAACTTTTGTGCTGTCCATAGTAGGGCCCCAGGACAGCTTTCTGACCTCTGATTGCAGATGTGGGCTGCAGGCATAGTCCAGCTCCATGGGGGCTGCACTGGAGTGGGGACAAGAAGGAAGACCAGGCATGCCATCCACCTGGGAGCCTGGTGCTGCTCAGGGCACGCGCCTCTCTGGACCACTCCTTGGGTGCATCTGCCCCATGCCACAGCCCCTCCAGGCTTCACCCCACACGGTCAAGCACTGAGGCAGGGACCTTACTGGTGGCCACAGGCATTTTAAGCTAGGAGAAACACTCCCACAAGTAGCAAAGCAAGCCCCTTAGCAGTCACAACTCATATTTAGGTTTACACTCATGGACAGAGGTGACAGATCGGGACCCAGGCTGAGTGTGCTACAGCTAATAATGTTACTTTAGATTTATGCTAATGGAACTGACCCAAAACTTCATTCTGTGGGTGGCTCTCTCCCCTCACCCGGTAAGAGGTCCCCTTGAGTGAAGGCAGACCATGCTGCTTTGCAGATGACCCTTAAAACAAGCGGCATGCAAGTGGGGAAGCACACAGGCAACAAAGTGCTGAGGCAGTGCCAGGTCAGAGCATAGCCATTACGGCGGTGATTCATGCTGCAGTGACACCAAAGTGTGGGCTGGGGTCCACATGCTCACCCGGTCGCCCACCTCTTGTTGCAGACAATGGGCTAAGGCAGTGCCTGAGGAGAAGGGTCTGGGGTGCAGGGACAGGCAATGCTCTGCAGCAGGTCTGCAAGCAGAGGAGGCTTGGTAGTCAGTGGAGAACCTGTAGTGTCTAATATGGTGGTTGAGCTGGATGGAGAGAGAAATTTCCCCTCTACCTCCCTGCCTGCCTGAAGCTTGGAGGAACCTAATCCCTTCGAGGCTTCTACCCCTATTCTTGATGAGACCAAAAGTTACAACAGACAGAAACAAGGACAATGGGATCATATGAGCCTTGTTGCCTTAGGAAAAGAGATAAAAGAAATAAAAAGGTAGGTAATAATTGAAAAAAAAATATCCCTGTCTGTGCTGGGCCTCCTCAACACAGTGATTCTCACCTGAAAGCCTCCTCTGTAGCCACTGGGAAAAATATTGCAAATCAGCCTGCTGACTCCCTCTGGAAAGGTCCCACACAGACCTGCAGTTCTCTAGCATATACAATACAGGACCAAAAAAAGACAGGCATTTCTTCAGCCCTGTTAAATCTTTATCCCAAGCTGATCAAGCAGCCTACCTGCCTCCATCCGTCTGTTTTCATACACCTCTGGGCTTTCTGACACGGCATCGTACTGCTGGAAAGGCTGGTTGCTGAAGAGATTGTCACATAAGAGGCTGCGACAGAGCTTCTTCAGGAAACGCAGGACATACCCGATGCTGTTCACTACCAGCAGGCTCAGGAGATGCTGCTTCCCCTCAAACGAAGCTGAAACTGGAAAGCAAGCAGGAGCAATTCAATACCTGAGGATGCACAGCAGGAGGAGGAATGACAGCAGGGGAAAAGATTTCACACAAGTATTTGTATGTCTTAAAATATTTTACATAATTACTCCACCTGAAGCAGAAAATAAACTGGAGGAGCTTAAGGAGCTGTTTGTGTGACCCAGATCACCTTCGCCCTGGAGCTCTGAAAGGTGCCTATTGGCATGGCCAGCAGTGCAAGGATTTCTAATACATGCATCCAACTGAAAACTGTATTGTATGATTGGAAGGAGGAAATTATGATACCCTGGTCTAAGGAAGGGGAAAGAAAGTGATCTGCCAATGATGGACTGGCTATTAGGCTGACTTCAGCAATACCCAAGGTTTTAAAAGGTAATGGGGAGACAAGAATTAAAGACATGGCTGCGAATGAATAAAAGGTACCAGGGTTGTACTGATGAGACAGCTACTAGCTTCATCATGGGCCTTTATTTACTGATTTTGTTGCATTTATTGGCAAGGGAGGGCTGACAGTTGCGGTCTATCTGGAATTCAGTGAAATATGAGTAAACTTTGTTGAACTGGCAATTATTGCGTGTGAAAGGTGAGGCAGGAGATGGCAACAGGCTCTGCTGGCAGGAGACCCCAAGCACTGGAGAGGAACTGGCAGTGGTCCATGCTGGCACAAAAAGATTTTGTTGATGCTGTAAGTTAGGAGGCATTATTAACAGAGAAGAGGACTGGGAGACTGCACAGAAAGGACTGGCTGATCTTGAGCTCTGCAATAATAAAAATGGGTGGAAAAATACTAGAAAGTACGCAGCAATCCATAGGTTTTTGAGGAGGCTCAATATGAACTGATGGGAGGAGAAATTATGGGACAGGCTCACCAGATGCCCATAAGCCACCAAGGTGACATGGTGATGAAAAAGATGTATTTCAAGGAGGTATTGAACAAAGCATTTCTATGGGGGACAAAGGAGTGTCAATTCCACTACATAAAGTCCTGGTAAAGTGTGAGCTGGACTGGTGGACACCATTCTGGTCATCCAGGCTTGAGAAGGGTGAATTCACATTTGCAGAGGTGCACAGCCAGGCCACAGTGATGTTCAGGGAACAGAAAGTTTCCCTGTGGCACTGCAGCCATCACCACCTCTGCTACATGGGGCTGTGGGAAGACACTTGCACTTTCACCAATCCATCGATCTTCCTCACAATGCAGAGACGAACTGAAAGAAATTTCACTTCTGAATATACTGAAATATAGTTTCAGAAAGTATTTTGGCCTAGCAGAATGAGGACTGCCCTCTAGAAATACATCAAAGATTGAACTCAAAGATGAGAGCAGAG
Organism: Falco peregrinus; assembly: GCF_023634155.1. Classification (NCBI taxonomy): domain Eukaryota; kingdom Metazoa; phylum Chordata; class Aves; order Falconiformes; family Falconidae; genus Falco; species Falco peregrinus. The sequence goes on from NC_073727.1 coordinate 25,230,840, forward strand.
CATTAAACTCCTGAACAAAGATGTCAGGGAATATATTCAGCCAAGAATGAAAAAATGCATAGGTCCCAGCCATAAGAGGTGGAGGGGTCACAACAGACCCCCCAAGATCAATTGTAGCAGGACACACTCAGGTGTCAACAGGTTTGCAGGGAGGACTACATAATATGGCTGCCTGAACTCCACCACCCAGAAGTTTTTTTCCAGTCCTACAGCCTCCAGTCACTATTAGTGAGTATAAATCACATTGTTAGGGTTATAATCTTTGGGATAGCTTCAGAGATTTCCTGCTGGCCTGAGCTGCTGTAAGAGATCCTGCTCCACAGCCATTTGAGCATCTGTAAGCCAAGCCATGGGAAGATTGTAAAGCCCATGACAAAGTCTGTCTGTGCTGCTGCTGGGCTGGGAGTGAGCTGCAATCTCAGAGCTACGCTATGACTATGAGGCCATTCACGCCTCCTCACTGATTAGAAGAGGCATGAAGCTGGGAACAATGTTGACCAGGTGCTTTTAGCTCAGGTAGCTGAAGCTGAGCCAGCTCAGAGGAACTGAAAGCAAGGGGTCTGGCAGGCTTGGGGCACAATGTGACTCTCCTGCTTGTAATTAAAATCATATATGCAGGACAGAACCAGGCAAAAATGAAGTTTTGCACCAAATTGCTTCAGTCTTGTATTTCTGTGAACAAATCTGGATCATTCTTAGATGTCCCCTAGGGAAGGCACACCTGTGATAAGAGAGAACTAGAGGAGAGGGAAGAAGCAGGATTTATATGCTGCACAGAGGGCCAGAGCCTGGGCTCCCACACAAGAGCGTCCCAATGGCACAGCTGAGCTGCTGTTGTTCCTGCAAAACTGATTGGACTTGTGGTCCTTGGCTTCATGTTCATGCCTGACTCATCCCCGACAGCTCATTGGAGAGCGTTGTTCCTGTATTCCCATCATTGTTTCATTCCCACTGCATCACCATGTGGAAAAACAATGTTGTGACACAAAAGTCTTGCTGTGATTAAAAGAAAAGTTCGTGTTCAGTCTGAGAGCCAGACCAGGGGATTCAGCGTGGGGCATGGGAGACTCATCAGGATACAGCGAGAAGTGTCACTGTGGGAAGATGAGGAGCTCCTGGGAGGTTCCCTGTGATCTCCAATTCCTCTGATATATTTGTATAGTCCTGCCATATGGGGAATTGCCACAGGACTTTTGCAATTCTTACAGCTGAGAACAGATTTGGCTTATGAGCTGCATGCGGAAGACACACCAGCAGCTGAACTCTGTGTGAGTTTTCCTTTAGAGCAACATGTGTCGGCAACGTGAGGCATGGAGAGGGCTCGCAATGCTGCTCATCCTTGTCTGGCTGACTGAAAGACTCAGCTCACAGGCCTGGCCTCAGCACTTTCGAAGAGTGGTAAACGTAGGGCTCTGGAGCTAGCCCTGTTCCTCCCCTGAATCACCACTTTACCGATATACTTTCATCTGACACTGAGGCAATTCCTGCAGCTGCTCATTTCACAAAGGTGCAAGTGATGCTCAAAGCTGGTTGCCAGCCCACTGATGTGAATGGGGCAGCTCGGACAGTCAGAACTGGGGATCAGGTTAAGATTCCAAGCACTTCCCAAGTGGCCAGCCACCCCTTACAAAAATGCTTTACCTGACACCATCTCGCCTCCATAGCCCTGCTTGATGAGTGAGAAGACTGCCTTTTGCTGGAGCGCGCAGTCGATGCATGCCTGCACAGCCTGCTGCAGCGCTGCGGCCGGCCTCTCGGGACCGAAGTGCTCCGGGAGCTGCTGCACTTTTTTTCTGTCAAGGTATGGCCCCACCTTCGCTTGTTTGTTGACATAAATGCAGACTGTAGGCACAAAATCCCAACAAGGTTATTACAAAATGGCCCTGAGAGCATCCTAGCAAATGCTAGCTTTATACATTTCTATTTCTTTCACAAGCTCTTACACTCACTGGTGGATTGCTGCCATTTGCACAGCCAGGCTTCCCTGCACTGATCACCCCTTGCCTAAGTGAGGTGAGCTGAGTCTTGCTCAGTGTCACAGGTGAGGATAAGCCACATGCAACCAAAGCAGCTCCTGTATCTCCTGTATGTGCCTGGGGGCTGCTCTCTTGCAGACTGCCTTGTCCATGCAGCTGGTGACCAGAAAAAATGCCCAAGGAGTGCAGGACAGTGACTAGCCAGGGTGACCTTACAGCAACAGGTAAACTCCAGCCTGAGGTGTGTTTGGGGTTTTTTTGGTTTTTTCCTGTGTTTTCAGACCGGCTCACTGAGAGGCCCTCTAAGAAGCGCTGCTCTGAGATGGGTTTTGGGAGACTTTGGATCCTTGCTACTTCTGACCTTTATGCAGCTGTAATTTCTGGAGGGTTATGCTGCCCTGAGCTGCACAGTGCCGTGGCAGACACTGTGGTCTTTGGAAGCTTCCTGACCCTCCATGTCCACCCCAGCGCTCTGCAAACAGCATCACCTCGAGGGAGACTGTACATCATGTGCAGTGCTAAATCCCCATTTGGGACCACATCTGCACAGCTGGGCTCTGCAAGGGATGTCCCCAGCTCTCCGCAGCCAAGCCCTGCATGCCTCCTTTCATACGGCATCACCTGCAAAGGCAGATTTTCTACGTGCTACCAGGCTTGCTGGCAGTAGCCAAAAAATCAGTGTTCCCCTCTCACTAGCATGAGCTTATTTTAAGCTTGGAACTGTGTCTTGGAGGAAGCAGAGATAATACTGTGGTAACTAAGGGCGGCTGAGACACAGCCTAAAGTCAGGCTAAAGTGAGACATATTATAATAGCTGGCTGAGTGTGCTCGAGCTGTCATCTCTCAAACAATATAACATTATCCTCTGACAGAAATCAGATATGTGACAAAAAAAACCCATCAAGCAGAGTGGAGGACATGATGACAGCTGTGTAAAGTTGGAAATAATTTACAGTTTGCATCACCGTAATGAAAATCTAGTGTGACTGTCAACAGCACACTCTGCTACCCCATCTCTCACTGAACAGCAGACGAGGCTCAAGCAGTATATCCTGGGTAAACAGGAGGATAATAGCAATCATACTTATCATTACATAGCACTTTACACTTTGTAAGCACCAAACAAACAAAGGGATAATGGAAAGACAGCAGCAGCATGCATGAATTGCCTGAGCGGGGGGACGGGGGACACGACTGTCAGGGTGCAGTTTGCCACCATGCCAAACCTCACTGAATCTGCAGGATGTGGCTTCTGCTGTGACAAGCCACCGGTTTTGCCCAGGGCTCAGCTGCAGAAGGGACCCCGAAGCCTGCAGGCAGCGTGCTAGGTCCCTCGCTGGGGAGCAAGGGCCCCTATAGTCCTTTTGGTGCAGACAGAGAGGTAAAGGTTGGCTTGAGCCTGCCTCCACCTCCTGCAGACCTTGCTCTGGCGGGAGCCTACACACACCGTTGGGAAGGTGGTTGGAGAAAAGGTGTTGGCGGCATGGGGTGGGCAGATGGAGGTACGGGCATCACATCCACAGAGCCTGAAATGCCCCATGGAGCCTCTGCCTCTGCAGCCACACCGGTGATCTAGTGGGGCTGGTGGACTGTGCCACCCTGTCCCCCTCCAAAAGTGGCACCAGGCGCACCACGCAGGGCAGCACTATGAAACACCACTTGGCTAATGTTTGCCATGTGCCTTGCAGTCTTCAGATGTGGAGGGATAAATGAGAATAAAATATATTATTATCGTCATCATCACTACGTTTACTATCATTCTGCTACCAGAGCAGATGGAAAACTTCCTCTCTGTGCATCCCAGCTAAGAAATAATGGGATTTATGTGTTGTGTTTAGATTCTAATGTTATCTAATCCATTTCTCTGCTGAAATCTCAGGGTAAATCAACCATCTTGTTGATTTTCTTCTCATTTACATCAATTTAAAAGCATTGACCTATGGTACTTCTGGTAACAGAAGCAAAAAAAGAATCAGGTTGTGCTTTCCCTGGCTACAGTCAGAAATAACCAGGTCTGCTGCTGTGATAAGGCACTAGGGTTTATGTCCTGGTAACCCTGCCTACAGTCAGAACATGGCTTCTCCATCCTTCTCCCCAGAGCTGTAACAGATGCTTCATGTTCACACCGGGGTTTAGTCTGGTCATTGCAACCCATTTGGTGGGGTGAGTGTTCGGTATAAAATGGTAGCATTCATGGGATGTTGATGTCTGCATTTCAAGGAGAATGGATCTGCAGTCTCCACTAAGCTTGACGCATGGCAGTCAAAATATATTCTTGCAGGACATGTCTGTTCTTTTTCACTGGCCGCCAGTCTAATCTGCAAACATCCCATTTTCATGAGCTCCACCTGTTCTGGAAAGCACAGCCTCCGGCTGGCAGCCCATGGTTCCTGCTCACCCCTTGGCCAAGGAGCACTTGAGGCTGGGTACCTGTGAGAGCCTGTGGCGTGGCCGAGCTGGGTATCGTAGCTGCATCCTGGGGGATGGAACTAATATCTGGCTCCGGTGTGCTTCTCGGCGGAGAGATTGCTAAGGGAGTCATCAGGACACGAGATTTCAGCTGCAAAAAATAACCAGTTGGGTAATGAAAGTACACACAAGATATTCCAATTTTATTCCATGTATGTCACGCCCCATGAACTCCCACTCATTAGCAATCTGCTATTGCATCACTTTCTCCAGGCCAGGAGCATCCGTTCTGCTCCCGGTGGGATACTGGAGCCTGAAGCCTGACTGATTTGCAGCAGACAGCAACACCTTAAGTTATGGGATGCAAATATTATGCCACCCACCGGGTAGTTATTTACACCTGAGCAAATTGGTTCTAACACTCTAACAAATCAGTGCAATGGCATTTTACGACCCATTTCATGTGGGTGTAAACAATTCTCCGCAACTCAGAAAAATGGGGTCTTTAGCTACATCATAATTTAGGGCCAAATTCTGCTCTTGGTTACAGAGGTGTAAATCTTGTGTAAATCCAGTGGCACCAAGAGGCTACTTTGGGCTGACACCCATGTAAATAAGTTCAGACCATGGTCTGTAGTGTGTTATTACCAGGTAGTAAATACAAACTGCTGCACTGTTGCACCCAGTAATCTTCATGACCTGCAGCCTGGCTTGGAGAAGTGAAACACGATGGGAATTTACGGTGCAATATCACTACATCTTTATGCTGCCAGTACCTGGCAACATCTCACCAGTCAGGTGATGATCAGGTCCTCACAATTATAAAGAGCTGACGTGATGGATGTGACCTGAAGGTACCACTCTTGCTTTTCCTTTTGCTATGAAGGGAAGCCGGGGGAAAGCAGAAAGCCAAGCATGCAGCTGGCTGGTTTGTATATTTACATATACTACACCGAGCTGTTCTTCTGGCAGGTGATATTTTTGTTGTGGCTGTTTTTCAGTGGCCAAAGGTAAAAATGCTATAAGTAACAAGCATAAGAATGAAAAGGAATTTTTAGCCCTATTAAGTTAGCAGAATATTGCTTCTCTCAGAGCTTACATCCAAGCTGGAAATAATGTACAAAGCATATTTTAGGTAGAAATAAAGCCAGACCACTACCTACTAAGAAAAAAACCTTGAGCAAGTCCCAGTGAAGAGCAGAAGTCATTTTGGATAAATATTCATGTTGTGCATGACTACGATTACAACTGTGAAATAATGGTCACTGTTTCAGTGTAACTAAAAACAGAAAACTGGGGGAGAGGGAAGGCTGTCAGGCTAGGTACCATCCAAGTGGGTTGTCTACCATTACATCTGTGGGAGTTTGGGTCATTCCCCAGTTACTGGTTTATCCCAGCAAGGGCTTCACTAAGAAGGAATTCAGGGTCTCCTTTGCTTTCAGTAGCACAGCAGCCTGTGCTGGGATGGTACCCATCAAAACAAACAAAAAGGCCATCTTTGTTGAGATGGGTGAAATTTTTGCCTGTCGGACCTCCACCAGGCCCTTCCTGAACTGGTTCCTTTATGCAACCTAGAGTTTCCCTCAGAGAAGTTCCTGTGGAAAGATGTGCCCAATAAGCTCAGATGGAAACAAAAGCTATCTCCATCACCCAGGCACCATCCCCTGCAGGGCACTGCTCAGCGTCTGGGCAGAGACGGTATTCCACCTGCCTCAGAAGTGCCAGGCACCACCTCCACATCGTGTCACTGCCTTCCATCCCCTGGGGCAGGCTAAATCCCTTTGGATTTAGCCTAAACAAGGGCAAAAAAGTTCAGTAAGTGAATCTAAGACAAACTATGGATTTGACCTCCTGCTGTATGGCGGCCATAGGGTACTGGGGACCATGAGCTGGTCTCTGGCTAGTGCCAGCAGCCCTCACGTGCCTGTGTTGTCCTGTTTTTGTAGGTTGTCTTGCCTTCAGATTGGGATCAGAAAAGAACAGGAAAGTGCTGTTGATTTGTTTTCTAAGCAATTAAAATAAATGGGAGGAAAACAGCGTTTCAAAAATCAAGGTACTCATCCAGTTTGGGGGTTATCCCATGTAGGAAGGTGAGAACCAGCATGATTTGTTATTTTCTTTAGCAACACGTCAATGACTCGCTTTTCTATGATTAAGTGGCTTGGCACTATGAAACTTTGGAGACCCCCTATGCTGGGCTTCCAGGCTTGCTTTTGATCATACACGTATATGCATATATAATAAATGCATATATACATGTGTGTTTGTGCATAGTATATACACCAATATAAAAGTATATACATTTGTATAGAGATGTACCTGTATACTTGTATATATATTTATATATACATATACATAAAAATAAATATATGCACTCACACATGCACATATCTATATAGACACTATTTTGGAAACAGCACACCTAGTAACTTCTGTTTCACTTGCATGTTGGCTCCTTAACATCCTTACTGGCTCACAGCCCTGTGGCCCCAAACACGGGCGCACAAGTACCCTCTCCAGCCTTTGAGCCTCGTGCACCGTCTGAGTGTGTGCTGCCCCAGCAGCACCACCAGCCCAGCGGAGGTGGGACAGTGCCCAGCAGACCTCTTTCTCCACCTGTTCCCTGGGTCTTGGAGGCCCAGGCAGTCTTGTGTTCAAGAGCAATTAAACAGAGGGAAAGACTTGTGTAAACCCTGTAGCTTGGAAGCCCCTTCTTGGCAGTTTGCCCTTTTAGCAAACAGTTTACTGCAAACTTAATAGCAACGGTATGTGCTCTACAGCCTCTGGATACAGATAAATGCCATTTTGTTAGGGGTAGCAGAGGATGTGCCTTCATTAGATCAAAATAAAACAATGCCCGATTACAAGAGACGGTACACTAGCAAACATGGCTTAAATACCTCCCGGGCACTGAAACCCTGAGTAGTCCCTGAATATTGCCAAGTGTAAATCTGAAAGTATTTCATTTAAAGATGTCTTTTCTTGGACTGATTCTTCTCTATCAAAAAGCCAACCCAATCAACCAGCTGACTGAGAGCTTGGCAGTAGAGAGTACATATGCATGAAAGTGAAAAAAAGCAGTGAAGGAAAGAGAAAGAGAAAAAAAGAGACAGAAAGTCTGTCAGAGCACTTTGGGAAATCCTCACGGTAAGGCATTTGAATCAACTTTTGAATATCAACTGTCATAGGTTTTATTATGCACAGCATGAGATGTAAAAGGCAATGGTTGCTTTAAAACAAGATGTACAACCAATCCCTCCACTCTTATGGATCTTCTACCATGGAAAAGAGATCAGACAAAGCTGATCAGGGATTTAGGGTAGGAAATAAATGTGTCTGCTTCACCAAAGTCACAGTGCTTTAGATGCAGAAAAAGCACGGGCTTTTGTGCCATTGATGCCAGCTAGGGGCCTCTGTGAGTATGCAGTGGCCGAGGCAGGGAGGACCCTGTTGAGTTCTGGAGTTTCTGTTACAACCTGCACACCTCTTCAGAACAGTCAGGACTCATCTAGGTGGTATTTCCATCATCCCGCACCAAAAAAAAAAAAAGTGAAAGAGGGGAAGAACATTTCCTGGATAACTTTTTTTTTTTTCCAATTCTGAACAAGTTCTCTGCCAGCTTGTATAATAAAATGGACAGGAAAGAAACAAGATGAATCACAGTGCAAACTTTCCCTGTAATTTTCTTAAACAACTTGGATCGTAGGTCCTCATCTTTATGGCTCCTAGTTCTCCTGTACTGGTTATCCCTTGTCCTGACAAAAAATTTGCTAGAAAAGGCTGGGGTTCACCATGTCCCCATGGGCTTGTGTCCTTCCAGCCAGGAGGGCAGAGGCATCTCCTGGCCACAACAGCTTTTGCTGCTGGAGAGAAAACAACCTCCTGCCTCTGCAGATGTGCACGCAGATGTGCACCAAGGTGAGTGCCTGGGCCAGCCTGTTCCTGCTGTGTAGGTTTCCAATGGCTGGGCAGAAAGGTGCCATTAAACTTGCACCAGGGAAGCACAGAGCTTCCGAGTACATGTTTTGGGGTCCTTGGCTGCACCCCGCGCTCTTTGTGCATTTGGCTGCCGGTGAGGAGGCTCAGCACGAGGCAAGTCAGGGCTTAGCTCAGTCACCAGGGGCAAAGAGGGGTCAGTGCTGTGCTGGCAAAGGCAAAACACAATCCAAGGTCTTCCCCATCTTTTCTTCTGGTGTCATGCAATACCTTTCTTCCGCGCAGCAGATGATGCAGGGGAGTCTGCACACAGCCTCCTACATCTAAGTGTTTTGCAGTGAACGAGGCACTCCCTGAGAGGAGCATATGCAACCTTCAACTCCAAGGCACTATCCTTGTCCTGTGAACTTTTACAGGACAGGTGAACAACCAGGGCACTTTAAGGTTGTCTGTGCAATCTCGGTCCTAGCATGTCCGAATCCTGACTGCTTGTTTGTCATCATTAATAGTGGCTTCCAGGGCAGCAGGGGAACCTGTGCCCTGTCATGGAAACTGTCACTCCACATGCTGCCCTGCACAGGGCAACTCTCACTGCCCACTCGGCCTGGCAGGAGCTTGCAAGGTCCGGGCCGACCACTGACCCCGGGGCTGGGGCCATCTCCCCAAGCAGGAGATGCTGCAGCAGCATGGCCGGGGGACAAACTGCCCTCAGGCTGCTCGGATGGGGCCATCGCTTGTCTGCCTGCTGGGAGGGATGTGATGGTCTTTGCTGCAGCCTTGCCCCGTGCGCATCTTGCTCCGATGTCCTCCAGCACCGCGCGTCGCCCACGGTGCTAACACAGACTGCCCTCACGCAGGTCTTCAAGGCAGCTCTTTGGGGCTGCCCCTCACTTACAGCCAGAGAAATAAAACTGATCCACCTACTAACCTCCCTGCTGCTGACAGAATAGACTTTTTCCTAGAGATTTAAACAGTCAGAAAGATGTATTTAGGGAAAATACAGAATTTTATGGCAAATAGCTTGGCATTAGGTGCAAACAGTTTTTTGAAAAACAACTGATGAAATTTTATACCAAAGGTGAAAAAATAAATGGGATGGTGAAGAAAAGGACTTTGCCTGGTGGTGAAGCGTGATAAAATATCATTTTAGGAAGACATAGGTATTTGCTTTGATGTTAATGAAAACAGGCAATGGGTCATCTGGCTATAAAAAGCATGTGATTAAAAATGCCTATTATTCACATCTTGGCCAAATAAATTTAAATCTAGACTGTAAATTCCTAGTTTTCTAAAAATTCAGAAGGTTTTTTTCATCTGTTCTGTAATGATTCATCTATGTGGTTGCTATAAAGAATTTGGTTGTCTGCCATTTGGGCAGGGAGTCATTTTTTAAAATGCATTTAAGTCTCATGGTATCTGAAAGTCACACAATTAGCGAGCTAATTAAATCAAGCTAGAGTTCCCTATCAAAAGATGTAATCTTTGACTCGTGCTGGGGAAGCGTTTTTGATGGAGAGGGGTTCACTTCAGCTAAGCACACAGCGTACAAAAGCACCTCACAGAAAACGTCACTTTGGTGTATGAATCCTCTAGCGCAAATAAACAGCGCCAGGCCAGATGCCACGGGTGCTTCAGCTCCAGAAACTCAAGCCATCGGTTATAAAAGGGTGCCTTTATACTCACTGCCACTCACCAAGAAATAACACCATCCCAAATTCACTGCCAAAGGAGGGATGCCACTGCCTCCCCACTAAGTCCCTAGGGACCAGAAGGAGACGTGTGGCACCCAGCTGGGGGAAAAGTTTCCCTTCAGAAGGAGAGGGGGCAACAGCAATCAAGTGCTCAGCCACCCAGGTCTGACATACAATGTTACTGCAGCATTTTAGGAAATTTAAGTCTCCCTTTTCACTTCTCCTACTTACAAATATGTGGTGGTTGGTGAAAGGCTTTTTCACAGGTGGGTGGGTATATTTGAGGTGCAAGAGAACATACTCCCTAGCAATATTTTTTGTCAAATGACAAATCAAGTATGAATGCAGGAGTAAGAAATGTGGGTCTGCAAGACAAGCAGGGGCAGAAGGGATGTGGTCTGCCAAAATTCTTCATTGTGGTATTTGGCAAATCACTTAATCATCTCAGGGACTCAATTTCACCACATCTCCAAATCATTATCCCAAATTTGGATGGCTTTGATCTAAAGAGCCTACAAGTGACCCAGATTTACTGGTAATAATTTAAATTATTACTTGTAATAAATAAAGGGAAATAAATATAATAAATAATAAACTTGTAATAACAAGTACCTCAAGTAAAACAATTCAGATGTCTCTGTCCCAGAGTTTTAAGCTAGCACTGAAGTGAAAAATAGTTAAGTATTTCCATATCTCAGATTTTACAAAACACTACAGCATTTGCCCCAGTCTTAGCCTGGACAAGCAGCTCTGTTTTGGACTACCGCTACAGAATTCTGTGGTAACCCCAAGAGGGACACCTGAGCCTGCTGTCAGGTTGGCTCTGCTCGGCTGCTGCTGTGGTATCATTCACGTTACCAAAGCTAAGGCTTTTCAGAAGAAATGGGAAACTGCAGCTGGAACTGTTTCTTAGCTATGCAAGGTCTGTTTTCAGCACACACTGAAACACACTTCAAAATGTGCCCCCATAGCAGAGAGGGGTATAGATGAAGTAGGGAGAGACACAGGAGGAGGCAGAAGATGAGCAGAAGGCATTAAGGGCTGAGGTACTGATGTCTACTGCAGTAGGTGTTGCACAGGGGGATGCAGAGGAGCAGGGGATTCTGGAAATGGGATGCGGAGATGTGGTGAGGAGGGCTTGCCTGGAAATGAGAGAGGAGGGAGGAAGGAGGATGGAGGATGGGAGGAAGAAGAAGGTCTGGCAGGAGGCAAAAAGAAGGGAAGAGCAACAATAAAGGTAGCCGGCTCTAGATAAAGCCCAAACCCGAGGAGCTGAGACATTTGGTCCCTGTACATGGAACTCAGCCAGCAGCACTGTGCATGGAGTCTTGCTGCCTCCCACGAACTGAGGGAGACCCAGGGAAGAGCCGGGCAACAACTGGGGCCAAGACCTTCTCCAGGGAAGGCTGGGGCAGGCCCTGTGCATGCACTGCTTCTGTTACTCTCTTTTCTGTTCAGATATCAGGAACTTAACCAGCTATTATTTTCTGACAGTCAGTAATTTGCCCTCCTTGTAACAGACTGCATGTCTGTACCCGTTCCCACTAAAAACAAGGAACGGGCACAGCAAACATGCATGGTGCCCCTAGCTGGCTGCAGGCAGAGATGGAGAGAATGATGGAGCAGTCTACTGACAAGATCTCTTACTACAATGCAGCTCTTTTTCACTCCCCAAAATAAATTCTCCTCCACTCAGCATCATGGTCCCATTTTTGCCTGGTCTGAGGCATGATGGTGCTGCCAGTGCTGAGCGCAAGGGGGGCACAGTGGGAGAGCCCCAGCCTGCTGGCACCGTGCTTAAGCAAGGGCAAATAGCTTGGTTTTTTCAAAGAAAGGGTTGCTTTCTTTACTCCTGCCTCCTCATTGGGGTCACATTGAGAGCTGTGCATGATTTTCCCCCAAAGTGAGCAGACTAATATTCAAAACTGCCTTTCCCTCAGTAAGAGAAATCTCATTACTTTCTAAAATGTCCTTTTTTTTTTCCTCCTTTGGAAATTAGCTTTATTTCCTCCTTTTATTCCCACTTGCCTATATTCCTTTCCTTTTCCTTCTCTTTCTTATTTCATTTCTAATCACCATTAGTGAGAAAGAAGAAAAAAAGTGAGAAGGAAGAAAAAAGTGACGAGAGAGAAACACTTCCCAGCAGCTGCGCAGCCATCTCGCACAACACTGCACAAGGCAAGTTCTTTTCAGACACGCAAATTAAAACAACTGTAAACTTTAGAAAAATAGATTTCCTCCATTTTTCACTATCTCAGGTAGAAGACAAACCGGCTTCTCTTACTTTTTTTGTATTGTTCTGCCCCACGCTTGCGCAGCTTTGCCTCCATTCCTGCATTTCACCTGAAATTCTAGGAGAAAATGTATTAAAACCAGCAGGAGGTGGAGAAGGAGTGTGAAAATCACGTATCTACCTTGTACCCGGGTTTTCTCCCTCTCTTCTTTGGGATCTTCACGACCGGCAAAGCGCCAGCTGGTGCTGAGTAGAGGTTGTGAACAGTCATTTTGATGGGCGCCGGCTGGAGTGGGGGTCGCCCTCGCTTCCTCCCCACTCTGGGGGACTGCATCTCCCCGGGGGCCAGGCTGGGTGGCAGGCACGGCAAGTGGCTCATCTGCCCCGGGGCTGCCGATCAACCAAAAGGGAGAGAAAAAAAGGAGGGGGAAACAGAGCTTTTTATTCATTTTTCAGTTTAGGTTTTTCATCTGAAGGCAGCTTTCTCGTGCTGCCATTTTCCTATTGCCATCAGTTATAAAGCGGAGCAAGAAATATGCCACAGATGTGCACTCCTGGGTGGGATTCACCTAACCACAGCTGGATCAGTTCCTCCAAAGTGGGACAAAACCCTTGCCATGCCCGTTTCCCTCTGTTGACCATGAATACAGTACAGGGAGCTGGCTCAGGTGGAGATGTCTCTCTTGCAGATGTCTAATAGGTGAATCCCTCAACAGCCACCTTGACCCTGCATCCTGCAGATAAGCATGATGAAGGCGTGAGCTTGTACCCACCAGTCAGTGCCTGCTTTCAGAGGTGATTTGGAGTAGATGACCTCCTGAGGTCCCTGCCAACCTGATTTTTTCCGAATTGTGCGGTTCTGCAAATCCTCCCTCACCTCAGAAGTGCTACCCATACCAAAATGGACTTCCCTCCGCTTCATACGCAGCACTTCTGAGTGGGGAGGCTGAACTGGACCACAAGGTTGCTGGCACAAGGTAGCTGTGTTAAAGGAGAATTTCCAAACATTTACTCTCTGGAATTTTATAGCATCTGTTACCACGCATGTTAGTAGTGGGCTTTTGGATGTACTCCATCAAAAGCTGCTATTTCACCACAACTCCATGCAGCTGATGAAGTTGAGCAGGGGCAATGGAGTGGGATCTGGTCCATTTTCCTCTGTGCAGGTTTTAATAAAGGGAACAAATATGTAACCATACACAGAGTATCAAGGGAATATACAGCATCCTTAGCAGCTTCTGGCAAGGGTCATGTGCTAACAAAGGTCAATAAAAAAAAAAAAACAACTGCAGAAATACGTTTTCAAATGTTTGTCCAGGCATCTGCTTTCCTGTGCGTGGGCAGAATACTAGTCCCAGTCCTGCCTGCATACGTTGCTAGACATAGGGGTCTAAGCAATTCTCATGCTTTTATGATAAGCCTTGCAATGGCTGACGTTTTCAATTTCATGCTCCCTCAGGCCAGTGATAACAGAAGACTCCCTGCTCTCCATTTTTACAGGGCAGACTCATAGCTCTCTCAGATACAGACAAAAGCCTAAAGATGTGGTCCAAGAGCATCCACTAAGCTCAAAAAACATAAAGGAAGTAAAGGTTTGTTTATTACTACAACTACAATTTTTTACAACATCTACAAACTGTAAAATCTACAGATTTCTCACTACACTTCAAATCTCACAATTTCAGAACCCAGTGTGATCAGATTGATCAGAGCTGACATTGCTGGGAATGAAATCGGGGTTGCTTACCCACATAGTGGGGCAGGTACCACTTGATAGGGGTCTCTGGTGACAAGTGTCTGCAGCTGGGAGCTTCTCTGCTGCAAAAGCAAATACGTTTTGCCTAGTTAAAACTTCATAAGCATGACTAACAAGCAACTCGCTTCTCTGGTCTTATCCAGTCAGTACTTTACACAGTCTGCTGTAGGATAAGAAAAACAGAGGGCTTCTAGGTCTTCCCTCCAGTAAATGCATTTATTTGCAATATATTAAAAATTGGGGGGTGGGCGGTGGGTGTCAATAACTCTAGGGGTATCTGCTCAGTTCAGACAGATCCATTACATATGGCAGGACTTATAGATTGACTATAACATTTTCAGTCTTCAGCACTGGCTGCCTAAAACTTTCATGCAAACAGTGAATGTCTAACACCAGATCAGAGCACACCTGCAGTGCCTAATTTACCATATTGCCCAGGGCCACCGTGGTTGCACTCTTCAGGAATGCTCAGTCAGCTCAGGAACCACCTGAAAACCTGCCATGGGCTCTGATTTTTACCCAATGAAAGTCTCATATGTCTGCAGAGACTATACTTTCAGAGCTAAAAGCACCAGGCTTGCCACAGCAGGAGTCAAATGGAAAGGCTCTGTCTATCCTGAGCATCACTGCTTTCCTTCTGTCTTCAGCAGTGTGCATTTTCCTCCCTGTAGTGCTTTCTGAAGGACACCCTCGGTGTCTCTTCCACCTCCCAAAACAAAACATCCCCTCAGCGTTACATTACAGGCTGGCTGCAGGCAGGGAGTCCATCAGGAAAAGGAAATGCAAGGAGTTCCCTGGATTTGGCACAAAAACCCACTATGAAAGCCCGGTGCTTCAAGCTTTGCACTTTGTTCTGCTCTGAACAAAGCCTGGCACCACAAACATTCACAGGGGAGCTTGACAGGGGCCAAGGAAGACAAAACCCAGCCCAGGCTTGCCCCCCACCTGGGGAAGAGCAGTGGTTCCTGTGGTGGGGGCCACTGGTGGCCAGGAGGCTGTGAGACAGAGGATAGGATCTGCATTGAGCACCTCACTGCATTGCCTTTGCTGTATTCTCCTTCAATTGTAAAGGTAGCTGATGGCACCTCAGAAACTCAGAGTTAACAGTTCCTGAAGCAAAAGATCTGCTGACCTGGAGCACTTCTTTGACTGAAATGGGGTATTCTTTTGCAATTGGTGAAGTATAAAACACAGTGTGGTCAGGAAACACAGTAAATATTAGCAATCACGATTTTTTTGTCCTCTTTCTCTGCTCTCAATGCTTGTGACACTGTGCTTTGGCAAAACCTTGTAGAACTCCTTGCCACATGTGCTGACACACAAGACCCAACTGGGCTGCACACAAAATGTTCTCAGTGTAACATATTTGAATTGATATGGAAAAGACAAGAAATCAGCTGCAGTATACAAGTTGTTATTACACTTAATTACAAGCCCAACCATGACTTCATTCTTCTTTCTTGTATGCCAAGGGAAACGGAGAGCACCTTTGGTGGCATTTACTGTGTTACGCTGCTGCAGATCCTGGAAGGCAAGTGTGCTCCCCAGCCGTGGGGAAGGCAGCAAAGACGCAAAAATTGCCTCTGACAGTGCAGGGGTTACAGCACAACATCCTCTCACACGCAGGAGAAAGCTCTTAGGCAGGCTGGCAAAACACACAGTCAAATTGCAGGTTGGCCAGAGAGGCTAGAGGGACACATTTGTCTGACTGCCCCCCGATAAAGTCAGGGTGTTCCCTCAGAAGGACTTTAGTGGAGCAGCTCTGACTTTTGCCACAGCCGGGGCTCGACCCACAGCTCAGTGGCTGGAAAGCTTGGTGGCTTCAAGGCAAGTTAAGAGAACCTGATGCAATTTAAGGGCTAATTCAAGGAAGCAAATTACAGGCTACTAACAGAGGCACCGCCTCAGTTCAGGGAATCACTGTAGTACAGATAGCCTGGGGGAGTATTTTGGGAGGAAAATCAGTATTTGTTTGCCCTGTCCTTGTACTTTTCCTAAGGCACTAGCTTTGGATGGCCAAGGATGGTGCAGCTTCACTCTGACCTGGGTCTACCACTTTCCTATTCTTAGTTTAAAAATAACACAAGGAAATTGCTTTACATGTATGGCTTTTCATCACTTGCTAATGCAGGGCTACACACAGGGTAAGCTTTCCTTACTTGTCTTTCAAACATTGCCACCTGGAAATTTAATTTCCAACCTGCTTTCCACATTGCCCCATTATATCCCAGACAGGAGGCAGCAGAGGAACACCTCTCCCCACCCTGATACCTGGCCAAGCACTGCAGGAAGGGTGACATCTTGCCTCCTCCAGGAAGAGGAGGTTCTGCCGTGGCTTCAGAGGATCCTGAGGAGCACCCTGTCCACAGCAGTCTGCCCCCATGGAATGCTGGAGTGGAGAGAAAAACATGCACCAGACCGACACTGGAGACCTGCAGGATGTTTCTAACGGCCCGTGCTTTACACTGCACTTGCCCTGCATCACCGCTTACCATGGTAGAAACTATAGTTCAGGGGTCCTCAAACTTTTTAACCAGGGGGCCGGCGCACGGATGCAGTGGCAGGCAGTCATCTGCGGCTGCTTGGTTCCCCCCCCAACGCCGGGGGGGGGGGGGGGGGGAGTGAGGGGGTCTGTAAATACCAGGGGCCAGATTGAGGACCCTGGGGGGCCGTATCCAGCCCGCAGGCTGTAGTTTGAGGACCCCTGCTACAGTTGATAGCAGATGGAGCTACAGTGCATTTCCTCCCAAGCTGAGCATTTTTGATGGACTGCAAAGATCCGTTCTTAATAAAAATAAATGCCTGCAATAAATGCAGCTTTTAACCTGCGCTCCAGTAACTGCAAGGGCTGAAGGTAAAAATATCACATTAAATTTTATATCGGTAATTCCAGAGGATGATCGTTTAAACTTGGTTTACACCAGGTCTCGTGCAAACCCATGCCTGGACTGGCACAGAGATGATGCATAAGGAAGGAACAAGCTATTCGCGCCTTAAGCCAAAGGAGTGGCAAAAGTACAGCCCAGTAGAAAATCTCACAGCAGCTGAAGGAGAATGCCCTTCACTCCCAATATCGCCACCAACCCCAGCTGCAGAAGGACTCTGGCCCAGGAGTCCCTGCCAGCACTTGCAGCCCTGCCTCCAACTCTTGACTCCTGCAGAGCTTCAGGTCTCCCAGATCTACATACCCAATAGCCATATGTAGAAAAGATACAAACTTCTTGTGATCTTGTCTGTCTTCCCTTCAGCTGTTGTTCAGGAAAGCACACTCTGCTGGGGAATATCACATTATTAAATGGGAGGGAGGCGATCCTTTTCAGCCAGTAACAGGACTATTTTCCCCTCCTCCTCTGTGCACAGCAGGGCAGCCCTTTGGCTGTGACTGCTCGGAGGTGATGGCCTGTGGAGCAGGTGAGCAAAACAAGAAGCATTGCCTGATCTGGAAGCAAAGCTTTATACCTGCATGTTCCTCTCGGGTAGTATTCAGGGACATGAGGCGTTACACATCTCTTCATCATGAATACCAAAGCAGCACCACATAGTACATGAAAGCTAAGTGTTTAGTGAAGCAGACAGTAGGAATTTTTGCTAATATTCTCTGTATGTCTGGATGTGACTGCCTAATGATGTTGCATGGAGAGCACCCATCTCACCATTGCTCAGAGAAAGGTCAGGATAATTTTCAGCCGTGGCATTAAGTTCTTCTACAGCGATTTGCAAAGCTCTTCTTTCCTGCTTATTGCCTTGGGGACTGAATTGAGAAGCAGCTGCTTCTCTGAGGGACTCTCTTGCCCATTTTGACTCCAGGAGGATAATTTCTACATAAAGCCCTTGAGACTGTCCAGCCAATGGGATCTGAGTAGAAGGGCCCATTTTCCCAAACCTGCCATTAAAGAAACAACACAAATACCTGTGCTAGCTGTGGGAACTGAGAATGGGATTGACCCCCTTCCTTCAAACCTCAGTTCGTCCATCGCCTCAGTATAGGTTCCTCCTGGTCATTTCAGATGTGATCTCTCTTACGCCCTGTGTCACATCTGCCAAAATGTCTTGGGCACCTCAGGTCATTTCAGGTGGCACTAGATGACTATTTTAGGCAACCAGACTTAGCTGTAGGGAATAATTCAATAACAGATTAAGACACCTAAATAGCTACATTGAGACCCTCATACAGAGGTGTCTCTGTGTGGGCTTGATGTCTGACCTCCCATGGTATCAGTGGAGATCTTCAATATGGTTGAAGGTGTGCAGTCATTCAGCTGGTGGGATACAGATGTAGTTTGTGGTGGGCTCAGTGGCTCTAGGGTCCACTGACCAGGTACAATTTGATGATCGTGGGAGTTCTGTCGCTTCCTTGTAGACATCTGTATCTAGGTATGTTAATTCAGAACTAATCCCACTTCTAAATGTGAGGTTTGATTTGTCTTTTTTATACCCGACATTAGGGTGAAGTTAATCATGTCCTATGTATACATGTTTCTTCTGTCACTCATGGGTACCCACAATGGCCAGTTTTGTCTTATCCTGTGTTCAGGATATTTCTGGTTAATAGTACATTACATTGCAGAAGAAAGTATTTCCTTTTTGGAAGTGAAAACTCAAGCTTCATAGGTAAGGAAGCCTTGAGATTCCTGGGCTCATCTCAGCCTTCCCAGTGAGGAACTTCCTACACTTTCAGTGTCTCACTTCTCCCATATGTCCCACTGTATCCCCTCCAGGAGGCAGGAAGGCAACCAGACATGTGAAGCAGCCTGCTCAGGGCAAGGCCAGCTGACGACAGGGTCCAGGCTCCTCACGCTCCCATTACCCATATCTCACCCACTGCCGCATGTTGTTTCTCAAGGAAAAGTGGACAAAATATTTCAGTACCTCTCATTTGGACAAAATAATGTGCTTCCCCTCTTAGTTCCTTGAGTAGTTGAATTTTGCCAGCTGCCTCGTGTTTTAAACATTCTCACAATGTTTGAAGTTTAGAAAAGGCTGGATAAAATACAAACACCATTTCTTCTGCTTGGAGCCACTCTGGAGGAGATAGATCCTTAGGTATTCAGAGAAGGTATTTGTGAGTTTTCTCTACAAGGAGCAGTGCTACAGCAAAGCCTGTAAGCAGATACAAGGAGGAGTGAATGCGGTTTTGTTCTGGGCTGTAAAAACATGGATTTCTAATGAGCTGTAATCTTCTGTTAGAGCTGGTAGCCACATATCATTATCTCTCTGCAGCACAGCAAAGATTTAACTCTCCTTAACAGAAGCAGAAGTAGTAGGAGCATCCAAAACAACATATACCAGCATCTGTCACTGCATAGACTGCCTACCTTATCCTGCAGCCATTGCGTCAGCCAGAGAGACTATGGGACGTGGCAGCACTAGTGAGGGTGGGATGGGCAAGTTTTCCTTCAATGCCATCGATTTGTGCCTGAGACATGCATGGCAAAAAGGCGGTGCATCTTTTTAGTCTGCTTTCCTGCAGAGTAAGAGTTCATGTATTCACAAGCTTGTGCACTTCTTCACTCCTCATATGACTTTTGGACTCGTTGACTCATTTCAAACAGACCTGACGGGGCACCACAGCAAGGGGTGCAAAGGTTTTCAGGTATCGTGGAAATGTGTAAAAGACAGAGGTGCGAGACCCCAGTTGTGCTCTCCCAGTTTTGGCCACCTGTGTTATGAGGCAGTGAGACCAGAAGAGAGAATATAAAAGCTTCAATGTTTTTATCAGACCTGACACCCTCTCTTACACCCACCAGAATCAGGCGGTTACAGGACACAAATCTATGGAAACCAACCATCCTTCTTTCCTCTGCTCAGTAAACTACTTGGGGCTGTTCTTTTAATTGCTCTGTGATTTTGTGCCCTGTTTCGTGGGTACTGAAGGAGGTGCAGCAGCTGGTCTGGACATGGCTGGCACACTGCTGCTTGGCTATTTGCATCTTGGGAAATAGCACATTTATCTTTGCAGCTAGTTGCTGCCATTTTTACCTGAACGTCTGCAGCTGCAATGGGCTGAAGGTTACACTGCAATAGAATTGCACGGTCCTTTGTTAAATAATTTGCCAGAGGATCCAAATCAAACTGAGTTCAAACAAGAAAACATCTTTTTACTCTTGCAAACATGACCCAGTGCAGCAGAAACCCAGCAATGTTTCTGCCACAGATGCCTTACTGGCTGCTCCAGGCTTGCGAGTGGCAGAGCCCTTTCAGAAGGGGTCCTGCAGCAGGCTTGCTCTTCAGCTGCCGAGCGCAGGTTCTGCAGAACTGCCACCGACATTTTCAGTTGCCGCATTGGAGCGGGAAAGGAGCAGGCATCACGCAAGCCATGTCTCCTGCTGTACCCTGCCCTCTTCTCCCTCTCACCTTCTGGGTGCCTTAATGAAGGGCCAGGGAGCTAGTAGGAAATAGCACAGGATTCTTCAAAATCCAGACAAAAAGTATTGATGGTGTCTGCTCCTTTCCTTGTTACTGAGGGCAAAAGAAAGGAAAAATTGTTCCTGGTGTCATCTTACAGCCTGAATACTTTTTTTTTTTTTAAGTTAAATTCAGCAGCAGTGACAGTGCTGTCCTTGAGGAGGTGTTCTTTTGAAGGATAGCACCCTGGTGACAGCAGGTAGAAAAGTAGCTGCGTGCCCCCTCTCACTCAGGTTTGCTTAATGAGCCAGAAGAGCTTGAAAACCCTGGCGAGAATAGGACCCCCAGGAGCAGCTGAGGCCAGCCTCGCCTCCTGATCTTACCTTTCTTCATTTGGCCTGACGTTTTTGTTGCAGACGAGTAGCCTGTGGCAGGGAATTGAGGAAATGAGCAAGTGAGCACGGGCAAAGCACCAAAGGAAAGATGTGAAAAATGGACGCGACGAGGCCATGTGAGTGGCAAGGGTCACTCTGCTGAGGTAGTCAAGCCAAATGTGCACAAAAAAGGGAGAAAACAAAGGCAATGCCTTCCTTCTCCCTCTCATATGTGAAGCTGGTAGCACCGCTTCTGATATTGCAGAGAAACAAGAAGAAAGTGTCTGGCAAGCTGCAGGAGAGGGTGGAGCTCCTCTTGCAGGTCTTTGCCTCAGACTGTGGTTTCCCATTTGCAAGCAAATGGGTCCCAGCAAAACACTTGAGTCCTTCCCCTCAGCACCCCAAGGCCTCCTGCTTCAGCATCTACGTATGCAGAGGTGCCACTTCAGTTTGCTAGAAAGAGCCTGTTAAAATACCCTGTTCTGAAGTGGTCAGGGTGGTAAAACGTAGTGGGCTGCTGGAGGAGCGGTCCTGGCGCTGTGCAAAACTCCCTCTTGCAAGCTTGGAGAGGCAGGCTGGAGAGCTGAGGCTGAAAACTGAGTACTATAAGTTTGGTATTTATTGTGTGAGTAGTTACTCCTGCAGACCTGCAATCTCTGCTTGCCAAGCCTTCCTGTCAGCCTGCCTCCACTTATCTTCTCACCTTCCCCACCTCACCTAAGAGGCCTCCCCTCAGCGCCGACAGGCTGCCCGGTTTTGGAAGGAGGCAGGTCCTCTCCCAGATTGCCTCCACAGGCTCCACACTCCTGCTCAGGAGGCTGATGGGACACATGCTTCACCAGCATGCTTCGGGGTGCAGCGAAGTGTAATGGAGGACCGTTACCTTTCCAGGCTGCAATCAACTGAAGATACGTTCTATGGGCTCTCCACTTGCTTCCCTGCCGCCCTGCCTCCGGCCATCTGCAGCCCAGGACCAAGTGACTTTTCCAGTGACTGGATGCAGGGCACATCACTCTTTTCTCCCTGAACTACCAGATGTGATTTCCAGCACCAAGATCCTCAGTGTTCCCAGCTCAAAGCTCGAATGCTGGAGATGCAAAGACGTCCAGGATGTCTGTTATTAATTAATTAGATAATCAGATGACACTGGAACAAATTTTTCTGTAAATACATGAATGTTTGTAGCTCTGATAGGGCTTCAACCTGTAAAACTGAGGCTGTGATTCGGAACCAGCAATTAAATTTAAATTGGGCTTTCTGTTGTAGCAGGTCCTGTTTCATGTATTCAGCCAAGCAATTGCTAGCTGAAATGCCCTTGTTTCTGACCACACACTTTGCTGGTGTGCCCGCCGTTAGCTTTGTCAGTGGGGAACTTGTGTGGTTAACGAGCTAACCCTCCTTGAACTACAGGCACACAAAGCTGTATCTTATTTATCTACAACCTTCAGACCAGCAAAGAAAGCACCAGTGTCTCTTCTGAACACAGTTACTTTCTTTCTCATCTTCTGTGTGTTGCACAGAAGCCGGATCACTCATAAGCCATGGATCCTTTCTGCTGTCTATTAAATTTTCAGGGGCAAACATTTGGAACAAATGAATGTGAAATGAGCAACATTTATATTACAGCCATTTGAGTTCTCCAGCTGAGTCTGTAATTGGCTGATACTCTATTATTTTCCTTCTCACTTGTCTGGCAATGCTCTGGCCTCTTCTTTTATAATTGTTTGCCTTCCCCACCCCCTCACCCCCCCCAGCCCAGTGTTTAGTAGTTTTTACATTTATGGAATATCTTCAACCAGTGTCTGCCATAAAGCTGCTAGCTTACTTCAAAGAAGGACACCCCATCCCTGGAAACATTCAGGGCCAGGCTGGATGGGGCTCTGAGCAACCTGATCTGGTTGAAGATGCCCCTGCTCATTGCAGGGGGGTTGGCCTAGATGACCTTTAAAGGTCCCTTCCAACCCCAACTGTTCTATGATTCCAAGGATCCAAATATGCAGATAATTTCCCTAATGCTTCCAGTGTTTTCTTGAACCAGCTATGCATTGCCCTTCCTGCGGGAAAAAATAAAAGTGTTTGACATTTATATCTAACAGGAAGAAGGAGCAGGTACCTAACTCAGAGAAGGTCAATGTATTCAAGTCAGATGGTGGGAGATGGGAGGGGGGAAGAGGCAATGACCCCACACTTCTCATTTCTCTAGATCCTATGTGCCCTGTCACCACACAGAATCCCTCTGGGATGCGTTTGGGACAGGACAAGTTGAGAAGTGATTTTGTACACATTTCTGTGGAGGCGATGGAGGAGAGCAAACAGGAAAAGACAGCGGAGAGAAAGTCTCACCAGTGTGATAAAAACAAGCACATGTGCAAGGATTTGTGATGCTTATCCGACCTGCCTGGTGCATACTGCAGTGAGAGCTGGCTGGGACTTTTTGGAAAACACAGTGTATAAAAGTAAACTTTTGAGGTGAACATTTTGCAGTAAAGAGCAAGGTGTAACAGAACTTCTGTTGGAAAACAGCAAAATAAGCTGTGTCAGGATGGAACAGCTGGAAAGCAGCAAAAGAGGCAGACTCACCCCAGCCCTGCTCACCACCTGCCTGGGCACGCATTGCACATGGGCCAATGAAACTCTAGTCCCTGTCACACTCAGAGCCAAGCAGGATTCTTTCTAATTACAGCTATACTACTCAATAAAGGAGGAGCAGGACTAATGCCTGTCTCCAGGGCTCAAGGGTGCAGCATAGCTTGCATCCGTGTGGCTAATGTTGGCCCCTGAACTGCAGATTTGTCTTCGGTGCGTTGGATGGAGCAGCCTGGATGAGAGCCAGGGAGGATGCTAATATTAGGCAGGGCAGAGAAAGCTGAGAGCTGTCCCTCTTTTCTGTTTGTAAAAGGGGGTGCTCTGTTATGATGAGGTGGTCCCTTGATGGCAAACTGTTACCCAGCATGAGGTCCTAGCCTTTCATCATCTGCTGTCAGGGCTCTCCCTTGTTGTGTGTGTTCATCACAGGGCAACTCTATCCTCACCTCACATGCTGCATACAAGGGCACCGGCTCAGTGACTTTCTCCCACGCGCAATGAAATGGCTGTGGTTTGAACCCAGAATGGGGTGGGAAAGAACTTTCCACCCTCAGAACACTGGCAGGACAGCAAGGTGCAAGGTGCTTCCCCCCCTGCCCCAGCCTTTCGCCAGAACCTGCTGTGCTGGGGGCCAGCCTGGGCTGCACAACCTGGGCTGATCCCTGAAACCAGCTGGAATTAGCGGAGTCATTAGCACAGAAACTGGAGTCAAATTGAAAAACTCCTTGTCTTTCCCAGATCTGGTGGGCCTCCAGTAGCTTAATAAGAAATACGAGCAAACGTTATAGTGGAAAAGAGAAAACTGGCATGGTGAGCAGCTTGAGGTGGCCTGCTGGCATTTATTGCCTCCTGTGCTACTCTAGGTATTTCATTATGACTTACATACTACCATCCTCAATTACTTTGCCAAGTAAATACATTTTTAACAGAGACAGCCCCTGTGCTGGGTACAACTGCCATCATTCCCTACCTTTCCCGAGTCCATAATATGGAATAAAGCTTCTGTGCTTCCCTCCTTGCCAAATTACGCCTACTGCATGAAATCACCAGGGCTAATGTGCCCATTTTGCAAAAAGAAGTGGGGCAACCCCCCCTTCCCAATAAAATGTGCTCTCTAGGCAGTCTGAGCACTGAAGAAGCAGTCCACTACTTCTCCTGCCCAAATGATACCCCAGCAGCGCACCGGTGACTCCCGGGGGGCTCAGCAGCCATGCCCGGTCGTCCTGCTCCCTCATTGCCCATGGCTCTGCCTCCCTTTCAGTCACCAGTTATAGTCAACCACTGACTCCAGTATGATTTCTCTCCAACATCAACACACTTGGCTGGATCGCACATACCAGCTGATACTGCTACCACAGATATCTGTCCCAGGAAATAAATTAACCCCCTAAATCTGAAGAAGTTATATTACGAAAGTCAGTAGGGAAATATATTTTCTTGGAGGGCAGGAATTTCACACATTTCTCACATAAAGTTATCCTTATTCCTTAGAGACCTGCTGCACTTTTTATATTACATTTTGAGAAATAATACTTATAAAAGATTCATCCTTTTCTGGCATGAACTGGAGTGGCTCTTATGTTTCTGTCTTTGGAGATTTCAGGGACCACAGCTTCTGAAGATGCTCAAAGCTTTCATTTCCATGCACGGGAGATAAGTTTATATTCAAACCAATTTTTAACATTGTAATTGGACAGCATAAATAAAAGGATATTCATTTAATCCTTAAATTCAGGAACAAGAAAGGCACATGCACCACTTGCTAGAGTCTGCTGCATTACCCAGGACTGCTTGGGAACTAGACAGGCACCCCATGGCTACCGCTTCCCACTTCAGAAGAAAAACTCTGGTGCCCAGGTGACCACTGGGCAGGCTGGCAGAGGTTGTCTGTGGTGTATCAGGCCACCAACTGTGATTTCACCCTGGCACACCCCTTTTTGGGAAGGCAAGTTCTGGCCGCTCGCAGGCTTGCTGGCTGCCTGGACACTGGATCTGTCTTTGGAGGGGGCTGCAGGTGGCTCTCAAAATGCAGGGTGGACACATTTGGAATAAAAACAGGCTGGGAAACCACAAAATATCCCAGACCTAAGACTCAACTGTGGGAACACCACAGTCAGCAAGGTGTGACTCACTGTGACTGGGAAGCAAAGCTTTGCTAGTAGGCTGGTTACTAAAGCATGCAGCACCCAAGAGCAAAGTTTGCTCCTGATTGATTATATCTGTAATTCATTTTCTAAACAAATATATAACCTTCACTTCCCAGAGCTGTTTTGATCCATTTCCCCATCCAATGAAGGACCATTTCCTGTTTTCTAGATTTTTTTTTCATTGTGTTTGGCAACAACCCTGTTTTTATCACCTAGAAACTCAATACTCAGAACAAAACTGCTCCAGCTGGCTTGTCTGTCATCATCTGCATACCTTGGTCATATGATAGATGTTGCGAAATTGTACTGATTAAATGTCTGCTTTTAGTGTTCTTTAAAAAAAAACAACACACCCCAGATGAAAGGTTCCATTGAATGAATTTCCAGTTCATTTGTGCTTGCAAGTGCCTGTCAGTAGAAGGCACACTTCCAAACCAGCTGCGAGAGCAAGTAACAGGAAGCTTTCAGGTATATTATGGAAACCAGTCACAGGGTTTGGCCCCTGTGTAATTCCGACACTAATCGGTGAGAGCAACTAGCACAGGGCATATACACTCTGGCAGTCCAGCTTAAGCCTCCAAAACAGTGCTCTCTGGGACCAGAGAGGAGCTCGTATTGCATACTCACCCCCTGCACGCGGTGATTTTTTTCCCCAAATGCATTGAATTGTTTACTGGTTCTCGAGGTGTCATTATTGTTATATTTTCTATGTCTGCATCACAAAATTGGCAAGAGAATTTCTAGCAGAGAATGGCAATGTCTTCCATTCCTGGCTACATTTCTTCTAACTAATTGGGACAACAATTTGAGTAGCAAAGACAACTCATCACAGCTCTGTGGAAATACCCGGGGCTGCTAAGGAAGAAATGTCTCCATGCACAGACTGCAGCACACAGCAGCCTGAGCCTGACAACAGCCACCCACTGTGTCAAATTCTGATTTAGCACAGAGGTTGTCTTCACACTCGGTGGCAGTGGGGGCTCTGGGAGCCACTTGGTGTCTGAGGACTGCCCCAGTACATGAATCACTAGAGAAGCAACTCACAGTCATGACTGGTGGCATCTGCCTTTCCCTGAGAAGGGAGACCACCACCACCTGCCAAGTGCAGTGGGCGCTTGGTGAGAAGTGTGCCTGCACGAGCCCTGGTCGGGAGGGTGGTCTGCTCTGCTCCCCCATCCCACAAATCTCCATAACCCAGAAGCCTTCATAAGCACCTCCAGGTCCCAGGCACATTTCTCCCCTGCAGAATCATTTCAAAATTGTTCAATAAAATGTTTTGGCTTTTAATCTATTTCTTCTGCCAGTGAGAAAGCGCAAGTGGTTATGAGACAGATAAAGTATCTGCAAGTCGCAGTTCACTGCCTGCCCCTGCACAGGGAATGGGACATTGGATAGAGGTAAGTCATCTTTTTTTTGGTTTGTGTGTGTGACCACATCACTCAGGGACATGTTGTAAGCTCTTTGGGGCAGTACAGTGTTTGAGACTATTAGTATGTATCTCTTCATGAAATCTTTGTGAAATTGCAAAGGAAAGAAAATGGCAGATTGAAATGCTTCTTGTGTCTCCCTTGAAAATCCAAGGCACTTTCTAAATGTCAGTGGATCAGGTGTGTTTCAGACACCCACAGTACAACAGGCAAAATGTCCTACTGCAAACTGTTCCCTCTGCACGTTAAAGCCCAAAGTCAGATTTACTCTTTTGCATTGTAATTCATACGGGATCCAACACCATCAATGTCATCATTATGACCTAAATTCTTTGTCTGAAGCCATTTTCTCCACTCAGTTTTTATCCTATTTTTCCCCACAAGCTTTCTTAGCTCCTTTATCATCTCTGAGAACAAATGATTTTAACATACTTCATTCAGAGAGATCTTCCATGCTTGCAAGGAGCCTGCAAGGGGCTGTGGCACGGTGCCATGCAAAGCGCATGATGCCTCCTGAATACCTGGAGGGATTTCAGACTTTATTTCATTTTCCTTCCACTTGCCTCTAGTTTTGTGTCCCCTTATGGAGCACACTCTCCTGGCCTTCCCAGCACATCATTTCTCTCCCGATGCTTTAACACCCCTATATTGACCAGCCTGAGCTGCCCTTTCTAGCAATCACCAGGCAGCAGGACCATAGTGTCAAGTTTTTCACTGTCCCAAAATTAGCATAAGAAACTGGCACATTGACTGTGACTGTAAGCAAATGTGACCTTTTCAGAGGCTGACTTTATTTATTTATTCTGTTGCCACTTATTTCCCTGTTGCCAAAAAAAAATCATAAAAAAAGCAGTGCACTGGCTCCCAGACTTACTAACAATAATCATTAAAATATCTCTGACTAGCAACACTTCTTAATTGAACAGCAATTAAGGCTGCAGTCAAAGCCTGCAACACAGGCTGAGCACACGGCAAGACTACCATTTCCAGTTTCAGTTCATCTGCACTTTTGTTTAGCCGTTAAGTGCCAGACACAAGTGTCCTCATGGTTACACACGTACCCAGGTGCTGGCACTGATGGTAGAAATAACTCAGGGGCAAGCACAGCCCTGTTCGCCATCGGACCTACATCTCACGTGTTTCTGTAATCTCACATGATGTTGGGGGAAACAGGCTCATGCTATGTCCTAAAGCACACAGATGTGCATGCACAGCAGTTTTTGTCTGCTCTGGCAAGCTCTCCCCTTCTTTGGCCCTGGGGACCATTTTCCTCAGCACAACCTCTGGCGGGGCTCACTTGCAGCTGCACTCACCAAGCCGTGCCCCGAGTCCCTGAGGGCACGTGAGAGGGGCTGGAGCCTCACAATTTTCACCTCCCAGCTCCCTGCCTGCTCTGAAGCTTTCACCCAGGCAGGGCGATGGGTTCCTGTGAGCTCATCACTCCCTCCTGTATGTCCCTATGCATGAGACTTCTGTATCTGCAGAGCTAAATATTAATGAGTTTGGGAGAACTCCCCAGCTTCCAAATTAATTAGAATAGATCACCCACCAGAAGCCTTAATCAGTCCTGCACT
Organism: Falco peregrinus; assembly: GCF_023634155.1. Taxonomy (NCBI): domain Eukaryota; kingdom Metazoa; phylum Chordata; class Aves; order Falconiformes; family Falconidae; genus Falco; species Falco peregrinus. The sequence continues at coordinate 25,259,294 of NC_073727.1, forward strand.
CAACATTTCACTGAGGAGGATGTGCCTGTGTGCCTCCCTCCAGACCGCACAGCCCGACCGCTCACTGTTTTCTCCTCAGCGTGGGGCAGCCTCCTGCCTACCCAGGTCAATAAATACCCTCATCATAGAATCACAGAATCATTTAAGTTGCAAGTCCAGCCGTTAACCTAACACTGCCAGGTCCACCATTAAACATTCAGCCCTTCCCTGGACAGACCCTCTTGCTCCATGTGACCTAAGCTGACAGACAATAGCCCTGGCACAAGGTTAATAGTAGCTCACCTGAGCAGATCTTTCTTTTCGGCAATGACAAGAAGTTGGGTTTCTCTGCCAGCTCAGCACTGGTCCCTGTTGTCAACAGAGACTGCCACTGCTAAGTGTGTAAAAATAATGGGTAAGGATAAAAGATCATAATTTTTGCAGTATTGTCTCCCAGTTTAATAACCTCATTTAATTAGAAATCATAGGTAGCAACCATGGCAGGTAAATTTAATATAAGTTCTGAAACACCCGAGATTGCACGAATACTACCATCTCTAAAATTCCTGTTAATAAAAATGTCTCTGAAGTTGAAGGTTTCTCCCAGGAGTCTCCCCCCATACCAAAGAGCTCAAAACCAAACATCCCAGAGGACCAGCACAGGCCACCAACGCTTCTTCATGCCTGCTGCAGGGTGCCCTGGCACACAGGAGCTCCTGAGTGTTCATGTAACAAACACACAAATCTGTGGCCATGCAGGGATGGGGGCAACACACAGCTACCCACTAGACTGAGCTGCACAGAGCAAACCCCCTGGCACCTAAGTGTCTTGCAGCAGCAAAACTGCATTTTTGCTGGTGTAGGTTTTTTTAGCTGACTCTGGGATGCTGCACAATTTTGCTGACCAGCCCTGAGTCCAGGGTGTGGAGTGCTGGGTATCCCACCAGGCTGGTGAGGATGTGAGGCTGCCTAATGTAATGCCAGGGATTGAGGCCATCTCCAGCATCAGGTGGGAATTTGGAGAGGCAGCTGTGGCTGCCAACATTGTGATCAGTCCATTAGCCATTTATATTTTTTTTAGTAAATTTACCTTCATCTAGTCAACCATAAAGAGAAGACGAGCTATGTTTTCTGTTTTTTCTTTAGCATCACCCAAAAAGCCCATGTTCTGAGAGGGAAGGATATTTGCACAGGCTTAGCTTCAGAGGATTAATGCAACTACAGCAATCCTGGGAGGAAAAAAACACATGAATGTGTGTCCAGCAAATACCATCAAGGGAAAAGCAACAACTGATAAATATCTCTGATCTAATAGACCTGTGAGGTGCCTCCTGAGCAACGGGGCAGCAGTGCCATATGCACCCATGTGAACGTCAGGATGCCCATGGAGCTTGTCCTCTTATCATGATGTTTTCCTTGTTCACCTGCCTGGCTTCTGTCTCCTCTGGCTGGCAGGGAAAAAAAAAAATGCTCAGCACTGCGCAGGGCTTTGTGGCTGACCAGGGAGGGCTGGTGAGGAGGACAGCATGGCCAGAAAGCTGGGAGCATCTTTTGCACCTCAGTGCTCTCCCACAGCTGAGACAGCTGAGGGGACAGCACTGCAGCTGAGGTTTGGCCACCCAGCCCCAGCTCCAGCCCTCACCAGCAAGCCAAGAGCAGGTTCTCATCCTGGCTTCTGGGCAATACATGCACCCATGCTGATGGAGCAGAGGTCCACAAGAGGCAAGCTGGGCCAGGGAGCAGTAGAAAGGGCAAGTTCAGATTAAAACGCACCTCTGAGAAACAGCATGGCTCCACCTCACCAGGGCTTGCAGATTTTCAGTATCAGCACTGTGGGCAATCTCTAACATTCACTGTGAAACTCGGTCAAAGCTGTCGTGCTTCACCTTGGCATTGCTGGGAAGCCAGAGAGAAGCCCCGGTTCCCAGACCAAAATCAGATAAATGACTGCAAATAAGTAAGGTACATAGCTGCTCCACTCAGCCACCCCGGGGAGCAGGCAGGGCTGAGCGGCAGGTCAGTAAGAAAAAAGGCTCTGGCCCCAAGGCAGGCTGAGGGAGAGCACCTGGCTTCAGCCATCACTGCGCACCCTTCCTGCCCTGGTTGCACAAAGGGGTTTGAGCTGAGCTGAGGGTGCAGCAGGGTTTGCATCCCCCAGGCACACCGCTGCCTTTCACCCAGACAAGAAAGGCAAAAAATAGACTTGCAAAGGGAGAGCAAAGCTGGTTTCTCCCCTGAGCACACCTTGCCCATGTCTGCAGCCTCCACAGCCAGGCAGGACCAATACAGCAACCCCTGGGGGCTCCAGGCAGGCATCCCGAAGCTCCCAGTGTTGCAGAGGACATGGACAACCTTTTGGCATGTGTGGGTAGAGCCCAGCCGCACTGATCGCTGACCTGCACCAATGTGGCCTCCAGGGCAAGAGAGTAAATGGCAGTCTGACCAAACCAGAAGGGTCACTGCAAGGCCTCCTGAAAGGCAGTGGCATCGGAGCGTGCATCAAGAACTTCAGGTGGGAAACAGGGAATGCCTTACCCAGCCACATCAAAAGCTTATGAGGGACAAAGAGGGATCATCTTCTCCCAGATCTTGCAACCCACCCAGCAGAGCTGCCCCTGCTCCCACATGGGACACTGGTCCAGTAAGGACTCAGCCCTGCAAAACTTTTCTCCCCCGTGTCCCACTGAAGCCTGAAGGACTGCAGCCACCTCCAAGCGTGTGCCGGCTCAGATGTGACACAACACCCTATGGGAGCAGCACCCTTCCTTCCCACCTTTTAAGGAAAACTGAGTATCAGCACCAGAGCAGTGGTTTAGATTGCTAAGCATCCTCTTGAATGACTAAACGGCAGTGAGTAATATGTGTTTACATACATTATGGCCTATTCCCCCATTGGAAGGCGATTTGTGTAGATAACTTCCATTAATGTTAAAGGCAGCCATTCACATAAATCCTCAGCACATTAATGGCCGACTAGCCTCCTCTGTGTGGCATTTTGTGTTGCTGCATTTAGCGAGCACAATATAAACGTGGCTGACTTAATATGCAAATAAATTCAAGTATTTACTGAGCCATAAGAGACAGTTACTAGGCACATCTCATTCATCGTTTATAGGGAAATAGATGGAGGCTGCCAGATGAAATTGGGAGATAAATGTTATAAACCTTTTTTTAAGGCAATAGGGGAAAGGGTACTGAGTTTCCACATATACATAAATAATGATCATAAACAGTTTCTCGAAGACATCCTCTCTTCTATTTATTTTTACTCTGTGTGTGTGTTTACTACACACCCGCACTGAAGCTCTATTTGTTGCGTTGTTGTTCATGCTGGTGGCAGTGGAGTCCCTGCCATCCCACAGGGACAGAGCAGGGCCACGCACCTTTCCTGCTCACTTGCTCACTGCCTCCTCAGCAGCTGCTCAAGCTGCAGCAAGGGAACACGCTCACCTGGAAAAGCTGGGCCACCTGCTGCAACTCCCTCTTTTCATGGCACCAAAAGGTGAGCCCTTGCTTTAATGGCACCTAGTGCAGGAAAGGGGAGAGAGACCTTTTGTGCCATTTCTTTTCATGGATGCTCTCTTAGGAAGTTGCACTGAGCATTTGCAAAACAAGAGCCCTCACCAGGCTGACGCTTTTCTGAGTCAGAGGAAAGACATCTTCAGTGGTAAACATATCTTAAAAATGTGTCAAATACAGTATTACTGAAGTCCTCCTTCAGTTCCCTGTGTAAGATTTTTAAGATGCCATGCCAAAGACATGTTGTCCACAAGACATGTCCTCCACAAGACATTTCTTCCTAGTGGCAATAAGTAATACTGATTCACTTGTTTATTCTTTCAGATGGAAAACAAGGAAAAATTCTCTGTCTCTATTGCACAGTTCAATGGGTTGGTTCCTATGCACGTACATGCTCATGGAAATATGCAGATACATATTGAAAAGGCCTTATCTACTATTTGACTCCATAGCACTCTGCTGGGTTATGTCCCTATTGAATGCTGGGGGGCTTTTCCAGAGGAGTCACCAAGAAACCCCCGAGGTCTTTCCAGCATCCCTGTGTCGGCTCTGGGCTGCTGCATCTGTCCAAGCTTGAGGAAGAAGCAGTGAGAGCATGCAGGCATCTCCCCACAGAGCCGGGTGCCAGCCGAGATGGACCAGCCAACACCACCACCCTGCTTGCACGGCAGGACAGCCCAGGATGGCCAGGCATGGCGGCAGCTCAGCCCCAAATAAAAATGACAGCAGAGACAAAAAATACCAAGCAATCTCTGTCCTTAACAGGGATTCCCCTCTTGCAATGTTCCCCTTCAGGTTTGCCCTCAGCTAAGGCCCCAGAGCTTCCCCTTCCCCTGTTCAGGGACCGCCTCTCCTTTCAAAATCTCTTCTGTCCCTGGCCAGGTGTGAAGCTCCCTCCCAAATCTTTGCTCTCTCCTCTGAGACATGTTTCTCTCCCCACAGTGCCCACGGGTGCATATGGCTGCAGACCTCTGATGTATACTCTGGAAATAATTTTACACACCGACTGTAAAAAGGAGCCCCCCCTCCAAACCTGCTTGTGCCCACCTTGGCGTTGCCATGCCCCTCCGCTGCCCCCCAGGAGAGCCTCCACTGGCCCTTGGGTGCAGTGCCAACCCCACGGCTCAGGTGTGCCAGCTCTGCCCCAAACCCAGGCTGCATCCTGCAGCCAGGGAGAAGGGGAAGGCACTCGGGGAGCAGGAGGGTACCTGAGAAACTGATTTCATGGCAAGGGGACAGCAGGTTGCAACAGGATGCCCAGCAAACGGGACCAGTTGCAGCCCCTTGCTCCCACCTCTCCTCTCTCCTGATAGACTTGCAGCGTTTGAGTGACACAATCCCTCTGACTGTGAGTTTACAGAGTGCCTAAACATTCGCTGGGTCCTCTCGGGATGACAACGACCATAATTCTCAATAAATCTGCCTGTGTCACAAGGCAAGGTCTTGGGTTAAAAACTTACCTGTCTGTGGTGTCCTCCCTGGCAGGCAGGCAGGAAGAACTCATCGGGGGCCAATGATGCTTAGAGGCTTTCAGGTCTTCAAGGATTTCCCGTGCACCCCAGGGACATGGCAGCTTCCTCCTGCTAGTGCGAAGGGGCTAAGGCACAGTACCACTGAGACCCCCTCACCCAGACAGCCGCCTGCGAGCCAGCATCCTCGGCCCAGAGACATCTCAGGGCAGCATCTTCCTCCGGGGAGCTGTCTTGTGTAGATGTGGCACTTAGGGACACGGTTTAGCAGTGGACTTGGCTGTGTTAGGTTAACGGTTGGACTTGACGACCTTAAAGATCTTTTGCAACCTAAATGATTCTATGACTTTCCTTGTAGGAAATGCTCACTGCAGCCCTCAGGTAGCCTTGTCAGCTGTGGGGAAACTGGCTCTCGGGAGTCTGCCCTGCCAGGGTTGGTGTGTGGGGACAGTATGTCCATATCTGACATTAAGTCTAAATCAGTTTTGAAACCAAAAGCACTCACAGTTAGCTTCTGCATTGGAATCTCAGGTGCATGACACCTGCAGGAAGATGGGGTGAATGAAGAAAGCATCTCATACCTTCCCTTCACCTCCCACCGAGTAAAACACACCACATTTTGTGATACCTTCTTCACACCGTTGACACACAAGCAGAAGCATGGAGAGATGGAGGCAAGCATCAGGAAAAGGTATTTACACAGCAGAGAGGTAAGGCAGCTCTCTGAGTCCGGTCCCTCAGCAAAGAGCACATGCACACCTGTTGCTCACATCCAGGGAGCACGTCAAAGAGAAATATAACTGATTTTTTACAAATTACTTCTGCTGCTTGAGATCTTGGAGGATATTATGAGGAATCGCCTATTGCTACACGTGCTGTGGGATTAACACTTTGCAGCTCTTGTTGGGAAAACAAGGCTGGCACAGGTGCTAGCGGAGGTCCCGCAGCTGAGCTGCTGCTGCTCCCTGGCACGCTGCACCCAGGTGGGAGCCACAACAGAGTTGCGTGGGCACCCAGGGTGCATGTGTACCACGATGCAGGCAGGAGCAGACCCCCTGCAAGAACTATGGTAACGAAAGCACTGAGAGCAATTTAGGGCCCAACCCTGAATGCTCGATTTCAGTCACACCTGTCATAAATCAAGAAAATGCTGGGGAATACTCCTGGGAGCTCCACCTATATAAACACTCAAAGCAAGGAGAGCAACAGCTGGCTCCTCTGAAAGCTTTTGTCATTCTGGCATTTTGAATGCCAAGAATGCTGGTGTCAGCACACATGCCAGGTAAGTGGAGCAGGAAAATAGAGGCGTATTCCTGGCCCCACGGCTGGCCAGGGATGGAAAGGAACCCCCATCCTTTGCATCCCACACCCAAACTAAACAGACTCAAACGGACAGAGAGCAGAAGTCTAGCATTTATAGCACCATTCCCCTGTACAATGAGAATCACCTTTAAAGATGGGGTCAGGATAAACTGCAGGGCAACAGCAAACTGTTTGGTTCAAGAGGAATTATTCATCCTTCAGCAGGAGATAATTACACATCCAGAATCTCTCTGGACAATTTTGTATTTGGGCCAAATTTACACTAGTTCCTAAAGGGAGCGGTCAATATTAATGAATTACTTACAATTTTATCATCTTTATAAGGCTTTATTTGAAAAAAGAATATCAGAAGTTTAGATCTTTAATTAGCAAATTTTAACCACACCTTCACTGCACATCATCCTTTCTTTTGTCAATCCTTTCATTCTCATCAATAGGAAGATTTGGTGCAAAGATGCTAGCATAGGTTATAAATTATTTTCAAATTTATTAGTCAATAGCAAATTTAGCTAGCACATTTAATGCATGCATATATCATGATTCTGTTTGGCAGAGCAGCATGTAATCCCCTGACACACAATTTTGAATGAGTATTTTTTTAATACACAGCAAAATAAAGAGAAAATTTTGCATTTTCTGACAGGAAACCAGTTCCTCACGAGGCGACTTGTTACAACAGAAATAGTACATGTAATTAATTTTTCTATTTAAGGTAAGCCTGGAATATTTTTCATTGCCTAAGTAAACCAATTATTGTTCATTCTCACTACAGTGAGCCTAGTGGTGACCCTCACCTGTTAAATACTGTAGTTGCTCTTAATGGTCAGCTGAAGAACTCAGCTGGGAGTGTTTTATGTAAATAAAACTGACTCCTCCTTTGCACCATTTTAAAGCTGTATGGAGAGAAGTAGTGCAGGATTTTAGGGAATTGAGGCTTTTTTTTTCTCATCGTTACTTTTAAAAAACACCATGATGCCATTGAGTACGCTTTATGAAAGTGAACTAAAATCCCCTGAAGGTAACAGGGCTTTGCTGACTTCAGTGTTATCAAACATAGACATTTTTCTTCCTTCAACATTTAACAGAAATCATTGGTGTCTTACTCTCACCAACTGTTTCCTGAAGGTCTTCCCTACCCAAACCATGCTTTTGCACTGTGTATTTATTTGCCAGGCTGGCATGGATTCCCCACTGTTTGCAGGAGAGCGGGCCTCGGTCTCTGAAGTACCCTGGATGTTTTCAAGCTAATACTAGGAGTATTGGCTAGTGTTAGTGACATGAGCTCAGTCCACAGCAGGAAAGGAGCCTCTGAGTACCTCTGGTCAGAGCCCAGTGAGAAGTGGTGATGTTGGGGAAGTTGGTTAAATCTTCCTCTTTTCTACTGTGGGGTTCAGGTCAGCTCCCACCAGCGCTGGATGCTGGGGGAGCCTGTGAGGGTGCCAACAGGTCCTGGCATGACCAGGGACAAGGTGGATGGATGCGTCCCATGAGGGAAGCCCATAGCCCAGCAGCGAGCCCCTTGCTCCTCTGCCTTGTCCCAGCAGGTCTGGGTGAGGGAGCAGGCAGGAGCCCAGCTGGCAGGACCTGCCTGTCTCTTGTTCCCAGGCTGTTAAAGGACAATCATCCCACACCCTGCTCCATTGCTTCACCCTATGACCTGTGCCCTCTTTTGCATTTTTCCTTTTTTATGTTATCTTAAATTCAAGGGAGGGAGGGTGCTAGGGAGACATTTATGTAAGGTCACATCTCAGCCTTGGGAAGCTGAGGGTGTCACTCATGTACCATGATGAGGTGCTCTACGGTGTTTCTCTTTTAAACTTATTTTCTGTTATATGTATCAAAAAAGCCAAATTTTTGTGTCAAGCACAGAGCTAAGAGAATGGCTGAGGGAAAAGCATATTACTGCAAATTCTTCTTTCTAGGTACCAAAGCCACCATCAAGCACCTGTACGGTCATGTGTTCCCAGCAGGTGAGAAACCTCAGGGCAAGGTACTGATTGCCAAGAAAGAAAATTGTGTCTTTCTACCCACTCTTCTCCACAAAACATAGGAAAATACTCAAGTTAAATATTTCCGCTAAAAATATAACAAATATCAGAGTTACTGTGCTACAACAACAAAGCATTTCTCGCAGTATACCTTCTGCAGTTTCTGATCTAATTCAGCACATGTACTTTTTCTGTTCATAGATTTTTTTTTTCCGTTCCTTTCCCACACTCCATCATTAAACAGCTTGTGCCACTGCCAGCCTTTCTAATCTGAGGAACATGTGCATCAGCTAAATAACTTTTATGACAGGGCAGAGGGGCTCTGCCTTATCAGGCAAATCAGTGCAACATCTGGATTAAAATTAAAAGTCACCCGCAGTCAGAGAGGATTAGGAAACACCTCATCTAAATAAAATCACAAACCCTGAACTTGGAAATCTCCAAGCCATATCCTCAGCTGGTGTCAAATGAGGCTGGAGCCAAGGAAGTTATGCTGATTTACACCACCATCTGATTGAGCCTGGTGTGCTTAGCTTTACAGTGTGCTGGAGGAGGTTGTAAGTACTCTTGTAGCACAAAGACACTCTTGAGACTCCAGCCCTCTCCCACAAATAACAGCATACCCATACTTTCCAAGTATTTGCTGCTTAACCCCCCTTTACGTGCTTCACATTTTCCATTGTGCTTTTATTCAATTTGAAAAGCCCTTGGTCTATCCTTGAGCAAAATGTCTTCAGAAGCCTCTTGAAATCAACCCAGAATTAAACAGAAATCCCCCTCCAAGCAGAGAATTCAAACAACTTTCCTTCTGCAGCTCGCCAGACTAACTTTATATTCTTGCCACAAGCCTCACATGCACCAAAACCAAAAGCAACTTCTTTCTGCCAGACTGCTCCTGTGAGTTGAACCCGAGGCAAAGACACCAATGCTCACAGTCATTCACCAGCTATGGAAAGGGAAACGGCACCCAGACCTCACAGGCGGAATTACTCACTGAACCACACCGGGCTTCACCCTCCGTCGGCGAGCAGTGGGCTGCGGGCTGGGGCAGCAGCGGAGGCTTGGGGAGCTAAGGGGGGACGGGCAGGGCTAGCCGGGCACGCGCATATGTTTCACCCCCATGCTCTGTCCTCTCTCAAAGTTACCTTTCCAACACCTGAAAAGACAGACATAAACATCTCTGCTAAAGTATGCTGCTCAGCATCTCTCGTAAGCTAGATGCCTGGTAGTCTCGAAGGAAAAGCCCAGCATATAAAAAGTATCACTGCCTTCAGTTTTCAGTTAAGGACAAAAATTCAACTTAGCATCTGGTATGAAGGTATAAAGAGATTATAACTAAACTCATTGCTCTATGAACTATACTAAACCCCCAAATCTGTGGTATGAATACTGCCCACTACGTATCTTGCAGAATAAGTTGCTTTTTAAATGGAAGAGGCATTTACCTGGTAGCAAAAATACCCCCACTTAGATTCAGGTTCGGAAAAGCCCGAAGCCGCTCTGCATGCAGAGTGCTCTGTAGTCAGAAGTCTTCACCAACTAGTGCACACCCCCCCACCCCCATGCACGCTCCCACTGCCGCGCAGCACGAGCCGGCGACGCACACGGACCTGCTGCCCCTCTCCTCACACAAAGTGCTCCCGGGGCTAAGGAAGGGTGTGCTTTGGTGAAGAGAGGCTCCAACCGAGGAGCTGTAAAGTTACCGTACAGACAAGCAGAATGAGAACTGCTCCGACAAGGCTCAATGACAAACATCAGGCAGAGAAGAAGAAGCATGCTTTCCCCTTACCTATTGCTTAGGTTAAAAGACTGAGCAGTGTCTTTAGACAGCCCAGGCATTGGGACCCAAAGGGCAGAGGACTTTCAGCACAGTCACACAGACCCCGGCAAAAGCCATCTTCTCCCTGTCTTTTAGCACAGTGTAAGTCTCCAGCAGCTCAGCTCTCCAGCTGCAAACATCTCATTAGACTAATGCATTCAGCACAGGCAGAAAACTCGATTTACCATAGCTACAGCAATGAATTTCCATTACGATGACAGCTTCAACCACATCATGTCCGGAAAAGCAGCCAACCACTGCCTTTTAAAGAACACACACATTTTACCCGCAGAAAACGAGGCCTGCGCGTCAGGTTTCCTTTCTCTTCGCAGCTACACTGAGAAAAAAAATTGCCATTTCTTTTTATTTCAGGAACTCCACAAGCTGAAAGGTAAAGACGTTTGGACTCTTCTCCCCACCCCCCCAAAAGCAGTATCTTTCGCAATACCGTTCATTGGGCTGCAACAAGAAGAAGGGGTGTTCGCAACATTTCTGGATTCACTACCCCTCCTCTGTTTCCATGGAAACCGGACTGTAGCATCAGCCCTTTGTCCCAGCCTGGCCGATGCTGAGCTTACGTGATGCCACAGATGGGAAGGACCAGTCACTTTGTTTTGGATAATTTACATGGAAATCAGGGGAATAGCGCTTGGGATGTTTTTGCCGGCAACACTAGCTGTGCATGTACAGCATTGCTCACTCGTGCACATACACACCCCTGCACACAAACACACAGAGTCAGCTGCGTGGGTAATTTTACAGGTATGGCCAGGCAATGATATCCATAATATGTAGAAATACCAGCTTTCGCAGCCATACCAAGGCATTTGGGCAGGATGCGGGAGCGACTTTTCACCTCATTTCCAGTCACTCATCACCAAAGGCATCAGGTCTTCCCTTATTTAGCACAGCACTAGCAGCTCATACCTCCAAAAAAAAAAATAAATCTGCAATGCTTATAATAAATAACAATCACAATAATTCTGCCATGCTCCATTGACTGTGCTAGATCAAATTATCCCAGCAAAGGGGGCTGTCACAGTTGTTTGTGAGTGTTGCACAGCTCCCCGCTGCCCACTTCACATGCTCACATACATTGTTACTCAGTATTTATTGCACGCCAAAAGGTGCTCCTCGCCTATCTTTCTTTCCAGTCCTGTGAATGTCTCATCAGATGGGCAGTCTGAGAGTTCTGCCCATTTTGTGGTCTCTGCACACTGGTTTTATGCTAGCTTGTCTTGACGGGCTTCAGGGGAGTTACTTTCGACTTGTCACCACAGAAGATGAGATGAGCATTAAGCCTGTTTCCTATTTACTGAGGAAGAAAAGGAAAAGCAAGAGACCCCAGATCCTGGACCATTCATACCAGGAGCGGGGTCTTTGTGGGTGCCCTTCCATGGCAACAGGGAGGAGGTGAGATCCTCAAGCTCACACCATCAGTCCCTTGCAAGCACAATAAGGTCAGGAGGATGGTCAGGTTGTTTAATTCTTTCTTACAATCATGGCTAGAGAAGAACTTCATACATTTAAAGAAAAAAAAATTGAAGTTTGGTAGATCCAGGAGAAACAAGGTGGCATTTTTTTAATCCTTTTTTTGCTTGCATTGCTATAAGCTTGACAGACATTGCAGGTGTGAAAGAATGTATTATCAGCATGGAAATGGAACAACTCTTTTCTGTCTTCTGTGGTACTTGCAGACACGCTGGGTAAGGAAGTACAAGTGCTCCTCAGCCCAGCCTTCATCCTGGCAAAGACCTGTAATCCTCGTTTTTCCTTCTTCTCTCTCTCTTTCTGGGTTTGGTTTGGGTTTTTTTTTGATAAAATCAAGGTTAGTGGGCCAGCAGTCATGGATTCCCATACTGGCATAAAATGGAGGGAACTGGAGCACTGTGCAAATTCCTGTTTTAAGTTCCCTAATAGGATAAACAGGGAAAAGTGTTAATGATTAAGAAAAATCATGACAGAATCTTTTAAAAAGCCTCGCTTCCCTTTTAAGCTGTTTAAAATTTTGAGCATGAGTCTTAGCCACCCCTGTCATTTCACATTGCCTCAGCAGCAAAATGCATTGCTGCTGTGGCTTGTCACACCCGGTGCCGTTGGTTGTGTCACACCACGTTACCGATGTCATCTAGCATGGGCGGGCTGGCACAACAGCACAGCACGAAAGCATCAGCTGTGGTTCCTTGCAAAAAAATATGATATTAATACAATGCAACACAAGAGCAAAGTGTTGGGAGGGGACTGGAAATTATTCTCTTTTGTTGCCGTTGTTGTTAATGCCATGCATAATTTTGCAGGCCCCAAAGCAGCTAAATCCCCACTGCTTTGGGAGCAAGCTAAGGATTGCTTGATTTGATTTGATCTGTTAAGGACTGCAGACCTCTTTGGACTATGCTCTTTGCAGGGTTTAATTCACAGCCTTGAATTTAGAGTCTTGAATTTTTATTTAAAACTTACAGCTGGTCTGGAGGGCAGCTTAACTTACAGCCAAAAGCAAGGGAGAATGAGATAGTGACAGGTAATGGTTCGAAGCATTTGCATCTGCTATGAAGTCAAATGCAAGGCTCATTTCCAGACCCTGGGCTCCACAAGAGAGGGGCAAGGGGCAAAGGGGTGTGAACCAGAGGTGAAGTCAAAGGGAAGGTTTTGCCCAGGACAGTTCAGGGAAACAGCGTGTTTGCATGCCCGTGGCACTCTCAAACAAGCATCAGGATCCGGGTAGGCAGCTGCGGTTGCCTGTTAGTGGCTTCAACCCAAGGCTGGCCCTTCCAGCCCAAGGCTTGCCCACACCACTGTCCCACCTGCAGAGAGATGTACCTGACTGCACGGCAGCGGGGCGGGTGGAAGGAGGAGGTCGAGGAGCTTTAAATTACTGTCCTGGTAAATCTGCCCACCGAACAATAGAAAAATGGTTGAACAATGTAATCATTCATTTCACTTTGAAATAGAAATTAAAAAGGTGATAATGTTGGGGGGAAAAAAGCAAAGGTCTTGTTTACTTGAGGCCCTGGGTGCCAGCTAGCCTCAAAAATGCTAGAACACTTTCCTCTGTAGGCATAGGATTTGCAAATGAAGAAACTGCAGAGAAATAGTAAGGATCATTGCATAGAGAGGCAGGTGGCATCAGAGCAAGGAGCACAACTGACATCTCCTGCCTCCTGTTGCTGCTTACCTGACTATTTGAGCCATGGGCCACCATCAGCCTCCAAATTATTTTTTTTAAATACAAATCTTCTTCGTTTTGTCCTCCATCCCCCTCTGCTCTTTTCATCAGTGTCCTGATATTTGTCTGTCACCTATTTTGTACTGATTCTTTTTCAACCCTTCCCTCTGTTGCTTGTCCTCAGCTCCCTCTGAGCAGGAACAGACCCCAACATGTCAGCGAAGCTTTTGGGGCAGGCTGTGGCACAGTGAGGGGCACAAGACCTGGGATTTAATGACCAGTGAGGCAACCAGACACACAGGGTTTGGACATGGATTTTTCAGTGCTGGATTAACTCCTAGCTCACCTGGTCTCCTGGATGCAAGGGCTTTGCTTGCCTGCCTCCAGACTAGCTGGGTATTTTTCTGTGCCATGTACATAAATTTTACCCTTGGCCACCTGAAGTCACATCCAAAATACCGGCAGCCACACCAAAGCCCTGCCCTGCTGTCTGCTGTGGGTTTCTCTTTCCTTTTAGACAGTGACATTGTTGGGTTCACAGATGCCCATTGCCATCCGTGGGTCAATGGGGAACAGATAGGGGACCAGCACTGATCCCTATGGTAATTTCTGTCACCCTCTCATAGAAGCCCTGAACCACCCTCAGAGAGGGACTGACCCACCGGCTCTTGCTGAACTGCCCAGACGGTTTCGGATGGATGACAAACCCAGCCACGGCCAGGGCTCTCCCGGAGAGGGACGAGCATCCTGGAAGGTTGCCACCCATGCAGGAGCGTGCTGGATCCTGACTTCCCACCATCATTCCTGCCCAGCCGCTGGCTCCTCGGCACACCCAGCCCTGCAGCCCCGCACTGGGCAGGATGGCACACAGCGCTCTGTCGCTCTCCATCCACCACCATTAATAAACTCCCACAGATTGTCATTTTATTTCAAGCATTACCCTATAATTTAAATAATTTGATTCTTTAAACTGTTACATTCAATTACCTTCAGAGTTCCATGAAATCAGAAAGCATTCAGGGTAAGTGAGGAAGGAAATTAAATATCCCGAAACAGCCTAGGCGTGTGCAGCCCTACCTGCTATTTGGGCAGAAGATAAGCGGGGCGGGCGTGAAGCACTTCTGCTACCAGTAAAGACCTGACTGTGGGGGTGACACACACCCTGTCAGTCACTGCTGCACAAAAGGCATCAGAGGGTCTCTTCAGGGCAGCTGCCTGCCTGGGTTATGCCCTGTATGTGATTTTTCCCTTCATATTTATTAAGCATTTCAGTTTAACAAGATTTTTACCTATAAATCTTTCTGGGTGCTGAATCAATCTTGTGACACGCACCCTGACCCTCTTCAACCCCTCCATGCTTGCATAGACACAGTCAGTTAAGTTATGATGGGGTCTGGTTTAAGGGAATGAATTTAAACAATTACCTTAATTACAAGAGTGGTGTCATCTTTCAAGAAAGGGGTCTCCAGGGAGGACAGCTGCTGAGAAGTCATTTAGATGCATGAACCTTTGAAAACAGCAGTGAGAGGGGCTCTGACTCCAGCCCTGGCTGCCACTGCTCCTCACTTGCCCTCCAGCTCCTTCCTGCTTGCCCAGCGGAGGGGGCAAGGTGGGATGGCAGTGCCCAGGCAAGCAAGAAACGCCCAGGCTGCCGGGGCCCCCACCACCTGCCAGTCTCCCCCTGCCCAGCCCAGCCCTGGAGATCACCTTCCCTTTAGGCACGTTGCTACCTATGAGTCAAGCAGGGGAGATTTACTGATGTGCTTCAGCAATTTGCTCAGGAGGCTGAACTGAAAATTAAGCCCATGCCCAGGGCAAGTGGAAACTCCCAAATAAAAGCTTGGCAGCAGCCTGTATGGACAAGGGGTGGTAGGTCAGGGTTCCCATCCTGCCCAAACCCCTGCCCAGCCCAGCACCCACCAGCCACCCCCTTGGCCCCTGGGACAGGCTGCAGCCCAGCTCTGCCTCCTCCGTCCCCCAGCACGGCAGCCCCTGCAAGGTCACCCAGCCACCTCCTCACCCCAACTCACTGCTCGCTTGAGGACATGATTATTTCCCAAATCACTAAACATCAGGAGCGGCTTTGTAATTTTCTTGGTTCTTTATTACATTTATTGATTTTAAAATATTTTAACAGCTCATTTATTGCTGTGTTAAAGAGCTCAGAAAGGCAATAAAGTCACGCAGCATCCTTAGTGATAAAAGAAATAATCCTTTCAGCTGCAGAAATCACACCTTCTCCCTTCCCTTCTGAGCTTCATTCAAGCAAAAAAACAAGAGCAACTGCACCCAAAAGGCCAAGTGCCTGGGCAAAATCCCTGGCACCCAAAGCAGACAGGTAGAATAAGGCGTAATAAGCCATAGGCAGAACTCTGGAGCACAAAGCAACCTGCTGCAGCTAAGAAACAAAGAAACCTTACTCATCAGTCCCACTAGGTTAAGGTGCTTTACACACGTGGTCATTTTTTGTACGTTTCTTTATATGACTGAGGTGACTGACCATGGACCATCTCCAACTGTCCAGCATCAGCAGTGATACTAAAACAGTGATGTGCCTCCAGGTACAGTGTAAGGAGGATGCATTGATGCCAGCCAGGGTGTTAACACACTAACTTGCTTATCTGCAAAGATTTTCTGAGACTCCCTTGAGACCCAGCATATGGCAATCTGCAGGGGCAGAGCTGAAGCAGCCAGGCTGCTGGGTTTCTGCCCTCTGGTGCACCCAGCATCTGCTTGGGAAGAAGCCCCACTCTTCCCTTCAGCCCCTGGCCCCACTCCCAGTCTTGTGCATGTCACCCTGTGGAGTTACAGCCTCGCCATTCAGCACCTGGGTGCAGCTGGAGGCTTCACCTGTGCTGTCAGCAGCCTGGGGAAGCCTCCTGTGAAGGGGGAGAACCAGTAGTGGAATGGCCCACACAGGGACACAGCTCCAGCCCTGGGCCCCCGCGCTGGCAGATGTTGCTATACAACTGACAGAGCTCCCGCTGGCTCCCAAACCGGCATCTCTGGAGGCTTTTCCCAGGAGAACAGTCACACCGCTATGGCATAGAACATTCAGCACTCACATTCAGCATCTTTGTTCAGTACTTCATTCAGCAGATGCTGAGCAGAGGGGCTTGCCCCAGGAACGCTGAGATGGATGGCAATTACTGCATCTTGTTCCACAGAAAGATGAAAGAAGAGTCAGGATAAGTTTTTTGCATGATTTTCTGCTGCTAATTACATGAGAAGTGCCTGACAGGGGTGAGGCATTGAAAGGCTGAATTAGAAACTCTTCACTGAGTACACACCAGAACTGTTATTTGTGAGGCAACACACCAAAACATTATTTTTTTTCTTGGAAGAACCACAATAATACCAGGACAGAGGGTTTTCATGTAACCAGTATATTCCCTGTCCCCACCCACCCCCCCGCAGATACTGTAACTGCCTCCAGGCATAACCAGCACCGTGTTCCCCCCGGGTCAGCCGGCACAGAGCCAGGGATGACTGCGCAGCGGATGCAGCCCATCTCCCTCCCATGCCCGGAGGACCACGGCACGAAAGACAAATAAAAGGAATCTATTTTAACAACTATAATATCATACTATAATAATAAATTCAATTAATAGCTCAATTAAGTGATAACGGAAGCAGTGATCTAAACATTTCCAATTTTGAGCATCTTCCTCAAATAACTTGGCTCAAGTAGCCTAACTTTCTGCAGTAGAGATAAGTGGGTCTGAGCAGTAATTAAACCAAAATCCTCCAGGTGAGGATTTTGTTCCTTGGATTACTCTGCTGTTTTTACAGTCATCTCCATCCCAGGGCCTCCCCAGGCACTTAACCAATTAAACACCTACAGCCTGGCAGCAGCCGGCAGCTCCCTGCTCAGCAGCAGGAGACCCTGGCCAGCAAACCCTGTTCCTGTGCAAGGTACCACTGGATTTCATTAATCGCCCCCATTCAGCACGTGGGCAGCACAGATGCCTGTGCTCTGCTTCCCAGCGTGCCTGGCCTTGCCTTACAGACACAAAGCCTGAGCTGCTGGGCTTGCTGTGTGGATGCGGTTAGAAGAGAAGCAATGGCAAGCGGTTTGTTTGGCAGGGGCAGGTTTCAAACGGAGCTATTCTCTCTCCCCAGCAGCCGCCATGGTGCTGTGCCTTGTGCGGGCTCTTCCGCTCCCAGGGAAGGATCACAACCTCTCCAGCTCCCCTCTCTCCTCCTTCAGGCTTGGAAAACTGCTCTGGTCCTAGGAGAGCAGATGTTACTCCCACCCCAAAAAAATATGGTGGTCCTGAGAGCATGTTAGCACGGAAATCCTGGAAGAAATAGTTCTGGAGGTGCTAGGCAGGGTGGTGGTGATAGTGGCCGATGCACATCACACCTGGGCAGATGAAGAGCTGAGAAAGCCATTCCCAGCCAGGGATTCAGTACCAAAAATTTGGTCTCCAAACATTAATGACTACAGCAAGGAGGAAACTATGCTTCCACCGCAGGTCCTCCCCGGCAGCCACCGCACGGCCATGTCACACGGAAAGCCTCTCTTCCCCAGACTGAACACTTGCTCGCACGCCTGGAGGGGAGGCGACCCCCCCCGACCCCTGCCAGGGGAGCGCTGCCTGCCACTAGCTGGGACAGGCTCAGCCACCACCCTCAAGCAAAACTGGCCAGAGGAAAAGCCATTAATAGCAATTTCATATAATAAAATTTTATATACAAATGTTCAAGTCCAGTATCTTCAATTTTTCTCCCTAGCTAAAAGAGCAGTAAAGATATATGTCTCTATATAAGCTATGTTTGCATACTCCTTTTCCTTAATTCAATAGAGAAAAATAAAATCAGTTGCTATCCAAATTCACTGTAATTATCTCTTTTTTTCCCTTGGCAAGTGCTATTTTTAGTCAATACGCATACATAGTCATAGTCATACTATAGCATAGCTATTTTTTAAATTACATATGCCAGTGTAGTTTATAGATTTTAATTAGCCAGGGAGTTGGATAGCCATCAGCAGTTAGGAGCTGTATGTTGTTTGCATACAAACTCAGTCAAGAAACTTCCCCACACAGCATCTGCTTGTACTACCAAGGAGGGGCAGAACCTCCCAGCAGCCAAACCGTGGTACAGTTTCGAGCCTGTTGAACAGTAATAGTAATCCAAGGGCTCAAATGCCTCTTCCCTTGGAGGAGACAAGGGGGGCTTAGGTGAAAAAAGATACTTCAGTGATGAGCATGGATTTAGGAATGTAAGTGCAGCACTCCACTTACCAAAAACCTGACAGATGGGTCCATGGGATGGGCGTCCCTCTGTCACTGTGTCAAAATGCCACATCCAACACCGGCTGCAAAGGCCAGTTTCTGCCCAGGGTACATCGTGCATATCCCCAAGCTAGAGGCAATAGAGAGACCCCTCTCTATAAAGACACTGGAGGTCAGTGATGGCTGTGAGAGACACAGGGAGCCCCAAGCACGCTGCCAGCCGGTGCGATACCCATGGGTAGAGCTGAGGAGCAGGGCTGTCCTACCACCGGGGTGGTACAGTGTCCTGCCACCCGGGCAGCTGTGGTGCCTACACCCACGTTTGCCTCACTAACAAAACTGATGCCAGCTACATCCCTTGACCATGCACCAACTTTCTTTAAAAAAAATACTAGCAGAGATCAAAAATACATAAAAGTTTCATCATTTGGTTAGCTTCTGAGGATGATCTACATCTGCATTGATTTTATTTTACTGGGGGGTGAGGAAAGTACTTTAGTACAGTTTAGTCCCAAAGCACCCCAAACTTCCATGAAATCCAGAATACCAGGACAGGCTTTCTTGCCCTTCATTCACGTGTAACTGCAGAGTCTTGTTGGATCCTGTCACAGGCAAGCAATTAGTTGAACTAGCAAAAGAGATTTAAACTTTACAAATGCCCCCTGCTGTATGCCAGAGATGGGACAAATTTTATTTCCAGATGTGGAATAGCTACCAACAGAAAAAAGGGGGGAAAACCCCCCAAAAAAGAACCAAAACATACTTCCTAGTTGTTATCAGATCTAGCTGATTAATTTGCTCACATGCTAAACTTCAGAAGTCATATTGTGGTTATAATGAAACCAATATAATTTTAGTGGTGATATTTTTTAAATAAAAGTATTGATTTTAGGGTTTTCCTTGTATTTTCCCTCCTTTATGATTTTGACACTTCCACCATCTTTGAGGCTGGCGTGGTGTGCATACCAAAAAGCCTTGCCCGTGTCTAACAAGCTGAATTATTTTATTATTGCCTAGCCTACAACCTTGCATCTACAGAGAC
Organism: Falco peregrinus; assembly: GCF_023634155.1. Classification (NCBI taxonomy): domain Eukaryota; kingdom Metazoa; phylum Chordata; class Aves; order Falconiformes; family Falconidae; genus Falco; species Falco peregrinus. Next base: position 25,278,836 of record NC_073727.1, read on the forward strand.
CTGGATTACAAAGGCTGGTGTCAGACTCCGTTGGTGGTGCTGTAATACTTAACACTGAGCACTCACATAAAGACTCAAAGCAGCATGGTGATTAATTGCTGTCACTCCTGCTCGTCTCCCTGGCTCACATTTGACCGAGAGGGACACGCTTCCCTTTTAAGAGACGCTGGTGTTTGAACAATATTGCTATTTTTTGTTTTAATTGGCTTTTAGCAGTGAGCGTGGAAGATGCTGTGCTGGGCTGGGCTGGCTGGGCAGCATGCGGGCAGCTCGTGCTGACCTGCGGCTGCTGCCTGGCTCTGACACCCTGGTGACATCTTGCAGGCACTATTCAAGGCACCTCCATCGACAGCCTTTTGGAATAAAAGGTTAGAGGCACACTGGGCAGGGACAGCTTCAGTGTTGATGTTGCAAGGAGGCAATGGACTGGACAAACTAAGTTGTTTTCATCCCGATTATTTCTCACAAGCTTTCTGCTTCTGTTGAGCTCATAATGATGACAGTCTCCCTGGCCTTGCCACCCATCCCTCTCTTGCTTTTCACAGAATCACAGAATGGTCAGGGCTGGAAGGGACCTCTGGAGATCATCTCGTCCAACCCCCTGCTAAAGCAGGTTTATCTAGAGCAGGTTGCACAGGATCACATCCAGGGAGGTTTTGAATGTCTCCAGAGAAGGAGACTCCACAGCCTCTCTGGGCAGCCTGTCCCAGGGATCTCTCACTCTCACAGTAAAGACGTGTTTCCTCACATTCAGATGGAACCTCCTGTGCTGCTGTTTGTGCCCATTGCCTTTTGTCCTGTCACTGTGCACCACTGAAACACACCTGGCCCCATCCTCTTGACAGTTGTGCTTAAGATATTTGTCAACATTGACAAGATCCCCTCTGAGTCTTCTCTTCTCCAGGCTAAACCACCCCAGCTCTCGCAGCCTTTCCTCATCAGGGAGATGTTCCAGTCCCCTCATCATGTTTGTAGCCCTCCTTCCTTCACAGCCCTTTAGCACTTGGCTTGTCTCACTGCTTCCACAGTGCTCAGGGCAGCACCGTCTGCTGCTATGTGCCAGCAGAGCCAGCTCCTGTGTCACTGCAGGGGAGGACAACATCATCACATGAGGGGAGACAGGACCCAGCCATCCACCACCAACACCCTCTTTCCAAAAGAGACAATCTTTCAGGTTGTGGCGGCCATCATCCTGACTTCCATAGCTACCAGGCAAAACCAGCAACAGCAGCAGAGGTTCTTCACTCTTCCAAAACAGCCCAACACCCCCACGCTGGGACCCAGGGACAGAGGGTCTCTGGGGGGATGGGGTGGGGTAGAAGCAGGTCCCAGGGTCTGCTTGCACCCCACTGTGAGGTCTGGCCCCAGCTGCCATGCCTAATCACCTCTGAGTCTTAGAAGCTTGCTGAGAGATGGGCCAGATGTTTTTAAGGCAGTTTTTGCCAAGAAATTGTGTATAGAAGTCTCAGTACTTTAAATCACCGGTAACTTTTAGTGTACATACTATATATTAAATATTATTTTGAATATAAAATATAATGGGGCAGCTTTTCATCATCTGAATGAACTATTCGGCCCCGATAGCAATGAAGGAGGAAAAAGAAAGGGATCAAATACACCTAACAAATCTACATCAGGAGAGAACCATAAAAAGATACAACCAAGATAAAACCTTATGTGAGGAAGTTAACTGCGAGGAGTAAATCCTCATAACTTTAGGAAGAAGTACCTGCACACAGCAGTCCCTTCTGCCATGTGGTGTTTAAGGTGAAATGAGGTTGCTCAGATTGCCTCATGACAGGAAGCTGCCACACATGCCTTGTACATGGAGCAAAAGAGCAACCAAGAGAATTGATGTGGAGCTGCACAGCTGGGTGATGTGGGTGGACCAACAGCTGGGTGCAAAATGAAGCAAGAACTATCACATTTCATCTGTTCATTTCAAGCAGCTGAAGTGATTGTCACCTGGGCTTCCAAATCTTGCCACCCTGTCAGGGGCGGTATCTATTTTACAGCTATTATAACCTAATCTCAGCTAATGTGATTTACATACAGTAATTAATGAAGCTTCAGCTGTAAGGAAATTGGTCATTCATTTGAGTTTAATTTACTGCATGCATATACATTAGAAAGCACAAATTCCATAGCTGTGATGTGGACATAGAGAAAGGGTTGTGTGCCAGGAAATTAAAAATAAAACACCCAATAAAAAATACACCGCTGGCCTTCCTCACCTCCCGCTCCTGAAGCATCTCCTTGATGGGAGGATGGTGTAAGAGTCGGTCTAAAGAGAATGATATTGTCTCAACATTGTTAACAGAGACCTGGAGATGGAATGTGGTCCTCATGGACACTGAGACCCAGTGACCCTGAAGGAGTACAAGGAGTACTATGCTGCTCCCTGATACCCAGCACTGGAAGGAACGACTACGATAAGGTCGCATAACAAGTGTTGTCGTTACGACGAACCAGAACATGCGTGATAACCTTGCTCGAGAAGGCAGAGACTGACAACAATCCATGGGCCAGAGGAGGAGCAACGTGTATTGCTTGGCATAAAAGAGGACTCTTTAGCAACCGAATTTTAAGGAGATCTTCCCCCACCAAGGATCACGATGATTGGAAGGACCGGCGGGACGCTGCCTGGACCTGGGACCATAGGGACGCCTTGGACCCATGGTGGTAGCTATAATCCTCTTTCCTTTTTAATTTATCTTTTCTTCACTTTCTGTCTTTCTACCTATCGCACACCGCTTTATGGGCAAACAATAAAATTGTGCTGCTTAATTGAAGCATAACCCCTTGGCGTGGTCGCCTTGATTTTTGCACTTCGAGATCATAGTAAACGAACCATCATGAGTCCACTGAGTGGACACTGACAGATGGCATGCAAAGAAATCCAGGCATCTCAGTATGGATGCTTGGAGGAGCGAAGGCAAAGTCCCCGTTGTCACTGCTATCCCATTTCCCGGCTGCAGGAAACATCAGCCTGGCATATTGGTGAGTATGGTCTCATTCTGATCCCTGCATAGTTTGGGGTCTGTATCCACCACAGAGGAGAGAGCAGGGTGGGTTGACAGGGTATAATGGTACAGGGTATAAAGGCTACAAAAGATGCGGTATCTATGGCATACATGTGAACTCTGGTGATGGAAAACCATACCTGAAAGCCAGGAAAAACTTTTACAGCAAGGGCAGGATTTCATTTTCAGCCACCTTAAGTTCCAGGTGCCCTCATACCAGCCTGGCCTTTGGAGCGTCTAATAACCATGCTGAAGCAAAGCCAAAAGCAATGCCTGGTGATCCTCACCGGCCTGCGTGGGACCAGGAACGCCCCGGTGGCATCGGGGCTCTCCCAGATCAGGGACTCCTCTGCAGGAGATACCCACAAGATGTCCAGCTTTTCTAGGGTTTCTCCCCAGAATGCCTCCAGCTTTATGTTGTGAAGCATCTAGCTATGTTGCTTGCATAAAAAGGAAAGCACTCACACCTTATTTTAAAGTAAAGATGGATGAATTCAAAACAATTGCTCAAGGTGGTCCCTGCAGCCTCCACTGTGCCATTAAATTCCACACATGCAATGTAACAGTAACGTCTTCCCTGTTTAATTATTAGAGCATATACATGGAAAGCTTATACACAGTGAAAGGTTGAAAATGTTTCCTGACTCAGCACATGTTTGAAATTAAATTTTAGGTAGAGTGTATGCAATTTGGCTTTAAAATATTATTATTATTTTTACAATCTATTGTGCTAATTAGATTTATTAATAGGTTTGCTTGCCGGTAATAGTTCTGTTATTTAACTGAATGATAAATATAAGCAATTTTGGCAGAAAATTACTTCTGTTAACTATATAGTGTCTGTGTGGGCTCACATTGTGTCTTAAAACAAAACATTGACATGAAAGAAATTAAGTGCAAGCCATGAACATCACCCAGATGTATAGTGTGTACAAATTTGGTATCCCATCTAGAGCTCAATACTGACCACAAGTCACCCAAAGTTACCTCTTCTGTTTGTTCCCGGACTTGCTAAGTCCCCAACATAGCACCAACAGCAAAGCATCTGCTTACCTTACTGAACAGAAATGAGCTTAAGCTCAGCCTCTAGTCCAGCACTCGGAGGCTGTGCCAAGTCTTCGACAAACCCTAAGAAAAGAGAGCACCATCACCCTGCACAATTTTAAAGACAATACTGCCAGGGGCATTTTTAAATGTGTTTCTGCACAGAATGTAAAACTCGAGTGACCATGGCACACTGTGGATGCCCGCAAGGCGCTCCAGGTACCCATAAATCAGCTCTTGGCGGTGTGGGCATCCTCATGGTAGAACCACCTAACATACCTCGCTTGGCAGAGTTTAAAATACAGCTGAATTGGAGATACCTTCACTTGTCTACCTTAAGCAAATACTTTTTTTAAAAAAAAATAAAAAAAAAAAAAAATAACGGAGCAACGTTTAAGGCTCAAAATGGATGCTTAAGGCTCAAAATGGACTCGTTAACACCCCAATTCCTACTACAAAAGGAGGGTCTGCCTTTCTTTGTCTGCCAAGTTTTTATTTTAAAAGAATTAAATGATAATAATAATTTAAATGATTCCAATATTAGAATTAGTTTTCTTCATCAGTTTTTAAACAGTCAGTAAGCAGTCGGGGGTGGGGGGGGGGACGACACAAGACCATGAATAAACATATAAAAATAGGGGGAATGCATGTGTAGCAGTAGAGTTTCTTTAAAAGAAAATAAATAGACAAAACAAAACACCATCTATGCCTTCCCTCTCCAGAAAGGGGGAAAACAAAACCAAACCTACAGCTCAAAATCCGCTAGGTCTCCCCTGGGAGAATCCCGGGGTTTCCTGAAGAAATCCATGCCCTTGCCTCCCTCTGCTGGAGTTCAGCCTGGAACTGCAGCCACGCGCTTGAAAAAGCACCATCTCTTCCTCTGCAGCCTAAGGGTTTTCCCGCTCACGAGACTTTTGCAACTTAGGGAAGGTTTATCCGGTTTTTGCACAAGTGTAACTTTCTGATCACCCAGCATCACAATAGGAAAAAAGTGAAATTTCCTTTAATGTTAATCAACGACCGTCAAAATTGGGAGGGGTGGGGGGGGTGGGAGGGTGCATAAGGTTAAATCACTTGATACAAACAAAACAAACCTCCATTTTTATAACTTATTCCTTTTATTTACACATATCTACTCCAAATTTTTCCCGTATTTCAACAAGCAGTGTTTATCTGCCCTAAATCTAATTCATGGTGCTTCCCTCTAGTAATTGGAAGTTACGGCACACGTATCCATACAAAAGCTGGGCCAGTTGTACCACATCATCATCCTGCCTATTTTAGCCAGGTCCAAATTTTTCCCTTTGGAAGCAGCTTACTGCAATCCCTGAAGGTACTTGCAGCGTCTCTGCTTGGGTGGGCAGTCCAGCTGTGCACATGCCTGCTCTGATACAGAACAAAAGGCTGCAAAGAGGAGCGTGACAGCAGAAGGGCAGAAATACTAGATTCTTCCAAATTATGCTTGGGCTGCTATTGCACAGGGGGTGCAGCAGCAAAGCAGATTTTAGTTCTAGAGTATTTTTACTCTTCAGCTACTAGTAGAGTTTCAGAAGAGTTAGGTGTAACATTGGCTGAACTCATTGCTAAACTCTATCAAAAAGCAAGGCATATACAACAGTGAACACAAAATGCTCTTCTTCCTCTAAAGTTTTACCCCTGGTAACTGTTATTCAAGAGACAGTTAGTCAATCTTTGAATGACAATTCAAATTGTTATTAAAAAATGGTTATTAATAGACACACCACATGATAGATGAACCACCAATTTCATAATGTAGTAAACACTCGTAAGAGTGGTGCATCTGCAGTTGGTGTTTTTAACTGTGTGAAGCTCCATTTTGCCTCTGCCTTGAAGATGTTGCAAAATGATGCACAACTAAATAGCTGATATTCTTAGGAGAGAAAGTATCAGCATGCCTTCCTTGGATTTCCAATACCACTACAGTTCTTTCCCTCACATCTTCTGTTAAGTTACCTTGACTGTACAGGAGATCCGCATTTGAAGAAGTATTAGGTTTAGCCTTTGTTAGCCCAACAGAATTATCCTTGGTTCGCACACTTTCAGTGTAATCCCAGCTGTCAGCTTCGATCTTTAATACTTCAGTGTTCAGACAAGGAACATAATTTTTCTTCTTTTTTAAAATCACCTCCATGTATTCACATCTTGCAAGTATATACCTTGACTTTTGATAGCAAAATTTAGGAATTAGTAGCAAGAGCACACACACACCCTGTCCCATGCTCTCGTTATCAATTATATCTCCTAACTATAGTCATAGAATTGTTCAGGTTGTAAAAGACCTTTAAGATCTTTGAGTCCAACCATTAACCTAGCACTGTCAAGTCCACTTGGCCACATCCCTAGACCAAGTGTGGTCCCTAAGCACAACATCTACACGTTTTTTAAATACCTCCAGGGATGGTGACTCAACAACTGCCCTGGGCAGCCTGTCCCAATGCTTGACCACGCTTTCGGGAAGAAATTTTCCCAATATCCAATCTAAACCTCCCTGGCACAACTTGAGGCCGTTTCCTCTTCTCCTGTCACTTGTTACTTGGGAGAAGAGACCTACACCCAGCTCACTACAGCCTCCTTTCAGGCAGTTGTATAGAGTGCTAAGATCCCCCTGAGCCTCCTTTTCTCCCGGCTAAACAACCCCAGTTCCCTCAGCTGCTCCTCATAAGACTTTCTCTCTAGACCCTTCCCCAGCCCCGTTGCCCGTCTCTGGACACGCTCCAGCACCTCCACGTCCCTCTTGCAGCGAGGGGCCCAAAACTGAACACAGGATTCGAGGTCCGGCCTCACCAGTGCCCAGTACAGGGGACGGTCACTGCCCCAGTCCTGCTGGCCACACTGTCTCAGATACAAGCCGGGATGCTGGTGGCCTCCTTGGCCACCTGGGCACACTGCTGGCTCACGTTCAGCTGGCTGCTAACCAGCACCCCCAGGCCCTTTCCCCCAGGCCCTTTCCAGCCACCCTTCCCCCAGCCTGTAGCGCTGCGTGGGGCTGGTGTGACCCAAGGGCAGGACCCGGCACTGAGCCTGGTTGAACCTCATGCAACTGGCCTGGGCCCATCGGTCCAGCCTGCCCAGCTCCCTCTGCAGAGCCTTCCTGCCCTCAGCAGATCAGCATCCCGCTCAACTCGGTGCTGTCTGCAAACCTACTGAGGGTGCACTTGGTCCCCTTGTCCAGATTGTCGATAAAGATATTAAACAGGACTGGCCCTGATCCTGAGCCCTGGGGAACATCACTCGTGACTGGCCAGCAACCAAACTTAACCCCATTCACCACCACTCCTTGGGCTTGGACATCCAGTGGGTTTTTTAACCAGCAAAGCATATGCCCATCCAAGCCATTAGCAGCCAGTTTCTGCAGGAGAACACAGAAATGGTGTCAAAGTCTAGGTAGACAACATCCACAGCCCTTCCCGCATCCACTGAGCAGCTCACCTTGTCACAGAAGATCAGGTCAGTCAAGCAGGACCTGCCTTTCATAAACCCGTGCTGACAGAGCCTCATCAACTGGTTGTCCTGTACGTTCCACGTGACAGTGCTCAAGATGACCTGCTCCATAACCTGCCCTGGCACCAAGGTCAGAATGACAGGCCTGCAGTTTTTTAGATCCTCCTTCTGTCCCTTCTTGTAGATGGGCATCACAGTTGCTAACCTCCAGTCAACTGGGACCTCTTCTGTTCGGCAGGACTGCTGATAAACAATTAAAAGCGGCTCTATGAGCACTTTCACCAGCTTCCTCACTACCCCTGGATCACTTCCAACTTTTATCAACCATAGAAGTTCACTATCAATTGTTCTTGCAGAACAACACAAGTTTAGTATGCATTTTGCCTGCTTGATAACAAGGAGTCTTGTGACTCTTTTCTCAAGCATTCCTCTCACCAGTGTGGTATTTGGCTTGAAAGCCCATGGAATGCAACCAGTGCTTTTTTTATTGTTATTTCTCTGCTGTATTTCGCAAATAAAAACCGGAGTTAAAGGGTATGAAGTGTACGAGCCGTTTAATTTAAACCTAATCTTCAGTCCTGAGTCTGCATACCCTGACACTGCTCATGCTTTACAGGTTTTTCCTGCACAACATGTACTAAGATACCATAATCTCATTGAGAACATTTTCAATTTTATTTGCTACTATTGCAATTACAAAGAATATAACAATGTAAATTTGCATTTTTAGTGACAACCCTTTCTAAAAAACAAGGTCAGAAATTAGTGTGCAACTATTCTGGCTTTCGGCAATTTTCATAGGATGGATATTTTCCTTCATGAACATTTGTCACATTTTACAGCATTGCATTTTCATAGTTCAGTACACAGGAACAGAAATACATCTGTTCCTACTTGCAGAACACTCATATGTATTTCTGAAATATAAAAATACAACTTCTAATTAATAAATTTCATTTGTTTTATTGAGAGGAAGGAAGAATCCATCCATGGCTTTTGTCATGTCATACAGCACACTACTAGCTCTGATTCTCTCCTCCCTGAATTTATTCTCTAATGAGACTTGTTTTTTTTAGCACAGGACATGGGATAGAATCACTGTCTTGCTCACAGCCCTGCAAGAGACTGAGGTAAAAACTCAAAGAGATGCACACTATTACAAATGCAAAACAGCCATCAAATTTTCCAGTTTATTGATGGGAATTCAAAATTGATACAAAACATGCCCTCTTTGCATGTTGTATTTTACCATTAAAATGTTTCCGACAGCGTCAGGTAGATTCAGAGTTAAGAATATACTTCAGCTTTTAGCATGTACCTTTTTTAAAGGTATTACACAAAAGCGTCTAACTTAGGTAACACATGGTCCCAAAATTGCTTTCAGACTTTTTCTTTATCAAAAGACTCAGATCTTCTGCTGATCTGATGAAATAAGGGCTTAAAAATGTTTTAAGCCATTAATAAGTATCCTGTGGCGGAGTCAAGGAAGTTTATGATTTCCATTATAATCTTGGGCATATAAAGGCAACAGTCCTATAAAAGCAGCCCTCCAGAATATATGGAAAGTGGCAATGGGTATGACGCCAATTTATATAATTATCAAGTAAAACAGATTTTTAAAGCTATGAATGTGAGCAGTATCACAGCAAAATATTTAATGAATACCACAGAACCAATCAAGTTTGAAAGTTGAGCAGATGTTGTTTCAATCAACAGAGATTTGTAATGTCAAATATACCAAAACGTTTTCTAAAATAAATTCCTAATGCAGAAAAATTGACTTAAACTTCGCTCCTAGCTAATAGTACCTTTTATTTAAATTGGACCCTAAACTGATCAGACAATACATAGCCCACACTTTCAGACATTTATAATAAAAAAGCTTTTATTTTCAATTGAAACAAACGCACCATCCTGCACTTGAAGGCTATAATGAGCCGTAAGCATATTCCAAGGTGTATCAATGGCAACAGATTGGTTTCACCTCCACTGAGAAGATACATAATGCACTCTTAATTGGTAAAGAAAATTAAACTGAGCCTTCTCAAAGTTTCTGTACTGTGTTTCTTATTATTGTACAGTTCCACAGTCAGACCAAGAGTTTGCAGTGTGTGCAGATATTGTAGTAAATCAACAGTATTGTTTAATCATCATCTTCCTCCTCTTCCTCTTCCTCCTCAAAACTGTCTTCAAAGCCCTCACTGTCCTCCTGGTCCTCATCACCTTCTATTGCCGTATCCCATTGTGGATGATTTTCTGGCACTGGTTTTGCTTCATGAACTTCCAGCTGTAATTGGGTAAAGAAAGAAAAGACAGGAAAAAAGGGTTACAAACAATACACACCAATGTGGAAAACCCCCCAAAAAACCACCAAATAACCAAAAAAACCCCAAACAAATGACACACCACACAAAGCTGACAGTTTAAAACCAACAACAACAAAAAACCCCCAAAAAAGACAGAACAAACCCCACCCAAAACAAAACAACAGCAGTTTTCTGGGTTTTTTTCTTATCAGAAGTAAGGCATGCCAGATTTTTCTCACTAACTAGATGTATCTAGGACTAAGGGCAGGGAAAAGGCATGGCAGACCTCAAGGTATAAAGCCAGAGCCAACCATACTGCAGAAACTGAATAAATGTGAGAAAGCATGTATTAAAATATGCAGACACTCAAAAAGCATCACAAACTAGTGCCATTTAATCCATTGTAAAATTGCCACTACTGGCATCAGACAGAGCTTGAGTCCCCCTCCTTGACACTATTTTAAAGTTTTATTTCTTAAAGATAACGGGATTTTGGGGGTTTAATAGCCCTATGAAGTAGCTTTTCATACAATACAAATACGTAACACAATTAACTATCACACCTTCAATGGTTTAATCTGGTCCAATCCCATATATGAATCCGATCTTAAATAAACTGTGTACTGATAGTTTCCAGGCTTGCCTGGCGCTGGGAACTTCAGCTCTACCTACAAAACAGAATCGTCATCATAAGCTCTTACTGCTTTCAAGAGACACATTAGAACAAGTAGCCGAGTACCCTAATAAGCAGTAAATGCTACTACAGAAGAATAATACTTGTTTTCTTAAAACGTTTTAGTTTCTTACAAGTGACATTTCTTTGAAAATCTCTACATAATAAAATACCCACAGAAGAGAGAATACCCAAACACAACACCTTCCATGAAAGCTGAATAATTAAGTCACATTTTTTTCTGAATTAGACCAAGTAACTTTACAACAAGTACAGTTTCACCCTCTTGTATGCCTCCTAAATCCCAAAAACCCCAAGAGGTTGAAATACTCGGTTTGTTGAAAATACTAGCTTCACTCTTCTGTTACTTGAAATTGAATATGAAATCTAGTTTGAAAGAACAAAATACATCAATTCTCCATTTTTCAGAAAAGCAAGGAACACAGCCAAAGGTTACAGTCTCAGAAAGGTTCATATGAGCCGAGGCTAATTAATTTGTCACAGTCTCTGCTTTACAGAAAAAGAACACTTAGTATTTCAAACACATTTGAGTAACTTTATTTAAGAATGATCACTGTGTACAAATACTTGTTTTCATCAGCTTTTGATATTGGGGAAAAGAAACATATAATGCCAAGAAACTTGAAAGTCTTAAACTATTTTTTCTTTCTCCATTATCAATTTTCACAGTTAAAAGGCTCTTCTCTACTTTTATCAGGAGAGTAGCGCGTGTTTTGCATATTAAAGAGATACATATGAGAAAATTAAAATCTAAATGTATTTGTATACTGTAAGACACATCAGTATAGTTTTTTAATACCCCAAAATAAAATTTTTCAAGCACATTACCTCTTCTTTATCTTTTAGCGTACAAACATGATATGGCATACATATTAGCATCTGCTCCTTCCGATCTGCAATATATAGCCACCACCATTCTTGTTTTTCCTTTCATAAAACAAAAAAAACCACCAGGATTATTGAAGTCATATAGAATTATGCCCCTACACTTTATAACAGGTCCTTACAATACAGATAGAAAGGAGGTGGTTTGTGTTTGGCGAGGTTTGTAAAAACTCTTGGATGTGTATGAATAAAATACATAGTATGCACTGCACACTGAAAGCAAACAGGTTATCACAAGTAACTGACTGTCTCCAAAGGCTTCATTCCAGATATTCAAACTAAGCTACCCTGTGAGAGATGGAACCGTTGAAGAATTGTGTCCACTGAGGATTGACGAGCAACTTTATGCAACACAATACTACCTTAAGTCCTTCAACAGAAATCCAGCCTGGATAAAAAGGTCAGCATACAAAGCAAGGCATGCTAAAAGACTGATAAAGTTCTCTTTCCAGTAAATGATCTTTTCCAGGTAAGTACCCTTTGCCCCACTTCTTCTCTCCCCCTCCAAAAAGTAGGAATCTGCTGAAAGTTGGAATTTGGACATACCAAGATTTCACTTCAAGGAAGCATGAACCGCAGGCACTACTGGTATTTGTTAAGGATACCCAACAACTGTTGCCTATCACACAGCCTTCAAAACAGCTACAGGTCTCAAAGGTCTTGCCACCGCAGGCACTAAAGCAGAGCTCCTAAACTAAATGTGTAGTCCTCATAAAAGACAGCAACATTGTACAAGAACAATAGTTTATCCCTCAACTGAGTCAAACTTTTAAGACTGTGGTGCAGTTCAGCAACTATTCTCAAATGGGAAAGACTACAGGTCTTCAGCATCAACTGTTCATTTAACCACTGTTCTTTGATTAACCCTCTGGCACACATTTTAGGCAAAATCCACTTTGTTTTAATAGAAGCTGAAACCTTTCTATTGCAAAAAAGTTAGTTTAGTACTGCAAAGTAAGTTTCCATTCCTTCACCTCCTTAAGTCTTGTCTTAAAAAAAAAAAAAGAATGACAATAATGAGGGACAGGGGGACAGAGGGAAGACTTCTTCATATTTACGAGTAAGTATTTTAGTAGACAGGTAACAGTCATAATAGCATAATCTTACCCTAGGGAAAAAAAGGGGGGAAACCCACACCTTTTAGACAGCCCTGATATTAGACTCCTGAATTGTGTTCCAAACCCGTTTTTATTCACTCCTGATGTTCTGGTAACTGTTCACATTTACAACGGACTGAAGCCCTAAAGCGTGAATCTTACAACAGTTGCAAGTCACGCTCCGAACCAGGAGACCAATTTTTGTATATTTACACCAACAATGATCAAGTAGTTGCTTCAGTGCCACCTGTAAATGGTTCTTCTGCTTTGTTTTTAATCTAACAACATTAGAAAGACTGAATGAAAGGATTTTAACGACACCACTGAGCCACTTTCAAATTCCACAGGTGGGAAGCAAATACTGTTAATATGTAGAATCTGAAGAATTTTTGTCTCTGCTGAAAGAGTCAAAAGTTCAGTAGCTTTGCTGTGTTGTTTTGGGGGAGGTTGTTTTGGGTTGTTTTTTTTTAAACACTTCAGAAGCCAATGGTTAGTGAACTGGAATTTAAATAATGCAGGTGAAAAATTACAAAAGCTAAATTAACTCCTTTTCTTTTTTGAAGTGACTAATTGTTATGCTGGTAATAACTGTCACCATCTCACTGAAATATTCAGCTAGCAAACTAGAGATTTACAATGGCAAGACACTCACACCAGCAACCAAAACACCATGATTAGCACCGTTGAGTCCCAGAGCAGAGGAGTGTAAAATTAACTCAATATGTTAATGCCCATTTTACAGCATATAAAAGTAAAAGGAACTGCATCACAGTAAAGGAACTGCATTCCTTCACGTACTTAGAAAAACAGGCTCTGAGAACAGGACAAAATCCTATTCATATACTACTTAAGACCAGAATCTGTAGAATTATAAGGAGTCCTTTTTACAAGTATTCCAAGTGATTTTATGAAAAACCATCCCATGTGATTACAAGACATAAGTTATTTTATCTGTAAGTTTCAACAATAAATATACTGTCAATCTGTTTGACAGCTGTAGCAAAGAGGAATCTTATGCAGTCAAAGTGTTTATTTCCCAGCCAAGGGGCCTCTAGAAATAGAAGGATAAACAGTATAAATAGTACAGATGAACAAGAACTACAGAAGCTAGATTCATTACAGAAATGGCTACTTGCCATTTGGGCCTGTAAGGATTCTGACCATAGGAAAAAAAGATCTGCATTTGTATGTTATTTTTTATTTTACCAAAACAGTGTGCTGACTTACTATACACTGTGTACATTTCCATCACTATCAATGGCAAGGAATTATTTTTTTTTTTTTTTAGAACAAAGATCAAAACTGGATTTTCACAAAAAAACAGTAAAAACAGCCAAGGGGGGAAAGAAATACCAGAACAAATTACATTCATTGATCTAATGCTCAAAGGAATCTATAGCCTAAACTCTTTGGAAGTAAAGCTCCTGACCTCAAAAGCCATTGCTTTTTTATAGAAGGACAACTGTGCAGGAGTGTCATTTTCCTCTCTCTTATTGGGTGGAATTTAAAGTTTATGCCTGTGAGAATCTGGCAAGCCAACAGGCAAGCGGGCAAAATGCCCTTTAACAGATGGGTGCAAGGTTTGGCATGCCAGGGAACCAGTATGTTCAATGAAATTGGAACACCAGGGCCAGTTTCTACCTAAAAATGTTAAAACTACAATCTGTGCAGTTTCTGGATCCATGGATGCAAGAGCAGAAGATATTTAGGAACCTGCACAGATTAAATATGCATCTCTAGCAGTAATCAACTACCCAAAAACTTACATGAAACAGTGTTAAGGCTATCTCCCAAGAACAAGTGTATTAGGCTCACCATACTCAAATATATATGAGTCTATTATACACATATATATAAAAATGTATGGTGAGTGTATTATACTCACCATACCCATAAACTCTGGAAACTCAGATATTCATACAACTGCAGCATGTTATCCTTAACTCTGTACCTCTGAACTGGCCGTGACCACAGTACACATGATACTCTAAATCACAGATGAAAAACACACTTATAGAGTACGATAGCTTTTGTTCTTCAGACGCTGCAAATGAACTGCAGCTACAGCACCAAGTACAGCTGCGCTAAACTTTCAGGAAATCATTGAAGAGAGGCTGGAAAATTTACAGCTGCAGAACCCCGAGAGAATACACATGTATCTTCAAGTTCAAGCATTCAGTTCAGCCCTAGATTTATTTATTTTTTTTTTAGCACAGTAGTGTACTTAGGTTTTATCACAAAACCCACCAGCAGCTTGGTTACACAGAGCTGAAGCAGCTTTGTACAGAGTTAAGTATAAGCAAAGTCTCTGAAGGAACCCTCCAGTGCAGTCAAAGAAATATGAAAAGTTAGTGCCCGTGTGGCACTGGGCATAGCACATACCCTGTTTCAGCTCAAACTGATGACCAAAGCCAGCTGCCTTTGCAGCAAGGAGGTATTAAAACTCTGCTGCATATTTGACATGATCAAAGGCAGCCAGAAGAACAGAATGCCAGCACACCTTTTTCTGTTATGCTGGTGTACTGCTGGAAGCTTCACTGAGAGAGGGGAGAGTACCTAAATGTCAGGAAAATACAGCATTAATATCAGCCATTACAAAATTAGACGTCATGAGGCCACACAAATGTCAGCTAAGGCCTTCCAGAAAACAGCTTCTTTGGTTTATTTGTATATCTTGTCTGGCTCCTTAGCAACAGGTCTTGCTTCCCACACTTCACTTTCTAATGATGGCACAACTAGGTAAAAACAGCAGGAACAGTATGATCACAAGCATGGAAACAACAGAGCGTTTTATAAATGCAAGAAGCTGTACACGGTATAGACATAAAGAGCCTTGGGGACTGAAAAGAGGGAGCAAATACATACAGTGTCTTCCTTTTTTCTGATGTTTCCCTGTTGGTTCTTCCCAGTCTCAGCTGCCTCCTTTAAACCACAAAAGCAGGCATAAGCCTTGCATCCCACCCCCCTGTTATTGGAGACAGCACAACGACAGAGAAGAGGATCCTAGATTAGTTCCCTAGTCAGACAGCAAGGAGGCAAAGGAAACCATCTGAACCACTGACTTGGAAAGAAAGCGTGGCCAAATACTCCTTCCTCCTGGTTCCAATCTGGTCACATCCCAAAGACCTAACTTATTTTCTCAGAACACAAAACGCACGCTTTGAAAAAATCCTATCCTCTTCCAAAATTTTATTGCTGTAATGTGTTGTCAGACAGCTACTCAGTGGTTACTTACACAAACACCTAACAACTGATACCTCAGAACACACTTTCAACACCAAAGGCTGCTGTAGATACCACAGCCTATCCACCATACTGAGTCACCACACGCTCAAATACATCCCTTTCTCTGATACCCATCCACACCTGATGATGTATTTTTGAACTCTACAGGAAAGACTGTTCCACAAATGCCTTTTGCCACTTCCAGACCACACTGGCAGAAAAGAGGCAGCTTTGCCAACCCTCTCCCATCTTCCACAGCTGCACACCGTGTTGCCACCACACTGTTGCACTGAGACCTGAAGTCAAGCAGCCAGCAAAAGAATCTGCTGATCCAAATGGCCGCCAAGCTCTCCTGTCACTACTGTTAACACAGGAGGGGTCGGGAGCTCCCCCACTCACAGGCACCTGCCGTTAGATAAAGAGCAAGTATACTCTACCCGTAACTCTACCTTAGAGCTACTGCTGTACTTTCACCTTCCATGGAAAAAACCAGAAAATACTGTAAATCAGAACCCTATATCTCTGAAAGGTTTAATTCTGAATCTATCTACATATAACAGATCAGCAGAAAAAAAGACCACTTTAGCACTACTGCCATCAAAAAGGAACCTTAAATTCTATACAAGTTTCCAAGTCTCTGGGAACTGGCTAGAAAGACTACTACATTAAAAGTTTTTAGGAAAGTATCTGAAGGAGTTTAAGAGGATTTTATAAATTAAATGAAGACTATTTATAAATGTAAATGAAGATTAGCGATTTTTTCAAATATTAGACTTTTTAAAAAGCCCAGTGTTTACAGTAAAAACATAAAAAGAGCAATTGATTTGTATGATATTAATTCTCATGTTTCACAGTTGTAACGTTTTCCATTACTGACCTCAGGAAAAAAAAGACTGTAAACAGGATGCGTTATCTTTGACTTCGTTTCAAGAAGGGCTCGTTCCTTTCTCTGTATACTTTGCTGTAGCTCTTGCCATTCCTGTCAAAGACAAGTTTAAAGGGTTACTGTGCACTAAAAAAAAAAATATCTTTTGCATTAAAAAAAAGAGAAAGTTTAGCCCATGGAATTGATACATATGACAGGTTCTCATGCTACACTACACATTATAAAAGCGAAAGGCACACAGGGATTAAGTTTACAGTATGATTAAAACCAAAAATAAAAAAATAATCAAGTAACAGTATTCATGTAAATATTAAAAAAAAAACAAAAACCACTAAAATTCAAAAACACAGACCTGCAGGGCTTACACACATTCTTCAAAACTCACTTCTACAGCACTGCCTATAAGCACTACCTGAGTTGTTACAAACTTGATCATCCTTATCCCATCAGCAGCTTATTCTCACCCTGTACAGGGCTTCCAGCTGTCACTCTCAAGGCTTTCATTGTAAGACCTGTGGTGCAGAAGCCATCTACCACCACAACGCCTCATTCTCAATTACAATTACAGTTTCGAACAACTAACTTCACCATTACTAGAGTTCAGTAAGCACATGTCTGAGTTTGTTCAACTACTGCATGCTTACAGTATGCATTATGCAGTATGCAACAGCCACTGCATGTAAAGAACAAAGTTCAGAGGAGAGTATCTCACAAAATCCGCAGCAGCTAGTAATCAAATTAAGCTGAAAGAAACATTACTATCTTTCCCTAAAGTTAAGCTATTTTTCTCATGTCCTTTTCAGGTTTTCTGCCCATGCTGCAAAGACCCTTCACTGTTCTCTCTGAAACAGTCTTGCAATGACAAAGCTCTTATGCCAGAATGAGGTCTGAAAACCTCTGGAGAACCGATATTACTCCTTCATCCTAGTGTTGCCTAGCCTGAGGGGATGCTAGAGGATTAAAATGCATTTTCTCTTAACCCCAGAAGCAACATTACCCTTCAAGAAAAAGTAAGGCTTACAGCTTCATCATCTTTGTTTTGCTTCTCATCTTGTTCTCTGTCAGTGTCTCTGTCACTTCCATCATCTTTTTCACTTTGAGAGTCCCTGTTTGTTTCTTCTTCTTCAGATTCACTTCCTTTATCAGAGACCTCCTCCTCTTCTTCCTTCGCAACTATTTCCTAATGTGAAAAGAAAAAGAAGAAAAAAACCCAAAAACCTCTTAGTTTGTCTGCCTTATTGTAGTATGCAGCACTCAAAGCACCTGTCTCAAGGCCATAGACAGCCCTTATTTCCTATCTGGATCTACACTCTTCTGTGTCACAGAGTATGTCTACAGTGAAGATTAATCCTCTTCACCTCATGTGCTAAGAGAAGCAGGGAAGCAAATTTCCCTCTCCATATGGCACCCACAATATGAACAAGAGAAAACAGTATTTGATTCTGGGGTCACATTTTAAAAAGTCCTAACAAAATTAGAGAGAATATAAGAAAGTACCTACAGCATAGCCCACGAAGTGGACAGAACACCATGCTGTGGGAGCATAAAGATACTAAAGCTACTTAATTTAAACCAGCTACTTACACAAGAATAAAATCTCATTTCAGTTTTTTCCCTTTAAAGGAAAAGCAGAGGGTACAGCACAATTCACCTCCCAGAAGGCTGCATAACTTGTAAGAAGGGACTGTGAAGCCAGACTTCTAAAGTAGCTGGGCTCAACTTTCAGCAGGCCACTGGAAACATCACCGTGGCGGCTCCCAGATTATTTTACCAGTAATTTTAAAATGTAAAGAAAAAAAAAAGCTGGTTTAGGATATACTTTATGAATGCACAAAATTAAGATGTGACAGACATACAAAAACCCCACCAGATTTGAAGTGCTAAGATGAACAAAACAGTAAAGTATCAATGAATCTATGAGCTACCCCATTAGCTTGTTTTTGCTTCTGCTGTTTTGGTGGCTGCAATGAAGGTGGCACAGGTTTCTTTTTCAATGGTTTCTTCTTCTTTGATTTTGAAGCTTTCTTGGTTCCTTTATTCTTTTGCTGCCATCCTTTGCTCTTAACTTTGTTGACATCTCCTTGCTGTGTGAAAGCAGTATTTAAAATATTTATTGTTCATTAAATTTCAGGCATTCACTGTACTTTTAAGCATTTTAAGCTGAAAACCAAAGTCAGAAAGCATAGCTCAAGACACTTCAGTAAGCCTTTCTAAAAAAAGTTTAAAATTTAAAAAAAAATAAAAATGCTTGAGAAGCACACAATTAGCAACTCAAGATCTGAAAGAAAGTTCTCTTAGCTAGCAAGAGGAACATTCATTCTTCACTTACCCCATCTTCTGTTGGTTGTTCTTCCGCTGCACATATAGACTGTTCTTTTTCAAACACTTCCTGGTTAGAGAAAGATGTGAAAACTACTAATGCCTCTCTGTACCAAAAGAGTAAATTACTATTTTGTATTTTAATGTAATCACCTTAATCGGGTCTGAAAGTTTTACTCATTATGGCAAATTAGTTTATCACTGACAAACACAACAGGGGATTAACAGTTCAAACTTAAACACTATTTTGAACATTTGGTCTAGGATTTTTCCATCACTAGCATTATAAAGAAATTTTGTAACAACATGTCATCTTGTTCCAAAGAATCTACTTGTTTCATAGAGCACAGAAATCCTGAATCACAAAAGCAAGCAGTAGTAAAATGCAAATTCTGCTCCAGTTGCCAGAGCATTAAAACTTCAACAGCTGCACTGCTACTCAGGGACAGAGGACAACAAATCACACCAGAAATATGAAACGTTAAGACAAAAACAATGTTAGTGTTGTGTAGACTAGAATATCTCTATGCAAATGGAATTTTTTCATGCATTTCTTTCTTCAAAACATACTATATGCCATTTAAAAAAAATCAGTCATAAGGAGCCGTCTTTATATAAAGATGGCAAATAGAAGATATGACCCACAAAAAAAGCATCATGTGAAAGGCCAGCTCTAGTTTTTTAGGTCCTGTATCTCAATGCCAGACTGCCTAGTGGAGTTCACATAGAAAACATCTTAAATGAGTTTTCTACATGCTGTCAGACATTTCAATTAATTTCAAAGTACAGTTCAATATGCTCACAATTTTCAGTTTCCTTCATTTTTAAGATCCAGCATAGTGATCTTTTACTTTCTGGCTACTGCATCTTCAGTTAACAATGAGATGATGCATTCTGAAATTCCATAGCACAAACACATAGCACATATATACAGACTGTTTTCTGCTGAACTGGCTTCATTGGTTAGTCTGATCCTCAGCTGTAATACGCACACTTGTACGCCTTACCTTAGAGGCATAACTCAGACTTTCTGTTTACTTAGATAATTATCTGAATAGTAGAGATGCAAAAATTGACACTGTAGGTTTTGTTAGGTAAGTTTCTATGCATTAAGTTTTTTGTTCAAATACAGTCATTACTGCCTTTTAAGCTAAAAAATACGCACATCAGAAGATTAACTACTAGGATGTAGTATAATTTTAGTTATGCTGCATTGCTACCCATGCAGGAGTCCACTTCATGTTGCACTGCTGTACCACCTTTATATTAAGTTATGCATATTTTGCTGGACTGAGTTTCTTTTATGAAAGTGTCTAAAACACCCAAGAGATTTGTAACATTAGGAGTCCACATAAAGTGAAATCAAACACTGTCCCAAGGACTTGAGTGAATACTTTATTCCAGTTCAAGAACTAAGTTTGAGCATCTCTTTTCCTGTTATTTACAAATCTCAGGCCAGTATCACTTGCCATATTCTTTTACTGTTCCCTAGACAACTGCAACAGGTCAGACTGAGCTTTGGTTTGATTCCAGGAAAACCTTCTCATTCAGAAACAAAAACACAAGGGAGGATTAAGAGCAGAAGTTCTGAATTTCAAATCTTAATTTTACAGTTATATTTACAAAACACTATGTTAGCTTGCAAAGAAGAAATGCCTGTTCATTGGCATATACTTGCACTAACACTGAAAAAACAAGTACTCTTGATACTTACCGCCATGGTCTGTCTTGTTAGTGTGACCAGAACAGTGACAAGAGAACCTACTGTAATATTGTTGCTGTCTTCATCATCCAAAACTAGTATAAAAAGAAACGCAACACATCTACTAAACTTCTTTAAAGCCTTTTTTTCCCATTAAACATTGTTTCTGCTATGTCTAAATTTAGGCATACAAATTCCATAATTTTTAACAAAAAAATAATTCCAAAATATTATTAAATAAGTCTCTTACAACCTCAAGTATACTATCAGGATGAGGGCTGGTAATTCAGCAAACTATAAAATAGCAACACTGCGTTTGAAATTTTAATTGCATCAAAGCTAGAAAATTCAAAAGTTGTAGCTGTTGTGGGAACCATAATTCTGTTATATTGTGCATTATATATTAAAGCATAAAACTTCAGAAACATGAAATACCACACATGACCAAAGGGACCCTGTTATATTTGTTCTGGGAATCATAACTTTGTTTTTCTTGACTTTCATATGATTAACAACTCAATTTCAATGCCACATTAACCATCATGCATTTAATTCTTTTTTAAGTAGAAGACAAAAGAAAATAAAAGAATGGCAATGATTATTTTAACTAAAACATCAAACATAACACCCACAGGAAAGCCACTGAGGAGTTTATATCTCCAATCTATGAACTGGAGAATGTTCCACGTTAGGGAGGAATAAAGTTATATCCCAGCATAGACATGTCATTTATTTTCCCTGCCCTGCTCTGCCCCTCCTGAGAAAGCAGTTTTACTATTCACTAGTTTTACAGATATATTTGATATAATGGTAATACTGAGCTAAACAGAAAAGCATATGCGCTGTGTAATCCTCCATACCACACCTGAGTACAGTTGTGTGACAACTGAAGACTACAGGCAAAAAAGGGTTCCTTGCCAAAATATGGGAAGGTGCTCCAAGACTGAATTTTAAGCCGATTAACAGGACTGTGCACAATCCCGTGCTACAATAAAATAGTGTTTTGTTCGGTTGTGTTTTTTTTTAAATGTACATAAACAACATTTAGAAATACCAAGGTTAGCAGACATTTGCTTCCTTAATGGATATTTCAATTAACATTTGCTTCTCACAGAGGATTACGCATAAGCCAAATTACAAATCAGGCTACCCAAAACATATCACATTTTGAATGCGATCACTGTAACCACAGTAACAATATAAATTAGGATCAGGTATTAGAACAATCTTTCAAATATCTGACATTTACTAGCACTGAACTACAAAGGAAAGGAGACTGCAGAACCAATTCACTTTCCACTGAAAGGCTGCCTACAGGAACAGCGTAAAAATATACCTAATCTTCAGAGGAAGAACATTATACATTCATTGAAACAATGCACACAAAAGGCAGCTAAGCATAGCATGGACAAATTCTGCCAGATATAGAAAATACACAAGGATTATCACAAAGGAACCCATGAATATTTAGTCATCGGGGCCTCCACTCAAAAAAATCTCACAGAGGACTCTCCATGTTGGAATAAACTGAGCATAAATTGTGGAATAACCAGAACTTTTTAAGATAGCTAATAAAAGTGGTATTTCACCCAGAATTCCACATTGCTCATGAAATATTAAATCAACAGATGAAATATCAGATAAGCTCCTGTAGGAGCAACTACTGCTGGTTTGGGAATCTGAAATGTTCAACGTACTTTATCTCCTCAGGCTATAAATCTCATGTACAACAGCCCACTGCTCAAAAACCGATGTCATTTCCAGGCCAAATAATAACAGCGAGTTGTGTTTCAGCATCCTACAAAAGCTTACTGCCAACAGACTATCAAAATGTCAGAAGAGCAACATACACAGAACAAAAGGACCTCCCACTCACCCTGTGGTTTTATATCCATAGTGACATACGGAAAGCTGCCAAGGACAGCCATAACTTCATCGTATTTCTTATCTTCTAGGAAGTGCAGTAAATTGCGACGATCAGAACCTTTCAAACTCACCAAATCCTGAATACTTTTGATTTTATACTGAATTAGGAAAAAAAAAAGGAGTCGTGGTAGAAGAGAACATAGTCCACAAACTCTTAGTAATACATCACTTGTGTCCCCGTGTTACTAATATATACACACACACCATTTGATTTGTTCTTTTAGAAACCCCAGACTTTAGGGAACTAGCAAGCCTATGTTTTGAGAAACAATAAACCACAGGGGCTGCATTCAAATCTACCAAATAGCACAGCTTTGAACATTGGGGTGTTCCTTAGTATGTCACCCCTTGGAAACTGGATACATTTCTTATAAAACTATTATTTCAGCCAGCTTTTTGAGAAAGCTGAGCTGAGAAATCTTACTGATCAGGTTCTTTATTTAGATTTATATTAGCAGGAACAACTAAGTGCAAGTTTTTTGTTTTGGTGTTGTTTTTCTTTCTTCATACCGAACTGCAAACAAATCTAAAACCAGATTTGCAGAACAGATCTAAAAGGATAAAACAAACAGATTCATCTGAACACCTGGTTATCTTACCATTACAAATGTACGCATCCAGATAGACTGATCGTACCTCAAATCTAGGGGACTATATTTTTGAAGAGCTCAAAGCATGAGAATCCTACCAAAACAAGCCTACCAAATTGGTCTCTTCCCTCTTTCACATGAAGGATAGGTAGGGTGAGACAGCCCAATGATTGATTTTTATACTTGGTTACACTGCATGTGAAAAAATACATCTCAAATCATGTACTTTTTTGTATGCTGCCTGTAGTTTAGGGCTGGATGAAGAAAAGTAATTTTCTCTAAGGGAATGATTCTTTTATTCATCCAAAGGAAGACTACTTGACTACCTGATGAACAAGCACCTTCAAAGGGGATTAAAAAAATGCAGTACTTTATTCTTTATCTTCACACCAACACAAAAGCATTTAAACACCCCCTAAAGCTGTAGTTAAAGCTAAGCAAAAGTTTCATTAGATAAAGAATATTTTTGAGATTGGTCCAAACTAACCATTGTAATAAGACTCTCAGAAAAGTCAACAGCTTCTACTAGAAGATAACTGCTTGTTTCTAAGCAGGCATTCCTAGTAGATATACTACAGTCAAACAAACAGGTTTGAATACAGCAACAGTCTGACACATGGTGAAGAAACATACGCAGGTATTCATACAAGACTATTCACTTCTGTCCTTAAATTCTACAAATACCAACTACATAGAAAGAGCTTTATAAAGCATCCTCTTTCATACATGAAGGATCATAAAACCTGAAATACTTCCCACAGTAACTGATAACATTCTTCCCTTTAACGAACTCCTCTGTGCTACCTTCCAAATATATTTTCTATCAAACCAGATTAAGAATGACAAAGCCAAACAAACAAAAAAAAAAAGTCCCAGTAGGATATTCCAGCCACATTCTAGACAAATATTAAATAGGAGATTGTAATAAGAAATAAAGGGTTTCTTCTGTTTGTGAGGTCAACATACACTGATCTTTTACACTTAGCAGATCTCTGATCTTCATTCCCACCTCCTAACAGAGGAACTTTAAAGAAACAAAAACTACACAGATCACCCAGGAAGTATTGTAGTGAATTAATGAAAAATAAATGTATTTTTATTCTCTTAGTTAATTCATGTCCTTGCTTGCTTATAGACAAATAGGCAAGAGAAATAACAGGAAGTGTTTTAAGAAGTTACCAAGTATCATTTGTAGTTTTATACCTTCTTATGATTGGAGACTCGCCTAAGATTGTCCTCTTCAATGTGAGGCAGCTGCAAAAGGGGAGACTTGAACTGCTGAAGTCCCTGGACAGTCATCTGGGAAAGCTTCATGCAATTTTCCAAAGATCCCAAAGATGGAGCACGAAACTCCCTTTCTTGGGGAGAATGAAACAGATGACATCACTTTTATATTTTTTTCTCCTTCTTACACTTTTACAATGTATACTTGTATTACAGACTACAGAAAACAGGTTTTTTCAGTCAACCAAACAAGAAAGAGAGGCATCTTAAAATGTTCAGCGTAACTAACCAGGCAGCCTTGTTACTCTCACTGTAGTCACATAGCTCAGCAGACTGTTTTCTTCCCCCTTTTTAAATTATCACATCTGAACTCTAAGGAAGGGAAAGACTTCCATCTAACTTTGTCTCAGGGAACAACATGTTGCACAATGTATCTGTGCAATTATTATAGACAGAAACTTCACCATTTAAGTTTAAAAAAAGCAGCAGCAAAACCAACCTGGTTTAACTTTGTATATTTTATATATATGTGTGTATGTATAACGCTTAGCTCTACTTTGTAAGCGTATTGTTAAACATAGTTTATCATTCATCTTATGACAATATAAGATTTTCATCTTGAGAGATGAACATAAAGGTGGCAGCCTATTACATGCCAGAAAAAAACCGTAGGTATAACTGAAGCTAAGCAGAGCATGTTATGTTAGAAGGCAGTAACAGCTGTAAAAATATCAAAGGCGTGGCTTAAAAGAGGTGTCTGAGCAAACACCTATTTGACTTTTCTTTAAAATACTGAAGGAATTCTTGATAATTTCTGAAAGTATAAAAAAGTATACACTCTACATAATTAAAATTATTATAAGATAGACAAGGAGAAATCCTTAACCAGAACAGAGCAAAAGAAAAAAAATAAAACAGACATTTAATACTCTTCATTATGGCTGCAAAGAAATGAAAGACAGGTTTCCACATACTGTTATTTAACTTTGTTAGACAACCATCCATTCATACCTAAGACTTCTCAAAGCCCCATTTAGAAAACTCATTTCAGAATTCCATACAGCTCAAGAGCTGCTTCAGGTTTGGAACTGGCAATGTTCAGCTTACTCTATGTGTACTTTACAATGACACAGAAAAATAAGTTAGATTGTCTTCAGAGAGACAAGAGGAATTTAAGCTATTTGGGTCTTTTTCTGAACTTGTATGTGGCATACGAAAGAACCAAAGGCAATTTCTAACAAGTATTACAGAAGGCACCTGTAATTTACAATGTTTCTCATTTTATTTAAGAATCGGTATATGTATTTTCTTATACTTTAAAACCTTTCCTGAGAAACAATCAGCCTTTGATTACCTTGACTGTTACAGATATATTCTGTATATAAACATATAAAAATCAGTATGAATACAAATGTGTTGTGTACGTACACAAAAAATATATACGTACACACATACATATACTTGGTATGGACATATTTGGGACACTACAACAGGGACATAGCAGTATCTTTCAATAGATTGGTCAGACAGATGGTCAGAAGGAATATGGCCACTCTGCTAGGGCTGTGTGATCAAGCTTATCACACTATCAAGGCGATTAGAAGTGTGGATAAAAGCAGGTTTACTTATGCCTGGGTGGGAAGGTAGACAGGCCATATATCACCTGCACCTGACCAAAAGGGTCCTAAAGCCAAAAATTGCTGAATGTTTATTTTAAGTGCCAATGGCCATGTAAATAGATAAAAAGCAAGTTTAAATTAATCTTAGAACACTTTATAGAGGAAATACGAGAAGGTAATAAATCTGATGCAAAACTCCCAGATTTGGTGCCTTCAGTATGTTTCCTCCTTCCTTTACACCACTACCTTGCTACAAATTTATAAGCAACTACCAGGGCATGTTAAAGGCACATGAAAGATCACTCTCACCTCTGCTCCACCTACCCCTCTCCATTCAAATGGCCTGTTTCTTCATTAATTACACCAAGCTATAAATATAATCAGCTATCAAATCAAATTACATGGCAGGAGTTTGTTTTTTTTTAAAACCCAGTATATTACACTGTGAAGGTTATACAGAACGTAAAGAGAAAAATACCGTATGAATGGAACTATCTGGCTAGACATACTGATAAGTAACAAACATGTAACTTGACATTTAAAAAAAAAAAAGGTAATGGAAAGGCTAATCTCCCAAATAAACAGCACAAAATTTACTTTTTGTCTTACCTATCTTCCACCTCCCCTGTAATTTTTTGGCTGCTGCTAAGGAGAATCACATAATTTTTTTAAATTAAAAACACCCACACTATAAACCAAGTTAATAAAAGAATCTTAAATACTCTCTGACAAACCGGCTTTTGCGGGACATTCACATAAAGCTTTGAGACCACAGAGCACCAGTCAAAGAGTAGAAATTCTTCTCTTTCTTAAAGCACTGACTCATAATCCATATGACAGCCGAAAAATATTTTAATAAAGTTGGAGAATATTATTTCTGTTTCCTGAAAATAACACTGCAATTCCCTGACAGTGGATCTAAGGACAGAGTATAGCTTTTAACACCACCTGACTGTCCCCGTAACATGAATGCCATTGTTGCACGTATTTTGACAGCTTCTGCTTGTCAAAGTGCACAAGACAAGATGACCTTTAAACTAAGGTCATCCAAAACATATGACATTAGTCAATCACAAATTCCAATGCAAATCATAGTTGCTTGTGAAGGAATGGAAGGATTGGTATACACCTCTGTCAAACCACCACCTCTACCTTACACCACAGCTTCCAACCTGAATTAAGAATCACACTTCGACTGGACAGCTGAACTGATGCCTAACCTTTCTGCAGACAGTTACCACAGCACATTCCATGTTTCTGGCAGCGAACGCCTTGCTTGGCAGGGCAGCTGCCTGTGATAGTTAAGGATGAAGAAAGAGTCAAAGAAGCCATCAAGATAATTTAGACCTGCTGATTATCAACTACCAGTTAATCACCACAAAACAATACATGCAAGCAAGGGATGCCACAGACCAAAGCGTATTTTCAGGGAAGAAAAAGAAAAAAAAAAAAAGAAAAAAAAAACGTCTCACAGACCATGTAGAAATCAGGCAAGAGAGTACAAGACATTTTATCTAGAGGTAGCTCACAATTGCCACCAGGCTGGAAAAGGCTTAGCACTGACTGGACTGAAACAAAAACATCAATTTTGGTTTTGTGAAACCAGATCCTTGCAAGTTCCTTGCAAGTAACAAACCCAAACTCATCTGCAAAGAATGATAGCTCTGTTAAAACTTAAGCAGTAACCACAATTAAATTATTTTTATGCCACATCTACACTCATTTGTTCAAGACAGATTGTTTCTAATGGCGCTTGTTAAGAAAGTCCCTGTCTTATGAGGATGTATCAGCAGCCTGAGGTACCACTTTTCACTATCTTGGGAGGCAAGATGCTTGTTCCTGTGAAGGGCTCACACAGAACTTCAAAAATCTCATTCTGTGATGTGCTGTTCTTAGTGTTTCTAAGTCTTTCCTGCACCTTCTCCAAGAACAGCTGGTACTGGACCAATAGTGGAATGCTATACGGACATTTTTAAAACTAAGAAAACTAAGTGCCAAGATCATGAAGATTCATCCAAGGTGGTTTTCTTCAAAAGATTTGACTAAAAAGTGTGCATAAATGGTTAGTTATTAGTTATGCTAATGACAATGATAATTATTATCGTAGTTATTGTGATATATTATTATGTATTATATTGTTATTATAATTCAGGGTATTTGAAAGACATAAATGAATGCAGCACAAACTGAGACTCCTTGTCCCACCATCAATTTAGGTTTCACAAAATAAGATTTGTCCCCAAAATATTTCTTTAGATAATATTAATGCATGCCATCACATTTTTCGCAAATCAGAACTGCTGAACATCTATGGCTAATTATAGCACGTAATAATTTTATGAACCATATCAAGGCTGATTTAAATGAAAATTAGGACTAAACCCAAAACCATCTGTAGTTAATTTTTAAGCTACTTGTGTTGAGATGACAAATACATGAAGAAAAACAGTCTCTCAAAAATTTCAATATCTGACCTTAATTTTACACATATTTTAACAGAAAAAAAAAAAACACCCAAACAATGACACCTTTTAACTTTCCAGTTGTTTTCCAACAATAGTCAGGCATGGGGGCAAAATTATCACTACATGTACAGTCATCAAAAATAGGGTCAACATTTTAAATTTGCTGAGTGGTAAGTAGCAAAAATGGTGATTTCCTTTAGAACAAGGACCAAAATTCTGAAGTAGTTTACCTTCAAGTGCTCAAAATCGTTATTGTCAGCCTGATGGGTAACTGCTGGGTATCACCATCCCTTTGATGCTTTGTGCTGAGCATGCACTGGCATGGAAGTGAGAGGAAATGTTTGGTACAAATTTCTGAATATTGCCGTTTTAAAACTCTGGAAATAATTTTAAGAAAATCTGCTAAAGAAATACCAAACAAATCCTCAACTATATCTATGACACCCTTCTACTTTTTTTCAAAATTCTAGGAAAGTAACTTTTACCATACGTAATGACAGCTATAAATTCTCATCAACTTGCACAGACTTACTAAGGTTGGAAGGGATCATCATAATCTCTAGGAACGGTTATAACTAAAGGTTGTTTAGGTTTGTTTTTTTAATAACCATCACTTCCATTTCACATGCAAATAAATGGAAAATCAGTTTCCACTACTGCCTTCCAAAATACTGTTTGATTTTTTTCTTTTAATTTAAGCTAAAGTCTACATTTTCTGGAACTGCAGAGCAGTTTATTAAATACACTGCATCTATAAATAATCATTTTAATGTCAAATTAAAAAGATATCTCCATGTACATACAGAACTAGAGAAGAATACAGCTACCTGGAGGCCATTCAAGTTGTGAAGTACATCATGCACTCTGTTAAGTATCTGATTTCAGATTTTAAAAGAGCAGCTATAGGTGTTCTTCATTTTTCAAAGACTTCTGGTTCTGTTGCACGCAAAAGCTTCTATCTGTAATATTTTGGTTTCATTTTGCACATGACAAAACAAGTATTTGATAGCTGATCAATATATATATAGGCCATCTTAAAAGACATCTTTCAGAAGTTTCAAGTATTTTTATGCAAAAAACCTATCCAGGTTTTTTTAAAAATACCTACACATTTGGCATGGACAAGGGCTTATAAACAAGTAAAAAGATGCACTTTTCATAATTAGCTATAATATGAGGACTTGGTCTAGCTGAACTAGCAAAATTTAAAAAAAACCACCAACAAACTACCAAAACCAACAAAAAAAACACTACACTTCCAAAACAGCTACTTAGCTTTTTATGAAAAAAATGACTAAACTATTACACTAATAACGTTTCAAGCATATCTCTATGACTTTTGTTGCAGTGCTAGTCTGGAGAATATTCACAAAAACATATCCACAACTGAGCTCTTAATATGATACCCATTAATAACAATACCATTTAGTGTTAGGTGAAGATTACTTCTACAATGAAAAATATGGCTCCTGCTTACTTCAAGGTTTCAAGTTTTCTCTCCAGCAGTCTCACAGACTGGTAAAGGTAAGGTTTAAAAGACAATTAGAAATACATTCCATCAATACTTCTTTCTAAAATAAGACGTAGGCCAGCACACAACATCCTTATCTGCTCATGTCCCCCCTTCTCACACTTTATTTAGTTATGGAGCACAATTTCCAGCACCACACCTGGGAAAGATCTTCCCCCAAACCATTCTTGTTAGGAGGCTATCTATGCTTGTTTTGTCTAGTAAAGATCAACCAGTAAGTATTACCTGATAACAACCAAAATGGTCACCAGTTTGGCATAAAAAAATGCCTTGCCTATGTTTGTTGTAATAAAGCAAGGAGATGCAAGCCCTTGTTTCTTCACACTGCAAGCAGCAATCTTTAGCATAACTGCCTTTTTACAGTAAGAATAAAAAAAGCTTAAATACTACATTTCAATTAAATTTAATTTTTATGGCAATTACAGCAAAGTAAACCTGCCCCTACAAGTTCAGAAAAAAAAAAAAAAATCATAGCAGGCTAAACAGCACAGGATCCTAAAATGGAGAAATATAAGCAATAAAAAGAAATGATCCAAAAAACCAAATGATACTCAAACAGAAGAACTGTTCTTCACCAAGAGTGGTGAGGCACTGGAACAGGCTGCCCAGAGAAGCTGTGGATGCCCTATCTCTGAAAGTGTTCAAAGCCAGGCTGGATGGGGCTTGGAGCAACCTGGTCTGGTGGAAGGTGTCCCTGCCCATGGCAGCGGGGTTGGAGTTAGATGATCTTTATGGTCCCTTCCAACCAAAACCATTCTATGATTCTATGAACTGTAAAAGTGCAAATGAAAACATGGATGAACACAAGTAATTTGTCTTACATTAAGTGCTTTGCTACCAAAAATTGACCAGATCTTTAAGAAAAGGTTTTCAATTGCAGCATTTAAAGTGAAACTTCCAATTGCAAAAATTACAAACTGAACACAAGATTTCAGAGTAGAAATGCTGCTGCCACTGCTAAGGGCAATCCTTAAGATAGAGAGTGCTCTCGTAACAGTAAAAAGAGCAAAAGCGCATTTAGGCGTTTCTAAATATCACAGGTTAAGTTTTCCACAAGAACCAAAGACTATGAAATACTGCAATGAAGAATCATATTTAATAATTTTAATTATACAGTTTCTTTTCTTACCTTCCCGGCTTCGAGCCATTATTATTAGTTGGCAGATCACATTAATCATTTCTTGCAGTAGTGCAGGACTCTTTTTCAGGATAAACTGCTGATCTGCAAGACATTAACTGGGTGCAATTATGCTGCACTTCTATTAGGAAAAAAGGAGGACAGTTTACATGAACTGGACTTTTAATGATGTGGTTTTCATTTCTATTCATTCCTGTGTTACTGAAAGTACCACTTTATTCTCATTGACACATCCATCTATAATGCTCCCTAACAAAACCTGAAAGAGCAAGTGCAAACACAGATTTTGTATACCGGACAAGCAGCTTCCACATCGAACAAAGAGGTACTTACTAAATCCATCTAAAAAAGCAACAGGATAGCAAGCAATTTACCAGTCTTATTAAAACAGCGTGACCTCTTTAGGTAATCACAGGTTTAAAAAAAAAAAAAAAAAGGATTTTTGAGTGAAACGTTAGTTTTGGCAAACATATTAGTTGTAAAGCACTAACTACGTTTGAATACAGATCTGGGAAGCTGTAAGTATGAACAGTAAGTAGCAAGCACAGTAAGAGATTTTTACTGACTGTTTAAAACTGATCATTTTTCTTTTGAAAGAAACTGGAAAGTTTGAACCAAAGCATCTTGACTGGTTTGTTGTTTGGTTGGGTTTTTTCAGTTTGCATTAAGATACAGAACATATTCAGCTTGTTGGTCAGCCTAAGAAACCACGAGTTTCACAGCTGAAACTTAAGAACTGCATTTAGAAACATTTCAATTTGTATATTTACAAGTATGAAAAATTGTAAAACACAAACTGAAGCCCATCGGTAACTGATATTTAAAGTTCTGATCTTGCCAGCTTTGCTTCACATAGTGGGCTAAAATACTCCAAAAATAACCACGTGTGGTGGAAATGTAACAGCAAGCAGTGTTAGGCTTATCTTGGATTTCTTTACTCTGAAAAGCAAATATACTTCACGTTTAACTTTTTTTCCTACTACAAAGAAAAAAAAATGTCAAGGTCACACTTGTAGCCAAAAAGCACTTAAAAGTAGGATATCAGTATTACAGGGCTGTCAAGTGAAAGAGTAAATGTTTTAAAGAGTCATTAAAGTTGAAAAACCTAAGTACGCTGCATAAAGTATTGAGCAGAGATCCACGCAACTCCTTAATGAACAAGAATTAGGAGTACTAAAGCATGCAACATGTTGCTGTTTCCCACAATATCCCATTAGGGGAGAAGCTATTACCTTCTTCAAGCACTTCAGGAACTTTCATCCTGGCAAGATGGGTCAACAGCAGAACTCTGGCTTTCAGGCTGTAAGGGCAGGTGAGCGGAGGCTCATTCTTCTTTAAATTTATGCCACCGATTTCTCTGATTAGCTAAAATAAAATAATCAAACACACAAATACAGGAGGAGAACAGTTTACAAGGAAAAAAAATTACATTCAGAAAAGCAAGCCTTTAAATAACTTTTCCCTGGAAAGTTCTGTAGAGATGAATGTTAGCCATTTTTATTCATAACCCAGCTCCAGAAAGTCAAAAAGTATCTTCAAATGCCTTGCTTCAATGCAGGAGGGAGGTGGGAAGTAACAATTTGCACACAAGAAATATGCCTTGAATAACACTGAGTGAATCTGTATTGATAGATAAATAGTTTTTAAAATCTGATTTTATTGCCAAAGTTCACTGGATTCAATCATATTTCTAAGGTGTTTATATTAAACTCAATATGCACTAGCAACAGCATCACCTTGAGACCTTTCACCCACCTAAGACCCAGACAACTTCCTCAGAAGCAGTCTCAGGTGTCACAGGAAGGAGGGTTTATAAGCCTGGACTCCCTGGTAGGCTGAAGATCAAGTATTTTAACTTATTTCTAAACAGCACCAACGTGAAAAAAGCGTGGTGTTCTTCATTCAGGATGACCTCTCTTGATCCTGACTAGACCAAGACGTACAGTTTAAACAGGTTTCTCTCACCTGACTTTGTCGGAGATCCTGGAGGGAGAGGCTGCAAAGCTGAGTAAAAGCAGCTTACAGTTTGTAAGAATCAATACATGGCCCAGAAGCTTCACTTTTTAGGTCAACAGGTCACCTAAGCAGAGACTGAAGTTCCAAAAGCTCCAGTCACAAAGGGAATTTAGCATACCAACAGCCAGGCTACACTGACCTTCAACCAGCCTTTCCCTACACTTAAAAAAAGATCTTCTAACAAGAAGTTTGTTGTAAGTACATCCTGGTATAACACCAGATCAAGAGCAGCAACATTTTGGCAAGAAAACTTTATAAAAATTATCAATCCTTGGTTTATGATAAAACAGTGAAATAAAAATGGGAACAATGATCATGGCCCCAAAAGCAGGATACACTAACAAAGTATCAATACAGAAGGATGTTGCTAATAAAGAGACCTGTACTGCCATATACTTAGAAAAAAGAACACAGCAGATAACTGATTACTGGACTTTTAGAAATGGAACAAAATCCAAAAGCATAAAATGCAAGATCATGCACTTGCATGCTAACAAAAGTGCAGCTCAAATATGAGAGCTTGTTAGCTAGAAATCAGAGGTATATAAGACAAGAGAAATCCAGAAAACTGCAATCCCACACTAGTTGTATTAAATCACCGTATGAAACGGCTGTGGAAAACCATATGCTGAAAGTTATTCCCTGCAGAAATTCAGGAATAGTTGTGCCACCGACTAAGGCACTGCTAAGACTTAATATGGAATACCGTAGAGAATTCCGAGCACAAAAATAAAATAAAAAAAATGTAAAATTTAGAAATATATCAACTGGGAACAGTACCCCAATCCAGCACATAGCAGGATGAGGAAAGAGCCTTTTGGGAAAGAGGGGATTAAAAGACAGCAGCTTTTCTAGTTTAGCAAAATAAAGACAAAAATAGAACAAATAGGCTGTTGCTTCTGTCTATAAATGCATTAAGGATAAACACACCAAGAATCATTTAGACTCAAGAATAATGATGACAAAAAACATGGCTATAAACCGGTCACAAACAAGACTCCTTTACTGTTAGAACAGCAAGTCCTAGAACAGCTTCTCAGTACAATATGGTTACAGAATGCTTGAGTGCCTTTTAAATAAAGAACGATTAAATGTAAAGGGCTTACACAATGCCACTGCTTGCAACAGCACAGGAGAAGAACTGATGATCAAGGTGATCTTTTCCAATCATGTGCTCCTACTGCCAAACCTCACCTAACCACAATTCCAGCTCCTTCTCTTAAAAGTCCACAAGATAAAGAATTTGTAAAAGAGACGATTAAGTATTCTCAGTGTATTTTCTTTATGTTTAGGACAAAGTACATTTATGACTTGAAAATTCAATTGTGTACATGCAAAGGTTAAATCTGTGAGACTACCACCCCCTCATTTTGTAAAATCTGAACATTTTCATTGGAGCATTTTGTATACTGCGCTTTAAACTTTTGAAAACCAAAGCATTCGTTTCTGATAAATAAGACGTCCTAAAGCTCTGCTAGCAGTAATTATTTGCCACAGTATGCATTATGGCATCTCTGTTGGGGACACTGAGTGGAAATGAAAATAAAAGGCAACCTGGGGGGGAA
Source organism: Falco peregrinus (assembly GCF_023634155.1). NCBI lineage: Eukaryota > Metazoa > Chordata > Aves > Falconiformes > Falconidae > Falco > Falco peregrinus. The sequence goes on from NC_073727.1 coordinate 25,313,553, forward strand.
CAGACATTCATGAAGGATTCTTTGTAATATTTAAAGACACTATTAATTGAGACATCAGATAATTTTATTTCATTATGAACATAATTAACCTGATCTGTGTTAATGATTTAAAAGAACTTTATCAAATGGCAATCACCTCTTTATATCAGTACTCAAAATGTGTTAAGGACTGACACTCTTAATTCCCTATTTAGTTTATCCCTCCACAAAAACCCAACCCAGCAGTCTATATACTAAACTGAATCCATTTAAGCTAAGCATTATCACCAATAAATGTCATCTTTTAAAAAAATTAAATCAATCTAGCTTCTAATTCCTACTTCTGAAGGGATACAGTTGCATCTCAACAAAATTAATGCCTTTAGAACTTGAATTCTGTCTGCTAGTCACCTAGAAGTGCCATCTCTTTCTTCCCTTGATGGGGTCAATTATTTATATTCTTGATATAACGAACCTGTGGTATCTGAATGTTGTCTGCTGGTCTACTCGTAGCATCTTTGTTGTACTGAGGATCAAATTCAGATGCCCCTGCTAAAACCATGATAAGCCCTGCAAAGATAATCAGAGGCAGACAGAAAACGTCAGCAACATGCTAAGCCATGAGTGATTTCTTCAGAACCCTCAGCCATAAAACTTATTCCCACTCTTCCCCCAACCCCCATGAATATTCACATTCTCTATTTAGTGTGTCAGCTACTACTGCCACAGGAGGCAAGAACCAATGCCTGGTACAAGACAAAAAATGATCACTCAAAGATCCATTTTGCATGGCATCAAGTCCACCATTTGACTCAATGTCTTCACAAAAGCATCATTAGGCTTCTTTAGGACTGGTAGATGTCACTGCACAGCAGCTTGGCAACTACTGCATGCTCACAGAACCATTCCTCTCAGCAAATCATGTGCCTGCACCACCACCACAGCATGTGTACTGGAGGGGAAGGCAGGAAGGATAAAATTTCAAGTCAATTATCTGTTCAGTCAGCACTGAAAATTCACAAAAAAAAATTTCTTTTAATTATTAAAAAAGTAAATACCCCTGCAAACAAATCCCATGAAGATGGACTGCTCTCTTCCTAACATGATTAGGAAAATCCATGCTACCTCAAAACATTCTGTTGTGTAATTAAGATTAAAGACCTACACAATAGGATATTTTAGCCCATTATGAGCTTTCTGCTGATGAACACAGACCCCTCAGCCACAGACAGTAAGAGAATGCTCACTCCATCATTTGCTCCAGTTAAAATAATTTTCAGCAATACTCAAGCTGCTTTCTTAAATTTCGAGTGAGTCCTCTTCTGAGCAAGTTAAAGTTATTTTGGCCTCCTCGCAGGGGTGAATTCCAACTACTAACAACTAGTCAAGTTCCCTGAGCATCAATTTTCATTTCTATTCCCATTCTCAATTATCTATTTACTTCCTGAGCAGAGCATATTGAAGAGTTCCAGACAACTACAACTTCTTTCTTATTAAGATCAACAACTGTGGATCTTCAGGAAAGGGAAGTTTAAAAAAATCCGTTCATCCAGAACCCTAAATAAAACACCTAAAATAAGGCAAGTCATGCAGATTTTTCTCACCATTTCCCTAGCCTGGTTTGATTACATTTGCCCAGGCATAAACTGAGTTTTGGCACTGGTGCCTCACCACTGTGGGATTCACAACCAAGCAAAAGCCTTACTTGACCACTGTACAGTTTGTCTAAACCACCTCAGCTGCACAACAGACTTCAGTGGAAAAAAAACAACCTGCCTCTGACCCCAGGACTCCCTGAAAAGTGTTAAGACCTTAAATAAGGCCACTTAAACTTCGGGTTAACTTTTTAATCAGTCTGTAGGAGAGAAAAGGCAAGCTTCAAAGCTATGTTTCTCAGCAAGGTTCAACATGAAATAAACTACCGATGACAACAAGTTTGGAGAAAGAGACCAGAGTTTGCAGAGATCTCCCTAAACTTCTAAAGTAGTCTCACCTACTCTCCCACCCCTCCTTTCTCACCTACCTGTTTGGAGACAGGGAAAAGCATAACAGTACAAGGTGGAGAGCATAAACTGGTCTGAATTAATTCCACACACAAACCCACGTGTGCTGTGACTAGAAAGCTAACATATCTCCATATTCTTATCTCCTAGACCTCCTGGATTCCTTCTGTGAAGCATTTCTGTTCAGTAGGAAATAATGTATCAAGAGTGGGCTCCAGCAATGTTCCGGCAAATCTAAAGCAGAACAGTGCAATTCAAGGGAGTAAGAGAACACATTTATGAATCCTTTTCAGGGGTTTGGGAGGCTTTTTTATTCTGCTTTTCAATTGCTCACATTCAAGAGCACACATTCTAGTAAAATCTGATCTAGAACTAACTAGTACCATGCAAATTCTTCAGGCCCATGCTAGGCTCCAAACTGAAAGATCCAGTTCTGCACCAATACAATGTATTTACAGATTTCCGCAGAAAAAGTTTTTTTTTAAATCCCTTAGAAGTGAGCAGACAAGAAAAATAAGTATATCAAAAACTATAAACGAGTAACAAAGTAACAGGAAATTGATAGGGAGCAAAATTTTTCAATGGAAATTTAACTATGACATAACAAGTAAGCGTTTCTGGTTCTCTATTTCGTTCTTTGGTGATACAAAAAAATTTGTGACAGCCCCTAAGAAAATTCCCAAAGCCTATTTTGTTATGGTAACTGAAGAAAACACAGAGATAGAGGCTTCGCTCCTACTGGCCACACAGTGACTCAAGACTACGGGCTGATCAGCAAGTTTTTCCCAACTTACAAGATCTTTTAAAAAAAAAATAAAAATGCACAGACAGACATAAACATACATCTATGTTACCCCCTCTCCCAAATACTTAAGTCTTCACCTGCAACAAAACGAAGTTTTTAAAAACACTCCAAAAGAATCAGAAACATTATTTTAACCTAACAAAGGCTTATAAAGCAGAAGCATTTTAACATCGGATCAACATTTCCAGATGAACAAATCAACATTTCAAGACGCCTTTTACTTACGTTTCATGTCCATGTTCCGTGTTTTATAGACAAAATATGTATATATTTGAGTTGTCCGAATGAGAATCTGATCTCCACTATATCGTATTGATCGGTACCACCAGGAACCCTGAAACATTTAACAAAAAACAAAATTATGTCAGCTACGATAAAGCATTGAAACATCTGGAAAACATCTGAAACACTGAAAAAGCTGGATCATCCCATATGTCTGTTCACAACCAGGTAACTCAGCCCAGCCATTTTACCTACGTTACAGTTAAATGAATTTCAGAAAGGTGGGATACAAAAATTTTTTACACAAATTTCAAAAGCATACCAATATATTTATCTGAGAGCATTTGATGCTAAAAATTTTTAGATGATCTCTAGCTAGAGAACTCCCTGACATGCATGCACATACATATACACTGCTTAGTTTATTTTTGGTGGGGTTTTTAGTGAATCACTAAGCAGTAAATCCACCGAATTTACCACTTTCTACATACATAGTAACTCCTTACTGTGCAACTCAGCATTCAAATGAAATTCAGTTTAGAAAGAACAAGGCCAAACCAAGAACAAAGTGAGAGATTTATTCCACTGTAAGAAAATTTGCAAAAAATAATTTAAATTACCTAATCAGAAAATGCTTTTCAGAAGGGGAACCTGGCAGTGGTCCAGTACCCTTGCTGCAAATTTTCAAACCCCTATGCCTTCAGGTTGACAGAAAAAGTTTTCCAACCCTGGAGAAACACTCCAGTAATTCCCTCATTAACATTATACTAGTGACTTCAAATTATGAAACTCACTTTACTGTGATTGTACTCTATAACATATTTTTAGAAAAATGGTGTGCCGAGTTAGGAATTGCAGTCTGTTCATTAAACTCCTCCTTATAAGCAAAGCTCATTGACATGAGAAAAAACATCCAAGATAAACTTTACAATAGATTGAGATGTATCACAAGTGAAAAGTAACAAGCAGTAGTAAGTGATGTTTATCACTATTTAATTTAATAGCTAATAGTGGAAATTCCCCTACTACAGCAAGAACTTCAATTTACTTATTTGGGAAATACTCTAGGATTGGCTCCTCAATCTTTTTTTTTTTTTTTAATAAATCAGGTTTGATTCTTCTATAAATAGATGAACCCTGACACAACATAGTACAAAACTTTTTTTTTACAGTTTTTGTGCAGAAAAATTTAACTATAATCCCATAGCTATCAAATTTTTGTCCAGTATATGTAATGGAAGAAAAATATAACTATAGCCAGTCTACATGAAAGACGCTGCTTAACCGCTTTTGTAGCTACAGATAGTCTCTCTTGCCTCATGTACAGAACATTATTTAGGTCAGTAGAGGTCTAGGAAGAACTACGTATCAGTATTTTCCTTTTCTGTTGATCTGGATTCGAAGGGTAGAACTAGCCTTACTTTATTTTAGATGCCTGTCTGGGAGATACAATGACTACACTGTAGTTAAATTCAGCTTCTTTATTGATTCATAAAAGAGAAACAGGCCCATTAAAGCCATGAATCATCTTGTATGTCTACTTTAGAATGAAATGATAAAATAACTTGCTCCATAAAAATGACTATTCCTCTTCACTGACTACAAAAGAAATTTACAGTGACAAGTCTGAATGTACTGAATGCAGAAGTCTACATCTGGTATAGGGGCAAGAAGAGGCAGATTATTCTCTCCTGTGCTCAGGACATCTCTTCGTAGCAACAGAAAGGATGTTTACTTTCACTCGAGCTATGATAAACCTGACATAAATCACTAAAAGTACATGTATACAAAAAAGCCTCAACAAACACCAACTGAAACCAAAAAGGAAAGATAGGAAAACTGTGTCGACACTGTACCCTGGATTTTAGACTTCTTATTCAAGAACTTGTTGAAATCACCACAACTAACCTTCTACACTAAATCTACAATTATGCAAAAAGACTCTCAAAGAGAAGGCATACTGCCTGGCTGAGCCTCTGCACAGAGAGATGCAAGCAAGTTGCCAAGATCCCAGGGCACTTTTTCAAACGAGAATCTTCTTCCTTTCCAAGAGCATGAAGGTTTCTGGGTGTCAATTTTCTGAGTCTTTCTTCACGCCATACCCCAAATGCACAATTGCTGGAAAAGTGACATTGTTCAGAAACAATACTACAAGGCAAACCCAAGCCCTGAAATATCACTCACCTAGCAACTGATTTCTCACACAAAGGGCAGACACCTCGTGGTGTACAGAAGATCAGTAAAAACTGAAGTTATGAAAACAAAGGCAGCCAGGAAAAACAACAACCTGTTCCACATGCAGTAATCATTCTAGTACCACCAGCTACAGACATTTCAGTCTTGGCTCTACATGAACACCACTGAATATACTCAAGTTCATCACATCATACTCATTTTCACGTGATGACTGACAGAAGGTACAAGACAAGTTATATAACCCAGCTACATTTATATATACATATACCTATTTATATATACAGCAGCTAAATTTTTTTGCCATAACAAAATAATAACACACCCACACTAAAAAAAAAACAACCAAAAAAACACACACACCACAAAACAAAAAAGCTCAGTTGCTCACTCTCTCCCTGAAAGGCAAGAATGAGCAACTCTGTCTAAGAGAGCTTTGCTTACAGCTTGGTTACAGAGGGTAGAATATGAATTAGATAATACTTACCACAACAACTGGAAGAATAACCATAAATGCTAATCCATATACAAGCAAAACCTGAAGAAAAAATATGAAACATACTGCATTAGATACTTCTGTTAATGTCATTCTTGTTTAATCTTTATTCTAAAATACAGTCAAGCAGCATTACCACAAGCCTACTATAATGTAAGCTTATTGCATAATATCTGTCATTATTTCTGAGGAACAACTTACAAGTAATATAAACAGTTGGGCAGGTTTAAATAAGGAGTATCAGTTTAGTGCAAGTAATCTTTTAAATCATCCATGCATTGATGTAGGTGGGTTGGCAGGTAACTGATGCAGTGGACAGAGATGACTACTGCATTAAAAGAAATCAAGCAGGTAACCCAAATACCTTGCAGAAACAAATGCTACAGAAAAAACATTACAGCATTTCTAGCTAATCAAATGGAACTACAGAAATGCAGCAAACAAACAGTTCTACATGTATTTCCCTGCAACAGCAAACACACACTTTGTAGCAGGGATGACCACAGTACAACTTCGTTATCCTGAAATATGCTTCAAAGATGTGCATTTGGACCCAAGTATTATTACCTATGTGCTTAGACTAAAATGCACAGTATTAACCAGAAACATTTCAAGGTGAATACTTGGAACTCCACCTTAAAATCTTGAGCTAAGTAAGTTGACTCACCAAAATTGAATTTTTCTGATCCACAATCCAAGCTGGCAAAGCTATACCGAAGCTTGTAGCTGTAGAATGAAATTAGAGGAAATTCACTATAAGATATTAAGGAATTGTTCTGAAGTCACATTAAGTCTAAAAACCAAAAAAAAACCAATCCTCATGTGTATCACTTCAACAAGCAAAATTCAAACAGATTTAGCAAAATCAAAAAACAAATTAGAAAGACACTCAAGCGTGCAATAAAATAACAAGACTTAAATGCAACATCTGAAATATGAAAGATTTTAGCTTAACATATTGCAATAAAATAGATATGCAAGATTTATTAATATGTAAGAAAAGAGAAAGGTTTCACAGATGGAATGATTTATGCGTTTTGTTTTGCAGGGTTTTCAGCAGTTTAAATACATAGAGCTCAGTTAATACATGAGCTGCAAGAAAACTGTGCAAATGAATTCTATGGGAAAAGTTTTATTAGTTTGTAACTTCAGAAAAGTGTTCTAAGCTGTGTATTGTAAAAACAAAACTCTGCCAATTCAAATTCTTGTGTGATTGGCAAGAAAGAGAAAGGAACACTTTTCAATTCAAAAGGAGACAGGCTGCAGAAAATAGAAGACATGATTCTCTAACTATAACATTTACAGTACACAGACCCAAATACAGAATAGCATCAAACAGCTTGTCTGCAGACACTTTAGCAGTAATAAATTGAACTTCACAATTGCTACCTATTCCCACACTAAAAGTTCTAGGAAAACAAGAAAAAAAAAAAACAAACCACTTTACAAATTTCTAGGGCCTGTTTAAAAAACAAACAAACAAAACCAAAAAACATGCTTTCCTCAGTACTAGCACGTATCAGCGAGGAGTACTCCCTTAAATAAGGACAGGCTAGGATCTTCTATGTAGTTAGATACTACTGTCTATTAACAGATTGCGACAGACATCAATTCAGACAACCTACTGGTTATGCACAAGCCTAACATGACTTCTATGTAGTTAAGTTGGAAATTACTATTTGTGGAGACTCAAATTAAACATCTGACCAACTTAACCACACCTCAAGCTGAGGAGTTCAACAGAATAACACTCAGTAAATTAACCACAAGTCATAGGAAATGCCCTGCTCTGGAGAAGAGTCTGGAGACACTGCTGTCTGTGAATGGTTATGGATTTTTAGAAGAATCCACTAAAAATGTGTGTCTTTTACTGGTGATATCAATTCCAGTTTCCCACAGTATTTTTGACCTTTAGGATTTTAGCTTCAAACTGTTCCAGGAACAGAAGTAGTTCAGTACAAAGCTCCTCTTCTTCTGTTCTGAGAGTCTCCTTGCCCCTATCCATGCTCGCTGAGCTGAAGCATCAGCAAATACAAGGGAAAATAGTCTACTAAAACTGCCTTACATTAATAAAAGTATATTTTTCTGCTCTCCAGGTCCCCTCACCTACTTTTTACTCTTCAAAAGATTTTGCACATTCAGTATTTTACTTCTAGTAAACAAGTCCTGCCAAAGACAAGAATATCTTGCTTGCCTGCCTCTAACTTCCATGCTGCTTCGGTTGGGTGGACACAAATACTGCTTGCTGTTCCTTTGTGCTGGGCACAGAGGGTGGGATGGACCTCATGTAACTTGGTTTAGACATGTCTAACGCCAGATGTGCTTCACCTTATCCCAGAATATACCTCTACAAGGGACTGTCTCCAGTCCTTAACTACACAGAACTGGAAAACTTAGAGTGCATAGCTTGGATACAAATTTTACACTACTGGTATATAAATGAAAAGAAGATGAATTTCACTAAATTAGAAAGCTTCTCACACTTCAATGTGGAACAAGGTTACAGAAAAGAGGATGGGAGAGAGAAAATTCCAGGCTTCTGCCCACCATTCAGATGAACAATAAGAGACCTAGAAGCAAAGCAGGTAACTCCAGTTCCACTGTAGACTGAGTTCAAGTTTCAGAAGCGCAGGAGGCATCACACTTATAGTACGAAGTGCTACCCTACCAAAGGGTTCATTCATTTCACCCTCTGGGAAACCACAGTCCCTTAAGTTTGTGAAAGCAATCTGAGCCAACTACACAAGGATGTTCATGCCTTTAAAGTCTCAGCTTTTAGCTTTTCAAGTCACAGCTTCAGGTCCATTCAAGGACACAGACACACCGCCTAACTTGAAATCCTATGCCTTGGCAACACTAAGTTATTAGTTCACGGATGCAAAAAACAGTTTAGCATCAGGAAAGGTCCTAAGCAAGCTATTTCTGCATATATACCAGACTAAAATTTACAGTACCATTTTGCTGATACTGTGATAGCATTTCTGAAGCAAGATGTTATTTTCATTTTGAAGCAAGAGGGAAAGATTCCTCCTACTTGAGTGGCTAGGAAACCAAGAGAAGCTAGGAACTGAAAGAAATTTCCTATGCTATAAAACACTGTGGTTAAGGAAAGCGAACCACCACTTTAGTGCATCAGAAATGCCTTTGTCAGGCTATGGTTTAGTTGGCATTGTTGGTTTTTTTTGAAGGGAGAGGGAAGATTGTTTCTTTGAAACACTAGTTCAGGGGCTGGGAGGGGGTCCCTTTTAAAATTTCCCATGTTGGATGGATCCAAGTCAGAAGAAGAATTTCCAGCACAGATTTCCCTCACATCATCCTGTAATTTCACAACTGGGTCACAAATCCCATTTATTACTCCCAAGCTGTCCTTAACTCATTCCACACAGATATGTAGTATAACTCAGTCCCACAAACTGCAAGGCATCAGCAAGCAGAGATCTATGGAAGCCTGTCCTAACAGATGGCAAGTTTCCTTTTTGCTTGTAATGAGTATTAGAAGCAGCTAGAAACACACAATATTCTTCCTCACAATTAGTCCACTTAAACAGTCACAAAGATATTTTACAAGCAACTCACCAACTGCAAACAGGAGGGAAAAATATCTATTGACTTTCAGTCTTAAAATTATTTCAGTTTGGATCATCTACTGTAAAACTTAAATGCACCATCATCAGGATTATTTTCAGGTAGCTACCTGCCCAGGAACAATCTAGCAGCACAGGGATAACCACCAGGACTTCTCAAGATGAAGGTGGCATAGAGCTACGTTTAAATAGCACTGCTTCCAGCAAATGGAAGGCAGATGTGTATGTAGTATTTACGTAAATAGATACATATCCTCACATACATCCCTTTGAAGTGTGTTTATTGCATTATGGCTAGTTGGTAATTTTTCAATATACATCTATATTATCTGATCATAAATACTAAGAAATGCTTAACATTGACCAGTTTCTGATGTGTATTATTCTATTTTTCACTTATACCTCCTTTTAACATTGGCAAGTCTCTCTACTGACTGAAGCTGACTAATTAAAAAAAAATACCCTTCCCTCTTTTCCCCCTGCCAATGAGAAGTTTGAGAAAAGTGAAAGCAAACTCTTTCCTGCCTTTCCCTCCCACCACCACCCCAGAATCAGTTTCACAAGCAAAGAATGTATTGGATGCATGGCTTCAAATCACAGGAAAAAGTTATTCTATATATATGAAGATCTCAGTGTTTCTTGAAAGATCTGATATTATATAGCTCAATGTACAGAAGTTACAGGACTTCCATCATTCGTAACTGTTACCTTGTGGTCCATCTGGATTACCAAATTCTTCCCAATTTTTTCGTGATTCTTCATCAGTTAAGCTAATTTCAAGAAGAGATATTAAGTTAATACAGAAGTAAAGACATTCCTCTAAAAATCATTAACATACAGAAACTTTAAAATGTGCCATTTGTACTATCCTTCAGAGACAGTTGGCAAGCTAAACCAATTCTGCTATTGTTTGTATGAAATCTGATATGAAACAATACTGCTATGTTCCTTCATGATACACAGGTGAATTCTTTTTGCACTCCGACAGCAAAAAAAAAAAAATCAAGACACAGAGAGCATGCCCTTGTACAGGAGGTGGAACAATCACATCTCCTTTTCATGAGAGTGACCGCGTACCCATCCAGCAAAGAGTACTTTCAAAATCTGTTGTACCGTAACCTGACATTGAAAGACAAAGGTTGAAAATATCTTTTTTTTAGAAGGAAGGAGAATATGCAAGATGAGCTGATGCAGCAGAAATTGTCCATATGGACTTTTAATTCTCTTATCCTAGACTTTTAGCCTTTGATGGCATGGTGTTTGGTTGGTTGGTTGTTTTTCCTGGAACTCCCTAATTTCATATTTAAGAATAGAGAAAAAAATAAAGCCACCACCTCCTAAATCTTACAGTTGCTATGCCTGTTCCGTAATGACAGTTTCTTGGCAATAATATACCACCTCAAACAGACTCCCTATTACTAGAAGGCAGAATACTGCTTTAGGAAACAGAACAAGGCATTTACTATACAGATTTTGTCTCACACAAGAAACCCAGTGAATAAGACATCTCCTGATCATTTCCAAGTCTCACATTTGTTAACAAGCAGACTCACTGAATGGGTAGCTTTTACATTCTTTCAAGACAGCATGGCCAAGAAATTTCACCACTGTTTACTTCAAGATATGCATCTGTCACAGCCCTTGTACTAGCATATGAAGTATCAAATTGTATCACCAAGCATTTGAGCACTAGCTTGCAAAGCAAAGTAGTGAGCTGTTTCAGGAGTTCAGAAAGCAATACCAGAATATCCTATGGAAAAGACTCATAGTAATGCAGATGGTGTTTAAGCAGAAAGTATGATTTCAAAACCATTCAAGTGATCACGGCATTGGTTCTCCTCACCTCAGCCCAAAAAGGACTCTCAAGCAGTCAGCAAGGTCAATCACATAGACAATTGATTTAAAAGCAGAAATCACCAACTTGCTAGGTTCCTTGATGATGTGACTGACCCAATAAATTCCTACAATGGAAGAAAGCTCAGAGGGGATGGGCAAGGGCGATGCACCGGGAAGCTCAGACTGACCATAGTAACTCACCACAGCTGCTGCAAAGAAGCTGACACTGTCTCACCACAAAAGCGGACCAGAGGGTGATCTTTGTTTTAGATACACATCAACATGTGATTAGATCAACTAACTGATGCTCTAAATGTTTCCCTCGAGTGCACTGGGAAACTATGAATGTCTCCTCAAGCTTGCAAGACCAACATGGGGCAAGTACATACCTGGCTCAGCCCAACACAGTATAAAAACTAGACAACTAGCGAAAGAATTTTGAAAGGAGCAGTGGGCTTGAGCTGGCTTCAGCCCACATGTCTTCCCAGCACCTGGGGACACCCAGCATTGTGTCACTGAGTGTATCAGAGAGACCAGCAACAGGAATTACATTGGTATTGTGACTGAACTGTGTATTGAAATTCCTGTATTTTGCAAAGCCTAACTTTGTTTGTGGTAAACATTTGTTAAATGTTTGTGGGTTTAGTATACTTTGTAGCACCCTGCTAAATCAGAAATTGAATGTAACATCAAATGTCTTCAGATAAACAAATTTGGTATTAAACTTTACAAGCTCCACATGTGGAATATCTAATAGAACCAGGTCAGAGACTATTGGACTCTGACAAATTATCATCTAGAGTAGAAAAGAATATAAAGGTGTATTAACATTCTGTGTATGAACAGAATTAGAAAACCTAAACCCTCATCTTTACTATGGAAAAACTCAATAAAAAGGGACATCCTTTACACCAAATTCTAATATTAGACATCAACTCTCAAAAAAAAAAAAAAATCACATACACAAAACCAAAAAACACTATAAGCAGAGATAAGGCCAAAAAATACTCTGGAGGAAAAGAGGATTTGAGGATTCAGCTTTCAAAAACTACATAGGTAACATGACACAACCACCCAGTAAAAAATCAGGACTGCAAGGCAAGGCGAGTGCAAATGAAAGGCGTGCGGGGGAGCCAAGAGAAAACTGAGTCAGAACCAAACTGAAATATCTTTATCGCTATATGGGAACAGAGTTAAAATAGGATCTCTTACTCTTTGGTTTTATCACCAGGCAAAATGAACAGTGTGTTTATTTTCTAAACCATGCTTCACAATTGCTGCGACAGGGCTGACTGGTTAAAAACTGCAACACCCATTTTGTTCTCTATCATCTTGAAAGATTTAATACTGGAAACACTTTTCCTAGCTGACATAGAAGTTTAATACAAAAATCTAACAGTATTCTCACAGTTACTAAACAATTAAATTATCCTTCCTAACTTGTACAAAGCAAATATGCACTGAACTGAGACATGTTTTGACTTTTGTTACATATCTAAACACGTTTTTCCTGGCTGCTTAAGTCATCCCTGCTATTACCTTAAAGGTTTCCTTCCCCATAATATCAAGTTCCCATTTTTTATAGACAAAAAAAGAAACTTACGCTGCATAGGCCTTAGCAATCCTCATGAACATAACTTCATCTCCTCCTTTATCTGGGTGGTATTTGAGCGATAGTGCACGGTACTGCTTCCTAATTTCCGATATACTTGCTCCCTTAAAAAGAAAATTTCTGAGTTTATTAATAAATTCTTAAATCAAATCCATTATTCTATATCTATATTCTAAACACGTTGTGAGATATTTCTCCGAATCATTCACTGAAGAATTATACTCTAATATATGATCATGAAACTACATATGTATTTCATGGAAACATCATTTTATTATTTTTCTAATAACATTTTTATAAACATTATATTTTTAAATCAAGTCAGAAGTCACAGTCTAACCAAAAGATATGAAGGTGACTGGGTTGGGTTTTTTTCCTGGATTACTTTGTTCATCCACCTATAGGAAAAAAAAAAATAAGGTCTTCTTATCTGTTTCACAAATCTTATCTTTTCCTAAACATATGCATGAATACAAGGAATTCTCACTTGCAATATACTTCTATTTAAGTAAGAGTTCATAGATCAGGTATGATGGTTCACTTGTAGCTTGTAGGCAGAAATAAATCTGTCAGTCACCAGGAACAGTGGATTACCCTGCCACTTAAGAATACCTTTGACTAGAATTATCGTACCCATGAATTATTTCAAACTTCTTGAACAAAGGGAATACATTACCTCTACCTGAGAAAGAGACTGATTTTTATTCCACTACAGCACTTCATAGTAAATGCAGACAAAGTTTTTCTAGTACACTGTTAAGTTTCACAGAACCATTACCACTGGACTTTCCAACATTTTGTGACAGAGGCCTGGCATGCTGACCTTAACTGTGTAACAAACACAAAGAAGTTATTTAAAGATGATGGTACTGTTTCAATAAATTTAAACCAGAAATTAAACTAACCTGAGGCTTCATTTGCTGTTACTTTATCTGTCTTTATACAATGTGTCTATCATTTTCCAACACTATTTTTCAACAGCATGCCTGCCTCATTTAATGCATAGGATGAATTTACTCCATAATAAATTAGACTTCAAGCAAAAACAGCCATTTCAGATGAAGATCAATCTTGAAGTGATCTATCTTCACACCCATCCCTTCATCCCCCTTGTAACATCTCTGACTAATTCAGCTTGTCCTTAGGACAACATACTCCATTCCTTTATCAACAGATGAAGAATGTCGGATGAGTAGCAGAAGCTAGAAAGTATGTGTGGAGGGGGGTGAGAGGGAAATTAGGTTGCTGGAGAGGAGATGGGTCTTCACGGCTCACATGAGTGCTGCCCATAAAAAGAAAAGATCCCCATTTTTTCTCTCTCTGCCACAGAGGGTGCATTGATCCCCAATAAGCTGATGACAAACTTTCTATTTATCATTAATTGCTTATTCCTCATTTTCAAAAGCCAGGCTACAGAGATTAGGCCTGACTTACAGAAACACTTAGTACCCTAGGATAGTTGGTATCAGTCAGCGCTTTGCGTGAAACACAAAGCTCCCCTGTATTAACTACTTGCACAAAAAGAATTAAGGCCCCAGTTGTCTGTCTTTATTATTTTGAAATTATTTTTTAACTAATTATTTTTAAAAAATAAATATTATCTGTACTTTGTTTTGAACTTCATCTTTATGCCTTGGATCACACCTCTGAAATGGCAGTAAGGATACTTAATAAATCAGTAGTAACATCAAAGTGCCTTATGTATTAGTGAATTTAAGTGATGTGCTCCAAAAAAAAGCTATTCTGTTGACGCAGAAGGCTTGGACACAACTTATACAACCAATGTGATCAAGTTAGTGCCGCTTTATTAAGGGATACACAGTAGTTTATACTCTACAGGTGCTATTCATAGACCCACACCAATTTATACCCCCAGCTAAAAATACAGCTGCTACACAGGCTTTGTTATGTAAAAGGCGAGAGGTTAAAACTACTCGTTCACATGCTTCCACCTCCCTTATGATTGGTCCCGGTGTGGTGCCCACACGCTGCTCCCCCCTTGTGCAGGCATCCTGTTTTTTCTCATCTTTCTGTCCAACTCTCTTATCTCTCTGTGAATACACAGTTTCTTTGTCTCCCTTGGCCTTGCATATGACCTTCACAACACCTGCAGCTTGTTAGAGCTGCAGCCTGTTATTACAACCAAGTTATTTGGTCTGGATTGCTCATAATATGCCCGTTTTCTTCCAGCCACTTCACACTATTCTATGTTCAAAATAAAGTGCTGATACTATATATAAAATAAAGGTGCATGTACATTATCTGGACTTTGTGTTGTGATTCTCCTTTGCAGAAAAAAGCCTCTTGTTGTAAGTTGATATGCTAACATAAGATAAAAAAATTATCTTGGCCACAGTCTGAATGCAAGGAAGCAAATGAATTATTGTGTACCAAGTCTTTCAAGTGTTTGCACCTGCGACTTCTTTTCTTTTAGTTTGGATTTTTGTTTTTTGAACAGCAACAATTCCATTATCTTGCAACACTTCCAACATCTGTATCACTTCAACATCAGCAGGGCTGGAAACAATGCTAAAGGTTCCACTTTGATGGTAACAGAAGAAAGCTGTTAACTTTCATGTAGTCTGAACTACAAGTTTTCCAAGGGGATTGAGCAGACATCATCTGATAGCACAGAAATACGTAAAACAAACACAATCTGAAACATTGGACTACTTCAAGCCCTACTTCAACTTATCTATCTTCACACCCATCTCTTCTTCCTCCTTGTAACATCTCTGGCTTTAATTCAGCTTATCTTTGTGACATATATGCTCCATCCCTCTATCAGTTCTTGAAGCATTTCAGTATTGGTTACATTGGTACATTGGTAACATTAAGTTACAATTCACTACATACATACTTTTTTCCTCTCAGAGTTGTTACTCATAGAAATTTGCCAAAGATGACAAAAGACAATCCTCTGATGACCTAATCCCTAGCCTGATTTGTTTAAACAAAGTTAACCCAGATATATGAACATTTAAACTGCACGGTTACAACAGATACCATTCAGTATAAAAACTTAGCCTGCTCCTGTGCATCAGTGAGAGAACACAAGTCAGCAATTAAGCATTAACAGAGGAACTGAGCAGAGGTTGAATTTAAACAACTTTCCTCCGCACATGACAGGCAGATCTCGTTCTACCTGTCTGGCTAGAAATAGGCTAGACTCATCTGCTATAATGGCTTTCCTAGGGTAGTAAAGCAGTACTAGTGATGCCTATTTTTATGCTGACAAGCCACATCACTAATGGCAGCAGATATGTTTGTTAATGTTCATATACATATTAAGCTCTCCCACACTATCAAAATATGTCAGGTTTAATCAAAACAAGTACATTCAAAGTTCCTCCATATTCTTGTGCTGAGATGTTTCCACAGTGTACTACTTCAGACTGGAGAGTAAAACATATCTCAGAATTCAGAACTGAAAAGATGACTCTACTGTTATTCAGAAGAGGAGCTTTGTAACAGGAAATAATTAACATAAGCAGGATTTGCTCAAGGTATTGTGATTAAGAGACGAGTTTGATGAGGCTAAGTAAGAGTTTAGGGGATGTCCGAAGGTCTATGTGTCACCTTGGAATATATAACTTATGTTTATTTATATTGAAGGTCTGATTCAAAATGAAGTACTGCATCTGTTTTCTAGATAAACACTACATTGGTTTTTTTCCAATTTAATAAACCAATTGGCTGGTATCACTATTTAGAATTTGTTGTTTGCATTCACAGATACAACAGATTCAAGGTAACCTTTATTACATCAAAATGTGCATCACCAACACCCTTTAGTGAAATCTTTCATTTTAGAAGAGAAATACTCCTGTACAACTGTAAATCAAATTAATCTGCACTCTTGTTTATACAGTTCATTCAGCAGCATCCCTAAAAATCACTATGGAGAAAGTTTTCACAGGGCAAAGCAGAATGACTTTTTTGTTTTCCTGTACCAAGCAAGGAAAACAACAGAACAAGATTCAAAACAGGAAGAAAAAAAAACAAAACCCACCTCACTATATTAAGTCAGTCATTAGAATTTTGAAGGAGTTAGATATGAAAGTTACAAATTAGTAAGATATAGGCAAAGAATATCTAACAACTGACTTTGCAATATGCAGCAGCAACTTTCAGGTGCCAAAAAAAGAACAAAAACACATTCACTAAAGTTAAGTGATTTTGTTTAAAAAAAAAAAAAGTCTTAAATTTGACCTCTAGGCACAGAATATAGTTATACTAGTAGACTCATGAAAGATGCTATTACTTACAGGATCCAAATGTAAAACCTCATAAGGGTTGTATTCTTGATACTCTCGGTCTGTTTTGGAAACTTTGTATGCAAGAAACAAAAATAATGCCCAGCCAGCAAGGAGGACTATTTTCCTGTTTGGAAGAAAGAATTTTTTTAATGGATAAATCCACTAGCTCTAGTATAATTCTACAAGTAACATAAGAAGCCATTTGATACCAGTCTTCAAGCAACAATATTAAAATAACGAGAAATATTAAAGAGATTCTGAAGCAGGTATTCCAGTTATAATACCACTTTTGACACAGATGAGACAGCTGCTCTGACTTCTATTTATCTTCTCGCCTTTTTTTATTATAATAACAGCAAGCTACTATCAACGAAGACTTTTTCCATTCTTTAACTGTCTGTCTGCAGCAGGTATACAATAGTATTTCCTATTTTTAAAGGATGACTTTAACCTGATCCTAGACCAAGTAATGTTAAAAAACCAACAAGCTGGAACAGATGCTAACAGACAGCAAACCATTTTGAGGGTGGGAGTAATAAATAAAGAACTAAAGGATATAAACCATCACTTTGAACATACAAATTATTACTCATATCTGAATGTATGTTTACATATTAAATATTTAAAATCAAAAGACATCACTAGCATCACTAATTTCAATGAGGGAAGATTCGTTTTTTGAACATATAAATGCATTGTTTACTTATTTATTAGTGCTCAGGTTCACTGGTTTTATTTAACAGATATTTTCTAAAGGACAAACAGCATCCATCTTGATTTCAATCCCTACTAGATAATAATGATTAAATGTTAATTATTCAAATACAGCAGATCACAAATGTCTCTTCTGTGACACAAAAGCCATTATCATATAACTAATTCCAGCTGCTTTGTTTACAAAAAAAATAATGTATTTTTATAAAAATAAAAATGTAGGAATTGCTTTAATGGAAAGTCACGCATGTGAAACATACTTACTTTACCGTAGGAATTATGTTTTGTTGTGGCTTTAACAGTCGCAAACGATACCACAAGCATCTTCCATACACATTTCTTATATTCTTTAATCGAATTTGCTCTATGAAAGAGAAAGATTGTGATTAACAATTTGACAAAAAGCAGAACGACAAACATGCTCACTTCATCCCAGAATGGATGCAAGGTCAGTTGGAGGACTAACAAAAGGTCCAGCAATACTGGAGGAAACAATAGGGTTTATCCATTTAAGTGACACTGTACATCCATAAACACAAGAAGTTGGTCAGATTATTCTCCACTACCTAAAAGGAATCCATTCTATTTTCCACATGTCACATAGCAATCATCACCTGAACACAGCCTTTGCCTGGCTAATGTGAACCTGTAAATTTTATTTCTGCCATTTTATATACAACTTCAACAAGTCTCCCGTTTCAGTATGTCAGCTACGGTGTGCAGGAAAAACAACCAAAAACCACCTAACCCACAGGCAAAGCAGTGTCTGTATACAACTAAAGAATACAGCCAGAGCAACAGCTGCTCCCTCAACTGAAAACACGATGCATTTTTCTCCCCTTTACAACAACTGTTTTGTTAGTGCCTTCACTTAGGTTTTTTCCCATTGAAGGGGGAAAGGAAGGAAGAATAAGATAACAGCTATTTGAAAGTCATGTAGCTCAGTAATATGGGCTGATGGCAAGAAAGCATAAACATTAGTGACAAACTGGCCAACAAGTTTTCCTCCCACACCCTTTCAGGACAGGACGGGGCTGCAAGGAAATTGTATTTATACTGTCAACATCAGTATGACAAGGCATAGAAGCTCTGTCTGTTAAGATAGTTTTAATTGTATTTCAGAGTTAATCAAGACCAACTTAGTCTTGGTCAAAGAAGTCTTTTATTCTGAGAAAAGTATGGTGGAAAGCAAATAGATCGTACAGAATCTCTGTAAGCACCAGAATTGTATGTTATAAAGTGACTTCAGTCCTGTTTATCTTTTAAGTAACTTGTCTATGCATAGACTACACACTATGACCTGTAGCGCTTCTGTATTGGTTTTCCATGGCAAGGTTTTGGTAGCAGGGGGCTGCAGGGGTGGCTCCTGTGAGAAGCTGCTAGAAGCTTCCCCCATGTATGACAGGGCCAATGACAGCTGGCTCTGAGATGGACCCACCGCTGGCCGAGGCCGAGCCCATCAGCAGCAGTGACAGCACCTCTGGGAGGGTGTATTTAAGAAGGGGAGGGGGAAAACCTGTGCAACAGCAACTGCAGCCAGAGTGAGGGGTGAGAATGTGTGAGAGAAACAACCCAGCAGACACTGAGGTCAGTGAAGGAGGAGGCACCAGAGCAGAGACGCCCCTGCAGCCTGTGGTGAAGCCCACGGTGAGGCAGGCTGGGCCCCTGCAGCCCCTGGAGGGTAACGCTGGAGCAGATACCCACCTGCAGCCTGTGGAGGACCCCAGAGCAGGTGGATGCCCCAAGGAGGCTGTGACCCTGCAGGAAGCCTGCGCTGGAGCAGGCTTCTGGCAGGAGCTGTGGGGAGAGAGGAGCCCAGGCTGGAGCAGGTTTGCTGGCAGGAGCTGTGACTCCGCAAGGGACCCACGCTGGAGCAGTGTGTGCCTGAAGGACAGCACCCTGTGGAAGGGACCCACGCTGGAGCAGTGTGTGCCTGAAGGACAGCACCCTGTGGAAGGGACCCACGCTGGAGCAGTGTGTGCCTGAAGGACAGCACCCTGTGGAAGGGACCCACGCTGGAGCAGTGTGTGAAGAACTGCAGCCCATGGGAAGGACTCACATTGGAGCAGTTCATGGAGAACTGTCTCCTGTGGGACAGACCCCACACTGAGTAGGGGCAGAGTGTGAGGAGCCTCCCCCTGAGGGGGAAGTAGCAGCAAAGACAAGGTATGAGGGACTAACTGCAACCCCCGTTCCCCATCCCTCTGTGCCACGTGGGGGGAGGAGGCAGAGAATCCAGGAGTGAAGCTGAGCCTGGGAAGAAGGTGTGTTAAGATTTGGGTTTATTTCTCATTATCCTACTCTTACTTGAATGATAATAAATTAAACTAATTTCCCCAAGTCAAGTCTGTTTTGCCCATGCCGGTAACTGGCAAGTGACCTATCCCCCTGTCCTTGCCTCACCCCAGGAGCCTTTCGTTGTATTTTCTCTCCCCTGTCCAGTTTGAGGAGGGGAGTAATAGAATGGCTCTGGTGGGCACCTGGCATCCAGCCAGGGTCAACCCACAACTTCTGAAGTCTGGAGGTCACTATACTTACCTTATCTGCAAAAGAATAAGACCACTTGGCCCTTTTCAGACTAAAGCTGAAAGAATTAAAGAGAAAAAACTTCATCCTGTCTCAATGCATTTAGATATTGCTGGTAAACAAAGTGACTAAATTTGCCAATTTAAGAGACAACTGTGAATTATCTAAATGGAGGAATATATTAACAACCTTGATCCCAAGCACGTCAGTCACATCCTAAAAAATCTTACATCTCAACTTTGTAGTTATAACAATCTGATGCCCTCATCTTAACTAAAACAGCAGTTATGATACACAGAAATGTTTTTCTTTGGCAGTTTTCGAAAAGGTGGTTGTGGAAGACAGTGATGACCTCTGTTTAGTTATTCTGATAGGATATGGTGCTTGGTGATCTACTTGAATTTCTAAGCATGCATGCAGTTCAGGTGAAACATCCAGAACTTCAATTTGCAGTCACCAAACTATCTGAGGCTAGAGAAAACGTGACCATAAATGCCAATACTGCACACCAGATCAACCACAAGTTGAGATGTAACCACAGAACCGTATTTTAAACCCTGGCTGATTTGGCCGGAGTGGGAACAGAGATGACACCTGGCCACCCACAAACTAGTAAAGTAGACAAATATTAAAGCTTGCAGATACAAGGTACCAGAACAGGAAAAATCAGCTTATTCTGAACTACCTAATTCTACAAAGTATATCCTCCCCAAAACTCAAAATAATATTAATCAGCTTGATGGGATTCCTTGAGAAAATTACATTAGTAGTCCCACCACCCCCAAAGGAGGAGAGAGTGAGTATAAAGGATTGAATTATCCTCCCTTGCATCCTATCCAACTCTTGCAAGGCTTCAAAATAAGCTTCCAAATCTGTCTTGCAGTTTTGTGCAACAGATAAGCCACACACATACTTTGCAGTTCTCCTGATCTACAAAGATTGTTCACATACTTAAGAAAAGTACTAAACATGAAGCATTCTAAACAAAAAAGATGCAACTAGTATTTGGTTAAGCAACTGCCCACTTATTTTCACTTGTGTAAGGCTTTAAAAAGCACTATGAATAAAACATTTAGTGACAATGAAAACAGGGCTAAAATGCAACACTGACTCCCTACCGGCAGAATGCAAATTAATTTGGCATTTTCTCTTCACAGTTTTTTTTTTCTTTCAAGACAAAAATTGTGGGAGATCTCTATTGGTTCAGAACTGGATCCACACAACTAGAAGTGAGCTAACTGATATTTAAAATTAAACTACTATTTTTAATGCAGAACTAAGAGACATTACCAGCACATAAAATTGGCATTTCAAAAAAAGCTGATGGCATTAAAAACTAGACAGACAATTAAGTAATGAGGACTAAAAAGCTCTGCTACAGAAACAGAGAGGAAAACGTTCTGGGGGGTTTAGTTGCCTGTCTGTTGACCGTTTATAAGCCATAGCATGATGCCTGATATTTGAACAAACCAGGCATCAATTTGAACAAACAAGCCTCATAGAAGACCCATGTGCTTATATTAAGCATCAATCACTCATTCCAAATATTGTTGATAAATTCAGTTTTGCAGTACTGAAGCAAGATGAACTGCTCAGTTCAACCACACTGATCCAGATCAGCTACCTGATCCAACTTGTATCACAGCCCCACAGACATTTCTGCAGCACAACCAAGGGGCAGTGCTGTTTGGTTAACTATCTTAACTGACTACGCTGCCTGCAGAAAGAAGTACCTAAAACCAACATGAAAACAGATTACCAGTGCTCTTTGGACAAACAGAAGATGACCAGGAGAACTTCGTTTACTTAATCCTGTAAAACTAAGCCTAACAGGATATGACTCCTTTTAGTGTTTTTGCTAGGAAGTTTTTATCAAGCTGCTGTGCCTCTATTTAAAAATCTGTGCCACTCTGTCTGAGACACAAAACCCCAGTTCTCAAACCTGCCTACTGTCCAGCCTGGCAAGTACCAGATGACTATCTCCTTTCCCCTCTCTGCATCCTCCCTGCAAGAATATGCTAACACCCTTCACCTTACCATGCCAAAAATCTTCCAGAAGGCCCTGAGGGGAAGGCACCCCTGGAGAAAAGAAACATAGTTGTGCAAGGTAAACTAAAAAGTTGGCATATGGTCAAAAAAAACTGACCATGGGGAAAAACGAGGCTAGAAACTAAAAGTGGTTTCTAATAACCAGAGACCTGAGGTTTCGCAACAGACTTCCAGTAACAGCTGCAGGAGTCACATTTTGCAAACAGTGTGACAGCAGTACCAAGAAATAAAAAAGTAAACCTGGAGGCAAGTGGTGTGCGCAAAAATTACACCCTTTGGATAGGTAAACAGTACCACCTAAGTCAGTCAAAGAGTCCCTGGAAGAGCTATGCTGCACATGGGGACCTCTTCAGACAAATACCGAACTAAAACATGAAGCTAAGCAGCCATCACTTTTTTTTTTTCTCCACACTCATCGGCACAACTCTGGATCAAATCTAATTACAGTTGATTAAACCATATCAAAGCAAAAGCACCTCATTAATTTCTTTACTATCTTGGGATGGCAATAGTCTCATTTGATTAACAACCCCAAAAGGAAACAGGGCACTAAGATGAATGATTGTTTATAGTTATCTGTCTGGAACATAAAGAGAGAATCAAATCCTTCCCAAATTGAGGCTAAAGTCCAGACTATTCAAATTATTCAGCGTTATCCTGAGGCACTTCCTCTGTCACATGTCATCATTAACGCATATTAACTTGTGGAATTCAAAAACGGGCAGCTACTTGGGAGAAAGGCGGAATATAGACAGCATCACTCCCAGCTTAGGCAGAAAGCCACTGGCAAAACATCACCCTGAGTAAGAAAGCTGTATTCCTGCTGTATCCAGGAAAAACAGGCTTCCTGTTTATTTACAGACAATGTATGTAATTGCACAAAAAAAAAAAAAATTATCTTGTTAGGAAGACATTGGTTGCATGGGGGAAAGGGGGGGGGGAAGACTAGCAAGAGCCAGAATACCAGATAATTACTGTGCTTAACAAAAGCAGCAATGTATTCCTAATGAGCAAGTTGTGGATAAATCATGTACTTTTTTCCTTTGCCTTCCTCTCCCAAGGAGTTTCCTTTCACACAAGTGCATTGCCATGTCACAGAACTGGCACACGGTCCCTGCAGTATCTTGCAGACCTCAAGCACACAGGAGTAAACACATTACAATGCTGCTAAGGGTAAAGCTTTGCAGTGAAATCGGAACTGTACCTTCTTTGCACTTCAGCTCTGGCATCCTTGCTTTGTCAGAGAAAGAGGTTCTGAAAAGCAGGTAGCAGGCAAGAGTTCTCTGTTTCTTCTCACTCCAGATTGTGGTTCCCCATTAAAGCATAACAGCACTTCAGACACTGTCCTTTGATACGGGATTACAGGGAGACAAGGGGCAGGGTCGGAATGCTTTTCTTCTAGCCAAGAGCTTCTCATTTAATGGGTAAAACCCTTAAAGTTTTTAAAATAGGTATTAAAGAGTCTTGAAAAGCAGAGGCGTCATGCATCCCTTGGCTTTAGAATTAACCTCTCCAACAATATTCCACCCATCAAGGTATCGCTAAAGCACCCCTCTCACAAGAGGGCTGTAGACTGCCAGTTCATTTCTGTAAATCATCCGGGGAAGTCCCATGCTTTCTCCATTTCCTCCCAAACTGTTCTAGATTCATCCAAAGTTCTTGACATTCACAAGCAATTTTTCATCAGTACAACACTCACTTTCAGAGGGTTCACATGTGCCTGTTACAGTATCATAACAAATGTATGTGAACATCCAGCCAAAGCTAAATCTTAATATGCTCTTCAAGCTCTCAAATAGAACAATTACTAGTACAAAAGGAAGGCTGAGCACCATCTCTTTCAATTATTCACAAAGAGTTACTCAGGTCCTCCAGTGATACTAGTAGGTAATTTAGCTTTTAGACAAATGAAAATAAAATCAAGACCCTAGCATAACCAAGCTATTAATAACTAAATGGGAAAAAAGTTTACTTGTACAGTAATCTGCTTACTACTTTTGGATTAAAATAAAGTGATTAATAAGTATTTTAGACTTGTGCTTCCTTAAAGGTAGCTGTCCATTTGGCTATACACCTTAACTAGAGAATGACTACAGATCACTGACTGATAAGTAAGTCCGAGATACAGTCAACTTTATGTTGAATCCAAAGAGGTATGCAACATTTGAACAACAAGCTCAATGCAATTATAAAAAAAAAAAAAAAAAGAGAGAGAAAAAGATACCATCTTCGATCCTTCTTTCTTTTATTTGGTGACTAAAGGTTTTCTTCCCTTGTATTCCAGGTGACAATACAGGTATCAGTAGAGAATGCTTAAGGAAACACTAAATTGACTTCTATTTGTCAGAACTTATATATGCCTTTTGAATATCCTGGTCTTTAGAGAGAGTGATTTCAGGATAAGCAAGCTGCTTGTTCTGGGTGGGCAACCCAGACCACACAGTTCTTGGGCATCACAAAACAGTGGAACACTTGAAGTCGGGAGAGACCTCTGGAGATTATCTAATTGAACCCTGCTGCTCAGAGGAAGGTCAACAGAGCAGGTTGCTCAGGGCTCTGGCTGTAGGCCTTTGAATATCTTCAAGGACAGAGACCCCACAGTCTTTCTGACCAACCTGTTCTAGTGTTTGATCACCCTCACAGGGCAAAAATTTTATCTCATGTATGTCTCAACATTTGTTCATTCACCCATCACATGATGGGTGAGGAACACAGGACACACACGAGAGTAGGAAGCCAACCACAGGCTGGACTTGCTGCTTCCATAGGTGACATACAGGCTGTGGCCTACAACTCAGCTAAAGGTTGGTTTTGACATTCACCCATAGCCACACCTTACTGACACACACCCTGCCTTTCTGTGCTTCTCCCCTGACCTCTCATCATAAGAATACGAAGTCTCTGGCATCTAATATAAATATTGTCTTCAAAAACCAAGACCTTTACAAAATGCAGCAACTGCACATTGTTTTACCATGCTCTGATCACCACCTCTGCACCAGCAGCGATGACGAACAGACACGGTTCTATCAGCACATGAGGAACACCAAGGACGCTGGCCATGGGGGCACTGCCAGGCAGCTCAGGAAGACAAGCACTTCTATCATCAGAAGAATCTGTGATACACATGCTGGCACGACTTCACAAAACATGTTAAAAAAATAGTACCACAGAAAGAACAAACTACTTCTGTGGGCAATGACAAAGGCACCAGATGACTACGCCAAGAAACCAAAAGAAAGATTTGGGCTACAAGTCATTTTGGGGTGAACATCATGAAGCAATATAAATACAACAGCACTGCACAAGATTTGTTTCATTTTTAGTAACCTCTGTAGGGTAACCTAACCTAGTTGTTGCTGCAGAAATTACTTCTGCCCTACTCCTTCCTGACAGTGAAGCAGAAGTGGTCTTCACTGTTCTACTATTAGAAGTGCTTATTTATTATTTTTTTCTGAAGAAACAGGAGCATCTATTTTATCCTTAGGAATGCTTGACAAATGATCCCTACCTAGACCTAAGCTTTTTGTTTCAAGTTCTAGAGGCTCCCGTAAGTACTCCCAAAAGAAAACCTAAGGAAGGTTATTTTTCCTTCGTAACAAGATTACACATTTATTGGAGATGGGCAACTCTGGAAGAAAGTGAAGGGAAAGAAGTACACTTGAAATTATATAGAGGAGGAAAGTTTTAATCACCAGAACCCTGTTTCAGCTGCAACAAACACAGGTCAGTTTTAGGATGAAATAGCACAAAATAAGATAATGGCATCAGTACTCTTATGTAAAGCACATAGTTTAAAGAGATCACACAGACAATTTTTAAAACAACAAAAAAACTAGTTAGTTAGTTCCAGAATAAATGGAATACACCAGTTTTCCAACGTTCTGCCTCAAACAGTAAGAAAGAACAGAAGCATGTCCTAGCCTCTTGCATCCCTTCTGCCTTAAGGCTACTAAGAAAAGTAAAGGCAGCAAGTCTAAGATACAGCTCCAGTGGACTCTCAGAAAAAGATATTTGAGGAAGCGTGTATGAAACATTCTTCCCACCAGATGGAGACAATTCACCCAAAGGAGAACGCTGCTTGGCTTCAAAAGAAAAGGACTTCTTTCAGCATGGAATACTGCATGACTGAGTTCTGCAGCCTAGGAAATGCAGAGATCTCTTCACAGACAAGACTTCCACAAAACATAACTGCAGCATGTCATCCTCTCTCTACCCCTTGTCTTGGAAACTTGTACCTTTGGAACATTTCAAGAGATGCAAGTAATACACACAGCATGCAAGGCTTAAGTAAAGATTTTGATCCAAGGGTACTGCTGCTCTAAGCATTAAACCTATTCTGTTAAACCTGAGGGTAACAGGCTCAGCTGGCACCCTGCTCTTGAGAGTTTCTGATTCTGCTGGTTTTCACTCAGAGTTCTACAGTTTTAATCCTCTAAATTGCACACTAGGTTCCTGTTTTCTCTCAACAACTATGTATATGTATATGCAATGTATACACACACATATGCAAAAGCTGAAGTCTTGGACTTTTTCCTACTTCAACAATCACAGAAATTAAACAATGGTATGAACAATTTATTTGCTGAGATCTTGAACTGGGGCTCTCTAAACAAATTTACTTTTTTAATCACATAACCATTTCTCCGGTGATTAATACAAGTATAAAAATGCTACTCTACTGCCTTACTAGATCATTTTTGCTTAACTATTGATATTTTCCTTGATAATTATTGTAAAATAGACTCCAAACGGATCTAGTACAGTTTCCTGGAATAATTTAAAAATCACAGGATTAGGAAAAAAACCTACACTTACTTTCAAGAGATGCCACTGACAAACACTGTTAACGAAGTTTTAAAGCAGTAACACATCTTCCCCAGTAACTAAGAGGCAACACACAAACTCACAAAGTCAGCAACATCTCTGAATCTTTCAAACCTACTCAAAAATATAATAGAATTGACTTCTAGTGTAAAACCCCAAATTATGAGGCATAAAGTCAATTAAATTGACTTAAAAGTATTCTAAAATGCAGTTGCTTAAACCCAAAAGGCTTCAAGTAACACCAGTGTTCCAGTTAAAATTATTTAAAAAAAAAACCAAACTGGAAAGTATGTTTCAGGACTTTGAGCTGACCATACCAGTGAAGAATTAAATAATCTGAACAGATGCTTTCTAATCTTAATTTCTATTGTTGTAAGAATTGTACTCACTACCCCGAGTTTATCCATAAGGAGGTTTAAGCTAGCCTCTTCACTAAAATGTTTATAGCTGAATCTGATGCTGACCCTCGTTGTTTTCTAAAAGATTTTTTTCTGCCTAATAAATATTCATAGAAATAATTAAAAAATATGTTTTAATATGTTGTCAACCACTAAAATTCCAAGCAGCTCATAAACCACAGAAAGTCCTGGAAAAGACCTCAATAGCAAGCCTGCTTCTTTTCTAGAGCATGTTTTACAGCAACTAGATTAAGTGTAAAAGGGCAAGTAACCTATTTTTTCATTCACACTGTTCCACACCTATTTGCTGACCAAAAGATAGCATTTGTTACTAAAAACTTTAATAAATAGTAATAGAAGATGATTCAAAATCTTGAAAGTTAACTTCTTTTCAGAGTTTACTTACTTGGACTTGCTGTTTATAGCCAGCCTCACTGGTCTCAGGGCAGTTCCACATCACATTATTCCTACTCAAGCCTATTCCAAACCTTCTCCTTCCTATTAGTATACAGTCTCATTTGTGCTGACAAAATCCTGAATTATCAAATTTATAGTAGGGCTATGCCCACAGGTACATCAGCAAAACTTCAACGGCATCTGAGAGGAATCAGAAAACTATCCATTTTAATATGGCATGACACCCATGAGTCAGAAGTTAACAATTCTAGATGAAATCAACAACACTGGGCTCTAAGACTTCCACATCTTTAATTAATAGCTTGATTTTATCGATTTGGTGTG
This sequence comes from Falco peregrinus, assembly GCF_023634155.1. Classification (NCBI taxonomy): domain Eukaryota; kingdom Metazoa; phylum Chordata; class Aves; order Falconiformes; family Falconidae; genus Falco; species Falco peregrinus. The sequence goes on from NC_073727.1 coordinate 25,341,797, forward strand.
GGGAAGAAATGAGTAAACATTCAATCCAAAACAAATGTAGACAAAAGTCACTTAGCATACCACCAATCACTGAAAATGCCTCTATTCAGTATTGTTCTGATGCACACCTCAAACTATAATAAAGGACAGAATTAGTGGACATAGGGATAAGTACCATACATCCATTTATCATCAGTGGTGCTTTTGTAAAGGCAAAGTCCTCTAAAGAAAGTAAACATGGAAGAAGACATCCTACAGATACAGTCTATGGTTTCCAAAAAGCTTTTGAAAGGTTCCTCTTAGAAGTCTTTCAGGGCAACTATCTATTGCAAAAGTAAGTATGTGACTGCAAGGCCGAATGAATGGCCAATTCCTGCAGCAGAAGGAAACTGACAATTCTGCAGGAATCCATGCTGGAACTACAATATATTTCACTACTAAGTAACCTGGGTGAAGGTGTGAGCAGTAAAATAAAGCTTCTGGATGGTATTAACTTATTCCGGGTAACAAGGGCAAGGGTATCCTAAAGAATTGTAGAGATCAAGCAAGTGGACTACAGAACGGCACATGGAATTCAGGGCATAAAAACAAAGAGCAATGGGGACTACCCTAATTTTAGATATATATAAAGGATGAGCTTGGTGCTGATCATTACCTCGCAGGAATGCGATCTTGGTGTTGTGAGAAACTGTTCTATGAAAACCTCAGCTAAATACTTATTAGTTATAACGAGCAAAGCACATATTTAGAGCATTCCTGTGAGGAAGAGAACATTATTTCACCACATAAGCTTAAGGTATGTACAACCTTGAGTATGATGCACAGTCCTAGTCCCCACCTCTTAAAGAGCGGCAACTAGAAAACATTCAATTAAGGTGAACAAGGGCCACTGAACATAAGAAAAGATTTATGTCCAAAATATAAGCTACAAATCTTTCAGCTCGGAGAAAGAAAAGTGCGAGGAGAGATAACAGAAGGCTGTAAAAAAACCTTAAGTGACAGCCAGGACAGACAGGACTGAAAGTTTACTGGCCTCTTCCAGTACAGCAAATAAGGATCATCAAATAAAGTCAGAAGCAGATGCAAAACAAAGATAATTATTTGCAGCCACAGGATGGTATAGATGCTATGCTAAAATAGAGTCATTGAACTAAAAACCATTGGAAACTGGGAGAATATGCAAAGGAAACACTATTTATGCTTGTCATGTTATTCTCTCCTTAAGGCATACACTTTTTAGTATCATGTAAAGACAACATCTGACCTGACCCAGTATATCCACTCTTGTTTCTAAAAATAAAAAAAATAAAAAATCTGAAACATTATTAGTAAGCCTTTCTAGAAGTCACAATGCCAGCAAGTATCCTAGTCTCAAACAGCTCAACTAGCCAACCAAGATAAAGACATCTTTTGAGTCTAAAATGCATCACCTCCTGCAGTCATTTAGAATGCTTGTAAGTAATTTTCTGTAAAAGGGAAATATTACGCAAAAATTTGAAAACACTTCTTCAATCTTCTCAATTGTACACTTACTTAAGAACTGGCACAGACAAAAACCTTTTTGCTCATAAAAGAAATGAAGAAACTATTTTGGGCTTCTCCCTACTCTTTGTATGGTCCAGCCAGCACGACCTCCCTCACCACAAAATGAGAGGCATGTTTGTGTCAGGTCCTGGCTAACAGCTGAGGAAAAGGACTACAAATCCCTCAGTGGGAGAAGGCAGCAGCGCAGGACGAAAGCACACAGCCGCAGCCTCACCTAGGTTTGCCCAAGCTGCTGTAGATCTGCACCTTTCTTGACAGGCATGAATTTGAACAAAAACAACACAAAAAAACCCACTTCAAAACCCTCACTTTGGAATCGCTGTCAACCCCATTTCCTCATCATTCACCCTGCTCTCTCAAATTCGTGCTCCTTCTGCAAGAATGGTTTATCTGCTCATGAAACCAACTGAACCATCGTACTTTACCCTTGAATACCTCAGGTTAAATAGCACTAACCTGAATTCTCTGACACACAGCCTGTACATCCTGATAGTTCCATGTCATCTACACGAATAGTCAAGAAATCCTTGCAGCAAGTAGAAAAAGAACAATGAGGTATATAATAAAACTTCTACAACACCAGTTCTCATGAGCTTCCATAAGAAAGGCTGACTTTTAAAAAAAAATACAACAGCTTTATTTTCATGTCTATGTAATGAGAGATAAAGTTCTTCTAATAGCTTGATCTTTATCTTGCATATTCTGAAAAAAGCTTTTCAGAATTAAGTGTTCTGGACAGTCTTGAAGCTACTCAGCTAACCTCTAACACAGGGTTATTAATTTTATTTTACTGCTAGGAGACTACAATGCTTAGAATAAGATTGCAATACTTCAAAACAATTCCATGAAAAGACATGCTTTTTTTCCAAATAACAGAGCAGTTTAGATTACTCTGTCCAAATACTTTGTTTCAAAAAGTATTTTTAGAGATAATTGCTAGGCATTACTAATGACATCTCATGATGTTTGCCCTTTTTTCAAATGTTTCTGCAAAAAATCCTACTGCTTCAAAACAGCAATATAGTAAAAAAATTAACAAAATAGTATGAAGTATTGCCATTATAATCTATTCTCCCTTTTAAGAGTTACCTAATAAGCTGTATTTTTCCGAACTTGAAATGGTTTAAGGTAACCATAGTACACTCAATCTCTCAATAGCTAAAAAAATTTCAATTTATATGAAATAACAGTTCCTAAATGCTTAACTGAGTTTCATTAACTCTCCTCCCACTTCCTGACACCATGCTCCAAGGTTGTATTAACAGGAAAGGATAAAAGCACACACATACAGGCACAAAACACTTTATAATCACAGGTATCAAGTTTTCACACCCATGCTTGTCCACCGCATTAGCATTAGCAATGAGCTTAGCATCCTGTGTTTTTGTCCTGTCCTTTTATCCCATCCTCTACCAGCATCCTGTACTTTTAGTCTGTACTACCAAACGCCAAAATGCTGTGAAATACTTTTGAGGTAAGTTAATGAGATTTCAGTGAACTGTGAGAAGGACAGTAGTCACAGTTAACCCCCTACAACCAACCTTACCTCACCAGCGGATTAGAGGCAGCACAGAAGAATTTTACCCCAAAGCAGGATCAGCAGTATTAGGTAGTTCTGAGATGCCCTTCCTCTCCCCCAGCTGCTGTAAGGTGCAAGTGCTCATTACTCCATTACAGATAAAACAGAAGAAATGCTGCCCGCATTCTCTGCATTGGTTTGAGTCACATCCAAATTGCAGACTCACTGTTTGTCCTTAACAAGCAAAAAACTTCATAGCCTCAGTTCCTCTACTTCTATCTTAAAGCAGGGGATTAACATGGATTTCTGAAGACAGCCTGAAGATCTACAGATGAAAAATACACCAAAAACCTACAGAGAAACCTTCATATTTACATTACTATATAGTGATATCCAGTATAGTGGGCAAATATACAGAGAAGTATGGTTCCTAATACAGTAAACCTTCAAAGAAGGACTTTCTCAGGACTTCCTTTCAAGGTTTTGAATATGGCTGCCAACTACTACCCATTTACCTGCAAAAAAAAACCTGTTTCCAAGTAGTAATACAGTAAAAAGTAACAAAATATTAAGTATCACCATTATTTCTATTCTCCCTTTTAACAGTCACCCAGTAAGCTGTATTTCTTAAGTATTTCTGTACTTCGCCCAGCCCCAACACAAAAAAGCTGGACTAGAGCAGGGGTTCTCAAACCGCCTATGCTTCTTCCGAGAGGCATGGTATCTTTGAAGATTATTAATGAACAACCTCCTTTAACCAGAACTTTTAACGGTGAGGTTTTAGGGCTTTTTTAACCAGCCCAGTGTTCTTCCAGAAAACTTTAGCTACATCTTAGAAACATTTGAAGGCAGAGGGTGCAGGGGTAAAATGTTAGTGAGCAACAGGACAACATATAGCTGGGGACTGACCAAAAAGAAAAAAGCGCCACAGAAACACCCCACATACTTTATATTGATTTATATCACAATGAAAAGAAATTGAACAGCTTTTAGCCGTTTCTTATCAATAATTTTTCCTAGATTCAAAAGTGCAGCAGGTTATCTTCCCCCTCTCCCATTCCTACAGTAGGTTCTTCTGGTCTTGTACCTCAAGAAGATCTATGTTCCAAGCAGAACAGCTCCTACAGCCTCTTTTCTCTCAGAGAAGAAACCGCAAGAGAAAACTTTCATTAGCATTATCCCTGCATTCACAGCTATTATTCTTTGAGGTTTTTATCCAGTTTTCAACATCTTTTGTTCAAGTTACTGTAGAAGACTCAGGATAGAGACTTTTGTTCTTTCCAACAGCTTTGTAACACGTTATGAATGCCCAGTGCTCTAAAACAGGGTATTTTTTTTAATGTAGACCTAAATCAACTAAAAAAAAAAAAAAAAAAGACAAACTTTCACAGATACATGTGCAGATCACAGTCTATGACCACCTGTTTCAGCACAGCTTGATAATTATGTGTCCTAATTCAGCAACACAGGTCTGAGCCAAAAAGTACACAAAGTTCAGCAAACGCATTAGCATTTTGCAACAACTGGCACATTACCCAACTCAATTCATTCACCTCTTGCTCTCCTTTTAGATGCTGATGTTTAATCTACACAAGCCGACAGGCAAGTCCAACAACACGAAGATACTCTGATGGGCGCTTATCCATGCCTAATTGCTGAGAAAAAAACCCCACGTTTTCTTCAACTCTCACAATTAACTTGTTGAAAAACAACGTTAAAATTCCTATTGCAGAAAATACTTTTTAGTTAAGAAGTGAATCTGCACCAGAATAACTTTTTAGCAACAGCATTTTTTGTTCCAAATTGGGAATAGTCCTTGTAATAGTTTCTCTCATAGTAATTACGCTAAAGTTATACCAATATTCACCCAAAAGAGAGATAATCCACAAAAAGTATGAACTGGTTTTTAGGGGCTTTCTTTTTTTTTTTACTAATAAAACACATATACACATAAATATGTTTTAAAGATACAAGTCAAGGATAAACAACATAGAAGTTTAACCACCACCTAGAAGAACCAGCCTTCTCCCCTCCCAGCTCACAGTCACATCCTGCACCATCCCAGACATCACGGAGTCCTACCCAGAAACCAATACACATTAAAAGACAAAAAAACCAAAAAATTCCTTTTAGCTCAATGTTCCAGTCCCTCACACTGCTCAGGTGCTCTATTTGACACAAGGGAGAGAGAGAGAAATAAAAGACTTACCCTGTTAGAGAACTGTTACCTTGAAGTAGTTATGAAACTGCAGCCCAAGACACAAAGCTGAACAATTAACCTTTTACAAGAGCCTTATGAGCTCTACAATGAACACTGAGGAGATAAAGTCATTGGGACAAATCCGTTCTACAAAGTCAATTACTTGCTTGTTTGGTTTATCAAAGCTGAGGTAATGAAATTATAGGACAGTTCACGGTGGTGACTACCACCCCACAGCAAAACCCTCCCAAATATAAGTATCGATCCCTACTGCAGACTGCAGCAATGCTTCATACAGACTCTCGAAAGCAGATTTAGATACCCAGAAAATAAATAGCTCAAATTTTACTCAAAGCTTGAGAGAGACAAGTCAAATCATGCTATTCTTCAAGACAGTAGTATTGAAAAGGCCTTTCAAAAGTTCATTTTAAAATTAACTAAGAGCAAAATCCTAACGGCTTGCTAAAAAACTATCCCGTTAAAAATCTGACACGAGGTAACGCATTGTGAGTTTTCTCATAGTAGTAAAGCAGTACAGATATATTCTTACCTTCCAATCTTCACTATGGCAAAAATATATGCTGATTTATGGGGTTTTTCTCCTTTTAATTTACTTTACGGTCATTTACTACAAAGCTACAGAACAAATCCCAAAATGTTATGAACCATTAGCATCTTTGGTGCTAAACCTTACTTGAAGAAAGCTGTGAGTGTTTTGCACTCTTATTTGTCTCTCCTTTTTTTCTCCTCTGTCTCGGGCTCTTTGCTGTATCAAGTACCAGCAATCCATGGCAGTGCATTTGTAGAAGGAAAGAGCAAGCACCAAGGGCTCAGCCTCCCTCTCTAACTCTTGCTTCAGCCTAGCTCTAGCACTCTTGCAAATCTATGTGGCTGAAGGTCATCTTCCAAACTAGTTTTTACCAAAAAAAAAGGCACCTGCTCTATGTCTTTTGAGTGCTCTGTTTTGCATTGCAAAAGGGTCTTGAGGGGAGGAGGCCAAGCATATGATTTGCTTCAAAAGTTCACTCTGATCTGGTCTTCTCACTCCTGGCAGGCTCTGCTGCAGCAGGAGCTGAAACAGCTAGCTAGTCCACCCGGGCTTTACCAGGTCTGCTCGGGGCCACAAAGGCACCTCTGCACTGGGTTCTCTAGCACAGGTAGGACAAAACACAATTCCAGAATGAAAACGTTAGTTGGTCCTACACAGAGAGAACAAGAGGTCTTGACAGAGCTTATTCAGTTCGGCCCAGTACTGTGCCCCACTGGTTGGAAAACCTGCTCTAAATTACCATCAAAATAATCACCTCATACCAACATTCAGATATTCCTGCTTATTACAACAATAAAAAGTTAGCAGTGCTGGAGGATTCCTGTTCTCAAGACATAGCCTTCTCTTAGTTTCTGAAATGACACGTGGTTTTGGTCTGGTTTGGGTTTTTTTCGGTTGTTTCATTTTTAAAAAAAAACTCATGAATTATTCTGAAAACACGAACTCATGGCTAAACAATTGCTACTTTGCATCAGCACAAGGTTGAACTTTTTCCTGAAATCTGGTTCAAATGGTGGAACAGGTATGGTTAAATACATACAAAGCTGTGAGAAAACTATGATAGGATTTCGCTGGAAATGCATCACATGAGCTGTACGCTTAAAGAACTAGAACACCACAATGAAGCAAAAGAGCACTCCGGTAGTCCCAAACATGACTAGCACAACACCTCAACTCTTCATTTAAAAAGAGACTGCAGACCAGAACTCACACAGGAGACTGCAGGCATGCTATTAAATGTATGCTAAACCCTGGACTATACTCACATTGTAAAATCCATTAAGACAATTACAAGGCAGAAATCATTCTTTCATTTCCATCCATTGCCATGCCTGGTTCTTTTCACTTACTTGACTTGTTTTTGTACCAACAGTACAATAAAATTTTACCTTGTGTTTTGGAAAGTATGATTTGATACAGGTTTGTAAGAGTCCAGCACCAGTTGCAGAACAATATGCAGCAGGCCCTCCATGTACTCAGCAATGCTGGCAAGAGGGAAAGATACTAGTAAAGTTTAACGGCAGCCCAAGTTGGAAACACAGTACAATCCATAGCCATATTCCAAAGTCAGGTTCACATTTTCTGCCATTCTGGAAAGATATATGAAGATCAAATATAAAGCTAGTAAAGTGTTTCCAAGTTTGACACCAGTTCTACAGCTTTTCCTGCTTCTGTCAGCCCTCTGAAACCAAGCTTAACAGCACTGAGCATCACTGCTGGCCATACCGTTCTGCACGGCATCTCTAAGTCACACGTTTCCCCCAAGAAGCTGCTGCTAAGAACTACAGAGGAACTAAAACATTATTCAAGAGAATAATTTTCTCCCTCGCTGCCTCCCACCCTTCACCAGAACAAAAATAAAACAAAACCACTGAGGTTACAGAAGTAAAGTTTTCTCCAAAACTATCTTCTCTCTCTGATCTCCTGCTCCTTAAGAACAACCCAACCATTACAAAATGTCTTCAATAACAGTAACGTCTCCCTTCTGCAACAGTCAGGACTCAGAAAGATAAGGCAGAGAAACCTTTCTCTGCAACAGAAAGAACTAACTCCTCAGCCATACAACAGGTAGTACCTGGAGGGCAGAGATCAATCCTCCGAAGCGGTTCTCTAGCCAGTACCCTGTCAGAAGCTGCAGGCATGACTGTCAGCAACCACGACTGTAAACAGCTATGATTTAGCACCAAAACAGCATTTCTTCTATCATTTTTTTCTACTTATGCCTTACTATAGAAGGTACAGGAATAAGATCTCATGGTTAAGTATTTATTTTACACATAAAACTAAGAGAAAGAGAGCCACGCAATTTAAAATGGCACACAAAAAACACGAAATAACCACCAGATATCAGACATAAAAAGATGCAGTGAACGTAAGGGATTCCTCTCAGATTGCAAAGCACAGGCGTTCTTAAAAGGTCAGTAGTTTCAGCGATGGGAATCGGCATGAAGCACCCCTGTTCCACTGGGTGGTTTAACACCCTGCCTTTAAACACAGTTTCTACAGCTTTTTTCACCTCCCAACTGCAGTTAAAAACATGTTCTTGTGCAGCCTGCGTACCAAAATGCCTTCTCCTTCCAAGAACAGAGGGATACGCGAAAGACAAAGAGGGAAATGACTGTGGAAATAAATTTTTTAAGTATTCAGGGAAACTTTCTAACGTTGCTGGGGGCTGCAAAGCATCACCCCGAAGGGTCACCTGGCGCTTCGGACAGCCAACCCTGACTTCCAATGGGAAAAATTACAGCCCCGCTCTCACACTCGCTGCGACCTCACAGCGCACAAAAGCTGAGCCCGGTAACTTTTCCTCTTTGGCCTCCACTCCACAGTTTATGCTTTTCCCACGGTGAAGATTTAGGTCACCCGCCCCGCAACCCCCCGGGAAGGAAAGAGAACACCCAACAAACCAAAACAAAGCACCAGACCCCAGCGCAGCAATGACTCTGCAGGCGCAGGGGCGCGGAGCCGAGCGCGCCTTCGGGAGGGGGCTGGGCTGAGCCTCCCCACGGCTGCCCCCGGGCACCGCTAAATGGCTGACAGCGGCGGCAGCGCCGGCCCGCGCCCCCCAGCACGGCACCCCCCGGGGCCGCGCTCCCCGCAGGGCCGGCCGGGCGCCCCAGGCGGGGCGGGGCGGAGCGGCGCCACCGCGGGCCCGGCCCGGCGGGAGGCACGGTACGGCCCGGTACGGCCCGGCCCGGCCCGGTCCCGCTCCGCCGCGGCGCGGGGGCGCGCGCGGGCGGGGGGCGCGCGCCGCCGGCAGGGGGGGAGCGGGGGGAGGGGAAGGGAGGGGACGCCCACGGCAGCAGGCGGCGGCGCAGGCCGAGCGCGGGGCAGGGCCGCTCACCGGCGTGCTGGTCCCGCGGCCACAGGTAGTAGGTGGCGGGGATGACGATGAGCCCCACGAAGCTGGTGAGGAAGTAGAAGAACGTGTTGCCGCTGTCGTCGTACTGGAACTGCTGCCCCGCCATGGCCGCGCCGCGCCGACCGCCCGTCCCCGCCGCTGGCGTCCCCGCCGGCGGCCCGCTCGCACCGTCCCGGCTCGCGCGGGGCCGAGCCAGCCGCTCCGGGATCCCGCGAGAACGGGCGCTCCCCCCGCCCCCTCCCGGCCGCCGCCGCCGCGGAAGGAGACGTGTCACTGTGCAGCCACCATAGCCATTGTAGCGTCACGGGCGGCGCGCGCGCGCTCCCGCCCACACCCCCACCCTGCCGCTGATTGGCTCGCCGGAAGCCCCGCCCCTCGCCTTCTGCCGCGCCGGGAGAGCCGCCTCGGGAGAGGCCGGCGGGGGCGGCCTAGTCCACGTCCCCGGCCCCGGCCCCGGCCCCGGCCCCGTCCGGAGGGGCATCGTGACCCCACCCAGCCCTCGCAGGCGGGTGGCCGAAGCCGGTGGCCTGCCCGCAGCGGGATGTTGACCTCCGCCTTGCTCCCGGGCCGCCGCCTCTTCCCCGCAAGATGGCGCCCCTGCCCCGAGGTGGCGGCCTGACTGGCCGCTGCCCGTTCCCTACCCTCAGCCCCGCGCGATGCGGGTGTCCCCGGGGACCGCGGGGGCGCTGAGGCCGGGCAGGGGCGCGAGTGGCGGCCGCGGTGCGCGGAAGTGCTGCGGGGTCAGCGCTGGGCTTAGCCCAAGTGCGATCGAAGCTGGGCCGGTCTGCGGGAGCGGGCGTGGGGCGGGGAGGAGACGGGAGCTGGGGAGGCTGCAGGAATAGGGCCCGGGAAGAGAGGAGGGCGGTGAGGGTAGAAGCCACGAAGCATTTAGGGAGTAAGGGACCGACAGGCACACTGTTCGTAAGATGGGTAAGAACTTGGGTAAGAAGACATACGAAGTCCTCAGGATTTGGAGGGTGGACCATGTGAGGGCAGACGTTTAAAATGCATCTAATTCTGAACTTACTTGCAGGAATGGTCATACTGTACAAGAGGATGTGACCCTAAAGGTGTGAAATCAAAAGGCTGTGTTGGTGTTCATCACACCGGTAGTGGCAGGCTACCTGTTTGAAGTAAAAAAGGTTGCTTATCATGCCTATCCATGAGAATATGCCAGTCGCTACAGCTTCATGGTCCAGTGCACAGCCACTCCGAAACGTGATCCCATCGATACCTCACAGTTTCAGTACCTGTAAGTTCAGAGTATGGGAAAACGTGACACAGAGTTGGTGTTGACATCACATGCAAAAGAAGCATTAGGCATACACCTTAGTGGGAAAGAAGTGCTGTTCCAACACTAAAGAAGACTGATACAGGAAGTGGAGAGAAAGGTAATAACACCACAACCAGCAAGTGGTACCATATACCCTGGTGCCATGATAATCCATAGTAATCCATAGATGGAAGAAATCTATTTTTTCAGAGGAAGGATTTTGTATTAATTAAATGGGTTTTTTTTAAAGATTTAATTTTTTTCATTGATACTCTTTGTAATTGTTCCCAGTTAGATCCTTGTAGGGTTCACAGGCAAAGTTCAAGATACTACCTTTTTTTTTTTTTTTTGCTATTTACACTGCCTTTTGAGTATTGTACACCTTTTGACAACTCTTGCAGTAGCTGTTTTGGAAGATAACCTGAATGCATGAAACTCACCAGTCTGTGGGTTTCTAGTCCTAAATGTTTCACAGTGAGGCCATGGAAAGCTTCTGTACCATAAAGAAGATGCAAGACAGGTAAAAACCTGCACATGTACTTATCCCAGTTTTGTAAGCAGAGAAAACGCTCTTTCTGCAACTGCGTTCATCTGCTGGGTTTGTTACTTCAAACAGAGGGGCAGAGCTTTCAGAGATCATTAAGTGGATTTTCTATCAGTTGTTGGCAACATCCTTCTTTTGCCCTCTTGGCGTGAGGGACTTCCCTGTGGCATTAACTGACCTAGTGCAGGAATCCAAAGGTCTGCTCTCGGCCTCATCCTGTCTAATGCTTTCCCCCTGCCAGCCTGTTCCAGCTGTTAGCCAGGAGCCACTGGAAAGGAGGGCCTGAGAAAAATAATTCCTGCAGCCCAGCTCTGGTAGCGCAGGAGTCCCCAGCCAGGAGGTGACATGCCCAGTAACTGAATAGCAGTAAGCAGAGGTCATTCTAGCATACTCCACTGGTTTATTGGAGTGCCATTGGTTATGTACACAATTTCCCCATGAACAGTGATGGTGATCCCTTGCTTCCCAGGGGAAAGAGTGAAGCAGTGCTTCTTTCTCCACTCATGGCCTGTCTGGAAGGTCACCCAAGTAAAAAAAAAAACAAACACCTGCTTGGACTTCAGGGCTGCTGGTCCACTGGAGGTGAAGATAACATTAAGGGAACTCCCCAGTAGACATTTATTTCTACACTAGCAGAATCTGTTCTTCCCAAAATGCTCATTGTGACTGTCAGCTCACAGAAATGCCCTTTTTACCAGCACAGTACTGTCATGCTACTATCAGTCATAGTGGGCCCTTCCATGCGGGCAAGCTTAGCGCAAGTGGGTTACTACAGCCGTGAGGGCTGCCCCCAGCATCTCATAGCACACGTCTGCAGTACAGCTCGCTTCCCTTCAGCACCCTGCACCAGGTTCACATTGCTCAGTGTTAGGTGCGTGGTCATTTGCACAGTGGTTTCACAGTCACCAGCATCTCTCTTGCACATCCAGTATTAATGTGTCTGATCTCATTGTCAGCTGCTGACTGCCTGTACCAAGCATGCGCCTTTTGTGCTTTTATGCAGCCTATTGAGTTCAGTCCTAGCCACACAAGCCAAGAACACAAATTACTGGCAGCAGAAAGAGTGCTTCAACAAGATCCCAAAACATCTCTGAAAAAAAGGCAACAACAAACCTGGTAAGGAACCACAGATGACAGTCAGACTGGTTTAGCAGGTAGGGATGGTGAAATCTAGAACATTTCAGCTGTAACAGATACGTAGTTTCCAAATGGAATGGAAGATTTTATGATTGTGAAATGGAAAATGCAATCTAGCAGATACATCTACAGCTATGGGAAATTTTGTCCCAGCTGTTATGGCCATCCTGATCTTCTGTAAGATGGCGCACTGCCTTCCTGCAGCTAATGGAGTCTGGAGAGCAGGTATTTCCGAAGGTACTGGCAGCAATTGCACCCCTACAGTCTTAAGTTCCCCACCCCTCACACACAACAGTTTGGACCAATAGTAGTATTAAGGTCTGGGGTCTTCTCGCTCTTTATTGGTTTGATTTGCTCACTGTTCCATTACCAAGCAGTTGCTAAGTGTCATCTTACACAATATACAGTGGTTCTATATCCTATTTCACATCCTCTTAGGGTGGTTTTGGCCAGTTCTGTAAGTTAGCTATTGGGCATGTTGTAATACATACAGTTCATATTCCAGAATCTATAGGTTTTGTCTGCTCTAGCTATTAATGTTGTAGCTACTAGTGCTAAGTTTTCACTACCTTTTGTACAACAGTCCTTTTGTTTTTATTAACGTTCCCATTATCATATGGGAGCAGAATATTTGTAGCCTCTAAGGTGTGAGCACAGCTGAGTACAGCAAATTTTACATTGAATACAAACAAACAGTGTTACAAAGATCATTATAAAAATTAATAAACCATAACGAATTCATTTTGCCTAAGCTGCTAAAGCTGGTACCCAGGAGGTGAGCCAAGACCATACTTCTTGGAATCCTGGTAAAGTATTGTCCAGTTACACTTTATGCATTAATTGTACTTGTTCCCAGAACTTCTGGGCATCAGTTGAAATCCTTCCACTTTGGTCAGCGTACATGCAACAACCGGTATTAGTAATTGTACCTACTCCCCCTTGTGAAGCTAACAAAGTATCTAGTGCCATTCTGTTTTGCAGTGTAATTCTGGAGAGCTACGAAACCTCTTCTTGTAATGCCATAATTGCATCAGCAGTATTACTGCCTAGAATGTCTATTGCTGCTGAAATGTTAATTAAGGCCTTTTCTAATCTGCTCACTCCCAACAAGGGAAGAAATGATCTAGTGAAGGAGAGGAGTGTGGTCAGCCTTTTTACTAGTGGATTACTACATTTGGTCTTATGAACAAATGTTCACAACCGTGATCCTGATTCCACAGCCACATTTGAGAACACAGAAATATTAGGGTTAACCACTCCTAAGGCACACAAGTTCTTGACCAATCTCCTGGTGATGTTTTGCAAACTCTCTTGCCACTTACCCAAAACCACCCTTTTCCCTCAGGTACAGGCCAAGGTGTATTGGAAAAGTCCCCAAGTATTCCCGCTTTTACTATTTTCATTGTTTGGTTACAGTCGTTAAAGCTGCCCACAACGGTAGTACTGTTGTACAGGAGCTTAAGTTGACTGGGGAGAGTCTGATGTTTTACACGCGTTGGATATTTGCTGTGTTCTGGGATTACCACCTCCCATTGTTGTGAATCATTGTGGTCTCTGGAAAGTAGTTATTTGGTATAGGGATCCCTAACAGGGGAATGCTTGAATCTGAGTGGCTGGGGAGCTGGGTACATACCCAACAGTTAGTTTTCTTAGTGATTTGGACTATGGTTTGTGACAAGTTAAAACAGAGGTTTTCTCTCCACACGTAATGGGGCTGTACAGACTTAAGAGATTTCCTTTACCTGTGTAATAAGCACAGCAAATGTTAGTAACTTTATCCATAAAATCTCTATAACCTCTCTTATAAGGGTGGCATATATACCAAGAGGGGTAAAACTTCTTATTAAGTCTCAGATGGTCCACTTAACCAGGTGTCTGGGGAGTCGTACATCCAAGGAGCTCTGGAAAAGAAACAAAAATGACACATATTCAGAACTCTGTCCTTTGGAAATTCAAATGGTTTCAGCTTCTGAAGTAGCTATTACGACAGATTCCTCCATCGCTGGTCATTGTTCATCTATCAAGTGGTCCTCAGGTAGGTGTTTAGCATGGGAGTGGGGGATCCAGGCTTCCTTCCCTGCAACCTTTACAGCAAAGTAAGGCAGTATATGGCCCCTTCCACCTGGGTTCCAGTTTAGATTTACAAGAAAATATTTTTATTAAAACTTTATTCCCAGGCTGCAAATCATGTACCTGTATCCCTGGAGAGGTGGGTTGGTACCACTGAGCATGCTCCCTTTTAAGTTTGAAACTTTATTGTAAATTTACAACGTGCTGTGTTAAATGTTCATTTCCATTCAAGAGCCTGGTTTTGGCTGGGATAGAAGTTCCTGGTATAGTTAAATGTCTCCCAAAAAAACTTCAGCGGGTTATAGTCCTAAGCGTTGCCTTGGGACATTCAAAATGTCCTGTAAGGCTGATTTTAATGTTTCTGCCCATTTTAACCTTGTATGTGTGCAAATTTTAGCTATTCTCTCCTAAAGAGTTCTATTCATTCTTTCGTACTTGCCCAGGTGCTTCAGGGTGATAAGCAGTGTGCAATCTTTCTTTACCCCTAAACTCTTACAAACCTGGTTGATTATTTCTGCAGTGAAATGCAACCTTCTGATTTAATAGATCCTGGGGCTCCATACCTAGGCATAATTTCTTTAAGGAGAGCTCTTATTACTCCTCCGGTGTCTGCTTTTCTTGTTGGGAAAGCCTCTACCCATCCTGATAATTGATCTATCACCACTAGGAAATGTTTATATCCACACGCTGCCGGCATATCAGCATAATCTATTTGCAATCTTTTGAATGGGAAAAACACCCATGGCCGATTTCCCAATTCATGCACAAGTTTTATATTTGAGAATTTCTGACAGGCAGGACAGGTATTAGTAGTTTTTTTCTGCAGCTGCATAGACACCTGGAGCCGCCCATACTTGCTGTACTCGGTTAGCCACTGTGTCCACTCCTCCATCAGCTTTATCGTGGAACCGTCTAGTTATAGTCATCAGGTAAGACAGGATTTCCGCCTGTTGTCAATATTCCACCTTCATCTTCTACTGCTTCCCATTTTTCTGCTGTTCCTTCACTTCACTTGTCAGATCTGATTGGGGTAATTCTTTTGAATGGTTGACATCGGGCCATGAGCACTTACCCAAGGTAGCTGCCATAGCCTTCACCGCGGGTTGATGAGCCATAGCTATCGCTGCTGTACCGGCTGAGGCATTCCCTTGGCTGGGTACGGTGGTGTCCCGTGTATGGGCTGGACAGTGAACCGCAGCAATCTCTGTGGGAAGTTGAACTGCATCCAGCAGGTCCCAAATTCCTGTTCCATTAGCCACAGCTTTTCCCGAGGAGGTGGAAAACCCCTGTTCCTTCCACAATATGCCTATTGCATGGCACACGCCACGAGCGTATACCTTGAGACTGCATAGATGATAGAGAATTGGTTAGGTTGGAAGAGAATGGTGGGGGTCGGAAGGGGCCTCTGGAGACCACCTGGTCCAGCTAAGCCCCCGCTGGAGCAGGTTCCCCTAGAGCAGGTCGCACGGGGCTTTGCCCGGCCTGGGTTTTGCTAGCGGCAGCATTGGGGTACCGGGGGGCGGGGGTGCCGCACACTGCCGGCGCTGCTGGGGCGCGGCACTGCGGCGCGGGTGAGCGCTCCGCTCCGCTCCGCTGGCCGGGGCCGGGGTGCCGCGCCGTGCGGCAGGGGGCGCCCCGCGCTCTGTTTTCGCCGGTTGGCGCGGCGCCGCGTGCGGCCCGCCCCGCCCCCGGAGCCCCGCCCCGCCCCCGGGCCCCGCCCCGCCCCCGTGGGCGCGTCCCCGCCGCTGTCACGCCGGTGCGGCGGGTGGGAGGTGTGACCGTACCTCCGGGGGGGTGGAGATCGCGTCCCAATAAACGGGGTGCGGGCCCTTGTGCTTGTACAAACCTTCCCCACGCCCCTGCATTTCCTGGCGTGAACAGTTAGCGGTTTACTTAAAACAAGTTCTGCTTTTCCCACCGCCCCCTGAAGCCATACCCTGTCCTGCGATACAGAGCACTTCAGCACAAAATTTAGAAGTGACAGTGTTGCTTCTACATCGACTAAAAATTCAACTTCTTTTCCTTCATTTTTCCAATGATGTGTCCCATATGATTCAGCTGAGCTTTCCACATCCCACAGACGCTAACCTCCGCAGAGAGAGTGCGTGCCCTGCCTCCAGGCATTGCGGATTACTTCTTCATTCCTGCCTTACACCGCCCATGTCCAGTTCCTTTCAAGCCCCCCTTGGACGGAGCGGGCATTCTCTTTGCCACCGACCAAGCTTCCCCAGTAATGACACTTTTCTTCCCAGTTACTTCCAAGTCTTCTCATTCCTCTTCCAAATCTCCAGTCCGAGATTTGTCTGCCTCTTCCCCTGTTCTCTTTATGGAAGAAAACCCCTCCCCCACCCTCCTGGTTGTAAGCTCTGTGCCGGTGCTGCCACTAAAAGACTAGCTTCTTGTTGCTTTTCGTGGTCCTTTTCCTTTGCCTGTTCAGCTCTCTGGCTTTCCTCCTATCCATCAAACATAAACACCGCCGTGCTTAGGATCTTTTGTAATGCCTCCCCTTGCAACCCAGATATGTTCTTTAAAATATTTCCATATAGCTGGGGTGGCTTGATCAACACATACACTTGCCACTAGCTCAATGTTCAAGTTCTGCACGGTCGTTCCTCCATATTTTAATAAAGCCCACCACAATCATCCCCAATAGTCACTAGGGCGTTCATCTAGCCTCTGCCTACATTCCTGTACTTTTATTCAGTTCACTCCCAATTCTCCACAAGCTCTAATAGCTTCCAGGAAATTCTGAATCGCTGTCTGACAGTTGGCTCTGTCTCCTGCATTATTATAATCCCAATTTGGATCATTTGCCAGTCAAAGATTCCCATTTCCCTCATGTCATTCCATTAATTCTGCATCCTTTTCAATTATTTTATCCCTTTCATCAGATTAAAATAACCCCTTCAATAATAATATGGATTTCCATGATGGATTATATCCATTACAAACCAACTTGAAAATAATTGGCCACACTGATTCGCACCTTCCCTCAATGTAGGCATTTTACTTCCCCACACAGCTAAATCTCCTGGATTCCAGGGTTGATCAGTAAATACATGCAATACTGGAGGAGGAATGTTAGCTCCCCCTGCTACAGGCGGCGTCACAGCTGGATTTGAAAGAACGTTGGCAGAAGCAGTAGCAAAAGATGGGTTAGAAGAAAGCGGAGAGGGGGGGTGCATAGGGTGGAGCAGATTCCACAAGCATATCTGTTGGATCACTCACGACTGTTGCAGCTAGAGTTGTAACCCACGTTCTCTGTGAACTTGTCCAACCACCTTCTTTATGGCAGTCATATGCCCAATTGTCCCATACATACCAAAAGTCTGCTTGATAAGGTTTTTCATTTTCCAGAATATGTTGTAGCAAAGTTAATTTCTTTTGGTCAAAGGATCCTTCACAGGCCCACTCCCCCCCCCCCCCCCCCCCCCTTCTTCTTGGCATGATGCCATTGCTTGTTTTTTTGATAGACTTGCAGTGCCATCTATTTTCCTCCAATTTTCTAGTACCTAGGACTAAGGGCATTCCCTTCTCTATGCTGAGTACGTTCACAGTATCTGTATGCCACATTCATGTGCCTTAGGCTGATCAGGCCGCACACACCTCTCCTAGCATGCTTGTGA
The DNA here is from genome assembly GCF_023634155.1 of Falco peregrinus. Classification (NCBI taxonomy): domain Eukaryota; kingdom Metazoa; phylum Chordata; class Aves; order Falconiformes; family Falconidae; genus Falco; species Falco peregrinus. The sequence continues at coordinate 25,359,601 of NC_073727.1, forward strand.
GCTGGGACTTGAACCTGCTCAAACCCAGAATATCCAGAATTTAGTAGCACTCACCAACTGGCACCTCCCATCCCCAAAGTTTCCAGGTGAACTCACATGATGCCAGCAGCTGGACACTGGAGACAAGAGGGTCCAACATCCAGTGGTGGTTACCTAAAGTCCCACCTGAGTCACCAAACTGATGGAAATCACACATACCGGCCACCATAACAGGGTTTGACTCTAGGTTTCTGCTGAATCAGTAAGCCAAAAAGAGAGTCTTCTATAAAGTCCGTTGTACTAGCAGTGCTACAGCTCGAGCTGGGTGCCTGCAAAGAAGGACCCTGAGCAAAGAAATCCCCCAGCAATTGCACCCCTACAGTCTTAAGTTCCCCACCCCTCACACGCAACAGTTTGGACCAATAGTAATATTAAGGTCTGGGGTCTTCTCGCTCTTTATTGGTTTGATTTGCTCACTGTTTCATTACCAAACAGTTGCTAAGTGTCATCTTACACAATATACAGTGGTTCTATATCCTATTTCACATCCTTTTAGGGTGGTTTTAAAGTTAGCTATTGGGCACGTTGTAATACAGTTCATATACCACAATCTGTAAGCTTTGTCTACTCTAGCTATTAATGTTTTAGCTAAGTTTTCACTAACTTTTTCTACTACGATGGCAATCCAACAGAGCACTGGGAAGTTCTCTAGCTCTCACCATCGCCAAACAAGTCTGATAAGGAGGTGATGGATTTCCAGCGATTTGTCAGTTTTCTAGGTGCATTAATTTCCAGCAATGCAATGTCACATTATATAAATGTGGTGTATCTGGGTCATTAAACCAACAAAGGAAGAAGGCTCTTGGTGTATGTAGGTGAGAAAGCGAGAAGATAACAGGTTTGCATGGCATATTTCATTGAAATGGGCATTGCTAATAAAGCAGTTCTTTGTAAGAGCTTCAGAAGCACCTGTAGCCATGGAAAAGCTACAGGCAGGAGAAAGACAGCAGGATCTGCACTGTGTGTGTGGCTGGGATCCACCTCAGGCTGCCCGGCAGTGTTGGGTGGCTAGGCAGATCCCTGCCTTTGTCCTGTTCCTGGTCCATTCTGCAGGCTGTGTCATGCAGGAGCCTTTCTTTGTGTTTGGCCCAGCTGTTTTAGAAATGTTCATCCTGTGTGTGTGTCTTGCGACACAAGATGGTCCATTCAATTAGTTCCAGTCAGCAAAAAGTTGAGTGTGACCAGCTTGAAGAGTCATGAACCAAAAAAAGACTTTCATGGAGGGAAGGTACCTGCAGCTAGTTCTACTAGAGCAGGTGAGTACCTGCACCCACTTCCCTGCAAGCACCACTGTCCTTCTTACTGGCACTTTTTATTGCTGTTATTTTATTTATTTCTGACGGAGAAGCCAGATTCAAATTGATGGTCCAGTGATGCACCCTGGGACCACAGTGGACCAGCCTTCTTTGGATTTGTGTGTTGGTTTCGATGGGAATAAAACTAGCAGCTGCCCAGAACCATAGAGGAGTTGAGCTGTGCAACACACCTAACAAGTTACAAGGAAGAAAGGTCCCGTATTTTAACCTCTTCTTGGGGTGCCCACAAGAGCGTAACTCCCTCTGGTTGAGATCACCACATTCTTGTGTCCCCCAGTGACCGATTTGCTTCTGCACTGGGATGAGAAAAGATATGTATCATATTCTCCTTGGCGTGCTTCCTAACATTTTGGTGTGATTTCCACAAAAACTTCTGTAGACCCACTCCTGACTAGCTACAAGAATTGGGCCAGATTGATAGCCATGGGATGAGGGAGGTGGGGGAGAAGTGCTGAGGGGTAGTGGTGTGGAGATCTGTAACATGGGTGGTATAGTTTAACCCCAGCTGGCTGCTGAAGGACAAGGTGAATCAAGTCAGTTTGCAGAGGTGAAAGCTCTCCAGCTGGCTTTAGATCTTCTACAACAAGATTCAGGATATAAACTAGGGGGAAAGCTGGCCAGGGGCTGCTGCTTGGGAACTGGCTGGGCATCGGTCAGTGGGTGCTGAGCAATTGCTCTATGATACTGTACATCACCGCTGCTATGGTTGCTGTAGGCCATATCTATGGTATTACATTAAAAATTACCCGGATAAATGAAGAATGAATTTTGATGAAACTGGGCAAAGTACAGCCATGATGGAACTGAACAGGTGCAGCAGTGATGGAACCAGAACTGGCTTCAGCCACCAAGGAAGCCCCACACAGCCTCTCACTCACACACACTCACACACACACACCCCCTTCGGTGGGATGGGGGACAGAATTGGAAGAGTAAAAGTGAGAAAACTCATGGGTTGAGGTAAAGACAGTTTAACAAGTAAAGCTAAAGCCACACACACAAGCAAAGACAAACAAGGAATGCGTTCATCACTTCCCATGGGCAGGCAGGTATCAGCCATCCCCAGGACAGCAGGGCTCCGTCACACATAATGGTTACTTGAAGACAAACGCCATCACTCTGAACATGCCCCTTCCTTCTTCTTCCCCCAGCTTTATATGCTGAGCATGACATCATATGGTATGGAGTATCCCTTTAGTCACCTAGGGTCAGCTGTCCCGGCTGTGTCCCCTCCCACCTCCCTGTGCACCCCCAGCCCCCTCAATGGTGGGGTGAGCGAGAGGCAGAAAAGTCCTTCACTTAGTGTAAGCACTGCTCAGCAAGAACAAAAACATCCTGAATTATCAACACTGTTTTCAGCTTAAATCCAAAACACAGCCCCACACTAGCTACTGTGAAGAAAATTAACTCTATCCCAGCCAAAACCAGCACAATGGTGGAATAGAGCTTTGCTGGGCAGTGCACCAAGTACGGCAGAACATCATGCAGTGGGTGGCTACAGATGACAAGAAACGGGGGGGGGGGGGGGGAGGGGGGGGGGAGTTGTGCAGCAAGGTGACACATTTGTGAAAAAGGTACCAGAGCAAGTTGCTGGCAGCTTGCATCTTAGTTGTGTAGAGGTTAAGGGCAGCCCAAACCCCCACAATGCTCCTGAACAAAGGCGGTGCCAGAAGAGCCGGGAGAGTGGGAAGGTAAAAAGTTGTGCACCTCATGAGCACATCTGTGATGACTGGGCTGTGATTCCCTGGAGTCCTATCCTTAGCAGAAAATGCAACAATTGAGTTGTATCAAAAAACCGTTTCGTTGGCATTTTGTCCTACTTTATTCTTTCCTGTTGGGTGCAAGGAGTAGTAATTGTGGGGATGCAATACTGAAGCTGAGCAGTGCTTTAGGGGTCGAGTTTTTCCACTGACCTAGGTTCAAAATGCTGACCTTCCTCCTCTTTCTTCTTTCTCTTTTCTCTTCTTCCTCTGTTCTCATCTTTTTCTCTTTCTCTTCTTTCTCTCTCTCTCCTTTTCTCTGCCTTTCCCCAGGCTCACACAGGGAACAGCCATGAGGGTTTTGCCCTTGAGGAGGTGCTGGCTTAGCCGCAGGGCTTCACAGGCTTTGGAACGGGCACTGATGTTGGGAATACCAACAATGAAAGCTGGAGTGCAGCTGCTGCTTCTCTGGAAATGAAGTGTTGCAGTTAAATCCAGCAGCCGGGGCTCGGAGGTATTATGAGGATAGGCACAACAAAGATGTAGTAAGTGGATTATCTGAAAAGTCCTTGCCCCCCTTTTCCCTCCAAGTTTCCCATTTTTGTTTAAATTAACTATTTTATGCCATATTTTTAAACATGGCCTAAAAATGATGGAATAGCACTGCTTTTAGACACGGAAAGTAATTTGTAAAATATGCTTACTACTTGGCATTCAGAGCTCTTCGAACAATATCTGTTTTGATAGTTGACCTTGCAAACTGGGGAAGACAGAAGTAAGTCACAAAGATTCCTGCGGGTTAAACTATTTTCCAAGCTGATTATGAAGCTTAGAGCTCAAATGGTATTTGCACAGAAACTCGCAAAATACCTTTTTGAAGGGTTATCACCACCTAATTCACTTTCCCTCTGATTTTGCATTAGAGGTATTGTTTACTCCTCTGCTGCTCAGGAAACGCTCAGGAAGTGTGATATTATGGTCCACCCCACAAGCCTGCTCCGAGGTACAGCAGCTTAGCACAGCACAACAGCTGCCATCTGTTTGCCATGGCTGCGCTTTGTTAACGAATATTGTTGGAGTGTTTAAGGGCTTTCCCTGACACTTTATTTATTCCTCAATAATCTCAACCATGCTTCCAGTGATCAGGCAAAATTCACATTGACACCATTGCCTGGCTGCTACCAGTGCAAGATTTGCCCAAGAAAAAGTTGCAAAACCATGAATGCAGTGTTATGCACTGGGACTTGTGCTGGCTTCCAGAGACTTTTTATCAGCTTTTATCAGCAATTTATAATTAACTACAGTTCTCTGGTTTACTTTGGCCTCTTCTTATTTTTAAGGGGCAGGAGTGTCTGGGTTTAGATTAAAGTGTCAGAGGGCAAAGGATAAAAATTGTTTTTCATTGAGATTAAAAAGCAATTAATGTCAAAGAGAAGTCATAGCAAAAATAAAAGAGACTTTAAAAATAGTATTTATTGTCTGAACTGATCTACATCTCACATTTGTGGGTAGAGCGGATGCTTGTTGGTATATACGCTTCATATAGAAAGTGGACCTAGAGGAGGCATAGGGAAGGGCAACTGAAACTGTCAAGGAGATGGGCTTAAGGTCATTTGACAGGGAGCAAGGGGGCAGGCTGGGACTCCACAGAGGAGGTGGCCAGGAAGGACGTGTTGAAGGTTTGCAAAGCTTCGGCAGCCATGGCCAAACAGAAGAGCTGCTCCCAAGTGTTGCAATGCCAGCATGGGGAAAACTAGCAGGAGACTGGTTAAAAACAGACATTCTTTATACAGACGTAGTGAACTTTTGTTGCCGGTAGCTACACAAGGCTGAGGAGTCAGGCAGTATCAGCAAGCTGATAAAGGGGATAGATGGACAGTAGCTCCATGGAGGATACTAAAAGGACTAGGCCAGGACATACCCTGAACATCCCTAGCACAGTGGTGCTAGATACGGCAGAGAACGGGGGCAACGGACTACAGGAGGTGGCTAGGCTCACGTGGGGCCTGTAGCAATAGGGGAAGGGGGAATGGTTTTAACCTAAAAGAGGGTAGATCTAGATCACATATTAGGAAAAAAATCTTTACGGTGAGGGTGGTGAGGCACTGGAACAGGCTGCCCAGAGAAGCTGTGGATGCCCCATCCCTGGAAGTGTTCAAGGCCAGGCTGGATGGGGCTTTGAGCAACCTGGTCTGGTGGAAGGTGTCCCTGCCCATGGCAGGGGGGTTGGAACGATATGAGCTTTAAGGTCCCTTCCAACCAAAACCAATCTATGATTAGCCTCTCCTGTTGCCTCTACTCAGTGAAAGTAGCAATATTTGTGCTTACATTCATGCATACCCACTGAGTTCAGCCCACTTTTTCTGGTAGAGAGGATTCTTTGCTTCAAAAAATGATTATTTTTTTTTCATGAACAGCCTTCTTGTCTGCAGTATAATCAACAATCTCTTGAAGACACTTCAACTTTTCTTCTTCTGCATTAGAAATGTCCAGCCCAAATTCATCTTCCTCAGCCAAGGTGACTTCCACTCAGTCCCAGCCATCCCAGACAAGATCTTCCATGCAATGGGAATTGGCTGCAGGATCTGTCTGGCCACACAGCTCAGTGGCACATATGTCATTGCTGCCCACGGTAAGAGGTGGGAAGTGTGCAGTAAACGAAGATGGGGGCAAAGCCTCTTTTGTAAGCAGTGGAGCCAAGGAGTGCTCTGAAACTGTCCTGGTGCGTCACGGCAGCAGCCCAGCCTGTGAACTCCCAGTATGGGGCACCTGCAGCAGTGAGATTTGCTGGTGAGGAGCTGGGCAGCTCAGGATGGAACAGAACATGAGCGACTTATAGCTGCGCACCCCTGAGCGCTGCCTGAATTGAGCACCCAGGGTTTCAGGAGTAAGATGACCTTTGGTGCCAGAGTCTGGTCTTCTGCTCAGTGAGCTAAAATAATGATTATGGGAGATCCAGGCACAGAAGGCAGGGAGTGCAGGTAAATGCTTGAATCAGAGGGATTTAGCCTGGCCTGGGAGGAACAGGGACATGCACATCTTTGCTATGGATAGGGCCAGGCCACCACTCCAGGAGGTCCAGGCCAGCAAATACACAATAGCTTCAGCCCAGCTGAGCACAACTCTCACAGCTGCAATGGGGACAGCATGCCTAGGTAACAGGCAGCTTTGCTGCTCAGTGGAGGTGTATTTTAAAGCTTTTTTCTTTTTCTTCAAGGCAGACCTTGATGTCTGCCAATCTGTATGAAATAAAGATCTGTAAGAATACCATTATGCACTTTCATATTTGCTTTTCCTTTATTGATTTCGAGTTTGCCTTTTTTTTTTTTCCCTCTTTAACTATCAGGCTGACAAACCCAAGGCTGTATAGTGTTCTCCATCTTGTATGTCAGGCGTCGGGTGATAAAGATCTGTAAACCAAATGCAGAGGCTGTGCAAGCATAATGAAGGGAATAATGTAATTCTGTAGAGCTTTTATTATCGTTCCTCATGAAAGCACCGTACTTTGTGACATAAATCTGTGACCACCTTTTCAAACATGGGCTACTATAGAGTTATCAGTTAGGTGAGGATGTAAGATTGATTTGTACAATGTCATCATACCGTGATGACACTGATTCCATTACCAGTATTTATTTTCTAAGCTTTTCCATATACAGGTCATTTACCTTTTTAAACTGCTGTAGCAAATGGAAGGGCTGTGTTCAGTGCCACATCCACAGCTGTACTTGGGCTCCCCCTTCTCCCCAGAATAGTGTACACCCCCTGCCCAAACTCTGCTGAGCATTTCACTTTATTCTTTCAGACGTGTAATGCTCTGCATTTTGCTACAATGAGATAATTTTCTGATTTAATAAGGAAGAAGGAAAATGTACTAACACATTTTTGTGTGCTTCTAAAACTTACTTAAAATTGATGAAGCAAAGGTTTACAGGCCAATGCAAGGACCTTCAGCGCTCTTCTGCAACTCTGTCGAAGGATTAACAGAGACCGCCACTATGCTGAGACTTTGTATGATGTTACATTGATTTTTTTTTCACAGCTGAGCTATGTATTTCGAAGCACCAGGGTTTCTAATGCAAATGCTACAGCCTTTCACTGTAGCAACTTAGAGGAGCAATGCTATGATTTTAATAAAGCTTTCAGATTAAGTGACTGCATGGTTACACCATGATATTAATACACGTTCTTAACTGTCAATTAGTTAACTGGCTAATAAAAAGAGCCTAGCTTATAGGATTTTACTAATGAATATAATGCTTTGTTTCTGGGCAAAACATATGCTTTGGATATATAATTAGAAAAAGCCCCCCTCTCTCTCCCCCATCGAGAGAGCATGTGCAGCTGAATAAAGGAGCTCATTATACCTGCAAGGGGTCAAAGTCTGTGGATCTGTAGCTTATGGTATTATGACAGATTACAAAATCACTCTATTATGTTAGTCAATCTGTTTCCAAGCACAAACTAGCAGGGAGCAGGGCACTAGAACCTCCCGAGCAGAGCACCCATTGGCTTTCCCCGGAGGTCTTATGATGGGTCAGCTGGCAGTGACACCACCTCTGACAGCTCACATGTCAGACCTTCCCTGCCTGACTTCTGCCTTTGTTATCGCAGAGCCTCTTCACCAACAATCAATCCCTGCTTCAGGTTGCAAAGAGCTCCCAGTAAGAGCTGAAACAAATTTGAAATCTGTGGGTAGCTATCACTTGTGCTAATGAATGCACTTATGCTCCAGCCGACCTCTCTCAGGCTCTCGCCTTAAAAAAAAAAAAAAAAAATTAAAAGTTTTTAAGTGGAAAGGGGAGCAGCTACACAGCAACAGCTGGAAGGGAAAGCATTGGGTTCGGCTTTAGTGCATGCATCAGTTTAAAAGGAAAAAAGTAATACATATGTGGGATAAAGAGACTTCAGACATGATAGAGATCCTAGGAAATATGTGACTTTCCTAATCTTTCAGGGAAATTATTCTGCTGGAAAGTCTTATTCAGTCAACTCAGCATAAAACTCCTTGGTACCAAGTGGAAAGAAAATCCTCTTGTATTCGAGAAACACAGCGACAGTCAGCACTGTGGGCACACACATTTCTGACAGATCGCACCTTTCTGAGACCCTCGGAAGATGGGTGGTCCCACTGCTGCCTTGGGCTGGATATTTCACCTTTGCACCAGCCCAGCAGCTGCACCAGAGCCAGGAGGGCCCCAGCGCTGCCAGTGAGGCACAGAACGACGGGGGGCAAACCAGAACCAGCAGGCTGGCTTAGGTAGCCCCCAAGGACTGGAACTAACAAAGCCGCATTTGTGCTCTCTGGTCAATTGGTTGTGGTGTCCAGGAAGATAGAAAGTCTGACTGAAGCTTTCCCTGCAGCTGGGACTTGTACAGGCTCTGTCACATGGGATTTTGTCATGTCTAACCAACGGTGAGGTCAAGGTGCAGCCTTTCTGAGGGGCGATTTCTATGTGATTTCTTTCCTCTCCTCGGCTGCCCTTATCATGAAACCTGTAGGAACTCATTGCTCCTTGCATGTTCTTCCCTGAGTCCAGTTTGATTAAGATTTGCCAAGAGATTCAAAAGCTGGGTGTAAATTACCCTTGTAATTTTAACTTTGCTATTTTTGGTACGCCTCCAAATTAGCTGAAAAAATGGTGAAGTAAAATACATGGTGAAAAATTAAAGTAGGAACCCCCTTCCTTTCTCTTTGAACCATCGGCTTGGGTGAGGAGAGGGAGAATTTCCCATAGTTGAGCTTTGCTGTTATTATACCAAGAGCTGAACAAGACCTTCTCCTCTGCTGGGAAGCAGCCTTCCCTGGCAAACAGTGGGAAGTCAGAACTGGAGTATTTAGAGTAAAGCAAGGTTTTGAATCAAAATTCCCAGGTTTTTAGAAAAGATGGGGGGGGGGGGGGGGGATGTCCTATTAATTGTCTCAAAAATAGACAGCCTGGCAGTCTCTTTCTGTTTCATTTCTGTTTCATCTGTTTTAGTTCAGGAGCTAGCTTCTCCTCTCAGATACATTCACAGGTTCTGAAACACATTTATCCCATTTCTTAGCAGAACATACATACAGCATTACCAGTCCTACAAACATCTTGTTAATCCCCAGAGGCTGAATCCAGGCATGGTGAAAGTCAGTTCATGTCCCTGGAGATCAGCAGAGCGACCTTAGTTTACACTGGGGAACACTTTGGCCCATATGCTCTGATGTATTTGGCTAGCAGCCAAGGAGTTCATGACTTTTATATGTTTGAACAAAAGGCGTTGAAAAGAGCTTTTGATATGGTTATTTGGTGAAAGAGATCAAACGTTTCCCCTTTGCATTAATCCTTTTCATGTTTTCAGTATATAAACTAATTTTTTATAAAAACTTCATCCTGCAGGTGCACATGGTTTGAGAAAGAGTTATTTGGGGCATACGTGCTACTGGGGCAACTGCAGAAGAGAAATGGCAAAGGTTTAGGAAATCAACCAGCACAGAGAACGTGGACAGAAAATTATGAGTCCTACTTGTCATGCCAGAACCAGCAGGCACGGTGGAGACAGGCTCCTAGACTAGAGATGACCCACTACAGCAGCTCTTACTTCTTCAGTCAGCACTGTTCTTATGCAGTTGTCACCTCAAAGCTCATCCCTGTGAAGCTACAGATGCTCAGGGCACATGTTTCAATGACACAAGAGATGTATGACAGCAGCCCCACCGAGCTGCTGTGTGAGCGGTGCTGGGCTGCTCCCGGGCTCACCCCAGGCTCAGGCAGGTGCAAGTTTGCTGGTGTGTGCAGGGAGCTGGCGGCTTTCCTCCTGCTGGAGCATCCCTCCTGCTGGAGCATCCCTCCTGGTGTGGAGCATCCCTCCTGGTGCAGAGCATCCCTCCTGCTGGAGCATCCCTCCTGGTGCGGAGCATCCCTCCTGGTGCAGAGCATCCCTCCTGCTGGAGCATCCCTCCTGGTGCGGAGCATCCCTCCTGGTGCAGAGCATCCCTCCTGCTGGAGCATCCCTCCTGGTGCGGAGCATCCCTCCTGGTGCAGAGCATCCCTCCTGGTGTGGAGCATCCCTCCTGGTGAGGAGCATCCCTCCTGCTGGAGCATCCCTCCTGGTGTGGAGCATCCCTCCTGGTGAGGAGCATCCCTCCTGCTGGAGCATCCCTCCTGGTGTGGAGCATCCCTCCTGGTGCGGAGTGAGGGCAGAAAGGCTCCTGCTTCCACGGCAGCAAACCTTGGGTGGGTCCCTCTGAAAGCAGAAGGCACAGGAGGGTTTGCCTGAGCATCAGGAGAGGCTGAACTCATTTACCCACCACTTGGCACTTGTTTTCTGACCTCTGCAGCCCCTTTGTGAGCCCCAGACAGCACTTGCTTGTCTGTGTGCTGGGCTTTACTGCTGTTCTTGAAAGCTGCCCCAAAATGAGATTTACTTCTAAGAAATAACAAAACCCAGGCAGGCAGGCATGATCTCTTCATCTTTCCGGGGGTTTTGATTCCTTTTTAAATGACCTCTAAAATATTTTCCCATTAATGCAAGATCTATTTTTAAGCTACCAATGTCATTTAATTAGTCATTTTTCATGAAAGGCACATCTGACTGGAATTTATGCTCTTTTTATCCCCTTTTAGCAGCATACATTATCTTTCCTACCAGTGAGTAAGATGAGGTCTCTTAGTCTTAGGTCTAACAATCACTAGGGCTTTTTTCCATTTTCCCTCATCCCCCTCAGATGCTGGAAGTGAGTACAGCAGACAGTCTGTGCACCCCCATTTCACAGATCGTCTGACTCATGCTACAGGAGCGAAGAAGCGACACCTCTGAAATCAAGAAGAAGCACTTAGCAGAAAAAGTGATACATGTATATATTTTTAAATCTATTTTAGACATTTTTTCTGTCACTTCTACACCTGTCCATGTTGTCTTACACTTATTGTCCCCTTGGAATGAGTTTCCAGTGTAAAAATATGAGAGTTTACTAGTGTCAGACTATTAAGATAACTTAGAGATTAACTTCTGCCCCAATCACGTAAAGGACGGTGCTGTTACTTTACTCAGCACTCAGAGCTGGGTCAACATAAATTTTCAGGAAAAAAAGGTGCAGATTTTGAATTGAAATGATCATAAATACAAACCAAAGCAGAGAACAAAAACATTGTTTTGCCCAGCTTAAGTGCCTTCACGATCTTACAGCTGCTTCAGCATAGTTCAAATGCAGAGCATGTGGGTCACGTCCTGGCATCCTCACACAGAACGGCCATGCCTCCAGGTCCCTGGAAGAGGCCGTTTTGGTTACAGACTTCTAGACATGGCAGCATCAAAAACCTTGAGAAGGTGAGAGATCAGGCAGAGCCAGACAGAGACCATCTGTACATGCTGTCTTGAGGTTACCTACCTATATGCAAGACCACTGGCTGCTGTAGAGCGAGGTGTGTGCTGTGGGGCAGTCACCCCATCTGGGGACAAACCTCGAGTCCAAGAAAAAAGCCTGGTCCCCGTCCCAGAGCTGTAGTCCCTCTGCATCACCAGCAGAAAGCAAAGAACATTTGGTTTACTTCTTATCTCTTATTATGGGGGTTGCTTTTGCTTGAACTGAAGTGGACATATCTATGCATAAGAAGCAGAAATCTGCCCCGTTACCAGTCACTGGGGGTCAGCTTTCGTACACAATCTGCTAAGGAATGCGAGAGAGGAGCTGTTATAAAGGAACTGGATATAGGAAGTCCCTTCGCCAGCCCCATTTTTTGAGCAGTTCCTCGCTATCCAGCTGTTGTGTGAGGCAGCTGCATGCTCCCCAGCAAGACTCTGGCACTCTTGGGGTACTGAGTCAAAGCAGCCTTTGCCACACGGCTCTTTGGGGATGCAGAGTGTGCACGCTGGTGGCACTGCTTCTCAGGGCTCTCTAAGCCTCTACTCAGAGTTGTAAAGCCAACAACTACTGTTATCATAAGTGCCCTGAATGTCTCCTTACGTAGCAGAACCTCTGCACAACCCATGCTGAACATCTGGTGACCCTCCTCTGAGGCAGACGGCAAGAGCATTGCCAGCAGCCCCAACAGCAGCGCGGCTGCGCGTCCCTGACAGCAGCCATACAGGGGAAGGAGCTTATGGCTGAGTGAACTGCAAAGGGAGGCCAGGTGCTTCGCCCAACAAAATGAAACGTGTCGGTACCGTTTCCACCTCTAAACCAACACCAGGCAGGAGAGAGCAGCCTCCCTGCTCTCTGCTTGGGAAGAGCCACATTGACATTTGCTTACTTGCTTCACGGGCAGCTTTCCTTTCAGCCCGGTGCCCATGGGTGTGCAGGACCAGCCTCTGCTCACTAAGGGCTCCAGTACCCTGCAGCCCCCTGCAAAGTACAAGGATTTGTAGCATCTGGTCACTTGTGAGCTTGGAATTACTATTGAATATATTACTGGGAAGAAAATCTGTGTTCGGGTATAAAGCTCTTTTTTAAGTATTTGGGTACCAGAAAGAGATAAACATCGCCTCCTAGTAACAAGCCATTGTCTGCTTGTGATGCAAAACATCAAGTATTAAAATTATTCTGCTACAAGATCGTCTTTGCCCAGCACTTTGGGAGACAGCCTATGTAAACTTGCTTTCACCTCCAGTAGTGTCTCTTGCCCTCTAGACTATGGACTTCTCTTTGCTTTCTGATCCTAGTGATCATGAATCTTTGCTGTGCCTCACAACTGAATAATGCGTCCTCAAGGAAAGCTGCCATAGCCATTTGCATTATCACAAGAACCCAGCTCCCATCTGGTGAAACCGCAGGAAGCTGCGCCCACCCTGCCTAAATCAGGACCACAAATATTAAAGACAGAGCAGCAACCACAGGGTAGAGAAACCACTTCCGAGATGCCAAAAATTACTCCATCATGTTGCAGTAGCACAGAGCCAGAAGAACCAGCAAACACTGTGGACTTTAGAGCTGGGAGAGGTGACACCAAGGCCTGGGAAAACAGGAGAACACCTGAAAGGCGTTGACTGTAGATTTTAAACCCAGAAGAAACAGTCAGAGAAGCTGAGGATAATAATGCCTTGAATAAAGCAAGGTCAAAGCCTCACTAGTGAAAAAACAGGAGACTACCAAAGTTGACAAGCATGAACTAAAGACCATTTGAATGCTGAACTTGACCAAATATTTTCAAAAATACCTTACAGCTGAAAAAGAAGGAATATTGTTCAGAAACAGTAAGTCTTACAGGAGCCCAAGTCCTGCTTTCAAAGTGGCTTGGCTATTGGGATGCTACATTGTACTGTGGGCCACTGAGTTTGACCATACTTCTTAAGGCTGGATTTAGACTCCCTAAAGTCACTAAATGAGGAAAAGTTACCATTTTTCCCCTCAGAAGTCCTAGCTGTTGCATCATGGGTGCAACAAATGTGGGGACAGCTGCCACAGGGAAAGATGCTTTAAAGCTGCAAGCGTAAAACCAGGCTGCTGGGCTTTGGCACGGCCCGTCAGTGTATCGGACCCCAGCAGCCACCCAGCACACAAAGATGCCGCAGCACTGCTGGTGGTGGCAGGCTGAAGCCAGAGGCCCCAGTCCCTCACATTACTGTGAATAAAAACCTAAAAGGCAGAAAGCCTTATGCCTCCTGGAGAAACTAAACTCCGGCAGGTCCTGCTTTTCAAGCAGTGAGATTAATTTTATTCAGGAGCTTACAGTTGCTTTGCTCAGCTGAAGGGTGTTGTTATATTTACCATATTTTTCTTTATTTACCCAACAGTGCTGTTGCCAGCAAAGAACAAACACCATTTCTGGTGCATGGTGAGCCTCCTGGCAGTGGCCCTCCCTGGTGAGATGCTGCTGTGGGACTCCACGGAGGAAGCTGGGTGCACACGTTTCACAGAGTACAGACAGCTAAACATCATAGAAATAAACAAGCGAGGTTGCCTTGGCCATGCCAGCCAACAGGCAAGCTAAAAGCCAAGGAAATTGTTCCAGGAAAAAGAAAAGCTTAATCTTAGTAAAAATATAGTCCCTGAGCACTGGCAGGGTCAGGGTCAGATTGGGTTACGTGTTGTATAAGCCCCCGTTACACAAGCCAAGGCAGGGCAGAGGCTTTCCCAGGACTACGCAATCCTGCTTTCTCTTGCTCGGTTTTGCTCTTGCTTGCTCATTCCTTCCTTCTCACTGTCCCTTCTTCCAGTGCTTGCTTGGGCATCAAACAGGTCAGTCCAAGTGCTTCCATTGCCCTGATTCAGTAGATGGCATAAATCACTTGGTCTTTAAATAAAATATGAGTGTGGGAGCTTGTGAGTGGACCTAAGTAACTCATATGAGTGGCTGCAATAAAGGCAGCTCTTTATATGCTGCTTATCTGTGTAACAGACAGCAAAGCGTATTATGCACTAGGGACCGGCCTGCTGTAATGCAGAGCGATCAGAGCCCAGGGGCTAGATGGAAGCATCACTTAGACCTCTGCAGCCTGGGCAACAACAGCGAACAGTGCTGAGCGGGCTCCTGATAACTGAGAAAAAACACACCACATGCATGTTTCATAGAAATGACGTGACTATTCATCCCCTAACCAACTTCGAGCCAGCTGTTAAGGACATTATTTTCCCCTCAAAGCATGCATGTACCTTTCATGGCACTCCATCCCATTCACCTTGATAGTCTGTTTTTCCACGAAGAAGTGTCATTATCCGTGATCAACTAATATCTTTGCCAACACTCAGCGGTGCACTCTTTGCATCCCAGTGCTCACCCTTCAGGCAGACGTTCTGAAGGCATCTCCAGGCTGCTTTTTTTGTTTGTTTGTTTGTTTTTGTAAATTTAAGGGAGCAATGCAAAGTAAGGCTGCTCCTCCTAACAGACTTCCACACTGCATTTCCTTCTCCAGAAACAGTTGCCTTCAGCCCTCAACTCTCCCTTTGCCAGATCACTTCCAATTCTGTTCTGAACACCTGGAGAAAAGCAGCATTCACCAGTAGAAACATGCACTTTCCAGAGCCAGAACCACATCCTCATTTGAAAACCTACTCCAGCACAGTACAAACAAACTACTTCTGACATTTTTTGTAATTTCTACCTGTTTGAGTAATTGCTCTGAACTCAGCACACTTCTGCAATACTTTGAAACTCATCTTCCTGGTTTTAATATTCTAGGTTTGACACCAAGACCCTAAAAAACTGCTGAAATATATATTGGCAACTCATCATAGTCTTCCAAAGAAAAAGAAAGAAAACATGGTACTGCAAACAGAAAATGTAATGCCATTTTTAGAAATATGGAGAATACATGGATGCCATAAGAAATACAATACAACTTGCTTCTTAATCAGCAAGAAGGGAAGGTAATTATCTAAAGCGGTCTTTTCATTACAGAGGGAAAGAACGAAACAGTAACCAAAATCCTCTGGCTTTACGGGCTCCCAGTTGAGGCTTGCCCCTGTAGTAGGAAGTGTTTTATCTGGAAACTGGAGAGCCTAAACTTTTCAGACCTGGCCAGTATTATACAAAGGAACAGATTTCTATTATATAATACCAGAGAGTTATAAAGTACCTGTACTACTCATACTTCCCTGTCCCCTTCTACAGACTCCTTTGAAAACCTTCAGTTATTACCACAACTCTTAGGACTCTTCCCTGCAAAGTCTGCTCCCTGCAGTCTGGTTTTTTCTGCAGCACAGTAAATCGCTACTGTTTCAAATGCTTGAAAAAAAAAAATTTGAATGAAGTCCAAAAGAATATTCCAATTGCCAGTGGCTGTTCTCTCTGTCTTAACCTAGATCAGTTTGACATAAGCCATTTACTTCATAGTTAACCCCGGAAAAATCCTGCAGGGAATATAAATTCATGCATTAATCCTGCTCACCAATTTGGTTCCACTGAGGTTTGGGTGATGGATGTGCCACATTGCAACTTTGGCTCAAATTTACTGCTTCGAACGTTTTAACAAAACACCACTCAGGATCCCTCTGTGATCCTCACAAACTCTTCATTGCAGAGGAGAGAAAGAGACATGACTGTAAGTGCTGAGCATTACAATGAAACAAAGCAGCATTAAAGTTGCTCCGTGCTTAATGCTGCGGTTTAAGCAGCTAATGTTGTTTTGGTTGAATGGCATGTTCATTACAGCAAATAAATCAGTAATGTGTGGGATTATTGAAGAGGAAAGACATATTAAACCAGTTTAGGGCATCATATTGATTATTTTTGTGTGTGTGTGTCCGATTTAGCTTGGCGTTTTTCAACAGTCAGTTCTAATAAACACTTGTATAGCACAGATTAAGCTGGTGGGAATGCTGCCCAGAAAGAGTATTATGAATAACTTAAAGCACTGGTTTAATTGCAGCAATCCATGATACTTACCATGCTGGCACCAGAGCGGAATTTTCAGTATTAAAAGTTAAAACTTCGACCAAGCTACTAGCAAGTATCTCTCTCTTATTAAATATTTGAAAAAGCTTTCCAACACTTTTACCTCAGATGACAGTAGTTCATTTAACCATTTAACTTATTTCCACCACAACTCATTAACTTATTTTTAAAAAATAATTAGTGGTTTACTTGACTAATTAGCGGTTTACTTGACGCAACTTTGTGTCTCTGATGCTGCAAAACATTGCAACGGTGTCCCTGCTGTCCCACCACCCAATCAGCCCTATTCTGCCTGGTCAGATTTATAAGGAAGATGAACCGAAGCAAAAAAGCATAAATGAGCTCACACTTCAAGCAGCAGGCTCCCTTCAAAGCTGTGCTATAGAGTATTCCCATACTCCTTCCCCACAGTGCCAGTTCCCTGGCGCTATCCTGGCTACAGCTCAAGAGAAACTAGTAGGAGCAGCCTGATCCAACTTCGGAGATGGCTCTGCTTGAGCAGGGACTAGGTGACCTCCAGGGGTCTCAAAGTTGGACTGACAGGAGGGGAATAAACACAGTTAATGCTTAGGTGAAAGAGCAAAGCACTCCCCAGCGCCGAATGACCTCCCCTCAGCAATTTGTCCATGCAGAATGGAGATCCCCTGTAAAACACCAATGACATCTGCAATAAGCAACCTCCCAGCCCACGCACCCACACAACAAAGCAGGGATTCAGCGGGAAATGGGGCTGGGGAAAAAAAAAAAAAAAAGTCGCCCATTTAGTGCTAAGCAGGAGTCCTCACTGAAGCAGAACAGGAGCTTTGTGAAGAGCCTTTGAACGAGGATTACTTCAACGCCATCCACTTCAACAGCACCACACAATCCAGGCACCCTCCCAGAAGAAAGTGGTTGCTTTTCAGTAAACTGGAAGCAAGTCCCTGTTGCCATCCCATTACTGGCTGCCATTGCCCACCTGCCCACAGGCAGCCCACGCGTGTGTCCTGCCACAGACCAGCGGGGGACCTGGGCTCAGTTGTTCCGCTTCCCTGCTACCACCCCGCAACCTCACCTTCACCAAGGAGCCAGAGCCTCCCTCTTCCAGCTCAGCTGCAAGCAAGACCCCATTTCTACCCTCTTTTCTCAGGACCTTTCAACCACCTGTGAAATTTAGCAGCCTCTCCCTCCAAAACACTTTGCTCCGAGTGTGCTTACAGACCCCCATTTCTACCCTCAATTACTGCCTGAGCCTCTGCTCCACTCATTGAGTAAATCCCCCTCTTCTCCCTTCTCCTGTGCTTACTCCTTTTCAAGTCCCTCTCCCAAGCATACAGGTAACCAGAACCGTTCCTAGTTCTCCAGCTGAAGCCACACCTCATACACTGGCATTACAACTTTCCCAGCCTTCCTGGAAGTCCCTTGCAAACGATGCACTGAGATTTACATTTGCCTTCGAGACATCCACATCCTGCCACTAGCACACGAGGCTGCTACCATCAGGCAAGGCACCAGGCTCTCTCCATGGTGAGGCACTGTGCGACCATTTTTAAAGAAATCTTCCAAGTCAACAGCAATCCAACACTGTGCCTGCTGAAGCTGAAAGAGTAGCCAGTGCAGGCAACCAAAAGCTTCCCCCAAAAGACAGCAAGCTATCCCCACTAGCCTTACTCACGCACACCCACCCAAGAAACTCCGTTGCAAGTAACAGGAGCCTTTCCATATACTTCAGCAGGCTTTGACTAAGCTGAAACTCCACCCTTTCCTAGCAGTTGCAGTATATTTGTTCTGTAATTCAGTGCAGCACTGCTTTGAAAACAACTTTCTGATGCTGTTTTCCTGCAAATAGCATAATGGGGAATAATAAGCAGGTGCTTCTGAACAGAAACCCGGAACAGCAGAAGTGTTAAACTACTATAAATGAAGCAATTAAGTAACCACACTGTTCATTGTTTATTGACAATCTTTATTAGAGCTGACTTTCTGTATTTAGAGGGTAAGTATAAATACAAATCAAAGTGCTACCCTGCAGTAAGAAATCTTTATTTGCACAAAAAAGGTACAAACAACTAGTATTTCAAAGTTCATCCTATTTAGTACATATAATACCAAAAAGGCAAAAAATAAACCAAGATGAAAGACTAGCAGCAAAAAGAATTCTAGTTCTCCTTCAACACAGTCTGTGCTTCCACATTTCTCTAGGAAATAGAGTATAAAGAGAATTCAATCAATTTATATACGAAATATCCTACCAAAAATATAACACTGTGTAAAGAAAGTTAGTAGTACAAAGTTGGGGCGGGGGGGCAGGACACAAAGAAAAATGAGAAAATAGTAGATATAATATTAAAAATCTCAAATGTAAACTTGACTGCTGCTTTAACATTAAAAAAAAAAACCACCAAAAGTCACATGAGTATTTCCGTTTGGCTTAGCAGCCAGGAAAATAAGAAAAGCTGATTTTTTAAATTTTTTTTTTTTTTAAAGTGCTTAACCACCATATCCAAAAGTAATGACTTTCAGACCTACTTAACATGAATGTGCTCAAAAAGCCACTGCTTACAGTATAAAAGCTGTCATTCTGAAATGCTGCACATACAAACTGGCTTTATCTGCACGAATGAAAGATTCCTTTGAACAGCTCTCAATCATATGATGTCCCAAATCAATGTAATGCTATTACAGTGGGCAGCTGAATAAGTCCCAGAAAGTTGAAGTTTACTTTTTATATCTATTATTCTTAATCTTTTTTTTTCCTTTTTAAAGGCAGCATGCCTCTCCCAGCCGCAAGAAGGTAAATTTATGTAATAAGCAAGAGAAACAGAGTTTTATGGCATTGTTGTAAACTACCTAGAACAAATGTGACTGTGGACATGTTTACAGAGGGAGATAAACACTTACTGATAAAGTATAAAAAGGCAACCACTTGGGTAGGACCAATTGCTAACACAGTATTTTACTTGGTATTAAACATACTGTCCACTTGCTTTATAACCAATAGTATGTCCTAACTCAAAAAACCACAGTAACAAGAAAACCAAGAAAACAGATGACTTTAAGAGCTTTAGGACTTTTTGTTACACTGTTAAATATTTATTTGAGCCTTAGTGCAAAGGAAAAAAAATTAACATTCTAGGCTCCAAAGCAAGTCAAATACATAAGACTATTTCACGGGGTTTTGACAGACATGAGACACACAGATTCCAAGAGAAAATTAATTTTTTAGCTGTAATGGCCACTCATTTTTATCTCAGGGTTAGAAAACACATTTAAAAATGGGAGCAAAGACTCTGGCATTCATTAACCTCAAGTACAGCTACAAATCATTCCAACCCTACCACCCTCCCAAATCTAAACCATCAGTATTGCTGCAGCTGTTGAATTGTGCCCACAGCCTATCACTAGCACTGTCCACCCCCACATTATCGCAATAATTTCTCCATCAGCTCTGGAATCCTGCAAGCTTGCATTTGTTTACATTCATCTATTTCACAGGCCTAATTTTTGTAAACTATTTCTTGAAAGCCATCAATTCCCAACACAGTATCTTCATTGTCCTTCAGGACAGTTTTTAAGTCAGAGAACCCTCTGGTTCATTTACCACTAAAACACATTATCTAGAAATGGTAACTTTTTCCCTACAAAGTTCCTGTAAACACTTCTGTGTTAAGCCACAGTAAGCTTTAGACCAGGAAATTCAGCATCTCCAGTGAATTGACTTCACCTCACTTCTCTACAAAAAGAGCAACCAAAAAAAACCCTTTATAATTAAAAAGGAAAGGATATAACACAACAATGAAGCATTCAGTTAACTAAGCAGACATCTAAAATAAGCCTCTGAAAATGTAACATTTGAAAAGCAATTATTTTAGTGGTTAAAGTGTGCAAAGGACTAAATACGCCATATGTTTCAGAGATAACCCAATACTGTAGTCGTCAATGATTACTATTCAAGTCTAGCACGGGCAGTTCTGTTGCTTTTGTTGCTGGCTTTGGACATTATATATTACCACTTTCTCTTTATATTTGGGCATTATATACTACCACAGCTTTCATGTCTTTTTTTTAAAATAGATACCAGCAACATGACTTTAGAGTGGTATAGGAAATACGGGTTTCTTTTTTAAATGTTTCCTGTTCACCCCAAGTATGGCAAGACTGAATATTATGTGGAATTAAACACAGTGTTTCAAGCAGGAACATCAAATATTATTTCAAGTTTTGTCTACGAAAATCACCTCAAAAAGATCCAGAATTTCAGGTTTCTGTGAAACAAATACAGTAATTATGGAAAAATACCATGCAAGGAAAGTATAGCTATGCTATTGATGAGAAGTACAAAAGCTTAGAACCAGAAAAACACCAGCTTCAGCCTGAGACTGAAAAAAACCACAGATTTTTCAAAACCAGAGTCCATACAGTGTCCAACAGCCCTGCCTTGTCATGTTTGTTAATAATCTCGCTTAGAAGTCAGACAGCATTTTGTTTAACTTGTGTTGCTCTGTATCATTACACTAAACCATAATTAACTCCTCTTTTGTCCCGGCCTCATTCCAACACAATTGTACCCACTGTATACCAGCAGCAGTTCTCAGGTTTTGTTTTGCAGCTCAGCTGTATTTTTCTTGGATGTTCACAAGACTGGCATTTGACTGGATGCGCTTGGCTGGAAAAGGAAAAATTATATGAAAATTAAACACAAAGAATTCCACAAAACTCTACTCCCTCTATTTATCCGACACAGACTTGCAAACAGCTTTCTGTTCACGTCCAGAAACTTCAATGAAAAGATACGGCTGAAGCTCTTTACTACCCTCCTTCAGGGGACAGCAGCAGACTATTAGTTGCTATTAGCGCTGTCAGCACAGCTGCAGACAGATCTGGCTGGGCCCCCTCTCCCACAAGAGCCAAAGCAAGTCCCTGGCACCACCCAACTCCAACAGCCAGCACCACCACTTACGCAAAATGAGAATCCGTTTCTTCTGCTTTGAGTGAAGGAAGCTACTAAGGTAAAAAACAATAGGTAGGAAGAGAATAAAGGATGAAACTGCAATCACTGGGACCGTATCACTGCAGGGAACAGAACAGTTGAAAGTCCTGCTCCAAAGCTTACGTGTGATGTTCATCTAAAAGAAAAACATAGGCCATGAAAGCAAGCACATGTATTTTTGCTGTGCAGCATAGCAAACACTCAGGCCTCAAGACATTCAAGTGTTCATATAATGACCTCAGAAAACAATACTTTAACAGATCTCCCCCCAAAAGCAAGCAAACCCCTAGAAATGTAGAGACAGACAATTTTAATGGAGCCAAGATGTCCACATCGAAACTTTTACAAGCGTCAAAACCAGACTGTGCTCAGATACACTGTAGACATTGCCACATGCCCATTTCCCAGAGAACTCACTGACAGCCTGTGGGGACAGGGCTAATCCCATACTTTCGACAGCACTCCTTTTGCCCAACCACTTAAAACCCCACAATACAGCAAAGCTTTTTCCAAACACATGTCACTAGCGCTGAGGACCCCTATAAACAGAAGGAATCAATTATCACACTGGCTAGAACAATAGCAGTAAAGCTTCACATTAAAAGCCAGAAGATTAAGAGATTATTTTTAAATCCATCCCCTTCGCAGGAACAAGAAATGGAAGTGCAGCTACTCAAACTGGAATGCACTTGGGTGATCAGGAGCTTCAGCCACGCTGCTGCTGCACTGACTGAGGACAGGACCTAGCAAGACAGCCCCACCAAGGTAACCTCCCCTCCATGGGACATCAGCTTACCAAAGGCACTGCTGCCCATGCTGTCCCCCACTGAAAGGGAAAAGGCAATCCCTCACAAGACAAGCACAAGTGGCTCAGATTAGTAAAGACCTCCATGACAAGGACTCCCTGTTGAATGTTAATAAATACTTACGGCATCTTCCACGTCGATACACAAGTGGGCGGAGTGCCCAGACTCAGCACCTTGCCTGTTCATCCTTTGCAAGTTGTTATACAGGTCATTCAACATTTTGTAGGTTTCGTTGCAGTTTTTACATACTTCTGTGTAGTTGTTTGGTGACAGATAGATTGTTTGTCCCTAGGGTTATAAAGCTCTGTATGAATGTTGTTTTATGGCATCATAAAAAAAAAAAAAAAACACCTTAAAAAAATAGAGCCAAGTTTGAACCAAAATCCAGATTTCTAGCATCCTACACTGAGTAAAGGCCCAGACAGACAACTCATACTCATGACTAGGGACAGAATCCTTTTCCTGCAGGTTCTGCATCTCAAACTGTTCTTTGAACTAGCAGTTTTATTTAAACATTTTTCAAGTACCAGTTCCCAGAAAAGAGGGTGGGGGTGGGAAGAATTACTAGTAATCCAATGTTATTCTGAAGCCAGAGGTATCAGTTTTCTTAATAGTATTTTGTTTGTTTTTTGTTTGTCCATACCTAACAACTGTTAGGTTGCTGCTGCTGAACTATATTGACGGATACAGACTGTGCCATAGTCAGAAATTCTTTCCATTTGCGGCCTTCACCACACCTGAACGCAATAGGACACACTTGAAAACAATACCACAATCCTACAATCTCTATAGGTATTGCAGTCCAGTAATGGTTGTACCAGGTACCCACCGACCACTGGATTAAGTACTAGTTCAGACACTTTAAGTGATCCGCGGGCCAGTTCACACTGCTCCTGACCAAGGCCTATAAAGGCACATTTCCTAAAGATCATTAATAATGAAAAAAGCAGTTTTCTCAAGAGATTGTCCCACAGCCACCATTTACAGTTTTTACTATTGAACAATCCTGAAATTTGGCCAGTTTCTGACTGAAATGGAACATTGCAGTTTCTTTGGCTATTTAAGGTGGGGTTTTTTTAGGACAATTACCACATGTATTTCACTAAGTTATATTGCCTTTGCAATATGGACAAACTTTAACTACCCATAATTTTACTAGTCAAAATAATTGTTACAATGATTTAAGATAGCTGGTCTTTCTGAACTAGACTATATTATCAAAAGGTTATTTAAAGATTGAATTGTTAAGTCAGAAGATAATTCTACAAAGAGATAGAAAAAGAGACTTACAGCATGCAGACATGCCATTCCTTACTGTATAATTATCAACTATTGTGAATTCAGAAATTCTGATGTGAAGTAGCACTGCAATTACATACAAAATGAAGTCAAGGTGACTATCAGTTACAATTGTTAGGTTCTCAATCTGTAAACATCTGCATTTTACAGATCATTGCTTTCTCTGCCTAAAATTCAGAAACTCACCAGCAGTTTATTTGCCTAATCTATAACTTCAGTTTATTCAGCATAAATAAGATTTTGCTAGCCATTAGAGGATTTAGTGCTTCTTTTACATACACAGCATAAATACCTGAAGGTTATGTTCAAAACATGTCAGAGATTTATTGAATAAATCCAGGAATTCTACAGTAGAATCTGATAATCCCTCACTGTTGTTCTTTAAACAATCTGTCAAAGAGAAAGAAAAACATCAGGATATTCTAATTTCTAACATTTCCATAGCTGATAAGCCCCAGATACTCCACTCCTGCAAAAAGAGCTCTCGACTATAAAAGACAGGTCTAGTCAACACTGCGGTTTCCTTATCTGCCTGCCACTGATGTCTCAGACCTGCTGACCTAACTCTTCATCGAGAACATATTTCAGAATTAATTGGCCTTGATTAAGTGAAAGATGAAGACTATCATCAAGAGCTTTCTGAAGAGGGGGTCTGAATTATCTTTGGACTTAAAGATAAAACAAGACATTAATTTTCTAGCCCACCAATCTGGCTTTGCCCAGCAAAAGTAACAGCCATTTTGTGAAAACAGAAGCACCAGCAGTAGAGATGAAACAGAGAGCATCCAGTAGAGACAGACCGTGAACACAATAGCAGAAATCAGAGCGTAGGTTATTAATGTCTAAGAAAAGAGCTGACCATTTCACCAGCTTTGAGGGGAGCTCTGGGGCTTTCCTCCTAGGCAAAGGCTCAACCCTACCATGTTACTGCTTCCACCCATCTCACCCCACTTTAGGTGCTCTAATCACACAGAGCCTTGAAAACAACAGTGGTTTGGGAATTTAGACATTCAGTGACAGCACCGTGTGAGCAAGCCAATATCCTAGAAAATTCTCCTGAAAGGAGGAAGTGCCATCAGTAATGAGGGCAAGCATCCAGCTGGACACTGGGCAGAGGCTAAGCACGGCAGGACAGCACAGACCACAGAGCTGCTCCTGTACTGCCTTTCACAGCCCTCACACAGCCCAGATGCAGGAACGAAAGCAAACACTTCTGGGCTCTCAAGGGACACTGCAGTAAACTTTAACACTTTACACTCAACTCCATAGTGCTACTCCCACTGTTTTCTAGTGTACCTGTTAGTGTAGGGTCCCACTCCCCACACCAAGGGAATGACAAAAAGCCATAGTTTAGCTGTAGGCATGGCACAGTATCATCAGCATGGGGACAGTGAGATACAGGGATAGACCTGGACACCCGCCATGCATAAAATGAAATCAAAAGCATGGCTATGGAGGCAGATACTGTTCAATGTGCAGCCATTCCAGAGTTACTGACTTTACTAACAAACAAGGAAAAAAATTTTTATATAAGTCTCTTAAAAAACGGGAAAACTGAGAAAAACAGAAGAAACCACACTGAAGCTAAGGAGAATCTCCAGCAAGGTCTGTAGATCACAAACTAGCAAGACTAGCTTTTGCGAGAATAGTCTAAAAGAATAATTATATAACAGCTAAGTTTTCTGACAGACTAGTGCCCTCAGATTTTGGCAGTATCCCTTACAGAATAAAAAGCTCGTGCCCTTCATTAGAGCAGCTCCAACAATTTTTGTGTTATCTACTCACTGTATTTAAACAAATACATACAATTCCTATCTGTGCAGTTTTTAAGGGCTAAATCATAACAGTGGCATGAAAGCTACAGAACAAGTCACATACTTGCACAGTTGGCTGCATCCCAGGTTTCATTAAAGAACTCCGAAAGGGTCACAACTATCTGCAGCCTGTCTGAGGTCAAGATGCTTTTGGCACAATTGTGGCTCTCAGAAGAATTCTACAAGGAAAAGGAAACAACAAGTGTTAAAAATACAAAGGGAAAATTTTGAAAAGTTTTTTAGGCAAGCACAGCTAAGCAATCACAATGCATCACATCAATATTTCTAGAACAGACAGAGCAGAACTGATGGAACAAGAAAACTCTTTTGATCCTCCAGTTCATACTATGAGCAACACAACTCACAGTCTTTGAAAATCTACTAGGACTGCATGGAAGTCAATCAAAAATATGCAACTGAAAGGTGGGGGGGGGGAAGCAGCAAGCACAGAAATAGGGCTTCCTCTGCCAAGTAGCTCAAATTCATCTATTTCTGGGCCACTGCCCCAGAAGCCAGCTCAAGGCGTTTGCAGTCAGAGAGAAGACACGATTGTTCTTGATAGACTGAAGGAATATTTGAAGGAGCTGAACCAACAGACTGGTCTCAAAACAAAACAAACCCAAACAACAGAAAACAACCTCCAAACACACCGTACCAATACACTGCATCAGCAGCAAACTTCCCCCTGATGCAGCAATATCAGGAACGCAGTCCTCTGTGAAGCAGCACCCATGGCTGCTCCCCCAAGCCTATGACCAGGCCGGGCTCTCATCCTCCCCAGACACGGGTACCAAGCTCATCTGTCTTAGAGAGCCGTACGACACACCCCATCCTCAAAGCAGGCACTGGCGCAACTCTTGCAACAATGTATTCTCTGAACCAAGCTCATAAAAAAAAAAGAAAGAAAAAAAAAAGAGTAACTATAGAAGCAGTTACAAAATAAACAGCAAGAACCCCTATCGGAATTCAGAACAATGTTTTTCTCCTTCAAAGCTTTATTTTGTCCCTCAAATCCCTGATATGAAACCATGACCTCAGTCAGCTGACTCCTGTGCTCCAGCTCCTGGTTTCTGGCTGCTAAATTGACTTAAGCACTCTTGAAATTGTAAAAGCTGCCAAAAGCCTCTTTGATAAGTGACGTGGGACATAAGAGAAAATAATCTCTTTAACAAGAAATATGTTCCTTACAGAGCTTTATAAGAGATCCAGTTTCCATCTCTCTTTGTTAAAACAGGTTTATTTTTAAACAAGAAGTTTCCCTTGGAGACTCAACAGCAGAAGTTGAGTATCGCCACATCTGGTAACTCCTACATTCACCCACTTTCACTTCTGCTAAATTACAAACGGATATGCAAAAAAGTTATTTATGCAGGAAACTCTCTAGTTGCTTCATTAAGGCCTCTAACTGTGAAACTTCCTCGCTAGCTAGACTTATGAGTGGGAAAAAGCACTTCAAATCCAAAACTGAACCAAGTCGACCTATATCATTCCTTAAATGTTTGCCTAATTTATTAATCAGTCTACTGCCAAGAATTTCATATTTCAAAAGATACCCAAAACTTAACTTGGCTGCTTCTTTCATGTTGCACTGTAATTATTGTAGGAATGCGAAGATAAAAACATCAGGTATCTGATTACTTGTGATCATGGATTGAGGTTGCAAGAGGTCACCTACTTTATTTATTTGGTTAGTTAATCCACACACAGAAGGAGACGCAAATGCTCTTTAGTACAGATGTGTCTTCCAGACCACATAGTGGACCAGTCCTCCCAGGCTGCCAGTACACAAGCACAGCAGCTGCAATGACTTCATACATATTGTAAGTACTGGGATACATTTAGCAACCTAATCCTAGCCAAGACATCATGCTGAAAATACCAAGAGAATTACATACCGAGTTTCTCACTTTCACACTACCTAGTCACTGGTATGAAACAGCTTCCGTATGAGAAACAAATAAAACAGATTACAGGTTTGCAAACTAGAACAAGAGACCACTGGCTAGATATTTGCCCTAGAAAGGACAATTATCAAATGAACATCCATGTCCTTTTCTAATACAGGCACTGGGGTGGTGAAGGGAAACAGGCAGACAACACACCAAAAGCAGAAAGTGATACTTCTTCACACAACAGGTAACTAAGCTGTGAAACAGTTTGCAGCAGGACACTGTGGCACCAGAAGTTTACCTGGGTTTAAAGAGCAACAGATTTTTTTTCTTGTCAATTGCAATTCTAAATAAAGATTCAGAAATCCCAAGATTGGAAGCACAATCCACATTGTTATAAACTCACTCTTTGCTTGTACTCTTACCAGGACACCCACTTCTAGCCATCACCACTGAACAGACAAAGGTCCTTTGGTCTGATGCACTGTCATCCTCACATCATCCCAGAGACCAACTTTTACAAATGGGTAAACTGGCCAAAAACATGCAAAACTAGTTGTGAATCACCTCCAACACTAAGAAATTTAAAAAAAAAAAAAAGAGAGAGAGTGAGAGCTGATCAAGAGTCTGGAGAATGTAAACACAAGATCCAGCTTCAGTCAAAGTTTCCCACTGGTGGGGTCCACAGACTCCAGCCAGTGCTCAGGACTTCTAGCTTGCTGCCACACACTCCCACCAGCTCTGGAGCCAAGAACACTGTGGCATGGTTCCCCACAGATGATGTGCATCACTCGCCACAGCTTCAGAGACCACCAATTTTCCAAGAAGCAACAGGCACCTAAGCTCTGGCAACGTTCCTGGTTAGCACTACACAACAACCTGTGAGCCAGCGCACGGCTTGAGCCATTGCTACATCAGCAAGAACAGCTCAAGTTTTTCCACTCACACAGAGAAGCAAGGCTTTTTTCTGCAGGTGAAGCTGCTTGCCCCTAACCACGCCAGGAGCTGGCTGCACAGACCATGTCACCACGCCGGGCTGCAGAAGGTATCGCTGACAGCGGCGCTCCCCACATGCTCCCAGCCTCTCCTCAACTGCCTCACGCACCCGGTGGGGCTTCCGGTGCGGGAACGGACCCCTGCGGGCTGGAGATGCCCTACCCGAGACACGGGTACCCCGCTCACTGCCTCGGCGGGGCAGGCCACCCCGACAGCCGCGCCCAGGCCCGGCGCAGCGCACGGCGCCCCCCACCCGGCGCAGGGCCGGGGCGCAGGGCCGGGCAGACACCGGCTGCGGGGGCCGCCGGCAAGGGCGAAGCAGCCCCGGACCCCACGTCCACGTGCGTGGGGCCCAGCCGCGCTCCGCACCGCACTGCCGTGACTGGAAGCCTCAAGGCAACAGCCCGGGCCCCCCAACCCGGCAGAGGTGCGGGAAGGGCCGCACGCTGGTCCCCGCCCCGGGCAGCCCCCCTCGCCCGCTCGCCCCCCGGCCGGCCCCGCGGACGCACCCCGACGGCGCGGGCGATGCTGCCGTACTGTGCGAGGAGGCGGCGGTAGTGGCGGTGGCAGGCCTGGCAGAGCCGCACCGGGCGGGCGCGGCGGCCCAGGCAGCCCGTCAGCGCCGCGCTGCCCTCCGCGAAGGCGGCGAGAAGGCGGCGGCACTCGGGCTCCAGCTCGGGCAGGTCGCCGGGCAGCCCGGCGCCCCACAGCTCCTCCGCCAGCTCCTCCGCCTCACCCAGCGCCTCCAGCGCCAGGGGCCGGCGCGCCTTCCCGGCGGCGGGGCCGAGGGCGAGAGCCAGGGCGAGCAGCAGCGGCAGCAGCAGGCACGGCTGCGGCGCCATGGCGGCCGCGCCGAGGAACCGGAAGCGCAGCGCCGGCAAACAACCCGCCTCCGCCGCGGGACGCCGCCGCTCATTGGCTGCGGTTGGGAGGGGCGGGGCGAGAGGCGGGGATGGGGCGGGGCGTCTTTCCGGGGCGCGGCGGTGGGGTCTGCCGGTCCCGGCGCGGGCAGGGGCTGACCGCCCGGGGGGTGCCCGGACCGCCCGAGGGGTGCCCGGACCGGGAGCGCGGTTTCTGTGCCGTGCATTTCAGCCAGGTAACATTCTTTTAATCTGAAAAGGGGATTTGAAAGTATCGGCCGTGTGGGAAGTGACTTTCAAATGTACTGAAAATACAGCAACTATTAGGAAAAAATCCTCAAACCGGAGGCCGAGTGGATGAGGGAGGAACAAGCCGCGTATTTCTGCAGGCAAAGTGTTTCCCATGTTTTGTCTCAAGCCGGACACCTTTGCTGGTACCTGGCCCCCAACTTTCCCGTGGCTGCCTCCGAACAGAACTGCGGTCACCAAAGGAAAACTCTGCCCAGAGCAGGAGCGAGCGCAGCAGCGGGTAACCCCGCTCCCGGGGCTGTAGTGCCAGGCTGCCTGGTAAACTCCTCTGTCTGGCAGGACCTTGACCCCGTCCGTGCCTGTCCATGCCTGTCCCACCTGGATAAAGCCCTTCCCAGCCATTCCGGTGGGATTTTGACCGAGTCTGGGTTTGTTGGTGCTCTGGCCAGACACACATCCGAGAGGCAGAGCAGAGCCCTGCAACTCCAGACCGTGGTGCCTTTGGGAAGAACAGAGCCGAGCAGGATGCCTCACCATCCGTTGCGTGCGGCTGGTTCGGTTCTGCACACTTGGCACCGGTGACAGGAGGCAGCGCTGGC
Source organism: Falco peregrinus (assembly GCF_023634155.1). Taxonomy (NCBI): domain Eukaryota; kingdom Metazoa; phylum Chordata; class Aves; order Falconiformes; family Falconidae; genus Falco; species Falco peregrinus. Next base: position 25,389,441 of record NC_073727.1, read on the forward strand.
TGGCAGTGGCCTGATGGTTGTGGCAGCTGCTGGGAGTTCAGTGCTGCTTGAACTGTTTCCCTGTGCACGCAGCCGTGCCCAGCTCCGCCGGCTCCCTGTCACCTGGCCCACCTGGCCTGAGCTTGTGCCAGCCAGCCGTGCAGTAAATGTCACAGGGTGGAAATGTCCAGGATGGATTTGTGCAGTCAGGTGACAGCACATCAGTAAAGGTGATGATAAAGGTGCATCAGGCAGGCAAAGAGCACCTGACAGAGACCGTCTGGCTTCTCTGAGTGGGCTGAACACCACAGCTCGGAAGAAATGGCTTTCAAAACAATGAAGGAAACCAAATGAAAACCATGACACAGACATGACAAAGACAAGACAGAGTGTGGCCGAAAATGTACCAGATTGCCTGTAGCTGCAAACCGATTGGGGTGAGGGCCCTCGTTTGGGTGCCGGAGCATCCCGGCACCGTGCTGCCCAGGCTCTCATCGCCCCGCCGGGGTCTGGCCAAGGCCAGGCGCTGCTGCTTTGAGTCACCGCGTTCGGGAACCTGAAGCTGCTTAGCGGGACGCACGTGGCTGGGGTGGCCCCAGGGCTGGACGGTGGCCCCCCGTGCTCAGTTCCGTAGCCGGGGTGCAGCTGGGCGCCGGGAAGCTTTGGGGCCGCGGCGCTGCCTGCACCGAGCCGGCGGCCTCAGCCCTGAGACGGGGAGAAGGGCCGCTGGCCTCCCCTAAGCGACCCTCGGCCCAGCCGGCGGCCATAGAGCCTCGCTGGCCCGTGGCAGGGGACGGGGTGGCCCCGCACCGCGACACCCCGGGCAGCCCCGGCCGGGCGGGCAGGAGCGCGGGCGGGACGGGGCGGGGCGCCTGCCTCCCGCAGCCCCCAGGAGGGGGCAGCAGCGCTCCCGCGCAGCGCCCCACCGAGGGGTGGGGGGAGGGGGGGGCTGGGATGGGCCCTCGGCGTGTCCCGCACCTGCGTCCCTGGGCGGCGATGGAAACGGCGGCACGGACCAGCCGCTCGCCATCCTCACTGGGGGTCTCCCTCCCCTGGGCCTGCGCCGGCACCGGCGGGGACCGGCGGGGGGGCAGAGCGGGCAAGGGGGGGCGTTTTGCCGCGTCTTGGGAGTTAAACACTCTCCTGCGAGAGAATGTGTTCTTCCGAACAGTGAAAAACAGGGCGGGGGGGGGAGGAGGATATAAGAAGAGGGGAAAGGGAAAGGAAAAAAATAATAAAAAAAAAAGGGGGAAAGAGGAAAAAGGGGGGGGGGAAGGAAAAAAGAATAAAAACTTTAAGAGTTTCAGATTATACCTCTGAGGCATAATTGGGATATAAACATTTCTGGCATTAATAAATGTGTTGCTGCACGCCTGTAAGGAAGATGTCTGGTCATTAAGTACTTATTTTTTTCAATAATAAACAGCACATTACAAAGCGAAATTAGAAAGTCACTAACTTTTTCATCTGTGGTTCAGAAGCAGGGCTTGAAGAAGGCATGGGCCTCTTCTCGGGTAATAGATGAGTTTTGTTACCAGGCTGAAATCAGCACTTACCCTAACTGACAATTCGGCTGTCAAGCAAACTTGGTTACTTTTCTTACCCAAGCGGTGCCGTTGCCTGTCTGCTCAGCCCCCTCAAAGGGGCTGTTATGGCTAAAACAAGCAGGATTTGGCCTTGGCCACATATCTCAGAAATAACTCTAAGAATTTCAGATGGCTTGTGTTGTTATATAGTCCCGATTATTCTCGAAAACACATCCAAATATTTCAACGCCTGCCCTGACTACAGGAGAAAGTGTGTTTCATTCAGCAGAAGGAAGAGTCTTACCTGAACAGTTTAGAAACAGAACACAGCAAATGAATATCCATTTCCTATGCCATCTTGCTGGATCTGTGGAGACAGCAGCGTGAACCAGGGAAAACGAGCAGTTTGAAGCTGTGAAGCTGGTTGCCTTCAGTGCTCTTTCTCCTCATTTATGCCTCTGTGAGCTGAGAACCGAACCCCTTTTTCACGTTTTCTTGTTGTCTTTGAAGAAAGATGGCTTGGATAAAGCCTTCTAACAAAAGGGCTGGAAAAGGAGGGACAGGCCATAAATGTCAAGGCAATGCCAGAAAATTAGTTGATATTCTGAATGTAAGGAATAAAGAGGGAAAGGAGTCAGGGATGACTGGGAGGCTGGGTGCCTGGGGAGCAGGACAGTCTCAGGAAGGGATATTGGGGCAGGCAGTGCTCAGAGGGCAGGAAGAAAAGGGAGAAGGGGCTCTGCCTCCTGACCTGAAACTGCTGCCCAGGAGACAGACATCGTCAGGACAGGGGCCAGCAAGAGCAAGGAGGTGTGAGGGCTGTCCACTGATAGCTGTCTCCGGAGCTGTGGAAATGGAAACCTTCCTTTTTTAATCTTGACTAGTTTCATTGCAGAGATGGCAAAGCTCGTCATGAGCAAAGAAAGGATCAGCATATTATGTCCTTCTTGCACAACCATCCCCTGCCTATGGAAAGCTTTTCTCCCCCATCCCCGTTACAGTCTTGTGGGTCCCTGTTTATTCATAGGGCCAATGTTGGCTCCTTCATGTGCTGGTGGTGACTGATGTTGAAGCCTGACAGCAGGTCACCCAATTCAATGACTGTTTTCCAGACTCCACAGAGCATCAGAAAGTGGTCCAGAAGGCCATTGCATATAAGTGATTAACTAAGGGCAAGCACAGATCCCCATCACACCCAAGAAAATGCACTTGTGAGGAAATAAATATGCTAAATAAACTATCGGCATGTTGAGGCATTTTTGGTCAGTTGCAAGTGAAAATCCTCCCAGCAATACTGGTCTGAGATAATTCTTATTTTCAAAAGATTATGTGAGCTTCATTTAAAAGCTATCAAGAGACACTTGTCTAGTTGCACAAGTTTTCTGACAAGCCTGAGGTACCGTGCCTCTTAGCACTGTCCTGTTGAAGCACTGTTTGTCTATGTGCATAGCAAAGAATACGAAAGCCTTTTCACTCAGGGAAAGAAGTCAGAGTCACATCTGCACTAAACTACAAAGAACGAAAAAACAAGAAGTAAAAAAAAAAAAAAAAAGTAGTTGATTTACAATCATTTCAGTCTTTAGTTCAGAAGAATCCCGAAATTTATCAGTGGCTTTGCAAACAAGATGCCAAATCTTGTCCTTCAGCCTCAAGCACTTGGGAGCAATGACATTGCATCAGCTACTTGGGAATCAAGGAATGTCAGACACTTGAAATGTGAAGACACACTCAGGAACATCATTCTCTGGGTGACTACAAGAGACTGCTACCACCAACTAAAACTTCAGGACTTTCAAACTTACAGAAAAGGCGTGTCAGTGCCTCATACAGAATGCTTTTTTAGGAACACTCTGCAAATTCAGGGTATATTCCCTGAACTGCCAAATGAAATGAGGAAGTATTAATAGCATATAAATTTTCTGAAGAGCTGTTGACTAGACTGCTGTGCTTGACTGGGCCAACTCGACCAGAATCTGCAACCTGTTTGTCTTGTTCAGTTATATAGCAAATCGTGAAGCAGATGATTTTCTCACCTAATCCAAACCACCACATTCTCACCACACAATCATGAACCTCGTTCATGTCAGAGTAAGGTGTAATCAGTTAGATGCCACCTAGTACATCCAACTCCTCCTTATAGTTAGCTGGTTCATTTGTGGAGAGGCTGAACATCCGCTAAATCCTCAAGGGATCGGAGGTTACTGTTCTGACCACCACTGCCCACAGACCTGGACACATCTGCATTTTTCCATAGCCACCCGCTCCTGCAGCTTACAGCTGTTGTAGCCACTGGTGGATACTCAGGCTACCTTCAGCCAGAACAAGCTGGGTGGAGGAATCCTGGACACTGTCCTGTCCCTGGGGCTAAGGTATCAGAAGGCACTGAAGTGACCTGTGATGGTGAGCCAGAAAGCCAGCAATAATTTTCCCATTTCCAAACAGATATAGAGAGAACACCAAGACACACCATCCATCAGCTAACCTTCTTCCCTATTTAGCACCATCACACTCCTGAAGAGGGAAAACAACCCCACATCTTCATATGAAGACTTTTATTTTCTGTAAGCATATGTAATAGCTTGAGAAATCATAGATAGCACCATAGGATCTTTGCTTAGGCCTTACATATTTGCATATAATATCTCTATGAATCCAATGCACAGAGACATGTCATTTCTATGCACCTGTCAGAATTTTTGCTCAGGAAAGGGGAAAAAAAAGTACATTATCTTTTAAGAATCATGACTAGAAAACAATTAATTGTCAGTAGGCAATCACACCAGTCTGACAAGATCCAGTTTGAAATAAGTTTATGGGATTTTTGTTGTAGTAGTTGTTGTTGTTCTCAGGATGCTGCACTTGAGCAACTGAATGATATCACATTTAAGGCCCTGGGTGGCATGCCATTTCCTTATTCATATGTGTCTAATTAAGTCTTAATTGTGCCATTCGTTATGAAATGAAAGAAGAGCTGTTAGACTGCATATCTTTTATGACAGTAAAACAGGATGACACTAATGGAATAGCTAATGTCTAGAAAAAGAACGAACATATGCAGGGGACTTTCGAAGATAATGACGTTTAAAACACAGCAGAAACATTAGAAGCAGCATAATAGTGAAATTACCACAAATAACTTCTTGATTAACACTAGTATGAAAGGTACATTCTTTTTATAGTTCACTGAAGTGTGGATGACTGTCCATGCTCAGAAATACCCAGCGAGCCACATTCTGCTTTTAGTTACCCTGGTGTCAGTGTGGTATTGTCTCACTGTCCTTTTCATAAGGAAGCAACTCAAAACTGTTCTTCACTTTTGCAGATTGTTTCTTGCTGCTTATATATCTCCATTGAATTTCACCAAGTTCCCAAAGCACAGGCTAAAACATGGCTCATAAGGGAAGAGAATGGCCAGGCTTCAGTAGACCTTGGCTCTGCTTGTGCACCCGTCAAGTTTCATTCCTTGTATTGCAGCCCCCCAGGACAGGTCAGTGGAGGACACCCCCCAGCACTCCCGCAGAAGCAGGAGTCCTTCCCTCCTGCACACACATGGGACTGAAGCAATGGTGCAGAAGCTGTTGTGGACATCTGGACTAATCACCTGAGCTAAGGGAGAACATTTTCACAGGTGTCTCCACTTCAAACGTGTCTGTCATGGTGAGTTCTTTGCTTTGCATCTCCTCTTTGCATTGTACTTCCTTCTACCCTTGGCATTAGAAGAGGATCTAGGGGAGGTTTAGATCGGATATTAAGAAAAATTTCTTCACTGAAAGGGTGGTTAAGCATTGGAACAGGCTGCCCAGGGAAGTGGTGGAATCACCATCCCTGGTATTTAAAAAATGCGTAGATGCAGTGCTTAGGGACATTATTTAGTGATGGACTTGGCAGTGCTGGGTTAGCGGTTGGATTTAATAATCTCAAAGGTCTTTTCCAGACCAAATGATTCTATGATTCTGTGATCTATTTACTAATATAATCCCCTAGTAAAAGGTTTTACTTTCCTCTCTGGATAGAGGATCACAGAAAGATGAACCGTAACAGAAGATAACATAAACATGAGAGGTTATTTCAGTAAAGGTATCAAAATGTAAGGACTGATCATCCTACAGTTGCAATCTCACCTGAAGCGTGCCCCGTTTATGTTGGTTCTAGAAGAACAAAAAAAAAGAGTCTTTGGCACAATTTCAGGTTATTATTACAGCAAGCTGCCTGCTGGTGAGGAGGCAGCAGAGACACAGCTGGAGGGGAGAGCGTGGGGGGGCAGTGAATGAAGTCCACCATGGCTGCTTCCCACCCAGCCTCAGCCAGCCGCAGCCACCGCACCACAAAATAGGCTGGGGGCTCTGAGCTGGTGGGAGCTGCAAGGGACTTGGGAAGAACCAAGTGTTGCTACCACTTGGGGTATGTCACCAGCGTTGGTCCATTACGGTTTTCACAAAGGGCCAAACTTCATCTGTGAATCTGCAAGTCCACTCAGCGGAGTTCACCGAGGTTGCGGGCATGCAAGAAAGAGCATGCTCTGGTAAAGAGGCTATAAACATACTTTTGAGTACCAGATGGCTTTCCTTCTGCTAGCAGGAGCCAGCAGGCACTTCCAAAAGGCTACAGGCAGTTGAAGACCTTGATGAAATTTTGTGAACAGTTGTTGTCACCCTCGCAGCACTCATTGCCATGTTTCAGTCCCAGCCCGCTGCTGTGAACTGAAAGTCACTTCCCCTCCTCCAGGGGTTCACATGGAATTTATAAATGCCCTCACATGAACAAATAGTATCTCAGATGTAAATATCACATGATATGCATCTTATACTGCTGGGATGATATTTATCGATTTTTTATTCTCAATAGCTTCTTTTCCAAGTTCTTTATTCCATTTAGAGTGTTTTCATTTTAAAAAAACATTAGTTCCACCTGTCCCCTCAAAAAAGCCTCCAACCAACAGCAACAGACACCTCACACCCAACCCATTCCCAGTCTTAAAACTGATCTGACACCGTGTACTTGATTTTTCTCTGCTGGCAGGAATCGTACAAGCCTACCTGCAGAGCCAGTGCAGGCAGCCTAGCCATCCCGGCCACAGCACGCCCCTGAAATCTCCAGCTGGCAGGATTTAGCCCTATTCCGTATGCCAGGGACAGTTGCTCTGGCTTCTTCCAGGGATGACGGACCCCAAGCAAATCATCGAGAAAGGAAAGTTTCAGCAGCAAGAGGAGAGGTCAGGCTGTGGGAGCCTAGAAAAGAATAAATTGTGATTTTCTGCTCCTCATAGACTGTATTAAATGAAGTGTTTGAAAGAGAGGAGTTACTCATTCAACACGAACCTGTAAGTAACGGGCTTGTGAATGTCTTGGACTTGAACTGATGTCCCACCATCCACCGTCTATTCCGAGCCTGTGTATCTTTGTCCACAAATGATAAAAAAATAAGGAACAGCTGATCCCGGGAATTTCCCACGGGGTTTTCAACACCTTTGCTCCTGGTGAACGACAGGGCCGGGGATGACTGGCGAGTCCCCAGCACCGGCTGGGGCCAGCCCCTGCTTTCCATGAGCTCCATCTGACAGCTGGACACGGGCCGTAGGACCCTCCGTCCCCAGAGCCGGGGCGCCGGGTCGGGGGCACCGGGTCGGGGGCACCGGGCCGGGGGGCAGGCTGCGGCGGGGGGAGGGGGTAGGTGAGCGCCCAGACGGGCGGACAGGCTCCAGGTGCGCCCTTCCCCTCGCTCACGGCTCCGTCTGGGCGAGGACAGCGCCTGGGGCAGACCCCCGGGGCTCACTCCCCGCAGACCCCCGGAGAGCTGCCGTGATTTATTTTTCCCTCGGAGCGCGGAAACCGGGAGACCAGATTCTGGGGCTCGTTGGGGTTTTTCCTAGTCAGGTATCCCCCTCCTCACCACCAGCCCTGACCTTGCCGCAGGGGAGGCTCAAGCGGCTCAGAGAAGGAACGGACGAGAGCCGCTGAAGCCAGCCCGGCGCACACCCGCGGAGCCCCCCGCAGGCCGGTGGGGACCCCCGGGCACCCCGCGCACGGGCCCGGGGTCGCTGCCGCAGTCGCAGGTGAAGCCGGCGCCGAGGGAGCGGGGCCGGGGCGCAGGGGCCGGTAGCAACCTGTTGGCACCGCTGGCTGCCCAGGAGCCTCCCCGGGCCTGGGAGACGGCTTTCCACCCCCCGAAACGTAACCCAAAGCCACTACTTTCTCCTGGGCAGGGCAGGGGCTCGGTGCCGTGCAGGGGGTCCTGGATGTACCAGGCTGTCCTGCGCCCCTTGGGGAGTGGGGCTTGGGGGTGCCGGGGGTCTGAGAGCCGGCCACAGGCCGGGTGTTTTTGCACGGAGAGGGGGCTGTTCTGAGGAGCGGCCGCGCTTGCAGCCCCGGCGGTGGCTTTGGAAGCGGGTGCCGGCCGCCCCCCCCGGCTCCCCCGGCCCTGCCGCCCCCGGCCCGGCCCGGCCCGCCGCCGGGGTCGCCTCCCCTGCCCGGGGCCGCGCTGGGACTCGGCTTTTTGTTATTTTCACGGAGCAGATATTAATTAAAAGAAATACATGATTAAAAAGTAATGAGTTGAATAAAAATTATCTCCGCTCATTTTCTGATTATGTTAATTGTTAAAAACCCTTCAATCACGCTGTTGCAGTCAATGGGTTTTAATGTGAAATTAGTGGGCTCTTGATAACTTACAGTCCAGAATAATCCTGGAGGTTTAGTCATCATTCCTAATAACGAGATGTTACTGAGAACAGAGATTTTACATGATTTTGCTACATTCAGCCCTTCCCCCATGAAAGGGTCTGCCTTTGTGGCACACAACTTCAATTTTCATGCCTGCGACTACTTTGTTAGTCGTACCCTGTATACTGCTCCATTATAGGCCAATTACATATTTTATGTGTCTGTGTGTCGGCTGAATATTAAAAAAGACGCCTGCCCGTTGTAAAGGTAAAAAACCAATTTTGTCCATCATGACTTTCTATTTTTATTTTCCCCGTCTAACTCATCTTGAATCTTGCGACTGTTTCTCTGCTCTGATTTAATTTAGGTCCCTAAGCACAGGTTTACGCTGAAAGTATGAAAAGTAATTAAACGGCTAGGAAAAAAAATGTATATTTGCTGCAGGAGTTGGTATGCTTAAAGACTACGGCGAGGAAATAAATATGGAGAATTTCTCCGATAGGTGATCGCAAAGAGCCGGGGTTTGAAACAACTTCAGCCCCGCGGTTCGGAAGCGCTGTGCAATTCTCCTCTCATAGAGGAAAGAAATGACGGCCCCAGACCCCTCTCATCTTAGCCAACGTGTTTCTTCCCTAGAAATTCGTTTGAGAGGTGTCATTTTCATGCAGATAACTAAAGGTATCCTTTTCTGTTCGACAGCCTTGAAAATTTGCATCTAAAAACCGCTCCTCGCACCCACCTAACAATTTAGCTGAAATTTCGAACCCTGGCAGCGAACCGGCTCCTGGCTGGAAGGGAAGGAGCGGGGCGGCACGGAGGAGCGGCTGCGGGGGAGCGAGCGGCGCTGCCAGCCCGGGATGTGCCCGAATTCCTTCGCAGGGGCTGTCCCCGCCGCGGCCAGGAGCCCCCGGGCCGCCGGCGAGCGGGCGGGGGGCGGCCGGGACCCACGGCAGCGCCCGGCCCGCGGAGTCCCGCTCCCCGAGGTTACGGGCTCGGGGGGGGGGGGGTGGGGGGGGGAGAGAAAAGAAAAGGGGGGGAAAAGGCAGCGGGAAAATTGGAGCTCCCTGCTTGTACGTGTGTGTGTGCGCGCATACCCACGTATTCCTTCCCCCCCGAGACAAAGTGCTGGTGCTGTGCATCTCCCTGTCACCGCAAGGATATCTAATTACTGCTGACAGATAAGAAAAGACGTTTTCGTGCGGACCGAGGGGGCTGGAGCGGGGGCGGCGGAGTGCGGGGCGCATTCCCGGACAGCCCTGCATAGAGCAGGCTGCGAAAAAGTCTCCGCCATGGCGACTTGGGCTGCTGCTAGTTTAATGTTGACCCTCTACCACCGCCGGCGGGGCGCGGGTGTCTGCTGGCCTTGCGAGGGGGCAGGGGGTGTCAGGCTGCCTCCTGCGCCCCTGCTTCTGGCACCTTTGGGGTGGGGGGAGGCCGGCCAGGATCGGGCCCTTTGGGTGCTTCCCCCACAGGGAGCGGCGGGCCAGGGGCAGCACCCCCGTTTCCCGCCGGTGCCTGCCTCCCGCCCCGGGCAGCTCCCGGGGGCGCCGGGCCTCGGGGAGGAGGGGGAAGGTTATGTCCTAATTTGTTGTGAAGGGGAAGTGCTTGGGAGGGTTGTGGTTTGGTTTGTTGTCTTTTTTTTACAAAAAACCTCGAGCTTCTCGTAAAAAAGAGCCATTTGTTTACAAAGCCCCACTGCCCCCGTCTGAGCCCACCCCCGGCAGAGCCCCCGAAAGGGGGGGGGGGGGGGGCATCCCTGCATCCCTCCGTGCCGGGCCCCCTCGCTGGTTCATTTCCCTATTTGCATCCGCTGTTAGCTGAAGATCATTTTAATAAAAAACAATGAAAGGGGAGCGCATCTAGAGGGCTTGTCGGCAGCATTCAAAAGCCAATAGAGTTTATAATTCTACTCTATCATTCCTTATTGATTAGAGTAATCAAGATAAAAAGCTAGCCGGGCTCCGAGAAGTTCAGCGGCATATCATTAAAGATAAGAGTCAGTTAATTCTGGCGCAGGGGTAATGGTGCCGGCGATGAAGAGTTCATTTGCATGAGATGCTGAGCCCCGTAACAAGAGGACAAAAATCACTAATTAGGACTGCAGAGTGTCTCGAGTTCTTCAAGCACCCTTTCGAGATGAGGGATGATGCAAAGAGAATGCACTTTCATGTAAACCCCCTGGCAGGACACCGCGCCCGGGGTGCTGCTCCCCGGCAGGGATCGCGGAGCGGGGCCGGGCCGGGTCCCGGTGTGTGCGGCCGCCGCCGCCCCGAGCCTGCGGGACGCCGCCTGCCCCGAGCAGCCCGGGCACCCGGGGGAAGCGCGGCCGCAGCCGCCTCCGGGCTTGGCCTGAAATCTGCGGCGTGGGGGGACACGGCAAGAAGCAAAAAAGATGGAAACACACCCCATAACTTTGCTCAAAGGTTTATTCGTGTTTTTTTAAAAACAATTGAGTGAACAACAAGCCTTATACCAACGAAAAATAAAAAAGCCTGCACTAAGGTGCTCGTGAGCCTGCGGGCAGCTACGAGTTGCTAGAAACCAGGGAAAGCGTTTCGCGGCAGCCCGCGAGCAGAGCCGCACCTCTGCGGACAGCGGGAAGAGCCCGCAGCCCCCACCGCCCGGGACGGCCGCGGGAGCCCGGGGGTCGCGCCTGGGCTTGGGACCCGCCACTCCCTCCCGGGCACCGGGACACCTCCTTCCCCACGGAGCACGTGGGGGGCCGGCGCCCTCTCCTTTCACCGTGGCTACTGCCTTCTCTCTCGTCCCCCTCTCTTGTCTCGCCCCCTCTACAGCCGCGCAGACAGACCCAAAGCCGAGCAAAGCCCCTCGGCTTCTGGCAGCCCTTCCGGGGAGGAAGGACACCCATGGGGCTTTCGGGAAGCTCCCCGCAAAAGCCGGGGGCCGCAGCGGCGGGCTGGTAGCTATAAAGTTGTTTACTTGCCCGAAAGGCATCAGCCGCGGGAGGCTTGGCAGCTGGCTATTAGCGCTAACTTTGCCCCTCGCTTGGCCGGGGAGCAAAGGATTCACGGCCTTCTTTTGGCTAATCGTAGGTGTCAGCGTGGAAAGCGGCAATGTCTGCCGCTTCTCAAAAGTCTCGCTGTCTCCGTGGCCCCCCAGCAGCCCCCCGCCAGCACCGCCGCTGCTCGCCGCCGCGTTCGCACCTCTCCGCCCACACGTGGCCCGGCTCACCCGCCCCCGCCGCGCGCACGGCCCACGCCCACGCGCTCGCGCCTGAGTGCCCCCCCCTCCGCTTCTTGCACACCGCACTCGCCCGCAGGCGCGCACGCGGGCGTTGGTGCCCCGGGCGCGCGAGTTCTTCGCGTGGGCCGAGCCCCTCCGCACGCCCCTTCTTGCACACGTGCACCCCCCCCGGCACACCCGCACCCCCCGGCGGCTCTCACCTGCTCACACGCCCGCAGGCAGCAGGCGGGCAGCAGGCAGACCCCCGCCCCGCAAACGCCCCCCCCCCCCCCCCCGCCCCGCACACCCCCCGCCCCGGGCGCGGGGCCGCTGCGGAGGAGGTGGCGGCTCCTCCCGCCTCGCCGCCCCGGTCCCCGGCGCTTTGGACTTTTGTCTGGCTATGTGGCTGAGGGCTCCTTTCCCCTTGTTCTTCCCATAGAGAATAAAGTCAGTCTGTATTTAATGGTTATGGCGGATGTGAGGAGGATTTGGCAAATGAAGAGGCCTTTTGCTCTAAAATATTGTTCCTTACGTCGTGTGAGTCTACCAACCCACCACGACCCCATATTCTTCTCCGGGTGTCTGACTCGAATGACAAACGAGCTGATTTTTTCAGTACATCGCTGGGAAATGTAGTGAGTGATAATAGAGATTTCTCTTTCATTTTTTACGCTTGACTTGGTTATTGTTGCTTTTCTTTTCCCGTGATTCCTTCTGAGGATTAGCTCTGACTTCCCCACTATTGGCGGTCAAAGTGGCCCAAACTCTGGATGACAATTGATGGGGATCAGGGGATTGCCCATTCTGTGCCTGTAAGAACTGATTTGTGCCAGAGAAACTCATCAAGTATAGGCGAAGAATAAAAAGCATTTGGGGGTAAATGTATTCATTGAGAAGGGTTCTTCCAAATTGCTTCTAAGTTTTCTTAATGAAAAGTAACGCTTGCAGCAATCAACGGCTTTTTGACGGATTACAAACCTGGGTAGGACTATGGGGCTGCATTTAAAAGTGCCCCAGCCTTAGCATGGGGGCAACTTGCTCACAAAAGTGTAGGAACGAGGGTCAGGCCGCAAAATACAAAGCGGAGGTTTGATGCGTGTAGGAGTAATGAAAGGTGCATTAATTTATTAACATGGTGCGCGCAGGAAAAGTGAAAGAACAGCCCGGTGTAAGAAGAATCATTAACTCTCTACCCCAGGGACCCACCCAAGGCTTGCCATTTACATCAAAATAGTTATTGTATCTTTAGAGAGAGAGAAAAATCCCGCAGCAGCAACAGTCCGTGTTAGAGGTGGAGGACAGGAGAAAAGCGAAGAAAAGTGAAGAAAAGCGAAGAAAAGAAAAAAGAAAAGAAAAGAGAAGAAAAGCGAAGAAAAGAAAAGAAAAAAGAAAAGAGAAGAAAAGAGAAGAAAAGAGAAGAAAAGACGAAAAGAGAATAAAAGAAAAAAGAAAAGAAAAAAGAGAAAAGAGAAGAAAAGAGAAGAAAAGAAAAGAGAAAAGAAAAGAGAAGAAAAGAAAAGAAAAAAGAAAAGAGAAGAAAAGAAGAAAAGAGAAGAAAAGAAAAAAGAAAAGAGAAGAAAAGAAGAAAAGAGAAGAAAAGAAAAAAGAAAAGAGAAGAAAAGAAGAAAAGAGAAGAAAAGAAAAAAGAGAAGAGAAGAAAAGAGAAGAGAAGAGAAGAGAAGAAAAGAGAGGAAAAGAGGAGAAAAGAAAAGAAGAAAAGGGAGGAGAAGAGAGGGGAAGGGAAGGGAAGGGAAGGGAAGGGAAGGGAAGGGAAGGGAAGGGAAGGGAAGGGAAGGGAAGGGAAGGGAAGGGAGGTCTCAGCGGAGGTACAGGGCCGGAGGGAAGGTGCAGGGGCGCAGCGGCCCGGCCCCAGTCCCAGGCCCGGCCCTGGCCCGGGTCCCGCCGAGCCCCTTCGCCCCCGCTGTCGCCGGTGTCCCCGGGCGGTCTGCGGTGCGGGCTGTGCGGGGTCCGGTCCCGCCGTGGAGCACGGGGCAGCGCCGAGCAGCGGGACCCGGCATTCTCGCCTCTCCGCGCCCCCCCCGTCCCCGTCTCCGTCCCCGTCTCCGTCCCCGTCTCCGTCCCCGTCTCCGTCCCCCACCCCCCGTCCCCCCCCGTCCCCTCCGTGTGGCTTCGGGCGTTTAAACATCGATTTTGTTAATTAGTCTAATCATTAAGGGCCGAAGAGAGCGGCCTGGGGAGGGGGCCGGGCGGGAGGCGGCATTCAGCGGGGAGGGAAGGCTTTGTCCCGGGCTGCGTTAGCGCTCCGCCGGCCCGGGCTGCGCTGCATTTCGCTTTTCGTGGGGCTTTTTTTCTTTTTTTCTCTCGTATTTTTCTGAAGCGGTCGAAGGACACAATGAGAACGGCCCCGAAATGAAAAGGGTTAGACCGGGAAGGACAGCCGGGAGGAATCTCCAGTCCTTCCCCGCCTTCCCTGCAAACCCAAAAGGCCGGAATATTAACTTTTTTCCCCTGCATCTTGTCAATGCTATCATGGCTTTGATGGGAGGGTCTTCAAGGTGGCACATTTCTGAACTTAACCCCTTTTCAAACTAACTCTCTACCTCCCTTGTTAGTGCCCAGCTCTGAACTTCTGAAGAGTATTTTTGTGTGAGTCAGGGTTCATTCACTCGGGGGCTTTTGTAGGACTTTCTTCCTTTCAGCCCTCAGTGTGTTACACCAATTAAAGGACGACGTGCTGTAAATGTAATGGGCCGAGCAGTGATTGTTTTTGACAAGCAACAAAACACATAGATCCACCCCTTAGATTAGGCCGTTGAAGGAAGGTTCATGCCGGTCAGTTTTCTGAATAGTTCATGAACTGTAATTCTGAGGGCTTGTGTGAAAGAAAATGTCTCTCTCCCTTTCTCCCCACCCCCACCCCACCCCCCCAAAAAAAAAGAAAAAGAAAAAGAATAAAAAAAGAAGAAACACCAAACATCTAGGGGGAAGGGGATGGCTGGGAGGGTGAGGGGAGTTGGAGGGGAGCAGAGGTGGCTTTGTCTTGTCATTAAGAAAGAAAGAAATAAAGAAGCTAACAGTCAAGCCACTTTATGTCACTAAACATGTCAGCCTCCTTTGCAGAGATGCTCCTCTCCATACATCTTTATAGGCAGCCTTGAGCTAACTGCTGCCATCCACACAGGATTTTTGTCTAGCCCAGATCTCCCTTGTAGCTGGCCCAGAAGCCTTGGTAAATCTGACTTCATTTTAGAGGAAGAAACTGTGGATTACTGTTGAACTTTTGAGGAGCAGAAGGCAGAAGAAATATCATAGTGTCATATTGCAGGCCTAATCCTGTTCCTTTTCAGCTCAGTGGGGGAAAAAAGGGAGGGAAATCCTCTATAACCTGAACAGGAGCCGAGTCAAAGCGGTTTGGGAAATGGAAAATGATCCTTCCCCAAATGCCCAAGAGCCAAGGGTGTGCTGGGCTTGTCATTTATTTAAGTCAAAGCAACCTGGATATTCCCGGGGAAGGGGTAGGCACAGTTACAGGCTGTGGAAGGAGTGAGAAGAAAGAGATGGATGTTTCTTCTTGAAAAGAAGTGAGTTCCTTCAGCCTTTCCTACGGAGATTATCCTGGGCACATCGCATTCTCTTTAATCCCAGAGGCATCTGCAGTCGTGCAGCTGCGTGGGTACCACGTGCGGGTTTCTGAAGGGAACCACAATAGTGCAACTCTGTTGAGATGGGGTGGGAGCAGATATGGCACAGAAATGCCTTCAGAGCCCTTTGGGAGAGGGGTATGCCTTAGCATGCAACCCCAAAAGCCAGCCTGCAGGGTGATCTCTGGGAAAGAAGCTACCTCGGGACCTCTTGAAGAAATCTGGTGTGATCTGCTCTCTGCTTTTGCCTGGGAGTCATTTCACCCCTGAATTGATAAGTTAAATAAATAATAGGTCTTGCTTTCAGATGTGCTGTTTCGCTAGGCATTTTTTAGCAACTCCCAGGGTTTGCTAAATCCCTTTTAATTCCTGCAGGGCCTCAGCAAACCCCGATGACACTTGTGGAAACGATGGGGCTAGGTCCCTCTCAAAGATCCAGAATTAATGCTGTGCAATAACCAGATCACAGCCGTCTGGGCCTAGCAGCCCAGCAGCAGCGCGTAGCAAATTTTTCTAACTCTTCTTCCCTTTGGTTCAATACAATGGGACCTAATTCCTGCAACACTTTTTTTGGATGCGGCAACTCGTTTACACTGGTAATAAGCGTACTGTATGCGCTGTAAAATTTGTACTTGTTACTGCAGGAGATTAATGAATATGTGAATCACAGCTGAGGGGTTTAACTCTCATTGACTTCATTATGCAGAAGGTATCAGGAAACAAAAAGACACGTGTGCTAACTCGTAAACAGAAGTACATCGCTAATTCCAGTCTGCAGGCCCTCCTAGAGCAGAGTTTACATCTGCTCCCCCAAAAAGGACTGTGTGCCACTCATGCTGGCACACAGACTACAGTCATTTGAGGCCACAAATGCCGTGGGAGACAAGGACACTGCGTGGACAATGGGCAGATATCAAAGGGGAGCTGTCTGACCCGGGGGTGTGAAATCTGCTCCTGAGGGAGGCAGGTCAGGACAAGGTGCAGACCAGTGAGGACCGAGAGATGCTGCACGCTGTGTGCCCTTGCAAAGGATAAGATCACCATCTGATTCTATATTTGATTAATAACAGTGCAAAATGCTGCAAAATATTATGGTACATACAGAAATATGTAAAAGAGCCCCCTCCTCTATTTCCCACCCTTCTCAGCAGCAGGGAGAGAAAGTTCCACCTGGTAAAATGAGGTGGAGGTATTTTCACAGAGATTTCCTGAAGAATTTCCTCTTTTTGTTCCTTTCCAACTAGGTCTTCCCGAACAACTTAGCCCAGGAAAGCTAAGGAAAATCTCTTTTTCAGGTTGGGAGAGAATATTCAAAACAGCCAAGTAAAACAAGTTATAAATTTGTAAACATTTCTGTCATGCAAACGGCCCATTCTGGTTGCACAGCAGTAGGGCAATTCTCATTTGGGAGAGAAAGCATAACCCACACAGGGGTTGCCAGTTGTACGTAATGTAGCCGTCCTAAGCCCGTGCCAAACAACCTTTCTACTATGCCAAACCATCCCAGATTTTGTGTAAATTTATTACACCAAGCACACAGCAGCTGTTTAATTGCAGAGAATTTAGGACAGGAAGTGAAGAATAAATCTGCATCCAATTGAATCCGCAGCATGTAATTATCTGGAGCACAAATGGGTAAATAACTAAAACTAATGTGTCTAGGAAAATAAAAGCACACATATAGACACATATTTGTGTGGGGAATGGAAGTGTGTTTCATTCAAGTAAAATGACTCACTCGCAGCGTTCCCTTGATCTGGCTCCAAGTGTTTGCAGCATGGCTTGCAATTCTTGCCTGAGGAGTGCTACATGACTTCAAAGCATGGTAACTTTTTTCCAGGTGTTACAGAGTATTTTACAGCAGTAGATCTCATGATCTGATGACTCAGAATAGTAGGCAGGAGAAAATTAGCCTGTAAATTCATTACAGAAATTAGCGGAGATTTGTGCTGCATCAGGCTGGCCGTACTCTCTTCCAAGGGATGTGGAGGAATGAGAAAAGGCACCCACTTTTACCAGTGAAGAAATGACTGTGTTTGTGACTTCCACAGAACCAAAGAAAATGAGGACTGAGAGGCATTCATTTTTATGTATCTCCTCTCAGACAGTATTTTTTACATTTTCCACAATTCTGAACTTTTCCCCAGGAGAACAGAGAAGGAGCATGGGTGTGCTTTCTCAGAATAGGTTTTAATTTTTGCCAATTGCTGTGAAAATTCATATTTGAAAATGGATGACTAAAAAAGCATACACTCAATGGAAGTGGACAGGCTGCAGTAAGCTGCCCCAAAAAAGTGTGGGGAGAGTGTTCTGGCTAGTAAATAGATGATTGGCAAGTAATGTAATCTCCTGGGGAGACGGTTTTCAGATTTCCTTCCCGAATAGATGTCGAAAGCACTGTCCTGCTTATCCAAGTTAATACGGTGTGAATACAGCACTGGGTAGCTGCATACAGCAGGATGGCTATAGTCTGAAAAATCTGTAACTGAGATTTACTCGTAAATGCGGTATCCAGAAAGAGTGCCTACTAATCCACTCCCTGCATTTTCCTTCTTCTCCTCTATGTAATTTTCCATGGCTTGCAACTATTTGGACACTCACATTAATGCTCTATACCCATTCGCAAAGCTATGAGCCACTTTTGCAGTCATCTTAACTCTCAGGGTTTCTCAAACAACCCACCGCAGGGTAAAAAAATACCTACTGATCTAATCGTACACATTCCTTTTGGTGGCAGAGTTTATTAGAGATTTTTTACTTATTTTTTTTAAATGGAGATTTTTTTTTAGATGAAGCAAACTGAGAGGATCAAAGCAATTTTTTCATTACTGGGTGGCTGAATGATGGTTAGTGAGACTAGAGGAGATTGACTGTTTTGTAGAGAGATTAGCAGAATTCACATCGCCGCTGAATGAAAGGTGGAGGAGGCAGAAACCCTAAACAAGTGATTTCAATTACTTCTGAAAGGAATAGGGTAAATGAGGATTCTCTTTTTGGGTTTGCTCCAGGAAATATTTCTGAAAAGTTTGTTGAAGAATACCAGTCATCCAAACCTTAATTTTGCTATTATGTAAAAACTCCTTGCTCCGTGGCAACTTGTGATTTGGAAATGCTTCCCTTGTTTTGTGTACACCGCTGGCATGTCACCTCTTCATTTAATTTCTCTCTCAAGTTACACCACCCAGTGCAACTTGTTTGCACATGTGGCAAGGGTTTCAAAAGGAATATAAACCTGATCCCAAGCCCACCGGAGTTAAAGAACAGATCCTCCTCAGCTTCCCTGGATAACAGCCCCAGAGGAGGGAGCGTTGAGCTGCCTTCGTGGGCTGCAGGCTCTGGGTGGGGTGGTACACTGGGGTGTGATCGCTGGCACTGGGAGGGATGCCACACTCTGAGCGTTGGCATGTGCTGACAGCCTGTGACAGCCTAGAGTTCATGACCTAGGAAGTTTGGATTTACAGTTTATTTGCTATGTGGCAATTTTGTAAGCAATATGGCATAGTAGAAAGTAGCATTTGTTCCACAGGCTATTAGAGCAAGGGCTGCCAACTAAGAAGTGTCATGTTCTCGTTGCCAGCCTGTATCTCTGTTGGGTTTCTGTGAAGCTGGAGAGCCCCCTCAGGCACACAGTGCTCTCCTCTCTTTCCTGCTGCATTTGGGGGTATTATGCACTGAGGGCCTCCCAGCTCCCCCAGGACTTCCAGGCACTGCCAGTGCAAGGACTAGGAGCTGAGGCAGTCACTCCTGCAGGGCTAGGTAAGGAGGAGGTAGGTACTGCAGGGGCACCTCTCTGCATCCTGACATGCCAGAAGGCACTGCTGAACAGACAGAGTGGAGAGACACTGACTTGCAGATGTTCTTTCCAAACAAAGATTTCTCCTTTCCACACCTGTTGGGTCCCTGCCACCCCCAGCACGGTCTCTCAGTGCTGCAAACCTGGCATACCCCTACTTCCTTCATTCTTCCCACCCTGCCTCAATCTGTACCTGCCAACCTCTGTTCCCTCTGCCTCTGCCCCTCCCAGATCCCCCCAGCTCATGTGACACAGTTCCATCTCTTTGGTCCTACCAGAAGGCCCTCCTCAGTTCTGGATGCCATAGAAAAACCTCACCATCTCTTGGCAGTCAGAGTTATTGGGTTGAGGTGCTGCACAGGATGCAGGACGAAAACTGGTCTCTGCCCTTCACTGTCTTCTAGGTCGTGTCCTCAGTTTATCCCATCCCCTCCCAGTCTTCCCCCTCATCCATGCCCACTGCAGCAGGTGGGGTTACATATTATTCTCTCTGACATAACTATCTATTTTGGCTGTGCATTCTGAAGAGGTAGACAGGGACTTACATCGATCAGAACAAGGTAACCTTTGAGGATCCATCTCAGCCTTTTTTTCCACCCTTTGAAAAAGTAAACAAAATTTCCTTCTTCCCAAAACTGAAATTAAGGTCCTAC
This sequence comes from Falco peregrinus, assembly GCF_023634155.1. Taxonomy (NCBI): domain Eukaryota; kingdom Metazoa; phylum Chordata; class Aves; order Falconiformes; family Falconidae; genus Falco; species Falco peregrinus. Next base: position 25,408,836 of record NC_073727.1, read on the forward strand.
ACATACTACAGAGCTGGCAGGAGTCAGGAAGGCAGCCTCCTGTCTGACACAGAGTGTAAGAGAACTGCCCTAACGAAGCACACTGGGTTGACTGCAGGTGCAGGAGAAAGTGGCAAAAGGGTGGCTGTGTGAGGAGCTATCTTCCCAACTGATTTTCAGGGTCCACTCTTGGAGGACACGTCTTGCTCTTCTCCCAGTCCTCACAGCAAAAAAGCAACACCCAGAAAAGCAAGTTGCTGGGAAAAACAGCTCACTTAGCAGAGCAGAGAGCACAGAGGAGATGAATCTGCAGCTGGGGGGAATGGGTGCCATTCTATGAAAGTAAATGAAGCTGTGCTGCTTTCTCCCAGCTGATGACATGACCTACAGTCCTTAGCTGTATAATACATGCTGTATATTTGTGCTGCTTACAGCCATGTGGCAGACTCTCTCCCTCAGCGAGGATGCTCCTGGTTGCAGGAGGAGTTCAGGAGACTGAAAGAAAGTCTTGGGCTTCCTTTCTACATCCCTTCTCTAATAAATCCTTAACCGGCTTCTTCCTTACTCCTCTATGCCTACTCTGTCCCAACAGCTTTATTATTGCAAAGAGCTCATTTCTTGCCAAGCATCTTACGCTTTTTTTCTGGTGCTTTACTCAGCACAAATCCTCTAACAGTTTGCCTAAGATTTTCTGCATTCTCCAAATATCTGGCAGTTTCAAAACTCTTGTATAGCTCTGGACTGAGCTATGAGGTATTTAGGGTCATCAGCTTGTACCAGAACCATCACTGGTTAAGTTTTCCCACCTTTTACATAATTTTCTCTTTAATCTCTGTCACAATGACAGTTCTCCAGTGCTCATGGATGAGTACATTTGCTAATAGAATTTCTAGTTACCTGATGTGCTACATCCAAGGCAGAGTCTTTGGGATCTACATTTCTCCAGCGTATCTGATCCTGTGTCTAGTAGTATTCCGGACATGTACCAGAAACCTTTGACCCTGAACATGTTATGGTATCAGAGGGACAATATTCCCTTCTAGAGTACCTCTCTTGAGCAATCTGGTTTACAGCAACATTTGCAACTGACTTCCAGGCAGCTGGAACCAAGTGTCTGTAGCACCTTTCTTATTCCAGGACATGATGTGGCTACAAAACCCCACTGCTTCTCCCATTTCCAGGCAAACTGCCTCTCTGAACTCCTGTTCACAAAGCCTCTGGATTACTTAGATGATAGATGGTATTAGATCTTCAACTTAATATAATATTAAATCTTCAAATTTCCATATCCTTGGTGTTCCTTCCATGTCCTATCTGCAGAGACTAGCATCTGGGCCTACAGGGACTACAATCCCCCTAAAGGGTTTTAAAATTGGACCAGCCAAGACAGAAGCAACCCTAATTCTGAAAGCGGTTAAGTCTCGCATGCCACTGTAGTTGGTGTCTCTTTCTCACTCAGTTTATGTAGTGCCTCTGCAATATTGGCAAATCCACAAATAAGGCCTTCGTAGTAAATTCAGAGCCCCACAAAACTCTGCACATCTGTGACTGCCTGGGAAATTGCCCAGTCCTGTGCACAGCCATATTTTTCTTTTTGTAAGGAAAACTCTCTCTCGTTGGGTTGTGTGTTCATGAGAAGGTGCCTCTTTTCAGAGCAACTCTCGTTTCAGGAAGCTCAAGTTCAGTGGCAGCCTTGATCTGATCCCAGGCTGCTTGTAAATGCAGTCTTTCTTACCAGCAGTCTCTGAGTGTGCCCAGAGCCATCTCAGCACAGCAGACAGGCTGAGAGGGACCTATTTTGCAGTGACTGCTTCCAAGATCACTCAGTGTCAGCCAGAAGCCGGCGCTTTCAAGTGCTGCTTACTGACGCAGTAGAAATGCTGTCTCCTGCCCTTCACCCCTGCTCTTTGCTTCCACTGCCACTTGCCAATTCTTCTTAAACCCAAGTATGGAAACCAGACTGAAATGCTGCAATATCCAAGGTGTTTTCCTCTCACGACAGTAACTACACCTACCACAACGTTATTTCTTTCAGCATGTTCTACTTTGTAGTGAGGCATGTGCTATCATCTCTCTTAACCAGACCTGTGGATGACATCCAAGTTACTGCTGAAGGCACCTTTAGGTCTTAAGTGATCTGTACAATGCTTTCTCCTCAGACAGTGTGGGGCAGTTTAATGGGTCAGTGCCTCTAAAGATGAGCCTTGAGTCTTCATTATGAAGCAAAACCAGTGACTTCAGGACTCAGAGGAACCATCCTTGAACCCTTACCAGAGTCACAGCTTCATTATGTTTTCCATTAACTACAGCCATTAAAAGATGTCCTGACCCAGCGCTCACCCTTCCTCTGTTTGCTGCCCATAACTCACAACGGCACAATTACCATATCCTCTGGCTGTGTCCTTGTTAGCAAGAACTTTGGCTCAACAGAAGACTGAAACAATTACTGGCCTCCAAATCTACACTGCATGCAGCCTGTGGAGGGGGATGTTCCTTCATATAACATTTAGTGAGCTTCTCTGGACCAAACACCCCACCACACAAGTGGATGGGATGCTTGAAGCACGTTTGGTGGACATCTGAGCTTCCCAAGTAGTGTTCTCCAGCAGGGGACAAGCTCACACACACTAGAGCTGCTCTATCACTGAGCCAACCTGCTGCAAGTGGGGGTCATCACAGGGTTAGCTTCAGAACTGCACCGCTGCCCCAAAGGAACCTGCTTATGCAGGTGCTGCCCCTGATGCACAGCATTTCCCAGAACCCAAGGCACATCTTGGATCCTTCCCATCTTTCTTTTACTGGCAGAGTACAGTGTTATGACACCTTCCTCTCCTATAGGCAAGGTCACTCATGCCCCATAGATCAGATACCTCCAGCTCATCTACTTCATCCATACAACATCTGCAAGACTAGCAGCCTAGACCCTGCTGTTTGGAGACAGGCCTTTCTCAACAAGCTGCAGAGCAGGCTGCATTCTCCCCACCCATGGTCTCTCCTCACTTCAGCCCATGCCCACCCAATGACCTGTATGCTCAGCTGGTACCCGCTGTCCTCAGAGCTAGTAACCCCTCACACATTTGGCCACAGCCAATCCACCTGCCTAAGATGGCTAGGTCGGCAGCTCTTATCCTTGTAGTTCCACACTTTGACTTTCAGGTCAATAAGCTGAACCTTTTCCCATTCAAAGCTGGGCAAGGGCTTTCACTGTGTACCACCAGCTACTCAGTTTTGGCCACACTCCAAGCTATCCTTGTGGTATTTCCCTACCTGCCCCCTTTAAATGAGGAGTTAACAGGGCTGGTTCCCTTAACAAACGTTTTCCTGGTCACACAAACTGATTGTATCATTCCTCCTAACCCGTCAGAAGTGTCATCATGCGGATTCCCATGCCATGTGTCACGCTCTCGCCCATACTCACCGTGGCCACAGTGCTGAGCTCCTGTCTCTCTCCTGCAGCAATGTCCCCTTTCAGCAAACAGCTGCACCCAAGCCGGACGGCAAATTCCAACACCTCTCAGAATGGCTCTGGCCTCCTTCCACTGATCTTTGCAGGCCAGGCCAAGTCCAGCTGAGTCCCTCTAAACCGATCCATTGCCAAAGCACCTCGGCAGCCCTTGCTGGAGGGGTGCTGGGGAAGCCTCCTCAGGTCCCCCCTCAGCTTAGGTAGATTCTCCCCTTTTCTTCTTCAAGATCCCTGCTGAGACTCAGCCTGCTGGACTGGTTTCTAGCTTTGGTCTGTGTACCCTGGTCAGAAATGGAGTAGACAACTGAGTCTTTTTTTGCTGCAGGTAGTGCTGCAGACCTGTTTGGTTCCTGGGAAACACTGTTGCTGTCTGTCTTCTCTGACATAAAGGTTCTGGACATACCTCCTCAGATCATTCACTGCAATTTTTTTAGCAGTTTCTTATATAATGGGACAGTTTGCTTGACTTCTTCCCTTCTGATTTCTGCAGTTGTGACAGCGTTAGGTAAGGCTAGGCAATAGAAGTCCTCTGACAGCCTTAATTCCACATCAGGTGTCTGACTTTTGCAACTTTCTGATTTCTTTGTGCTGTTGGTATTTTTAGCTTTTTTAATCCTCACTGCCATCCTGCTCAGTTAGTAACCTTGAAGCTTGCCAAAGATTCCTTGGCCTCCCCTGTCCCCGGAAAGGCTGCTGGTCCTCAGCCATCTGGTTACTGGTTCCTTATTCATCTATTTTGAACTTGTTCCAGCTTCTTCTGCCCCCAAAAAATTTTACCTCCAGTCTCAGGCCATCTCCCAAGCCTTTCAGCAAGCCTTCAGATGTTGCTTTAATCCCTTCTGCAAGGTCTCATGCTCTTTTCTCTGGTCTTTAGACCTTATTTTAGTCACTTGTGATAGCCTCCATTTCTGCAGGTTTTGTTCACAGAATTCCACAGGAAGTCTCAGTGCATGGCAGAGCACAGCATTCCTGTTTTCCTTTCTCTACTGGAAACAGCTCATTTGATATAACCTAGAATTGCATTTGCCTCCTTGGCAACCCTATAACTTTAGTGTCTCATGGTCAGAGTGTGGTCAGTAATAGGAGGAGGTATTTTTTTTCCCCTTTTGCATTTCTATGTAATGAACTTCTGACTTCAAGCAGAAATCCTTTTGATTCATCCTTAAAGGCACTTTACACAATTACTAATCATCTCCATTCTACTTGTAAAGGCCATCAGATCTTCCTGTTGGATGTTCCTGTCCTTCTCTGTATAGCTGATGTTGCTACATTTTGCACCCAGATATTTATTAAAAATATAAATCTTCTTGAGAAATTCCAGGAGTCATTTTCCTTGATCTGACAGCTTTCCTTTCAGCATAGCCAAGTGTCTTCTCTAGCCAGCTCCTTTTTCACCTCAGCTCTCCAGTGTTTCTCCATTCCTCACACAAGGTGTTATATGCTGGAGTGCCTTCACTAGAAAATACTTCTGATTTAGCAATAGCACTCAGTTTCAAGGTTGAGCCTAACCCAGATGAAGCTGTTGTCCAGATCTGCTTTACCCTCCAAGGAGGGGAGTAAGCATGTTGACGGCAGAGTTCTCCCATCTTGCCATGGAGTCTGAAACAGGTCAAAAGAGCAAGCTTTATAAGTCTTCCTCTCCCCACCTTTAATAGAAAAAGATACTCGGGACACTGACACAGGAGCAGACACCTAAAGCTAGGTGGAATTGTCTACCTTCTAGATACCTGGACTTCCCCAGAAATCCCTTCCATGTTGCCCTTAGAGAAGATGGCAGGGTGAGAAACTGCACAAGCAGCCAAAACCAGGCTCCTGGACATCCAGAGACCTTCCTACAGTGTTGACTGGACTTCTTTTTCCTTGTTACTTGTACTGATTCCTTCTTGTGCCATTTTAAGAAATTTAAATTAAAGGGATTAAAAAAACCAAACCCACTTTCCCCCTTTTCAGTCACTTGTAAGTGCTGCTATATTGAGCATAGTTAAAAAGTAATACTAGCGTGCACCTTTTATCAGCCTTCTCAAAGCTATATTCACTGTGAACTCACTGTAAAACTGTGTCTGCAAAGATTTGTGTTTTGCTCCCAGTCATGGTCACCAAGAGAAAAAAAAAATCACGTGAAAAATACAATGAAGTTCCATACCAAGGATACAAATTTGGGCTTGCAATTCCAGGAAGCATCAGCTGAGAAAAAAAACCACATCTGTAAGTCACCTTCTCATCCTTTGTATGCTTCTTATAGCTATAGTTATAAGAATCTTCTCCCACCCTTGAGATTTCACCCTGTCAATACTCTCAACAACGTCTTCATTAGTAATGCACTGCTTACCAGGGGCTTTGTACAAATGCTGTTCACCATTGCCGGGAGAATTATTGCAGGAGTGCTGAAGTTAACAACTGATGCCAGCTCTCCACCCTCACATACATTTTCATATGGAAGCTACAGTGATACAAAAATATATCTAAGCAACAGGGACCCTGCATTCCCTTACCCAGAATGATTTCCAAAGCCTCCCAAAGATACCACCTTAAATTTAACCCTCCTCTAGTCGGAGACCAAAGCTTTCAAAACCACAGGACTGCTACTAGAAGACAAAAGGTAGCAGGAAAACATATAAAAATCCATAGTAACTCTTCAACAGCCACTGCTGCTCCATAATAAAAGAATAATAGTGTGTAGCCCTCTTATAGCACTTTATCTGGGGATCTCAGTGGCTACACAATGGGTGTTAGTTTGTCTCTTAGCCTAAAAGAGAAAAAGGTCCAAAACAAAGCTGTGGGAACACAACGTCTCTCCAGGTCAAATCACAGTTCTCTGGGAGCTCTTCAAAGTATGGAGAAAGCCTTACTCATGGAGTATACCTTGCTCCATCTGCCTTTTGACACAAGAAGGACACAGAAAAGCTGAGAGTCACATGGAACATATCAGAAGCAGCTTGACATTTCTTTGCTACTGTTTCTGTGTTGATACTTGCTTTCAACATGACATATTTTGCATATTAAAAATACTAAGTAAGCTTGAATTATTTTATGGGAGAGCTTGAATGATAGGCTATATATAAAATAAAGTGCTATCTACCGCAGTGTACAGAACGATACAGGCAATAAGGCAGATGTGTGCCCTGTGCATGTTAAAACTGGTTTCTAAGACACAGACATTTTTTCTTGGTATTTCACATTTGAATTCTTTTTGGTAGAGAAATTCATGCTAATGTGAAGAAGTTTTTTAGCAGAATATGAGGTGCAAGACTAAGTACACTATTTTTTTAGTATCTTGTTGGTCTTCAATGGCCTGGAACAGTGTATAGTTTATCCTGAAGACCAGTCAATTAAAATACTGTTCATCCAATGGTTTTGTTTTTTAAATCTTTCTAAGACATTTTGTATCATGTGTTGAACGGGATATAGTTTTCTAGCTATCCAAACAGCTCTTGATTCCACATTTTTTAAAACGGTCAGACCAATGACTTCAGGCAAGAGGTTCTAATATGTCAGAGCCTTGCTTTAACACAGACACCCTGGACTGCAGTAGCCCTTGTCTTTGCCTTCCTCTCCTGGAAGGTAACAGCTTCCCATGTTCAAACAAAACACTTCTTCAATGCCAGGTCACTTTCTTGGTTACAGCATTGAACAGGCTGAACTTGCTGTAACCACTGTCCTTGACATAGCTTATTCAATGTGTAGGGAAAAATGTCAAAACTAAACCAGTAAAGACCTTCACCCAGCCAATTCTCCCAGTAGGTTAAAAAATATACATGTTAAAATGCCAGGACTGTCTAACATTTCACTTGAAACTCACCATAGCAACACCACATTGCTACTGTAGTGGGGAAAAAAAAAAAAAGAGCATAAAAAAACCTCTAAGGTCTTCAAAAAGGCCCTTCAACTTTAAAGTGAATGTATTCGTGGAGAAATGAAGGGTCTGTTGTGCAGATGGCTGTTTGCTCTCATTGCTAGAAGCAGACAGTCCTTGGTTTGGAGGGAAGGGGAGTCAGATAGCGTATTACCATGCAAAAGCAGCCAGCCCTGCCTATGATGACTGCAATATTAACTCCCAGGGCTTCCTGCGGCTGAGAGGCAGCAGCGGCAGCGGCAGCAGCGAGTTTCACTTGCCCCCTGCCCCCCACCCCCAAGCTTCCAGGTTCAATAAAGATTACATCATGGAAAAAGTATGCCATGTAAGCCTGAGAATCAAAGCCGTCACAATTGGCGGCTGTTTAACTGTAATGTCGCTGAAACACATACTCCCCCTACACGCACACACACTTTCCCCCTCACCCCTCCCATCCCACCCCGAACCTTCCCCATCTCCTGCGATTAAGGGTAGTATTACTGGGGAGAGGAAAATCTGATCAAAACTGTCGACCGCCAACTGCCGATTTTCTATAGATTCAATAAAGGCCACCTTAACGATTTCCCTAATTAATGGATGACATCTTTGGCTGGAGGAGAGGCGCTGTATTCTACTCTGCCTTAGTCTTTGTTAACCTTCTAATTAACTTTCGTAGGTCACCCAGGTCTCCCAAACCTAAAAGTGAAGAGAGCCATTGTGCTAGAAGCAGTAAACTTACTTTTTCTGCCTGGGTACTTAAAAGGGAGAACGATTATAGGCAGGGAAAAATAACTCCATTTAAACTCTTTGTGGCTGTGGAGAATGCATAGGTCCCTGCCTTAGAAAATAATTGAAACACCTTTTATAACAATATTTGCATGCATAATAAACCAAATTAGCAAATATGCATCTAAATTCAGCTGCGGTTTCAAATTGATTAGGGATTTGGAGGGGGTTTGGGTCTTTTTTTTTTTTTCCTTTTTTTTTTTTCTAATGTGAACTTCAGTGGGTCAACAAAAGGAATTGGATTTCTTGAGCAAATTGCAACTGCAACAGCTATCAGCTTTTACACGGCATGATCTCCACCAAAGAGTCTGGGCTAATAGTACACACACATGCATTCTAATACTATAATATTAGGCCAGATTAATCCCTGTGGTAAGACCATTGAAGTCAATGGAATTGTATCGGAGATGAATTTGGTTCACTGCCTTTTGTGGAATCTAATATGAATTGACCATTGAGCTGGAGGCATCAAAGATGATAAATGCAGCCCTCTTTCAAACAGTCTGATGCAACCCAAAAAAGGGCAGGCAGAAGGCATTTAGGATGGGTGGCCTTTTCTTCTGTCTACAGCTTTCTCAGGGAAATTCTGCCCTCATTCACGCCCATTGACTGAAGTCAATTAAATTATTTTAATAAACTGTAATTAAAATTCACAGTGTACAATGAAAGATTGAAACTTCATAGCACAACTTGACTAATAAACCTGAAGTTAATTGCTTCTTGAAAGTAAAGATTGAGAGTGCTTTTTTGGCTTACAGAAGAGACATGAAATTAATTGTTCCTAGTTTTCTCTACTCAGCAGAGAACAACAGAGCAGAGTAGAAGGGAGTAATAATTGCTCCCCAATACAAACATACAGATGTACATCCCTGCACAAATATCTGACTGTGCAACCCATATTCCTGGACAGAATGTACTGAGCTAAAAATTTACATTGCAAAAAAAGGAAAAAAAATCTAGGACAGAATATTTTGGAGAAATTTTTGGATTAACTGAGGAGGAAGCATGATATAGTGAATAAAACAGGCCTGAAAATCAGGCTACCTTCAATCTTATCCCTCACCGCCACTGGTTCACAATGGAAAATGGTCACTTTGGCCTTGATTCAGTTTCTCCTCCTTTAGAGGAGTTATTTTTCACCAAAGTAACATTTAAAAAGGCCTTGAATTGATTGGGTATGAAAGCTGTAGACATGTAAAATGCAACATGCCAAACCCAAAGTCTGAGGTTTTGAATAGCCAAACACTTTTTTTATGGTTTGATTCTGCCACCATGTACACATCTTCTAATGGAATAATTGGCATGAAGATGGTGTCTACTGCTTCTTTGCTTTATTCTCCAATCAAGTGGTGCAAAGTTTATTATTCGTCTTCTGTCTTGGTTTTTGGCTGGGATAGAGTTAACTTTCTTCTTAGTAGCTGGTACAGTGCTGTGTTTTGGATTTAGGATGAGAATAATGTTGATAACACATTGATGTTTTAGTTGTTGCTAAGTAGTGCTTACCCTAAGTCAAGGATTTTTCACTTTCCCGTGCTCTGCCAGTGAACAGGTGCAGAAGAAGCCAAGGGGAAGGAGCAGGCTAGCGGACCTGAACTAGCCAAAGGGATATTCCATACCGTAGAACATCATGTTTAGTATATAATCTGGGCGGAGCTGGCCAGGAGGGGCCAATTGCTGCTCAGGGACTGGCTGGGCATCAGTCAGCAGGTGATGAGCAATTGTATTGTGCACCACTTGGGTTTTTTTCACTTGGGTGCTATTCCTCTCTCCCCCTCTCCTTTTCATTACTGTTATTGTTATTGCTCTTATTGTTGTTATTACTTTATTTCAATTATTAAACTGTTCTTATCTCAATCCACGAATTTTACCTTTTTCCAGTTCTCCTCCCCATCCTACCTAGGGCATGGCAGGGGGGGGGGGGAGTGCGCAAGAGTCTGCGTGGTAGTTAGTTGCTGGCTGGGTTTAAACCACAATATCCTCCCAAGTGTCCCTTGTATGTCCTAGGAACAGTCTGGTGGTGGATGCATAACTCTGAGGAAATTTGAACTGTCATCTTTCAAAAATATCTTCAGTTAAACATGTCTTCTATGTTTCTGCCTGCAAGTTCCCAAAGTTTTGGCATTGTAGGGATTTGGCTGCTGAGGAAAGGCAATCAAATGACCATGTACAGGATCAAGATACAGAAAAGAAGCAACACATCTTCCCTCCCTCTGGAACTCACTGCCACTGGACAGCTGGTGGATGAATGGATGCCCAGGGCTCTACCCTGCTGCTACTGAACACTGCAACTGGGCAGTTTTACCTGACCATTCAGAGGACAGACATTTTTGCCCACATCGATGGTTAGGTATCACCCTTTATAGCTCAATGAAAGTTTTCAGGGTCCCCAGTGTAAGGCTCTGCCTCAGAAGGAGTATTTTTACTAAAGCAAGAGGTCTTCAGAGAAAGGCATTGCTGTTAAGGTTCTCAGGAAACCTGAATTAATTCTCAGGCACCAACACAAACCTCCCATGTGACATGGAGTCAGGGGGATTCTTCTCACCTGGATTTTAATATCCGTATGAAGATATCTGCATCTGAGCCTTGGGAGACTGTGTGCCTTGAGAGGCAGCAGAAGGAAAGGCATCATGCAACTACTAACCCAGAAGTGCCTATTTTGGATGCCTCGTACAGGAAGGATGAACTGTGCCCCAGAAGAGTTTTCTCCCAACTGGCTATGAAGAGTCCACATACCAAACCTGAACATTGCCAGTTAGTACTGCAAATGTCTCTTCTGTGGTCAGATGAACCCCACCTTCAGTCCCTCTGCACTTCTGTTCCCCATTTGCAAGAAGAAAATAATTGTGTTTCTGTTCATCTATCTTTTGTCCTTTTTGCCCCCTTAAACGGTGAGGTCCTTAAAGACCTGCCTGGGATTTACCTGGCAGGAAGTAGACAGCTACCTTTAGGGTGTCTATGAAATTGGTACTTTTACAGTGCAATTAATCTCATCCAAATTAAAAATCTAAAATAGATCTGAGAAATGCATCATAAAAATACCTTTTTCTCAGCAGAAAGGGAGATGGAAATAACCAATTCTTTAATTCAGATTTCTAAAGTCAAGCAAAATTAATATCCTGTTTGTTTATACAATATCAAGCACAACAGAGGAGTCTGATGAAAATAGTTTTGATATCTTGTAATACTGTGCTAACTGCCTTTGCATCTTAAATAATCCAATAACTAATTAATTGGGGAAACCTGGGTAACACTCAGTAGAACAAAGCGTAAGACATCTTCCTCAGTAATGAACATAACGGACATTTCAAATCCTGTTATTTCAAACTAAATAAATGATCTGTGGAAATACTTCACACCAACTGAGACATTCATTTTCTCTTTTCTTGGCACAACTCACAGGGTTGTGTGTACCCAGAACTGGACTTAACTTTCTGACTCTGACATTAAAGTCATATTTCACAGTCTATGAAAGAGGCAGCAGCTAGAAGTTGATGCCTCCCTCTAGCTCAGCCTATCCTTTTCCAGAGGAAATCAATTATTTTTACCAGATAGCCTTGCAGAACCTGATAATGTGCAGTTAAATTAAATTACACTCAGTTGTTGACCAGAAACAACAACAATTTCATGCAAATAACCATAAAAAGAAGTTACACGCAAAGAGTATAAACCAGGTCTCCTAAAATGCATTTAATATGTCTTCTCACAACACAAGAATGATCTACTTTAGGTCAAACTGATAGTGAAGTCCTGGGCACACACCTCCATTGAATCCCACTGGCTTGGCAAGATGGGAGTAGGCACTCAGGAGCTGCAAATGTTCCTACTCCAGTATTATCACCTGAATTAGAAATTCCACTTTGCCATCTTCTCAGCCCTGAGGGGTGTGATGAGCTGTCTTCCCAGCCCAGGAGGCTCGTATGGGCTTTCTCCATCCTCTGAACTTTTCTGTCGAGGAAAAACTCATGAGCTCAACAGAAACACAGATGTCACTCCTTGTCCGTGGCAATTTTAAAGTGAGCTCCACTCTCAGAAGTTACCTTAAACATAACAGGGCAAGGCTGCACATTTGTTGCCTCTTGGTTTCCATATCAAATATGTTTAATTTACATGAAAAAAAAAGATAGTGCCTCTTTCCCTGCTTGTCACTCAGGCAGAGGCAACCTGGGCTCTGAGAGGCAGGAGGCTTGATCACCTCTGATCATCTCCGTGCTCTGCAGCAGTCTTTTCACTCTCAGCTGTCCCCACACTGATGTTACATGTTTACCCAGTGGGACTGAGCAGACAGCCCTACTTGGGGTGAGCATCGTGCAGCCCAGTACAACTGGCATGCTGGTACATACAGTAGCATCTGCATGTCTGCTAAACATGAAACATCAGCTCTACCCTGTTGCCTAACTTGTGCCAGCCAACATAGTGCTCAATGCAAGGATCACCTTAGTAAAGTTCCAGTGTAATAGGCCTGCTTCTCTTGGAATCCAAGAGCCATCCATACAGTTCTTGTGATATAAAAAAGCGCAACTCATATTCCTGTTTCTCTACAGGCTCCTTTACATTGCCAGAGCTTTGTAGATGAGCTGGACTAGACTTACAAAGCAGTCTTAGACACCAGAAGGGTGACTGAGCTGTTCAGTATAGCCCAGTAGCAGAGATGTAGGAAAACCAAAGGCTTTATCTTCAAAATCAGGTATTTTAAGTGCTTCCAGGTTGATATTGGCACCTGTATGTTGATCTTGGGCACTGAAGAGAAAGAGTGAAAGGAAGGCACTTTGCTCAGCCCTAGCAGGAGACCCTGTTGCTGAGCACTAGACTTTCTAGGCAACAAGCAAAAACAGGCTCAGGAGGCAGGTCCATCTGTCCAAGATGCAAATCCTGATATCTCAGAAGTTCTGAGGATTCCAAGGGGTTTATATGGATGAAAAAGAAAACAAGAGAATACACAGTTTCTTCCCTGGCTGCGTTTGTTTTATTTGAAGTCTCCTTTATATTTCCCAACTACAACAACTGATGCAGGACTACAAGCTTTGGAAACCCGTATGGCCACACCTGAAACTAGATTAATACATCAAAATCCCTTGTACATAATGGCACTACTGTTTCCCAAATTGTCTTTGCTTCACTGTGAATTCATTTATGCCTGCCAGCTGTGGTGCTGGTCCCTTTCTCCTGTGTTTTTTTTTTTTATCTGCTGCCTTATAGTGTGCTCCTGGTAACTATTCCTTCTCCTCGCTGTTGGTGATTGCATTTCTCTTGTTAATTTTTACAGCTCCAGTCCTATTTTAAGAGCTTCAGGTTTCAGCTGCGAGCTCAACAGAAAGTCATTGACCTCACTGCATGGTGGGACAGGACACTGCATAGCTGTTTCTGCCTTTTACACCTCGTGCATTCTCCAGTTACCTTTTGGCTGCTCTGATTCCTTTGTCTTTCTTTGTCCTCCCTTTAGTTCATCGATCTGGTGATAATTACCCATAACTCTCCTCTCAGCCTCCCTTGTTCCCCCTCCACACCCACTAACTACTAACTCTATCAGCCTTTATACTGCCTTATTTCATCCAGGCACATGGTCTGGTGAATGTCTCTAGACCCTTGTGTTCACCCTCTGCAGCTTTGCACTTATCCTTGGAGAAAAATCCTTTCTTCATCCACCCCCTGCTAGGGTGCCTTCAGCCTCCTCCCATCCCTGCTCATTCTTTGATTAGTACTTTCCTCCTCCAGACTCACCAGCATACTTGTTTCTATGGATTGCCCTCTCTGTCTGTTTTCAAATAAGCCTCTGAAAGTCTCTGCAAAAACAACCCTCCTTTACATACCATTATTCCTTTCTCATCTCCTTTACCTCTTATCCTTTCAAATGACTAGTTTACTCCCATTCTCTTGAACTCACCTCTCTGACACTCAGCAGTCTGGTTTTCAGCCACTTCACTCTGCAGGAATTGCTCTCTCTAAAATCACTAATGATGTCCTTCTAGTCAATTCTAACTGCCTCTTCTCCAGCCTCTTTCCCTTTGATTTTTCCAACACCTTTGACATATCAGATCATTCCTTCCCTTGGAGTTCCCCACAACTCAGCTGCTCTGCTGAAAATTGCCATCTTTAGTTTTAGGAGAGCTTGGTAGCTGACAGCCAGAAGCATAAGAATAGGGGCACAATGAAAAGGATAATTCTTTGTATTGTCTTCTGCACACTAATGAAGCTCCTCTTAGGAAACCATGAAAATTTGAAGGGCATACTCAATGGTAAGGAAAACCCCAGCACAGGATCTCTCTGCTTCCTATAGACTTCTATGTCAGACTTAACGTACAATATAAGAAATTTCACCTTTCGTATCTTCATAGTTTCTTTGATGGATCCTTGTAAGGAGGAAGAAAAGGGTGAATAATGAAACCACTAATTTCACCTTTCTACAGATTTTTTGTTTCATGGCTCTCTCTGTTTACTAGTAAAATCACAGATGGATTAATTCTCAACTATATGCAGATATACAATACAGACAGAAAGATGATCACCCTGGGAGGATAGTGGAGTCTTTCCAGTGTCAGGTTGGCTAAAAGACAAAGAAAATCATACAAAGTAAAAGTAAATGCAGTGGTGTAGCGAAGGTCACAGTCAAAGGTTCAGGCGGGTGGGCGTATCCCACAGCCCAGCAACGAAGCCAGAAACTCTTTTCAAGTTAGGTTATAGTCGCAGAGCTACAAGGATAACATGAACAGATGTTCCTACTGTTTGGTTCTCGCTGTACCCACTTTTACAACAATAGTTCTACTTGAAAAGTGGACAGAAAAAAATCCATAATCACTTTATGTGGACCTTAAAAAATCAGAAGTTCATGCACAGAGTGCACAGAGACATAACACATGAGAATTATCATGAACTTCAAATCAAACTGCTGCACTCTGTACCCTTCTACCCTAGTTTCAAGCTCTGCCTGCCATACAGTCTGCAGCAAAGCTGTGGATGATAAAACACATGGTTTTTTCCTGTTAAAGTAAGAATAGGTTGCAGAAAATTATGTTTTAAAAGTCAGGGGAATTAACTTTAACTGTTGAATGCCCTACTCCCTCCCCCATGTGTCAAAGCAATTAGCGAAAGTCAGATCAAATAATCTACTCTGCAGAAAAGGGAGAAATAGAATCCAGTGTGAAATGTCCCCCTGCAAAGACAAAATATAGGCAAATTACAGGTAACTAGGAGATCTGATACTATACCACCGCCAGGAGGAGAGGGTCAGCAGTTACATCTGATAATAGCCTCTCTCTTTTATTTGGGGATCACTATTTTCCAAAAGAAAAGCTAAATATTGATTAAATGATATCGCAAATACCACAAGCTTATCAAAGCAATTACAGGGATTAACTTCCAAAAATGCTCCAGTATAACCTCAGCTGCAGAAACTGTGCCAACTTGGTAACGGCTATTAACATCTGTATGCACAAGAGTAATCCCCTGGTTTTCTTTTCTCCTTTCTCTCGCTCTGATTGCTCCTATATGTATTGTAGCTTTGTTGAGTGCATGGGATGTACCACTTGGGAACCTCATTCTGCATTCCCTGGTGGGACCTGCTTAGAGTCAGAGGAAGTCAAAGGTTATTCAAGGAAGACACAAGATACCTAGTTGTGTTGCTCACTTTCACATGAGAAAACCTTCCCTGTTAGAAGACGGCAGGAGACTTCACCAGTCATGAAGTCCTGTATGAATATGCTGCCCTCAATCACACTAATTTGGTCTCATTCACTGATAGCGCTACTTACCTGAGGACTGGATGTGCTGCAGACACCTCGAGAACAACATCAGATTACAGTTTATCTCCACTAAATAAGAGCTCTGTCTTGGTCCCCAGCTGTTTGGTAGCTTTCTATCCCCAGAGCCCACTCTCGTGTTCATGCTGATGGGGACAGCTCACTTTTGCTTCCATTTTCCCCCCCCCCACTCTTCTCTTACAGGAGAAGCAACTTTAAAGCATGGGAGAGACAGACAGAGAGAGCATGATGCCCTATAATCCAACAAGTCAACTTCCCGAGCTCAAACATGAACTGATTTTTTTTTTCTTCCCTCGCCTTATAAAAAAGAAATTGACTTTTGTTTGGAGTTTGTGAAAAGTGGGACTCGGGGCCCAGTCAATGGGGCTCCCCGCAGCGCGGGCTGAGTGGAGCCATCTCGAACCAGTCAGCCGCGGCACCAATTAATCCGCTCTTTGTCACAGCCCCGGCCTCAGCAGCAGCGGCAGCAGTAGCAGCAACACATTTGGCCATTGTTCAGACCTTCATGCAACGGGATTTACCCTTTCAAAGAGGCAGTTTTGTCCCAAAGAGTTCGAGCGGAAGTTTCTCACTGACAATTTGCCCCAAATAGATAGATTTGTCAGCAGCAACCTTTAAAAGCAAAAAGCCATGGAGGAAAAAGGGGAGAAAAAGAAGTGTGTGTGTGGGGAAGAGCAAGTGCATCCTTGTCTGTCTGTCTGTCTGTCTGTCCGGGGGCCTGTGCTGAGCAGGTGGGGTGAGCACAAGGCCTGAGGTACAGAAGGGCGAAATGGCATTGATGGGGGCTCTTGTTCATCTCAAGGCAGATGTAGCAAGGGAGCTAACAAGCTCCCAGGCTGTTGTATAGCTGCTCTGACTTCTAAAAGCCTTTCAGGGAACTTCTTTTACATGGCATTGTCATGCCTGCTACACAGCACTGTGCTAGGCTGGCCAGGGTTTCCCAGCCTCAAATACTCCACTGGCAGCTCAACTCTGAGAGCAACAGGCCTATTCTTTGTGGTCTTGCCACCAAAATCTACAACTAAACCAATATAAGCAGGTTTTTTGCAAACAGGCTGCCATAGCTTTTCCTATGCACAGTGCACTGGGACGCACATCCCAGGCAGAAAAAGGTGAAACAGACCCACAGTTATGTCCTGTCCCCACACCAATGCCACTGTGCTTCTTACAGGCACAGTCCCCTTTGGATTTCAGGGCTGTTTGCATGAACAGAGGCTCGAACTCCTTCTGTTGCAAACCGCAGCTGTTCACATGCACTACTGCTGCCCCTACCCTTGGATCATTGCACTGCCCAGTATCCCTGGCTCACACGTGGGACCTGCCCTTCCTCGCAACACCTCCCCACATACTTCAAAACCAGAAAAGGAGAAAGCAAAGGAAACTGTCTCCCCAGCTTGGGCTCCAGCAGATCCAGTTCTATATACACACAGCCTCTCCCAGCAGCATGGAGACAACCCTGCTCTCACATTTGAGGGCAGAAACTGGGAAGTTCCCAACCCTGTCAGACTATTTTCTCTTAACAGCACAAATTTTGGGGAAAATGGAAACAATATGCCTCATCTCACCTGTGACTCCACGTTCTGTTGCACCCACTGGGTGGGAGGCTAGGGAGTGGCTAGCAGGTTTCTGTGATCACCATGTTGCTGAAAACTAAAGCCCTGCTTTTTCCTAGGAAAGGCTGGAAGAGGTCATTCAACCCAACATAGGTTGCCCTTTGCATACAAGAAAGTATCACCTCATCACCTAAACAGCAAGTGTAGCCTGCCCTGCCCCAGAGGCCTTTGCACAGCAAAGAAGCCAAATTCACAGAAGAACAAGTAGTCCTGATGTACTCACAGTGCTTATCTACTGCTATTTAGGCAGTTTGGCTTCCCCAAAAAAGCTGAAGAAACCCAGTTTGCTGAAGTAGATCCGCTGCAGCTATCTGACCAAAAGGAGGGGCATGAGAAATGGATGCAAGGCAGATATACAGCCCTAAAACTTTGCAATGAACTCTGGAAACTCCACCGCTGGGTGACAGCTGGTCCAGCTCCTCTGTCAGACTACTTTGTCTTGCTGCATCTTAAATGGGTTTGATCTACACATTACTCAAAGAACCTCATTGTCTGAGTACTGCCCAGCCCACTGGTGTTTATTTGATGGCCTTCCCAAAGGCATTTCCTAAAAGACGTAAGAAAAAAAAAAAGGCCAAGTTCCAACTGACAGAAAAAGTACCACCAGCCTGATTTATACCCACCAAGTTCCCCTAAGCCTGCTTACACCTTGTCGTGGTTTAACCCCAGCTGGCAAGTAAGCCCCACACCACTCACTCACTACACCCCAGTAGGATGGAGGAGAGAATCAGAAGAGTAAAAGTGAAAAAACTCATGGGCTTGAGATAAAGATGGTTTAATAGGTAAAGCTAAAGCCATGCATGCAAGCAAAGCAAACCAAGGAATCCATTCACCACTTCCCATCAGCGGGCAGGTGATCAGCCATCTCCAGGACAGCAGGGCTCTGTCATGCATAATGGTTATTTGGGAAGACAAACACCATCGTTCTGAACATGCCCCTTCCTCCTTCTTCCCCCAGTTTTATATACCAAGTATAACATCATACAGTATGGAACATCCCTTTGGTCAGTTGGGGTCAGCTGTCCTGGCTGTGTCCCCTCCCAACTCCTTGTGCACCCTGAGACCTCTTATTGGTGGTGTGGAGTGAGAGGCAGAAAAGTCCTTGACTTAGTGTAAGCACTGCTTAGCAAGAACTAAAACATCCCTGAATTATCAACACTGTTTTCAGCACAAATCCAAAACACAGCCCCATACTAGCTACTACAAAGAGAATTAACTCTATGCCAGCCAAACCCAGCACATTCTCCATCCCTTATTCAATACCATTTGTGTCATGCTCAGGTACCACACTATCCAATGCACCCTCATTAACTACCACCACCTTTCCCATCCTTTGATATAATCACTCCCTTACTCTATGGACCACCCCTGTAAAATGTCCATCAAATGTCCACAAACATCCAGAGAATGTCCATTGAGTTCATTTAGTCCGTGACTTTAGGCTCCATCTGTCATACTGGTCACTGAGGACAGCAGAGGTGGTGTGTTGTGTGGAGTTATCGGTCACCAAAGTCAGCTCAGGTCAGGTCACTGCTGCACTTGCACTGCTTCTTGTAAGACTTATCCTTCACTGATCCAGGTGGTTCCTGCTAAAGTAATTCCTATAACACACAACTCAAATAATGGTTTACAACAGTTTAAAGGTATATCCATTGCAATCTTCACCCCTGGTCCCTTTGGGCCAGGTTATAGGGCAGGGGTCCTCAAACTTTTTAAACAGGGGGCTGGCGTGCGGATTAAGTAGCAGGCAGTCATCTGCGGCTGCTTGGTTTCCCTCCTCAACCCCCGGCAGGAGGGGGCGGGGGGGTTCTGTAAATACTGGGGGTCGGATTGAGGACCCTGGGGGGCCGTATCCAGCCCGCAGGCCATAGTTTGAGGACCCCTGATATAGGGTTTAACATTGCAATGAACTCTTCCCCTTGCCCCTGCTCTGGCTTGGACTTATCCACCGACTGCTGTCCTTTAGGGTTGTACCTGCTCCAAGTGGAGCCTCATCTGTGTGCCACAGTCTCTTCAGGGGTATTTGAGTTGCTTTGAGGTGTACCTGTTCCAGCATGGCCTTCTCCATGGGCTGCAATACCTTTGGAGATCTAACTGCTCCATTGTGGCCTAATCCATAGCCACAGTCCCTTCAGAAGTAAACCTGCTCCAACATGGCCTTACCCATGGCTGTAGTCCTTCCAGGGTTGTACCTGCTCTGTCACCCACGGACACACACTTTGAGGTGCTCCAGTACAACCTCATGGACAGCCACTGATGCCTCAAGGTGCACCTGTTGCAGCACAGATTTATCCACAGCCACAAACTCTTCAAGGTGTACCTGTTCTGGTGTTGACTTATTCACAGTCACAGACAGTTCAGGGTGTTCTGGTCCCATGTGGACTCATCCACAGGCCACAGTCCCTTCAACTTGAGTTCATACTGGAGTTCCAGCCTGTCCAGTATAGCAGCCCTGAAACAGCAGCCATGCCCTGGCCCTCTGCCAGCCCAGGCGTATCGCCACTGTTATTATAAAAATGTTCCTGGGCACAACACAGTAAGATGATAAGCAGTACAGCAGTACAGCAAGCAGTGAAAGCAAAAAGCAGACACTAATGAATGCTAGACTCTAACATACAGTAAGGTAAGCAAGCCTCATGGCAAGGACAGGAGCCTGTCAGTTAATAGCTAAACAGCAGTAACAGCTATGAATTTGATCTGGCACATTCCAATCAAATCTGTTGTTATTTTGAACACTTTGAACCCCATGTTGGGTGCCAAAAAGGACTGTCATGGCTTAACCCCAGCTGGCAAGTAAGCCCCACACAGCCATTCACTCACTACACCCCAGTAGGATAGAGGAGAGAATCAGAAGAGTAAAAGTGAAAAAACTCATGGGCTTGAGATAAAGATGGTTTAATAGGTAAAGCTAAAGCCATGCATGCAAGCAAAGCAAACCAAGGAATTAATTCACCACTTCCCATTGGCAGGCAAGTAATTAGCCATTTCCAGGACAGCAGGGCTCTGTCATGCATAATGGTTATTTGGGAAGACAAACACCATCACTCCGAACGTGTCACCCTTCCTCCTTCTTCCCCCAGTTTTATATGCTGAGCACCATGTCATACAGTATGGAACATCCCTTTGGTCAGTTGGGGTCAGCTGTCCTGGCTGTGTCCCCTCCCAACTCCTTGTGCACCTCCAGCCCTCTCGATGGTGGGGTGGGTGAGAGGCAGAAAAGGCCTTTGGCTCTGTGTAAGCACTGCTCAGCAAGAACAAAAACATGCCTATGTGATCAACACTTTCCAGCACAAATGCAAAACATGGTCCCACACTAGCTTCTATGAATAAGATTAACTCTATCCCAGCCAAAACCATCACATACTTGTTCTTGGAAAGAGAAAAGGGTACAAGTTGCTGCAACCTAATTATAAGCCAGCCAGAAGCAGAAATCGTTTACAGTTAGGTTAGGGCTATTCCAAGTGAACACACTGAGCTGAAACTGAAACATCAGACACCATGATTGAAGATACCAATGGGTGTCACATGTTCTAGGTGGCCTTCAACTCAGGGGAGAGTTCAATAAACAGCTGCAGAGCAGCGGTGTCCTCAGTTGCAGCAGGCAGGCAGGTGTAAGGCCTAACACCCTCCCCATCTGCAGAGAAGCTTTAAGAGGCCATAAGGGCAGATAAGTAAGGATGGACACACCTTGCAACGGTGTAAGGCACCGAGAGGGGCTAAAAGTCAAGCGGTACAATCGCAAATATGTTCAAATACAGTTTTGTGCAGGAAGTCCAGGAGAGAGAAAGACACCCATGTGGCTTCTCCCCTGTGGAGGCCTCACTCATGGCAGCTCTCCTGTTAATGCACAAGTACATTAACAGTGTTCTTCCCTGGCATGGGAAAACCACTGTTACCAGGGTCAACAGTATTCCCTGGGAAGCTTAACTGTCCCATCCTTTATTCCCTTAGCATGACTGGCCCTGGTCATCAATCAAATTGATGGGGTTCCCAAGACCAAAACTTTTCTTCCTCCTCGAGTAGTGATTTTGCTTATGATTTCTGATAGAAGGAAAATCCAGCTACTGGATATGACTGAAAATATTCTACCAGCTACAGTGTGTTTACCGTGTGCACAGAAAAATGAACAGAAGAAGAACCCATTTCCTCCATTTGCCTGTGAGGTGCTGAATCACATCAACGTCATGCAAGCAAAAGTGCTAGGTGGATTTGAGCAGCATCAGCCAACACTGACTACAATGGCAATATATAGAAAATGTCAATAATAATCAAACAAATGCTGCTGACAGTACAAAACTTGTTAATCAGCTTTACAGTAGATTTTAAAGAATTTCTCATATGTATTTGCAGGCCAGTTACAGTATTTGGATGACGTTTGAGGTTTCCTAAACCTCATGATTTAATATGCAGTATAGTCTCTGCACTTGTAATGGAAATAAAAGCATTGATGAGGAATAATCTTCGCTTTGGCCTTCTACTGCTTTAACTAAGTAATCTGCCACACAACTTTGCTTACCAGTATCAACACTGTCACAGAACAGAGTAATTAGGAAAAACAGCTAATGTAAGCATTACTAGTTGTTATTACTCCACATGCATCATTCCATGTTGAATTGCCATCCATGCCAGTCCTCAGTTTTAGATTCAATGCTTCAGTACTTTCTGCTCTGTATTGCAACACAAAGAACTAATTCACAAGATAAAGCTCTGTCCTGGGATTCCCATCCGACATTCCCCTGATTTATATTTCTTTATAAGAGCCATTCCTCATGGAAAAGAGGGACATACAGTTACTAGATCACATCTCACTGAAGAGAGATCCTCCCCCATATCCAAGCACCTGTAATGCCCTAATATTTATGGTGATACAATGTTCTTGTGACAATTGCAGCAAAATTGCATCTGGCAAAATCACATGCGAACATGAGTGAAAATATCTGAAGTCTCTTTTAAGAGCACTTAGAGCTTGGAAGCCCTGGCTTAGTAGCACATGATTGCCCCACACTGCAGAAAGCACTCCAGGCACCAAGGTTTGTGAACCACCAAAATACACTGCAGATCCAAGAACGTGCATTGTATTTGAATGGTGACATCTTTTTTGAGGACTGACAGGACTCTTCAGGTTAGATAGACTGTCTAAAACTCTGATTGTGCCAAATTCTGCCCATCTTGTGCACACCAGCAACCCTGTAAGCCCATTAAATTACTACCTATTTCACATTTATGATAAAAGACCGCAGGATCAGAATCTGCCTCAGTGTTATATTTTCGTGTGACTGCATTTTCTTTTCAGGTAGAACAAGTGCAAATAACTGCAGGACTTAAATCATTTTACAGAGGAATGCAACAGACCTCTGCTTTCGTCTTTTCTTAGAGGTAAGAGTGCTAGATTTTGTTACACAGGCTCAGTCTACTGGTTTCTCAATTTCACCAACCTGGCCTCATCAATGTCTGAAATCTCAAAAGGCAGAAAACCCAACCAACCTCATAATACATCTAGCTAGTTGCAGAGTGACGAATACCATGCTCTTCTCTGCTTGGACTTGCCAGTAATTGCTCTACCTGCAAAGATATTCTGTGACCTATATTTTATAGAGCAAGAGACAAAGCAAGCATGTCTATAAATGTCATAGACAGTCGTAAAACTATTCATCTCTTCTTAAAAATCTGTCTGCGCCAACTGACTCAATACTTTCAAGCAGCACTGAATGTGATACGCTGACTCAGTGCTGCATCTGGAAGTATTTATTTTTGTTGGTTCTAAATTTGTTTCCCAAAATAGATACCACAGATCTGGTCTCCAGCCAGTATCAAGAGACATAGCTAAATTGAAGTCAATGGAGCTGAGCCACTACATTGCCATCCAGAAATATGGCCCTTCCTAAGAGCATTCTTTGCTGCCGCTACACAGTATTTTGTGCAATTGCCTCAAAGGTCAGCTTGTTAATAGGCTTCTATAGCAAAATTTGGGAGGCCAATCTACCACAGAAATAATTACACTCGAAGTGTTATCAAACAAGGTCATAGCTGAGGCAACCCTTTTCTACGCACACACAAGCACTTAGGAAGTAACTAGAGCTATTCATTTAACACACTGGTAAAATGATTTTTAAAAGTCACAGCATAGCTCCAAGATTTATTTATTCCTTGTAGTCAGCATTTTTTATTGGCAATTTAAAACTACTAAAGTATAGACCCAATCTTATTTTAAGTTTTCTGTTATTGAGATAGTAATTTATTTGCCCTCATATTCGGACATTTCATGATTTTTTTTACAGCTGTGTCTCTACCAGCTTCAGTATTGATACTGTCTTTCATGTTTGTGTCAGAAAAACTAAAATGAGGCTGTTTCTCTCTAAATTAGATTGCAGCTGCTGCTGCATCATTGGCTTATTACAACACTTTGATTTATATCTAACTAGCAAACTAACAAATAAGTCAAGTTGCTAACTAGAGCTGCTTTGTTAAGCGCTTGTCTCACATTGTCTAGATGGGATCAGGTACCAATGTAGGCGTATAAGCCAAGCCTGACATATCCCTTTCAAAGGCATACGTGATTAATGGGGCATTTCATTGCTGCAAGTGAACTCAGGCTTGTTCCACCCCTGAATGCGAGTATTGAGAAGTGGTGCCATGACTTACAGAGATATTCTTTCCTCAGTTGTCTTCCTTAGGTATAATTTTTCCCGCTGTTCTGTGCAAGCTGGCTTCGCTAACATACACTCATCAGATGCACGTGTGGAAATGGTCACTGTTTCATGCAGTCATTAACTTATTTATCCAAGCATGCACACGCACAAGGGAGAAAATTGCCACTTCTTCGCTGGCATCTGCAGGATGCCAAGTCTTCCCTGACTTTTTGCTGCATGGATTGCTCAAGGTGGAGGATGGACTGAGAGCTACTCAAGTCCACAAGCCACCAGAGGTAACCGGTGCACTCACCGGGACACCTCAGCACATGGAGATCGGACATAGGGCTCCACTGGCCCTGGAAAAGTCATCCCCAGCTGCAGTGAGGAGGTGGCTTCGCTTTACAGAGGGTATGTAAACACAAGGAAATCCCTCTTGCGACAGGAGAGAGGGAGTGTTCACAGGACAGTCTTTTCACTGGGTCATGTTTCTGTGCCTCAGATTTTCACATTTGGGAAAAAAGCTTTTTCTTGCCTTGCGTGGAGAAAACTCCCAGCACAAAGCTGTGGTGGTGGTTTTTTTTAATTAACCAGGCCTCTCAGCACCACCCTGCAGCCCTGGCAGGCACCAGGCCCCAGGGCACTCATGAGGTGACGCCAGGATGGCCACCAGGGCAGCTGCCAGGCAGCGTCCTCAGCCCCCGGGTCAGCCATGGCACAGGGAAGGCCAGCACCGCCATCGCTGTGTGCACAGTGCAGGGCCCTCCAGGGAAGCTGTCTGTGAGGCAGGGGCTTCACAAGGTAGACTGAATACGGCAGAAGAGCTTGTTGGGTCATTTCTACTACCCACATGGGGAGCAGCCCCAGATGGGCATCGAGCACAGACGCGTCCAAGGCCAGGAGTGTGGCGGGGCAGCTGAGGAGCTGCACAGTCCCTCAATGGCCTCCATGGTGCCACTGCCTGTCCACCTGCCTGCCCATCTGCCTGCAGGTGGGTGCAGAAAGGGATTTGTGGTGGTGCCACAAAAACACGGATGGTGACCTGCAAAGAAGGAAAGGTGCCTCAGAATTCAGTGGGGATTTAGCAACCCAGAAGAACTAAACCTGACAGGTATTTATGCTGTGAGGGTATCGCCATGCTCACCCCCCTGCACAGGGCTGTCTGCAGCGCCAAGGGATGCCCTGGCTCTTCGCTGGCACGTGCACCAAAGCAGGGGAGTGGAGATGACTTCCCAAGCACCCCAAAGCAACAGCAGCTCCTCCTCCCAGGAGAAAATAGCTCTATCCTTTCCTTCCTTGTATCCTTTCCAAGTAAACTGATATGTTGGATTTACCTGATCTTACCCACCTGCTTCCCAATGAGAAACAGATGGAAACAGCACATCTGTATATTCTGTTGCTATATGCATACAACTCTGACAGCTTAATTTTTTCCTTTGCCTGACCTCCTTCACTTTTTTTTTTTTCATTTTTTTTGTTCACTGAAGATCTTTCAGCTCCCTACCCAAAGAGCAGAGAAGACGAGCAAGGTAAAGGCAGAAGGAGCAGTGTACTTAAAAATGGCTCGCACAATGGATTTTTCTTGCTGCTAAGGCTCCAACAGAAGATACCTGGCAAGAGACTGTGGCACAGCACTGAGAAATGTCACCATGTAATTGTTGTCATAGTCCAGACTGCTGAAGGAGATACAGTGAAAAGGAAACACATGCCAGCTTCTGTAGCAGGACTGGTAACTATTTGTACTTCCAAAGCATTACAAGGAGACAGTAAATTTCATTATTATATTAACACCTTCCTTATATGTAGGACCACTCAATAAACAAAATGCTAAATATAATTGTTGTGGTTTAACCTGGCAGGCAACTAGACATCACACAGCCGCTCACTTACTCCCCCCCACTCCCAGTGGGATGGGGGAGAGAACTGGAAAAAAGGTAAAATTCGTGGGATGAGATAAAGACAGTTTAATAGGACAGAAAAGGAAGGGAAAATAATAATAATAATAATGATAAATGAATATACAAAACAAGTGATGCACAATGCAATTGCTCACCACCCGCTGACCGATGCCCAGCCAGTCCCTGAGCAGCAGGCTGCCACCCTCTGGCCAACTCCCCCCCCCACACTCCCCCAACTCCCCCCCCCCTCGGTGTTTGTGTTCAGCATGACATCATATGGTATGGAATATCCCTTTGGCCAGTTGGGGTCAGCTGTCCTGGCTGTGTCCCCTCCCAGCTTCTTGTGCAGCCCAGCCTTCTTTCTCTCTGGAAGGGCAGTATGAGAATCTGAAAAGTCCTTGACTTAGTGTAAGCACCGCTCAGCAACAACTAAAACATCAGTGTGTTATCAGCATTATTCTCATCCTAAGTCCAAAACAGCACTATACCAGCCACTAGGAAGAAAGTTAACTTTGTCCCAACTGAAAGCAGGGCAATAATGGTAAATGCTAAATGGTAATGATGTTAATAATGATAAATACTAAATGCTAACTAGAATTTCCTACCTTGTTGGAGCTGGACTACTTTTCCACCAAATGATTATGGAAACAGCTTTGATTCAATCTGCAGTGAAAAGCTGGAGTAGGGAGAGAGGTCTCCCCTGTACTTCTAGAGGATGCATTCTGCTTTCACTTTCAGGGCTGAGATATTTCTGTCCATCACAGAAACCACAGGAAAGGCTCTGAAGTGACAGAGGACAAACCTCAAGCTGGTACAGGATTGCAAAGCAGCACCAAGCACAGCCTGGTGGGACAGAGAAGGGCTGATGGTTTGCTCCCTTCTCAGCAACCCGCAGCCCCAACCCATGTGCAGAGGGCAGCTTTGGGTGCCTGGATTATGTGGAGTTTGGGGTGAGGGGGTAGATAGTCTGTGGGTTTTTTCTCTCTTGGCAGAGCCTGGTGCTGTACATGCAAGGGAAAGCCCTGGCCACATTCAGAACAGCCTGTCTCACGTGTGGCTGGAATGTGTGGATGCAGTTTGACCAGCCTTTGCAGTGTTTTTCAGGTGGCTTTGAGTTTATGGGTTAAAGAATTGCAGCTGCTGTAGGGCCAGAGATCTGCCTCACTAGGCAGGGGATGCCCAGGGCCAGGTTTGGGCCCTGCTGCTGTTTAATCCTCTCTCTTTGTTTTGGCCTCCAGGCCCTGCTAATGTGGCATGGTCATCTCCTTCCCTGTTGCTCTGAACCATTGCCTAAGGAGGTGGACTTTTCCCTGCCTCCCTGGAAGCAGATTTGGAGTGAAAAATCTATCAGCGTTCCCTGATCCACCAGTTTCTTTGCTTTCTGGGATCTCCCTGAGCAACTCCTCATCCCGCTGGACAGTGTCCCTCAGTGTTAGGCAGGACCAGGCTTGTCCTGATTCGAGGCTTCCTTCTGTGCCATGTGCAGGCCCCGTGGGAGGCAAAGAGCAGCGAGAGTCCGGGATCCCAGTGCTGTCCAGAGCCAGCGCTGCGACACACCCCTGGGCTGCGCTGCCAGCTCCCACCTCACAGAATTTCCAACAGGAGTGGGAGAGCCCGGCAGCTTCCCGGTGAAACCAAAGCTGCCGAGCTGGAAAGGATCCCGCCTCCGGCCGGGGCTGCCCTGCTGCACCCCGGCACCGGCAGCGCCGCCGGGCCGCTCCGGGGCAGCGGGCAGCAGCGGCGGGGCCGGCGGGGCCCCGGGGTTCAGAGCAGCCCGGCGGGCCCTCTGCAGTCCCCCGGGGGCCGGGGCGGTGGGTGCCCGCCCGTAGGGCCCGCTGGGGGGGGGCAGGAGGAGTGACCCCCACCTGAGGGCGTGCTCCTTGCACGGCCGCGGTGCAACAAGTCCCGGCGCCGGGGAGCGGGCAGCCGGGAGCCGCCGGCAGCGGGGCTGGGATCGGCGGTGCCGGCAGAGCCCCCTGCACGGCAGGGCCGGGCGGCCGAGCGGGCGGCAGGCAGAGGCGACTCCGGCTGCGGGCACCGGGAGACGCGGGGTTTTCCAGGCTGGGGCAGGGCAAAGCGCTGCCCGCTCCTCCCGAGGGCGAGCACAGCGCTCCCGCCGGGTCCCCCGCGCCGCCGTCCGCCTGCGGGAGCCCGCCCGCCCCGGCCCCCGTGCCAGCCTCGGGCTCCCGCGGCAGCAGGGAGGTCCGGCCGCCCGGCGGGTAGGCTGGCTGCCCGGACCGCCTCCGCTCGCCTCGGCTCGCAGCCCCGGGCCCTCCGGCCGCCGGCACAGGCACTGCCCGGTCCGGGGCAAGGGCAAGGGCAGGGGCGAACCGCAGGCGGGCCCCACCTCGCCACGGGAAAATGCAAAAAGAACGGGATCTTGATCCGTTCTTTCTGCTTTTCTTTTGTCTCCTCTTTTTTCATTTTCTTTTTTTTCCTCTTTTTTTTTTTTTTTTTTTGGGTGGGGGGTGGGGGGTGTCCCCTTTTATGACAGCGAGGGCACAAGGCGAGTGAGGAGGCGGAATCATCTCGGCAGCCGCTGCATTTTGTGTGGAAGCCGCTCGGAGGTTCATTAATATCATTAGCATTTAACCCCCTCCCTGCCCCCTCCCCTTCCCCGCGCAGGGTGACGTCACGCGGCGGCAGGAGTTGGGGGAAAGAAGGGGAAGCTCAGTGGGCAAGGGGCGTCCCTCTCCCCTCCCCGCCGCTGCCTGTCACAGCCTCTGCCGATATTATAGGGGCCGAAGCCTGGAGCTCAAAGCGCAAAGTCAGCCAGTGTAATGAACTTCTGGAAACCTTTCCCTTTTTATACCATTCAGTTTCTGAGAGGCAGAGACAGCCTCCTCTGACGCCTTTTCCCCCCTTCCATTATTTTTCCAGGCTCTGATCTCCCTGCTCGCTGCACCGAGGCGCTCGGCGCAGAGCCCCGAGCCCCATCCTACCTTCTCCTTCGTCTTATTGTTGTTTTGGCTGCTGTGGCTCTCGCTTGCCTTCCAGGAGCGCGGTGGCGAGCCCACTCGCACCCCCCTGCACCCTCCCGGGGTCCCGAGAGCATCTGCTCGCAGAGGGGCAGCGAGCGGCCGCCGACTTCGGGTCATTTCGTTGCTTTTTTTAAAATTCTTTTTCTTTTTCTTTTTGCTCCTATTTTTTTTTCTCCCCCCCCTTGCCGCGTCCCGGCGGTGCGCTCCCGTCCCTCGGAAGGACACCGCTGGGGAGCGGGGCAGCGGCGAGGATGTGCCGGCCCCCGCGGCGGAGCCCGCAGTGAGCGCCCGAGGGAGGCACCTGCCGCGGAGCCGCCGCGCCGGCGGGGGGTGGGGGGTGGGGGGCGCACCGCCTCGCCCCGGAGCCGACACTTCGCCCCGAGTTTAACGACTCCCGGGGGCTTCGAGCATGAGCAAGCCGGCGGGATCAACAAGTGGGTAATAACGCGGCGGAGGCTTCGAGCAGCCTTTCCGAGACCGGCTGCAGCCTGGCCCTGGGGGGCGGGAGGTGGAGGGGAGGAGAGGAAGGGGAGGGGGGGTTGTGGTTTGGGTTTGCAGCCCCCCCCCCCCCCCCCCCCAGTGAAAAAAGAGGTGCATATTTCCATCTGGAGTGGCAACGAATATATACGCTCGGAGTTGCCCCGATGGAGTTTGGGGCCGGGGCTTACAAGAAGCTGCTCTCCCCGCTGCCCGCTCCGGCTGCCCGAGCCGGGGCCGGAGCCCGTGGTCAGCGAGCCCCGGGAAAGGCAGCCGCGCCGGCGGCGGGAGGGGGCTCGTCCCGGCGGGGCGCGGGCGGTTGTCTGCGGGTCTCCGGTACTTGGGCGAAGGGAGGCAGGTTTGGGTTTAAAGGGCATCACGAAGTTGAAACGTGCTGCTTTCCTCACTGATTTTATGCAGTCTCCTGCGACATAATAATTTCTTTTTAAGAGTTTGAAACTCTGGTCACACAATTACACGGAATCGCTTAAGCAACTCTATTGAAGGCGGATTTAAATGCAATACTTTGCACACCATTTCCAGTTACAACAAATAATCCTGCAACGAGGAAAGCAGAAACAACTTAAAAGTCACATTTTTCTTAATCCTAAATCCATGCACCTCATAACTGGGGAATTTAAAGCATGACTAACCGCTCGTACAGAATGGCTCAATCCGTATAATCCCAATGGGACTTTCGGAGTTTGTAATATGGATGGAGTCAGTAACGAAGGGGGGGAAAAATACCCAATCCAATTTGATGTCTGACAAGTGATGGATCGGACAGTTATTTCCTCTGCGCTCCGGCGGGCTCCCGGGGTTGCGGAGCGGCGGAAAAATAGGGAGGCAGAGCCGGGAGGGATCCAACGGCGGTACCTGCCACCGGCCGCTCCCTGCCAGCACCGCGGCCTTCTCACTGCCGCTGCCCTCCGTCCTTCTGACCCGGGTCCTCCTTTTGTCCGCGGGGGCCGGGAAGCCGGGGGGGGGGCGCGGCGGCGGGGCCGGGGGGCCAGGCGGGGGCCACGGCGCGGGAATCGCGCGTGGGGGATGCGGGGCACGCGAGATGCCCGCGGGGGCCCGGCGCTGCGGCCGAGCTGCCGCCGCTTCGGCGTGGGTCGGTCTGCCTTCGTCCCCCGTGGGGCCGAGCGCGGCGATTTTCCCCGTCAGCCCCACGAGGGGAAAAAGCCAGCAGCGGCGGGGCCGCGGTCGAGGTACTAACGGCGGTAGGGAAGGCGGCAGCGGCAAAAAAAAGCTGCGGCGGCCGGGGCTGCGTCCCGCCGGCTGCGCTGCCCGAACTGCCCGGTAAGAGCGAGGGGAGCCTGAGCGGGATCGGGCCCGTGGGCAGCCGCGCCGGGACGTTGTCGGGGCTCCTGGCAGATTTCTGAGTGTTGGGGAAGGCGCAGGAAGGGCCGGGGAGCCTCGTCGCCAAAGGACGGCGGAGCTTCTGCCGGAGACATTTTGCGGAGGAGAAAACCCGCAAGGCTGGACCGCGCCTCCGGCAGCAGGGCGCTGGGCGACCCCCGGCCACCGCCGCCGCTTTCGCGGCTGAGTCCGACCCGCCCAGACCCCCTGGGACTGCCCGAAAGGGACTCCCAAGCCCGACCCGGCCAGGCACCGCAGGCACACGCGGGGACCGCTCCGGGCCGGGGCCCGAGCCCAGCCGCCCTCGGCGGCGCGTGCAAAAGCCGGGCCCGCTGTCCCGGGGCCTGGGCGCCCGTCCCGGGGGTCCCGGGGGCCTCCCGGGCAAGGAGGCTCCGGACTGGCTTTTCTGCCCGCCGGTGGACGTCTAGCGATGTCAGCTGCGATCTCTGCCTGGGTGGTAACAAGACCCCATCCCGCCGTCCCCCGAGCCCAGACTAACTTCTTTCAACAGCCTCTGATGGTAATTACAGTAATCGGGGCTGCCATATATCCTTTAAGCAATTATGACACACAAAAAAAGCCCCCGAGGACCCCCTGTCGTGGGATGTTCAAAACGGTTTCCCAGCTGAACAGAAATCCCATTTTCTTAGCGCTAAACTTCTGAGACGAAGCGGTACCTCGGGGAACCGGAGCTCTTTTAAACAGAGTTAATCAGTTATCTCATGACCCCGTGTCAAGCTTACATTTTTCTCTTCCCACCCCCCCGCTCTGCTTCTTCTCCCTCTACTTATTTCATATTTTGCACTGCACGACAGCCTCCGCGGGGCGGCGACGGGGGGGCTTGCGGGGGGGGGGGGGAGCAGGGGGCGACCCGGATTGCGGGCGGGCGGCGAGACGGGGGGCTCCAGCCGCGCCCTCTGCCGTGGCCCCCCTTCCCTCCGGGAGCCTCGTCGGGGGCCGCGGAGCCGGTCGGACGGGCCGCGCCGCTCCGACGGCTGGGAAGGCGGCTGGTGGCTTTGGCGAGGCGCTCCAGGTGCTTGGGTTTTATACGGACTATGCGGAGGTGTAAAGAATATACGGAACATATGTTTACATGCATGGTGTGGATACAAGCATATACAGTGCATAGGATTTTTAAAAAACCTTTCCCAAACTTAAAACCCGTCTGGGGAAAACTGTTCTGTAGAACGAGCCCAAGTTTCTCCCCTCGCCGCCGCCCGCTCTCAGCGCCGCCGGGGCCGAGCCGGCTGTCCCGCGCCGCAGGCCGGCCGGGGGAGCGGGGAGCCCCGGGAAGAGGGGACCCCCGCGGCTGCCCGGTGCCACGGGCGGCGACCTCACGGCGGGCCCGGGGGCGCGACCACGGTGGGTGCAGCTGCCGAGGGAAGGGGGAGCGGGGGGTTCCCGGCGCTACGCCGGGGTGCGCAGGAGCAGCGCAGCCGAGCCGCGCTCCGCACCGGGATGCGCCACCGCTGCACGTACCGCTCCAGTGTCTCCCCCCACCCCCAGCCTGCCCCTCCTCCTCCTCCTTTGTGTGCGTGCGTGTGGACCCTCTCGCTCCCCGTGGATGCTGAAGGCTGGAGAGGGAAGTCGAGCGCTTTCCCCCGTTGGCATTGTGCGATATCCGAATTCCCATGCTACACTTTTTGACGGGTCACTGGTGCCCCAATAGGCAGGTGGCAAGGAGGGCTTGTAATTACACACTCCCAGAAACCGTGCCTTGGCCTCGGCCCTCCTCACGGGCGCCTACCTGCAGTTCCAAAGCCGCGGCTTGGTCGCAGGCAGTGGGGCGGGGGGGCTTCCTTTAGCTGCGCTCCTTATTAATTGCGTAAAAGTTTTCTATTCTTTAACCGCTCTCCCTCTCTCCCCACCTTCCCTCCCTCCGCCACCCCTCCCTCTCACAGTCCCTAACCTAATCCCCGTCCCTCTCGCCGTGTTGTGTATAGCAGCTGTCGGGTTTCATTTAGGGGAGAAGCTGGCAGCTTGTGCTCATTGGAGGCAGTCAAACGAGTTTCAATGGGCAAAATCATTAAGTTAACACTTTATCTAATGTCCCTATTGTCTGCCAGCAGGCATTGTCTTAAAGCCTTAGCGTAGACACGTCTGAAAGTATCTCGGACTTCTAAATTCTCTAGGGAGCAAGAGGAGCCCCCGCGGCCTGTTTCCACACACACCCCCGCCCCCCCCACACCGCACGCTGCCGCCTTCCCCCTTCCAGCCCTCACCCCCACCCCCCCACAGCCGGGGTGCTCTCTCTGTCTGAGCTGCTTCCGAACAAAGATAGCGGCCCTGGGCGCTCTCCCTTGGAGTTTGGAGACCAAGGTTTGGTGAGAGGGACTGAATCGCCAGTTTAAGTTGTGGTAGGAAGGAAGATGGCTGTTTGAGGCCAAGGAAAAAAAAGGAGAAAAGAGAAGAAAAGGGAAGAAAAAATAAAAAAGAAAAAAGAAAAGAGAAGAAAAGGGAAGAAAAAATAAAAAATAAAAATTAAAAGAAAAGAAAAGAGAAGAGAAGAAAAGAAAAAAGAAAAGAAAAGAAAAGAGAAGAAAAGAAAAGAAAAGAAAAGAAAAGAAAAGAAAAGAGAAGAGAAGAGAAGAAAAGGGAAGGGAAGGGAAGAGAAGAGAAGAGAAGAAAAGAAAAGGAAAGGAAAGAAAAGGAAAGGAAAGAAAAGAAAAAAAGAAAAGAAAAAGAAAAAAAATAAAATAAAGAAAAGATAGGAAGAGAAGAGAAGAGAAGAAAAGAAAAGGAAAGGAAAGAAAAGGAAAGGAAAGAAAAGAAAAAAGAAAAGAAAAAGAAAAAAAAATAAAATAAAGAAAAGATAAGAAGAGAAGAGAAAATAAGAGAAAAGAAGAAAAGAAAAGAAAAAAGAAAAGGAAAGAAAAGAAAAAAGAAAAGATAGAAGAAAGAGAAAAGAGATAAAAGTAAAGATAAAAGAAGTGAAAAGAAGTGAAAAGAAAAGAAAAAAGTAAAAAAAGTAGGAGGGGAGAAAAGAAAAAAGAGAAGAGAGAGGCCGGATAAAAAGCAGAAGCTGAGCGAAGTTTTGGCGGGTTTCTTGAGCCGGGCTGCAACAGTCCCTGTACGAGTTTTTACATCACCCTCAGAGCATTTGCAGTTCTAGTCCAAGCCGGTGCGGAAGCAGCGCCCGGCGGAGCGGGGGCTGCGGGAGAGGCGGCGGAGCGCGCGGGGGAGCGGGGTAGCGCGCGGGGGAGCGGGGCAGAGCTGCCCGCCCGCCAGCCCCGCGACCGGCCCGCCCGCCGCCCGCAGCCGCGTCCGCGCACAAAGGGCCAGGCGAAAAGTTTTGCTGCAGGTTTTGGGGTGAAGGAAACGGCACGCCTCTTCTGTAGCGGGAACCAGCCCCCTTTCCCTGGGGTTGCTAGAGGGGAGACAAGGTCGCTCGGCTTCCCGGTCATTTTATTTTGTTTTGTTTTATTCTGTGCCTCGATCTCCTGACTCTCTCCTGCCCAAGGGAAGCGCCGTCGGCTGTTTGCCGAGCGCCAGAAAGCGAGGGAAACACACACACCCCCGCCCCCCGCCCCCATCCCCACTTCTAGCAGGCAAGCCTGCTGCTCTCGCTGCTGTAATCTTCCCTCCCAAAATGGGTCTTGGCGATTATAGAAGATCCAAATAAACGTAGCGGGGCATGAATAATGCTCATTGTAGAAAACTGACACTTGCTCAAGGAAAAGAAAGTTGGCTATAAAATCACTTCATTATTTGCTTGTACTGAGGCTCTGAGGCTAATCCCTCCGGAGGTCAGATTGCTGAGCGCTCGCTCTCTCCCTCTCTCCCTTCTCTGCTTTCAGGTCGCATTTTAGACATCCCTTGCAAAGTGTGTGGGGACCGCAGCTCCGGGAAACACTATGGGGTTTACGCCTGCGACGGGTGCTCGGGATTTTTCAAGCGGAGTATCAGGAGGAATAGGACCTACGTTTGCAAATCGGGAAATCAGGTACCAGCCGCAGCGCAGTCCGCTCACCGCCTGCACCCCTCACCCTGCACCCCCCCATGGCCCCGTGTTGCCCCCGCGCCGCCAGCAGGAACACCCGCAGCGGTGAGATCCAGCTGCCACGCAGCTCCCCGCCCCGACCCAGGGGGTCCCGGGCCGCCTCTTCCCGGCACATCCCCGCACCCCGGGCCGTGCGGCCGCAGCCCACCAGGGAGGGTGCGCAAGGAGGGTGCGGGGACAACGGCGAGGGGAGACGTGCAGCCAGCTCACCGGCTGGTCACGCCAGGAAAGAGGGGCAGCCCCCCGGTGAGCCGGACTCCGCGGGCGGTCGATGGACGACGGACACGAGTTCCCCCCGGCGGGTCGCGCCCGCGCCCAGGCAGAGCCAGCTCCGCGCTTTCCCCCCTCCCGCTCCGGCCGCGCTCACTCCCACCCCCGGTCGGTCCCGCAGGGATGCGGGGCCGGGGGCGCGGCGGGGGGGCACGGGGCACAGGGGCGCCCCGAGGGGGCGGTGCCGCCGTCGCTGTCTCGGGTGCTGAAGGCGGCCCGGCCCGCCACGCCGCGGGGCCAAGCACCCCGGCACGGCACGGCGCGGCACGGACCCCCGGCACGACCCCCCCCGGCACGGTCGGAGCGGCCCCCCCCCGTGCCCCCCGGCGCCGCGGGGAGGGCTCCAGGGCCGGCGGGGTGAGCGCGCTGCGCCCCCCGGCCCAACGACTGGCTGCCTTGCAGGGAGGCTGCCCGGTGGACAAGACGCACAGGAACCAGTGCCGGGCCTGCCGGCTGAAGAAGTGCTTGGAGGTCAACATGAACAAAGACGGTACCCGCTCCCCCTCTCCCGGCGCCGGGGTGGTGGGGCAGCAGGAGTGAGCCGGGACTCACTCTGAACTGGGGAGCAGTGCGTCACTGCAGGGTCTACCCCCCCTCCCCGGGCCTCTGATGACCCCCCATCCCGCAGCAGACTTGCCCATTTCTCTCCAGATAACATCACAGGTGGGAGGCGTGGGGGTCACCCCCAAAAATTGCGGGGAGGGAGGGAAGCCCAGCCGAGCACATGGGGTACTTGGTGTGGGACCCCGTGGTGACCCCCTCACCTTTCCTTGGTGCCCTGCAGCAGTGCAGCACGAGCGGGGCCCCCGGACATCGACGATACGGAAGCAAGTGGCCCTCTACTTCCGCGGGCACAAAGAGGAGAGCGGCGGTGCCCCCCACTTCCCCGCCACCGCCCTGCCGGCACCTGCCTTCTTCACTGCTGTCTCCCAGCTGGAGCCCCACAGCCTGGAGCTGGCCGCTGTCACCGGCACACCCGAGAGGCAGGCTCTGGTGGGCCTAGCACAGCCCACCCCGAAGGTCAGCCACTACCCCGGCCACCAGACCTTGCCACTGGGGTGCCTGCAACCCACCAGCTCCCTCTTGCCTCTGGGGTTGACATGGCAAAGAGCGAGGCTTGAGGCCTT
Source organism: Falco peregrinus (assembly GCF_023634155.1). Classification (NCBI taxonomy): domain Eukaryota; kingdom Metazoa; phylum Chordata; class Aves; order Falconiformes; family Falconidae; genus Falco; species Falco peregrinus. The sequence goes on from NC_073727.1 coordinate 25,445,007, forward strand.
GTGGGTTGTGGTGGGAACTCTTTTGTTATGTCCCTAAAAGCTCTGAAGATAGGAGGTGCAAGGGGCAAGAGGCCCTCTGCAGAAGGGGTACACAGAAGGACTGACTGGTAACCTGCTCTGCACCAACCCTGTCCCTCCTCCATTCTTACACCCTCATGGCTGCAGAAGTGCTCCTCCTGTCTGGAGCCCATCCACAAGTCAGTTTTAAACCTTGTTTCATGAGGAATGCAATCACTGAGTTTTCTTCAGCAAAGTGCCCATCATCATCTATAGTGGTGTAGTCCAGGAAGTACTATAGCTGTGCTGACCAAAGCCTGCAGTTTGTCCACACAGACACAAACGAGTCTAAGCTGGCTCCGTGCTTCTTGGCTGTGACATTTCCTAGGCAGCCCAGTGGAAGCACTGCTGTGGCCTCCACTGCACAGGAATTAGCCATAAGGTGTTGGTTTTTTCCATTAAGCCATTTGCAGTGGCATTTTGTATATTTACAGCATCTAGAAAAATCATAGAAGAGATGGCTTAAATCGTTCTGCATTTTTAGAATTGGTAGCTTGGCAGAATCCATCATGAGCATGATCATAACGTATAGTTTTATATTGCAGTTTTGGAAAATACTTAATCGGAAATTATTTGGCAAGAAAACATCACACGTGCTTGAAAATGTAACTCCATTCCAACCCTACACCACCTTTAGGTAGTTATGCTTAGTTCTACACATCTGCTTACAGTGAGTTGCAGTCAGGGAGCTAGGTGAAGGTTAAAGCTAAGTGAGTACTTACTCCTTTGCCGAGCAAGGCTGGTGCACTAAATCAGCTTCTGAAGCACAGGTTACAAACCACAAATTCTTAATCACATTTGTATTCTTTTAACTCTGCTACCAGAAGTGTGCTATTGTGTAACACAGCAAAGGGTGACACCACATTTTGGTAATTTTTTCCCCCTGATGTAATAAGTTCATTCTTCCTCCTGCCTCCTCCAGGCACTGTTTCTGTAGTACAGTTCATCTATACGGATGAGCAGCAGAGAGCAGTTGGAGTGAGCCCACTGAAAGCAATGCCCTCTGCTTGCAGAACAAGAGAGTGACACTCTGTGCTGGGCATGAACGTGGTGCACTGAATGGCAGCTGTTAGGGAACAGGAAGACAAGGCTGCCTTGGTGACATTGTGTGAAGTTGTTTTATTTTCTTTTTGACATTAGTACCCGCATGAAGTCAACGGTACCCCTATGTATCTCTACGAAGTGGCCACCGAATCAGTCTGTGAGTCAGCAGCCAGACTTCTGTTCATGAGCATCAAGTGGGCCAAGAGTGTCCCAGCCTTCTCCACCTTGTCCTTACAAGACCAGGTAAGGCACCTGCAGCGGGAGTGGCATTGGCCTGGCTTGCCTGTTAAAGACAGCTCAGAGCTCAGGCTGGGTCCTGAACCTTCAGCCCTAGACCTTTAAATCCATAATGGACTTCAGCAGTTCTGAAATTCAGGGCAAAGTTTCGGTCTGTTCCTGAAAAACAGGCAGTGATTTAGAAACTGCTTTCCTCCAACTTTTATTTCATGAACAAAGTGAAAACTCTCCTCTCCTCTCCTCACATGGCCAACATTTTTTCCTTATTCATGTTGGCTTCAGTGAATTTGCAATTACACCAATATGGTGGAGGCAAAATTTGGCCTGCCCCCAGTATTTTTCACCATTAATTAAAATCTTTCCTAATTTGTCTTGTTTTCCTCTATGACAGTTTGCCTTTGCCTCAAGAAAATCCTATGTGAACCATACAAGCTTAAGCAATTTCTTAATGACTTGATTCTTGATGAGGACCCTGTGTGCTTTGTATAATGCACTGATTTTTTAAAAAAGTAATCAGATAATTATAAAATGGAAGGGGAAACCTACACAAAGCTCCAATCATAAAAGACGTCTAATACTTTGATATGATTGAGCTAATTTCCCAAAATGGTAACTAGAAAGGTTGTGCCTTAGATGTTACATAGCAGTCATCAGAGGAACTAGCTCCTTTCCGTGGATGCATGTTGCAAGTGCTGCAGTTGATATGCAAATACATATTTTGAACTGAAAGAGAAGAGCTTCTCAGGAAACCAGCAGTGTTTTCTACCTAAAGGTAAATCATGATGGTCACAATGTGATATGAAGCTAAGGTACATTGAAATGTTCCTTCTCTAGAACCAGACCCATGTTTTGAAATTCTTGTCATGAAAATAGTCAAGGGGACGCTGCTCAGCTCTGGCTGCAGTACTGTTGCGTAGCGAGCATGCGAGCAATGAGGCAGGGCCCACGAGGTTACACATGCCGTTAGGAAGACAGCAGTCCCAGTGTGGCATGCTGCTCTCTAACATTGTCTTCTGCTGCCACTGCTCCTGCGGAGCACTAGGTCTGTCATACCAAGGAACCAAAGAAACAGGCCCCAAATATCAGGGATAAGCATCAAGTGTGCTGCTTCAGCAGCAGCCTCAGTGCACAGAAAGTGGCTGGTCCATCTCTCCACCAGTGATGTGCACAGGAGGCTCCTTAGGCAAAGGCTTTATTAGACATAATACAGATGCATTTCCCACAAGGTCATCTCTGTTAGAGTGAAGAGGAGGGAGCAGCAGGATCTGGGAGCAAGGGAAGTCTCCACCACACATGACCAAGCATGCCTCAAACAGCAAAGCCTGCTTATCTACCATAGATACCAGAGTGTTCCTGTTATATTTAAATAATGAACCACTTCTTTCACTTTCATATCAGGGACTAGAGTAAGTGAATTAAATATTTAAATCCCAGCCTTTCCTTAACATCACCTTGACTTGCTGTACCTCACTGCAAGCCAACTTCCTCAAAACTCAGAGCTGCTCAGCTCTAAAGTTTTGACCTGGGCCTTTTTCTGTATGATTCCCCTGCCACATTCAGGAAAGCTGGAGAAGAAACAACTCTGATATTAATCACTTTATTTAATGAATAATCAGACAGTTGATTTTTATACTAGTGCCATTGCATTATTTAATTTTACAATGGCCCAGCTGTAAATGTCTGCCTTTCTCCATTTGTACCCCTGACATCTGCCTGAGGAGAGTCTAAAACCTTTTCTTGGATTTTGCTTTTGTTTGTGCTCTTCTGAAAAGGCAAGCACATTGTGATTTCAGGGCTCTGTGACAGTTTCATGTTGAAGGCAAGGAAATAAGTAGAAACCAATCTGCTGACAAAACACAAGTTGGAGGATTGCTGTGTCATTGCCCTCGGTAGAACAGAGGCTGTGTCCCTTCCCCAGCTCCATACAGCTAATCCCATTGTGGATTGGAAGCCACACAACAAAACTGCCATACCTAAAGTTTAGCTGGCCTGCACACCTGCCCAGCTTGTCCATAAAACAGGTTGCCCCAATGCAGGTCACCAACAAAAGGTCGTACTTACAGGAAGGAGTTGATTAAGAAGCAAAACCTAGTCCTTCAGAAAGCCTGGTATTTATTGATTCTTTGGTGAAGGAGGGCTGAGTATGACTTCAGCAAGAGTTATTTTAATTGGCGGTTTTACAGACTTATGCATACACATGAAGAAAGCTTCAGCTATTGGTATAGTATCTTATTTCTAAAGTCTTCTGACTTTAAAGACTTAGAGGGAAAGAACATATGAAATTGATATCTTCCAGGAACCACCCTTCATTACCATTGTATCTGCATGAATGAATGACAAAAAACGTTTTACAAAAGCAAATGAAAGGCTGGTGGATCATTTCCTATGTCATACAGAAACCTGTGCATCCATCAGGCAGGATTATCCAGAGGAGGGGCTGGGTTTGCAGGCTGCAGCAGTTAGGAGACTTACGAGCAGGTTCAGCTGCTCTCAGAACAGAGCTGAGATGAGCACTGAACCCTAGTACCCCGTCCCCGCTCCCAGTCTGGGCAGCTTCCAGTACTGTAAAATCCAACATAATTATTTCAAACAGTAATTGTATGCAGGGACAGAAATACTTTCCTGTCACAATTTCCTTAGTCAGGTTATGTAGAAGTTCTGCAAAGCACATAGCACAAAAAGGCACAAAATGGGCGTTAGCCTGCAGTGGCAAGCTGGGAGCAGGAACTCTGAGAGCTCTTCCTCCCATTCTGATCGGAATAAGGTGGTTTAAAACTCATAATACTGTTAAGAGCACATAGATAAAAAATCCACTTTTACTGCATGCTTTCTGTATCATAGAATCATACAGTCATAGAGAAGGCTGGAAAAGGCTTTTAAGATCATCGGGTCCAACCACTAACCTAGCACTGCCAAGTCCACCGCTAAACCATGTTCCCAAGTGCTGCATCTACACATCTTTTAAGTACCTCCAGGGATGGTGACTCCACCACTTCCCTGGGCAGCCTGTTCCAATGCTTGATAATCCTTCCAGTAAAGATTTTTTTCCTAATAACTATTACTTTCACATATCTGTTTCCAAGGAAATAATCATTCATTTGGTACAACATATTTTTTTATATTGTTCTTCCTTACAGAGTCTTTATAGACTTAAAATACCCTCCTTCCCATTTTCCTAAGAAGTTAAGCTGCTGATACTTCCAGGGATCATAGAAATAGTAATGATTGTGGTTTGGATTATTTTGCTGCATGAGTTTTGGGCAATGAGTTTTCACTGCATGGAGCCACCAGATGATGCCTCCTGAGTCCACTACAGTTCTCACCCCTCCAAATCTCTCCCACCTTATTAAGAAACATGAGTTCCCAGCAATGTGTGTGCACCACAGCATGTCCTTTAGGCCATGAGCTTCAGCTGAACTGGGGGCCAACAACCCATAGATGCCCTCAAGACTAAACTTGTTGCCAGTCTGCATTACCAGGAGTCTTGTCTCCTCTTCAGATGCACCAGTGCCTCTCCACGGAAATCAAAGGCATTGCCTCCAAAGAGGGAACACCACATCCACTGCACAACAAGGCAATGTAGGGAAATTGCAGAGAACTAGCAATGCTGTCAGTGCAGGTGCTTGGATTCTCAGTTCTCTGAAACAGCTCTTAGTGCCTGGAATTTTTGAGTGATTTCAAGCAAAAAAGCAGGAAAACAGGTGATACTGAGAAACGGTGTGAGCGTCCAGATGCTGTGTGCTTGAAAGAGCTAAAAACTTGCTTAGTAAGGAAGGGGTTAAAGATACATATGTGCTCTAAAGCACTGCTCCCTACAGAGTGATGTCATTTCAGGGCGTTGTCCAGGCTTTTCTTCACAAATCCTGCCTTCCCGGGGGAAAAGAGGATAATCCCTAGAGAGCAACAGGAGAACACTGTCCAACTTGTCCTAGGACAGCTATTTGTGCCGAGGGAGAGGAGCAGAGAGCCCATGCTGTGCTGAGAAACACAGGCGAGCGTTCATGTTGCGAGCAAGCTCTCTGGGCAGTTCTCACTCTCTCCTCCCTTTTGGTACACACCATGGTGCACAGTGAGCCAACCCGCAGTGTTTTTCTACAATGCAGAGACTTATTTCTAGACACCTTCTCAAAAAGCTGAGAGGAGAGCTAACGAATTCTGTGGGGAAAACACCATGACAGGCATTTAAAGTAGTTTTTAAAATAACAGAAATTTACATATTTAAATTGTTTATAAATCTATAAATTATACACTATGTTATATTGTACATCTATTGTATGACAGCTGATGCTTTTGGAAGATGCTTGGAGAGAACTGTTTGTTCTAGGAATAGCACAATGGGCCATTCCAGTTGATGCTAACACTCTACTGGCTGTATCTGGTAAGAATTGCACAATTTAATGACTTTGTTACAAAAATTACCATAAAAATACATTACTGAAAAAAGAACAACATGTAAAGAATAACAAATTCCTACTGAACAATAGAGCATACCTGTCATTTATAAATCTATATTTAAATGCAAATAATGTTGTTTTGTTGTATTCATGACTGCTTGCATTGTCATTTAAATGCAAATTACTGTGTTTGTTATCATCCAAGAGAAGATTTTATATTAACTTTCATACAATATAGTCAGTTTACATGGAACCAGATAGACAAGTGTGACAATAGAGTGGATATTGATACAGAGGATTTTGTCAGAAATCAATATAAAATAAAGCAAATGCCTTTAATATTATTTATTTAATCTGTTTCTGTTTTAGGCATGAACGGTGACAATACAGATTCTCAGAAGCTGAATAAAATTATTTCGGAAATACAGGCTTTACAGGAGGTTGTGGCTAGATTTAGACAACTTCGGCTAGATGCTACCGAATTTGCCTGTCTCAAATGCATTGTCACTTTTAAAGCTGGTAAGCAGAAAGAATCTCTTGCTTGTCTGGTCTGATAACTATGAAGCTACTGTAGAGCAGAAATATGCTTTAAACCAGACATAGTTTTATACCATCCAACAGGTTTCGTGGTATTGAATTCCAATAGCCAGTGTTGCATTTTGAAAGGCTGACAGTGGCGTGCTGGGGAACTAATGGGAACGTTTAATTTCCATTGATAGCATTAGCTGAACTGTTCTGACCCCCCAAGAGCCAAGCTGAACTAGTTACTGATCTGCTTTCCAGTGCCTACACACAGTGGTTCCGAACTGAGGAGTTTCCGAAATGCTGCTGCTATAGCAGCCCTTCAAGATGAAGCCCAGCTCACTCTGAACAGCTACATTCACACCAGGTGAGTGGTGGCTTCTCAATACTTCTCACAGGTGTAGGGGTAAAACCCTGCTCTCACTGTAGTGAGGGTGAAGTTTCCACCGACTGAAATGGGGACTGGGCTATTACAGCAAGTATACATCAGCTGTCAGCCTGCTGGGATTTGGCATTCCCTGATGAAACAGAATCATAGAATCATAGAAAATGTTGGAAAAGATCCTTAAAATCATCAGGTTCAACAATTAACCTAACGTGGCCAAGTCCACCACTAAACCATGTCCCTGAGTGCCACATCCACATGTCTTTTAAATACCTCCAGGGACGGTGATTCCACCACCTCCCCAGGCAGCCTGTTCCAATGCCTGACCACCCCTTCAGCAAAGAAATTTTTCTTAACATCCAATCTAAACCTCCCCTGGTGCAAATTCAGGCCACTTCCTCTCATCTGATCACTTACTACTTAGGAGAAGAGACCAACACCCAGCTTGCTACAACCTTCTTTCAGGCGGTTGTAGAGAGCAGTAAGGCCTCCTCCCTTCAGCCTCCTTTTCTTCCAGGCTAAACAGCCCCAGTTCCCTCAGCTGCTCCTCATAAGACTCGTTTTCTAGACCCTTCACCAGCTTCGTTGCCCTTCTCTGGACACACTCCAGCACCTCAATTTATTCAGACAAATGAAAAAGGGCTAAAAGGAGAGATCTTCCCCTGGGAAGTGACAACTGCTGTGGGACAGAAGGCTACATTTTCTTCTACATTTTATTCAATTAAATACCACTAACAGTGATGCTCAAACATCACATCTCACAGCAGTATGACAGCTTGTCACCCAAGATCTCTAATCCCTATGCCATTTCCCCGATTGTGCAGACACAGAAATTGGGGCACAAGGAAGGTAAATGTCTCTTCCAAAATGCTACCCTGAGTCTGTCCTCGGGTTGAAATGAAAACCCCAGAACTTGTGAATCCCATTTCGGTGCCACAGCAGCGTGACAAGAATCATTATTTGGGAAGAAAATGTTCCCCCTTGTCTCATTTAGGATAAGTCCCACGGGACACAGGAATCTTAAAAGCTGCTGTAAACGTTGTAGCTTTCATCCCACAAAGTATACAAAGGTAAGCCCAGGAACACACAAACTGTACTATGCAAAGTACAATCCCACAGTCTAGAACAGCTGGCTGTGAACGGATCAGTAGCCTCCTCCTACGGACCACTTCAGAGTGGTGGGACTGGGGAGAATTCTGAAGAGTCCCCCTAACACCTTCTGCAAGAGCTGCTCTAGTCAGTTCAGGACTTCTGGGGAAAGCTGTGACAGGTCTTGTGAAGTCCATGTCTAAGTTCTTTAAATTGCACTTTAGATAACAGGGTATTTACTACAGGTCAAGATCTTCCCTGAACTGCATCAACAACATAGATGTTGTATGAGGGCCAAGTCAGAGCAGATCCTGTCTCTGTATTGCTACTGCTCTGAGGGAATAAACAAAGGAGCTAATCAAAACTCAGAGACATTGGTTTATATTCTGCTAACCTCCACTAAGACAGTTTTCCTTGGGGTCAACTTTCATGCTCACATGAGTACAAAACACAGGGTTTTAGCACAGGTAGCACCCATCTATACAATTTGTTGAATATCGATCTTTTCTATAAAGTAAAAGACTTTCTTCAAAAAAAACCTTAAAAACTTCAATAATGGTTTGTTGGTTTTTTTTCCCTCTTTGTCTCCCAGGTATCCCACGCAACCCTGTCGTTTTGGAAAACTTTTATTGCTTTTACCAGCTTTACGTTCGATTAGTCCGTCCACAATAGAAGAAGTGTTTTTCAAAAAGACCATTGGGAATGTACCAATTACAAGACTGCTTTCAGATATGTACAAATCCAGTGACATATAAATTACCTTAAAATAAACAATCAGGATGGACAGTTTGAGAAGAACTTTTATCTACGGAGAATAAGCCTCAACTAACAAAATCTACAGGAAGCATAAGCCTGGGAATGTTTAGCCTTTAAACCCATTGACAAAAAAATACCCCGGTAGATATGATTCTGCTGCTCTGAACAGAGTGATTTAGATCATGGAGAGAATGCTTTGTTCTACAGAAAAAGTGAAAGTGGTTGGAATTTGGCTGCTATTCCTGTTACTACAGGATGGAGGCAATTCAGATGCCAGTCATAGTTAACAAAGACTCTGCTATTCTCTCATTTAACTGGCAGATCTGAGACAAAATGTGAAAGAAGGTACTTTAGTTTGTTCAGTATTTGGAACTGGGTGACCAAACTTGGCTTCTGTTGTAACACGAGATGCAGTGGCCTTCAGAATTGTTTTGAAAGTAGCCTACGTTGGGAAAATGTTTTTAATATGATAGGCAACATTTAAGACCAGGTTACCAAAACATTGCTTCTGCTATAACACATCATGAAGTGGCCTTCAGAACTGATTAAAAAGTAGCTTATGACGGCAGCTCCATTCTTCCTGCAAAATGAACTGGTGATCTTTGATGTGGATGTCACCACAATTTGTTCATTTAACATCTCAAAGACAGAAGAGCTTTATACACATCCTCCTCGACCTTCCCTCCTTCCTCTTCCACACACACAGACACACGTTCACACACACACCTGAAAAGACACAAGTCAAGAAAGGAAGACTAAAACAGCAAAACCAAATACAATGGAGATGACTGCTTCAGTGTCCTGCTGGCTGTCCCAATGGCACAGTGCTGAAACCAAAGGCAACGGTGGCCAAACTCTTTGTCAGTGAGATGTGCAGAGAAGTGAAATGACTATAAAAAAAAAATCAATGGAAGGAATTTTATTTCAAAGAAATAAAGGTTGTTGACTGATACAATGCTAACAATTTCCAAAAGTCTCCAATGCCTTTTTAGAAAACTCCAGGTTCTAATTTTGAAGCCTTGTTTGCCTACACCCTCTCACACACAAAAAAACGTTATAAGCTGCTTATTTGATGTATGAAAAATGTAGAAAAAACATTTAAAGATAGCTGCTGTACTTTTCAAAATTTGATTTGTTATTAGGAACTAGCACTGAGAAAAATCAGCACTTGGACTATCATAGAATGAGTAAAACTTTTCCTGTACAAAGTGGATTAACTGATTTGTGAAGTTAAAAAGTTGTACTCATTGTATTTACAAAGAATAAAAATATATTGAATTTAAATTACCTTCCACTTTTCTTTTAATGCTTGTCCTTCTACTTCTGAATTACTTTCTTCCACTGTACCCTACCTACCAGGGTACAGATATATTATTCTCTAATAAAATGGATTGCTTTGGATGCTGTGGAGTCTCCATCATCAGAGGTATCAAAAACAGGTTAGACAAACATTAAAGGAACAGCTTAGGTGATCCTGCCTTGGGTCAAAGGAACCTTAAGGTCCTGCATAGAGCTGTTTCATGTAATTCAAATATACACCTGCTGCAAGGTTCCCTTCTCCAGGAGCTGACACAGTGCTTTTTCTAGGACACAATACTAAACAGATCAGAGGTCTAACCTAGTATAAGTCTCTGTTTTGTGTTTTTACAGTTTTTAATATTGGTGGATTGTGCAGCTAACAAAGGGTGATGAGTATAAAACCACTGCTTCAATTAAAAAGATTCTGAGGTTTTATTAAGGTGTCCAATTGTGTAATCACACCGAAGAAAGAGGTAAGCAACTCCCAATGCACAGAACAAGTTGGCAATAGGACAAGGGAAATATAACACATTGCTCATATGGCAGTGAGTGACCAAAGAGCCATGCACGCTAAAATGACAGGTGGAAATGTGCAGCGTACATCAATGGTTCACTGGTTTTCAGTGTCAAGGAATACAGATCACAAGTGAAATCCTAGCTCCACCGGCTCCAAGCACAAAAATCAGATGCATTTCAGAGGTCAAAGTTTTCACCTCAACTCTCTTCCATTTGCACAGTCTGCTAGGTCTCACATTCTATCCTTTCCAAGACAGCCAGACCATAAAGTATACAAGACCAGTCTTCTGATGAGCCAGCTGTGACAAAGCATGGACTACAGCGCTTCACAACATCTATTAAAACTAAAACCAGCATGGAGCACCTGAGAGTGCATTTACCACAGGGCATAGCACATTCTTAGAAAGAAGCCAACGAACACCTTATGAAGTGTTCTTCCTGCACCTGTGATAACCTGCAATCATTTTCTGCTCTCTACACTAAAAACAACTGTACAGGGCAGAAAAATCAATTGTGGTTCTCCACTCTGTGACAATTCAGTTTACGAGCTACAGAAGTTGAACCCAGTGCTGTGCCGAACCCCATGCCAGAACACTCGTTTCAGTAAGATTCATGCTGCTGTCCTGGAGCAGCAATAAACATGAACTGCATCCACGCTGCAAGGCAGCTGGACTCTGCAGCGTGCTGTAGTCTCAGTCCCTAGATCACCCAGGCCAGAAGATGCAACAGAGTGTATTGGCTTCCTCGCAGTTGCAAAGCAGGCAGGGCAATAGGTGCACGCCCATATCTCATCCTTTTACCTGCAGGACCTAGCCCAGCTGCAGAGCGGACTCATGAGCTGGGAACAATGCCCGGCTCCCTGTGGTTTAGGCACGGCTAATCTCAGATCATGTCTTCCTCCCAGTACTGCAGATTGCACAGGAACAGAACCAATTACACTAGACTAGAATCAAGGTCTCTAGATGGCCTTCAAGAACTGAAGGTGAGGTGAAATTCCAGAGTCTGGTGCAGATGTCCTGTCAACCTCAGAGGTTAACACTCCAAAGTCTTCACTTTGGAAACAGAAATACTTCCACATCAAGCATGCAGCTTTTCCCTCTTCAACTTAGTATTTATTTTCCACAGCAAATGATACAGATTGTGTCATCGTATTGTAGGGATAAGATGGGACATTGATTTCTGGAGGTAGCTTCTCAGAAAAGAACATTTGAGAAAGGAAAAATAATACATTACTATGTATCTAAACCCAAATAATAAAACTTCACATACATTTAGCCCTTCTTCCCCATTTCTAAGAGTAAGTCAACTTTTAAGTGTAATTTAACAAGCACAGGGAATTTTAGAATTAATTTTACATTAATGAAAACTTATTGAAAAAGCTAGACTGTGTTGAAAGCGAGACAGCTCTGGGTTGCAAGTGGGCTCTGTCAGTTTTGGTCCCTGGTTTCATGAAAAGGACTGATGATAGAATCACAGATGATCTTGATTTGGAAAGGACCCATAAGAATCATTGAGCCCAATTCTCTGCTCTGCACAGGACTACTTAACACCAAATCAAACATCAGCACACTCCCTGCCATCCTTAGGCTCAGGTGCTTTGGCCTACACCTGTCAGTTTGCACTGGGAGTGGGCCAAAGGGGTTCCACTTTATACTGGGACAGGGCCCAGTCTGTACTGGGAGAAGCCAGGAGATCCAGTTTGTACTGGGATATAGCTTGGAGAGATTCAGCACAGTCTTTACTAAGTATGAAGGAGAAAGAGCAACTATTTGAGCATCTAACTATTCAGTGTAGCTAGTCAGGAGTACTACATGTAATCCAGCCAGCTACCCCTGTTTTGTCAGTTCAATCTTTTACATCCGAATTTCCATAAATGAGGTTAATAGTCTTAGTTAATTAAAACTAGTAACTGTGCAGGATGTTCTAGACAGTAGCAAGTATATACAAAGGAAAAAGCAGCCAAGCTAAGTCTAAGCCAACTTGTACTGTTACCAAACAGCACACAACACTGGATCAGATTGCTACTAGTGTTCTCAAATCCATTTTCAAGAGCATACGGATAGGTAACTCCCATGTCACATTTGGAAGCACTAAGGAAGCTTCTCCAGCCATAGAAGCATCTAGTGAGGGGGTGGGGGAGCAGGAAACGAAAACTCCAGCAGTATTGCTTGTGAACTGTCGTTCAGGCATCAACAACCTGCATTTCACCAGTGGTCATACAAGCACAATGCCACAGCTTCCCTTTCCTTTAATGATCAAGGAAGTGGCCTATAATCACATAGCAGGCTTGTATGATTTCATGTCCCCAGCTGTAGTTGTAGAGCAGAGCTACTTTAATCTAGGACTGAATTTATAATAATGGGTTATATCAACATTCCTTTCTCTGTAGGATGGTACAGTTTTCACTTGTTACTTGAAGCTGGATCGGTGCTTCTCATGCCAAGTAGAAAGGTACCCTCTTCCTAAACTTACAGAAGCCACAGATCTGTTGACTGCCTACCATAAATGGAGTTCCAGCTTTGGCTCCGCAACACAGGAATAGCCTTCAATACCTTTATATGCTCTTTAATACTTGAGCAGCGAGTGCCAGCATTTAAGGGTATTTGGCGCTGGCTGTTAGTAACACAAGGCTACATTGCAGAGGAGCATCACAGCAAGGCTGAAACACCAGTTCACTTAGTATAGTCAAGTCCCTGCTTCTCAGAAAGCATGAGATACCCCATGCTCAAGGTCAAGAGTGACAAAACATTTGAAGTGCATTTTCACTTTTATTTCAAAACTTTAGACAAGTTATTTAGTATATAAATTTGATTTTTTCCTCTTACAGAATATAAAGATAATTCCCTCATTACTTCAGTATAAAGTGTTTTACAAGCTTGAAGACAATTGCATAAGTGTTTCTCACACAAGGAATCAGAAATAAAGCAGTCTTTCTACAGAAGTTCAGACAGATGACTACCTCGGAAACAGCATAACAGTTTAGTCAAATACAAGTGAACATGTGACACTACAACTGTGAAAGTTCAAGTAAGGCCAAGTCAGTAAACATTAAGTCATTGCAAATAAGAGTGGAAAGGTTTGTGAGACATTGCAAGGGGTGGATAGTCTCATAGTATAATACTCTTAAATCAAGGATTCAGAGGGATTTAGCTAGAAGGCAAGTGAGTTCTTTAATGCTATAAAGCATATGCAAAGACCAAGCAGTGTACTGATGTTAGTGGAGACTTCGTGCCCGTTTATCCTCAGCATGCTACCATAAACTACAACCTCTTAAAACCAAGCATAAGAACCACTAATGTTTGAGAACAATGTTTCAGAACTCAAGTATGTCTTATTTTGGATGGTGTGTAGTTTTTGTCTATTACTTCATCTTGCAAGAACATGTGAAGACAGCGCTCGTTCTGTGCCAGTGGGTGGCCTGCAACCCTGGAGAGGAAAAAACAAGCATTAGTGCTAACAAGTTGGGTCTACTTGCAGCTAGCCAGCACAGCAAGATTTCATACCAACAACCTATGGTTCTGCACTTAGGCATAGATGCCACTTCCAGTTCATTGCTGGCAACTACAATGATGTCTAGCAGCAAGATCTGTCGCTGTCCCCCACATGAAGTTAGCCTATAGAAACCCTGAGTTACCTCTGATCATTTGGAAGTGTGTTATGCCATCATCTGTCACCTACAACTGAGAGAACTATCCAAGACCCCATCCTAGCGTTAGGAAATCTAGAGTTAAGCAAGCCAAGTAGATTTTTACAGGTCTTCATGTCTTTGACACGGGATACCTTTCCAAAGGCTGCTGAATCCCTCAGTGCTCAGTCAGTAGCAGTTAACCCAGGCAGAGTTACAGACCTACTCCAACAGGGGTGTGAAGCTCTTCTGAAGGCTCCGACACTCTTTAGAGCAGTGACTTACCATGGACACTATTCCTAGCGCACACGAGCAACACTGATGCACAGCCAGAGGGTACTGGCTATTCTGTTAATTACAGATGTCTTTAGATATCGAAGATAGGAGATAGAGCGTGTCTGCTCTAGAATAGATCTGCATCTCTACTGTAGATTTAGTTTTGTTCCACATATAGACTTAGCCACCATCCTTTTAACAGTAAAGGAGCTGAAACTGACTTAGAAGACTTCGCCAAGCTTGGAGAAAAACCACAAGGCATTGCATTTAGTTCCTTAAAATACCACACAGCCTTCTGTGTAGGTAAAAATCTAAGAGAATCAGAACGCCTGGAAAGTGATCACTTATGGATATGAAAACCCAAAGCAGTTTGGATTGAAAAAAAAAGTTACATCCAGGTCAGTCAATCAAGACAGGCTTCTTCCGCTGAGAAAGCCCCCCCATCCTCGCTAGGACAGCTTGTGTCAGTCTTATGGTCCCCATATCTGTCAGAACATTTCTACCCTAAATGGAAGTTACTAAGTTAAGCACATAGTCAGCTCCAGTGGCTCAGCACTTCTAAGTGCTTTTATGCATCTTCTACAAATGTATCTATTGTTGCTTATTTCATGACAGAACAATTCATTTGTCACTTCTCATTTGTCATTGAGAGTGTCCTTTAATGAGGAAGTTGAACTCTCCTATTCAGCATTGACAGATTATTTCTAGTACAGTAATAAAACCTATCAATCTTGCCAGGTTCTAGTAAATGGGCAGCAGTCTCAAGCACTAGTTAACAAGGAAGAATCTAGAATAACTAGTTTGAGGTTCTTACCCCCATCAGACTGAAGTTGCTGGCCTTGAACTTCAGGAGAAAGATATACAGGAGAAGATGGGGCAGTGACATATTCCTTCTCTCTTTCAAGAAGGCTGGCAAACTGGTGGCTGAATTGCAAGACTAGATATGATTCAGCTCTTTTTTTCACATGAATACCCCACTCTGCATTGGTGTTGCCTCAGTATTCTTCACTAAGGTGACCTTACACATAGCAGCTACTACTTCAAAAACTTTCATATATTCCCCAAGTCAGGTTCAGGCAGACAAGAGCACTGCAACATAGCCACCCCTGTGAATGTCATTTAGGTAGTACTGATGGTGGTACCAGCAAGCTGGCCCAAGAAAGCTGACTCAAGTAAGCTGCACTGCTGTGACTTTGACAAAGCTTCTCAACAACATCCATCTTAACACTCCTGGATATCAAGAACCGGCATCGGTACACCAAGATTTTTTTGGTTGCAGTGATACTGTTTCTGAGGGACTCTCCTCTAGTTCTAGAAGCCTAGACCAGCTCTGAGAACACAGTAACATGAATGTGTTATGCAAATTACCTTCAGGTCCAAGATCACTAGTACCCAGAGTACTCTGTATAAACTTTAAAGCTTCTAGATGGTTCAAAACTTTAATTAATAATGTTTGCTTGATGAGTTGGTCATGCCACTAGAATAAATTGATGAGGTTGAATAGCTAGCAGTTGTGCCTGAGAAGCCTTGTTCCAGCTGTACTCAAGTCTTCCATCATATCAATATCTACATTAACAGTCTGCTTTTATGTTTCAAAGGAGGAAACATTGACCAAGAAGTTCCACACTTCCACAAGATCAATGCATTACTTGCTATAGATCTGAACAAGTGATACCAGTAAACTGGCCACTCCATTACTGTCAACTATACTGAGCTCTTCAGAGATTCCAGTTGAGTGTTTTGCTATCAGCTGCTTCAGAACATAAACAGCCCTCTTCCCCCATATACTGCTAGATTTTGCATACAAAACTTTCAGTAAGTGCACACCTTCCTCATCTAATGTAGATTTCTGAGATTGCATGGATAAAAGTTGTACTTTACAGTCATGACTGCCTTGATTGTACAGGCTCAAAAATCCCAACACAGTCCATCTTACTGTAAGTGCATCTGCCTCCATGTAGTGTAAATGCTAAACTAGATGCCTTGCAAATTCATTCCACTCATCTTTAAGCAGAGGAAAGAGCAGTCTACAGCATTTTACCTGCTCAGAACCATTAGAAATACCTGTAGATTGAGCCTACAAGCAACTATGTTAAGAAAAACTTGGAGATTTTATACCGCTTATTTGCACAAGATTGTTTCAGTAAACTAGTCACTTGCAACTCTAAGCCACATGCCTGAACTGACAAGCAGATTCTTGTAAATTCTGCGTTAAGTCACAGGCATCCTACGTCCCTGTTAAACAGCACTACTGCTGAACAAGATTAGAATGCTAGTGGAACTGACAAGCTTGAACTTTTGAAGGGAGCAGTCCCAAATTCAGTTGGTCTGAACAGTGTTGTCTCTAGAGACCAGAAGAGCCAGTTAACAGATAGTGTTAATTCTTACCCGCTGTTTGGATCCACATGGCTAAAGAGATTAAAGTAGCTCTTCAGGTCAATATACAGACAGCAGTTAGTAGCGTCAGATGGTAGAAAGAATCATAGGACTGTTATAATTTCTGCTCATCCTTTGAAAAGCAGGGACAAAACGCAAAGTGTCTATTTCAAACTGCATGTGTATGGACCTCAGGTAGTGTTTTTACATCTTCAGATCTTTACATCTCTCATGATAATTAGAGAAAATATGCATCATTATACAAGCTGATAATATCTCGCATCTGCAAAGTAAACTGCTGTAAAGCCTACTGTAAGCTCCATTGTTTACCCAGTGGAGGATACCTTTTCAGAAATGAAAAAGTAGAACTATTTTGAATGCTATAATTTTAGTAGTAATTTGCATAAATTAACACCACTGCTAACATTCATTTCAGCTGTTCAGGTAAGCATTAAAATATCCAAACTAAACACTGAATGAGCACTGTTAGTATGTCCTACTGTAAGAATATGTGAATTATATGTATAGTATGTAGAGGTGCTACCATAGTTAGATGTTTAGCAGCTTTAGTTCAGTTTTCCAGAGCTGAGTTCCAGGGTTTGTTTCTAGATAACTAAACCCAACACTTACTTGTTTATAAATTGTTCAAGAGCCTGCTTCCTCTCCTCTATAAAGGCATCATCAAATATGCCATCATCTCCTCGGAAGGGGAGCTGACGGAGAAGAGCTTTTCCTGGTAGAGGTGGTACCACAACCTGAAAGATTTAGGAAAGTGTCCTTAAGTGCAGCCTGTAAGCAAGTTTATACACCTCCTGTGCCACCTCTTCCTCCTAGAGGATTCATCAATCACATCCCCAGTGAAGTAATAAAACATCGTCAGAGAAGAACAGTATCTGCCCACATAGGTAAGTTGAATTCAAGTAGTTTAACTCTGAATTAACTCAAAACCATTAAACAGCTTCTATGATATGACCAAGTTTACTGAAAGACTGACAACAGTTTAGTTTTGGATATTTTCAACCACAATATCTGCTCTATATGCTTTATAAAATAATGGTAACACTTCAGCATCACTATTGTGTGTCTATGAAAACTTATATTTGCCTTTCATTTTACCCACCTTGCTTTCTCTTTCTAGTTCATTCCTTAGCCATTCAAAGTCACTGTATCTTCTTCTGACCGTAGATTCTTTCAATTTGAAGATAGGTAGATTTGTCTGAAAACAAGAACATAAGCTATTGATTAGGTAAGTTAGAAGTTTCGAAAACAGCTTATTTCTTGCTTCAGCTCAAGTTACAAGTTAGCGCCACTTCAGCAAAAACATTATGGAGAAACACTCAAGATACAGGAATAGAGATAAAGCCCTATAAGCTACATGAGTAAGCTGTGCCTCAAACTGCTTAACTGTGGACCCCACCTACATATATGGCATCCTAATCAGTGGTATTTTGCCACCATACCACCTAGGAGAATAGCAGATTTGCTGGCCCCTTATGCTTCCTAAGACTGCACAAGCGCCTTCTGTTCTTACTGTCTTGAGAGCTGGATTCCCAGTGCCAGTACAGAATTGGAAGGCCAGGGGAGAGAAGAAGTCTTCTTAATCCACATAGGCTCCTCTTACTGCACTCAAGGGAGCGTTTCAGGTACAGCATAGGACATTAACCAAGCTTCCTGTACTTTCCTGCTACCTGATACAACATGGCCTCCAACATCTTTAAAAACAAAACCAGTAGATCTTACAGTGCATCCATTCAGGCCAGATAAAGCTGAAGATGTGATAGTACAAGCTGCCAGGTTTGTATAGCTCCAAAGAAGCCAACAAGGCTGAGATGAACACAACATTCAGTGCCGATGACATTAGACTGTTGCTACAAAGTTAAACGAAGTAGAGCGTGATTAGGCAGAGCTTTCCTCAATGAGGCTAGGAGTCAGCACCCAACTCTAATAGCCTTGAAAGAAAAATCAAATGGGAGCAAGACTATAATGCTGCACAAGACCATGTTAAATACATGAGCACCCTGATATATGTCTTTTGCACTAACCTGTGCAAGAGCCTATATTACCCTCTGTTCATTCTTGGGGTACAGTGTTATCTCACTGCTGTAATTCAACGCACATGTTATTTTAAGAGTAGTAATTGAGAGAACACTCTCCTGAAGACATCCCCAAACAGAAAGCTCCAAGACCACAATCTGAAGCTTAAATGTCATTGAGACAGCAAACTGGCTAGAGTGTTACAAAAATGTATGTAGGAGTTATGACCTACTAAAAGCAAGACCAAAAGTCTGTAATTGCTATACATAACCAGCAGTAACAGAATAAAGCTTACCATTGTCAGACTGCATATTCACTATCAGTCTTAATATACCCTTAAAGAAGGCTCTTGAGGAATACCCTAGGAAGCTGATGTTCAACTGGAACTACAGCTGTCCACAGTTTTCCTGGTGGCATAAGCACTCAGCTAGTGCCTGTTATTTTTTGTTGTTTTATTTTAAGTTGCAAGCCATCTCTCTCAGCTTCTGGTCACAGTTTGAGTAAATACCCCTGTATAATATCATCTGTAGGATGTTATGCTTAAGCTATTTAGTGATACTTTTGGCTGCTCAGAACAGGTTTGATTGCAAAGATCCCTTCCTGTACTAGGCAGGCCTATGACTACGGGCCATTGTATTATTGCCAGCCAATAACAAGTTTCTGGCTGCCACAGTTCAAAAGTACTTGAGAAGTTAGTTGTGTACTTTCACATGATGCTATTTAGGCCATGATTTACAAGTGATAAAGTGCAGAACAGTATTTCGTTATGAAATCTCTTATTGCTAAACATCTAAAAGTATTCAAGCTCTCCTTCCCAGGTAAATCATTGTTGATTGTACTAGTGACTAATAACAAAATTGCACTTAAGACTCTTATGCCATAAGTCAAGCTTTATAAATAAACACTCTTGTCTTGATAAGAATGTGCTACTCAAGAGTGAATAAAGCTAGGTTCCCCAGAGTGCATGAAGGAGATTCCCAGAAGTTAAGTACTGGATTATTTTTCTCTGATTTCAGCTATTGGCTTTTTAACCAAGTTCAGCCTGCCACATTACAACATCAACTCCTTGTCAGTGTCTCGGGTAGAAAGTGCTTTACAGTATTTAACATATAGGCTCTCACCTGCAAAAAATATTCCATTCTCCTCTCAAGTTACTTATAAGAAGGATTAGAACTAAACAAAAGCAGCTAAAAACCACCAAGTTCCCAGGTCTTCAGGAACTCTTTTCATGCTTCTGGGCACGAGCTCTATAAAGTTAATCTCTAAACATCATATCAGGCTTACAGGTACAGTGTGGGGGTAGAAGTACCAGTTGAGCTCATTTTACCTTCTACATTCCCTTTTGAACTTGACATGCCAGCCCAGCCAACAAGTCAGAGAAAAGGACAGAATACTTGTTTACTCTGAGTTGAAATGTCTTCTCCAGTTTTGATCATAAGCACTGGAAACATTAAAACTAGAAGAGTATGCTAGAAGGCTCCCATTAAATCAAGTGGCATATAAGTCAACTTGACAACTATATGCTAAAAAGAAAGTGCACGTCCCCTGACCTTTGGCCTAGATACAAATTAGAGTTATCTGTTGATATCAACTTCTAAACCTCATGTTTCTTAAACCCCAGAAACTGCAGTAGTTCTTCTTTCTCTAGAAATCACAGAATCACAGAACAGTCAGGGCTGGAAGGGACCTCTGGAGATCATCTCTTCCAACCCCTTACTAAGACAGGTTCTCCTAGAGCAGGTTGCACAGGATCATGGCCAGACAGGATATGAATGTCTCCAGAGGAGACTCCACAGCCTCTCTGGGCAGCCTGTCCCAGGGCTCTGTCGCCCTCAGAGTAAAGACATTCTTTCTCATATTCAGATGGAACCTCCCTGTTGCCCCTTATCCTGTCCCTGGACACCACTGAAAAGAGCCTGGCCCCATCCTCTTGTCACTTGCCCTTCAGATATTTGTAGACATTTGTAAGATCCCCTCTCAGTCTTCTTGTCCCCAGGCTAAACAGCCCCAGCTCTCGCAGCTTTCCTCATCAGGGAGACGTTCCAGTCCCCTCACCATCTTCATAGCCCTTTGCTGGACCCTCTCCAGTAGTTCTCTGCCTCTCTTGAACTGGGGAGCCCAGAACTGGACACAGCTCTCCAGGTGCAGCCTCACCAGGGCAGAGCAGAGGGGCAGGATCACCTCCCCCCACCTGCTGGCCATGCTCCTCCTAATGCAGCCCAGAACAATCCCACTGGCCTTCTCGGCCACCAGGACACAGTGCTGGCTCATGAGCAGCTTGCTGTCCACCAGAACTCCCAGGTCCTTCTCCACAGAGCTGCCTTCCAGCAGGTCAGCCCCAGCCTGTACTGGTGCAAGGGTTTATTCCTCCCCAGGTGCAGGACCCTACACATGCCTTGGTTGAACTTCATTGGGTTCCTCTCCGCCCATCTCTCCAGCCTGGCCAGGTCTGGCTGGATGGCAGTGCTGCCTTCTGGGGTGTCAGCCACTCCTCCTTGTTTTGTATCATCAGTGACCTTGCTGAGGGTACACTCTGTCCCTTCATCCAGGTCACTGATGAACAAGCTGAACAATAAGTTAAATCAGTATTGACTGAGTAGCACTCAGATATGCAGCTGTTAGGATCTATTTAAAAAAAGCAATTTGAGAGCCCCGTTTCATACTGCTTAACCTATTTACATCTTTGTTCCCCATTTTTAACTCTGGATGTATTCACATCTGAAGTTACTGTGTGTGCCTTTCTCATTCACGATTATTATAGTGTTTGACCAGACCACTTCTTTCCTACAGTAAGAAGGGTTTCTGCATGTCCTACTGCCTCCATCTACTACCATGGATAGATGGTTTTCATTAAGCAAGCCAGACAGCTGCTGAAGCATGTGTTCTCATTAGCCAAGAATTTGGTAGAAGGAGACAAGCCTAAGGTGTCAGCAGAAACTTTAAACTTCTATTGAAGTGTCACTTCAAGATCATACCAGATATAAAAAAGTTATTCTCAGCTTCAGTTTATGTTGAGCTATCCTTGCTTAGTCACCGAGGTGCCAGTAGCTATCCTCAACACTGTTAATGCTTTGTTTGCCTGCTAGAACAGAGGTAAGAGTAAGGTACAAAACTTGAAGTCAGACTAGTTTCATTTTTAGAAACATTCCTCCCCATGCTCATCCAGCATTAGTGTTGGCTTTTTAGCCTGCTGATCTGTGAAGTCTATGTCATGAAACTCACGACCCAGTTTTCGCATAGCCCCTGGAGCACAGCTCATTCCTCTGACAAGTTCAGCATAATTATTGCAGCAATCATTTCTTTACAGTGCAATAATTAGTCTCACTTATCGAAAACATTTCCAACAACTGCCTAGTTCAAAATAATGGCTCTTAGCAGTTTGAATGCAAGCCCTCAACCTGAGAGGATTATGCATTACCCAAGACATTAGACAACCATAAGTCACCAGTCACAATTGCTGATAAAGCATTATTCCAGAAGGAACAATAAACCAGCTCTGCCCAAGTCCCACATAGCCCAAAATTCTAAGCATAGAAAGATGCTAAGACCAGGCAGATTCTGTCTAGCACTGGTTTTGTACCAACTATATGCAGACAGCCTTTAGGCTTTCTGACTACTGTTAAATCAACAGTCTGTTCTGCTGGATGAGTTAACAGCCAAGCGAGTACGCTACAATAAACATAGTCAGAACAGATGCAGAGTTAAATTACATAGTTAAACAGCAGATGACAAACCCAGACCCTTAGGTCACTCCTGCGCTCCTCCACTCATATACCAAATGAGTTTCTGTAGTAATTTATCTAGTGTTCCCTAATGGAAAGCAGTGGTTGCCTGCTAACAGATTTCAGGGCAAAACCCATATTCACAGTAAGCGTGTTTCTTCAGCTACATTATGTTATTACAACGTGTCCAAACTACAAGTCCAACTCCAAGCTCAGGAGGTTCCCAATTCATATCAGAAGCAAGTGACAATCTTAAGACAGTAGCTTGGATAACCAGAAAACAGCCTTTGGCTGTTACTACAACGAATCCCTGAACTACGCCCAATTAGAAGTCCAAAAATTGTTTATGTATACAAGTGAGGAGACTTCCACAGGCAGAATACAAGTAGTTTGAGTAACAGTCAATACTGCCCATTCAGCTTCAGATACAGAGCTCACCAATGCAGCCATTCTAGTACATAAGTTACCTTGAATGCAGAAGGAAAACGAGGTACTTGAAATACATTAATTTATAATGCTAAGTAATTTTAAGTTTTCTGTTACCTAGACAAGTTTAATTTATAGAGTGAGTAGAAAAAACCTTGCAAACAGCTCCTACATATTTGTTTCCAGACATAAATTGAATGCAAATAGCGTTTGGGTTCCTTCAAGGAGCATGCCGACTCTCCACAAGACTAACCCTGAATGTCACTGCAGCCCAGCCCACCCCACAACTGCAGAAGCTCCACAGCTGTTGCTGTTGAAGTAAGTTTGATTAATTTCCTTATCTGCCAATGTAACGCTCAGCAGCAGCACTGTATTGCCATGTCTCCCACTCCTTACAGACTCAGAATAAAGCTCCACTGTTGCCACAGCACCCACTTCGATGTTACATTTTTAAGCAGGTTATGGTAGCCTTGATACAACTATTTCCATTAAAATAGAGTGAAATACAGCACTCAAAGTGCTCAATTTTGATAGAAGTTTGTGGCCTTGACTCTCAGAAGCTAAATTCGAGCTTCTTACTGTCTCTTCATACAAGCTGTAATCTCTGTCAAGAGACTACACCCTGTGGGCTACATTTAGTCACCAATGGGAGCTCTGGGGTATTACAGTACGTAGCATTCAGGGTGGACAAAAATGATTATGGTTTTCTTAATGCAAAAGCCTGCTGTCCTTTAGTACAAGAAGCTGGCTCCAGCAGTCCACTGTTATTGCAGAAACTTTGCCAGTGGTTTGTTTCCTTCCCGACTTGACATAAGCAGCTGCCTCCCCATTTCCTACAATTATGAAAAGCAAGAAAGAAGGCAAACATGCCCTAAACTTCAGTTGCTAGAAGTTTAGATTTTTGCTGTGTACTTTACCGAAAGAAAACCTCTTTCCCCACTGCAAAAAGGTCAGATAAGAGGTTGTTATTTTCCCAAGTTTCCTTTTGATCAAAGAAGAGTTCTACCGCCCCTTTTATCCACTTGGTGTCCAGGTCTACTGAGGGTACACTACATGCAAAAAGTCTAAAGTTAATAGAACGCTGAAAAATCTGACCATACATACACACCCAAGTTTCAAACAATGCTGACTTAAGCTATACCAAGAACTATAAAGCTTCCCACTCCACAGTACCACAACACAGAACAAGGATGTTTTCCATCTAAAGGACTAAGGCAGCAAAATCCCAACATCAACACAACAAGGACTATTGGTCTTTAGACAAGAGCTAACCCTTGCCAAGCCCAGTGCCTTCAGTCCAGAGTTTCTCTAGGAAAATAAGCATAGAGTGCCTGGGGTTTTGCCAAACAGCATCTACCATCACCTGATCAAGTCCACCAACATCATGAACAGCTGAATTATGGTATGCCACAGTCAAAAGGCTCAAAGCATGGTAAGTCTAGAAAAACAGATTTAGCGATGCTTTATTCTTCAGGCTTCACGCTCAGAAGCCAGAGGTAAAAGCAGGAGCCCACTTAAAGGAGGACACATTCAGGCAACAGCTTTTGCAACACCCAGACAGAATCAGTAACTCTAGATAATTGTTTCAGGGTTGGAAAGCCAAAGCCTCCTTTGGAATACCAAATATTCCTTTTAAAGGGAAGGGATTGCTACTTTTACACAGTTGATTTAGTTTACTGTAATGTTACCATTCATCCCTTATTGAGAAGGACTGAAAAGGGATCACCTGAAGTTGATGCTTTAGCATCACTAGCTGACATCTACCAGCTACAGTCAAGTGGGGACTAAAAAAAATTTGCAGTGAACTGCTGCAATTGCTATTTTTTATTGGTTTTAATGTGCTTTGCAAGCTAGAGACAGTCCAGTATCCCTACACTTCAAATATGCAAAAATAGATGAGCAATATAGAAGCAGGTATACCAAGTAGCAAAAAAAATCTCTTTGTATTTCCATTTTTATTGGAGCAGCACTGTTTGCATTCTTAAGTAGCCACCTAACAGCTACAAAAACACTGATAGCTCCTGTTTGTTAATTTGTAGCATACCACAACACTTGGCAGGTTCTGCAGCTTAAGCCCGTAGAAAGTCTCTGAACCTTTATTTCCAGGTATAGTGGTGGCTTTAAACCACTTCAGATTAGTTTCATTTTCTTCTGGATTTTAGAGTAAAGCTGCTATACACTAGCTTATAGTTATACTTTCAAGATTGGCTTTGTGACCAACACAAACTATACTGTCATATGACCCAGAAGATTCTCCCATGACAGAAGCTTTGAGCTGGATTCTCAAGAAACAGCCACAGAAGGAGTATGTTCACAGACGTCTTCAGTTTGTGATCAGGATATAAACCCAAATATTTTACAATGTAAGGGCTTCTCCATCCTTCTCTTGTCAAAAAAGTTACGGCAGTAACCACAACTTCAGACCCTTCAATCAGTGCTGTAACTTCACAGGACTTTCAGACTACGTACTTGCTAAAATAGCCTCCAGTAGCACAACTGGCATTGCATTACCAACTAAAAAAACTCTGAACACTTTCCCTACAGTTAGAAGCTCATAAATCTACATTGCATTATTTACTTCCCCAGATGAAAAACAGTAGACCTGACTGCTCTAAAGTTCAAGCTGACACTTTCCTGGCAAGCCATCTAAAAATAAAGATGTATCAAAACACTCTGGCATCACATGCCTACCTGGATCACAGCCATCTGTCCTACAAAGATTAGGCATTGTTCCGTTTGATTTGGTCTGTTCAGCACTGTACTAGAGTGCACTCTTAATACATGACAATCAAGGCCTGCATTGTATGCACAGAAATAAAAGAGTCCAAGTCCCCAGTTAAAATAATATACTAATAAAGAAGTACTATTCAAATTTGGTTATTTTATTTACACAGTGACAGACACCAACATCAAACTAGTTTAGTGCCTTTGGACTAGGCTCTTGAACCTAGTTTAATCAAAAACCTCTACAGAAAAATCAGCTGCTCAGAGCTAATACGTGCAGTAGACTTGTAAATCTATTCTCCTTGCTTTGCAAGTTTCTTTTGTCCAAGCCCTTTCTCCCTAGTCAGTGTCCTGGGAAGTTCTTAGCCTTCCAGCTATCCTTTTCTGAATCACTGCTCAATGGAACAGTTAATGTTTGAAAGGTGCAGTACCTGGGCTGTAGAACAGAGAGCCAAAGTCAATAGAATCAGTGCATTTTTGTTCTTTGAAGGAGTCTAAAAATACCTAACTGGTAGCAGTATCTAGAAAAGCATATTAAAAGAGTAATTAACTACAGTTAGAGCAGACTTAGTGTGACACAAGATTTGCAGTAGTAGAAAAATAGAGCATTAGTGCTGATTATGCATCCCTAAACACATCCACACTGAGTCAGTGTTTAGTCATTACTCAACCACAAGCTTCACGACTATGAAACTGAACAATGTTGAAGCTAACTACATGTCCCAGCTGCTTTGATTCTTCCCATGGTGGGAGAAGTCTGCAACTTCAAACCCTGCAAAACACATGAAGGACAGGAAATTTGGTACCATTCAAGGACAGATCATTTCAAAGACACATTCACCAGCTCAAGAGTGCCACTTCGCAAAGCCATGGCATAAGACAAGTGCTTTTGAGCAAATTATACTTTCAGTTTTACTGTCCGACTCAATTTGATCACAGAAAATAGACTCAAATCAGTCACTTGAGTCAGAATAGTGTAAATATGCTGAAATGCAAATGCTGTATCCAAGCTAGGTCTTGGAAAAAAATGGGTTAAGATAAGACCAGACTTTCAAAAGCAGCACAAGTTTAGTACTTTAATATACTTTACTTGCCTGATCCTTTAGGACCAATACTATTTCTAACACTGGAGGCACTTCAAAGCCTGTGTGCTCATTTCCTTCCCCACACTAGGCCTACACAGTCAAGTACCTTTGCAGGTCTACATAAGTCTTTCTGCAGAAAATACAGGAAAGGTGACTGCTGCCTTAAAGAGCACTAGCATCACCCATGTGACATTTCACAACTGGAAACACAGCAGCAAGGATTACCTTTCTACACCTCAAAACAACCCACTGAGCTGTCAAACCTTGAGAAGCTATGGTGTGCCTTAATGCTGAGTTTAATCATACTGACTAGAGGCAACAGGCCATTCAACATTAAATAACAGAACTAAGATGACAGACTTTTTGTTTAACTTTGGCTGGACTAAAAAGAACTCTTTAACTACTTGGACTAGTAGCTCCTGTAACGGGTATTTTATTTTAGTTCTGTCAGTTTGACTATTAATGACTTTCCTGCAATTTCTCACTAACCATGAACAGATAATTTAGCCTTTTAGTCTAGGTGACAAACCCAATTAAAGTGGGCAGCACAGAAGCCAATACAGAAACAGTAATAGATGTAATAGTGTGAATAAAGCGATATCTTCCCAAACATAGCAAGTTCCTGGACACCCACATGCTTTGTTGACAGTACTCTAACCAATGTGCTTATCTCCTATGGCACTGCTTTTACAGTGGGTGTATGGCTCTGAAGTGCGTCACCAGTTGCTGGGATTGGAGTTAGCTTGTAAAGCTTATGACTTGTCTCCTTAAAGGATTTAGCAACTGAAGCTGTTGCACAGAATCTGAGCAAAGATGTTCCTGTTGACCCACTTACCAGGAAATCTGTCTCAACTACAGTAAAAGTCAGATGATATCTGGAACTGGATTGAGGATTGCAGATACGCTGTAGGACAACTGTCACTTGTTCTACGTTTGCTTGCTGGAATTTAGAGGGAGGACTGGCTTACACACCATAAATAGTAACATGCTCTTGTTGAAAAGTGTTGACATGCACAAGCCCACCCTGAAAAGGTTTAACAAGTAGAAGGGAGCCATCACCCCTCTGGTGGCAGCTCCTGAGTGAACAGCTAGTAAAGACTCATCAGAAACAGCATATGGCATGCAAGAGTATTTACACTGAGAGCTTAACTGTTGGTTCACATTCTTCCTCAAGAGGTAAGGGCAGCAAAGCAGTTTGTTGTATTACTTTAGCTGACAGTCTAGTTGATTATGTTAGTTTTAACCATTGCACAGTTACCATACTGTGATCGTCTCGTATCTTTAGATACAATGACTACTTTGTCAAGTTCTATTTCACTAGAAAAAGCACTTGGGGCTTTATACCCTCCTGCATTGTTCTCCTTTTTAGCTCACCCTAAGCCTTCACACAAAGGATACCTCAGAATGGTACAAACTCACAGCCTAATGCTGCTGCTGAAAAGCAAATTCTCAAGTACCCTGTACATGACCCACCCAAATTTGCCATTTTAGCACTGCAGGATGGCATTTTTTTATCATTTACCATTACTGAAGAAATTTGACTTTCATTGCCAAGCTGCACTGTAGTAGCATACCACAGCATTGTGTGCCTTATAGTGGTTGTTATAGTGGAAAGCTTTGTCATAACCTTGTCCAGTTTGCCAAGAACAAAACATTTTTTAGTGCAAGTTCAAGCTCAGAAAGTCAATACCTTGGCCAACTGACCATCTGAAGTAAGCTGCCCTGCTGGAAGTGCTATATATGTTCTAGCTGCAGCACTCATGAGCTTAACAGCTTGTTGAAGTGCCATGCACTTAGAACAATGCACAGCCACCCTACTAGTCTGCACAGAGACACACATGATGAAGAACTTTCCTAAGTATTGAAATATAACCAACTTGCTTATCCAGTAGTTTACTGCTGAGCACTCTACCCAGAACTTTTGAGTTCCCCATTAGGCTTTCCAGCTTCCACCAGAACTTGATGAGTACAGCAATACAAGGACTAAAGCATAAGGTTGTTCCACTTGTTGCTTTCCAAGAAACAGACATACTTCAGCTGCAATACCAGTAGAAAACTTGCCAATAAAAGCTTTGAGGGAACTCTGCAGTATTTCACACAAGTATATTTTGCAAGGTACTAGTTATCAGACATCAGCTTAAGAGTCTTCTGGCAAGCTCAGTCTTCCCCCAAAAAAAAGTTAAGCTTTGAGATTCAGACAAAGCAATAAAGACAGAATTACCCTTGGACTGAATTTGTAAACACTATGGCAATGGTACAAGTCTAATTGCTTCAACACAAACTTGAATCTCAGTGTCCTCTCTGACAATTTTCTGGCTTCACATGATCTCCAGCCATAACATGAGGCTGTCCAATAGCTTCTACCAGGACTTGGCAACAGTTAAGCAATACATACCTGCACCACTCAACGTTTTAATGTTAACATTAGTTGAAGACATAGCTTTCCAGATGTGACACAGGTAACTCCAGCTTCTGAGGTTTGTTCTGCTGCTACTACTAGCACTGTTGGGGGAAGCTACAGCCACTACTTTCTGTGACAACAAGCAGCTGTAAAACCACAGAGGCTAGCTGGTGGCTATTGTCTGCCACACTTCAACAAGCAGCTTGTAGTACAAGGTCTAACTTTTAGAAATACAATACTACAGCAATTCAAGTTTGAACTCTTCTCCCATGCTGAAACTTGCGTATTAGCAACATGGTCCGTTTCTGCTAAGAAGCAGTTAATTGATACAAGTTTAGACAGCAAACAATTCTGCATGACTTGTATTACCTGCTCTATAGTCTTCCAGCATACAGAGATATAAAACTCAATTTTACAGTTCATGATAGCTATGAATGTACATAGCATGGATGCAGTATGTGTACAGTAGTGCCCAACTGGAAAGGGAATGATCATGTATCATATAAGAGACAGCCCTGTATACAGGCATGCATATATGCATGTAAGGAAGATGGAGGAGACAATGTTTATATAGCAGTCAGACTGGGAATAAGAATAGAGAAAGGTCCCAGTACTGTCACAATGTATGTTTGTTCAAGTCACTTCTAGGTCTCCATTACAACAGGAATCCAGAATTTTCTACCCCAAATAGTGCATGAGCTAAGAGTAACCTGTCTCAAAACCTGCTTTCCTTTCTGCTGAAAAACTTCAGTTGGGAATTTTTAAAAAATAGTATTTTTTTAATCCCAGCAAATCTGGTCTCATTCTCAAGACCATATCATGGCTAAGTCCCTTTTGTATCATCTTGCCTGCATCCAGCAATTCCAAATGCTCAGTCTCACAGAAAGAAGAGTCATCAGGAACTTAAGGCACAAATACTTATCAGCAAGGTAGTTAGATCTTTCTGCCAAGTGGACAGCTAGGGTCTTGACAAGGGCAGTGTAATGCAACACAAGTCAGCAAGTTCTAGTTTGTCCTCCTACAAAGGCCAAAACACAAGCTGCAACTGATATAGTTTATTCTTCCTACCCTATGGACATGTCCTGAAACATGAGGATAGCTACTGGACACAACAACTTGGAAGCATCAGAATTAAAGTATCCTCCCTAGTAGCTTTAGATCTCAGCTGATTTTGCTTTTTTAACTTAAGTTATACTAAGCTGAGAACTTAGACCTTTAATACCAGAAAATCCACACAGGGTTTTAAGTCTTGCCTGAAGAATTTTAGCGACCAAGGCAGCAGCCCTCACCTGAGGCCTTCCCTGTCATGAAAGAATGTGCACTCTGTGGTGTTCAGCAAAAGAAGAACTCATATGGCAGAAAATGTGTGCAGGGAGTCAATGAGGCTTCTTCCCCCTCTATTACCACCTGTAATAACTGACCAGGTTCAATCAGCTGTGATGGAGTAAAGCTACACAAGGTAGTAAACTCAACCACAAGCTACAAAAAGCTAAAAAATTGTAAGAGGTCATCTTTCTCAGCCCAACTTATCCCTGGCAGTATAGACTTAAAGGGTCCCTGCCTCAAGTCCCTACCAGCCACAGGCAAGTGCCACGCTGCAGATATTGCATTTTTCCATTCACCCCTCCAGGCCCTGCTTATGAAACTAGAAAGACCGGGGAACACAGTAGTGGCTTCATGTAGCTTTTCTCAAGCTCAGGACTACTAGCCTTTAGGGCAAGTCGGTGAACACAGCCCTTCCAGCCAGGAAGGGGTCTAGTACTACTAAGAAAAACTATTTGATAGCAGGCAGTGAGGAAACAGCCCTGTTTATCAGGCAGTCCATTTACATTTCAGGTACAGAACAAACCAGGAAGCCCTCCCCCACATACCTGCACCTCATCCCTTCAGCCAGCTTTGACCCAGCACATGTGCCCACTGGACTGACCTACACGTTCCCCACGGGTTTTTGAGGCTGCTGGAACGCTGAGCCTGACCTCCTCCTCAGGGCAGATCCACCCATACTACTAAATCTCAGACAGCTGAGGGCTTGCCCTCTTCTCTTTACCAAGAGGCCGGCGAGCCATGGCTCCCTGGACAGCAGCACTTCAGCCGAGCGGCAGCTGCGCGCAGCCGTGCCCAGCGAGCGTTTGCCCTTTGCTTAACTCAGCCCAGACGAGTCGACTTCGCTACCACCAGAGCGTCACTATCGGCTCCAGCTGCCCGCCGGAGCCGGGGCCTGCTCCCGCTCCTGCCCGGCCGTGCCCTACCCCCGCGGCGCTACGCGCCGCACCGCTGCGGAACGGGCCCCGAAGGGCACGACGGCGGCAGCCCCGCACGGCCAGCCGCGGCCCGGCGGCGGGGACACCCCTCCCGGTTACGTAAGGGCCGGCCGGAGCCCGCGGCGGAGCCCAGCGCCCACACAGGGGCTCCGCGCCCGCCCGCCCCCGCCGCCTATCTGCCCCCGCCGCGGAAGGGGCAGGCGCGTACCCCGCGGGGCGCCCCCGGCCTCCCGCCGCGCCAGGGCAGGGGCGGCCCGCAGCGAGCGGGGCCGGGACGGCTCCAGCGCGCCCCGCCGCCGGGCCGAGCCCTCACCTTGACGCGGATCTCGTAGGTGGTGAAGCGGCCGCGGCCCACCCCCACCGTCTGCGGGTTGCCCACGTCGATCTCCAGGAAGTTGCTGGGCGGCCCGTAGGCGTCGTTCAGGTTCTGCGGCTTGCTGATCAGCCGCCGGGTGTCCGCGATCGTCTCGGCCATGGCGGAGCGGGCGCCTTCCCCCCGGAGCGCAGCAGGCCGTGAGCGAGCGAGCACCGAGCGCCGCCACCCCGCGCCGCCCGCCGCCTTATCGCGCCGCAGCCAGCTGACTGCCCGGCAACCCGCACCCACGCCGCCGCGGCCGCGACGGATGCGCCCGCCGCCCGCGGGCAAGGCACGCTGGGCGCTGTAGTCCTGAGGGGCCGGCCCGCTCGCCAGGCCCGGCGCAGCCGCTCGCCAGTCGAACTACAAGCCCCGGCGGGCGCGGGAGGCGTGTCGCCGCCGCTCTGCGCGCTGGCTCCGCGGGGCCGTCCGCTGGGCGGGCGCCGGCCGGGGGGCTCGGCCCCGCTCCGCCCGGGGGCAGCGGGGCTGCGCGGGGTGTGGTGTGGGGCTGCCCGCCGATTGCCCTCTCTTGGGGCCCGCCGCGGGTCCCCTTCTGTCGTGCAGGGAGGGAGCAGCTGTGCGGGCAGGGGTGCGGCCCTGCCCGAGGCGGTGCGGGCGGCCCGGGCGGCTTGGCTGGGCCCGGCCCTCGGTGGGGCCGAGGCGGGGGCCGCTGCTGGGGCGGGGGCGCGGGTCAGGGGCGCAGGCGGGCAGCGGCGGTGCGGTTCGGCCAGCGCAGCAGCAAGCTAACCGGTTTTTCCTTAAACCAGAGAAAGTTCTAATAACACACGACAATAATAACGCATCACTCCCGGCTGCGGCTTTTCACCTGCAGCTCTTAAAGAGTGTGGAAAGGAAGGATTGCAGTTCATTACGAGTGGGGAACCCCAGGTAGGTTGGGTATATTAGACAGAAACATAACCTAGGTCTCAGTGTAAGAGAATAACAAATTAATTTTGCAACAGAGTTGCTAATGGACGTGAACAAAGCTGTACATATTGAGATCAGGGAAAAAAACCAAAGGAAAAGGCAATGCTGTAACGTAGATAGGAAACTGTGAGAACCAGGATGAAAAGACTGGATAGGAAATGCTGTATATGCAAGGTGTTGGGCAAAAGGAGTCAGCCAGGTACAAATGTAGGCTGGAAGAGATGCCTGCTAAAATCTCTGTGTTGAAGACAGAAGCCGAGGTTGTTGACCCACGCAGCAAGCAAGGTGGCAATGTTGCCTGTGGTAGCCTTAAAGCTTCAAAAATTCTTGAATTTTCACAAATGATATGCATTTAACAGCAGTATAACCAGCTGGCCCATATTTTATTCAATTTGCTAACATTTCATTCATAAAGGATAAGAAAAGAAAATTGTGTTTACAGAATAATTAAAAAGGTATTTTAGTAACCGAGAGGGATAGAAAAAAAAAAGAGAATGAAAGAAAGGGAGAAGGGGAGCTGATGTAATTGTTCCCTTCCAAGATGTAAGCTTTTTGATTCTTCAGTACCTGATTCAAGTAGATGGTGTGTTAAGATAAAAGAAATGTTGCCAAAGGAAGTGGAATATTTACCTTCTTGATGTACCTAGGACATCAGTGAATAGAAATTACATTAATCCACTGCTAATATTTCTAAATGATTCTATCAGAGGTCTTCCAGGGTTTTTTTGTATCTGTTAACTGTATCCCTCCAATGATTAAATGCATATATCATTTTCCTTCCTTCCTTATGAAAGAGTTCAGGAAATGCTCATTTACTATCCAGGTAGAATGAGACTGTAGAAAAACTAGTTCTATTTTTTCTAAAGCTCTGTGTCTTAGGCAGTAGGCAAAGTGGCAGGCTGCCCAGAGGTCACATCTGAGAGACTCCAAGTTAACATCCAGCAAGTTTGGTTAACAGTTGTCTATGTTAATAAAAAGGTAATCAGAAAGTAGGGATTAACCCAAGGTACAAAAATAGCTTATCCATATTACCAGTATGCTGTAGGTGGTTTGCTTGGTAGCTTTTCTGTGAATTTCCTGCTCATCACTCCTCCAGTATTGTTTCTCCCCCTTCCTAGTGCACCTCCCTTTCTTCCTTTTTTTTGCTAATAGCTGCCAACTAATTTTATAATTATAAACAGAAATTAAGCTGACAGAGTTTTACAAAGCGGGAGTGAAAGGAAGCCTTACCTGAATCATACTAGTTATTAAACTGGTCTTGCAGCAAGGCAAGAAAAAACTCATTAATTCTACTGAGATTATATGTGCATGCATCTGGATAAGCTTTTGTTTGTTACACAACCTATGCTACCACATCTGACTGCAAATGTGAAAATACAGCAGAGCACTGGTATTGTCTTAAGTATAATAAACTGTCTGCCTCCCGGCCAAGCCTGTTCTCATTATCTATTCCAAAGAAACAAAAAAGTGCCTAATACTGTACATTTGGGAAGTTGGTGAGCCTGTGATGTATCAACAGTATAATTTGTTCTCATGCTGGGTAAATACTAAGAGCGAGGTTTAAGCTGAATGCTTTTCTCACAGCATACCATCTTAGCACCACTGTTTTGTCTGCTTTTCCTAACAGAGATAACTGGTGGTAGAGAGCTGTATGGAGGCCAGCTCAAGCTACAGAGAGTCAATATTTTCGTACCCGTGTGTCAACAGCATGGCTAAGTAAGGAGGCTACAGTGGTTTGGTTAAGTCTCCCATCTTTTTTTTTTCTTTTTTTTTTTTTTTCATTGAGGTGAAATACAAATCCTCTGACCTGGGAGACAAAGGGAAAGATGCCCTACTTCATGATTAGCCCCCCCTTATGTCACGTGAAAGCACGTGTGCCCCACTGGATACTGAGGCAAAGGGAAGGAATGAAGGTGAGGGGAAGTCAGAGTCCTGGTGAGCCTCCTTGTTTCCTTTCAACCCTCAAAAAATGCATTTGTATATTTTGAATTGTGTTGCAAATGGTTTTTTTGCGATCCATGAGACTGAGTTACACTATCTGTAGCTGGTTTTGTTTGCTGCAAAGATTAATCTCTCAGGATGAAGTTGAGCATAAATTCAGAAAAGGAAGTTTCAATGCTGTTTCTGACGTGAACTTTGGGCCAAATTTCAAATCTAGAGGGAGAGAGGTCAGCTGTGTTTGTAGGTCCAAAGTTTAGATGCAAGAAATCAAGCATTTAGGTTGATTAGGTGCTCATGGATTTGTTACTACGTATTTTTTATTCAACTGACACAAAGATTTTCTGGCATAACTTCAAGTGGTAATATGAATACCAGAGTCTTATAGCATGAACTCACAGAAGCAGGTGCTAGTGGATGATAAATTCTTAAATTTGATATAGTAATACCTCTCAAGTAGTTTTCTGTTTGTTTCTTTGTTTTCAAAAGAAGTCACATTTAACTGGAAAGGAAACCAAATATCTCCATTATCCAGTCAGGACTCTTCAGCTTTCTGACAAGTGCCCAGGTTAACACATTTTAGTTAACACAGGCATATTTTGTCAAAACTTGTGGGAAATGCTGACTCAGGATAAGGCAAAACCCACAAGACATTGAACTAATTGTGCAATGCTTGTGTGGAAAAAGGACTTCCTGATCCCTACATTGGCGGCCAGTGCTTTGAAACATGGTGTCTGAATATCTGCATTGTGTACTTACCCGACAGATAAAAATATTAAGCTTATAAATCTAATTTGTAATATACACATTATATATATATATATTCAGATTTAACTATTATATTCAATTTCTCTTCTCCCTTTTTGCACACCATTATCCCTTTAACAAGGGATGATTCTCACACACAATTCTAGATTCCTCAATGTTTAAAATGTCATCCACCACCTCATGGCATTCATTTCTACTGTGAACTTGATTTGAGAGATGCTGAGTAGTGCCCGTGTAGCTGGTAAACTGTGCAATGGATGTCTGAGCTGACTGAAATGCAGGCTGTAAACTGGTAGTGAAATTGGCTCTAAGTCCATAAGTTTGGGAACATTTATGCAGCTTTATTAATCTGAGGTTTCATAAGCAATGTAGACTATTAATAGCATATTTGATTGTCTTGAAATAGGTGAGGTTAATATCAAGGTTACTCCAGAGTATTTCAACATAATCCCAGGAAAATGGCTTTTGATGGAAACTGTCAATTTTCATAGAGTAGGCTGAATGGTCAGTTCTATATCAAAAGTATGTTTATGTTTGGGAGCCAGAGATGTTTCTCATGGTGGGAGTATCTTGGTGCCTTGCAAGCAGGTAAACCCTGGCCTCCTGCAGAAACTCAGAGAGCGTCTAGTGGAGGCCCGAAGACCCTTAGATACCTACATCCCCATGGGGTTCAGCACATCAGGGTTTCTAAAATGAGTACATTTTATACCACTAGAGGCTAGAGAGGGCCTCTGGAGGGGTTTTATTACACCCCTGATTTTTATTCCTGTTAAAGACCACCTATAGTTTTGGCTAGCTGGAAGACTGTTAATGCAGCTGGGTTGAACAAGTGTCAATTTCTTTTCTACACAGTTGCAGTGTCACATTTTTGGAGGTGAGAAAAGGGACAGGTACAGGGAATGAAGCATACAAAGATAACCTATACCTGTTACAGGACATTAACCGTGCTAATCTGTGGAAGTATGCTTGAAAGTCCTGTTCATTTAGGTTAACACCAAACATAGTTTTGCCAAGTGCATATAGCCAATGGAGAAACAGTTCCTGAGGTGTGCAATACAATGAATATATGGTGGCATTTCAGAGTCTGTCAGTGTATAGGAGGCTCACAGCATTGCAGAGGATTTATTCACTTAGGTAGAAGATGTCAGAATACACCCAAATGGGAAGTTTTTCTATGCTGCCATGGATAACAAGGTTAAGAAAGAAACAGTGACAATTTAAATAAATCAGATGTTTTTGCAGAAGATTATCCTGTCATTTTCTCCAATTATTCTTGACATTTCACCCATTGGTATTGTGATCTGAGTTAATAATGGAAGAAAACCCGGCTCTTGTTGCCTTGTTTATTCTTTGTTCTCAAGGAGATAAGCTGTTTATAAAGATAACTTATTTGTTATTTAAATCACTTTTACTGAAGTTGTTTGTTTCCTTGTTTGAGTTTCTAAAAATATTGCAACAATTGTGATGGATCTTTGAGATGTCTATTCAATTCACTATGATTTGTACTGGAATTCTTTCCTAAATGGGCACAGGTGTTGATAGCTATAACATGCTCGAATGAGTCAAAACCAATAAATGCTCAATAAGGGAAAGATGAAAGAAAATGCACTGAAAACAGCTCTTTTAAGCTGTGATAAATTGGCACTTCGATTCACTATTTAATTAGGTACATAGCACTGAAGATGTGTCTGGAGCAACTAGATATTTTAAAACAGCTGAACATGTTAGAACATAACTTCAATCAGTGTTAATATTTTCAAGGTAATAATCATTATTTTTAAAATTAACAAAACCATTCGGGATGTAGTCAACTTTTGTTTGCAAGCTGTTCTATCGTGCCCTGATGCAACATTTTGCTATACTCATACAGAAAAAAAAAGTTAATCATTTATCAAAATTACTTGCTTACTTTCTCATGTTGCACAGAAACTTAATGCTGGAGTATGACATAGGAATTCTGACACTGCAAAACCAAAAGTCGGTTAAAGCTTTTCCTTTGTGCTTTTGCCATAAGCAGACACTTTGTTACCTATTTCTTACAACAACACACTCTGCAGGCAGCATTTTCTGAAGCCCCATCCTGAGCTTGGGTGCATTTCTGATGGGAATGCAGGGCTGCCCCCACACCGGCCAGTGTCGTGGTTGGGGATTCCCAAGCTCTAAGCGCCTTTCCCTTGGAGCCTAGCCTTTCTGCATTGTGCCTTTCGGTCAAAAGACCTTCGTAGGGATGATGGAGGTGGCTGGGTAAGGCGGCGAGGTACCTGCCAAAGGAGGCAGGCGGTCAGCGTGCTCCCGAGGAGCTCTCAGGAGCCACTCGTGGGTATCGGAACTGACACCATCCAGGTCAAGGCTGACGGTGTGCTGAGCCCCCACCGGCCCTCTGGGACTGGAGCAGCCTCAAGGTTTTGCATTATCTGCCAGGAATTCTGCTCTTACGTTAAAATACCTTGCTGTTGCGGTTTAAATATATGTTCACAGGTGTAGAAGTGGTTGTACTGCTAATGTGCCGATAGGCTGTAACTCCGGCCACGAGTATTTGTCCTCGATACTTTAAAAATATCTGTCCTTACTATTTTATGGTCCGTGCTTTTAAAGATACACGGCACTAGCTGGAAAACGTCCACAAACGCGAATTCAGTTGACAAAACCCTTTAGTGATAGCCAGGCTGGCCTGGAAGCTGCTGCATCGGCTGTGCACCGCGACACCAATGACAGGCGACACGCGAGTTGTTGGGAGAGTCTGAGCGCGGGGACGCACCCGGGCACCAGCGGCAGCCGCCGGGCGGGTCTGTGCCGAACGGGAGCGGGCTGCGGCTCGGTCTGGGGGCGGAGGGAGGGAGAGGAGCCGGCGGCCCCCGTTAGAACGGCTCGTTGCGCACCGGCCGAGGCGCGGCTCCCCTGAAGGACGGCGGCCGTTACCCCGGCGCGTGGCGGGACTCCGTTTCCCAGCGCGCCTCGCGCCCCCGCCGCGGAGGCCGGGCCGGGAAGATGGCGGCGCCGGTGTCGCCCTGGGTTACTGCGCGCTGCCTGCTGCGGGCCTCGGCGCGGCGCGTCGGCCGCCTGCTACCGGCGGGGGCCGCAGTCCTGCGGAGAGGTCAGTACCGCCGCGGGAGGGGGCTCGCTGGCGCCGCGCCCTGCCCTCCCGGCAGGCGGGTGAAGGGAAGCCGTGTGACGGGCTGCTGGGGCACGGCGTAGGGACGGCACCGTGGGGCGGCCGCGGGAGCCGGTGCGTCCCGCCCCTGCCCTCCGGGGGAGGGGGGGGGCCTGGCCGAGGGGAGGGGGCTTGCCGGCGCCGGGCGGCCGAGGCGGGCGGCCCCGCCGGGGCGCGTACCGGCCCCGCCGCGCTGCCGTGCCTGCGGGTGTCCTCGCGTGCCCCTCCCGGGCAGGCCGGGGCGGCCTGTGTGCCCGGGCAGAGCGCTGCCTGGTGACGTGTTACTGTGCCGCGGCACCGGAGCGGGTGCCCTGGTGCCCACAAAGCTCCTGCCGTGCCTCAGGGTGTCTGAGGGGCTCTTCCCCTGGGGATCCTGCGCTGTGTAACAACAGCTGAGCTCTGCTGTCGGCCTTGCTTTAGAAGTCAGGCAGTACAGAAATCTGTGGGTAGCGAGGTTTTGTTAACTTGAGGCTTGGTGAGAAGCAGAGATCTTTTTTTCTTTAGTGACGGCTGTTCTCAC
This sequence comes from Falco peregrinus, assembly GCF_023634155.1. Taxonomy (NCBI): domain Eukaryota; kingdom Metazoa; phylum Chordata; class Aves; order Falconiformes; family Falconidae; genus Falco; species Falco peregrinus. The sequence continues at coordinate 25,483,895 of NC_073727.1, forward strand.
TAGTCTGACAGAAGTGTGAGAATTTGGCTGATGTCAGGTGGGTTCCACAGGCCTGAAAGTCAGCAGATCTAGGAGGATGTTCACATACACGCACTCTATCGTGGTTGTGCCATATTTGTACATTCTAAGGAAAATAGGCAAGCGCTACATGTACTGTAGTTGTACATGTTTTATTTGATATTGGTTTAACACTCTAAATCTATGTAGATGTTATTTTATAACCAGCATACTACCATTTAAAAAAAAGTCAGAGCAAATCAGTGGCTTTGGGCATAGTTCTTCAGCTTCTATGCTAAAGGGAAGGTTGTCCTTACATACCTTATTTGAGGACATCTGCAGGGGTGGGCAGCCATCAATAAATTATTTATAATCTTGTTTCTATGATCACTGGTTTAGAGTCATTTATTGGTTTTTGTGGTTTGCTTTCCACACTTTGGTACCTTTTCCTTAATTAAAAGACTTCACAAGTAGTCTTTGTGTAAAGTTGCAATTTCACTGATAAATCAAATTTTCTGCCTTTTCCTGTTTTCATCTGTAGGTCATATTGTTAAATGGGGGCTGCATGGAAATAACACAAGTAGTCTTACCTCAGAATAATGTCACAGGCATGTATGCAAGAAAACAGAATTCTGGTTCCAACTTCTGTGTTTCTCTAGAAGCTTAATATACTGCTTAAATGAATAGACTGCAAGAAGGTTAAATAAGGGTTTAGTGATTCATCTAAGGTCATAAAATGAGACAAAGATGGGAGGACAGTCCAAGTTCTTGTTCTTGAATTGCTCATTTTTTGGTTTTGGGTTTTTTCTGGTTGTTTTTGTTGTCTTTTTTGGGTGGTGGTTTTTTTTCCATTTGGTTGGTATGATATTGGCGTAACGTTTTCGATTTGTGCAGATAACAGCCTCTTCCCATCCCCCCTCCCCCAGTATGGTTGGTTAGACTTTGCTTTTCTAAACATTTTTTTAAGCATTGGAAAGTAAATAATTTTTTCAGATGGCCTCCTTTCCCATTCTTCTCATTAAGCATTGTAAAATATTTTGAAAAGAACAATTGCTTGATGTTATTGTAGGACTATAAATGTATTTTCTGCTTTATAACCAACGCATGATCTCTTTCCTGAGAAGCTTACTTGTCAAGTCTTTGTTCTTCTGGAGGTTTATGCATGTGCTTAACTTAAATGCATGTGTTTAGTTGGCAGTTCACCTTTTTGAGACTGATTCTGCAAAACTGGCATATGTATTTAATAAAAGATGAGACAGGAGAACATTATTATTATCTACAGATACTAGGATGCAAAATTTTTTTTCTTCTGGTCTTTTGCTATCTTCATTCCCATTCTCTTGCAGGAAAATAACCTTTGGAGCTACAAGACTACCATTGTCCTTCCCCCCTCACTGAGGTTATCCTCTAAGAAGGAAAGATTTGCAGCGGTTCTGTTATCAACTTAATTACAAGTTTCACAAGGTCTCTGATACTACCATCTGCCTGTTGATAAAAGTGCCTACCAACTTCAAAGTTCTCTTCTTTCATGGCAGCTGTGTATCATAATAGCAGCTTTACATTAATGGTTTTGGGGTTTGAAGCAGTTTGGCATCATTGTGACCCAAGCTGATATTCTGAACTTCAGCTTGAATTGCTGAAAACAGGACAGTTTTTAAACATTGCTTTGTATTACCTTTTTTTTTCCTCCCCTCAGTGATTGTGGAAAGCTGCAGTGTTTGTGATAAGTTCTCAAGACAGAATTCTCTGTGCAGAGCAGTAATGAAAACAGATGTGATTCCTAAACATTGCCTTAACACTGGTTTAGCAGAAGCTGTTCCAGCTTCTTGATTGTGACTGTCAGGAAAGGTGGCACTTGGGTGATTTTGGGGTTGTTAACTTTGGTATAGTTGTAACCTCCATGAGTTTGGTTAGATGCAGTTCTCGAACAACTATTAGTTGTTTTATGGTAATGTTTTATCTTTAAGGTAAACAGTAACTAACCATTACAGCAAAGTCTCATAAGAAATGGTTAATTTGTCATCTCTTAGGTCTTCAGAATATATTTTCTTCAAGATATGCCGTAATCTAACACAATTCTTGAGCGTAGTTAGAGGTAATTAGATAAATTTAACTTCTGTTATATTTAGAAAGGTCAGTGTTGTCTTCCAACCTTAATCTCCATGTATGAAACTATTTATGATCATTCCCATGAGGGAGTGGTTTGAAGCATACATACAGCACAAGGTTTAAAGGTGATTCCCCCCAATAATCAGTCCTCTGAAGTGCCTGTTTTAACTTTGTTTCCAGAATTAATAATACAGATTTTCATGTGTACTGTGAGTGACCCTCAGGTGAGATGAATGTTGTGATCTGAAGTATGACTTACCTTTTGCAATAAAAGTTCAGTTCCATTTGTTGAATCTTTGCTTCTTTAGCTGGATATTATCTCTCTCTCTCTCATGTTTTTTCTTTTGCATCCCATTAAGGGTTTACAATTCTAATCATGTATTTGAAAGATGTTTAGTTTGAGGGCAGTTAGAGATCTTGCAGACCAAATTTGAATTAATCTGTGGAAGTGCAATACTTTGTTTTTCCCAGAAGTGAATAATCATCTTAAATTCACATTAAATTCCCATTAAATCTTTTTGCATGACTTGAAAATTCACAGATTAATAAATTAAAAGATGTCAGTTTCTGCAGTCATGGAAAGATAACAAAGATTAAATTTATGTCAGGGAAGCCCTGGTTCTTTTCCTAGGCCCTGAAATATGGGGGAAACAAGGATGTGCTGGGATTTTTATAATGGGAATTATGACAGATTTTAGATATAGTAAATTTTTTTTTTTTACTTGCATAGTATAATCCAACTTCTAGGAAAAAAATAAGGATTACCAGGGTGAATAGTGTTTGTCTTGTTTATCATTCTGTGCTCTCAACCTCCTGGCTGCTGTCAAGATCAATTTTTGATATGCCACAACCTAGCTTCCATTTCAGATTGTCTTATTACATAAATAACTCTAGTGCCTGCCTCAGCTGTGACTGTTGCTTTCATAAGCAGTGTCATTGAAATTCACATGCCTTTTCCCTGTGTAATCTCATACATGACATCTAAGTGGCAGTAGGAAAACTCAACAACACACAGATTAGCGTTTCAGTTTGCTGCTCTCTCCCAGAGCAGAAGGCCCCTGGAGCTAAGAACACTTTTTATTTTTGTGTAGGCACTTATCTGTGCAGTGGTAAATTAATGCCAGTTTACTGAAGGTGTCTTAAGTTCCTCACTTTAAAGGAAATGTTTATAATTTCAGATTGGCATTTTCATTAGGCATTTACACATTAATAAGGTTTTTTTGGCTTTGGTGAGTTTTTCCAGTCAGATTTCTCCAAGGCAGGATTTCAGTGTATCACAATAGGCCTTTACTGCATCTTGATCTGTGACCCTTGGATAGGCAAACAGAAAGGCAAATGGAAGCAGCTAATTTTACGGTTTGAAATAAAGTGAGATTACACTTAAATATGTGTGTTTTAGGAACAGTAATTTAATAAAAAGTTGCAACCTTGTGGCAACTCTTAAAAGAAGCAGGGAATGTCAGACTAAATGTGGTAACATGCAACACTATCTTGCACCTTGGAGGTGGGAAAGATAGGTTATGAATAAATGCATGTCTGTAGTTTTACACTGTTTTATGTAAAACCAGGTAAATAATTGACACTGTGCTTTTCTATGGTTGTGCGTTGAATACTACGTGGAGATGGAAGATGCTTTTGCTGTGTATGACTTTCAAAGATTTTAGAAAGGAGCTCATAAAAATCGAGTATCAGCTTATGTAATACAAAGATTAGATAACAAAACAGAGGTAAATGAAACCCCATTTTTGTCACTATGGAGAAGAAAGCAGTAGGACTACAGTTAATGCGTGGAATCATAGGTGATTCCTGTTCTAACAGTAGTTCCCTTGATGTAAAATTATGGAACATAATTGCCTGGTATTCCTCTGCTATGTATTAAAATTTCTAAAGTTTCCTTTTCTTGATCAGTTCAGAAGCAGATTACTATAGAAGCATAGTTGTGTGAATGATTTTGCAATCTGTCCCACAAAATGCAGGTTAGAATGGAAACCCCACTTTTTTTTTTTTCTGTCTCTTAGGATAGTTTTTCTTCTTTTGACTCGCCTCTAAAACCCTTACACTCTTGAAGAATGCATGCCTTTGTTTTGCAGCTACAGGTTTGAGTTTGTCACCAGTTATGGGTTGTATCCTGTTAGCATATTATAGAGTACCCCCAGCATATTTAAATCCCAATGTTCAATATTATTTTAGGAGAACAGTGAATAATTTGTCCCATGACACCCTCTGTCATCACTTGTGCATACTCCCCATCTCTGTCATCTGTTAATGATGGTATTTTCTTCCATTCCTGGGATGGTTAGCTGTAAGTACATGTAATCTGAGACAAAAAACATGTTTCTGAGCAGTCCTACTGTGCTTTGGTGTGCTTTGTCAATGGCCAGGAAGGTCATGAGCCACAAACCCTTTCTTATTCCTAAATCGGCTGTGGTTTTTTTTTTTCTTCCATTCTTGTAGTAAGCAGTAGGAACTGGTGGCTTTATAGATATAGTGCTATAATGGGGACTGGCTGGCCCTCACATTGGAGCTCTTGGAGCCGTCAAGCTCTATGTGTTGCAAAGGCACAGATAGTTTAGAGGTACAAATCACAGGACTGAGGTTCACTTTATGTGGGAGTGGAGTGGTCAAAAACAAGATGAAAAAAACATCGTGAAATCGTCTATGCATTTTCCTCTTCCATTTGGAGGTGGCTCAGGTATTGCTGCCCTGTTCCTGACAAATTTTTTTCAAACTTATTTTTAAAATTTGCTCCCTGACAATTAAGGTTTTACAGCTTCCAGACTATTAATCGATTTCACTGTCTTAATTACAGTTATTAAGGAAACTGTATAAATACAGTTTATTTTCTTTTCTCAGTACCCCCCATGTATCTGGAGAGAGCTATATGCTTTTCTTTAGTCTTCTCTAAAGGTGTTACTATTTTTTTTTTTTCAGTAACAGACTTTGAGCTCAACTCTCTCTGTGTGATCTCTTTAGCTAGGGATGAGCTAATTACTTTTAACTCAAAGCAGTAACTCAATTCCTTCAGGGCAGGAGAATTTGGTGTAATTACTGGCTGCAGGTGTAAATAGTGATGGTCTTGCTTTGGAGAAACTAAGGTGTTACTTGCAATAAATGTAATTTGATCTAATTGTTCAGTTTTATCCTTCTCTTTTATAACTATATTCATTTTATATTTCTTACAACAATGTAAAACCCTTCTTGTGCCTCTTACAACTTATCTGTGGGTTGTGTCCCATGGTTTAAAAAATAGCCCTTTAAATAATCTTCTACTCTGCCACTTAGTTTATAGCTCTCATGACATATGACTTGAACACTGAAAAGTGTGTTCCAGGGCAGACTATACCAGTATTGAATAGGGCAGGGTTTTTTCATGTGTGCTTATATTGCCCCTCATATATATACATTGGAGTTTTTTTTTTTTTTTTAATTATTATTTTATTTTGTCCTCTAATAGGGTTATGGTGTGGCTCACTGTCAGTTTGTAAGCCAGTTTAGCCCCTGGATCCTTTTTAGTAGAGCTACTCTTTAGCTGGTCATTGCCCGTTTCTTCAGCTCAGTTATTTCCTCTATGCACCAGACCTTGTCCCTGTTGAGTTATGCCCAGTTTGTCAGAATTGCCTTGCCTTCCAGGGTGTTGTTTGTGCTCCTCTCCTGACTTGCCATTATCTGTGCTCCCAGTCCGTGTACTTTATTTTGTCATATACAGGTAATGAATGGAAATTCTGGATTGCACCAAGCTGAGATTCTGAGCTTTCCCTCAAACTCTACTGCAAATACACACCTGGTTTGACTGTAGTAATTATTCATTACCTATAATTTTTCTAGCTGGTTTTGTACCTGCTCAGATGTAATTTCATTTGTGAATTACTTTCCTACTTTGTATATGAGGGTGCTATGTGACCCAATGACAAAAGTGTTACTGCAGTTAAGATGTTTTTCCTCTACCCACTAAAGGATGTTACCTGATCAGAGAGGAAAACTGGTCAATCTCGTGCTGTTTCTGAGGAGCTGATGTTGCCTTTTATTTGTTATCTTAAATTAAAAAAAATATTTTTTTTTAGTGTTTTGAAATTGTGTGCCTTTCATTCCTTCGAGACAAAAATTGTTTCATTTTACTGGTGTTTTGGAACCTCATCTACCTTCAGGAAGGCCTCAAAGAAAGCTGTTGGAGACCATTGTGTTGCTTAGGAAACTTACCTAAAGCATTTAGGGATGAATTTCTTTAGATCTTACAGTGTTAAAAATATCTAACTGTAGTTTGATACGTGGTTTTCCTACTCAGATCTATTTCTTTTATCACTGCTACAAGTTGTTTTACTTGTGATTATATTTAACCTTTTAAATGACAGTGGAAGCCAAGAAGATAAGAAACAGCTTTTCAGTGTATTCCGTTGTTAGGTTTCTTATCTTACTGATCTAGCAAGCCTTCTTTGTAATCTTGTATGTTCTTTCCTTTCCTAGTTATATCTCATTTTATGTCTACCAAGTCTGACTTTTTTTTTAAAATCAGAATTGCTGTTTGGGCATGGCCCTGTCTCTTCTAGGCAGAAGATAAAGCCAGCAGAGGAGGCTGCAGCATTGCAGGGCTTCACAGCTATTGCCTTGCTTAGGGTGATCTTTGACTCTTTCAACTCGCTTACAGAACTCCTGTTTTGGTCTCCTGTTCGGTAGCTTTTAAATACTTTCTGTCTAGTTTAGCCCACCTCTCTCTAAAGGATTTATCTATTCAGAGAAATGCACTTTGGAATTTTTTAATGATTTTGCCTCAATTTGGGGGGGGGGGGGGGGGAAAGAAGGGTCAAAAATTCCCTTGCAATAGCTCATCCCAATCTTACCAACTCTTCAGGTGGGCTTTTTAGTGTGTGTGCTTGTTAGTATGTTTTAACATTTATTTTTGTTATTACTAGAGGTGTTTACCACTGAAGTTAGAAGTTGATTTAATGAAAAATGAAGGGGTAACATACTATAGTGGTTGTATAGGTAAATAATTATATATGTCTTTGCATGAACTGTTAAGAATGTGTTGTTTGTGAATATAAGAGCATGCTTTTCAAAACTTCTCTGTTAATTGCCTACCTTTCATTTTACAGCATATGCAGCTCAGGCAGATGAGAAGACAGTCTCCAGTACTCCTACAGCTGCTAATGCCAGAGCCTTATTGGTCTGCAGTGGACCTTTAGAACATTATGACTTTCTGATTAAGCAAGAAGAGTTGAGGAATGATGACCAGCAAAGAAGAGTTGTGCAGCATCTGCAGAAGTTGCACGAGAGCCTTAAAGGCTACAGCATCAGTTCAAAAAATATTATCTCAAAGGTGAGATTTATAATAATATTTTTTTTCATTTATATTTGCTCATAAGAATGTGCTTAAAATACATACATTTCTGTCATTAACATGAGACTTATTTTTGCAGCTGGGTCTTTACAGATAGGTCATTTGTCTTTGGATCTCTGTTCTTTATTTTTTGGTTTGTAAAATTCCAGTGGCACTCCAGAAGTAACCAAATTAAATATTATTGAAATAATTCTATAAGAAAATCTGATATGATTTTGGTTTTGTCCACTGTCTGACTTTCCAAAAATGTCATTTGGCTATAGGAGAGAGGAGTCTAGACCACGTTTTAATTCTCAAGCACTGGTATGATGTGTGTTTGGGTTACACATACTGCACTCTGTTTTGTGTTCTGACAGATCTTCCAAGAATGAGTGAAATTAGCCAGCAGAGTCTAAATAATTTAGCTTTGCAAAACATTAAAATATGGATCGGACATAACTTTTTAAAAAAATGTGCATTCTTTCCAGTGGTGTTAGTCTCCAGGTGAGGTAAGGAAAGAAGGCAGAGGGGTCATCTGCACCCCAGTTATGGTTTTGGGGGCATCACAGCACCTTTTCAAAGGATTAGCAAAAATTCAGACATATCCCTATTGCACAGTGCCTTAGCATGAGTAATGTTAATAGCCTGCTGTTGCATCTCTGTAAATTTTCCCTGAAGCTGTTGATCTAGTGTTTTCCGGAGCCTCTGTGGCAGTATTTTCCATGTCTTGTTCTCATGCTGTTATTCTTAGACTGTTGCTCTTGTGGCCTTGCACCTGCAAATATTTGATAGTGTTGTTATGGCAAGTTCTCATGGGAAGCAACTAGAACTGGTGTGAGAGTTCTCCCTCGGCTTTCCTTGCTTCTTGTTTTGTAGATTTGAGTTTATATCCCAGAAACCCAAACATAGTGCCCAGCAAAGGTGATAAGCCACTAATTACTTGGTAAATATTAGGCAATCATAGATATGCGCAGAAGCTGAACAACCAGTGAATATGCTTCATTTGCACCGGATTAGCATATTTCAGTCAGCACAAATAGTCACAAACATGGTGAAGGGAAGCAGCAAGAATAGGGTGTTTGGCTGAGTCTGATGAGAAAAGTATAGTGGTGGGGAAAAAGCATGGCAAAATATTCATTGCCATCATCATCTTCACTTTCTCTGCCTGCACTGGAGAGACACCTCCCTACCCCTAAGAGAAGGATGTCTGAAAGCTGTCATTGCTCTTCCCAGCCAGCCACTGAGTGTTTTCCTTCTTTCTCTCTTTCTCTTGTACTACTTTTGTTATTTTTTGACAGAAGTAACTTTGACATTTACAGTCAGTGTATGCTGTCAGTTGCAGACCTTGCTAATAAGTCTCCATGTCAGCCTTTCTCAGCATCCATTATGCAACACACCTCATCTAAATATATAAGTCTATTGAACCTGTTACCTAACCATATACTTCCCATTACAACCCCAAATTCTCCTATTACCTGACACAACTACTGTATTTTGTTTGCATGGCGAGCCTAAATGATGTAGCATGAGGTCAGGGGAGCCAAAGACTACAGGGCTCGAGTGCCTCTAAATGACATGCTGTCTTCTGCCCTTGAGTCACTAAATGGCAAGTTACCATTCTAAGGATCCTGCAATGTATATTAACTTGAAGGCATGAAAAAGGTAGAGAACATTGGTATGAGAATGAGTATCATACCTGTAAATGGCCTGTGTTATACCTGTAAATGTGCCTGTTTCAAATAGGCAAGTATAGCAGGTTGCAGAGCATTGGGATGCAAACTTGCCTATCAGACTGCCTCCAACATCTCTTGAATGCTTTAAACTCGTATATGTAGCTGGAGATCGTGTATTTGCTAATCATATGCTTGACTGGAAATCCATGTCTTCCTGCCTCCTGATGAAAGGAAGAAGACTAAATGTCTAGGAAGGAGCTCTTTTTTTATTGAGATACAGTGGGAAGAAAGCTGAATGGAAAACAATTCCATGGAGCGGAAGTCAGGCACTCTGGAAGGAAAAAAACATGGAAGCGGTGAAATACAGGAAGCAACCTGCTAAGGCAGGACTGCTGATAGATGGCAATGACTGTGTCTTTCAAAGTTCTTTTCTCGAAGCAGTTGACCTGGTCATCCTTATAGCTCCCTTCCAACTTGAGATGTTCTATGACCCAGCTTTAGACAGGGGGTTTGGCTGCAAGATCCCCTGAAGTCCCTGCCAGCCTAAATCGTTCAATGATTCTAACTCTGGTGTGGGAATTGGAGCCAAACAATGGTTTGGGGTATGTTTTTGCCTGCTCTGGCTGGTGGGTCAGCTCATCACATTACTTACCCTTTTACTTTTGGGATTTCTTTAATTAAATTTATTAAAAACATAAAACCAGTGTAAAAATGATAGCTGTAGTCTGAAAACTGTATGTTTATGGTATTTTAAAACACTTACTTACATTGTTTGTGGGTGTGTGCCTGTGGATTCATGTTGTCTTGGTGCCTTTGTAGGCTAACTCTTGAGTCTAAACCAGCCTCCTGATTCAGTTTGGGCAAATACCTAATAAAACCCAGAAATTTCCTCTTTCAGAAATGGTTATTGTTTATTTTTGGTATCCAAAGCAATATGGCAATGTGCCTGAATGAGAACTGTTTTTACATAAGTGTAAGGAGATCAAACTGGATTCAGCTTGCCAGACTACTTTTGTGAGTGCAATCTTAGCAGGCCATAGTTTTGTATCTTGAGGATACTTGATGTGAAAAGGTGGGTTTTTTTCATCTGTCTGGGCTTCTTTTTAAGCTTTGGTGTTGGGCTCATAATCTTTTGTCTATTTCAAAATTGGCTTTAGACACTACCTGGGCTGTAAAAGAGGAAGTCACTCAGAAGGCACGCAATTATCAGGGTTGCTTCTGCATTATGTTTTGACCACACTGCCAGACTTTTATCATTGTTTAGAAAAAATGTTATGATGAAGGTGTTTGCCATACTGTCAAACCTGAGAATCAGTAGGCTAGAGAATTTTGATCTTTTATGGTAAACTGTTTTGGACATTTGGATATTCTGTTCTAAAAGTGCTGCCTTTGAGAATAGTTTTGAGAGCTGACTTGTGTTAACTGGCATGCCCTGAATCATTATAGTTGTTAGAGCAGGTGCCTTGTAATGGCTTTGTAGATCAAGCATTATGTGGATTTGTTATTTAGTGTTTCTTTGATTGGGAAGCATGAATAGGGAAGAAAGTCTCTATTGCAGAGAACAAATGCTAATCTTAGTCTCTAGGAAATTGTGATGCTACTTTGTCCCTGTATAACAGAGCTAATCGCAGTAAAGCCAAACTGACTGACACTTTCTTAAAAGGAAGAAGTCAAATGCCATTTTTTTCGGTTCAGAATGTGGTTTTCACTAGTTCCTTTAAAACACTCCTCTCTTTCATTTAACGTTGCTTTAATTCTGTGCTTTTAATTTTAAACAGCTTTTAAAAATTGCTGTGCGGCTTGCTGAAAACCTGGGAACTAATGCCACAGTCGGTGAGAAGCAGCTGTAGAACTACTTGCTATTGGGATAAATGTTGCAGTTTGAGGTTTTTCATCTATAGCTTGATGTCTCTGTGGAAATCTTAAGAAGGCTGATAACCAGATTAAGCACTACAGTGTTGTGCCATACATCAGAACCCCAAAAAAGGAGGAGAGCAACGAGTTTTGTGTAAATCTGCTAGCTTGTATAACTAAATCAAATCATGATTCATGATGGAAAAGAAGTTGCAACAATTTTGTTTCAGTTCTGCTATCTTTGAGGAAGTTATTTGCCAGTTCCAACAGAGCTTCTTTTGAGATAAAATGAAGCCAAATAAATCATGGTTTAAATTCTAGTGCAGGCCAGATGTTGATTCAGCAAAGTTGTAATCAACATCCTTAATGAAGGCTTTCCCCAGAATAAGTGCCACAGCTGTAAGTAGGTAGTTGGTAAAATCTTAGCCATAAAACACTGTAGACAGTAGCCAGCTGTAGACAGTGCCATTATACACGTGTCCTATGTCTACATCTGTCAAGGAGTTTACAAGGTGAGCAAAATATATATTTTTCTGATAGACTTTCAGGGTAGGCATGCTGTTGCATACTTGGTTCAGTTTTGAAGAGTAGAACTAAGGCCTTTCGTGCCAAGAAGAGGTGGTGAGTACTGCTTTCTGGACTTGGCCTGAGTTGAATAGGATTTGTGTAGGCTTATGAGTGGAATTAGTTTACATAACTAGTAGAAGGTATCTCCAGAAAGTACCAGTGATAGGGCACAAGTAAATCCTGTATTTGTGAGTAGCTCGTTGGTACTCTTTTTCCGTGAAGGCCTGGTATTTTGTAACTTTGAGTATGCTAGGAAGTGAAAGATTAACCTTATGCTATAGATGTTTGGTTGTTCTTATGATAAAACGATTGGCATTGGATTTTCCTTTTTGTACATAATGGGTTTTAAAGAAGTGAAATAAATTGGTGTATTTTCAATTACTTAAGGACTTTTTGGAAATAAGACAAATACTTTATCAATTACACATAGTTTGTAGATTGACTTTTTGCTTTTTCAGGAGGTTTCTAGCAACTCTACTGACCTACTTTTAGTATGAAATCTCCTGTGATGAAAAGACTCTACTGGCAGCCTTTTAGAAATAAAAAATAGTGGTGTTCAGCATTTCAAGCGTGCTTATTTTTCCTGGCTTTGTCACTGAAGAAAATGTGGTGGAGAGGTTGCAGTGAAGAAAAGGGGTAAAAGAGAGAGAGAGAACCTTCTTTTCGTTGCCTGCTTCTGTAGTCTGGTATTCCTTGTTTTATTGCCTGATTTCTTCTGTGATAGAATTGCAGAAGCCTCTTCCTAAGTAACAGTTATTCCAGAAGTAGAAACTTCTTGCAACTTTGAACCTTTACAAGAATGGTCTGCTTTGTTTTTAGCTTTGTTTTTAATTTGTCACTTTTTATCTAAATAGTTTTATTCACTAAAAATATGGTAAAAGTAGGATTAGAGGATAAATATTTATATTAGATACAACAGAAACATTTCAGTGTTTATTCAAGAGATTTCCATTATCTCACAGGCCAGAACTTTCTGAAATGAGTCTGGGCTGGGGGACACAACACGAGCCATTATCATTTATTATGGTAATAAAACTGTGGGGTTTTTTATGATGTAGGGGTTTTGGAGCACCAGTGTAGAATGAATTTGAGGGGAAAAACCAATTAGTCTTGCTGCAAACGAAGTAGGCTTCTGTTTTTCGAAATTATTACTCAAATTTGAACAATGACTTTGATCTTCAACTTGGTGAAAGCATGGCCTTGTATGTTGAGGTATTTTGAGATCCGCTGAATTGAAGTTCAAGGCTGTAAGAGTTTGCATAGACATTTCAGATCTCTAGCTTTTCAAAATAATACCAATTGGGACATGTTAAGAGTTGTTGAGTTGCTGTACTAATGACTTGAAATAAGCTCAATTATAAGTGAGATCATGTTTGAAAAGAGGTATGAACAATAGTAAACACAATTCAAGACCTTGAAAATGTCTTCAGCTACAACAGCAACCAAAAAGGAGGCTTGAAAGTGTGGGAGAAAGAGGCAGTTTTGTTAGTGTTTAAAACTAAAATAAAACCTGCTGTTTGGAGACTTGTCGCTTTAATGTTGCATATTTTAATTAACCATCTAAGTATTGACGTGCATTTTCAGTTAGGTTTTTCAATTCAGAGTGTAAATATTCCCAGGAAATTAGTTACTTGATTCTGGTGTCTGAGGTAGGGAGCATGGTAGAAGGTGGGGAGATTTTGTAAGATATTTAAGAAAGAATAGGGAGTTGTCAGAATGAAGGAGATGTTTTGACCAATGTAATTCCTTAGATGAAGTAGGATATTGGTTGACTCAAATGAGGTTTAAACAAAATAGAAAAATCTGATGTGATAGAATGAAAACAAGGCGTGCAGTTTTGAAACAGAAATGTGTAAAATATTTTGATAGTAGAGGATAGAATTCTGTAAATTTGGGAACACTAATGTGTGTGTTGTCTTGTGAAATTGTAAATATTTTAGCATATGAGTGATTTTCAGAGAAAAGTCTGTAAGTCAACAGATCTGTAAAAGGAAGAAGGGCTCCTGCTGTAGCATGTCCTGATGATAATGAAACTTGGTGAAGCACTTTTTGCTTTCTTAAGTTACTGCAATAAATGTTATGGGTCTTAAGAAACTTGGAGGACTCAAGGGTTTTGACATGTTTGTGGTGATGCCCTAATTTAAAAGGATGTGGTGAGCATTCAGAACATACATGTAAGGATTTCAAAGTTCTCCCCTTCAAACTCAGGTTTTATGCATCACTTAATATCTTTGGCTTTGCACATTTTAAATATTAGCTTTAATATCCTTAAATCTGACCATTGTTGCAAAAGCAAATTTATTGTCAACCAATTGAACGTTATTGTATTGAGGCCCTAAAATATACCTCAGGATAGTGTGGAAGTGAGGAGCAAGGAGAAACTCATTCATTTAGATTGTCATCTTACATCTCCTACTGTTTTCCCTTCCCTCCCTGAAATAAACAAGACTACACTTATTTTAGGGTAACTGCAGGATCTTCTCCATTAGATCTCCCCCTTTCTTTTTCTTTTGGAGTCTGTGTTTCAATAGAACCAAAATCAGTCTTCTGCATTCTTTGCCCCCACGTACCACTGACTGTCTTGAATGCTTGCTGTGCTCCAAGTTGAACCAATAGTGTTGATAGGAAATTAGCAGAAATCTTAGTGGAAATTGCTCTTTTTCTTACACAACTTCCAGGCTTCAGTAGATGCAGGATAAAAAAAAATAAAAAAATTTTAAAAATCCATTTAATGGTCATGCAGAATAGTTTGAGACTGGTAGGATGTCTGAGTTTCAGTATTAAAAGTCTACTGATTAAGTTTACCTTTTAAAATATATTAAAAAAGCCAACAACCCTAAAATATAAAAATAAATTCTTAGTGTTATACAGTACCTGACAGGATTGAGGAGGTGAGTATCCTGAAGGTGTCTGTAGAGTAATTTCTGGCAGAAGCATATGTAAAATATTTCCTGCAGATTTCTTCAGTTGCTCAAAGAGGATAAAGAGTTTTTGTGGCATTGGATTTGTTTCTAGAAGTGATCAGCTTCAGCAAATATGTTTAGATCTGCCACAGTATCCATCCATATTTTTTTTAGCAATTAGATATTACTAATCAAAAATTGTTGTCTTCACAAAAAAAAAAAATCCATTTTTTAAATCAGTGGGAAGTTGATTTAGACTTTTATGGAGCCCAAGCCATTATGTTTGTTTCTTTCAGCCAAAAAACCCTTTTCCTGTATATGTGTTTTCTAGAAATGATAAGTACTGAAGTGAGAATAAAATATACCTAAAATTACGAACTTCAAAATGGTTAAATGTAATTAATAAACACTTTACAATTAAAAATATGGTATAAAAATATAGGCATTACTACTTCTTCTGGTTGTATAACCTTTACAAAGACAGGTAAAGTAGTACTCTAAACATTGATCTGTTTTTCTAGCTTTGTGTCATTCCTTGTGAAACTGCTGCATTAATATAGCCTTTTTGTGTAACAAATTTTATGTGATAGTCTTTTATCTTGTTAAAATGACTTGTTGATCTCAAATTAAAAATAAATTCTTATATCTTTGTCATTTAGGTTTTTTTCCATTTCTCCTTTCTTCACTGTGTGACTTTAAGCATCAGTAGTTTTAATGAGTGCAAGCTCTTAAAAAGTACACACTGAAAAATATTCGTCAATTAAATTGTCTTGCAGTGCTTTCAAAGCACTAGCAAATAGTTGCAGCCTTGTCTATTAATGGAATGGTTTCAGAACATCTGAAACCCTGGTCAGCCACAGACTGATGATACAAATTTTTTTATTATCCTATTAATACAGCTCTAAATTAAATCTATAAGTGGGTCTTACATAAGAGCTGTGCTTGCATATTTTCTGAATAAACTGGTACTATAGACCTGAGACATTATCTTTCTACCTTTTGGTTACATATTTTCTTTCATATTTAATTAGTGTTATGCTACTGACTCCCCTATTTCTTTAACATGGCGCTGTATTTTGAAAAGTGCTTTAGATTCAAGTTGTTTAGCAATTACCCAGCTCCAAATGAGACCACAGGCTTGCAATTTTAATTTTCCTGTTTTGGCTCAGCTCATAGAACTCTGAAAGTGGAGCACTTTAAAATAATGAAATTTTCTGCGGTGTTTTTGTGGATGTCCGTTCAGTTTCATGGATTTGATGAGAATTTTGTTAAGATTTCTAGTTTTTTAGAAACTGTTTTTAGGATTATACTTGGAAGTGGCTATGCACAATACTGGAAGGAGGAGGACTGTTTTGAATTGAAAGTCTTGATGTTGTTGCAAGTTTTTCCATAAAAATACATTATTTGAATAAAATAGAATAAACCATCAGGTCTCATAACATATATGTCCTGAATAATATTGAGAGATTAAAAATTCTTAAGCAGTATTAATTCAAGATAATAATTTTCTTAAGTGAGTTATGTTTAATGGAAGGCATACTTTGAAGGTAACCTATTTTATGTGTGTATACACACACATTCATGAGTATATAGATACATACTTTTACTGTGACCCCATTGATTTTAATCATGTTTAAACCAGAGGTGATTCTGCGTTTTAGATTCAGAGTGGAGAGAACGGGGTCCTACAGTGCTCACTGGCTTTGCAATACTGATTTTTCTAAATCCCAATGGTTTATATCTTAAGCAAAGCTGCTTTAATAGGTATGTAGTACATGTATCTATGAACACTACAATAGTGCTTAATTTTATATCCTTTTTCTAGGAATGTTTGTTCAAATGGTTTAATGAGGACAAGGATTTGTTTTGATGATGATGGATTAGGAAGTGTTGAATCATTTTGTATGTTTTCTGGTAAAAAGGCATGTGTTGTAGGACTGGGGATGGGGCTCTCTTCACAATGATCTAAAAAATACCCCAAAACCCAAACCCTGCATGTGTGCTAGCTACCTACAGTGACACAGTTGCCTTCTGATAGCTGTTATCTAATGATTAGACTCAGTGATCTTAAAGGTCTTTTCCAACATAGACGACTCTATGATGCTAGATGTTTGGCCTCTTTTATAGAATTTACACAAGTACAGTATTAAGATTGCTTAGCAATTCTTAGCTAATGATTTAATCAAGGTTACACTTTGCTAGCTAGTGCTACTTTGGTGGTTAAGTGTAGTCAGTTTTTTACTTTACCACAACAATGTGCTTGCTCATATTTCACCCTATATTTGTATTTATTCTTTTTCTCTTGATTTGCAGCTCTTTGCAAAAAATAAACCCCCAAAGGGTCTTTATGTCTATGGAGATGTTGGTAAGTTTCAGTTGCATCAGTTCAAATGAAATTTTCTCTAAATGTATGTTTATTCAAATTCTGAAGTGGCTAAAAGCTTTATGCTTATGTAGCATTATTGCTGTAATGGATTTTCCAGGATTAGTTTTCTTCCTGGTTATGATGTTACTTAATACAATTACCCTCTGAATTCTGAAAGCTGTTGAATTGGAATACATTACCATGTGTAGCTTCCCCCCCCCCGCCCCCCCCCCCCCCCCCCCCCAATGTTACCCACTCACTAATATCTAAGAATACAATTTAAGAATTTGGGAAGTAATTGAGGGGGCCACAGAGAGAATTTATTTATATATTCTAATTGCAACAATGCAGCATGAAAACATACTCACTTGTCAAAAGGAAATATCAAGGATGTTCTGTGGATACATGTGGAGCTCTTTGTGCAACCTTTGAGCCATCTCTGTATGGATCAAAATTTAAAACCAGAAAAATAGAAGTGCAGTTGCTCCAAGATTTTGAACAGAAAATATAACTATTCTTCACAACCAGTCTAGTCTTGTATTTGTTCTGTGGAAGAGTATAGTTTCATTAGTTCAAAGCTAATGAACAGTCATTATTGTAATCTGTACATACTATTCTTAAATTAATTACCTCTTGGCTGGGGTTTTTTTGTTTGTTTTTTATTTGAAGGCACAGGAAAGACAATGGTGATGGACATCTTCTATTCTCACTTGGAAGTAGAAAGGAAAAAGAGAGTCCATTTTCATGGTTTCATGTTAGATGTACACCAGAGTAAGTGCAGACACAGGTATTTACAAGAACTTTATGAAATATAGTATCTGTAAAAAAAGTCTGTCTCATTCTTATGTTAGTGTAACTATATGTAAATATTCAAGGAGAAAAGTAAAAAAAAAAAGATAAGTTAAAGGATTTTAGCATTGTCTGTCATACCAGAGTAGATACAGAGTAGATATTAATTGTATATTATTTCTCAAGTATCTCTTCTCAGAGATTCTGTATACCTGCTTGTACAGAAAACTTGGGTGTATATTTAGGATTAAATCCTTAACTAAACGTTTTCCAGTTACCAGTTAGCTTTCATGCAAGTCTGAAGGTGGCAATTGCTAAAATTGAAATGGTAAAGGTTAAATGCAGCCTGCATTTTGAGTAAGTGATAACTAGATCGGGTGTAAACGCCAAGGAGAATGAGAACTGTTCTGGTTTGCAAACTTAGTAATGCTATCAGTAATTTAGAGGAAAAAATAATAGAAGGAAGTTCATCCTAAGTTTCAGAAAACATTCTGACAGGGTGAATAAGGCACTTTGCTTTGAGAGAGGTACTGTTTTATATATTTAAAAATTTTGTTCTGTTTCTAAATTCTTTGACCTTAAACAACTATGAAATGGTTAAATAATGCTGTAATTTACAAGTATTGTGACAGCTGCATTTTTCTGGGGAAGCTTTCACTGGTGTAAACAACTTTGCCACTTTTAGTGCCCACTTTCCTATCATCATTGGGTCACTGTTGAGGTTTTCTGTTTCCATTTCTTGTCATTTGTGCTTAATCTTATCAAAGGTAGCTTCTTACTGCAGGATCTTTGTTTTCCAAAGGTTTGTTTATAGGCATATGGAATACAATCCATAAGACAGTAAAGTATGGATGTAGTAATACTACTTTGTGCCAGTATCATCATTTTAACCTATTAAAATAGAACTGTGTTGCCATGTCTGAGTTATTTTAACTGAATGCATTCTAAATAAACCTTTAGAGAATGCAGTGTATAGAGATGTGCAATAGATTTGTAAACACTATAAGGGTTTTTCATACTCAAGATTGAGACAGAAAATGCCAAATTACAAAGTGAAACTGAAACTAAGGTCATCAATTGGAGCTGGATAAACTGTAATTTCTATCAGGTTTTAAAAGGTAAAGTATAGCATTCAAGAGTTCTTTGATTTTTGTTTTACATGTTTCTGAACCAGAAAATACAAACCACAGGATCTGTGAGTTTTTAATAAATTGCCTGGATGTGGTTGAAAACTGTTTTTCTCTCTTGAAATTGGACTAAATTTGAAGCTTTTTTATTTTTACTGAACCAGGTTACCTTTTATTTAGTAGCTAAATAATTTTATTTTCCCTGTCTTTTAAAAAGAAATAAGAAATATTTGTTCTTTTCTGTTTTATCAACTGAGGAATACATCGCCTTAAGCAGAGCTTGCCAAAAAGAAAGGCAGGATTTATGGCCAAATCCTATGACCCAATTGCACCAGTAGCAGAGGAAATAAGCGAAGAGGCTGCTCTCTTATGTTTTGATGAATTTCAGGTAAGAAGTCATAAAATTACTTTTGAGCTTAAAATATGACACTTGTTACTGCTTTGTATTTGTACAGATATTGAATATAGTATTTGAATCACTGGCTAGTAGTGAACTGTAGAAGTTATTTCACAGTTTTGAAGATGGTGGGTTTTGTTGTGTGGTTGGGTTTTTTTGCAGGAGGTAAGGTGCAAGTTGGTGGTGTAAGTAGTCCCCTTACAGTGCTGTCGTTTACCAGTCTAGTAACTGGTCATACAAGTGGTTATTAGTGTTTGGCCAAGAGGCTCATGAGTACTTCAGAGCAGGGACCATCGTTCTATACTGACTCTGTACAGTGCCCAGGAGAGTAGCCACTTGACACTTGCTTGGCATGCCTGGTCTTTGCAGTGGTTTGTATAATGCAACAAAATCATCTCAGTGTGATGAAGGATGTGTAATAACATGTCAAATTCAACCTAAATTCCTTCCTAGAGTTATTTGAGTCTTTGGCATGGTAGTGCCCGATTATATCAATGTAACTAACATTTTAAGAAACTTTTATTGAATTAAATGTGGAAGTGAAAAATAAACTCATAAAATTATCTTTGCCCAAGCTAACTTGGCTGTTTTATTTGTTTTATACAGCTTGTGAATTTTGTTTTAAGGGCATGTCACAAATCTAAGTGTAAAATTGCTTTATAAAAATTGTTAGGAGAGGCTAGAGGTATTTGGCATCTTTAAATAGCTGAGTTTTTTTTAATTCTGAGAGAAAAGGCAGAGCAAGATAAGCACAGATCTGTGTTAGTTCTCAAATCGCCAATAGTAGAAGAATCATCTATTAACTGTAAATTATCTGTTATGCTCTTAAAGTAAATACATTACTGATATGGGTAGAGCAATTTATATCTCCTGGCTATTATTTTACAAGCCTGTGCACCTGAGAAAATAACCGGTTTATGATCAGCTCCCATGAAGGGGATTTTTATAGCTGTAAATTAGTAGGCGTTGTTTTAAGTTACTCTTGCATTTTTCAACAAGGGGTAGTCCTTTGATCGATGGTTTCAGAATGCCCAGGGTCATACAATTGCTTCTGTTTGATCATTTAAATTGTGCTTTATCTAGTGAATATGAATGCTGGGCTTCCAAAATTTGCAGTATAAAATCTAAATGCGGAGACAGTTTGTATTTACATTATGAAGAAATGGGAAGGTTCGGAGAGGGCAGGAAGGAGTGTTAACTGTCATGACATCAAGTGCTCAAATGGTAGAAAGAGGCATCTTTGCTCTACCATGTATTAGTGTAAATACCTGCTTTTTTGTATAAATGCCCACTGGTTCCTGGTGTTTCTGTGTTTCCAGGCTGTCTGTCATGTTTCCACATTTTAAGGGGAGAGACTGGGGTATTTTTTGTTTCCAAATTGATTGCCTGCTCCCCCTGCTGACTTGCTGGAGGTACATCAGTCTCTTCAGCTGTAAAAATGGCCTGGTTTTGTCAGTGGGTCACAGCTGGTAAAGTAATAGAAGAACTATACTTTAAAATGTGTATCTAAGACTTTGTATTCTTATGTGAATTTTTAAAATCTACTTGTTCTGTGTGTACTGATGTTCTAAATTCACATATTTCTGAACAGCTGGATTTCTTGATTGATTTTTCTGTAGCATAGAATGCTACACAGGCTTTGTCTACTGAAGAGTAGTCCCAGCTTTCTGAAATTTTGCAGAAGGCGCTGAATTTGGGATAAGAAACCTGCTTAAACAGTCATAAAGTAGTGATTGCAAGAGCAGCTCTCACATAGTGACACAATTAACGCTGATAATAAGGAGCCATGTCTCATTCAGGATGTTTGCAGCTCATTTTGCTGGTGGACATAATGTCTAGATTTCACTTCAGTCTGATTCAGTCATATTTAAAGAAGTGCTAGATTAAAATGAAGCTGGGAAGAGCCAAAGGCCCAGAACATGCACTGCTCTGATTTGCAGGCAAAACTATGGTCTGTTTTGACAGATGGAAAGTCAAGTTAATACTTTGGCAAAATAATTATGTGTGGAGAAAACATCAGAAAACTACTGAGATTTGCTTTGAACAGTTCAGGTTGCTTTCAAATACCTGTTGGAAAAAAAGAGAATAAGCTGGAATGATTTATTTATATATCTTAAGAGCAGACACATAGACAAGTGATATTGTAACAGGGACAGCAAAAAGTGTTGTTAATGCTCATATTTCAGAGGAAACCAAATGCAGAACTTCAAAAGACAAAAGCATTGCTGAAGTTGCACATTCCTCTTTGACAGTGGGCTAAAGCAAGACAGAAGTACTCTGAAGTGATTCTTGCAAAGCCTAGAGAACTGTCAAACAAGCGGAGAGTTGACTGATGTTGGTACTTTTAAAAGTAGTTTTGTGTGTTCCAAAATATTGTATTAAAAAAAATTACTGTCTTAAATGTTTCGTTTTGCAAATACTATGTAATAGCCAGGACCTTAGTGATGGCACTAAGCTTTCTGAGTTTGTCCATTCTGAAGCAGGTTTTTCTCAGCATTTGCCTGAGCCACAGGCTCTCAGGTTATTAAAGCACTGCTAATTCTTACTCACATTTGTCATACAGTTTACAGAAAATATTGAAGTATTTTTTAAAAAATCATGAACGCCCTAAGCCATTCTAAAAATTTGTCCTTATTTTGAAGAAAACCCCTAGAATTAAGCCATTTGTAATTATAATTTTGATGTTTCAGAACACAGAGGTAGGCCAATAAAAAGAGACTAGTTACTGTTTAGTGATCAAATAACTACACACAGGTAATTAGAAGCTCTAATTTTGGCGTGTGACTGTAACCTATGTTAGTTAGTATTGATAATGAAAACGGAATCCCTACGTCTTGGTAAGCTGAGTGATCGTACAGTGTTAGTCTTTATATACCATCGGTACCACTTGGACTTAAACCAAACTACAGTTTAGGGAGTTTTTACTAACCTGCATGCTATTAAAAGCCTCTAATAAAAATTAGACTCTTATTTTTGTGCTAATACTAATTGCTGATAATACATGCTTATGTTTGTCATTCATTATGTGGAACTGTACCAATCAGTGGCTGACTGAGTCTCAGGCACTTACACATGTAAATTAACTATTAGTCTAGTGTTTTTTTCTTTTTTTTTTCTTTTTTCCCTTTTTTAAAAAAAATGTGAGTCATAATGGAAAGCAGCACTAGGTCATAAAAATCTTTTCTCTTAAATGCTAATGAAATTTCTCCATTCTCTCCATTAGCAGGCTCTCCTTATTGGTAATTTGTAGCTTTTGCTTTTGTTCCCTGTTGAAATGAATGCTGGATACAGTAAAAAACATGAGAAATGACAATGCTTCAGTACTGTCTTCTACCTGCTTTACATTTTTTTCTGTCTTTCTCAAGCTGCATTAGATAAAAAGAACATATTTACATCCTAGTTTTCAAAATGGTTCTTGCTTTTTGGCAGAACTTTTGAGAGTTATTTTTTCTGTAATAGAGTTGAAAACTTCAGAATTCCACATCAAATAACACTTTAATTAATAAGAGAATGTTATTAATTGTTTTCTTTTATGTGAGCATTAATGTTCCTTCCCTCCCTGTTTTCTGAAGGTAGCATGCTTTAGAGTGTTTTTAAACAAAAATAGTTGTAACAGAATGATTTATATAATACATTTCTAAAACTTGGCTATTAGATTTTCTGATACAAGAAATTCAGTTACCCCTAAAATGCACGTATATACTGATCCCTTGTGTCTCTTGTTTTTTAGTATTCAGAACAAATAAATTATTAATAGGTGTGTGCATAAGCAGATACATTAGACATGTAGTACAATAGTGCATTACTACATGCTTTTTGGATCATTGGATCTTAGTGATTAGAGATGTACAGATCTGAGGGGTGTGTTACTGATTGTGTAAAAGTTTGTTTTTCAAAAAGGAAAATAAAAAATCCATGTTAATGTGTTCCATAGAACTGATTAGAAGAAATCTTTAGAAGAAGGAAACTGGCGTTTACATTTGGCTCCTTACGAATATTACAGCTTCCAGTCTAGCTGTCAGAAATGTAATAAGTCTTTTACTGTCTGTAGTGTAGAATGAAAGTTTTTTGCTGCTGAGAAAGGTCATTTAGAAATGGGGGAATGATGGGGGTTGGTGTGGTGGTGGACTAGCAAAAATTATAGTGGTTAAAGTCTTTCTGTAGATGTATTACTATTGTGACATAAACATCTAAACTGGTGAAAGCACAGTAGTCTATCAGTCTGTTTGTATAACTCAGCATGCCACCACTTTTTTATTTCCTCAGAATGGGGGTTGGTTTTGGTAAGTCAAAATGCAACAAGTGTATATAATAATAAAAGGGAATGTAGGAGAAACAAGTGCAACGGTAACAAAGATGGTTTACTTAAAAGATGGTTGGTCTCAGCTGGTGAAGTCCTGTAAAATACAAATTGCTGTTGTAACAATGGGCTTTTTCCAGAAAAATTTATTGCATTTTTTTCATTTGTACAGAGTGGTTGCTGTTTCCTTTTATTTCTTGGTACTGTAAAGCAAGTTTGTTAAGCTAAACTTGGATATTTAAAGAAATTTTACTTTATGGCTTATTTTTTTTCAGTCCTTTCCCAGTACCACTTCTCCCAAACATTTTTTATTTTTTACTCGTGTTTTGTGCCTGAAGGTTAGAAGAGGCTGACTGTGCTGGAAGTGACTGCGTGCCTTTTGATTATTCATGGACAGTAATAGAAGGCACTTAAAAAGAACAATGAAATTGCTTATTTTTGTGATGGGCCATCTGTTGAATTGTTTTTTGCAACAATCACACAATAGTATCTATGTCATATCATTCTATTTTCAACAGCAGCTGATTATGTATAGTTGGCTACTTGTCTTTATTTCTGAAGTCCCATGACCGTTTAAATTCACCTCTGCAAACCTTTGCCTCGAAGGTAATAGAAATGTAAAACAGCCGGTGTGTATTTTCTTTCTGTCTTCTGTTTTTTTCATGTTGTTTCTAATTCATTAGGCCTCTTAAATGTTTAGGTC
The DNA here is from genome assembly GCF_023634155.1 of Falco peregrinus. Taxonomy (NCBI): domain Eukaryota; kingdom Metazoa; phylum Chordata; class Aves; order Falconiformes; family Falconidae; genus Falco; species Falco peregrinus. The sequence continues at coordinate 25,507,993 of NC_073727.1, forward strand.
TGTTTTCTGTGTCTCCCACCTGTAGTTTTATAATAGAAGTTAACATGGAATCATTTAGCAATTGGTAAAGAAATGGTGGAGTTCCACAATAAAGAGTGGGCAAGTTGTGAAAGACTGTGGTACATTCACTGCTTATTAATTATCCCTTTTATTTTTTGCTTACCAAGGAATAATTAGAATCTTTCTCCATGGCTTTCACTAACAAGCATTTTTCCTAGCTACAAAGCCACTTGCAGATCTATTGCAGCAGAAGCTGAAAGCAAGATAAAACAAATACGTTGTCTTCTACAGGTCACTGACATTGCTGATGCCATGATTCTGAAGCAGCTTTTTGAAAATCTGTTCCAAAATGGGGTTGTCGTTGTGGCAACATCTAACAGGCCACCAGAAGGTAAAAACAAACATGCTACTAGTGTTATCCAAATACAGTGAATCTCAGTATCTTACGAAATTATCATATTAAAATCATACAGTATTTAATGCTAATAAACTCTCTAGTCTTCAGTAATCTGAGATACTCCAATTCATCCCCTGGTTTTTTTGGTGTTCTTAAGGAAGAAAGGTTTTTCACTGTCTGGCTCCTCCCTTCTTCCAAACTCAAGGTGTTCCTCCCCCCACCTCCCTCCAAATCCTTCTGTGTTTTCTGATCTTCTCTGCTCTGTCCAAACCAGTGACAGGATATCTGGGGACGGGGTGTTGAGTAAGGGTGAAATAGTGCCTCTGTTTTGGATGTGTTCCAGGATAGGTGAAGATCAGATTCTGCAAAAGAGGGGAGATCGAGAGTACATACCTTCTCAGTTTCTAACTTGTAAACTTTCAAACTTGATCCACCGCCTTGAAGGAGAACCCTTATCAAAATACCATTCTCACAGCCTGGTTGGAGGTTACTCGTTAGGAATTACTTCGATGGAGAGTTGTTTCCATTTCTAATAATATTTTTAGATAGAGTATGACTTGCTAGCGAGATCCTTCTACAAAGTCCCCAAACCTGTATGAGTTTTAACCAAGCAGTAATTGTAATTTTCTGTAGGGGAGAGAAATGTTTGTTATAGTGTAACATTAGCAGTTAGCATAATGCATAATTTCTGTGCAACTTTAATGACACTTCAGATAGATTAATTTCAAAGTTTTGCAAAAAATACTGGTTACACTATTAGTTGTAACTAGTAGGGGTTTTTTTCTACCCAAATTAATTGAGTAAAAGAGAATCACTAAAGATTTACAATGCACTTTATCTTAAAAAAAGAGAGAGAGGATGTTTTAAATGTTTTCACTAGAGGAGGAAATAATTTCCCATTTGCTTGAGCAAACAAGGTGAAATCATAACTGCTGTAGCTGCGTTAACTACAGATAAACTGGATGCTGGTACCTTACTCAGCTGGGAGCCACCCTTGTGATTTTTGAAGCATTACTCTTTAAAGTTCAGGATAATTTTTTTTATCATAACTTGGGGATTGTATCCTGCATATTTGAGATGTCAATTTGTGACCATTATTGCTGTATGGGGTTTTTTCATACATATTAAGTCACTGTGTCAACCTAAAAGACATCCACTTGTACTAGCTACCCAACAGAGAATGCCAAGTACAGCGTCTCCAAAACTGAGCTGTGTTGCAGTCCAGATGTTGATCAGCGCCTGTTTCTTTGTCCCTTCTCACTACTCCTGCATGCTCACGGTGTGTGCCTGAAATGCTCCTGCAGGAAAGAGAGTTGGGTTAGTGTGGTATGCTGCATCAAGGTTTAAGATTGAATTGAGAGTTTAGTTTCCTGTGGATGCAAAGGGGAAAAGTGGCTTTTTGGTTAGAGAGCAGATGTGCCCAGCTGCTGCCCATTAAGTGATATGCTTAACCATGTTAAACTGCCCCAGTTAATGTGGGGAAATATGGAGGTGCAGTGTTTGAAGAATCCTGACTTCCATTTCTCCACCAAAATTACTTTTTATTTTTCTCATCCTCACAAATGCAGACATAATACAAAACTTACAGCCTTACTAACTAGGAGGGCTAACAGAAGTAGCTGTCTTATAGTATTGTTATGTGTTCACTGATTTTTGCGAGTAAATATGCAGTTGATGGCTGTTGTAACTAATGTGTTGCTATTATGAGTTAAAAAGTTACGAATGAGAATGATACATGGCTTGGTACAATTTTGCTAGTAATTAGAGTGTGGAATCACCTTCACTGGTAATTTCCCTAAATGTTTCTGTGTATATATGTAATTTTGTGAAAACCATTTTATAGGTGTCCTGTTGGTTTCTCATGCATCTGGTATCTTCTGTCCACTATGAGGTGTTGGTAGAGCATAAATGCTTTAGCCTAGTTGTAGCCTTTAAGCACTGAGGGGAATATAGGTGGTATTAATAACCTGGCACGGTCTTTGTGGGAAATATTGGTGACATCTCCAGCAGGTGTCTGTATTCTCTTACTTATTTCTTCTGTCAGGCGTAGGTGCTGTACTGCCTTTTTATAAGGCATCCTAATATTAACGAAACAGATCAGCCCATCATACAGTTTCAGTGATAATGTTTTCAAAGAACAAGTCATTCTGTTACAAATATGTTGGGCAGTGGGATAGTTTCCAGAGAAGAGAAGTTTATGCTGGTAAAATATAAAGATGAATAAGGTATAAAATGCTGCTTTGCAGTTTGTTTTTACTGATTTGTATTTTCTTTGAGTGCAGATCTGTGTTTTGTACATAACATCCTATTGTTTTTTTAATTCAGTTGTATTTTTAGCAACTTTGCATAAGTTTATATATTAATATTTTTTTTTTTTTTTTGGCCTTAGGGATGACCCTTTTCCTTGCTTTGGAAAAGGGAGTGTACCTGGTAGAATTGCTAGAAGATAGTGTACCGTAGTACACAGAATGAGAGTAATACTAACTTCAATAAACTCAAATAGTGTATTTTCATTTTACGTTGGGTTTTGCACTCTGCCAAATACTTGGCACGTAGCAGATGTGTGGTTTTGGCCTTATAATTGTACCAATGTATACCCAGCATTACAAATCCTTTTCTAGATCCTTACTTTAAAACAGACGCTGATCTTACTTCTTCTAAAATCAGTTATATGTCATTAGGGCATATATATGCCCTAATGAAAAGGCATATGCCTTTTTCACACTTTCTCAGGATATTCCTTTCTTCCTTAAAAATGTATTGAATTTTCATACAGCAAAAGAAGAGAAATCAGTTTCATATCTTCTTTTCTGCCTTTTGTTCCTCCTCTCTCTAGCAACACCAAGTTTTATTTGCTAGACTAAAAGACAAGCTGACATTGTTATTAAGACTAAGTAGAAAAATGGTACTGATTTCCTTTCTTTCAGATCTCTATAAAAATGGTCTTCAGAGAGCTAATTTTGTACCATTCATTGCTGTGCTGAAGGTAAGGAGAGTCACTTGTTAAATGCTTTTCAATTTCACCTGCTGTATTAATAAATTAGAGATCTGTACAGGATTGCTTTGATACTAGTTTCCAAATGAGATGTGTATGTTTTAACTGTTTGGAGCAAAAATAATTGAAGGTAAGACAAAAAGGAACTCTTTCTCTCTAGAATTAATGTGTCTTGAAAGCTGGACATTTTTAGTATGACAAAAAGTTACCTTTTTGACTAAGGTAGCAGAATTTGTTTGTTTGGGTAAGACTTTCTCACTGTTGTGTATATACATGGTGTAACATATTATTCCTCTAACAGTGTACTGTGGTGGACTTGTGGGGTTATTACATTTATTATACTGAAAAAAAATGTGGTGTTCTTTGGTGTAAGGAAATTGTGTTTACTATGTACCCCTCGGTTACCTTGTTTCTGAGTCTTTTTTGTGTGTAAATGGTTTTCTGACCGAGTGTTTGTGAGGCGTCATGTAGTGTTCAAAAATCAGCAGTTCTGAAGCAAACTTCCTGGAGTCTGCATGTTGTAATGTGGTGAAGTAGCAGGCTGTGAACTTTAATTGTTTCGTTTAGGTTAGGTTAAAAAATGGAGCATCCCTTCTTGATTTGAATAATATAATCAGTGCTTATTTTGCTATTAAAAAGAACATATGCTGAACTCACACTTTTAAGTTCTGGGCAAGTAGAGATATTTTTCATTCACAAGCTATGATTGTATTGTTACATTGTTGAGGGCTAGCATACAGGTCCTGTGTCCTGCTCTGCCTGGATTGACATGACACATAAAATGGAAATAGCAGCACTTACCTACCTCACAAAAATCTTGCTAGCATGAATATATAAATAATGTTAACTCTATCAATACCTCAGATAAAAGAAAGGTAAGGTAGGGTTTAGGGTAGGTTTGGCTTAGTGGGAAGAAACTTGGAATTGCTGAATAGATACATTGGTTGGATGTTTCCGTTAAAGTGGTCAGCAGTAAAGCATTTGACAGTGCCTTGGGTTTTCAGTGGGGCATTTTGGAATCATGAGATTGCTTAATTCCCTAAGCACCTTTGAAATTCCCATCTAATGTTGACATCTGAGCAATTACCATGTTTCAAAGTTAATATGCCATTGACATGAATGTGGCACTCCTATATATAAAGTCAGGGAGGTTATTAGTAAAAGCAGCTCTTACCTGGATGGCTTTAGAAAAATAAGAAACATGAAAATAGATGAAAAAACACTTCCGCTTCAGGTTCTTGAAGAGGGTTTATTCTGCAGCTGACTGCATTGGATACAGGATAGGGTCCTGATCATAGAGCACTTTCAAGAGCAGTAGTAGTTTCGTATGTATTTGTTTTCTGTAATACATAAACAGTGGCAGACCTTTCTTTTCTATGTATCTTTCCTAGTTGACTCAGTTTTCTTCCTTGATAGATATAGGGCTCTTCCATTTCACCGATGATCAGACTTAAAGAATATGTATAACGTGTGCCTGTTTGTAGTTCCCGTCTTTCTCTTTTTGACTAACTGAAGAAAAAAAGTGAAATGTAGCCTATGCATATGGAATGCCTCATCAAGACTGGGAAAATAATCTGAATTTTCAGAAGGAACCTTGTGGATAGAATGCCGAGAGAAAACCTAAAGGTAGATTGCTTTAGAGCTGTGACAGACGGTGGAGTAGTGTGAAAAGAAACAAGTAGCACAGCCCAGACTAGAGGTAGAACAACATTACCATAATAATGAATGAAGGGAGAAAAAAGGTTTCGCTCAACAAACACTCTATTCAGAAAGGCCTTTCTAAAATTCTGGATTATGTGTCATCGTTTTTTCCCTACATCTTCGTGTTTTAACACTGCTCTAATATTTCTGTCTTTAATGTCACTTTAATAAATATTACCAATATAACATGATTCTTTCCCCAAAACATAATGCCTGAAAGGTGGGTCAGAGGAAGCTTATAAAAAAATGCTTCTCTGACCTTAGTTGGAAAATACAATGGTAATGGCAAGGTATTAAAAATAATAATTTAAAAATTTCCAAATCTACATTTTGAATTCAACACATCAGAAGTAGGCATTAAGAACCCACACTGGAATGTATTTTAAAGTAAGATTTTAACAAGTGGTCCTTAGATTACAAAGGCGTGGATAGAACTGGGTTGATACTCTGGCTATGGTGGTTTGAGAAATGCAGATTTAGGCTTCACCAATTCATGTATAATCTGTATCATGGCATTGGTGTTAACGGGTGGAGTAGCTTCTGCCTTGGCTGTTTATAATTCAATGCGTGACTTTATGAAATGTAAAGATGATATCTTCCAGGAGTTTGAGTGGAAATATAAAGGAAAAATAGTACATTGGATGCTTGCAAATATTTGATTTGCTGTCTTTTCTGCTTTACCTCACTCCAAGCCATGTGTGTCTGTGGTAGTGTCAGTTTCATCTAACCTGTTCCTTGGCAGTGGCTTTGACAACTGTCTTAGTTTCCTCTGGGCTCAGAGCCTCCTGCAGGGCTTTTGTGTGGTGTTTAGTGAAGTTGGGTTGGTTTCATTTATTTGTTTCAGAAATTAATTTTATGATCATAAATCATAAAATAAGGCTTTAGCACTAAAAGTAGTTCAGCACAGGAGCTTCAAATTCTTTTAAATGTTCTTGGGAAGGTGGAATGACTAGAAAGTATTGACAGTACATTTCTGTGAAAAGGTGCTTCGCTTGAAATGGATTTCAGGCTGTTTCCATTCTTCATAAATGGAACACATAGCTCCTAGATACCCTGATAACTGTTACACAAAAATCCTTCCATGTCTTCAGATGATCAAAAGAAATAGTTTCTTTCCTAGATCTAGAGTTATCCATGTTCATCCTTGATTTTGTTGTTTTTATGTTCTTCAGACTATATAATTACAGTATCTGTACTTGGGTTCCTATTTCTTATAAAGAGAACTACAAACCAGTTTATGTGGAATAAGCAAAAAGGTGCAACAGTGCTCTAGGAAAGATACAATTATCTTGTGAAGTTTGTCCATATTGTCTTTCTAGGTGGTAGATTACTGAGGACAAGTGATTGCTGAATGTCTGCAGTGGGAGGTGTGATTGATAAGTTCCACTTTTAGGGCCACATAAAAGCTCCGTGTCCTACAGCTGGTGGCCATGTAAAAGCTCCAGGTCTGTGTAGTTGAGCAGCAGTAAGACTATTGGCAGCTTTTCCTGCCCTGCGTGTGTCCCCTGCCCAATTCCTGGTGTTCTGATCTTTTGAGATCTAATTTTTCAGTGATTCTTTAATCCTGTAACTTAAAGGGGTAGTTTTCATAAACAAGGAAAACCTCTCAGTTGCTCACTTCATTATTTTGGCTAAAATTATTTGCAGGACAATATTATTTATGGAAGGGCTTAGTTTCTGCCGCAGATAAGAGTGCTTCTCAGTCCATGAAATTTTACACAGACAGAGCTTTACAGAGATAAGAAGTGTTAGGAAGGAAGGTCTTCTAATTCTATAATTGCAATTAGATTCAGTCCCTTCTGATTGAGCTTTTAATCTTGCAGCATCTCTTACCGAGAATTTTAAAGTGCATGGAACTCCTAAGTGATTTTTTTATTATTATTATTACAAAGGCAGTTCTTGAAAAGAAAAACATTAATTGCTCACAGTTAATTTGTTTAACTGTTTAGATCAGAAATACTCTAAAAATTGTTAGTCTAAACCAATAAGAAATACAAAAAAATTGTAAACCAATTTTTTAAAATGTTTAGAAGTAAAGCTATGTATCTTAGAATCATAGAATTGACTAGGTTGCAAAAGACCTTTAACATCATTGAGGCCAACTGTTAACCTAGCGCTGCCAAATCCACCATGAAACCATGTCGCTAAGCACCACATATACATGTCATTTAAATACCTCCAGGGATGGTGACTCAGCAGCTTCCCTGGGCAGCCTGTTCCAATGCTCAACAACCCTTTCAGTGAAGAAATTTTTCCTAATATCCAATCTAAACCTCCCCTGGTGCAGCTTGAGGCTGTTTCCTCTTCTCCTGTCGCTTGTTGCATGGGAGAAGAGACCTACACCCAGCTCACTACAGCCTCCTTTCAGGCAGTTGTAGAGGGCAGTAAGATCCCCCTGAGCCTCCTTTTCTCCCGGCTAAACAACCCCAGTTCCCTCAGCTGTTCCTCATAAGACTTTCTCTCTAGACCCTTCCCCAGCCCCGTTGCCCGTCTCTGGACACGCTCCAGCACCTCCACGTCCCTCTTGCAGCGAGGGGCCCAAAACCGAACACAGGATTCGAGGTGCAGCCTCACCAGTGCCCAGTACAGGGGGACGGTCACTGCCCCAGTCCTGCTGGCCACGCTGTCTCAGATACAAGCCGGGATGCTGGTGGCCTCCTTGGCCACCTGGGCACACTGCTGGCTCACGTTCAGCTGGCTGCTGACCAGCACCCCCAGGCCCTTTCCCCCAGGCCCTTTCCAGCCACCCTTCCCCCAGCCTGTAGCGCTGCGTGGGGCTGGTGTGACCCAAGGGCAGGACCCGGCACTGAGCCTGGTTGAACCTCATGCAACTGGCCTGGGCCCATCGGTCCAGCCTGCCCAGCTCCCTCTGCAGAGCCTTCCTGCCCTCAGCAGATCAACACTTCTGCCCATCCCACTTATCTTTAACAACCTGATGTAAGATCTGAAGTGAAACTCTTCAAAAAGAGAGAGAGCACATTTTAATTTACTGGTTTAGCAGCCTTTTTTTTCTTCTTAATTTTTATTTTTTAATATTAATTTTTGCAGACATTTAATGAATACATTTATATCAGCCCTTGACTCTTCTGGAGTCCGAATTCTAATTCAGTGACTAGTTGAATGCTTCATTCTCTGGACAATCAGGAAGGAAAGCTCCTCAAATAGTTTGTTATGTGGGGTCTCTGATGTAAATGAACAGTTCTGGAGCTTCCAAAGGTTTCCTGGAACCATTGCATGAAGTTTTAAAATGTCAAGCAGAGTTGAAATACCAAATATGAAAATTCTGCATTTTGTCAGGTTTTCTTCATGCAGTAGACCTGCACTGCACTAGGTCAGGAAGTTTTAGGGCCTTTCATAGCCTGAATATACCTTTAAAAGGTACAGTTTTAAAATACAATGCTTGGCTTTGGCTACCTGTTTTTTGTTTTAACTAAAGAGAAAGAATCAACCAGAAACTTTTTTTCAGTAGGACAGGAAATTACTGTAAGCTTCCTATAGTGAATCTTTTTTTTTTTTTCCTTCTGCTATTAGGGACCAAATAATTATTTATTTTAAAACTATTTAATTAAAATTACTTTTAACAGTAAGCATTGTACACTCCTCTTAAATAGAAAGCAATGTATTATTGTACGCTGTATTGTTCATTGTGTTTCTTGGAATTGGTTAATAATTATTTATTGACGTTGTTGCCTACTCTGATTTTTGTTAAAATACATGCTTTCTTACAAAGAAAGACATGGAAAAATTTAGACGTATTCTCATTTTTCAGTAGCTGTAGTTCGAATATGTGAAAAATACTTGTTTAAAACATTTAGAGCTGTCTGTAAAGGAAATTGTGGGAGTTAGTTTTGTACAAAGGCATTGGTAGATATAAAATGTCTTTGATGGTGCACTCAGCTTTTGTCCAACCACCTGTGTGAGAAATGCAGGGATTTGTTGATTGGCAGATCTGCTGCTTTCCCCCCCTGCCAAAAAAAAGTCATCTCCTTGATGAAATTGATTTGTCAGTTTGTTCCAGTCTAATGGTGTGATAGCCCAGCAGCTTTCAGTATGTTGAATAGTTAAAACCTGCTTTTGAGGTCAGTGTCAGCCACTCTGACCCCTGTGAACTGTCACCTGAGTCAGAATTGCAGGGATTAGGCCTTTGATATTGTGATGGCTTTGCCTATCAATTGACTTTTTCATTACTGAAGATGTTGGGCCTTTTGTTTCCCTTCTTAGTATGTAACCAAGCAAACTCCTAAGTAGAAGGAGCATTTGTTCATGCTCTGTCTCTCTGCAAGTAATAGAAGTACTCATCTTTTGTGAAGTGTACCTAATTAAACACAGAAAACATTAAAAATAGAAAATATAGCATGATTGCAAGTATTTTTGTGCTGAACATCAGTATAGTTTCTGGGTAATTTTAGTTAGACAAATTTGTAAGACTGTCAACTAACAAAAATTTTGTATATAGAAAGCAAGGTGTCAGATTGGAAGTTACCAGCCCTTTCTGCATTCAGCCTTCTAAGCCTGTATGTGAGTTTAAATTTCAACACAAGGGTTATTTGAATTCTGTAGTTCAGAGCAGTTAACTGTTACCAATATTTCATAATGTACCTACTGTATTAGCAGGTTCGTTAGGTATTAAGCTGTTCCATTTGTTTACTTTCTACGTCTATCTTGCACACACACACTTGTGTAAACATAAACTCCTAGGTGGTTTATTTAGATGCAAATCTAAACTTTATCTTAGGATAAAGTAGTTGCTACTGTAGCTCAGTGTCAGGCTCCCTGCCTTCTCACTTCCTTTAATTGTTAAGATTTCCTGAGATCTTGCTTGGCTTGTTTACTCCTTGGTTAAAATGGGTAAATCAAAGCATATCATAGATATGGAATAGTTGATTCCTGTTGTATCGGGGTAAATTAGTCTAATTACACGTGGCAGTTTTATTTGCTTGTGATGTAATGTGAAATGAGGTCCTGTCTCCCCCCCCCCACCCCCCCACCCCCCAAAAGCCCAAGCCAATTAATAAAGCTTTTAAACTCTTTGTCACAGGCCACCGTGGAGGTCTGCAGAGAAGAACTTTAATCCAATAAACATTTCATTTAGATCATGAAAAGAAAGCATGAGGAGAAGCTCCTACAAGAGAGGGTGTTACCAGCAATTCTAGCCATGAAGAGATGTGAGGAATTTGCCAAATTAACCAAAAGGCCTTCATATTTAACACATAAATGTGTCAAAACTAATAATAGAATAATTTAATTTGAGTTGAACCTTATATTGTTAAAATTCTAAGAAGCCACAACTGTTTTCTTCAAAGACTTTACTGTTGAGTTGGATGGACAGGGCAAGGGGAGGTTGTGAGAAACCCAGATAGCAAATAACACTGGCTGAAGCTGGTGGAAAGAAGAAAAAAAAAAAAAAGGAATAGATAATTAGGTGTAATTAGCGTGTATGAATTGTTGTCTCCCTGCCCTTGGCTTGAATAAATTTCGGAGAAAAAAAACCCCTAGTGGTGAAAACGCTTTGATGTAAGAAGAGTCATTGTGGTTTGGCAGCATAAAGGCAGTGTTTTATACTTCTTACATAATGGTTGTGATACAGAAAGAGTGAATGGACCCTGCACCCCCCAGCCTGCTTTACAGCAAGGACTTTTGGATTCCCTTGAAACAAAATGCATCAGAAGTTTTCAGTTGTTGGTAATGAGGTAGTGGACCTCATCAGAGCAAAGCGTAAGCCATCTTTAGCCTTTGTTTAGAACTTAATCGCATTTTTTTTTTTTATTCTGGGAAATCCAGTTTCGTAAATCAATACTACTTTTTTTTTTTTTCTTTCCTTTTTTTTTTCCCCTGCCTGCCAACAGTTCTGGCAGGAGCAAAGGCTAATACTGGGGAAAGAAATACAAATCAAATGTTAAAAAGAAAAAGAACAGCAAAAAAGAAATCTAGGCAAATAACTTCATCCAGGGTATAATTCCAATGAAGTACATGTATTTGGAGTGAATTTGACCCTTCACTTATGAAGCATCATGTTATAAATTCGGAGTGAATTCTTGGCATTTATTTTTCATGGAACACCAGAGCTGGTTTATTAGGAGATTGAAAATTACAGTAATTGTTGGTTCTTTAGCAAAACTGAATGTTATACAGGGGTTTGTGGATTGTTCCTTTTGTTTTGGGGTTTGGGTTTATTTTTTAATATATTTATACTTATTCTGCAAGGAAGATTTTTTTCCTAAGTGATGTGAAATGCGGAGAGCTGTTCAGTGTAACTCTTACTGCATGGAAGTTTACTCTGCCATTCTTCTGCTCCCTGACTGGAAAAAGGAGAAGCTACTTGTCTCCTACCCAGCACAGCCACATCTGTACCTCCTGAATTCTTTTCACTTTTGTCTGACTCTTTGAAATACTATTCACAGAACAGTACATTTTAAGAGTCTCTGTCTTTATTCGTGCACCATTATTTTACAAGTTAATTGTCTATTTTACTTCTTCTTAGGGGGTAGCTGATTTGTAGCTAGATGTTAAAATAAGTTATTGAAAAGTTGTACAATAGGTTGTATGTTCCTTGTGGTAGCAAGAATAGTGGGGTTTCTTGGTTATTAAAGTTTTGAAGGCTGTAATGTAAACTTGTGCAACTTTCATTGAATGAGTTTCACCTCTAAATATATCTCTGCTAAGCTCTTCAGTTTAAAGTTTGAATGTTCTTGTCACAAGTGTAAGAAAAAGTTTCATTTTAAAAATCATATTTGGATGTGTTTCAGTTCCCAGGTCTTTGTGCTCTAGGTCCATTTAAAAATAATTCATAAATAAAATGTTTGTCATCCAAAATTAAGCTGAACTCAATTACTTTCATTGATACTGTACAGAATTCTTGGATGACATTTTTAAAGGTTTCCTCAAAATTTGTTTGTGTGGGTTTTGGGGGTTTTTTATTATTATTTGTTTTGTTACAGTGTTTACAGTTGGGACAAGCTGAAGTATCTAAGGCTACTGTAACAATCTCCCATATTTTGTTATTGCAGAAGAATAGAGGGGAGAAGACTAAAAAATTTACTTAACCCCTTAAGGCATTACACTCCTTTGTAGAACAAATAGCTTTTTGTACTTGAAGTTGGTTTGATCTGTGAAGGCAACACACCTGAATATCATGCAAGAAGAAGTAATTATGCCTGATTGTAAGGGTGGTTTTTTTTCAGGTATAGGTCACAAGAAATTCAGTTAGGGTAGAGTATGTACAAAGCTAAGAAATGTGCAGATTTTCTGTTGTAAGATTGTGTAAAAATTATTTACAGTTAATACTTGCATAAAGGTTAGAAAGGTTGATGAAGTGATATTTAGTTTTGCTTTACTATTCACTGCATGTCAGAATGTAATTATGACTGATTCATGAAACTGTCTTAGCAATGAACCATCTTTATTAAAATGCTGATCAAGACAAGAGCTGACAGTAATAAAGAATAGAACATTTTAGTCTTGTTGCTTTTGAATGATTGCTAATTACCCCAGAGGTCATGTATAGTGCTTATGAGGATTCACTGACATTTTCTTTAAAGTCTACTGTTTTAACAACATCTGAACAGGGAGACAAAAACTGTATGCACACCCAACAATGCTTAGACTAAGTTTTTATCCACCACCAAATACCTGATGATTCCCTTTCTCCTTCTCCCCGAGTACATCTCGTTCCCATGGATCTGTGTAGCAGAAGGTTGGGAGTATTACAAACTTGATTTACTTTTTTTAAAAAAAGTCCAATTTTAAGCATGGATAAAAGGAGCAGCCCTTTGAAGATCCTGCACCTGTACCATGCTTGCTCATCACTAATGGTCTGGTTGATCTCCTTTTAGAGCTGCACCAGAAACACTGCGCTTAACTGTGCACTTCTCTCGGCAGGCTGTGGACAGACATGCCCAGCTCATCAGTCTAGGTTGCATCAGTTTCACATTCTGAAATGTGCTGGTGATTGTCACTTGGTGGTGACTTTGGGAGTGCAGCAAAGTTAAAATCTTTGTGTGCTTTGTAGGTCAGAAATAATTTTTTCATGACACACTGCATTTTTGCTTGAGGGATTCTTGTTCTACCACAGTTGTGAATCATTTGGGAAAATGTGGATCATAATGGTATCCTTTGGATGGAGAAATCTTTTCTTGAAATCGCTTAAGAAAGAATTTTAAGAAAGAAGATATAGTATTCTGGTTAATAATCTAACACTGCATGGAGTCAAATAATGAAAAATAAAAATTACTAAGTCTAGTGAGCTCTGCTTACCTGAGGAACTCTTCCTATGCTGCTGGCTAAGGGCTCTCATCATGTGTCTACATGTTGTGTGATGCAAGAGAATTTTTCTCTCTTAAGCTGGACATAAATATATAGAAGAATGATTGCTAATGAACAACCTCATTATTCTCTGGTTTACTGCGGGGAAGGAATATTAGTGATCCTATATGTTGTTAATGGAGACCAAATCAGCAGGACAGGTGTGGGATGTCTTTTAGTGGGGTGGGGTTTTCTTTGGATATAAGCTAATACGAGTTAGATGCTGAGGATGCCTTTGAAAAGAGAAGATGATAAATATGTGGAAATTATGATCCCTTTTGCTCAGAAAGAGTGGTTAGAAGTTGCACTTCTCAGTTAGGCATGTCTTGGTTATGAATAGTAGGTGTTCTAAAGTGCTTGTTAAGAACTACACCAAAGGCCAGGAGTATTAATTGTGCAGCTTTGCATGCCTGGGGGATAGTACTATACTCTTCTTTGCTCCTATGGAAAGCGTATTTGATACTGTAGATGCTACTGCTGTATTTGCAGGTGTCTGGTTTGACGTGAGTGTGCAAGGCTGAGGAAACTCAGCAGGTGTGGGAATTAAGGTAATGGTCCTCCCAAGGTGAAGCGCGCTGACATCTCTGTTCCCCTGCACTTTCTCTGGAGATCCTCAGATAATGTTTGTCTGATCCTATGGGCTGGTAGGATGATTTGTATGAGTTGGTATGTTGTTTTTTGGTTTTCTTTTTTTAATACCATTAAAAATTCAGAGCAGGGAATGACAGTTGGGTTGACTTACGGTGGCCTTCAAAAAGATTAAGAAATATCTACTCACCTGCATTATCAAAGGTCATGAGCTGATCCACAGTATTTGAGCTCACAGGGGCACATCGTGTTTAATGTGGACCACAAGACCATTTATTAGCATTTCAGGAGTTTTTGTGACACATGGGAAACGCACATCTTGAGAACTTGCAGGTTATCCAGTTAACTTTGACTGTGTTGGAATTTCCTGAAACCTTTGTTCCTCTACTTAATGATATATCGTGTCGTGTACTTTTAATTTTTTGAGCAGTTGAACACTTTAATAGCTACCATTCTTGATTGCAACAACAAAAGAAGTGCTTACAGGAAGAAAAAATATTAGTCTATATTTAATAACTGACAATACTGAAAGTCTTTATCTATTCTATCTGAAGGTTGCAATTTTAGGTGTTCTGTCTTGAGCTGAGCCTTAAGGCTTTGTCTTCTTTCCTTCTGGAATAAAAAGCTTTTATGCCACTTCAGTGGAAATGAGTGCATGATCATGCTGTATTTTTAACTTACTAATTGCGTTTTCAATTCTGTAATTGTATTTGTTCTTTGTATACATAAATACATAAATGACTTCAAAATAAATTGTATGACTAATTAATTTTATGCATTTGAATTGAATAGGGTAAGTCAGACTTGAAATATCTCAATAGAATAGAAAATCTGTTGGAAACTAGATGGTTGCCCAAGAACAGACTAGACTAACTGTAGCTTCAATTTTAAGTATTTATTTCAAAAGAAAAGTGGAAGTTTAGCCCAAGTAAATGAAATGGAGAAGTTTGAAACTCCATCTTAAGAAATGGGAACCAATAGTTACAGTCCTGTCTTTGACAATTAAGTGCTAACAATCTGAGCACTCCAGTTAGTTCTTGGGCCGTTGATTAAGATTCTGTGGTGGTGATTAGTGAGTGTGAGGATGCAATCACATCTGTAGGGTTTAATCAGTCCAGTGCTGGAGAAGTTAGTTCAAAGACGGAGAGAGAAATGAGAACTTCTACATGTTAGTGTAGTTTTTCTTAGTAGGGTTTTTCCCCAGGCTGCAAAAGGATGAAGGGTAAAAAGTAGAGAATCCTACATTCCTCCGGCTCCCTGAACCTGGAGAGTTTGTAAATAATGGTATTGACTTTCTAATTCCATGATGCAGGAGTATAATGTTGTTGACACTTGTGAAGGGGAGAGAAGATGTATAGTGGTACTCATATATGTACTGATGTTCAGTATTTCATCCTCACAGCTGTGAGCAGTATTTGTTTTTCCATACTATGCAACTATGTATCTGGTTTTCATTTTTGTAAATTTAGTATTTTAGGTGTTTAGCTTGGACATATACAATATTTTGGTGTGCTTTATTTTCTTCTCCTATACGTTCTGATTATATGCTGTCTTTTTAACATTTAAAGGATTTGACTTGGAAAATTTATTTAAAAATACGCACATTTTTCACTCTGCATTCCTGTGAAGCAGATAAGTGAATGTTTATGTTTGTAGAAACAAAGAACTGTGGTGGGTACCCTTGTCCACAAAGGAAACCCCAAAAGGAAAAACATCTGGATCTCTGCTCAACGCATAGCTTCTCTGTGACCTTTCTGACTCTGGCTTTGAGTAAAGGTGACCATGTGCTGAACCCCAGTTTAGAACAGTCTCCACTGGTAGACTCTTAACTTGGGAGGAGAAATGCTGTTGCTACTGCCTGGCGGTGCAAACAATCCTCCCATTACTGCTCTTCAGTTCACTGGTACTGTTACCACACCTTTTCTCTTCTCTACTGTGTAGAGCTCAGTTTGTTTAAGTAGTGTTGCCTGCACCAATGCATGTTTGTATGCCATTTTGTTGGCATTAATTTCTTCCACGTTGTCATTTAATGATCGGTTTCTTTAGTCACACTTGTGTTTGATTTTTTTTTTTTAATGTTATTTTCAAGTAGGACCTATATATCTATCTTTACTCCAGTGTCACATATTCACATAAGGAGAAGGTTGTGCCTATCTCTATAAAGCTTATAATCTAACAATAGCATTCATGTTATAAAGGAATCTTTTTTCTGGGAGTATGTTGCTATGCAGATTATAAAGTTTTGTTTTAATGGCAGGGGCTGTCCATTTTTTGTATATTTATACAGGGCCTAACAGGATAGGTGTGAGCGAACTTTGAAGTGTCTCAGTAAAAATAATTAATGACCAATTAATACTTACTCACATGAACTTGTAGAAGGGTCAGGAAGTTTTTGTGGCTGTTTTATTTTTATTTAGGATGTGGGTTTTAAACAGCCAGAGTACCTTCCTGAACTGAGCATCAGTCTGGAGAGGCCCCCCCCAAAAAAGGGGGGAGCGGGGCAGGGAGGGCAAGAAACTGGCTTCAGGATCCAAGTCAGTGGTTCTTGAGACTGTAATGGATGAAAAATATGCTAGAGATTCCAGTAAAATATAAACCAGAATTTGATTGAGAATGCTAGTTTGAAAAACAGGAGACAGAACTGTATTTTAAAGATAGGACAGAATTAAGCCAAAAAACCCCAAACCCAAATGAGAAGTTAATTATCCAAGGAACAGGACAGTAAATTGCCAAATGGTTCCAAAGGACTAAGTATCTCTCTGTTCCTGTTAACTGGCCCCTACTTCTATGTTTATATTGTGTATTCTGCTATATATCAGAATTCTGGTTTTCCATTTTGTTCATGTTTGGTTCAGTTGACTTTCATCTCTTAAGGAAGCAAAAAATCAGTAAAACTGTAATAACCATATTTTATATATTTCTGAACAGGATGCTGTTACTGCCTTTCTGACTGGAAGGTCCTATAGCCCAGAATATCTAACAGATATTTTTGAAATAAGCTATGTAATGTTATGTCACGTTAGAATCAATAGTAGTACATTATTGTAGACATACAAGACAAGGTTTATAGGGAAAATAAATATCTTTCATTTAGGCAACTGTTTGTAGCTTAAAAAGGGCCCAAAAACATAAATAAGCTTTTGAGCACGTAAGCTCCTCTTAACCAGTGTCACTAATGCTAACGATTTTTCCTGAATAGTGATAATACTAATTGCTCTGAAGAAAGAGAAAAGGGAAGGAATACAGAAGTATTGCATCTACTTCATAGCTATATTGGTACTATTTCCATCTACGGTTCTTGCCTCCAAAACTCATTCACTGTAATGTGAAATCATGGGGTTAAAAGACTTGTCAGTGCATTTAAGGAGTGATAAATTTTTAAGCAGAACACAAGCGGGCTAAAATACTGTAGCACCAAGTGCTGCTTTGTATTTCAGCAAGCCGCAGTGACCTGCATAATATAGCCCAGTATCAGTCTGAATTTGAGTGCACAGAATGTTTGCTCTACTCAGCAGTTACTAGCGGCTGAGCCACAAGCACTGCTGTAAATATCAGCACAATAAATTTACGCCAGCTACAGCATTCAGGTGCACTTTTTTCCTTTTAGCCCTACCCTAACCATCCCACACTCTTAAGTATATGTAGTTCTCTGTTCATTCTTCACCCTATATGAAACACAACAACCTGAGAGAGAGGTAGAGTTTGTAAACCCATCTTGAAGGCCAAAGAGATGAGGCTGAATTCATGAAAAATTTCCTCTCTGTTGTATCCAGGAAAAAACCTCAAAATGTTAAACAGTGTTAGTAAATATCCAACTATTTAAAGTTAGTCTAAAATAATCTCATAGTCCACATAGCTGTAGTAGTAATGTCTCTTTTTTTTTTTTTCTTTTTTTTTTCCCCTCTCTACTAACATGAAGAAAGTAGTACTTGAGCTAATTTACTACTTTGGAAAAATGAGACATTAGGCACGAAGATGCTGAGCATTGGTGCCTGGCAAAGGAAAGCTAAGTACACCAGCTTTGCTGTGAAATTTCAGGAATCTTCCGTCTTGCCTTGACTGCCAGACTGGTGCTAGAGAAAAGCTTAAACATCCTCCCTCCCTTGTGCATATTATTACATGCCTCTGGAACTTTTTTCTTCTGCTCTGTTATTCTCTTTCTTTGTAAGCTTTCACGAAAAGAAAGGGAATAGATTATAATAATATTGTAGCACCAATCCTATTGTGTTTGTAGTAGCCTTAGCCCAAGATAATGATTTGATTAGCATGGCTTTTTCACTTACCGGAATTAAAGATACATGGATTTTCCTGGGATTCTGTGCTATTAGGATGATTTTTTTTCCACCTTCTTTCTTTAGCTGTATATCTTTGCAGAGAAGTTGGAGGTTTAAAATAGGTATAGAGCTTTCTGTAATAGCCAAGGGCAAAAAATTAATGCAATGAATCATTGCAGTTACTCCTGCAGATATTTGTAATCTATAAGTCCTGTGCAACACATTTGTTCAAAAGGGCTATTGTTCCTTAAATCACTTGATGATAGTTCTTCTAAAATTTAAGGTTTTTTTTCCTGCAATGTAGTTGCTATAAATGAGATTTGACATTTCCAATTTTGTTATTTGAATGGCCTCAAAGAGGCTTTGAAAAATTTGACATACAGAATATGAAGCGCTTAACGAGAGTATTAGTAGATAAACTAATAGCTCATAATGCAGTGAAGAAGCAGAGCAATTTAGTGGATTCTAGCAATCCAGAGAATTTTAATAGTGTTGAATTACCTAAAAAAAAAAAAAAAAAAAAAAAAAAAAAAAAAAAAAAAAAAAAAAAGTTGTATTGCTTTAGTTAAATTGTGGGTAGAGGTATATTTTCTAGATTATTACAACTTTCCCTCCTTTTCTTTTATAGCTTCTTTTGCTTCTAGCCGTGTAGCACCCAGAAGTTGTGTATGTTGGCAGTAGTAATAACAGATAAGCAGAGCTGTTCCCTTTGCCAGAAGTTATAAAATCTTGATACGACTGAGCTTAGTGGGAGTTTTGCTCTCAGCCTCAGGCCTTGAATAAAAAAAAAAGTGCCCTTTAGTATCAAAAAAGCACCCTTTTTAGTGTAGCTGGTTTTGAGTTTTCTAACAGAAGCAATTATTGTGTCTACTCAGGGACATCCATATCACACTTGGAATCTTACAGGTTGTTTAAACAGAAAATAAAATTCTTGAGTCATTTCAGACATTACAAAAATGAAACAAAACCTTTTTGATGTAGAACTTTTTTCTCCTTTATGCTTCAGTCCATTTTGCAGCAAGACTTGGTGTGGTGCATGTATTTGACGTTTGACTCATAAAATTTCCAATCTTAGTAGAAGGAAAAGATAAAATTAATTTTAGCTTATTAAGTAGAAGTAGTTTCAGTTGTCTCTGTTGCTAGAGTTTGACTGTGGTCTCTTAAACTTTTACTGCTTCTAATTTTCCATTTTTAAATGTAAATTATTTAATGCAAAAATCATTATTTTTACACACTCCCCCAACAAAGCACTACCCAGAGAGAACCAGTAATATGGACCCTCGCTTCACTTCATGTGCTTCCAATCTGTATTAATTTTTTAGTTGATGGACTTTTGGAAATGGTTACTTTTTTGTTTGGAGTAAGTAAACAATTTCCAGCTTATTTCTTTGCTTTGATAATTGTAAAGGAAACTTCAGCTTTGTGATCCTGAATTTCAGTTTTGCAGATGATATTCATGCTGATGGTTTCTCACAGCAGTGTGTCTTCTCTCTAACACAGACAATAGTAAATACAGCTTTGGCTTGAGGAAAGCTATTCTTTTTTTTTTTTTTTTTTTTTTTTTTTTTGTTTCCTCTGTGTAGAAATACTGCAGCACAGTCCAGCTTGATTCTGGAATAGACTACAGGAAACGAGTGCTTCCTGCTGCTGGAAAACTTTACTACCTGTAAGTTTACCTATGGTATGGTACTTGCCCTCTTTTTACCTTCTTATTAGCCAATAATTTCCTAGTCAATGGGAAATGAAAAATGTATAGTAGAATTAGCAGGGTGTGACTTTTCCTTTCTTTGCCTTCTGGTCCATTTTGTTCAGCAAACCGCCTTCCATTATGCCTTGGTATTAACTTCATTAAACTACATTTTCAGTATCCACACTAGCATCATTTATAATGTGTGACTGAATAAAAACTAATTAGATTTTTTTGGGAGGTGTGGTGTTTGGAGAACTGAAGTGACAGATGGTTAGAAAGTAATGAATATCCTCTTGTAAGAGATCGCACAATTCTCTTATAATAGAGGAACATCCTTATTGTATTTAAGTAATTAAGTATTTATAGAAATCCAATGACAAGGATTCATTTAACGTTGGGTGTTTCCAGTGCTGTGGATTAAAAAAAACCCAACACCCTCCTATTTTTACAGATTGTTTCTGTTTATCATGACAAAATTTCTTTAGGGCTTTATTCTATATTTGCAAATAAATATATTTTTTAAAACACTCACAGTTGTCGTTATGGTTGCAGCATATATCTGCCTACTAGAAACATCCTGTCTTTTTTTGAAAGCTTTGCATCGCAGACATTTTTCTATATTGTATTTGCTCTTATAGTCTTTAGTGGATGACAGCCTGAGCAAGGCAGACAATAGCTGAAAATGAGATACGTAACCATTGTATCTTTCAACTCAACATACAATATTTATTTTAAAATCATGTTTCCATTAAGAAAGATGCAGTAATTTCATTGATGTGACAAGTAATTGAAACAAAGTATATCATTATCACTTTATAATAAAGTTAGAAATTGTAGTTGTTTGGAAGTAGGAGTACTGCTTAGCAGAATTACAACAGGTAACTCATTCTGCTTCTGGGAGGAAATGAGAGAATTTCATATATGGAAAACCGGTCCAATGCAGGTTCTGTATCTTCAAGCAAATTGTGACTGTGTGAACTCAGGAAAAGTAACTCTTGTTCTATATTCTTGCCTGGCTCCACTTTCTTTGAGTTTTGTGGTGTCTGCTTAGAAGTACTGTTTGAAGCTGCCACTGTTATCTCAGCATTGCTCATCATGGCTCTTGTTCCAATGTCTACGTAGCTGACCGTGCTTGCGGATCTGCTTATTGTGCCCTTTGCACTCTGTGACTTTGTTTGATAATTCTGGAGGGCACATGTCATGTTCTTTTCTCAGTGTCCATACTCTGAAGAAAGGAAGAGCCTGTATGTGGTTTCTAGCAGGTAATAGCCTAAACGTGGTGGCTATGGCATCAGCTCTCAGAGGAGAAGAAATATGAACAAGTCCCAGGAGTAGTACCTAGCCAAAGTATTTTGTGGTGTTCTGCTGTAAAACTTGTAGTCAAGTGAATGGCAGAGATGGGCGATAAGTTGTCTGTCATGTTCTCTCATTGGAAGGATGTTGATTACCTCTAGAACTTCTGTAAATCATTAGGAAGCAGTGGGGAAAAAATAATTTAAAAAATCCTACAGCTGCTAATGGAAATAAGATATTTATTTCATCATCCTTTCTTTTTCTGAGGGAATCTCATTCATTTTTCTACTCAAACTTGTTCATTGGATCTTTCAACCCTGCAGAACTAGCTTAATATATGGAAATTTGTTTGTTTTAAAAGCAGGTACTATACAGTATTTTGCTAAGATTTTTGAAATTTAGTTAGCAGTCTTGCCTCCAAAAGGAAATGTTCTTGTCCAGCATGTTTACATTCCCCTATTAATAGTTATAGTATCATCACATTTTTTTAAAATTGTCTTGATGCTTCATAATTTGTGTAGTCTTCATTTAAAATACGCAACTGAAGGTTGCTTAAAGCTGTTCCATACTCATCTGAAAGCAGTGTAACACAATTACAAGATTCCTGATCAAAGCAACTTCCTTGATCTCAGTCTCAGGTGTCTGTTTTCAAAACAAACTTTCCTGGCAATTAGGTGTAGATATCCACCCAGGCATCATATTCGGCTGTTTCTTGTAGCCTTTACATCAACCTTTTTGATAGATAAATGCATACATGTGTGCATACTCTCTGATACACATGCACTCTTTCTCCCCTTTTATGGCTTTTTTTCCCCGGCTTCATCTGTTCCTTTTCATTTGTTATTTTGTCAGAGGAAAGCAGTACACAAATATCAACACTGAGAGAAACTTTTTAAGTTACAATTTTATGTAATCTCTTATTCACAAAAGGTTTGTTAAAAGATTTGAAATGGCACTTACAGAAGTTTGTGGCATTTTTCCCCCTGAATTCTTTGTATCTACAATGTTTGCTATTGTTAAGCTTGAGCTAAAAAGTCATTATTTCAGTTCTGCTGTTAGCATTTTTAAGGTGCTTAAGGCCTAATGAACAGGAAGGTACTTGTGTAACATGCTGATTGTCACTTGTCATTTAGAGGAGGACTAGAACTCTGTGAAGCTATGCAACTTGAGTGTGTCCATGATCTATAAAAGCAGACTTTTCATACCAAATGAGATTATACTAACTTAAGTGTTACATATCTTAGTTCTAATTTATTGTCTTCTGTAGAGTTAATTTGCTATACTTAGCTTTTGATCTCAGCTAGAAATATTATCTATCTTTAAGAATGAAACACAGAAAGATTGGCCCTCTGCCCCATTCAGTGACAAAAAATATTCTCTGATCAGACAGATCTATAATTCTTGGGGCAACGAGAAGATGAATATAAACTTAACTTCAGCTCTCAGCACAGATATTTTGCATTTTCACTGTCTGTGGTTGATCTTTTCCCAAAAACTATTGGCAACAGAGAGGGGAAACTAATAAAAATCACTAATCCAGGGATTGTGCTGGGATTGTGCTGGTATTTTGAATTTCATAGTTTAATTTTGCAATTTTGAAAATTGTTTGCTAAACACAATCAGTTGACTTGATTTTTATTTTTATTTTAATCCCTCAGAAAGCTGCTCCAATATTTAATTCCACAAAGTCCCCTCTCAGAAATTTCAAAGGATACTTATTTAGGTGCTTGACTGCCTTGCCTTGTCTATTTGCTCTTATTTTGCATGCAAGATAGAGCCAGAAGCCTTTTTTCTCATTGTGTACACATAGTGTTAATGGATCTGCTCTGCCTGTATTGCCTCATTACTGGAAACAGCTCAAAACACAGAAGTCTTTCAGTGTATGCAAATAAGGTAGAATCATCTACCTGAGAGTTAATATTCTCTACTTTTAAGTGTATTCTAAATCTAATGTTTGTATTTAGAGCATAACATCCTGTTCTCTTTTTTTATGGGCAAAAAGCTAAGCAGGCTCAGGCAGCTGTTTGATGTTGGCTTCAAGTGTTATTAATTTCATATTCTATTATTCTTTTCACTGTAGCACAAGTGAAGCTGATGTGGAGGCTGTCATGGATAAGTTGTTTGATGAGCTGGCTCAGAAACAAAATGATTGTACGTAAGTTAATTTCTCTTGAAAGAGAATACATTTAGAACACAATGCCCAATCTCCACTGACCAATTAATAAGTTCCATTGCTGTATATGGGTTGATGCCACACTCAAGTGGCAGTCATTGTATCAGCATTTTGTCTAATTTATGTGTTGAATCATGTGCTATTATTCATGAAGCTATGCATTTCCTATCTGTAAGAGATGAATTTTATAGTAATTATCCAGAGAAGATTGAGTCTTTGTTCATGTTCCCATAGTAACTAGACCAAGGATTCTAAAAGTGCAAGGCAGAGAGCTGAGGCTGAATAAAGCGTGTGGAACCATTGCAGACTTCACGTTTGAAGAGCTGTGTGACAGAGTGAGTACCCGGTCAAATCTAGATCAGTTAATGCTCAGACTTTTCACGGTTTAAAAAAAAAAACCCAAACAAAAACAAATCCAAAACACAAAACCTCATATTTTCCCATTTCATAACTAAATTAACGGGGCTTTTTTTAACTTGGCAGAAAGATTTTGGATTTAATGGGAGAGAGAAAAGAAGAGCTTCCCAGAAGAACAATAATAATTTTTTTTATAATATACAGTAACTTCACTCATGTATTATCACAGGTTGTCTTCCAAAACCCTAATATAGCGTGTGTGCCTGGGCTAACATTATTGCTGGAATATTAGTAGTCATAACATACCAATATGTAAATAGCATTCAAATACTGTTTTTAAAATCTGGACTTTAAGTTGATAGCCAAGCAAAGGAACAGTAATCCTAGGACCACTAGGATAAGGCTGCTGTTGTGTGCCTTAGTTGTGACTGGCTGTACAAAGGCTGTTTAGCCCCAGGCCTTCTCAAAAGTTGGCATTCTCTGTTAAATATGTTGGGGGGTGATTCCTGAAGAGCTGCTTTTGTACATGACCTCCAGTGGATTTGAAGATATACCCCCGGGAGTTGCATTGTACTTCAGTGACCTCTCTGCTAATATCTGAAGTTATTGTTAAATGATCACAACTCTAAACTGGGCTTATAGCACCCTCTATTCAGGATGCTGAGTAGTCGTTTGGTTATAACGCTGTTTTCACTTCCTTGTAGCTACCAACTATTCAGACAGAAATTTCATGGTTATGTTTCAGACCATGGGTTTTAGGCCTTGTTGCTTTTCAGTTTCAGACAGAACCAGTTAGCCATTTCTGAGCATGGAGGTAGCTTGATTTTCACTAAAAGTTTTGAGACTTTTTCTTCATTGTGCATCTTAATGTATCAGAAAACTATGCTGTCAGCAAACATTTGTAACATTTTCTAGTCTAGTAAATAAATGGGATGATAAATTGCTTCCAAGGAGAAGTGCTCTGGTAGCTCACATGGCAGCAGCTGATACTTTGGGTCTGAAGGTTCTGATCCTGTTGAAGAAATCTGTGGCATTCAGACCACCTTGGCATAATGGAGCTGAGTTGCTTGGTTTGCACTCAGTACAAGTAAAAAGAATACTTAGGAAATGTTAAACATCACTTAACAGTATCATTCTTAACATTGATCTCCCAGGACTTAAGAAGTAATGCTGTCTGAATTCAGACGCCATCTGCTCATGTGTTGATAGTCTCTAATAGCATGATCACGTGTTTAAAACTAAAACACATGGCAGACAGTAGATCTTTAACAACTTCCTTGGTCATTGCTTATTTTCTTTGCATTTGTCTCCACTTGTTTTTAATATTTATATACAGTTATTTATTTTGCCATTATTCTTCTCTTTGGATCACTGATGAACCTTCATAAGTATCACATTAGTGTATTGGTAAGGTAGTATCACTATGTTCACCTCATAGGTAGAGAAGTATAGTCATGGACTTCAGAATTGTCCATCAAATTTGGGTGAATGGCTTGAGTTGCCTATAATAGGATTTTTTTTCACTAATGTAAACTTCTATAGTGCTTTATAGCAATCGTAATAAATTCCCATCGGTGTAAACTGCATTTAAGACCTTGCCTGCCCTGTTGCTCCATTTGCCCACCCTGCTGCTCTTAAAATCTGGTAAAAGGTAAAAGAAAAATTCAGTTGTCAAACCATGAAACCATGTTCCTTTTTTTCATGAAATCTTTTAACTTTTTGATGGAAAAATTTATGCATGCAGTATCAGTTTTTTAACAGTCAGGATGGGATGTCATTCCCACTGATGCCATAGAAGAAATAAGTAGGATCCAGAAGAATGCACTGGTGGCTTGTAGGCAGAATCCCCCCCCCTGAAGACAGGGGACATTCAACATGACAGGAAGTGTGAAGTCATTCATATATAATTCAAGTAAGCTGGATAATAGTGGAAACTGTGGAGAGATAAAGCAGAAATCTGTAGGAGACATAGCTACAAGGTATTTGGTACTGCTTGTGGTGCCAAATGGTAGGTAAGTTGACAGGCATCATGAGTGAAACTATTAAGAAAAAGGAAACTAGGAGGCTGAGAAATATGTAATGAAAAGGAAGCTCCACAAAAGAAAATACTGGAGGGGAATTTGTTGGATTTGGCTAGAGTGAGTCTGCAGGTTTTTTTGTGCGGGATGTGGGGACAAAGTTCCATGGGAAGGCAGATTGCGTGAAGGGACATCGGTTGCGGTGTCTTCCTTGCTCTGGAGCCTGTAGCAACCAGCAAGGGGCTTAACTGACAGCCCAAGCAAAGCATCCTAGGTAGATAAAAGCAATTTAAAGTTGGTATTGTAGGAGCCAATTAAACTTATAACAGAACAGTAAACAAGATTTGCAGTTGGTTTTATACCAGTGCTAAGACCAGTGACAAGCATAATAAATGGGAAATTCTCATTAATGGAGGAAAATGAGATATAACTGATATTATTGAAACCTTGTGGGAAAGTTCATAAGAATGTGGAATCAGTGCTTACAGCCTACTTAAGGACAGAGTGGCTAAAAGAGGTGGAGGGACAGTATGCAGTAGTTAAAGACACTGGTACCTGCCTTTAAAGGTAATTAATACAAGAGTCTTGAGTACATATTGATCACTCTACTAATGAACAAACCCAAGAGGGTAGCACTCATAGGGGTCTGTTGCAAACGGAGAATGAGGGGTATTGCTTCTTGAGCACTTGGCTATAAAAAGCATATAAAGAAAAAAACCCTTGTATGGGAAGCTTGTGCTATAGATGTAATGCAGGAAATGGTGAAATGTAATTAGTCTGAAAATTGCAAATGATAATTTTCTAGCATAAAATATACTATATCCAGTACGAGGTCATTTGGTTTGAGCAGCTTTATGGGACCTTATAGTGATGAATTCATCTAGCTTGTGTTGCGTAGGAGCAATCTTCTCCATAATTTTCTAACATTCAGTGTAACTGAAAGATATTTCTGAAGAGTGAAATCACATATTTGAGTGTTCAGGAAGAGTAATTTTCAAAAGCAAAAGGGAAGTACAACCAAAACTAATTGGAAAGGGAAGTGTAAACAACAACAACGAAGAACAAGAAGGACTTCTTGAGGAAAAAGATAGTAAAAGTATGTCCTGTGTCACCATCGAAACAGAATCAAATAATATAGTGTGATTAGCAACTAGTTATGAAGTGCAGGAAATTAAAGACAAACTAAAGGTCATCAGCAAATGTCATGTCTGCTTAGCTATAAGACTTGTTAAGTAAAATGGGAGTTTTGATATTGTTTTTATTATCTGAATGTTATTGGCTTATTCTTAGCTGGAGATGGGTGACCTTTTACTAATGATGTGGGAAAAGGAAAAGGTATTGCAAAATGTTTGTTCTAGGTGAAACAGTGAAACACTAGTTTCATCAAAGGATAATAAAATAACTTCCAGTCTGTTAATAGTTAGCATATATTAAAAATAGGCTGCAAAGACATTTTGAGTCATTGGAGTCCTGGAAAACCAGGCTGAGATTTGTGCCTTGCCTTTTATTTTTTATAAATGTTAGAGCGCAAGAGAAATTCCACAAGACTAGAAGAATGCTACTATGTGCCAACATTAAAAAATAAACAAGCAAAATCCACACAAGCATGATGACCTGTGTAACTGCAGGCTGTCGGTCAGATTTTAGTTGAGAAAGGGTAATGGAGAAGCTGGTTCTGGATTCACACAGTGGATAATAACTAAAGAATGGAAATAAAATTAATTCCAGTCTCCCTGATTTTGTGGAAGAGGTTGAGTTTTGTAGATGCTGTTCTTACTGACAAACTGGCATTACGCAGTGTCATGAAAGTAATTGGATTGAAAAGTTAGTTAACTAACATATAAAAAGAATTATCACTGAAGGATTGGTGTTGAGTGTAGCATTTCTAATGAGCACATTTTTATACTAAGCCTAGTACAATGATTTTTTTTCCCCCAGCAGTTTTGAGTATAACATAAATTCTAATACAAACTTGCTGTGAATATGAAGAGTGCTGTGTGTATGGGGGGAATGAAATAAAAATGAGGATGCTGCATGCAGTTTGTTTCTCAGCAGAACTGAGGTTTTGGGGAGGAAGGAGAGGGTTTGATTTGTTTTGCCTTTTTTTAAATCTAAGCAAACACAACATTTTGCATCTAGAAATGGGGAACACAAGTCATACCTACAGGAGGATACTGTCCCCTAGGCACAGTGACATGGAAATAAGTTTAAGCATTATAATGCACAAGCAGCTCAAAAGGAGCTTCTGGTCCAGCATTAGAGCATTTAGACCTAATTTCATTTGGGATGGGTAGAGTGGAAATAAATCAGAGGGTAGAAAGATTATTTTTATTTTAAAAACATCTCAGATTGATGGCAGAATGTTAGGTGTGGTTTTGACATTTTACAAGAGACACTGACAAACCTGCAGAGGCTGTTGAAAAAGCCACAAATCATTTGAGCTGGAGAATTTGTGACCTCAGATGAAAGATTTACAGTTCAATTTGTTCAGCTTATCAAAAAGAGGACTAGAAGATGAGTTTCTAATGTACAGCTATTTTCACATAGGGCCAAAAATACAGGTATTAATGGGCTCCTAAATCTAGCAGAAGGCAGCATAATGAAAACCAGAGACTACAGGCAGAGATTCAGATGTAACAAAAAAAACCCCAACAACAAAAAACCCCACCCATTCACACATTTGAGGTAGTGAAGGAAGTGGCAGAGCTTCCTTATACTGCATTTTGGGTCAACATTGGGTGTCATTTTAGGAAGAGGTGTTTGTGTTTGAGCTAAGGACTAGTTCTTAGGCTTAGCTGCCTCTAAAATTCAGGAAATTGGAGGATCTCATGATCTCTGGTCTTAAATTGTCTGAAACTACAGTCATGAGAGAGTCAAGAGTCCCCTCTGCCTGTTGGCAACTGTCTCACTGCACCTGTGAGTGCAGTGAACAAAGCAGCAGCAGGCAGGAGAACGTGTCCAGTCCATCTGGAGGGGCCAACCTGCACTCAGCCCCCTTGTGCTTTTGGGAGTAGACAGTACTTAGTCTGCTACCCGTTTGTGCAGTGGGTTCAGACTGCATTTCTCAGAGGCTTGTAACTTCCTTAGATTTGAGTGGGGTTTCACAGAACATGTATAAGACGTTTCCCTGCTAAGCAAGCCGCCTTTATTCCAAATTTGACATTCCTGGTCCACAGCATGGCAGCACTACAACTTCTCACTGAGCCACTGCTAAAGGAAAGTCTGACTTGAGGAACAAAGTCTGTAACAGCCTTACTCTCAGAAATACAGTAGTTGATCGAAACTTTTACAAATAAATATTCATTCGCACACATAGATGTGTCAGTTTGAGGCATCTGTTCAGAATGAGAAAATTTCAAGATGAAGACGTTTCATAATGGAAGGTGGATGTCAACTCTGGACTTCTGTTTATGTGTTTCACATCTAGTAAATACAAGATAACAAGATATTTTTGTGTGTGTGAGAAAAGGTTTACATTGCCAACATCTTCTGACAGTACAACTCAAAATGTAATCTAATTTGTTTTAGTTAATGCAATTAATTTTGGTTAAAATTATTTCCTCTGTTACATTTGGTTCATTATTCCAAAAACATTATTTAATTTCAGGTAGAGGAATAAGTGAGTGTAATGAAGGGCACCAGTTGTTTTGCGAAGTTATTTTTTATTACACTGAATTGTTGCAATATTATTGTGGAGTTGTAGTATTTTTTTGAGTTTTCTGAAACTGGCATATACCACTACTCATGCATACTCACTACCTCAATAATCATTATGGCATGAGTGGACAACATCATACTCAAAACTTGGTGAAGTGATTCCTTTGGCTATATCCGTAACCCTTAATGGTTCCAGAAAGAAGAATTTAAGTTTTGCAAGAGTCATTGTGTGAAAGGCTGGATGCTTTTTTTATGTTGGAGAAATAGCTTATAACCCAAATGCGTCTGCTTTCACATTGTTGTCAAAATAGGTCTTCTAGTCTGGTCTTGGGTAACTGTTACAGTGCAGTCCAGAGGGATAAATGTCCAGACCTTAGACTCTACATTTGTTGGTGTATGATTAAGATGTGTTTGAAATTGCTCAGATCATTACTTAGGAACTGTTGTAATACAGTATTTTATATGAACAGTCTATAAAACTTTTTCAAATTCAGTGATGTTTCCTTTGAAATAAAATCACAATTCTGATTGAAAGGGAAATATTAAAACATTTTCCACTTTGATATCATGTGATTTCATGAAATGACAGCCAATACATAATAAATGAATATAGCAAATCAGCAATTAGTAACTTTATACTATTTGAAACATCTCCTGGCATTAAGTAGAATTTGCAAAACAGCTGCTTTCATAATTAATACGTGAAGGCCTTGGGAAATAGACTCAGTGTCTTTCTAGTATTATAGTCTTTTGTTTCTTGTTTCATTTGTTAGCATCAATTTTTTTTCATGTTAAGTATATAAGGAGTTATTTCTGTCTAAAATAATGCATCAGATATTGGTAATTACCGGTTGTCTATTATATAATATATATATATATAAAGATAAAATACAGAGAATATATTGTATGCAGTGCTGGTGTGACATGCAATTAAGTTGGTAGAAAGCATCTTGTTCCATTATTGTGTGCGTCAATTTCTAAATCATATTTTTCCAGTTGAGGAAAATCCCAAGTTTTAGCTAATTTAGTTAATATCAAATTCATACACTTAACGTTTTTGCCTTGCTGGCTATGTGAACATGTGGAAAACTAAAAAACTGCTGGATGAGACAATACTGATCTATTTTATTTGCTTTAGAGCAAAATGAGAAGCAGTTTTCCGGATATGACACACCAGGGTTTATGTGGCAGTATGGCACATGGTAGCGCTTGTTGTGACATGAAAGTAGTTACTGACTCACTAGAACAGAGCCCTATAAATGTGCTTCTCCGGTGTAATCATCCAGGAGAAATATGCTTGGTTTTCATCAAAGTGTTTGTTGTTATACCATTTTTTCTAAGGCCCCATAAAATGAACAAATGTATCCAGAGAAGGCTGGGAGAGGCACTAAGCAGAATACCAACATAGTTCCTGAATTTTAATACTAACATTAGCTTCCCCCGTTTTTTGTGGCCTTTAATTAATTTCTTCCTGTCAGTTTCTCCATCTATACAATGAGGGATACATTTACTAGTGGAGTTAAATGTTGCAAAACACAATTAGTTAATTTTTTCATTGAGTTAATGTGACTGAAAGGTTCTCACAATAGTGGATTCTAAGGAGCTGGTTCTTAACAAGCAAATATAGTTTATAATTGTCCTTGACAAATTCTAGAAGGCTTTTTGGATGGTCAGATCTGATAACTTGAACTGAAAAGTGTGTTTATAAAAACCTTTTTTTTTTCTTCTTATACCTTTTCTTAGCAGTTTGTATATATATTCAAAGTTCAGATGAAAATATTTTTTAAAATAGAATGTGCATATTAACTTGATTTTAAACAATATTAAGCTAGCAATCATGCGCATATAAATCTTACTACCCCATCACAGTAGTTTCATTTCTCTGTGTTTATACATAAAGGTCAGTGTTCGTTAGGCCTTAAAAAAATCATCCTCTCAATTCTCTTTCTTCACTTCTCTTTTAAAATTTTGCTTAATGACTGGTGACAGTTTGGCTTGAATCTTGATCTGGTATAAATAATTTAGACAACAGTGTACCTTATATGTAGTCTTCCAAGGTCCTGAGGAAGTAAGGAGATAGTCTTCCTCACAGTACTTTTAAATTAAGTCTGCCTCTGGCTTGAGCATAGCAGCTAGTGCCCTCTGCTGGGAATACTGACTTCGGAGCGTACTCAAACCCATTTTAGCCTTTTCTTTACAAAGGTTAAATAAATTTATTTCATGGATCCTGTAGTCTTTCCATTAGGTAATTAAATACATCCTTTCATTGCCAAGTACCAGTGAACACAGAGTCTTAGCATGATACAAAAGTATATCTGTAAAACTGATTTTGTGTGTGGGTAAACTGAAGGTCAGTCATGTTAAATGCAAAAGGTTTAATATAAAAATTCATGGAAGTTAATGAACAACAGGTCATGGGTACCTGGGAAAATATATCAGCAAAGTATTGCCGTATGTGTATCCTATTCCTATAGTCACCTTAGACAACTGCTTCTGGCCACTATTAGAGGATATGGGGCTCGATGAATCTATGCAGTTTAGTGTTTTAAAGTAACTTTAATAAGGTCATGTTTTCAGTTTGAACTGTAAAACAGCACAAGGGAATTTGGGTTACTAATGATTAGCAAACATGCTACAGCATAACAAAGCTAAGGAATGTAATATCTCTGTTGTAAAAGGTTTTCTTACTGTGATTTTTTTTTTCCCTTAGGAAGTTGTTTAACATTTTTGTAATTGGCAAAATACGGTATTTCTGTAGATTAATGCAACAAAGAAGTGGCAGGCAGTTTCTGGTAGGTTGTTGTTCCATTGGAATAGACATACTGTACAGACCAGAAGGAAGATGTTCCTAATTTGAACAGCTTGCATTTTTCATTTTGAAGTGTAACTGAACTAAGGTTAAAAAAAAAGTCACCATTTTCAAAGGCAATGAGTGATTATAAGAATGCAGGTGTCTGTCTTTAAGTCAATTGAATGTCTCCCCTACATGATGACACAACTCAACTGCATTTTCAGCCTAAAGATTCTGAATAATTTTGGGGGGAATTACCATCATTAAAAACTGCTAAATGTGTCCACTGTATAATTGTGTCATCTTTAGAATTGTAGGATTATTGGGTGCAGTTGCAAATAAACGTGCTATGGAGTTGTTCAGAAGTGAGCACTATTTTCAGTAACTTTTTAGAATAATAGGTTTCCTTAGTTTGGTTTTGATCTTCTTTTTATTCCCATCAGGAGATTAGGTTTTGCAGGTTACTCTGCCGTTTGTCTTTTATTAGTGACATTTGCTTTAAGAATTTAATCAATTTCTACACCCCCAAAAAAAGTTGTTGTATCAAACTCACAAGTATGTTTTATAAAATACACTTAAACTTATTTCAGGTGGGAACATTGTAATGTAGTAATATTGTTAGTCATACCTCCTTTCTGTTTTACACTTTATGTGTATCAGGGATTAATTTTAGAAAGCACTCCATTCAGTGAAAGCTGCATAAACCTTGAGGTTTTAGATCCTATATGTTATAGACTAGAGAATACACAAGGACAAGATTTTTGAAGCTGATTGTAGATTTAAGGGTTTGCCTTTTAAATTCAGGTTTTTGTTTCTTAAATGCTTGAATGTGTGTCATCCCATCGTCGTCGTCGTCCCTTTTTTTTTCCCAAGCTTTGCTGACTCATTTTGAAATCTTAACAGTAAGTGCCAATAATTAAATAGGCCTCTAAATAGAATGAGCTATAAACCTAATTCTGATAATCTCTAGGTTCTTCTGAAAACTTAAAAAAATAACAAGATGGTTTGTTTGTGATCTAGTAGCTTATTTAAGGGGAACTTACATATAATTTTGATGTATGTACACTTCTTTCTGACGGCCTTTTGTATTGTATTGTACCTGTTTATACATGTTGAAATAGTTTGTAGGTTTGTTTGATTACAGCAAAGCAACGTAAACCTGTTTTTTTTTTTAAGCCTTAACTATTTTTGGAGACCTTTTCATTGGCAAATGCCATACTTTGGAGTTGAAACTGGAAATTTGGCAGTGAGGGCTTTGGGAGCAGAAACATGCCTTTTGCTGTTCCTCCAGTCTGTAGCCAGCATTGACCAGCTGATAGATCTTTGAAACATCTCGCTTCCTATAGGTTCAGTATGGATGTCTGTCACTATTTAGTAGATAAGTTGTTCTAAGGCAGGAGGGATTGTGCTGAATAATGAATGAACTTAGGAGTGTGCTCCAGTGAGACTGACATTTCAACTCAGTTGGGATAAAATGGGGAAACTGGTAAATACCAGTGACTAAAGCAGTATTCATCTGTGTGCAAGAAAACAAACTCAAGCAGAGCAGGTGCAGAAAAGGTGTACTTGGGAGAGTCTAGGGTAGAGTGCATGTTGTCCCCACAGCAGAGTGAAGAGGAAAAAAAAGTGAGAACTTCATCCACATCAGTCACACCAAATAAAGACCAAGAACAGAAATATACTATTTCAGTTAGTAGAGAGCATTGTCATACATGAATATAAAATTGTTTATGAATAAAAAAATAATCTAGAAGTTACAAGCATCTTCTTAATCAGCAGAAGAGCAAAGGTCTGAAACAACTTTCCTTTATGAGAACCATGCCAAAAATCCTGCTGTAAGATCAAGCAAAATCAGTTTTCACCAGAATTCTGTGATGAGGTAACTTGAGCTGGCAGGGGGCTGTACTTGATTGAGAAAATACCTTTGACCCTAGTGTTTATAGATCTCATATTCCAGCTCTGCTGATCATCTGTGTGGGTGCCAAAGCTGAAAAACAGCTTACATAAAGGATGTATAAGGTAAGGTGCTATCAACACCAAAACGCAGTTAGAAAATTCCAGAATGACTGTTGCTTCTGTTATCTGAGTTGGTCCCTCCTGCTGCATAGGCACTACAGTAATAATCATTGATGTGTGATACTGTAATTACATGATCACATACAGCTGAATGCTGCCTTGCGTAATTGGCTTTTGCCATAGTCCGCACCAGATTTAGTGCATGATACTATTCTTATTAAAAAAACTACCAAACACCAACAACAACAACAAAAAGAAAAACCCAACTGAAAAACCCAACCAAACCCCCACCTTTTCACTGTTGGCAATTGTAATCTTAATTTTCTGGACAGCCTTCTTGGGGCACTGAGTCCGAAACTGCCATAATAATGGCTCTAACTGAAGTCAGTGAGTGGTGTATTTTGAATTGGTAGTGTTCCGTGAAACCTGAAAAATCAGTTTTCAGAGGTTCTTAACCTGGCATCAAGAGCTCACATGTGCTTTTAACTTTAATTCTCTGTCCTCTGTTTGTAAAATGGAGATAGCATCACTTTCTTAATTCACAGCTGTAGTTGTTGAGATAAATTCATTACTGCAGGTGAAGTACCTAGCTGTTGTGGTAACAAGAGCTAAAGAAGAAATGCGTAATAATTCTTCCACACAAGCATTTGAAAAGTCCATGACAAGTGAGATCTTGTGACACACCAGAAGTGAGGACAAAATCCATGTTGGTAAGTGTACGCTATGTGAGAACCACTGTTCTGCATATCGGTAGGTCAAGGGTCCTAGGAGAGGGGGAAGCATCAGTTAATGTAAGTTAAGACTGTAGTGTATATCCAAGAGATAAAGATTAAGGGTGCACAGGCAACTGCTGTCTTAACATCCGTCTGACTTTTCAGCTTCGATGTTTCAAAAATATAGCTTTCACTTGTATGATTACTTCTGGAAACATCACTGGTCTGTTTATTTTTTTTTGTCTTCCCTCTTAGTAATCAAAACATACGTTAAAGAATATTTTAAAAGAAAGAATAATGAATCAATTAGTGAATATTTTAACCAACAATTTGTATAGCCTCATGTCAAGTAGTGTTCAAAAAAGTTAAAATAATGAATTTAAAGTTGCAGGCCAACTCATAGGGCTTAGTTGGGAAGCTCCAAAACAAAACTGCATGTTATTTTAATCTTGCCTCAGTATGCCCTCTGATGTGATATTTAATTACACAACGTGACATGCCTTTTGTTTTTTCTCCACCAGAAACCATCAGTAAAACCTGATAAGAAATTGTCGTCTTAATTAAATTCTCAGTTTATTAATAATGCTTCAAATGAACGTCTCATCTTCGCCTGTGACTTACAGAGATTTCCCATAGATTTGCATTGCCATTAGTGCCTTTAAATTTTGTAACCAAGTTAGCAGTGCCCTAACTATTAATGTTTTTATGTACTCTTCAGCATGCAGCTGCATCACAGATCATTCCTTAGGTTTTTCTGTTCCTTTCTTGAATTACAATCTGGAAATATTACTTCAGTGTTCTATTTTATCAGCCCTGTTAGTGACAGAGTGTGGCACCTTTGGAAACAACAAAAAGAGCTCTATAAATTTTGTTATTGCTTAATGTCTAAGTTGTAAATATTATCTAGTCTTAAACTGTATTTTGGGTTTAGGAAGTTTTGGAGTGTTGGAGTGTCTGCACTAAACTGTAGTTATTGTCTATAATAACTCTTCAGGATGTTATTGGAACTGGCCCTGGAATATCTTCCAAAACAAAATATAACAAAAATAAATTTTCTCTTGTGATGAAATATATTTTTCTAACATATGTACAGCGTTCTGTATTCTTCAGGCAGTCTCTAAAAGATGAGCTGCATTGTCATTGACAAGTCAACAAGGAAGGAGAATGCTTTATACTTTATTGAAATAGAATATATAATAGAAACAGGAGACTACTGACTCTTAAAACAGTCTGCAGAGAGCTCAAAATCATAAACATCCTACTTGAACTGAGATGATGATAGCTGAAAATGCATTAAGTAGATGGAGAAACAAAACCAAATGTAGGTGAGAACTCGGTCAAGCAGGCTGAAGCGGAGGAAACACTTTGGCAGGAGGGTAGGCCATGTTAGTGCTAATGCGTTTTGCATTAGTATGTTGCCTATAAAATACTGACTCCTGGCATCAGAGTTAATGACAAATCTACAACAGTTTTACCTTACATACACATGCAGGAGCAATAATACTGGCTCCAATCTGTTGCTGTTTTTTGCGTTGGTGGTATTGGTTTTTTGGTTTTTTTTTTTACATAATAGTGCAGCATGTGAAAGAGCTGGTAACAAATGGTGACAATTGTTACATAAATGTGTTATTGTTCTGAAGGTGAGTTTTGATCCATAATTGATAAAACAAAAAAGATCAGGCAGTACCAGAAACGCACGCCAAATCAAGTTATTTTTAGAACATTGGTCAGAAGACCAGATTAATCAGGCTAAACTTTTAGTAAGAGGATTACATATATATGTATCAATATTAAGAGGATTTGTAGCTTCATTAGCAACTTCAGAGGAAGTCATACCTTCACATATGCTACTGACAAAAATGAAATACTTTCTGTGACTGGTTCAGGTTCATAAAATAAATTTCAGCCCTGGACTGTTATACAGAGGACAGTGCTAGGTGTCCAAAATCATTTGCCACTAGCTGTGTTATGGTCTGAGCCTGTATTGTTGGCAGTCTGGACCCAGCCAGTACTTGCTGCAAGAGGAGGAGAAAGGTCCTGTAGGCAATACTGTAAAGGGGAGGGGAGGGCTGTTGGCTGCTGAAACAGCAGAAATCTCCTCAGTGGATCTTCTGAATATGGACTGCACAGCTGGAATCTCTAGCAGTGGTGTAATCTGGCCTTGAACCTGTTTTCCGTGATTTCGTTTCTTGTGTGGCACAGAGTTGGTACGTGGGTGCTTGTGTCAGCCTCATGCTAGTTTTGCAAGGGCAGCGGGCCAGTGAGAATGTGACTTGAGAAGCTGTCAAGGTGCCCCTGCATCATGGTCCCCTGCATTTGGAGCATTTTGCATATAGCTGGTGAGTTAGAAAAGCTTTGAAGCAATTGCAGGCAGCATGGAAATTGGGCCAATACCAAGGTTAAAGGGAGAAAGGGCTTTAAACTGTCCCTGAAGCATTTGCAAATTTGCTGATGGTTCCTTCTTTTTACAGTAAGTAGAGTAAGGCAGAAGAAAATTAAAGGACCTGTCCAAGATAAGAGGAACTCATGCTGAGAACAAGATTAAAAGCTTTGTCTTCATCTCCAGAGTTATGTCTTTCTGAACTCTAAAAAGAGGGAATTTGAGAACTCCTCTTTGTAAAGAACTGCAGCTGATGCCAGCTGAGCCGTATATAACAAGAGAGTGGCTGACTTTCTCACCACACTTGAGTTTTGGCAGGGAGATACTAACTTTTAAAATACTCATGGCTGCTAGGCTTAAATCTTTCTGATCATAAGATTTTGGAGTCTCCAAAAGCATGTTTCTGCCAGCATTTACAGAATATTATCACTTAGTGCTGGGGTAGATGTTTCAGAAATTCTTGTTAAACAGCTCAAAATGATCTGCCTTTTATGTCCTGAATTAGAGGAATTTTTGAATTGCCAGCTTTTTGCACTGCTGAAGTGGCTTGAATTCTTGTTTGGCTGCGATAGAGATACATATTATAACCCTCTATGAACTGTGGTTTTATGTCTGTATAAACACCAAAAGTAGTATTCAATCTTCCTTTCTTCCCACTTGAAGTGCATTAGCTACATTTTTGTCCTCCACCTGTTTCTTCCCTCTGACTCCCCGGGATTTTCATCTTTATGTTTGGGCATCCACCAAGGTGCCCAAGTTCCTTAGACACATAGCTCAGCAGTTGGATGTTTCAGTTTGCAGATTTTGTGACAGTTTGAAGCCTTTAATTTGTACTTATTTATGTATTTTAGGCATCAGCTTTTAATATTTGATACTTTGTGTTTGAATGAGGAGGGTATATTCATATTGTTTGTGAGAAAGTATATCATATTGGGGCAAGACAGAATAATTCCTCAGGGATTTGGGCTTCAGCAGAAGAGTGCTTGGGCTTTTCATGTGATAAAAGAATGAACCTGAATAGCAGTGATGTCTGTAATTTTTTATCTAAAGAGAGACATGAGAAATTTTTTCCTTTCTCACATGTAATTAAATAACTGCTGTTGTCCCTCTCAGGTACTTAGCACACAGGCATACTTGATCTCTGTACTTAACAATACTTTAGTCCTAAGTATGGAATAAAAATTAGCGTTACCTAAACTGTTTGCTTACCACCAATCTTAAAATCTCCAGCAGCATCTTAGTTGTGTTGCTTTTAGTGTTTTCATTGTTTTCTTTGGCACTTGATATGATTGTTGTCCAGCTAGCTTGTATCTGATGGTAAGGTATGTGGTGGGCTAGCTCTGCAGCTAGCAATTCCTTTTACTTTCTCGAACCTTTTCATGCTTCATTTCATCAAAACACTTGGAGTTCAGCTACCCTTTGTCCAGATGAGATTTTTTCCAGAGGTGATGCTTGAAACTGTTGCCGGCAGCCCTCACGATGATTAGTTTCTTGGTTTCTGGTTAAGAAAGCCATTGTAGTGGCTGGGGGAATGAAATGGAGGCAGAAAATGAACAGTATGTCTAACTTTCAGGAGAGGATATAGTATATACTGCTCTTAAACACTGCTAAAGACCACTGGGAAGTTTTTGTAGCAGTTCTTTTCTGTAGATGTCACAGGGAAGTTGTGTGGTTATGAATGGGAGATTCATGAGACTGCAAATGGGAGAACTGGCTTAGAGTCGGAGGCTTTAATGCCTGCCTGGGGGGGTTAGCTGGTGAGAAGTTCTAGCTTATTCCCGTTAGTGTTCAGAAGAATTTCTGGAATGCCATCAGGGCTTCACTCTCCTATGCTTGTGTATAAACCATTTCTAGGGGGTTTTCATTCTTGCATCTGAATGAACCCCAAAGTCTTGGTCATGGACAGCCATTAATAATTGCTCGAAATAACTTCTTGCAGAAGGCTTCTAGTTAAGCAGTTATGCTTGGCCTACAGCAAATTCCTCTAGCAATTTCAGTTAGAGAAAATATTTTTTATTTACAGTTTTTAAGATATTAGCAGTATTGCAGTGCTTTATAACCGTATTATACTGTTGGTACAGCACGTTTAATTAGCTGGGAAGGCAGTTGTGATGTTATCATGCAAAATGATGCTCATCTTGCTCTGTGGAATAGTTGTGTCCATACTGAAGTACTTGCACAAGTAAAACTAATGGGATGAGTTTCATGAGTATTTTCTTCTAAATATGATGACTTGATAGCTCAATATAAAGCCCTGCCTGCAGTACTGATAAGATAGGTCTTGCAGAAAAAATTATCTTCCATGTAATGAAAAAGTAATTTTAAATGAATGTATTTGAATAGGTACTTGAATGAGCTACTACTGTTTGTGCATATCTTCTGTTGATGGTTTAGATACATAAATAGAAAATAGTAAGTTCTTACTAAAGATTTTTATTTTATTATTACAGGTGAAACCATGAACAAAGGAGCTTCTACAAAATTGTATTTTTGTCGCTTCCTCTTGC
The DNA here is from genome assembly GCF_023634155.1 of Falco peregrinus. NCBI lineage: Eukaryota > Metazoa > Chordata > Aves > Falconiformes > Falconidae > Falco > Falco peregrinus. Next base: position 25,547,844 of record NC_073727.1, read on the forward strand.
TTTCAGTACTTAGAACATAAGATTTTTATTCAGTGTGGGTTAGTTGTGGGTGAACTAAATGCAGGTCTGCTTATGATTTAGTAACTAGCCAATGCATTTGCACTGAAAAAATCTTGCTGCTGGAAAGCATCCAAATAGCTGTTCAAATTATTTATGCTTTAGTTTGACTTCGTAGCTTAACCATGTTTTTTCTTTTCTTCTACGTATTATGATTTATAGTGATCATTTTTTTTGAGGTTGTCAGAGGGATGTCAGGATGCTTAAGAGCCACATTTTAACTCTTGAACACTGTTCAGGGAAAGCTGACATATATACCTATGTCAAGAAAACTGACATATATACCTATGTCAGTAAGGGCAAACAAGCATTCCTGAAGCAAGCTATGAAGAAAGAAAAATAAGAATATGATCAGGACTTCATACCCTCTCTTCTATAATTGCAGGATTTTAAGATACAGTGTTTATGTATGATTCTGTCATGGGTTTCCATTTCTTATGGTTTGTTTTGTTTCAGCCTCTTGGAGCCAGTGACTACTTGGAAATATCAAAGCATTTTGACACAGTCTTTGTTCGTGACATACCACTTCTTACAATGGCAAAAAGAACACAGGCTCGCCGTTTCATTACTCTTATTGATACCTTTTATGAGCATAAGGTGAGAACCAAACCTTTCCTATGTGTGTGGGAATAATATCGGAGGCCCTAAAACCTGACTGTTACGGTTGGTTTGAAGTAAGGCTTTCTGTAGTAATGACTTGGGAAACATAAGCAGAATGGACTAGCACTGCAAAGAAACATCATTCCAGCTTCACAATTATTTTTTTTTTTGCAATAAAGGCAAATCATCAGGTATTTTTTTTATTTCTGTGAGTATTAAGCATGACCATAAATACAAGCTTGAGCTCATTTCCCTTTCTTGAAAAGGGATGTGATTTCTTTCCTAACCTAGGAAAACCACAGAAGCCAATAATGAAAGATTGTGCTGCAGACTGTGCTGGAGTAAATGTAAATTTTTAAAATTTTAATCTGTATGGGCAGTTGGTCAGGAATCAGTGCCTTCCTGAACAGGGTACTGAGGAGTTAATAGCATAGTTACGTTATCAAATTTAAAGGAAACAGTCACTGTAGGCTTTACATTAGCTTGCAGAACTGCTAATAGAATAGTAATGATAAATGCAGCACTTCATGTGGATTTACAGAGATTTCAATCATGGAAGTAAAATCAGCACTACCAAAACAAAGAGGAGTTCATGTTTAAGATGTTTTTTAAAAAGTAATACAAGATATGAAACCCTGTCTTATGTGTGATTATATATGCACACACTTAAATATTTATGCAATCAGGAAATATCAATTGAGATCTTTATTTTTTTCCCAGACTGTCCTGGCAAGATGATCAGAAGGGCCCCTATTCTGCAAAGTATTGAACTAACTAAGCCTATGGGTAGTCTCATTCAAGTCAGACAGATTCTTTGTGGTTTATGATTTGGAAGTGGACAGTTGCTAAGAGAATATGCTAATATTTATAAGTGAATAATAGCGTGTTAGAAATGAGGGGGGGGGGGGTGCTGATCTGTTCTATCTACATGCTGTCATTAAGAATTGCACGCAAACAGCCGCTTTCTATTACTTCCTCCATAGGAAAAAACACGTGTTAAATTCCCATCACAAGTAGCTGTTTGGAAAAAATACCTGAGAATATTTGCAGAGACCTGTCCACAATGCAGACACTTTGCCTATATGCTCTCAACAAGTGTCTCCTTCTGTAATAATATTTCAGTCTGTTTTCATTGCAGCCCCCCTGAGATACTGTATCTCACTGCACATTGTATCTTCTCTCAGCAGACATGAAAACAGTATCATTGTTATTGGCAAATAATGTGCACTAGCATAGGTGAAAGCAAAGAGTGGCTCCACTCAGCCTTCTGGGAAATTTGGAATTTAAGCATTCTTTAGATGGAAATATATGTGCAGTGCACTTAACTAGTGAGAGCAATCTCACTATGGGTGGGAAAGAAAGCTTTGGTTACTAATACTTTATAGCTGTTATTTTAGAAAGTAAACTTGACTGTGAACTCATTGCCTGCATGGCAGATATTCTGAGTATTTAATAGCACAGTTATGCTGTTTTCTGAGTAAACGTTATATGAATTGTTACTGGAAAAAAAGATCCTGTAAGGTTAATATTCCGCGTGACTAAGTCAGATAAATCTGTAACAGCAGTGCTAACAAGAGAAAAAGAAAATACGTGGAAAAAACCCCAAGGTTGTAATTTGAAGTTTGCTTTTCATAAAACACATATTTTATCCCTTTTCTGTAATGCCCAAGTGACGATACTGTTGCCTGCTTTCCTTCTTTCAGGTGCGTATTATTTGTTCCGCAGTGACACCTCTTCAAAGCTTATTCCTCGTAGAACATGACAGTGGTGAGCTAGGGGACAGCAGAGTGTTGATGGATGATTTGGACTTGAGCCAGGTACATGATATTAACATCATCTCTTTTGTAACGAAATTGGTTTTGGTCTCATAATTACAGCAGCATTTTAGGAAGAGGAATCAAGTAAACATTTAACTAGTGATTTGCTGCTTTTTCTGCACTCTTATCTGTCACTCACAATTGCATGTTGTGTTATTTATTCATAGTCAAAGAAAATGTCATAATATATAGAACCAGTTTACTTAAGTTTCAGGGTCATTTTCATTGTTAATTATTATACCTGTTCAATCATGTACAAGTTTAGCTCTTACATTTAAAATACAGAAACGAAAGGTGGCCTGTTCTACCTCTTCCTAGACTATATGGTATTACCTCACAAACAGTACTATTTTCCATGTTTATTAATCTGTTTTTCCTGTACCCTATAACCTGGTTATTGTTAATGAATTTTAAAATTACTTGACTAAATCAGTATGCAGCTAGTCACCAGAAAAGAGAAAATAGATGCTTAACATGTCATCATGTTGTCTTAAACTCAAATTATTATTTTGCTATGTTCCTTCAGAGGATTACCTAGCTGAAATACATGTTTTTCTTTAATTTTTGGACATTAATTTTATTTTTTTGGTGCTGTGCTGCTGTCTTGTATTGTCAAAGTCTGTAAAGCACTCAGCCTTAGGAGTTAGACAGGATGCACTTCAGTACAGCTACGTCTCTCACAGGGCTGTGGTACTGTTTTTGTGTATTAATGTAGGATTCCGCCAAAGGACTGTCCATATTTACAGGAGAAGAGGAAATCTTTGCCTTTCAGCGGACTGTCTCACGGCTTACAGAAATGCAAACTGAACAGTACTGGAAAGATGGGGACAGAAGCAAAAAAAGTTACAATTAAAAGTTTAACAAAATCACCAAGAAGTAAAACTAAAGAATTGGAAGGCCTTTTAGCACAACTGAAATAATAATTGCACTTTATCATCTGGACCATGTTTTCATTCACCATTTGGTTTTTGTGCTTAAGACATGAGGACTCAAGTTATTTTTCCGTACCACCAGTGTGTGGACGTGTGGAATTTTGCCTTAATTTTCTTTATTGTAAATATAACTTTGATCTTCAGGAAGTTTAAAGGGATTAGAATTTTTCTGGAGAATTGGTCTAAAGGCAAAGTTAATGGGCTGTGCAGGGTTCACAGTAGATTTATAATGTCACATGAAGAGGACACTCTGAGGTTCTTGCACTGCTTCTGTGACGCACAAAGTTTGCATAAAAGAGAAATTAAATGCTTTCTTTATGAAGCTTCTGATATTGTATAGGTCCCTGCTAGAATCCTGGAACTCCTCTGTAGTGTATTCTGGGATTTTTCCTATTTTCTATGTGTAGCCAATCTGCTGACTTTCAGGCTTTAACAGCTTCTTGCAATCAGACTGTTGCTCAGTGCGGTTCATTGAAAACTAAGGGTTTGAATCAAGAGAGAACCCTGAGGAGAAGCTTGAAGGCACTTGAAAAACCACCCAGGATGAAGATCTAAGTAATTGTGGATGGGAAAAGAATCTATGGTAAGACAGGGTATACTGTAACATATAAGTGCATGTTAATACCCTTCCTACCTAAATTTTGTGATTTCTGCAAGCCTGGATATGTTGCCTCTACACCAGTGACGTACCTCCACCCTGAATTTTCTCAGGCTTCATCTATATCAAACCTCCTGTTGCTGCTAGCACACCTGCCCTGACCTGGGGAGAGCAGTACACAGTCCTACTGAGGCAATTCATCATGTTACAATAGGAATGTGTTTATGGTAAAGATGGAATATTAAATGATACATCAAAACATGAAAATGGGCAATGTGGTTTTAGTTGGAAACTTTTTTAGTTAAAAACACGTTTGTGCCCTAATTTCTTAGGGAGGAGATATATAACACACTGTCCCCAAATTTGAGGGGTTTTCTTGGATTTCGCAACATGACCTTTTTCTTGTACTTTATCTGTTACGAAAAATATTCTTCTCTGCCTTTGTTAAGCTTGATTAAATTATTTCAAACACAGCCCCCATCACAATTACAGAAAGCTTTTAAAAGGGACTTTTCAGGGCAGGGAAGATTGGAGAAGTCCTGTGCACTTGCATGGAAATATGGACATTTTGGAGCCATGGGCTTAAGTATGTTCTGATCACTTCTGTTTGTCCTGGAAGTTACTTAGACAAGCTGTATCTGTTTTTCAGAAAATTTTTAAGCCTATATTTATAGTTTACAACTTACCCAACTATGTTGTTGTTCCCACAAGGGTGACTACCGCGGAGAATTTTAATGCATATTTATGAAAACCCCAATCAGAATACATTGCTTATACTTTACAATATCCAAATAATTGATGTATGTTTTTAGAGACTTGTATTAGGTTTCTCAACAGAGGGACTAATGAAATTCATGCGTGTCTGTATATAGACAGACACATGTATACTTTATACATATATATAAATATAGCTAAAACTAATATATATAATTTAAGAGTGTGTGGTTCTATTTATACATGGCAGTCTGTACTCATCAGCCTGGGCCTGTGCTGATAACTCTCCTGAAGCTTCAGCCTTGACTTTTTTCCCAGCGTCATTTAAATGCCTCCTGCTTTGTCTGACCCAGAATGTATTGTGGGAAAATGGGAGGTGGTGGCAGGTGCCCTAAAGCACCTTGCATCTGGATATTTATTTGCATTGTTTTAAAACCTGTTTGTATGTTTAGCCTGCATGTCTTCCTCTGTCGTGTGGTACAGAGGAAATGTATAATTATGCAGAACACAGGTGAGACGTTTTGGGAGGACGTTGAGAGAGGAGGGCCTGGCACGTTCTGCATTGGAGACTGTTTCAGGCAGGGAAGTGAAGTGTTTCTCCACAATCGGTGTTGGGTGATGACTGATCTCCTTTAACCAGGAGATCCCTGGAGCCCCCGGGCACAACTGTTGGTGTTCAAACTGGTGCAGCTTTGCCTGTTGGTTCCTGAGGCTTTTCTGTAACCTGAGCACCCATCCCAAACTCCGATACCCCAGTTTTTTGGAAGCCCCTAAATGCAGTGGGACCGATGCGACATTGAAAGCCTCTGAGGCTGTCGGTGAACTCTGTTAAACTACAGGAGGGAAGTTCCCAAAAGCTTCCAGAGCCAGAGCTGCTTCCAGGGCATATTGCTAAATACAAAACCATAGTGCAGTCTTTCTTTGGCCAGCAAGGAAGCCATCTCTTGGGAGGCACTGGTAGGTGCCAGCAGTAATCAAGGAGAAGAAATGGGGAATATACCAGAAGTGGTTTGGAGCTGAAAACAAGAAAAGCTGTTTAAATCAGTGTGCAGTGTTTCTGGTTGCACTGCAGAGTGTGGATTACCGCTTCTAGGTCAGGACCGCAAGGAGAGATTGATGGCACCAATTGGTCAGCTAGCCCAGGCAGGGATCCCCGCAGTAACCACAGAAGCAGCATATTTGTGACAGTCTACTTTCTTGAAGAAAGTGAGACCCTATATGCTTATTTTATGATGCTGTAGTACGCATAAGGTCTCCTTCCAATAGTGAATTCAGGGGGGGCTGCTTCTGAGGTTAGACAGCTTCCAGGCGACTGGTGCTGGCCAGAACCTATCACAGGGGCACGATGAACAACACTGGGTATGTCCTGCCGCAGGGCGCTGGGCCACCTCCGTTCCCAAAACTCCTGTCCCCTGCTGCCTGGCTGCCTCCTTGCAGCAGCGCTCTGTGTCTTTTTATTCCCACATTAAGATGTTGTATTTGCCAAAATGTAAACAGCAAGGTGCCTGTGAATAAATTATGCACGCTCCTTAATGGCCTTAAAATTGCTGGATTTATGCTGGATGCTTCTATCCCAAGTTCAAGTATTGGCTTTTTAGTTTTTTCTTAACTTGCAAATTCCTGTCATCTCACGTCTACAAGTTTTTATTTTCCTTTTGGTCATTCAGCAAACACTACATATTTTTAAAGGTCTCTTAGAGTAACTTTATTGATGCAGTATGATGTTTTGCTATTATAGGAAGTAAAATCCATATGACTATGGACCGTGTGAAACATTTCATGTTGGTTTATAAAGGCCACGTCCTAGCTGAGGATCTCTCAGCTAACTTACTTCAAATACCTGATTGATGAAGGAATGTTCCCAATGCCCAAAAATTTATATTACAGCTTCTGTGAGCTTAGTCACTCTATCCATACAGACATTTTATCTTTAAAGCTGTATTTTCAATTCACATTCTTGTACTGTAGCTCTATTTTTTTTTTTAATAGGTAATGCGATTCTGTCTTTCACAGTTGCTGGTTTTCAGTATTTACCTTTGCACAGATCGAGGGAACAACTGCAGTATTTTGGGTATAACAAGATAGTCTTCCAAAGGTCTTTGGAGGGATTGAAGATACACTGCTTGCTGCTGTTGTTTTTTGATCTAAAAATGAAAACTATTAATGACTTTTTTGGAGTAAAGGTGATCATAATGACGCTACAACTGGATAGATGTCACCCATTTTGCAGCAATTTAAACATGGGAAAAAAAAACCCTGAGCAGGTTTCAAGCTGCTCAGCACAGTCACCAATGATCTGACGAGGAGGAAGAACAGTCCCTCCATCAAGACCTAAGAGGATCAAGATCCAGGAGGTTTCTTTCTGCAATTACCTGGATCTGAATATGCCTGGTGCCTCAGTTTCCCTGGTGATAAAATGGGAATGATGTTACTTTCTTATTTGCTAACACTGGAGTGCTGCCAGGCTTCACTCATTAATATTCTAAGATGCTTTCTGAGGCTCTGGGATGAAAATACTTCAGTAAAGTATGTAAATAGTGCAAAAAATAATTTAGCTACTCTAAGTGGATTAGCTTCCTTGTTTGGGTTACAGAATTAATGCCATCAACTGAACACCACATGCCCCTTTGACGTGATGATTTTTTTTTAAAAAAATAATGCATCTATTTTAAAGAAAAAAAAATCAGAAGTTTGTGATTAAAACCCTGACCAATTCATATAGTTTTTCTTCTACCTGTAATGACAAATTTCCTATGTGATTCATTACAAGCTTAGCTCCTATAGTTGTGAACTGCAGTGGCTTTGTAAATTCTGTTGGGATTTTCCTTGCATAATGAGATTTTAAAAAAGAAAAAAGTCATTTGAGTCTATTATATAACAAACTGACCACTGTTAAATCCTTCTGTTATTCGATAAGAATTTATATTGTAATAAAAAACCCTAATAAATCCAGATTTTATAAGCATTTCACTTCTTATTCATGCTACTTTTAGGTATGTGTTCTGGATAGATAGGCATTCTGTTAAATACTTAGTGAGGTGTTGGGTGGTTTTTTTAACCTCTGTATCTAGGGGGCAAACCCACACTGGCAGCACTGCCGGTTTCTGGGCACTTGGTTGCCTGGGTGAGCCGTGGCGGGCAGACCATTGCCCTGCATGTGGCTTAGCTTTTGGTGGGTGTATCTGGGACTTGTCGGAAAGGTTCTCCTCCAGAGGCAGTTTAGACTCGTGCTCCTCAGTTACTGCTGCTGGCAGCCCTAAATTTTGGTTTTGGAACCTTTTTTTTCACCTCTCTGACTCTTCTCCAGCAACTTGAGTGTGAGGGGCTCCAGCTGAGGGCAAAGCGCAATTAAAGTGCCCTTTTTTTCTGTTAATTTAGGATTCTTACTGTTCAAGATCTGGTTTTGCTGTCAGCCAATTAGTTCTGCAGTTAGTTGTTACAGGTTTTACGCAGCTTGGAAAATTGCCCCTGGGAAGCAGTTTGACATTTAGGCAGGCGGCGAAGTCCCTGCGCTGATGGGTGGGGAGGGTCCGAGGGTCGCTGCAGCACCCCAGTGCAGGTGCCCCCACACAGCACCTGTTAGCGTGGTGAACGGGAGAGCAAGGCTGCACCATGGTACTTCTCCAGGGATGCTAGTGGCAGACAGACAGTTCTTGCTGACAGGTGGCCGACAGGGTTTGACAGCTTGGGCTTCAGAAACTGGTGGCGTAAAGTTTTTTAGGAGGGGTTACATTTTGGGGCTATTTCTGTACCTTCTACTGGAAACATTTGATCCTCCCCATTTCTTGAAGAGAGGGATCATCATATTAATATTAAACTGTGACCAACTTGCTCCGGTATCTTGCTTGCAGCAGTGCAGTATCCAATCTTTGAGAAGAATGTCTAGAAAATTCTTAATATCTCACTACAGATTCACAGAGGTTTGTGAAGCAGAAGGCTGTATCCTCGCCGATGGCTGCGTCCCTTGTTACTCATGTAACTATCGGATCCTTCTCCAGGCTGGCCTAAGGTTTTGGGGTTTTTTTCCCCTCAAACATCCTGCAGCAGTGAGCCATCGGGGTCCAATTAGAAATTTTGCTCAAAAAAAGCCCCTTTGCATGCTTCGCAGCCTCTTTAGGAATCCTTCAAGAACAGATGCAGCCAATCTGCCGTTGCAGTTTTGTTTGACCAGTGGATATTTCTTTTGTATCCCGATCCATTTCCTCTCAGGAAGAGCAATCCCCAACATGTCCATCTCTTGCCACAGAAAAGCACTGCTCCTCTTGGGGTACTTAATCTTTCTGTTCTGCAACTTAATTTCTGATGCTGGAACACGGTTTGTGTGTCTCTGCTTCCCCAAGACCCCTGGGCCTGGTGTTACCTGCTGCTTGGCTTTGGGCCTCGAGAGCTCTGGCCCAGGCGAAGTATGGAGGTGGGGTCCGGGGGGGTGTCCGTGCCCCTGCAGAACAGGAGACGTTTCTGACCCCTGGGTTGGGGCAGTGCCTGCATTTGCCTTTCTGCCCGCCGAGAAGGAGGACTTGCAGTGGTAGTCCTTTCCACGAGAGCAGAGAGAGGATGGAGCAGATGGAGGATGCAGGCCACTTGCTCCCTCTCCAGCCTTCTGCATTCTCCACATATTTGTCAAACAACTTTTGTTTTAAATTGAATTGAATTCTAAGAGCGCTATTAAAATACAGAAATGCTTCTCACTGACCTATTACTCTGCATTCATGTTGGTAAAATTTTGGATGAGTTTCTATAGTCCTCCCGCCAGTTCTTTGTCAGGGTGAAGGGTTTAGTTGGCTCTGTTAATCCACTCTCTAGCTGAAATTGTTCATTTAAATCGTTATAAAAATCCACTCTTTTCCGATGCGAATCCTATAGTCCCAGTTTCAAGTACTGTTGCCAGTGCAAAGACTTCAAATTCTTTGAGTGCAATCACACTGTGTCAGTCCAAAGCCAAATTGCAAACACTTATCCACAATTCCCCTTACTCAGCTTTAAGCTAATTTTTCCAGCAGGCAACAATAGCCATAAAAATATAGGGAAAGATGATTAGAAAAGCTTAAGAAATGGTTGATTGATTCCTTTACAACCTGTAGTAAAATGCTACTGCATCCTCTTCTTGCAAAAAGCAAAAGCTTTCATTCTGTGACTTAATACATTTTTAGCGCACTTTTCTTCAGTGTCACAGTAATTAAGAGCAATCACAGCCGCTGAAAGATGAAGCATGGAACAAAAGATCAAGTGATTGTTTAAGCTGAAGTTAACTGAACCAGGAAAACTAAGCTCACTGACATGAAGAAAAAAGCTTTCCTTGTATCCTCAAGTCTTTTACAAATAGCAAAGCCAAACACACTTGTGTAACTTTTTCTGCCTACAGTGATGGGTAATGTTCAGGTCACAACATGACGTGTTGGGCAGTGAGGTTTTTTTCCTACAGGCCTGTTAAAAGCATTGCTTACATCAGGTCTTTCCTGTAACTGAGGTATGATGTGCTCGACAACGCTTCCGTGTTAGTCCAGCCTCAAACACACGACAAATAGCTAACAAACTTAGTTGGGGTGGGGGTGGGGGGGTGAAGTTTGTTGAAAACATAGGCAGAGGACCAGTCTCCTCTAGTTACGCTTGGTATCTCCTGCAAAGTAACATTTCAGAGGCCAATGGAGAGAGGAGCAATTACTGTCCAGCAAAATTACAATCTGAATGGGCTGCCATTTTCAGTGCTTCACTAGACAGGCGTGATTGCTATAGAAACTTCTGAAAGTGAGACAGAGAGGTTTTCCAGCACTGGAAATTGCAAATGGAGAAGGTTAGACTGGGTGCAAAGCCCATTCAGTCAGGCAGCTGCCAGTTGAGCCTCTTTGCCAAGTAGATTGTAGGAAATGCTGATTAAAATGTCCACTGAACGCACCAGGCAAATTAAATTTCAGTCACAGCCCCCTGGCCAGTTTCAGTGGGAAGATGGCTCTGGAGCATGGTGCACCTGAGCTTGCTCTCCTCTCATGGCCCCTGCTGTGGGCACGTGCCCCCTGCTCACAGTGATGCTGCAGCAGTGATGATGCGCAGGTGAGATGAGGTTTGTGCGGGAAGGTAGTTGAGGTTGGTCTAATAAAGGATGCCCGTGGGGAAAAAAAAAAAGCCAGACATCATTCCAGGTGGAGGAGCAGTGTCCTTCCCCACCTCACCTTTGCCATCTCTCCCAGGGCACATGCTCAGTAGATGAGGGCTGCTGCCGCCACTTTCACCCCCCTCTGACTGGGCTGGCACCCCCATTTTGTCCCACCCACTCCATTCCCTGTGTTGATATATGAACAGGACTGCTCTTTGAATGTGTTGCCTGCCAGCCCCTTCCCGTCCAAACTGCCTGCAGCGGACAGCTGAAACTGTCCCTTTCAGGGCAGCATGGCTGGCACTACAGCCAAAAGCCCGCCGCAAACCGGGAGACAGGGCTAAGCCTGCGGGAGGGCTCGGGGCTTCCCCCTCGTCGCCTCTCCAGCAGCTCAGACAAGCCCCTGAAATCCTCCCAGCAGCCTGTTGGTTCCTGGCTTTGCTTGCACGCCCAGGCGCATCTGCAACTCCAGTAATGTCTCTCTATGAGAGGCTGCTCTTTCCTCCTCTCCATACCCCCACGCCCCAGCCCTTTCATCTGTGCTGGGGGAGGGTTTAATATCTTTGTGTGCTCATCACTGGCCTTGGAAAAACTGCTTGTCACCCTTCTGGCAGCAATTGTTGCAGCACCTCACTCCCCACCGATCCCCTGGAGGACCATCAGTATTATTAGGCTTTATCACCATCACTGTTTTGTTTCCTCCTCTCTCCTGCTTCTCCTCATCCTCCTTTGATTTAACTCCAAGCAGTCAGCCAGAAGAGTCTCAGGCAGGTAAGCTCAGACACAGGTAATGCTGTGACACAGTAACATGGCCGTTTCCCTTCTCCATGAGTTGTGGGCAGCCAGTGCCAGCTCGGGCAGCAAAGCCTTCAGCGTTTTACAACAGCTTCGCTTAGGATGGTTGCTTTTCCAGTTGTGCTTGGCTTTGAGACAATAAAACCACTTTTTGAATCAAGGGGCTTTCCTACCTACCTGTATTGCAGTTTCTAAATATACTGGTTCTTCATGGGCTGTGCTTGGGGAAAAAATGCTTGCGTTGAAGTACAAAAGGTTATATGGCCTGTATTACTAAGAGCAATGAGATTCATCTTGCAGCGTAAGGGTGAACAATGTAGCAAGTCACGGCTTATCAAATTAATGAATGTTTGCTGTACGGAACTTTCTTCCCCCCCCTCACACTTTTGGTAGTATATATGATTGGTATTTTGGTCTGATTACAATTCTGTTAATTTACAAGTTCTCAATACACAGTTCTTTAAAAGTCAGACTGACATCATCCCCTTCTCTCAGAGCACCTGCAGATAGTGCTTAAGGATCAAGACACCTGCTCAAGCCAATGTCTGCCACTGTCTACTTAGGCATTTTATATGGTTATTTGATTTACTAATGGCTAACACCAAGCTGTTACAGGAGTGTGTAGGTATGTGTGTGTGAGCATGTATATGTATATATATATATATATAAAAAATATATAAATACATATATATGTACTCAAGGACCTACGAATGGGTTTTGCAGTCCTTGTGGCCTGTAGCTGCTCCCATAGCCATGAGTTAAGGCTTGGTTAACAGATGCCAATCTGTCAATTCTTGAACAATTTAGGAAATTAGTTATTGACATAATGGAGAAATTATCCGAGTGTATCACAGCAACCCATACTTGAGGACACCTCTGTCTGCTAAGGTTGACCCTAATAATTAACAGCCTTACCCAGTGCCCCAGAGGTCCTTTATAAGGCACAAAGGTGAAGGTTAAATAGCTTCTGTACAGCAGATGTGCTCATTACACCAGTATGTCTAGAATGGTTTTCCTGAAGCCACAGCAGCTTGTTAATTGATTGTTCTCATTTCACGTTCTTTCCAGGGGTCCCCTGTACCATTACAAAGCTGTGCCCTTGTCCTTGCCAGGTTGCCTTTTCCTGTTCAGCCTGGAAACTAGTGTCCCCTCACCAAACAGGGACCTGTCTACCACCCCTTTGCTTGCCCCTGGTCAGCTGTACAGTGCTGCTCAGGCACTCTCCATTCCTCTTCCCCAGCCCCACTCCTCTACCTCAGCTCCTCCTTCTGTGAAACTCAAAGGTTTAATAGCCAAGTTGCCTCCTGTTTAACCACCTGCCACCACAGTTTAGCATCCAGGCAGCCCTGTGGTTCTCCCCTGTTTGGTCCAGGGTTTGTTTAACTTAAAAGTTTTCCAAAATGATAAGGTGATGATTAATCCAATGTGGGAGAGGAACGAGGTCTGCAAGGAGAGCATGACCAGCTGGTAAGCCACCTGCTTCTCTGATCCACTGCTACAGCTGGAAAGAAAACAGAAAAACTTTCCGGGCTGAGAAAACCTTTGCCAGCTCATTTGGAGATGAAGCCATTGAGCTGTTAATGGCTCACATTCCTGCCAATGTCCCAAGCAAGAAGCGAGCTGCAAAAGCCTCAGGCCTTGGGTGGAAATCCTCCAATGTGCTTGGGTACCTGGCTAGGGCGGAAGGTAGGGTCCTACAAAGGAGGAGCTGGGCTTTAGCACCTGCTGTCCTTTAAACAGGAAGATGGTTGAAATTTTGTCTTGCGTATAACAGTGTAAGCAGAGGCTAAAAGTAGGGAAAAGTGAGTTTCACCAGAGCTTCCAATTTCCTGGCTTAAAACAGACACAACTCCCATCTTCCCACTGCCTTCACTCCACAGGCCTCCCACAGCCATGCGAGGGGGATGCACAAACCGCTGTTGTGCTATGGCTCTTGGGGAGTTTCTACCATTTCACTTGGGCTGGGATGCTCCTGGTGAAGGCAGAGGCTAGACCTGCCACCAGGATTTGTGGTTCCCTCTCCCCTAACTTTGGTGTGTTTACCATCAGTGCCAACAGATACGTTCACTGCTGTATTTTAAGTGAGCGAGCGACTTGAGGCGCCACTGTTCCAAAATCTAGGCAAAATGGAGAACCCGGGCTCAGGCAGGATAAGCAGTAAATTAGCACGAAAGGCTGACTCTGAGAAGAGAAAGCTAGTCCCTAATCCTGTTTGCAGGAATACCTTTGGACTTGGGCGCACCATACGCCATCATCTGGCTCCACCGTGCGTTGGGATCGCTCCTCTTGCCACAGAGGAGAGAGTTTTTCCCTCCTCACCCTTTCCCACGGCGATGTGCAACCACAAGCAATGCTCCCCCTTCATCGGGGTGTTTCGATAGTGCCAAGCAGGCGATTTCACACGAATTACACTCGTCGCGGGTGCCGTTTGCTGCCACTGTCAATTGATGCGCATTCCTGGTCTTCAGCAGAGAGCACACACACAGGCCTCTCCGAGGGTAAACGATTAGCAAGCTGGGTCTATAAAATTCTAGATTGGCAAAGATCTATTAGGATATTTGTCCTTGGGCTAACGGAAGAAGGCATCCAGACCCTCACAAGGCTTGCGCCTGCCGGGACTCTGAGAACACTCCTGCTTGCTCTGTAGTCAGCCATATTCCTCCCCGTGATAGAACGGACTGTGTGCCCCAGGGCGGCGCCTCTGGCATTCTACCACCCTTTTTTTTTTTTTTTTTTTAATATCTTTCATATTTTAAAACTGCCGTGGAAAACTTACGGAGACACACACACACACTCCCCCCCGCAGGCTCGGCGGGGCCGGCTGCGAGGCGGCTGCAAGGCAGGCCGGGCCCACAAGGTGGCAGGGCCGCCCCGCCGCACCGCGCCCGGCCCGCCGGCGCCCCGCCGCCCTCCCGCTGCTCCGGCGGCGGCTGCCGGGCAGCGCTGGGTGAAGCGTGCCCCCGCGTTTTGTTTCGCCTCGCCGTCAGTCCGAGAACGAAGCAAAATAAGTAATTCCGCACCAGCTGGGGCAGGAAATCCTTTCAGAAAGTGCGGGGGAAAAAATGGCGGCCCCAACTATCAGCGCTCCTACAGGGGAATAACGCCCCGGGAGCCTCCGGGGTGGCGGGCGGCTGGAGCCACCCGTGCGGTGGCCCCCGGCACCGTGGGGACACGCCGTGCCCCCCGTCAGGCAGGTCGGTGACGGAACGCGAGGGCAGAGGGGTGTCAGGGCTGTGGAGGTGGCTGCACAGGGCAGCGTGGGGCAGGCAGGACGGGGATGGCTTGACCCTCACCGTGACACAGACCATTGATGTTTTTAATACACAACCAGTCAATTGTTACTTGGTGTTGGGAAGCAAGGGCTTCCTTGGAAGTGGGGCTGCCTTATGCTCAGGGAAATAGGGCATTTCGCATTGCTTGATCCTACCCCAGCCTTCCCCTTATGGCCGGACTCTGGGCTCAAGCAAAATCCCCCTGGCCCAGCCACCAGGCAGGTCCCTCGGCGCGGGCGTGAGGCACATGTGCTCCTCGGCGAGGTGACAGCCAGGTCCCAAAAGCGTTTGGGAAGGCCGGTGCTTCTGCATGGCTACCTTACGACTTCTCGGGCAGGCATACCCCCGGGGCCGCGGCCTCCAGCCTGCCCTTTGGATCGCGTGTTGGCACCACACTGGCGTGGGTGGGAGGCCGCCTCCAGCCTGGGATGCAGAAGGTCTCGTGGGGATGGATGGTCGCTGCTGCCCCTGCATGTGGGAACTTGTTGGCAAGTGGAGCTGGTGAGCAGTGCCATCCATGCCCGGGATTTTATTTAATTCTGGGGTGCCTGCTGTGCATACAAGTGGTCTTGTGAGAAAGGGAGAATCACTCAACTTCAGGTGCAGCTGTGAATTCCACGACTTCAAGAGCAGCTGCGATGACAGGTTGCTCTCAGTATCTCAGTGAAGAAATCTCCTTAGTGTGGTCATCTTCACCTGCTGTGATCCTGACATTGTTCTCAAAAAATCATGACACCCACAACAGCTTTGGAGTTGATACAGCCTCATTTCTTCCCCAGTAATACAAGCCAGTGCCCTTCCAGCTGGCAGGAGCCTGACTTTTGAACAAGCCTGAAACCCCGATGCTCTGAGATCTGGAGCACTTGTAGGATTTGGCTTACAGTAGACTCCTCAAAGAAAACCCCATGATTATGCCTTTATAAAAAGAGATGGCCCTTGCATGGGCTTGCTGTGGTTAAGAGCTTCAGGAAGCTCCCCAGTCCTGTCCTACCACCCCTTCATCACCACGCTCTCTCTCCTCCTCCTCTTCCCACGTGGCTCAGCTTACATCAATCCTTTCCAGTGCCGCTGTCCTGGGAACAGGCAGGCTGTCTCTTCTCCAAAAAACATGGGCAAAGAAGCGAAGAAGGTACTAGAGGAGATGAGTCAACCTCTGTTTAACATGTCATGGGTCGTTTTTCTTTTTTAAATTATTTTGTTGTTGGGTTGGTTTTTTTTTTTTCAATGGGAGCAGCTCTTGTCTGCTTGGGCTTCCCTGTGCAACTCCTCCTTCCAGGCTGGCATCCTCTGCTGGCTGGTGGCGCAAGCAAAGCAAACTCGTCGTACAGTCAGGTTCTGTTCTTTTGAGGTGCTGAACCCCTCCCATACAGACTGCAAGACCCCACAGGGCATTCAGTGAGCCAGGCACTTGAAGGCTCAGTGTTGTCACATATTTAACTACCTTTTAGCCTGTACTTCTTAATTCTCAAACTCTAAAAAACGCTAAATTCAAGTGGAAAATATAGACAGACTTGTTATGCATTGGTCCCTCTGTGGCTTGCCTAGAGGCAGAAATTATGTTGAGACTTTTTCAAGTCAAACTATTGCATAAACACGTCAAAGGCACATAGGAAGAGACTTTTACCGGAAAACTTCACCTCTATAGAGAGCCTGCTGGAACAGAAGTCTTGTGATATATAGAAAGATTACCCCAGTGTTTCAAGAGACAAGGAAGATGATCAGTCCAGCTAGAGTGAAGAAGTGACAAGGCCGGGGTGTGGGGGTGTGGGAATCAGCTTCAATCAAGCATCCCAGAGCATAACCCTCTCTGCCGATCTCTTCTCGTAAGAGTCCAAGCCCATGAAAGAACTTGCAATCAATGGATGCTGAAGTCTACTGAAGGAGCAAGCAGGCCATTAATGTGACAAGTCAAGGAACATTGATGGAGCTGACTTTTCTGGAAAATTGGCTGGATCGCCAGGGTAACCAAATCACAAAAGGACACAGGACACAATCAACACACGGAAGGATACAGACATTTGCTGAAAAGTTCTATGGGCATGACAAAATTAAAGGAAACTGGATGTCCTAGAAAACAAGTTTTCACTTTCATCATATCTCTTGGCTGGATTCCACAGCATCGCAGAAATGTTTCTACAAGAATTGATTACTTCTCACATTCTGGGCCCTGGAGAGCTTCCCATGCCACTCAGAATAGGTAGGTCTTTTTGAGCATGGGCTTAGAGGTGAGATTTAAGTCAGCTGAGCAAAGCCACCATCCTTCAGTTCCACATTATTCTGCATATGACTGAATTCTGGGATCAACAAGCTGAAAGGAAAGAGAGCAAAAGGACTAGGCACTTATTTTACCCACATTTCGCATCAGGGTATGCATGTAAGAGCAGATAAACTGGGGGGTGGGGGGTGCACAGTAAAGTAATCCGAGCCAGAGAGCAAAGGCAGATCTTTTTCTGACTCTGAATAGCCTGCATCTGGCTAGTGACTAAGCAAATGGATCCAAGCTGCAGAGCGAGGTCAAAAGCAACATCTCCCCAGAGTTTTGAAGAAGTTTTAGACTCATGGGTTCCATTCAGCCTAAACCATAGGTCCTTCAGTTCCAAAACAGAATTTTCCCCAAAGGCTGAGAATAGTCTGAATCGGCTCCTGCCTGGGTCTGTTTTCAGCTGCTGTCTTTGCATATAAGAGCAGCCACTGCAAGACTTCACCTGGTGCCCCAACTAACCCATTTCCATCTCTCCAGCCACAGCCTTATTCTCCATACATCCCCTGTACCTTCCTGTGCTGGAGCTCTTTCTTTGCTCATGCAGATACTTGTACTGCTTTCTAGAAGCATGTGGGCCTCAAGAAAACTGCTTGGAAAACTGTTTGCATTTCCTCAAAAGAAAAAAAATAATCTTATTTTTTTAAAGTTTTTTCCCCATCAAATAAAAATAAGTTCAACACACTTACTATATGGAGATCTCAGTTCCCACCCCTGCTCTGCCTCTAATTTCCCATGTTCCAGAGAATGCATGCACTAGATTAATGGCTTGTGGGTATTGATGGCAACTAGATGACAATTCCACCTCTTCATTTGCCTTGTTTCAGCTCTGACTTTCTACAATATTACCCTTGGAGCACAGAGAAGCCAGCAAACTTGACTTAGGCTCTAAGAATAAAATTCTTGCATCATCCCAGGCAGAGGAGGAAGAAGTGGGAACTCACTGGCACCCCAGAAAAGGCAACAGGAATAAGAAACTCTTGATTTCCATCACCAAATGGTTTTCCAGGAGAGAAGTCTTGTTTTAAAAATGAGATTAGAGCACTTTTCTAGATACAGATCGCAGGTATTTTGCAAAGATACCTTAGTTCCTGTCAATAGCTACAGCATCTACCAATTTATACTTCTGGATGAAAGGGACTTTATCAAAAAGTTCCTGACAAGCTCTTACATACACAGCACATCACTGAAATACCCATCTTGGGATAGAGTTCATTTTCTTCTCAATAGCTGGTACAATGCTGTGCTTTGGAATTAGGATTAGAATGATGTAACACACCGATGCTTTAGTTGTTGCTAACTAAAAATACTTACTCTAAATCAAGGACTTTTCAAGTTCCCCATGTTCTGCCAGCGGGCAGGTGCACAAGAAACTGAGAGAGAGCAGAGCTGGTACAGCTGACTCGAGCTAGCCAAAGGGATATTCCCCACCATATGACATCTTACTCAGCATGTAAAGCTGGGGGAAGAAGGGGGAAGGGTGGGATGCTCAGCGTAATGGCATCTGTCTTCCCAAGTAGCCATTACATGTGATGGAGCCCTCCTGTCCTGCGGATGGCTGAATACCTGCCTGACGATGGGAAGTGGTGAATGGATTCGTTGGTTTGCTTCGCTTGTGTGTTGTGTGTGGCTTTTGTTTTACCTATTAAACTGTCTTTATCACAACCCACAAGTTTTCTCAATTTTGCTCTTCCAGTTCTCTGTCCCAATCCCACTGTGGGGGAGGGAGCGAGCAGCTGTGTGGGGCTTAGTTGCCAGCCAGGGTTAAACCACAACACCATCCCGTGTGAAATCTATGCAAGAAAGACAGGGCTCATTTTGTCAAATTACGAGGAACAAATGGCGCCAGACTGAGTATGAAGCAGCCTCCAAGATCTACTGCAGCACAGATTATCAATGCTGCACAAGTGCACTGAGCCCAGTGGCAAAGGCAATACAAGGAAATGGATTCTAGGGAAATGAGGAGGCATGGAGAACAGGCAAGTCCAAAGCTCAAGAAGATGAAGTAACAACAAACAAAAAGGAAGCTACTTATCTGAGCTACCACATGAGCTGCTGAGCATCATGAATATTTATTCATGCTTGCCCAAGATGAAAGACACTCATGCCAACCTGTACAGAGGGCTTGTGGACTGGAGAAAGATCGGTCTTGTGATGGGTGTTGAGAATACATTAGTGAAGCCCTGGGCAGGTAAAAGACACAGTCCTTACAGAAACAGAGGGCATGTTAGCGTGCCAGTGACGGGGCTGTCATTCTGATTCTTCCACTTCCTGCCAAGTGCTGTTTTTCTCAGTCTTCCAGGGGTTAAGGACAGATGGGAACCATTAGATCTTCATGGCTCCTTTGGGAACTGTTAGACCTTTTGCATATCACAGCTCTTCAGACCTCACCTGCTTAGCTTGCCTGAGCCTTGACTACAGTGTCACTCACGCTTTTAACTGCGGTTAGAGCACAGCCATCAGAAACATGCCCGTCTTGGCTCAGACACATCTGGAAAATACACCAACTACTCTGACAGCTTGTTACAGTGATTAATCACCTTCATTCCAATAAATTTGTGCCCAGTTTTTCATATGAATTTATCTGGTTTCAGCTTGCTGTTACATTCCCATAATTTACTAGATTAAAGAGCCTTTCAGTACCTGGTATTTTTCTCCCAAGGAAGTTCCTTTGCCATCATAATCAATTCCCAGCTCAGTCTTTTTTGATAAGCTCGGGAGAGTGAGTGCCTCATGTCTCCCATTGCAAAGCATTTTCTTCAGGCTCTGAATCATTTTGTCTGGCTCAAATACTCCACCACCCATTTTTCAACATCAATTTAAAACACGCAAGCCATTCCAGTGCCAGTCTCACAAATACAGTATGTGGTCGTATCCAGTTGCTTGTCTGCTATCCAGAGACTTAGGCAGATAAAAGCCAGCTTCCTTCTGGCTGGCATTTGGAGCAACCAAAACCCAGCCATCAGTCATCTTCACTGGTGTTGCCAGCTCAGCAGGTAAAGAGAAAGCATGACAAGGCTGTCTCCCTGCTTGTTCACCATGACATGATTCAACATGGGAAAGCAAGGCTGCCCCTGCACAGGGTACCGCTCTGAGCACAGATTGCCTCAGGCACACCCAGACCACATCCACAGGGATAAACTAGCCAACGGGCACAGAGCAGCTGTGTCCAGGCTGTTAAACTCTCTTACCCATTGGAGTGGCTGCAGCCAGACCTTTTACATCGATGCCTGGTAATTGTTCAGGAAAGTGCTAGCAGCCTGGGCAAACACTGTGCCAGGGACCATTTTGCAGTCTTGCTGTGGACCCAGCTGAGCTTCAGTACCTGGGAGTGCTCCCCGCTGCCGCCCCCTTTACCAAGAGAAATAGACACCATCTTAACACAGAATCAGCCTCCAAGGAGGGCAAAGGATGAAGCAACTCCCTTGCTTTCTTCTTCTGAACCCTCTTTCCTGATAGGTCTGCAGGGCTTCTGATTAGAGAAGTGGCAAGAGGGTGGGGAATTCTTTTCCTGCCCAGCGGTGCAAGAGCTCGCCCTGACACTGGAAAGACTAGATTTCCATTGCAGCAGAACCTCTGGTAGGTGCATCAGGCCCTCAATGCAGCCTTGTGCATCTCAGCAAGACACACAGGAAGAAAAGGCAGTAAAGGCACTTCTGCATTAGCTCAGGTTTTGTGTATGAGGTCTTGCATCACTGTGCAGCTGGGACCAAACTCAGGCTGGCAACCTCACCCAGGCTGATGCTTTAGCCCTGGGGGGTGCTTGAGTTGCCCATCCTGCATCAAACATCCACCCACCACCGGCACCCCAAAGCTTTCTCATGGCAGGTCTGTCCTGCTGTTGCTTGTCAGAGTCGAAACAGCAGTCACCCAGGTATCCAACGCCAACAAAGCTGGTGGCACTCGACACCCATTATAGGTAGATGAGGTGTCCAGGCTAAGCTTAAACCCCACTTTTTCTACAATTCCAGGGTTCCCAGATCAGGAGGTTGTAGGAAGAGTGATTTTGGGAAAAGATAATCTCCCCCTCAACTCAACAGAAGGGAACAAAACTATCTGGTGGCTAATACTTTATAATATTTTGACTAGAAAAACAGGAACTTTCTTTTCCACAGAATTTTCCCCGTTCTTATATTATGTCAGTGGCAGAAAATGCTGAATCACAAACCTGGAGCTTTATAAAAAAAAGTATTTCATATGCAGAAGAAACATATCTTACATCATTTCATGCTTCCTGCTCTGCTCTCTGGTGCCACGTTCCTCATTTTCAGGCTGTTTTAAAGGTCAGCTTCACAGAACAAATCCTGACCTCAGACATGGGAAATATGCTGCCTCATCACTCCAGGATCTTTTCTCACATGATTAGTCCCAACATTCCTGCAAGTAGAACAGTCCCATCACCACTGCCGCAGCCAAAAAAAAAAGAAAAAAAAAAAAGAAAGAAAAAAGCAAGATATTTTTTCTTACCATTCCCCAAGTTAATATTCACCACCATCACAGCCTTATTTCATAGGCTGGGGGCTACTTCAGCAGTGTAATGCTATTGCCATCTATGGGCAAGTAATAGTCTTACCAGTCATACATACCAGTTAAAGTTGGAATACATGCCTAAACTGACAACTACTCTCAGGAAAGTTTTAAAGGACTTTAAAGAGTGTTTTATTTGAGATTTTCCAAAGGATAAGAGATAGGATCTGGATAAAAGTTCATCAAAGGCAGCAATTAATTCTCATGATATTTGTTTTAATCCTTATTATGTATTCATTCATTTTGCCTGAAGAATTGTATTCTGATGCTATAATTTGAGCAGGCAGGAGAGGTCATGTTAAGGTGTTGTATAGATGCAGATGAAGCATCTATACTCCATTTATTTTGAACAAAAGACCTGAACTTATCTGAAGTTACTGCTATTGATTATCAAATGTTTAAGGAATGATGGAAGGAACAACAGTGATGAACAAGCTTCAGTGCTACAGGAAAGCAGAAGATTGATTTACTTGCTTAATGACTCTTCTAAAAATGTAAGATTTCAACCTTAATAAAAGAACCAGTCAATCTACTGGTTATAAATGAGAAATATATACTGACAAAATAGTTAGATTGAAGTATAAAAGCTACTGCAAACCCTTTTTAGTTTCCTTATGCCTCTAAGAAGAATCTGGCTCTTTTTCAGTAACCCAGTGGACCATGTTCATATGAAAAAGTTTCTGTCAGTGTCTGTAAGAAATACAAAGCAAAACTGAAGCTCCCACTCACTCACTGGGAGACTCTACAGATGACATTTAAAAGAAAGCACAACACCACAGCAAGATGAAAAATGGATTTTCTGTTAAATTACAACTAGCCAGACGGTTGTACTGCTCTTAGGCTCATGATAAAGGCATAAAGATTGCCTCCCATGCCTGCAGAGCTCATTGCCAGGTGGCATGAACCATGCATGGTTAACTTGTCAGACTCAGCCTCTTCTTGTTGGTCCCTGCTGAGCCAGTGAAAGGAAAATGCCCAGGCCCTGAGCGCAAAGATTGCCCCACAGCTTGTCACTCAGACAGAGAGGAAAAAAAAAAAAAAAAAGAGAAAAGAAAAAAAAGCACTAAGGCATCAGACCCAGCTCAGCCCCTTGCCAGAGGAAGGGGGCTGTAAGACCGAACCTTGCAGAAATCATACGAAAAGAACTGAAGCACAAAGTACTCAAAGTCAGAACAAAAAAGTTTGGATAGGATTTCTGGAAGAAAGAGGCAGAGGTGTTTGTGAATAAGCACAAGAATAGGCACTTCCAGTGACCGCAGAACTATAAACAAAAGCACTTTTGTGCACTCCCAGACTACTTGCTCTTATTTTCTCTTACAGTCACATGCTTATGTGGGCCTGTACAGTTTGAAAACATGATTCATTAGACGCCTGAAATTGCAACCAAGTATTGTACTATTAACACTGACTTTAAGTTTCCTGTTACTTACTATGATTTGCTTGATAACTGTATCTCTCACGTGACTAAATCCCCACTGAATCCTTTAAAAGTTTTTGTGGATATGTGCACTATATTCCCAAAGCATTTCAGATTTACGGGCTTTCTCCCCCCAGCCCCCCCATCATTGTTTCATTGGTTGAGGGACATCCCCTTCTTTTCAGCAGATTGAAACATGCAGTAATCTGAAACAGATTTGGTGACCCTATAGCACTAAATCATGCTTTGTGGTGCTTTATTCCTGCTCCGAAAGACTTTATGCATTAGCGGGTACATAAAATTGCACCAGAGACTGAAAAGTAATAAATGATTCCATATGGTCTTAATTTTTCAAAGCAGTGCACCACTGTTTTAAAGCAATAGTGTTTCATTTTCTGATTAGGAAGATTTTTAAATAGCACTTCTAACCCACAGATATGGGAACTCTCATTTCAGATATTCTCCCCAGCTGAGAAATTTGGGTGCACCAACAATTTTCACAGTCAAATGGTGTCCTTGGTTAGCTAGCTAGCAAGGGTACAATTAGCCAAGGCAGTTAATTTCTTCCTTTTATTCAAAAAGGCTTGTGTCATCATTACTGTGAAGACAGGTCACAAAGCCTCTGTGAGCAAACTAAATAGCATACGTTCCTCTTTAAGCTTCGTGTACTTGAACATCTGTCAGAGCTCAGTTACAGTTCCTCCCCAGTTTTCCCTATTTATTTCCAAGGAAGAAAATCCATTTTGGTAAAACAAGGCTTATAACACCTCTGCCTAAATATATTGTAAGTTTAACATGCCTGTTATGAAGAGTGGCTACCATATTTAGAAACAGCAGGCTCTTCAGTAGATCAGTTCTCAGTGTGTATTGAATTACATGTGCTCACTTAAATAGTACCCCAAAAAATAATTAAAAAAATAAAATCAGGTCTCGCTGTCACTGTTATTGGCTCTCCATGGGTAAAACAGCAGTGAATGACTTAAGATGCACACCTTTAACGCAGCAGTTTGCTAGACAGAAGGAAAAGATTCTGCAAGGCAGGCGAGGGTGCGTGCGAATGGAAGAATTCAACTTTTCAGATGCCAGGAGGAGTTTGCAGGGTAGTTAGCTATAATTGCATGCCCTGGGCATGTTTAAGTGACATTCACATGAGCTGCAAGGAATGTAAGGCCTTTAATACCAGAAGAAGGACTGGAGCAGAACTGAAATTAAAGTTCAGAACTGCACTCCCAAAAGCCCCTGCTCAACCACTGCCTAATCCCAGAGGCTCTATTTTTAGGTTGTCAGCATCCCAAGATACAGGACATTCTGCCTTTCACATACCCAGAACCACCCCACATTGGGCCATGCCTCTCTTCCCCCTGGGCTCAGTGCTGGAATTCAGAGCTCAGACACGTCTCCATGCAAGACGAGACCCACAGCCCCGGGTGTGCAGCCTGCTCAGAGCACACCAACACATACCAGTGGGCTCCAGCTCCTTACACCATGCTACAGCGATCACTCTTCCAAGGTGGGACAGCAGGTAGGAGGTGCCCGTGGCTACCCCATCGCTTGCTGCAGTGTCTCAGGCACCCAGGAAACGTGACCCCCTTCCCATTTCTCTGACTTGACGCAGCTCCTGAGTCAGCTGCAACCCAGTTCCTCCAAGCTGGGGGAGAGAACCAGTTGCAAGTGCTTGTCATCGACTTCCCCACCATGTGCTGAGCCGCTGACTGCTTTTGCTTAACACTTCACCAGACCCTTTGAACAGTTTCTCAACTCCCCAGGGGGGGAACTTCCTTCCCCCTGCTTGCCTCGCAGTGCCCCCCCCCCTACACCAGGAGACCCAAGGTCAACTTTTCTCCCTTTTTCCCCCGATGGGGTTCAGGTGCCTCCCTCCAACCTTCCTGAGGAGTATCTTACCCGGGAGGTAGGCTAGCCTGAAGAGTGCCTGCCGGGAGGGGGCTAGCCTAGCATGCACTGTACTTTCAGCCAGCCTGTTGAACTCGAACTGCTGCCTGGGGGAAGAGGGTGGGGATTCAGAATTCACGGGAGCAATCAAGGAGAGGCCATGACCTGGCAATATACAACATTGCTATGGGGAAGGGAGGGGAAGAGCCTTGTATTTCAGTCCCCTTTTCAAAGTTTTGTGTAGGTAAGTTTGTCACAGAGGACAAAACACCAAGTTCTGGGAAATGAACCAGGAGCCACATCTGTAGCTCCTAAACAAGTGCTCTGATCACTGGAGATACAGAACGGTGCGGGGGGAGGCAGGCACTGACTTCTTCCTTCAGGGGCCTCATACAGGAGAAAACAATTCTTTGAAGGAATTGAAATGGGCTCTATGTAGGCACCTGCTCTCAGAAGGAGAGGCCAGGCTGTGAGCCTCAGCAAAGGGAGGTCCTTTCCTGCAGCCCTCATTCTCTTCACCTGATCCCTGAATAAAGCCTCTGCTCTGTGAGCCTTACACCTTATACTTGCAGGTAGAGGGAAGCAGGACTGTGAAAGGCGGTCATTTCAGGGCTACGGTACGTAACACCACAGGATCGAGGCTACACCCCTGTGCACAGCAGCATGTGGACAGGACAGCCAGCTCAGGGGCATTTTTAGTCCCACGAAGACAGCCAGCAAGCCACAGCTCCAGAGGCCCCAGCCTCCCTGCCGGTGCCCTGCCCCCAGGCACTTACACACACTGGGCCCCGCTGCTGGGCACCCACCCAGCCACCTTTCCTCAGGCCACATACAGACCCCACTGCCCCACACAGGGCTGCCAGTCCCCCCCCAGAGGTGGGCTTCAGCTTAGCTTAGGGGCAAGGGGGATGGGGAAACCCTCAGGCTGCTTTGCATGGCCCTCGGTGCAGCTGCAGCTTCTGGCTGAAGGCAGCTTTTAACGCGAGTGCCACAGTACCTTCAGGAGAGGCTTTTCTCCCAGCACCGCTGAGACAGAGCCCGACGCCTGCCCGCAGCCTCCCCACGCTGCCCCGCTGTACCAAGGGGCAGCCCCGAGGATGGGGCCCGGGCAGGGCTTGCAGGGGCCGCACCGGAGCCCCCCTAGCCGCACCGCGCACCAGCGGCCGCCTCCCCGCCAACCTCAGGCCAGCCAGGGCCTTGCGACCGGCGCTCCCCGCAGGCCAGGCCGGCATTCAGCCGCACAGCAGGCCTGACCCAGCGCTCAGCGAACCCCCCCAGCCCGCAGCCGCCTCCCAGGAGCAGCCCCGGCCAAGCCTGCCCAAGGCCGGGGTGATAGCGCCCATGCGCGCCGGCCGAGACCCAGGACACCCGCCACCACCCCTCCCCGCACCGCATTCTACTCGATTGTTTATTATTTTCCAAGGGGCGGTGGCAGGGTGGAGGCGCTCACCAATGGAAAGCGTCGCTGCCCTGACGGGCGACGCGAGCCGGCCAATGGGAGACGAGGGCGGGCCCCGGTGGTCACGCGCGGCTCTAGAGCATGACATCATCTGTTTGCACGGCGCAGCCTAGCTTGGTGTGGGCGGGGCGGGGCGAGAGGGCGGGGCGGCCGCGAGGGGGCGGGGTGGTTGCGAGGGGGCGGGGCGGGAACGGGCGAGCAGCCGCCGCCGCCGTAGGACTCGCCGGTGCTGGTGGCCGCCGCCTGGCCCGGGGCTCCCCTCACCCTGCCGCCGCCGGGGCGGAGGCTGTCGGTGAACCCGGCTCGCCAGGCGGCTCCCCGAGCAGCAGGCGCCGCGTCCCAGCGGCGCAGAGTAGCTGCCGGCCGTTGGGCTCGCGGCGTGCAGCGCCTCAGGGCCGGCCCATCCCGGCGGGTGCCCGGCAGCCGATTAAACGCCCTGCTGAGGTAACCCCGCCGCGGCTCCTCGGGCCAGGGCCGCTGCCCGCCCCCTCCCCCCCCGTATGTGGGCGAAGGAAGGTGTAAAATTATAATAATGGAGTAATTAAGCGATAAGTAGGTATAATTAAGCCCGTATGGGGTAACCGAGACGGATTAAGTGACATGGCCGGGTTGCACAACGAGTTACTGGCGGGGCAGAGCGGCGTTTGGCCGCTCGGAGCAGCTGGAGCCAAGTGGGAGAGCTGGCTGGCTGGCTAGCTGGCTGGCTAGCTGGCTGGCTAGCTGGCTGGCTAGCAGGCTGGCTAGCAGGCTGGCTAGCAGGCTGGCTAGCTGGCTGGCTAGCTGGCTGGCTAGCTGGCTGGCTAGCTGCACAGGTACCGGAGAGGTCCGTGCAGGGACTCGGGCAGGAGGCAAAGGGAGGTGACTAAATACCTCCTTGAATCATTAACAGAAACTGCGGTTGTGAACGTTAAATCCTTTCATATCATCTAAGCTGAATGTAAAAAAAAAAAAAAAAGGTGGAGCTTCTTGTTGGATTTTGGCAATTGGACTCATTTCACCCTAATGATATAAACTCAGTTAATGCATGTACTCCCCAAGTATTCAAAAATGATGATGCAAGCTTTTGAGTGGTGTTATACCAGCTTAAAAATCAGTTTTTAAAAGGTTTTAAAATATGCAATTAGGATTGGGGTTTTTTTTCTGCTTTCTTCCTGGTCCTGAAAGTACACTTGGGTCACATCCATGGCACATCAGGAACTTGGCTATTGTTTTAAAATGGTAGCTGAGATGCTTCTTTAATGGGACTTTAATAACAGGGATTTCAAGAAAACACCAGTATTGCAGGACTCATAAATAAAGCTGAGAGCTGGCAACACCACTATGCACTGCTGTTGGTGGCTGTTACTAAGCGTATGAAACACTATTAGAAACCTACTTCTGTCCATGAGAACCTTGAGAATCTTTCCTGGCCTACAAAGTGCAGCTTTTTGGTGGGCCTTGACAATGCAACTTCAACGGACATGAGGCTGCTTTAATAGCAAATTTTGAAGCTATAGCATTGAATTTTCCTACTTCCTCAGCTTCGCAGCTCCTTTTTCAAACAGTTGTGGGGTTTTTTTTGAGGTTTCATTGTAAATATTGCTTCTTCCAGAAAGGTGATCCTGTTTTTTAATGAGGATGACTGCAGTCACTGTTCTCCATGCAGTGCAAAAATGGGTCAAGAATTCTTCAGCAGTGGGTTGTCAAGTTTAGGTGTAGGCAGAGCTGAATGCTTCCAGCCTCAGAGTTCAGTCCCCAAATTGTCAAGATCATTTGAGGAAAAGGTTCTTTTCTCCACAGTAGTAATGTCACTATTTCCTTCTGCTACTGTGCTTCTCCTTCCACTCCCCTCTGTTAGAGCGGTCAGTCAGCCAGTTTACAGGCTGAAGTCCAACTTCAATTGATCTTTAAATTGTTGTTCATCACTTTGAGGAAAATTTTATAGTCATATCTCTCTAGTTGTCTTTGGCTAACCCTTCATGTCTCCATGGCATGATCTGGACCCTTGCTCTGTGTCTATCTGCCAGACAGCCAATAACTGTGGAACCCATTAGCCAGTTTTAGCCAAATTGAGCAGAAAGGTTAAAGTCTCAAAGTATGAAGTTGGCTGGTTTATAGATGACATTTCTTTCTAATCAGCACACAAGTTACTCTGTATCAGCCACAAAACCTACTGCCCTTTGCCCAGTCTGCATTTAAAGGACATAGTAGGGAACTGTGGGAAGAACAAAAAAAAAATACACAGAGGGAGCCGCTCTCTCACAGGATAAATGGGAGGGGTAGACAGGGTTATCGCAGTGGTCACAAACTTCTCTTGAGACCAGGCTGCAGGTGGCTTACCAAACAACCCGTCATATACTTGTGTGAAGTCCATGTAGACAATGCAGCTGTTGTTTAATGTAACTGCAATATAACATTGTTTTATTGAGGGGCAGTACACTTTACAGTAGATTTCTATAATGGTGTAATGGTGAGAAGTTCCAGGTCCCCCACCCCCCATGTAACTTTAGCTCCAACCATGCTTCTGCAAGATACTTGTGTAAGAGAGGTAATGCCAGAAATGTGACCTGCACTTCTCTAGCTATCAGCTCAGGAGAATGTGGGTTATGGCAGAATGAAGGAGCAATCACATCTGGGTTACCACTGTGAACTGGTACACTCTTATGGGAAGCTGGCTCTGAATTGACGAAATGGAAGAATGAGAATGAAAACTGAGCTGATGACAGCCTGTAGTTGAACGCAGAAGCTTAGAAGAGTTAATCTCAACACAAAAATCACTTATGAGGATTCCCACCCAGAGTGCCGTCATAGGAACGTTACCCCCCCGAAGCAGTATGCCACAGGCCCCATGTCTCATGGGTCTCATGGTCCATGCACAGCTGAGATCACCCACAGAGATGGCTCCAGGCTGCAAAGTAATGGTGACCCCACCAAATGCATATAATCAGGTTCCGTGATAGGTACATATGTTCTCAATATGAACTGGAGTAGGGATAGCAGATGAAAAGGGATGCAGAGGAAGATGCAGCACTGCCCTGAAACACTTGCAGTCTAAGTAGGCACAATAAGTGAAGGAGGCTTTCAAATGGCCTCAGGGCTGGCCTAACTTTATTCCTGTCGAAGTCAGCGATAAAACTCCCATAAACGGAACCTTTTTCAAAATCCCACCCTTGAGGCATTAAAGTACTTAAAGGAAGAGACTGGAAATCGTGCAGGCTTTAGATTCAATTTTGATCACTTTTGATACGTATTTCAGTGGGCCCAGCCATGCAACAGCAATAAGAAGGGCTTCTCTCTCTGTCTGTTTTGCTCGTGCACATTTGGTAAGTAAAATGTGTAGGGACAATTATACTGTGGTTTTAATTCCGCCTCAAAATGCAGTATCATGGGCACACACGTGCTGTGTGGAGCTGTGAAGAACTGGTACCATCACTTATGTGATCAAAGCTGTATGGCTGATACACCAGTGAATTCTCAAGAGGGCAGATAATCTTACAGCAAAGGCCCAGGGCTGGCACTCAGGAACTCCAGTTTTATTTCTCAGTTCTGCATGGGCTTCCTGTATGACCTCAGCACAGTCATGTAATTGCTCGATGCCTCAGTCCATCATCTCTTTAATAGGGTTACTACTTACTTATTTCCTTTCTCCCGCCCTGGCCTGCCTTACTCGGCCTGCAATTCTGCCAGGGAGTGGAGCATTTCTTACCACGTGCAGGGCCTGCACCCCGTACAATGAGACCTAATGGCAATGCCTGTAGAGCAATGCAATGCCAATTAAATAAATAAATGAAGATGATAATATAATTTAGGACTAGATTTGCATCTCGTCATCCAGCCCAAGGTCAAAGTGCTACACTTGCCTGGAACTTCAGGACCTGAGGAAGCACTCCGTGGGGAGGTTTCTGCATCCGTCAAAATCAGGCCCAAACACTAGCAGGTTTTGGGAAGGGGCCGAGTGTCAGTCACAGCTTTGCCAGCCAGCTTTCTCTGGCTGACTGCTGAAAGCCACAAGTAGAGGCTCCTCAGAGACGCAGTGTTGGACTAAGCATCTTCTCATCGTGCACGACCTTGTCTGATCTTGGTTCCTGGCTCTTCAACTCTGCTGCCGTTCTCCTCCCCTACCAACTACTAAATCATACACATGAATGCCAGTATCCCAATTGCAGAGTAGCCAGTGTCTTTTTGAGCTGCCTTGCATTCCCGTAAGGAGCCACGTTACAACAAAAGCAATGGCAGGGCATGCAATGTCATGACCCAAAATGGAGCTGCAGGGAAAACTATTTCCATTACTTGAACCTGCATTCATTCTGATTAATTCAGTGTCTCCTACTATATTTAGATAACTGAGGATTAATTGTATGCATGCTGAAATGCTGTCCCTTGTAACAACACCATGCCAAACTATTCCTAACTTGAGTGCCCCTTGAATTCGAAACCTAACTAGACCCTGAGTGCCTTAGGCCTCACTTAGAAGGACGTGTAAGGCATGTGGGATCAGGGCCTCGCTGTTTTCTAACCAAACCGAATGGTTTTCAAACCTCATTGCTTGTCTATAATGCTAAATAAATCAAGGATAATTTAATTTGCCTGCTAATTCTATGCAGCAATGCTTCAGCAGCACACCTACTTCTCTGCACATGCTGCTGTCTATATCTGGCATCAGAGACACTACTACTGTTGTACCAAATCTAGTCCATAGTTCAGTCCGATACAAAACTAGGTGAGAACTGATACATACACGTTGCTATTGTAATGCATTTGTAACTGCATCTATATTAATAGCTTTATGTTCCTTGGCTTTGTGGGTCACCTCTTTATTCAACCCATAATTAACTACGTCTTCAAGTGAACTATTTTGGAGGGCTTTCTGCTAGGGCATGGCCTCCGAGGAGGAAGTACAGCAGGATTATATTCACGTGTGGACATGTCTGAACTGAACACGCCCTGTATCACACACTGGTGGAATTAAAGTTTTCAATTGGACTCCAGATTTAAAGTTTACCAGAATAACTCCCGCACCACTGATTTATGAGCAGTGGAAACAAGGCAGAAGAGCAGCAGCGCGCTACGCCGCCGTGCCTGGCAGCCCGAGCTGGCTCCATGGCGAAGCGCAGGCAGGGAGTGCTGCAGCTGTGCCCCTTCCTGGCCAGGCGGGCAGGGCGCAGGTCAGCGGTAGGGACAAGCCAGGCGGTTGCGGCTGGTTTTGCCGCTTCATTTCTAGCAAGCGCGGAGAGCCAGGGCGAATGCAGCCCTGGGAGGAGTTACCGTGTGCTCCGAGAGACTCGAGCCTTCCCGCCGCCGCCTTCCCGCGGCCCGGGCGGCGCGGTCAAGACCCGGGCGGCGGCTGAGACACGGCCGCGGCGCCTCGGAGATGCCGCTCCGCAGCCGCGGGGAGGGCGGGCGGGCAGGCGCTGTCCCCGCCGGGTCCCGGCACCCTCTCCCGCTCGCCCAGGCCCGGCGGCTCCCCCTGGCCCGTCGCTCCCGCCCCGTCGGGGCGGCCCCTGCGCGGCACCGCCCGCCCTCCGCCCGTGGGCGGGCCGTGCGGTGCCGTGCGGTTAGGTTGAGGCTCCCTGCGTGTGTCTATAACTTTGTGTTGCTGCCGGTGGTTGTTAGGAGGAGGGATGTGGAAGTCGGCGGCGAGCAGGGTGACAGGCTGCTCGGGCGGGCTGCGGCGGCGGCTGGCTGGCTCGGCGCGGGCGGATCGCTTGCCTCTCGCCGGCTGCTCGCAGAGGGAGCGGGCGGTGTGCCGCTTTCCCCTCCTTCGCCTTTAAAGGGAAGGCGCCTCGGAGCTGAAGGCGCAGGAGCAGGAGAAGCAGGAAACATGCAGCAGCGCTGCTTCTTCTTCCCGTGAATTCGGATCTCGATTTCTGCCGGTGTGGAGGTGGCTGTTGATTCTCCCCCCCACCCCCCGCCTCCCTCCCCTCCCGAAGTGGCTCTCCCTGCCTCTTCTGCCTGCGCTTTTTAAATGACTTGAGTGAAGGGGGGGAAAAACTGTCAAGATGGCAGCAGCAGGAGCAAGGAGGTTATGAATGTGGTGTTGATGCTGGAACAAAACCTATTCTCTTTGGCAGCCCTAGGGAGGGCTTAAAGCTTCTGGACCTGTTGGAAGACTGGCGATTTGATTTGTTCCCGTTGTGTTTGCTTTTTCCCTGCGAGAAGAAGGATTTATTATTTTTTTAAATCGACCAGCCCCCGGGGTGGCTTTTTCCCGCCCCCTGCTCCGTCGGCTGTGAGATTTTGGGGGGTTGGTTGCGTGTGGCTTGGGGGGCACCACAAAGTGACAGGCTTACGCTAATATGCAGTTGGATGTACGCTAAGACTTCGGCTCCCTTTAGGGCGTTTTGAAGAAGGAAAAAGTCTTCGGCGTAATCTGAAAGACCCCTCTCCCTGCCCTCCTGCCGAGGGAGGGTGCAAAGGACCACCCCCACCCCCACCCCCCAAAAAGGGAAGATATCTGCGGAAGCGACGAGGAGCGAGCTCGGAGGCGCCGGGGGCGGGGGGCGGGGGGGTGTCCTCTCCGGGCTGGATACAGCGCGGTTCCCGCTGGAGCTACTTCTGCATCCGCATGGAGTGAAACATAAACAAACGCACACACGCACCGCAGGAGCGGCCGCTGCTCCGCCGGCGCGGAGGGCAGCGCCGCGGGCACCTCCGGCACCGCCCGGCCCCGCGCTGCCCGCCCTGCACCGCCGCTCCGGCTCCTAATCTGATTTTTTTTTTTTTTTCCTTCCCCTCCCTCCCCTTCCCCCCGGCTCCGGCGTGCGCATCGCCCGCGGGGAGCGGGGCTCGGGGTGCAGCGGAGAGCCTGCCAGCCCTTAGCGGAGAGCGGCATGCCCGCCCGGCGGCCCCCCGCTTGCTAGGCTCCCGTCGGCACCGAGGAGGAGGCGGCGGAGGAGGAGCGGGGTCGGCGGCCGCCCGCCCCGTCGCAGCGCCCCGCCACCGCAGCCGCCCGCGGGGGAGGCCAAGATGGCAGAGGCGTCGCCCCCCGCGCCGCTCTCTCCCCTGGACGTGGAGCTGGACCCCGAGTTCGAGCCGCAGAGCCGCCCCCGCTCCTGCACCTGGCCCCTGCAGAGGCCTGAGCTGCAGGCCAGCCCAGCCAAGCCTGCCGGCGAGCCGCCCGCCGACGCCGCCTCCATGATCCCCGAGGAGGAGGACGACGAGGAGGAGGGGGGCAGCTCGGCCATGGCCGTCGGCAGCGCGGTCCCCGCGGGCGGAGAAGCGGCGGCGGCGGCCACCGCCGTCCCGGAGGAGGCGGCGCGGCTGCTGGCCCCGCTGCCCGGCGGCGGCCCGGAGGGGCCGAGCCTGTCGCCGGGGGGAGCCGCGGCGGCAGGCGGCGGGGGGCTGAGCGGGGGCCCGGCGGCGGCGCCGAGGAAGTGCTCGTCGCGGCGCAACGCGTGGGGCAACCTCTCCTACGCCGACCTGATCACCCGCGCCATCGAGAGCTCCCCGGAGAAGCGCCTCACCCTTTCCCAGATCTACGACTGGATGGTCCGCTGCGTGCCCTACTTCAAGGACAAGGGCGACAGCAACAGCTCGGCCGGCTGGAAGGTGAGGCGGGGTCCCAGGGCCGCGGCGGACCCACCGCGCCGCCTCGACGGGCGGGCTGCCCGCGGGGGATGCGGCCGCGGAGGGGGGTGCCGGCGGCGTTCCCCGACGGCAGCCGGCCGGGCGCTGCTGATGGCCGTGCTGGGGGACGCGCTGTCGCCTTACCTTTCTCTATCCTTTTTTTTTTTTTTTTTTTTAAATTTAAGGGAGGGGGTACGAAAAGTTTTGCCTCGTTCCTGTTGCTGTGTGGAAGCGGTGAGGGCTCGTAACTCTGGGAGCAGGGGAGACGCTGGAGCGGAGCAGGCTTCTGCGGTGTAGAAGCACATAAGCAGGGAGGGAAAAAGGGAAGGAGGAGAAAAAAGGAAAAATATTTTTAACGGTGTGCGTGTGGTTTTTTTGCTTTGGTTTTCTTTTTCAAGTTTTAGGTATCTTTGGTGTGACTCGTGCTGGGAATAAGCAGATTTGCTTTTATGCAGGGTCAGTCTGAGTCTCAAAGCTCAAATACAGAATGACACTGTTATTTTTGTCAAGAAAAACCCCAGTGGTTTCCCCACACGTTCCTCAAAGGCAATAGAGGGAAATTTGGGTCTTGACATTTCTTCATGAAGTTAATCAAAGCGTGGAGTTATTGGCTGCTCAGCCACGGGAATGCTTGGTTTGCGATTCCTGCGGTGCCAGTGTACGAGGGCACCGTCTACTGATAAATCCCTTATAGTCCAGCGTTTTCTGTCCTGCATTGTGACAGTTAGCAGCTAAGATTACTACCGTGTTAATAAGTGAGAAAAAAAAATAATCTGTTTTTGTGGTTTGTTTACTCAGTGCGTGCAAAAGCACGTTGCAGGCAGGCAGGGTTTTACTCTCAAAGACAAGAGTCTAATAAAGGCCTACCAGGAGCCGGTGCTGCACGTAAAGCACATCTGAAGCGATTTCCAGAACTGATTTTTTTCTCCTCGTTTTCCATGTCTATTATTAGTGTCTGTCAGATGCCGAAATGTCACGTACTTGCAGCTATACAGAAATGCAGGTGCTGCGGGATGTCGATACTGTTTGCAGAGGGAAATCCTGGTATGGTTCAGTTGCTGCCGGGGGCTGATACTGGCAGCGTTCAAGACTGAGTTTTTGAAGGGATGGCTGAAGGCGAATTTGCTGGGAAGTTTTATTGTGTTACAGAGAAATTAAATTTCCTCTTTGAATCTCTCTAGCTTTGGATCAGGGGAAAACCTGAAGTACACAAATTGGTCAGAAATACTGTATGGATGAAACATTTCTGGCAGTT
Source organism: Falco peregrinus (assembly GCF_023634155.1). Taxonomy (NCBI): domain Eukaryota; kingdom Metazoa; phylum Chordata; class Aves; order Falconiformes; family Falconidae; genus Falco; species Falco peregrinus. The sequence goes on from NC_073727.1 coordinate 25,583,073, forward strand.
TTCTTGTTAGCAGCCCTGTTTCACATTTGGTGCCTGAGTAGGACCTGCTGCTAGGAATTGAAGTACAGCTGTATGATTTTTACCTTCCAAATGGAGCACTGTGAGGAAGCATTTCACTGACTTGTCTCAGGCTGGGGAAAATACGAACACAAAGTTTATCGGTGGCACAGCTAATTCCAGACAAGGCTTTTAAAAAACCCAGATCCTTTTAACAGTTTTTGCGTCTGTATTGGATGCTGAATTTTGATCTGACTTTACAAGTGTGACACAAGAGTGTGATGAAGGGTTACATCTTCCGATGACAGCCCATGTCTTAGAAGTTGTTTGGTTTCATGCAGAAGCAGTGGCTTTAGATGTCAGCTGCTATGACAAATCTAGCCTTTTTATCTGATATGTTGAATTTTCAGTAAATTCTCTATACCCGATTCCAACGAAGACTTGTCAAACAATGGGGCTGATACTGTTTCGGCTGAATTTGGTGGCAAAACTCCTATTTGCTTCAGCTGAAGCAGGATCTGGGCCATAATGTGAAGTGCTTACATTGATTAGTATGCTTAATACAGTCACAATTTTTCTGACAATTTTTACTGTTAATTTGATATTGATTCCTTTGCTGAACAGCATTAACTGGTACTTGGAGCTAATTAAAATGTTAAAAACTTGGATCCCTTGAGATTCCTCCGATATAATTTAGTTCAGAAGTTTCTCACAAGCCTTTAAGATGACCTTTCTCAGGAGATGCAAGCACATTGGTAGCAGAAAATTCTGCTGCTTTAATGACTGTGAGCTGTCTCTGGAAGTTAGGGTAAGGAGTTCGATCGCATTAATGGTGGGTGCAGTTGTGCGTGGGTGGTAGGGGCATACTGAAAGGGGGAAAGGAGAGGTCAGGAGCTAATAATTTACCAGGCATCGAAAACTGCAAAATTTAATTCCTTAACAGGACTAGAGTTTCTTTTAATATATGTATATATGTTCAGAAGAGGACTACTTCAGTTTCTTGGCTGGAACGTAAATTAGTTTGTGCAGAGGCAACACACTTAAATAGAGACTCCATCTTAGTCTCCCAATGCTAAACCACATTATATGTTATTATCATCTTTGTTTCCCTCACAGGTAATGAATACAACTCTTCAGGAACTAATGGCAGCTTTTCACATCAGACTTTTTCAGATTGCTAGTTACACCGAGATTTTAAATGCACAGAAGATAGTTCTGTATCAGGAGGCTTTTATCTTAATTTAGAATATTTTTTACACAGCTAAGTTAATCTTCAAAGATAGGAAGCCCATTTGACGATATTCTGCTCTGGCACTGAGTGGGAAAATTGTCATTTTAAACAAAGAGAAGAAGAGAACTTGGTTTTATTATCTTATGTATTATTATATATGAAAATATTAATACCGTTTCCACTGAGACGTGCTGAATACCATAATCCGTAAACATAGCTGGGATTATACTCCTCAAAACAATTATTTTAAGAGCTATAAATTAAAGTTACAACTATCACTTTTTTTTTTTTTTTTTTTGCCTAGGGCATTAAAGCAGAAGTGAGTATTTCAGATGTGGTTAGGAAGGCATATATTAACGTTTCCGCTAATTCAGATAAGGTTTGCCCAATACACCCCCTCAACAATCTTCTTTGCTTCCCCCTCCCCCTGGCCCCGGTGGGATGTTAGCTAACCTAATACTGCCTGACAGCTAACTAGGGCAGTAGTGTACGGTACATGGCTGCAGAGCCAGCACACTGCGGACACTGCTGTGTGCCACGAGCAGCTTGGTTTGCTACAATCCTGTACACTTCCATATCACCGGGAGGGGTTTAGGTGCATGCTTCAGTATCCGCTTATTGTCTTGAATACTTATGGAGAGTCAGTATTCGTATTTATCATTACCGGAGCAGGGGGAAAGGCCTGTAGGTGGGCTGGTTTCACCCTTGTGAAATGCACTGTGCCAGGTACTTCCATAGAGCTCCTTGATGACCAGATCAACCTGTCTTTCCAGATTCAGGTACCCATTACCCTGTCAATATCCTGCAGTCACAAAACTAGTGTGCTGACTTAAACCCCAAGTTTTTGCCCCCAAATATTTGGGATGCAGTTACTCACTTCAGTAATCTTGAAATAGAAAACTGAACCACCTTTGTGTCTGTGTATATAGTAGAGGTGCCTGGTTTCACTATAGCTTAAGTACTTCCATATCTCTTCCTATAATGTTATTTTGTAATTTCTTGCAACGCTATTTTGTGAAACAGTCTTTTCTACATGAAGAGTACACTAGGGGGACTATTTTCCTCTTTGTTGAGTGGTATGGAAAGAACTATGAATCTTTATACACGGATACCAGCAATTCCCAAGTTTAAATGCAGCTGATTTGCTTTGATTTGTTTTTTATATCAGAAGCCTATTTGTTTTACACCTGTTGCATTCATCTTCCCCATGAAAGATAAATACTAGCTGCTGGGATATTTACTTTGAAGAGGTGATTTTTGTAATCTTTGTACGTGGACATTTAAACATTCCTTACCATGTTTTATTGGTATATGTGAAGAAGGGCTGCAGTCCCTTCAGCGTAGCAAACACATGAGTCTCTTCTCTAATTATTGAGACTTGAAAAGATTTGAGAAATTTGCCGGCAATCTAGACAGATGTCTGAATCTGTTAGCCAGATGCTAATAGGCAAGATGTGTTGGACTTTTTTAATCATCATCTTGCAAAGGTTGTGGGAAGGAAGAAACACCACTCTTACTTCTCCTTCCTTGGAGTGGCACACTGTCTTTATCAGGAGTGGCAGTGTAAAACTGGAGTTTGTATCAGTTTCATTTTTTCTCTGCCTTTTTTTTTTTTTTTAAAGACTGTGTTTCCCAGTTAATTGCTAGCATGATTATTTTTTCTAGCCTTATGTTATAGTCTTGTTTTCTTTTTTTTTTCTCTGAATTCTGAGCTGCCTTGTTCAACTGTACAGAAGCGTTTGGGTTACAAACTGTAGCCTGATTATTTTAAGTTTTGATCTACCGAAGCAGTTTAAGCACGTGAATGGATCCTTGGGACTTCACTGGGATTACTTGTGTGCTTAAACTTACTGCTTAAGCATCTTACCTGATCAAAGCCTTACTGTGTTCTGCTTTAACAAAATACTCAGTAACATTTGTAATTGAATTTTGTTCTGAGCAAGGTAGAGAGACGTGTGGTTTCACCCCCGAAGTTGAAACTGCTAGATAACAAGCTTCTTGCATCAAAGAGGAGTATACTTTAGTATCAAAGTAACAAATGACTTCTTAAACTTTCCAGTAGAAACCATATGTAGATATTAGTGCCTGTTACTATTTTCTATCTGTAACATACATCAAAGATCTCACTTTTCCCCAGCTCATGCAGACAGGTGACAGCTATTAGGGGAAAGAGAGAAACACCGAGTAGCTCTCCCAGAATCCTTGACATTGATTCACAGTGTGACAGTGAGGAGCACCTCCACTGAAGGACTTGTGAAATGAAGATAAAAACACACCGCTTTGGTGAACGTCATTAGCTGCAAAGAGTCACAGGCTCTGCTAAACTTAACTTCTGTTGTGAATGGGAAACGTCCAGTGAATAATGCCAGATAGTACTGCTGTCAGGTAGACCTGCATGATAAATACTGGAAGCAATGTTCTTCAGTTCTTTGGAGACAGAAGGTTACCTAAAACAGTCACGCAGCATTGATGTTGTCTGTATTAGGTTATTAGTGTCAATATTTGAGCATATTTAAAATAGGAAGCTTGAGAGTTGGAGTTTGGCTCCTACACTTAGCTGTGTATTTGGAAGTACATGGTTAATGCTAACAAAAATTAAATCACCTCAGTGGCTTTTATGTCTGCTGTATTGTGTTGGCTTGAACAAGCACTGTCTGATGTCTGAGACTTATCAGGCTAGGGGAGAGAAGCATCCTGGTGCTCTGGCCCCGGGATGTCCTGCATCAGCTTGGTTTTGTCCTGGTAAATAGAGTGGTGTCTTACACGTGAGGCCATTTTGTATTCGGGTCATTTTGGTGGTGCTACACCACTTTGCTCTAATCCTGGGAGATTAGGGGAGGCTGGGCACGTGCTGGTGCATTTAGAAAGGCGAGTGATTAGGGGTTAGCCCGGTGGTTTCATGAAAGCTCTTTGTGCTGAGGTGGACAAAGTAGAAACCTGGAGTCAGTGGCGTCCCTTGCAGAAGGCAGGCAGTGCTGGGGCGGGCACAGCTCCCCCACACCCCCCTGCAGCAGCTGGCCTGTTTTCAGCCAGTTTGTGTGGGGTGGATGGAGGAGAAGAAACATGAAATCACCCCAGAAAATTATGGTGGGTGTGCTGGGTTCAAAGGGAGGCAGGAGGGATTGCCTTGGAGATAAGGGAAATCGGGATAAACAGCCAAAGCATTTCTCTAGGTGACAGCCTCCTGAAGGTGCCCTGCAAGATTTTGGCAGCCAGCTATTTTGCGTGGAAGTATGGAAAATCTTTTGTGAGGATTGTTTCTTATTTGCAATGCAATTACAGTGGGTCTTGGCATAGTGGCGGCTTGCCAAGGGAGAAACTGAAAGTATTTCCTAATGCAAGTTGTTACTTAGATTAAAATCTTCGTGTGTTCTTGTTTCTCTCCTACTTTTTTAAAAGCCTTACTACTATCTGTGTCACAGAAAATGTGCCCAAGGGCAAAGTTACAAAATGGTAGTGTTAGTGTCTTTTAAAGGCACGAGGCCCTTCATGTTTTGAGGCAGACTCTCTGGAGGAGGGCAAGCTCTGAGCATCCTCCCACCAGTGCTTCATTCCCCTTGCCACAAAAAACTGTGGTTCCTCGGTTGGCACTGGAAAGGGGCCACAGCCTTGCCTGGTCCCAGGGCAGGAGGGACATCCAGGTCCTGTAGCACGTAGTGATTATCCCAGTGAAGGCCTGGCTGATAACACAGTGCTCGGGGAGCTGCAGGGTTTTTTTGATGTGGCTTTTCTTGGGGCTGACAATATGTGTGTAGTATAGTGGTTCAGGAGCAAAATAAAGTGTTCAAGTAATGTGCACAGTCATTCAGTTTTCGGTAGTGCTGGCTCAGCACAGCATGAGTTAAGTGAAGATTATGCTTAACCTTTTATTTGCTCTTTTTTTATGCTTCTACAAACTTAGATTGTTCTTTTCTGTCACAATTCCCTGAGCATTGCCACACACTAAGCTTGGAAAATGAGGTGTATTTAGCCAATTTATGGCCTGACATATGTTAATTAACATTAATTACCTGCTTGAATAGTCCATTTAGCACTTATTATTAAAAAGTGGCTTGTCTACAGAAGGGGATTTTCCATCAGAGCGAGATGTTTTGTTCTAACTTGCTTCAGAGTCAGGATGGGGTACCCTGTGCTTCTCTGCACGGCTATACCAGTTTCCTGATGTTCCAGTTGTGTGTGTGGGATACGATTGCACCGCTGACAGGCACCAACTCCTTACCAATGTGTATTTGACACTTACTTGACATCAGCTTGGCTTTCCCAAGCTAACCAGCATGTTTCCAAGTGGTTTTTACTAATGGTGGGTACAGCTCTTGCTCCTCTGATTGAGGCAGCTGGAGAGAGAGCCATAGTTCTCAGCTTGCCAGGAACTGCAGGGAGATCTGGAGGTCTGTGGTGATGTGGCCCCAGCCCCTGTTTGGGGTGGAGGAGTAGGAAGAGCTCAGGTGTGCAAGGTGTGCGTAGGAGTTGCTGGGCACACTGTAGTGCCCTGCGGGGTGTGTGTGTGTGGGGGGGCACCTTCAGCTCTGCATGGCTGAGGATGATGGACCTTGAGGCTGCTGGAGCTATTGAGAATAGACCACTGCTGAGTGGAGCACGGTCTCCAACAACAGGTTGTCTCTTGCTGTATTCTTCAGCTATGTTATTTTAAGTTACCTCCTGGGCCCTGTGTTGGGCAAGGGTTGTCACAGGTCATTGGTCTGAAAACCTGTGATATGAAGGGAGTAACAAGCAGACAGCACTCATTCAATTTTCAAATACCAATATATATATTTTTTTTTATAAACTTCATTCCTCAATTCCCCATCCCCCAATTTCTCATTCCTGTCTTGGGAGACTCTAGGGACGTTGTCCTACTTCTCCTTCACCATCCTTCCCTTTGTAACACGAGCCTGGAGGTTTGCATGATGCATGGGGTGCCTCTGTGGGAAATGGAGGGCTGGCTTGTAACTGTGCAGGGCATGTTGCAGAGTATGGCATTTCAGTTGGGGATGCAGTGTAGAGGTGATTAGGCTACAGGACTGATGAAGAACGATTTCAGGGCAGGCAAGGGGTTGGAAACAAGCAAGTGATTGTGTTAGTGCTCTGCCTCATCCCTGCGGTGAAATTGCAAGGGAGCTGCCTTTCAGTGGGGCTGGAGAAGAGTGTTGCTGTGTCGCCATTGCTTTTTGCCAGAGTGGTTCCTCTTGATGCTGCGCCTAGCTGCCTGGTCCAGGAGGAGCCAGCCTGCAAAGCCAGCGCCCTTTCCCTGCGCCACCCACCGCTGCACATTTACTCAAGGACTGGTATGCTCACAACACTGTTTGCAAACTGCCAGTTTGAGGCAGGTCAGGAGTTAACAGCATTGGTATCTTGTTAATAACTGTTGTGTGTCGTCATGTCGTCTGTACCCCCCCCCCCCCCCCCCCCCCCGGACTTTGCTTATTGGGGCGATTTGCTTTATCTGTATGCTGGTACCTGAAGGCTGTTTAAATACTGCTGATACAAAACACCTTTGTGAGATTTCAGTGACAGAAAAATGCCTTTCTGGGAATTTGTACTGGTAAAGAAATGCCTTGTGAAAATTAGTGCTTACAACAGACTTGTGCTAATGAACTGAAGGGATCACTTGTTTGATTGCAACCTGCTATGTAGTTAAGAGCTGAATTATGAAATGATGGGTTCTCTCTTGAATATGTTTCTTTGCAAGTTATTACTTTGCTTTTCTTTATTATTTTTCCTCTTCTGGTGAAGTTACCACTTGCTGCATGTAAAAGGGACGTGCGAGGGAGGTGCGTGCTGGGACAGGAGGTCAGAGGGCAGCCTGCGGGTCACTGCCAGAGAGCTGGAGGAAGGTCTGTTTGAAACGAGGAGGACGGTGTGCAGCACCTGGAGCTTGTCATCAGGGCCTTTGCAGCTTGTGCCTCCAGGTCTCCCGGAGAGTGCTGCCTGCCGGTTTTAGGGGGCAGGAGGCTGCTGGCAGTGGGTGTGGGGCTCTGCCGGTGCAACCTCTGGCTGCTGTACACCCGAGTGCTGCTGGCAGTCAGGTGCCTTTCCACGGGGTGAGTCAGTGGATCATGCCACTTCTGTGTCCTGTCACCCATTGCCCGTGCTGAGGTGAAGGGCAAATCCTGTTGAGAGCCAAAATCCTGTTGAGAGCTCCAGAATGAGGGCAGGAGGCAGGAGTGCTGCCAAAGGTGTCGTTTTTCTACTTTGACACCTACCTCTGCGGCTGCCTTCGTGCCTTGTGTTTGCTGCGGGTCTGCCTGGAGGTTGCTGGCAACCTAGCCCTCAGCCTTGCGGCGCCTTCAGGCCAGCCTGCCCGCCCGTCACTGGCTTTTCAAGACCTTCGGCTTTCCCTAGGGAGCAGCGGGGGACACGGGCATGCCGGGGATTGTGATCAGTGGGTGGGACGCAGTCCTAGGAAAAAGTTTTCGGTAGGTTTGCTGGCTCCTGAGTCACGTGAGCAGAAAATGGCAGGTCTGGGCTGCTTGCCAGCGCTTGAACAGGGAGGTAACATCTGCTTATCCCCACACCAGAGGAGTGGGAGGCAGCAGATAACTTGGAAGGCTGAGGAGGACAGATAGAGGAGCACTCAAACACATCAGCACACGTCCGCTTGGGCTTCACACTGCCTCCCTGGCTGCTCTGAGTGCTCACTTCGCGGTGGGAATGAAAACTAGTTTGAATGGGTGCAGCCTAGTTTATGACGAGGCAACTACCATGGGTAGAATGAAGTAAAGAGAGCAGGGTCTGGCTCTTGTCCCTGCTAAAGGCCATGTTAAAGCAGCGGTGGGACTCTCCAACAGTGCCACGGCAGCATGCATTTGCATTACTGTAAGACTCAAGCCTGCCCTGCTTAAAATCCTGATTGCCACTGAGCCTGGACCCCCTGTGAGGACTGAGCATGGCCAGGAAGTGTTAGCAATAGTCTTGCACTTAAGTAAACAAAGCTTTGTTTAAAAACGTACTAATTGCCTAATAATATTGTGATACAAACTACTCTTCTAGTCTAGACAGCCAGCACCTCTGACACTGTAGATGATTCGCCCTTGTAACTCAGTGTTTCTCATGCTGCACCATGTGGGTTTCTATACTTTTTCAAAAATAAGATGCAGAAGAATAAATGTATTAATCTAAAGAAATCATTTTAGGACACGACTTCCAGAGCCATATTTGTTTTATCTGGAATGTGGACTGAATTATCTTGATATATACTCCACTTATGTGTCAGTGCTCTTAAAACCTGCTGTATTGGATTTTTTTTCTCCCCATGTTAGCTCTTCAAGCAGCTATTTCAGCTCTCTGAAGACATGTTATGACCACAGTTAGCCCCACTTTCTCACACAAAATTTGGAGTGTAAACATACCTTTAAATGTGAGACTTAATCCAAATCAAGGGTTTCTGACTTTGAGGGTATTTGTGAAGTTAGGCTGTGAACCCCTATCTCATGTAAATATATTTGCTAGTACTTCATGGAGGATTTATCAGTTTCATATATAAAATTCTAGATATGCTTAGTACATATAATTTGGCATCTGATAAGTGAGAACAGTGCTCAACAAAGAATATCTTTCTGTGAGACTCTTACAGGCTCCCACATTATCACGTTTTTAGCTGATCGGTTTTGTGCTGAGAGCAGTGAGTTGGTTTCCTGAAAGCCTGTAACTACTGTTTGTTCTGCAAAACTGCTCTGGACCTTAACTAATTTTCAGAGAATGTTTTTTTCCAGGAACTCATAGGAGAAGGTGATGCCAGTTCAATTCGTGTCCTGAGATGCTTGTAAGCTGAGACACTTTGAGCTGCTGTCCCTGGTTTTGTGCAACACGATCTATTGTGTTTAGAAGTTTCGCTGTGCGTGGGAACTCAAAACCATTTGTCTGAGATGTCAGTTTTCAGAGCAAAGGGTACTTCTTTAAGTATTCATCAAGACCTACAATGGGAGGCTGCTGGTCCTACGATTCCTTTGTAGAACAGTATTGGCACCAAGAATGATGCTGCCACTGAGGAGGTAAATCTTGTGAATCTTGTTCAAGCAGCTTTTGCTTTTGCGTAGCCCGAGCCATGTATGTGGCGCAGATAAGTGGGCAACATCTAAAATCTTCAATTTGCAAATAGAAGTCATGGCAGAGCTCTGCATGGATTGAGCCAGAGGTTTCCAGCCTCATTTGTGCTGCAGCCAAAAGCTCTGAACCTAATAGTAGTATTTTCATCATGAAGTTGACAGTGTGATTTTCACTTCCCATAGCATGTTGAGATTTGTTTTTTGCCCTATTGCTCTTACACCCTGGCTCATGCATGGCAAAAATACTTCTCATTAAAATGTACTAGAAGGTTTGCACACTTGGAGCAGGATAGAAATGTTTTATGAGGAGCTGGTTTTTATAAAGCTCTGGGGAAGGGAGTTGTGTGCTTAAGAAGATATTTGAAAATCAGTAGTGAGGCCATTTTACATACAAAAAAGAGGGAAAGTGTGTAGGCTGTAACGTAGTGGCATATGGGTTGTGAGGAGGAAGGGTTCTGTGAACTAGCAGTAGGGAGTAAATCAACCTGATGTATGTTCATAGACATCTGATGTCTACTGGGCCTAGTGGGGTAGCTTGGAGCAGGTGGAAGAAGCATACTGTTTACCTAATTAGAAACATAAATAAAATCTTTCCAACATTTTTCTAAATTAAAATGCATTTGAAGCATATGTCAGACTTCTCACATCCAGGAAAGATCTCTAAATCCCTGCCGTTCCCCAGGAGGCTGTTTCTAGCCCACCTTCTTCAGGGCTCTGCCAGGTAATAAGTCCTCCTTGTCAGAGGATGGAGTGGAACATGCATTAGCAGTTGGAGATGCTTGGGGAGCACAGCTGTACTCCTCTTTAATCAGCGGGAAAAGGTCTACCATTTGAGGCGATAGACCAGGGAATTGGAAAGACTGAAGAAAGCTATCATGGTTGAAATCATTGAAGATAGTATTTCACCTCTGTGTATTTACTAAGAAGTTGGCGATGGTGTGGAGCCGGGCTTGGGCTTCTGTACAGTCAGAGCAGCTCCATATCTCCAGTGTATTTTAGACACCAAGGAGACAAAGATGATACTAATTGCAAGAGAAACTACTTAACTGCTTTGTATTATGTGTGAAATGAAGGGGGAATAACACTGATTGAATGACCTATTTTGACTTTCTCAGTATAATATGTTTAATGTTTTAGTCTTTTTCTGGACAGTGAATTATAATTTTATCAAACCCTGCTGGAAATGAGTATGTTGCTGGGCAAAGTATTTTATCCTCACAGCTTTAACCACAGAGTTACCTCTTGCTGCTTGACTGGGTGGCAGGAGTTTCGGCTGGAAAGGTTTTTTCCTATGCAACACAGCGACAGCAGGTTTTTTAAAATACAGAATAGGGACCTGTCAGGAGGAATATAAAATAGAGCACTGAAGGAGTCTAATTTAGAAGGAGAAAGGGCATAAATCTCCACCTCTCCCTGGTGACAGAAGGCCAAAGTACAGCCGAAATGTTACCCTGCTTGTAAAATGCTGGTCCCAATACCAGATAAGTTGTTCCATTAAAGGCACAGCTGTATCTAACCTCCTTACAAGTTTTTTGACTTTATTTTCAGTGCATAACTGGATGTTACATGAGGGGACTCTGAAGCACCTCCGTTAGCATCCTCTCTGCTTATTGTGCCGTTACAGAAATTGTTTGCTGTTTTGGACTGGTGTCAGGCAGAATAATACTGAATAAGTCCCAGATGAATGTGGGTGGTGAAAGGAGAAAAATAACTTCAAATAAAGAGGGGTATTATCAACTGAGCAGCCAGTGTTGATCCTATGGTGCTGAAAAATGGAAGCAGGAAAAATAATCTTTTTCCTTTTTTTAAGGATGGAAAATCTTAGCTGAAAAATCTGTTCTGACCAGAGGTTGATACCCTACTTAAACTTGCAGCAAATTGGCATTGGTGCAGCAGCACCGCAAAGTATTGAGAGGGAGAACTGAAGTACAAACAAGTCTCCAAAACTTGAGAGGATCCTCAGATTCTTTGTCCATTTAGGACAACATGACCTGTAGCGTCACTTGCAGCTGCTGGATCCAGGAGTATAAATAGTGAAAAGAACGCTGATTTGGGCAGGATAAAATGTCCATTTTGGGTTTTTTCAACAGCTGTGTCAGGACCTAACCCTGGCAAAAGCTTCTCGTGTAATTTTTTATTCAGGCTTGTATTAAGCATGTGGAATGACAATGTTCTCTATAATTGAGGAAAAAAAAAAGGAAAAAAGTAGTAAATTGAGAAATAGTGTGGATTTGGTGTCCCCTCAGTCTGAAGGAAGGAGTTTGCTGGAACAGTATGATAGCAGTTTTTTGAGAAATTAAGTATGGGTTTCCTTCAATTGTAGTTGAATATGACATCTTACTAAATTTATCCAGTCTTGAGTGCCTGGTTTCTGGTTTGACATTTTTGTTGGATGGTTGTTGGTTATTTTTTGTTGGTTTTTTTTGTTGTTGTTTTAGAAAAAAGCTCTGCATGGGCTGAGAGATGATATTTTCCTCATTTTCTGCAGGAAACTGGGCTGAGAAACGATAGTTTCCTTATTTTCTGCAGGAACTGTACCAGGCATTAAACCACTGATTCTCCCAGGTGGTTATGGGCTTGCAGGGCCAGCAGCTTTCTCCCTAGAAGCCACAATGCAGCAGGTTGGTTTGAGCAATGCCAATGATGGCTTCCCATTTTCCAGGAGCAGACATGGAGTAGGAAAGTTGTATTTCACATGTCTTGACCATTAACTGCAGATCACTGGAGTATCTCTGTGGATAGTTCTTACTGTTCAGTAAGCGCTGAACAGAAGTACGAAGTAAAAGTGTACTTCATTTATATGAAAATCTACACCAAAAAAATGTTTCGGTATCAAAGCCAAGTGCTCAGGAAGTACACAATGTCAGAAGTAAAGTTGCCTCTAACTCTTGAAATTACTTCTGATGCTGGCTATGATACTGTGGTTAGTAATGAGCTCACAGACTCCTAAGCACCCCAAGTCTCCCTGTTGGGCTGGATGCTTCAAGGGGTATTCAGGGTTTCAGCTCATCTCCTGTGATCTCTGGGTGGGCCCTGTGCCATGTTTGTTGCGCCCAGCTCTGAGTAAAGAATTAGGCCCTTCCCGATGTGCTCACCTGTGCTGTTTGCCTCCCCAGTATCCATGGGCTTCCCCGATGAGCACTGTCCCAGCTCTGCATCCTTTTCTCTCCTCCCAAAGCTCCTCACCTTCTGTAGTCTCCCATCCCAGCCTCCTTCCCTTCGATTCCCAGTCCTGCTCCATGCGTCCCTTCTTCCTTTTCCTGTGATCTCCCACCTCCCTGCCCACCTCCCCAGGTTTTCATATCTGCTCTGCTTGTCCAGCTTGCCTGGTTTTTTGTCCAGCTCCTTGTTCCATATTTCTCTGCTGCCCCAGGATTCCCAATTTCCCATGTCTTGCCTATCCCAGGCAAGATTTATCTTTTCTCTAATCCGAGTTTCAGGTCAGGTTTGCAAAGCTGTTAGCAACAGGGAACAGGGTTTTATAGGAGGAAGTGTTGGACAATGCAATGTGTAGGTGGGGCTCACAGCACCACCTATAATTTACAACACTGGTTTTCTTAACTAATCCACCCTTAGGTGAGCAGTCCTGGTGCTGTCAGTGTGCAAATCCTTAGTCATTTGGGTAGTCCTATTCCCTCTGCTGAGATACTATGTGCAGAGGGGTTGCTCATTCGTGTAAGAGATGCAGGATCCGCTTTCAGAGAGACTTCCATCTCTGTTTTCATGTGGCCTGAAATAGACAGCAAACAGAGTCTGAGATTATACAGTTCATAGGGCTACTGACCTGTCCCTAAAATATTAAATGTTATTTATATGTACATACATATATATATCTGTATGTGTATATATATGTGTTGTGTAGTAATTGCTCTTATTTCCATGGTGAGAGGCTGTTCCTTTTTCTTCCTCTATCAATGAGAATAGAGGAGACATACCAGTTCCTTACCAGTAATATATAAGACATGAAAGTATACAGTCTGTAGTCACACCATACCCTGCATCCTCTAGTAGGTGCCCTGTGACTTGGTGTATTTAGACTAGAAAATACAAAAAGCTTCTTCCATACAGAGCTCCATGGTTTTCTTGTCTCTTCTTGCTGACTTCATGCCTGGTCTTTAATGATTCTGGTAAATGCCTCCACATCTAGGTAGGAAGCTGATCACAGTTTTTTTGTTATCAGAATTAGGGTTTTTGTTATCAGAATTAGTTTTTTGTTATCAGAATTAGACTGAGAAACTCATACTGAATTGTTGCTTAAAACTGCAAGGTGATGCCTTGGAGTGTGGCAGGGTGGACACCTTTGCTGCTTTCACTGGGTGCAACTTAGCTTCTGTCATGGTCAGTAGGCAGCTTCCAATGGACTTTGTGCTAGATCAAGCCATTTAATGGTGTGAGTAACCTTATATTGACCTTTTAAAGAGCTTATGTGTGGAGCCTGCAGTTTATGAGTCCCTTGTTCCGCTGTGATAAAGTTCAGAACTTTAATCAGGTAACAGGGTGGCCTGTCCTCTTTCCGTCACAATTAAGTGCGTGCAAACATGCATTGCAACGAACAGCACAAAGGCAAATGTAGCGTGCCCTGCTTCCTCTCCCGCAAGAGAAATCTGCGGTTTATTCTCTGCCACTGCTTCCCAAGCCATTTCAGCAGCTCGGTCAGGCTGAGGGGTTCACTGGTGGTGGCTGATGCCTTGCAGGTACTGCACTTCAGTTTCCCAGGCTATTGATAGCAGCTGTTTAGTCACAGCACTCTGGGTCATGATGTATAGGGATTTTCTGATGGTCGTGGTGACCTTGGGGGGGGAATTAGACTGGATGTAATGTTTCCAAGAACTGGAGACGCCTGTGCCATTGAGCTGGTGCATGTTGCTGAATCAATTACTAGCATTGGCAGGATTTTGCTTCAGGGGAATCTCGCGGCTACATCACAGTCTTGTTATTAGTAGATTATTGTTAATTGGTTTTAATACAGAGCCAGATATTTGCAGGGAGGAGGGACCGTAAATAGTTGGTTTCTGTGTTTCCCCTCTGTGCAGCACTGTTGCAGCTCATACCCTGACACTGTATCTCACTTGCGATTTTGGGTATTCTTTACCAGCTCCTGTGTGGAAATACATGTTTGGTCTAGAATTGTTATCCTCAGGTGAGGAATTGCGGTGTGGTGCCCCGACCTCCTCCAGAGTTGTCACTGACAACTGAAACTCTCTGCAGGGAGATCATATAACTTTTTTGTCACGTGTTGAATCATGATAAGAGGACTTGGCACTTTTGTATCTCAGGCTGCTGAGATGTAGGCTGCTGCTGAGCTTTTGCAACAGGGCTTTCCAACGAAACCCTCAGTTATTACTGCAGCCGCTGGTCTAAATCCCGGTCGCTGGCCTTTCCTGCACCTGTTGCAGTCAGGTGGCATGGAGCAGTAGTGGCACAACGTGCTCAGGCGCTTTCAATTTATGACCCAACAGACTGTGAATGTGCCTCTTCGCAGGTGACAAAGGAGCGTGCCGTGACCCTACTTCACCAGTGCAAGCTTTGAGCCACATGGTTTTGCTCTGTGAGATTGGGGTCAGGCTTAGGGCTGCCTCCCTCTGTTACTTTCCAGTTCCATGCCAGTGCAGCGCAGTGTTTTTGCAGGCCCACTCAGTGAAGCCCCATGTAGGTTAGCGCTTGCTTGCACGGTTACTGGAGTCACCGGGAGCTCTCTGTGGGAATGCAGCCCCCTCTAGTTTAGGCGGTCCATTGTTCACTGTGTTCGTAATTGACTGTCGAAGCATTGCATTTAATTCAAGTGCTGGTAGGGTTTTCCTCAAAATGCCTGTGCAGTGTTAAGCCAGTTAGGAGTTACAAATGTAAATATGTTTACACAAAAACAAGGAATGCATGAAAGCTGGCATTGCTTGAGCAGCCAAAACCAGTGTGATTATATGCTAGAGGGACACTGAAAATGTAGGTTGCTGGAGCATGCCTCCAGAAGTAAATCCCAAGCAGCAGAGCTTGTAGTCCCTGCCTTCTGATGCCCTGTCCTGTCTGCTACAGCCGCTGAGGCGACATGGGGGACAGGGCTCCGGAGTCCGTGGGTACCCTCATGGAGTTTTATAGGAAAGTTTGAAATGCTGAAGAGTAGTGTCAGCTGTATCTAGATGGGTCCTTGTTTTAGTTTTTCCTGTGCAGTAGCAATATAGCTGGCACTTGGGTGACTTCTGAAGCTAGTGTTTCATAACTGGAAGTTGGGCGTTTTTCACAAGCTGTCCTATTTCAGGTTGTGAACGCGGGCACATGCACATGCACACCCCTCGCACACCCCCCGCACACCCCCCCAGCACATTGTTTACTTCCTCTGTAAGTTCTGGGACATTCAGTACTAAGGAGCATGATATGCTTGCATAAACACCCCAGCCAGATTTATCTCTCAAGCCTATCTTTCCTTTCCCATCTTGGAAAGTGATTAATCTGCAGCACACATTTTGTTCTTTGATTGCAGGGCATTATTCTGTAATCATTTACAGTTTTGCAGAGCCATAGCACTGGTTTGATGGAGTATTTCTGTCATGTAGCTGGCGCTGTTGGCTGAAGCTTCAGCTACGTAATGCAGAGGGAGCATTATCGTGCAGCTCTGTGTCATGTTAAAACTGTTTTCTTTTTACATTGAGTGCTTTCTGCACATTCAAAAAAATTCAAGTGTATGTATTTAAAGCGCAGGTAAGTGTGTGCAGCAATAGATTCTGGGGGCTGGTTTGTAGGTTTTAGAAACAGTGTCAGTACTGCAGCATGGTGGCTGCCGGCTGAGATTTTCCTATGCGTTTGTGGAGGGTGGAGGAGTTGAAATAACTTTTGTTTTCCATGCTGCGTATCATGTATTGAAGCCTACACCAGTTAAAGTTGGCAACCTATGAAGATACAAGAACCTGTACATATTATCTAGTGTCTGAGAAAACCATGGAATTGAAGAGATGGAAGGTAAAATCAGAAAATCTCCCCTGTCTGTACTGCGTTGAGGCTTTTCCATGTGCCCTTTGCGGTTTTTGTTTGTATTCCATGTTTTCCAGTGAGGAAAGGAGGTAGGAGAGGTAACAGCCTTTTAGATAACATGCTGTGGGTTTGAGATAAGGCTATCAAGCAGAATTTTGTTTGATGCAAGTGTCCAAGCTATAAACCGCTTCTTTCAGTAAAGACTTTTGAAAAGTAGGTAGAAAAAATTAAAACAATACCATGTGCCTTTGGTTCTGACATGTTGGTAAGTTTATTTTTGGAATATATGTACACCTTCCTCAAAACAAAGAAAGAGTTTTTAATGGACCAGAAGTTGGTGGGTCAAGACCAATCACTCATGCCAATGAGCATCTTGTTCCAAAGAGTCTCAGAGATCTGGTCTACACGCTGTGTTGGACAAAACACTTTTCCATTACCTTATGACAAACTAAAGCCCTGTAGTTAACGGTAGAACTTGTACTGTGGGCAAAGACCAGTGAAAACTGAGGGCATTGCAGTGCAGTGTCTGTTAATTGAGAAGTCCAGAGGATCCCATGCAAGAAGTCAGGATAAAAAAAATCTTCCAACAGCCCTCCCTGTCAGTCTGATCTTGAGGGCAGGGCAGGGCAAAGGATGGGGATTTCCTCAGTCTACAAATCCAGCAGTTGTATTAAATGGACAGGTGTCAGAAGAGTGCCCTGCTCTGCCTTGGGCACCTGCTCTCCTTGGCCCAGGAGGAGCACCAGCCTCACATCTCCAGCAGTGGGCTTTGGAGCAGGGAGAACAGGCAGCATGGACAAGTAGTGACGCGGTATTTTTCTTTTAACCCCTGCCCCCTGATTTACTGACGTATAAGGGTATTGAGAGCATCTGATCACAAATTTCACTTCTCCATCCTGGAAGTGTGCATTTCTATGAAGTCCACATGCAAATTCCTTAATTATAAATAAAGGGGAACTGAAGGAGAAGGAAGACTAAGGCTCTTGTGAAACAACAGCTGTTTAGGAAAACTACTAAATTGTGTAAGGAAGCAACAGGTTCAGAGTCTGTGTATTTATGGAGGTACCAGCTGCTTGGTTGGGCTCAACCCCAGGATTAAGGTAGCTGTCCTGTGGTTGTTGGAGGGGAATGCGCCACTTGGGACTGTGAATTTGCACCATCTCCACTCCAGTGGGACAAGGCCCTTGGTTAGACCGTGTTTGAGGAAGGGCCAGGCAAATAACATTTTTCTGCAGTTGTGAATTAGCGGCAGCGGCAAGAATCATAGCAGTAGACAACTTCTCTTAGCATCTGAGAAAGACCAATATTACACGAACCAGTGCTAGCCACTTCCCATATTCTGTGTTGCCCCAAAACCAAATGGAGCTGCTGCTTGCCTCCTGGTGTGATTTCAGTCGTGCAGCTGATTTTAAGCACTGGTAAATGAGTGGAAGTGACCCTGCACAGGAGGCAAAGCGGAGTGCAGTGCTGCTGAAACATAGCTTTGAGGGGCTAGTGCCTGTGCCCATGGCTGGGACCTGCGGGAGTGGGTTGTGGTTCAGCTTCAGGAACTGAGGAATTTGTATTCAGTGCCCTGTGGTGGGAGTTCTCTTGCTGCACTTGGACGTGTGCCACAGGGTCACGGAGTCTAGGTTCAGCGTCGCTTACCCCAAATCCCATATTACCTCAAAATGGTTTGTAACAAGTTGTATTTGTTGTCCTTTAACAGCAAAAGATGTAATCTCTGTTGTTTATATCACTGTTCATACAGAGTACAGCTGCCCACAGAAAGATTTCTAGGACATACTGGGTTCAGTACAAAGGAACTTCACACTGAAAACTTGAGGCCCCATCCCATCAGGCAGAAAGGAGCCTTTGCCTGAGTGTGGGTTAATTATTTGTTAATAGCTGGCTGAGTAGGCAGGATGGTCATGGATGAAGCATGAGGCTGCTCAACTTATGCCCAGAGTAACGTTTTTGAGGGTTGAGAGGGGTTTTCCTTAGCCCCTCCAGAAGTGTCAGAGCTAACGTCAATGCTGAAGTTACAAATCGTGCAAAAGCTTTGGGAGGAAAAGAAGCTTTGGGCTTGAACATATCCGATTATGGAAGAATACATGCGCTGAGAGTAAGATCCTCTTGAGTGGAACGGATACCTCTGAGGGAGGTTTTGGATAAGGACCAGGTGCTGGGAACATCTTTTTGAACATCCTCACCACTTGCTGGCTGAGTGCAGCTGGCAGAGCTGCTGCTCGGACCCCAGCTAAAAACTTGGTGTGGCCAAGGAGATGGAGGCGTCCTCCTGTGTATGACCCTCTCAGCTCTGTAACTGCGGTGTTAATACTTTTACCTCCACACTTGCCTGGTGCACCTATGGATGGAAACAAGATGTGTTTCTTGAGGAAGGTCCTTTGCCAAGGGGCGTGTTTAGGAGGTGATGCTGAGGGTTTCAATGCAGAGGAGCCATCTTCCAGACACAGAAGAGCCATGGGCTCCTTGTCATGCATTACATCAGTGGAGAACCCCTGAACTGTGAAGCGTCCCAGAAGAGCGGAGGAGCCTGTTAAATTGCATACTATCACTTTATCTGCTTCCAGTGTGGCCAAAAAGCGTGTGTGCTCTTCTTCACCCAAGGAGTTTATTTTTAGACAGAGTAAGTTCCACCACTAAGTGTAGTTGTTGTGCAGCTGCACAGTTTTTGACCATTGTAGCTGCAGCTGGGTCAGATCTTTAGAGAGGACTTGTCCTGCGCAAGCCTCAGTAAGACATGTAGCACACCCAGCAGAGAGTGGAACCAACACTGCTTGTATCTGAGGGGACAGCAGATGACAGGCAGCTCCCCTGCACCACCACACCCCTAGCCCATGGCTGGCTTTCAGTCCTTGCTTTTCCCTAAACTGTGAGGCATCAGAGATTGAGTCCTGTTTATAGGTCACCCACAAGGGAAACTGGACATTAAATTCTACACTTCTAACTAGGCTAACAATTTATTTCCTTATTTCATGCTAGATGTTGGTTCTGGGCACAGTCTTGAAAGCACCTCCTGTGCAATGTAGAACAGGGCCTAGAGAGAGGAAATGAAATCAGAAATGGAGAAAAATTATTTTAATCATAAATAGCTGTGGTAGGAAGGTAGATGTTTATGTGTGCAATGGTACAGTACCTACTGTGTGTATTTTAGGAGAACCTGAGAATGGCAGCTGTGCTGAAATACTTGACAGTGAAGTCAAATATAGTTTAGGTTAAAAAAAAAAAAGAAAAAGAAAAGTTGCTGGGGAGGGTGGATTTTGCAGCGTGAAGCCTGTCAGTGTTATCTCCGCCACGCGGCACAGAACAGCCTGTGACTCCAGCGCGTATTTGCGAACGTGCAGTTCCCGTAATGGGATACGTCCTGCTCCTATCCGTGTGGTATTGTGCCAGGGTGGATGCTCCCCCGCCTCTCAAATTTCCCTGAGAACTGCAGGAGGCTGACAGCTTTATTTCTCTGAAGGCTGCCTTTTCTGAAGTGTTGCTGGGTTTGCAGCCGATGGACCTGTTGAGTTTTAGATCTATAGAGCTCGGAAGCAGTGAAGCCGCAGGCACTAAAACCAGAGCTCTTACTAATGCGCCAAGGTCAAAAGGATCAAAACCTAAATTAAACTTGCCCCCGAAATTTGGCTATGAATCACAAAATCAGGAAGTTGTACATGGAAATCGGTCTGGGTGCTGTTTCTTTCTTAAGAGTTCTTCGGCTAAAAATAATACCTTGCGCTATAGTTATAAATAATACGGGGGTTTTAATTTTTTTTTTTCTTTCTCTGCCTAATTAAATTGTTACTCTTGCCACAACGGAGGGAAGGGGAAAAGATAGTAACATAAATCTGGTTGAACAAGTATGTAGCATGCAGGTTTCAGCTGGAGTGTTTGCAGCTGCAGTCTATGCTGAACCTTACGCTAAGGCATTTAATTGTCTATTGGCAAATAATTAAAAGGGTGCTCTGAAGAGATCAGCAGTGGTTTCTGTGTGTCCATCATTTGGGAAACGCTCTTGAAAGCTTGCCCAAAAGTGGGCTTTTCCTGCGCTGTCAAAACATGGAAGAAACGGATTTTTAGCTTACCTTTTTTTTTTCTTCTTCTTTTTTTTTCTTTTTTTTTTTTCCCAGGAAACTGCAGTGTTTTTTGTAAAAGTGTGGTTGAACCATACAGTAAGATGTTTTGACGGATGCTAGTGTCTAAAATGACAAGCAGTGGTCACGGATAGCTGTGCCATTATGAAGAGTGGCACTTGAGAGGTTTGCCGCAGGTAAACAGTGGATAAAGCTGTAAGAGTGAACTTTTCTGCCTTGTGGTCGCAGCACCGAGATGCTCTTTGAAAGCTGCGTGGGCAGCCTGGCTGTGGCCATCTGCCTGCTGCGATGCCTGGTGAGCGGTACTTACCACACCTATGGCTGCCTCTCTGCTAGTGCCCAGAAAAGTTTTGTGTGTTTTGCTGCTGGGATTTTTGTCAGCAGCTGCTGGGGGCCTTTTAGCAGCATTCAGGGTTTGCGGTGGGTTGCAGGGGCCATTGGAGAGGCCGTTTAATGTGTCCTGGGAGAGCTCGATAATGATCAGTGAAAGCAGTAATCTCAGAGGCCTAAAGGGATAACGACAGGCAATAACATGGCTGCCAATCCTTAAGCTTAATCATGACATCTTTCAGGTGGCGAGAGGGTTATTTTGCCCAAAGGAGGCCACTGCGGGGGAAAAAGAAGGGTCCTAAAAAGCAGGGTACTGCAATGAAGCTGGCCTGCGTGGGTGATAGAGCTGGGCATAGCTCGGAGATTTATTGCATTGAAATTTGCTGTCACTTAAAAAAAAAGCGGTGAGGCAGCTGCGTTATTTCACTGGCAGTGATGCAATACCAGTGACACACCAGGACGGGAGGGACCAGCACACTCTGTGACAGCACGACATGTACATGGTGTCAGTTGAGCAGCACCCGGCCAGCCGACCGCTTCGACTAGTGCTGGCACTTTGTCTGGGGCTTCATTGTCAAGCCAATATTTATACATAACAGCTGGAAGCATGTTTTTGGAAGTAAGACATAGTTACTGCACATGTACAATTTCCAAAACACTCTCTTTGCCCCTCCTGTTTGCTGTGCTTTAAGGGGTTTAAGATTTTTTTTTAAATTCACTTTGTTACAATGCAGACGAGGCATTTAGTAATTTCTCAGTCACTTGTCAGCTGCTCTGCAAGAGTGATAATCTCACAGGAAAATGCCGTGCTCTGTTAAGATTGTAAACAGAAAGCAGAAATCCTAGTATTCATTTTAATGGTTTACTGTGTCATGCTGAAGTTGTCTGCTACCCTCTGAAAGTTAGTGATGACACAGGCAGAAAGAATGCTGTAGTACTGAAATGAAAGACCCCAAAAGAAGAAACTTAAGCATTTTTTAAAAGAAAAAATTGCAAAGGGGGTGAGGGAGAAAGTTGGTGAGTAAGTGCGTGTGTTTGTTTAAGGAATTGAATGGGTAGCAAATAGTTTTCCACGTGTGTGGAAAATATGAGTGGGCTTTTGCAATAGCATTTTATGGGAAGAAAGATCAAGGGTTCAGGAGCTGAAATACTTATTCATAAAACATTGGGAGCAAAGACAAGCTACTTGTTGTGCTTCTGCCCATTTGCTGTAAGTTCAATCTAGCTGAATCATTTCTAGGAATGGAGTGGGTAACTGGATTTCCAGCCTCCTCTCTGTCCTTAGCTTCTCTCCTGCTTGGCTGCTGCTGGTTAGTACTGGTTGTACTGAGCTTTATGTGGAGGGTATGTGGCTGTCCACTTGACTGCTAAAGCTTTTACCACCTTGGGATCTAAGCACAATCCACTTGAAACTGGATTAAAACAGCCAACTCATTTTATGGAGGCTTTTAAACAGCTATCAGGCAGCAAGCAGAAGCTGACCCAGGTGGGATTTTGATCTGATGCTGGGAAAATAAAAGGCCTTTCCCCATCACTGGTTTCATCACTGTGCTCCGTGTGTGGTTTCTGACAAAAGCAAACCCAACCCAAGCATTTCCCCTGGTGCCTGAGGTCTTCCAAAAAGCTGAAGATTGATGATCTGCTGTGTGGAAGCAGCCTTTGCCACTGGTGTAACACTTCGTAGTTTGGTGAATGTGAACTTTCATTTGTATCTCTGAAGAAATGTGGGTTTGGGCTGCATGGGTTACTCATCTGCAGGTTTTTGCTGGCTGCTCCCCCCACTCTACACTGGCCAGATGATCTGAGCCCTGCTCAGATGCTGGGACATGAACAGGGGTCAGTACAGCAACGGGCTGTCCCACATGCAGCTTTTCTTAATGTGGTGCCTTCCCAGCTCGTCTTGCTGTATGCCTGAAGTTTGTGCAGCTCAGCAAGACTGAGCTGCAGAGGGGCAAGATGGTTTTTTTTCCCCTTCTTTTCAGTAAGTGTAATGGGAGAAACAGCTGAAACAGCTATTCAGAATATTTTTGAGAGCTTTGAGAGGGTGTGAGCCCCCCCCATGCCCTCCATAGGTTGCAGGAGGGGGTGATGCCACACCTGAGGACTAAAGTTTTTCCATCTGTCAGGAGGTGAAGGGGCTGGGCTGGTGCCACGCAGGCTGAATCTGGCTTGGTTTGGTTAGAAAAGGCAGCCTCGGTTTTCTTGATGATGAAAATAAACCTCCTTGGGTGTTACTGAGTTTTAGTATTTAGTATGTTTGAAATTTAGCTCTAAAAGAGGCAGTTTGGAGCTTGTGTTCTTTTTCTCCCAGAAGAGAGAAGTGGTTTTTTAATGGTGGTCTTGGTCTGAAGTGCAAATTGTTTTTCAGCAGCAAGTGAATGAGCTTTCTAGAGGAAAAAGGTTCTTGGTAAAACTGTCACCTCTGCATTCTGCAATTACCCTGCATTTAACAAATAGCTTGGGAGGGCTAACAAAGTTTATTAAAAGCAATTTGTTTACCAGAACAAAGCCTGTGTGAAAATGCCATGACTGAAGGGACTCAAAACCCTCTAATGATTTTGTGAGGAGGAAAGAAAGTTTTTTAGCTGTTGTTTTTAATCTTTAAACGTGATTCCCCTTCGCCCCTGGCTTTTCTAGCTCTGCACCCGTTTGTGTGTGTGTGTGCTTGTGTGCTTATCAGTCCAAATGTGATTCCAGGTCCCTTGGGGCAGCAGCCTTGCCTTGCCTTATGGCTCTGAAAGGGCTTCGCAAAGCCAGAAAGATCCCGGCAATTTAAGGTTACCACCCTGTTTTTATTTCGTGCCTCTCACAGGCTCTTCTGCTGAGGTGATGCTGTGCCAGATAAGAGACTTCTCTCCTGTTCTGGAGCAGCTGTTGTACCTGGGGGATATTCTTGCTGCCAGGGGCTGTGGGGCAGGACGCTTGCAAGCCCGGCAGAGCAGCTTTAGCTGTGATGCTGACAGCTTTCCATCCCCTTTGCTGGGCTCTCCCCACTTCTGCTAGGGGCAACCAAAGGAAAAGGGTCTGTACTTCCCCGCATGCTGTTACAGATACAGACAGGGGTGTGCAAAAGGCCAGCGCATGCTCACTCGTGTATGTCCTGCTCCATCCTGGTGGTATATGAAATACCCACCCGCTTTAACAGTTCCATAGGAGCTTCCTTCCCTTGCTGGCTGCCTCCTGGCTAGCCCTGTCTGATGCGTATTTTGGCCACCATCACTTCAGTCAGCAAGGTTAGGGGAGCGCCTGCTAAGGCTGCGGGTCTGGCTGTCACTACAGGGTGTGATGGATTGTAAAGGGGTTGGTGATGACCAGCCTTTGGGGCATGAGGACAGAGGCATCTTGGGCTGGCATGTTCACCATGCAGTTTCTTGCGAGGCCAGGCTTCTTCTCCAGATGTTGGCTTTACACATTATCAGCCGAAGCCAAGGAAATATTTCACCCAGCCCTTATTGCTTGCCTCGGTGAACTTGAGCCCTTCCCTGATTAAAACAGCATGAATTAATGTGAAAATTGGCCAAATCAACACCAGAAAGTTTATGATGGCAAAATGATAATTAGTGGTTGCTATCCCTTTCCTTGTTGTGGGCGAAGGTGTCCCCCCTGAGCTGCCAGGACAGCCTGGCCCTCGTGTGTAAAATACATTGGTGTTGGTACGCTGGAGTTGGGGTGGATGCTTAGGGTGTGAGTACTGTGTCCACCAGGACTTCTGAAGTCTTTTGGGAGACCTGGTGGTGAGGACTTCCCGTCTTCCTCAGGATTTCCCTCTTCTAGTGGGAGGTGTCAGAGTCAGGGACTGGAAAGCCATAAAGGGAAGATTGTAAATTTATGTGATACTTTAATAAGATAGCATGTCTGTGTTTAAATACCTTTTTGGCTGCAGGAGCTAGCCTCTCATACGTAATGCTGTCATTTAAAGCAATAAATAGCAAGAGATGGGACTGAATTGTTTTTTAAGTATTTTAAAGCTAGCCAAGATATAGATGCTCCCAAGACCTCTGGCAAAAATAAATGAAATTGTTTTTAATCTAGTGTATTAAGAGGATCAAAGACAGGTTGTCTTTTAGGAACCTTCTGCCTCTTTTTTTCCCAGCCACTTGGGGAAAAAAAACTTCTTTAGGAATAAATATTTCTTAACGGTGCTGGGACACAGTTGTTCAGTCTTCCCACCTTTGCCACCTCCAGTCAGTACTTTATTGAGGGATTTGTGTTTATTCTTTTCAGCCTGAGACTTTGTTTTAAATTAGTGCTGTACTTCCACATAGAGTCAACTCAGATCCTTCATTATTATCTAATACATGAAGCAATTAAGATCATTCAGTATTCTGCAAGAGAAGCAAAATCCGAAGGCATTCCTCTCACCTCCCGGCCTCTTCCACATTGTGCAAGCAGTTTTGCTCAGAGGCCGCATGTTTTGGGAGGTTTTCTGACTTCCTTGCATGCTGGGCCAGCAAAATTTAAATCCTAAAGGTTCAGAGGCAACTGCCTACATGATCTTGCAAGCATTGCCAGGTATGGGATGATCCTACCAGGCCGTTTGAAGATGGAGGATGCTGACACAGTCTTGCAGGGTATGATTTGCAGCTGTACTCCCTCAGGCAGAGGTCAACCAGAGCCAAGTGACCAAAAAGCTCCATTCATTGCAGAATTCAGGCAGGCAACTCAAAAACACGAATGCTGCCTTTCCAATATCTTAAAAAATTTGTTCTGTTGTACACAATTAAGTGTATTCAGGGCAAACATACAATGAGCCAATTGTTTTGTGTATCATTTTCCTATAGCAAATATTAGTAGGTTGCTGTTATCATTGGATCGCCAGTTTGGTCGGGAGCTGCTTCTCCATGCCAGAATGAAGATTTTATCAGTGCATAATATGCTAGGTGAAATGGTTTCTCCTCAGAAGTAATTTCAGAATTCAGATTTAATGGAACAGGCTTGAGAACAGTTTTATAAATCCCTTGCTTATTTTAGGTACTTCTCAGCGGCTAAGTTTATTTGCCCTCCAGTAACCTCTCCCTTTTCTTTGTCTCCGGTGATTATTTTTTAGGGGGTTGTTTCATTAGCCTTTTACACATGGTGGTCATAGTTTGCTGCCCAACAGGAGTTAACTTGGATTCCAAGCAGGGAAAAGGGAAAATTAATTTGTAATTGCATACTTGTCATTTTGATTTTATCCAAATACAAATGTAGGATTATGTCAGAGAAGTCTTACAAGGACCTAATACTTTATATGTTTTTGGTTTAATGCAGGATGTTCTTCTGTGTCTTTTGACTCAGAAAGGAGGGAATGAAAATTGAGTTAATGTCATAATGTGACATTAATTTTGGACTACAGTCCTGTTTTTCCACAGACTCCTAAGGAACAGTGTGAACAACTTTCCCAGACAATAAAAGAACATATTGAGAAATAGATACATATTCAGTTGCTACGTTTAGGCATCATTTTGCAGACTCTTGTTTTAGTATGACAGTTGCTCCTTCAGAGTCAGCGTGGCTGTGTGTGGGGAGAGGGTTTAGGCTGTGCCTAAACAAGTTCTGTCCAAGAAGTTGGGCACTTTCCTAGAAGCATCCTTTTGTTGACACAGGAGGGGACCAGATGAGAGGATGTGGATGTATATGACTGTCGCATTAAGGCAGCACAAAACTTGGCTCATTTGGTGTCAAAAGGCTCTGCTGCCTGCCTCTCTGTGTCCGGAGCCTCTGTGCTCAAGAAGAATTTGGGAGTTGGATTTTTATTATTATTGTTTTCAGTCTGGCTTGGCATGTTACTGGAAAGTAGCTCAGAACTTCAGCGTGTTATGACAAACCGACTGAAATTAATACCATATTTCACATTGTTTTAGAGAGTGACCTTGTCTCACTTGGGAAGCATAAAGAAGCTCATCTTATTTCCCCAGCACTTCTTTCTAAATCTATGTTCATTTCCCCTTGGTTGGGCAGAATTTATAATGCTGGAAGTAAAGTCAAATGCAGAAGATTTAAGAGAGCTGGTTCTTGAATTTTAAAAGTTCCCTTGAACAGACTGGGCACTTACAAATGTCTCCTTATTTACAGCCTTTTTTCTTTCTTTCTTGCTTTCCTTTTCCGTTCTGAAATTCCTGAGTCAGGTGAAGATTTCCAGTATTACCGTGCTGGAAGTTTATCTGTGCTTTCCACGATACTTTAACAAAAAAGATCACCAAAAAAAGCCCCTACGCCAAAGCTGTGTTTCTTTCCTTTTGCATTGGTAATCTAATTATTTAAATGTAATCTTAAAGACACCTGATAATCAGATAGAGTATACAAACTCTCTTTGTTTTTTTGAATTGCATTGCATTTCTCAATCACTGGCACCTGAATGAAGAACAACAGGGCTGACTCCATAGCAGTTGCCTTCCATCTTTCTTTGCTTGAAAGATGGGTGGCAGTTGTAACCTTGTACCCTGAACCCTCTTCTCTAGGCACTTGTACGATAAATTTGCAAGATGTTCTTTATTTTCTTATATTTACAAGCAACAGGGTAGAACTGAGTCCAAGATCTGGTATATTTTATCAGTGTTTACCTATGGATTTAAATGTGTTGAAGAACAATGAAGGAGACTTGTGTTCACCACTCGGTTGCCTTTCTCAGAGCTTTGGTGGAAAGGTTTAGGTAGCAAGTTAGTAGATATTTCTTACCAAAAGTACTTTTTTTGTTTGCTTCTAAGATTGAAGGATCTAGTATCTTCTCTCATCAGCAACTTTTCCTAGTTAGAACTTGTGATGGACTCTTTGGATAATTGTTTTTTCTCTAACAAGGTTGACACTGTTGAGATGAATGCTCCTTGGAGATTTTTCCCAGAGCAGTCTTTGGATCCAAATCATCTTGGTACTGATGCACTTTCTGGGAGTCAAAGGCAGGGTTCTGCAGGTGTTTCAGGATCCTTGCCAGCTGCTGGACACCTGAACTGTCTTTTTGATGTGCATGCCCCTTGCAGTGTGTTGTACCCGTATTTATGGGTTTCTAAGCACTGTGAACCCCAGCTGTGATGGACAGAAAGGTGAACTCTTGACTGATATATGTGAGTCGGCTTTAGCTGTAGTCTTCAAGCAGTGTTCAGTGGACAGTTGAGATCTTCATGTAGCTCGTCTAGCAGCTTTTTGAACATAGTCAACCTTTACCTTTATTAGTAGATTGGTGATTACTGCCTTATGCTACCTTTTACATAGTATATTCTAATTTATTTTTGGTGGGAGGACCTGTTAGGCACAGCCCAAGTCTGCTGTTGTCTTGCTGTGCCCATTGCTGTAGCGGTACTGGAGGACTGTCTCCAAGAGCTTCTCTTGACTATTTTGAGTGACTGGACTTTTTACTTTTTTACCTTTTTCTGATGTTTGCAAAATTTCCCGGCTTCCAGGGCTTTTAATTTTTTCCCCGTGTTTCAGTAATTCAGACTAGAGGCAAATGAGCAGCAGTTGTAGGCTGTGGATCCAGGTTCTTAGTCTCAGAAGAAACTTCAGCAGCAATCCCATTTCGTCAAAGATAACAAAAACTGTGCACCCTTGCTGGAGAGCAAAATGGCTGAGCTGGGCAAATCTGCTCGTTAGGTCTGTGACTTACTTCATCACCCTCCCATGCAATTATTCACAGAGAGAAAAACTCCCATCACATATTTTCATTGACATTAACCAAGCTGGAGGACTTGGTCTAGAAAGATTAAACTTGTGTTCTGCGTTTGCTGCCAAGATACTGCAATCCACTGAAGATAAAATTAATTCCTTTTTGCTGAGTGAGAATTCAAAGCTATTTATTAATAAGGAAAAGAAAATACCGTTCGTATGTGTGGGCATGTGCAGGGTACCGGTCTTGCTTTTGACCCTCCATCCTCCCTTTCCAAGGGATGTTTCATATAAATCAGTGCTAGAATTAGCAGGTTTCTGAAACCAGGTGTGACAGAAATGGCTTCAATTTAAATGCCTTTTAGTATAAAGTAATTCACTACTCTTAGTCGTAGGTTTTAGGTAGTCCTGCGAGGAGCAGCGAGTTGGACTCTGGTCCTTATAGGTCCTTCCAACTTGAGGTATTTTGTGATTCTATTCTATGCTTTCCAGTGTTGCCATTTTAACAGTAATGAGGAGACTTTCAGGTGTACAAGAAGAGCTGGTCTCTCAACTCTTGTTGACTTTTACTGGGATACGAAGAAAAAGCTTTTGCTGCTGTCCTTGAAAAATCTCTTTGTAAATGCCTAGCATTTTGTGATGAGTTGGTGTTTCTCTCTAGGAGTCTTTGAAGCTAGTATTTTCCTGAATGTCTTACCAGAATTACCAAGCAAAGCTTTATATTCAAATATTGAAAAGATTGTAATTGCTTTAATTAAAAACCCGAACAAAACAACCCACAAAAAACATGCATGTACCTGTATTTGATTTATATTATAAATACCTGTATTATCAGGTTGTATTTGCCAGAGTAAATACCTGAAAGGTTTTAAGAAACTCATTACGTTGAAGCTCATGGACTGAGCTGGCCTGTTTCTCAGGTTTCACAAGGTTTTGTCCTGTCTTCCTATGTGTATGCATGTTTCTATGGGTGTATATGTGTCCTTGCATTTACCCTACCAGAAAGCAAGCAGCCTGAAGAGCTGTAATCATCCTCGGTTGGGATAAATACACATTGCTGTTTTCTAGAACTAGTGCAAACACCGGTAAAACTATCTTGAATTGCAAGAAGAGATTTGTTTTCTTCCCATGTAGGCAGTCTGAATCTCTCTCCTGTGCAAAGTAAAGCAAAGTGGGAAAGCTTTGCTGCAAGCAAGACAGACTTGGAGTCACCAACCCTTTCTGTCTAGGAGGGTGTATTACCCTTGGTAACGTCACACGCAGACACGTGAGAATTGCTGGCTGAATAAGAGGTGTGCAGGTGATCTTCTGCAACCTTGAAATTTTGCGTTTTTTCCCTTTGTGGAGTTATACTGGTTGCTTCTGCTCCCATTTAAAAATACATGTTGGAAGGAAACACTAGGCAGGAGACATTTTCTAACCTGTTCTGTAACTGATTTAATGTACACTATTGAACAATATATCTGATCACCTATATACTTTGGCATATATTTAGCATATATCTCTACAGCCATATGTAATGGTGCATCAAAATGCATTGAGGGGAGTTTCAGCTTCTGTCCCCAGATAAGCTGGGGACCAGTGTGAGCCAAGCTCCCTCCATTCCTTGCAGGAGCCAAGGTCAAGGCAGGCATTCTTGCACTAAGCTGAATGTCAGGAAATCTCAGGAATTCAGAAGTTAAATTTCACTGAGAAGTAAGTAATGTAAATCAGATAAAAGGCAAATATTTTTTCCCCAGAACAATACAGTAGTCTGGTTATATGTGCCTTAAACATGAAAATAGCAGAGGAGGCTCTAAATAATAGAGGTAATGAGTAAGGATGGGAGGAGGGGGAAGGGAGTGCGAAGGTGGGAGCCTCTTTTTTTCCCACCTTTGTCCAAGGAGCAGAGCTGTGATGGGGGTCTCACTGGATGGGTGATGGGGGTTGGAAGATAGATACACATGCAAAATCTGGAAAGAGCTTTCAGGTTTGGGTGCAAAAAAGCCATGTTTGTTTGAAAGTGGTCTTGGGAAGGAGCAGAGCAAACAACGCTATCATAATGCATCTTCTCTTCCTTGGCGTGCAGTTGTCACGAGAGATTTGTAACTCTTTTCTTGGTTCATTGTTCCCTGGCTAGTGTGCACTCTCCATTCAGTAGTGCCAGAATTAAGATGAAGCCTGCCCGTTTCAATAAGGCGGCTTTGTTGTCCAAATGGCAGCACTTGTATAGAAATTGGATTGACTCCAGCAGAGCTTGCACGATACACTGCAAAATTGTTGTCATATGATCCTTTTTATTACTAAGGAAAAGGCTGTTCTCAACAAACAGGCTAGTCCTTTTTTTCTGTTTTGTTAGGGGGGAAAAAATTCAGCAAAAAATTCTTTCTATTAATAATAAGCTGCAAATTTGAAAACTGTGCCTAATGATTGAGTATAATAAAGAGATCAGATTAAGTGAAGTGACGTTAATGTAGAAATACGATGGAGCCCTATCTTCTTCATTTCACATAGCAGCAGCCTTGATTAATCAACTCACAAGTTAAGTACGTACTTACTGTTCAACCTTAGCAAGAGAGGATTGTAGGTGGTGGCACAAAGGGGAAGGAAGAGATGATGGAGTGATGCAGGATGCCGCTGTGGTTTCTGGAAAGTATGTTTCTCTCACCTACCTGCATTTGCTCAAGATGTGGAAAAGAGACAGCTTGCTCCAAACAAGCTGTTTGAGACAGCGAGCATCTGTTGGTACACTGCGTTCATCTAGCACCTAGCACTACGAGTCCCTCATCCATGCCAGGCACAAGGTAGGATGCATCCTCATGAGAAAGACATTTAAGTGCTAATTTCTGCTAGTGCTAATAATGGAAAATGATATTCCAACTCGAGGTATTTTATTCTCTAAGATTTTTTTTCTCCATTCTGTAATAAAGCATCTATAAAGAGAGCACTTCTTATCAACCAAGGCCAGGTGCTGGATTTGAAAAGAGAATTCTCCTCCCTTTATTCACTTTTTTTCCCAGTCATGTGCAGAAAATAGGTGAACTCATTTTGTTATAATTTACTAGTTGTTAACCAAGAAATATTATTAAAAAATCTGTGGTTTAACACAGGGGTAATACGAAGAGAAATTACCTTAGGTCTGGATGACTTTTATAAAGTGTCGGGTTTTGTTGGGTTTTTTTTAATTAATTAGTGCACTTTTCTTAAGGTGCACTAAGAAGCCTCATTTTGCGATGCTTTGTTACTTATAAACTGTTTCTTCTTCAGCTTGTCTTTCCTAGCAATGTGATAATATTTGTATAGATTTTGGTAGCTACAAAATGTAATTGAGTTCCTAGCACATACAGAGTAGAATTAAAAGATTTTAAAGCTGGAGGGACCCATTCTGCTCATTGTCTGTCATCTGTATGACATACAAGACATCAAATTTCATCTAATATTTCCTGCATCAATCACATAAATTCTGGCTGAGCTTGAGGGTGCTTTAAAGTCATCCAGTCCTGATTTAAAGATGTGAGGTGCTAAAGCTGTTGGATGTTTTTCCAGTGGTTAATTACCCTTTTTTTATAGGAAGTTTGGTACTGCTTTTCCACTCTGAATTTGTCAAGCCACTGAGGTATTTTTTTGTATTTGTTTTTGTGTGCTAACTTCAGCTGATGTTTGCTGTCAGATATCTTTGCTTAGTGAAGGTACACATGACCGAGTCATCTCTTGGTCTTCTCTTAGCTAACCTGAATCAGTTGGACTTCTCTTGCCCTCCCTGAAAGGTGTGTCTTTAAGGGCTTTACTCTGGCAGTTGTTTACTCTTCTTAATATCACTTATGTAAGTACTGCTCATTATGTTTGTTTGTTCCCCCCCCTCTGTTGTTATGGACATTCTAAGCTTTTTGAAATAATGGAATTCTCTAAATTTATTGTTCCACCAGGTACTACTTCCACAGCCATCAGTAGGCACTGTGTAGTGTAATTTGTGTTTGATAGGTACAGAGGTGACTATTTGTGCATTGGGTGACTGAGAAACTGCTATTTTTAGCTGCCCCAAGAATCAGTAGGGCTATATGCCAGACAGGTGTGCCAGGTGATGTGATGTGAGGCAAGTATGTCGTGTTTTAAAACATTCTAACTCCCTTCCCCCATCCCTTCGCTGACTTGGAATAGTTATCTGGAGATTGATGGTTCAACATAAATTGTAGGTCTAGGAAATAATAATTATGTATAGTGAAGGCCAGTCAAGCTGCACTCTGTAGTGACAAGTGTTGTATACATCAGACAATGAAAAAATTGCTTCTCACAGCTAGGGATTCAAGATCTTTCAATTTGGTTTGATTGTGGAGCGAAAGGTACGAATGTGCCTTCCTTCTGCTCAATAGCCTGCAGTGCTGCTACTCCACATGTTAGTGTCTGCTACAGAGCATTTCTGCAGTGTTGGCGGGAAAATTAGCTCTTATCTACATACTATTTCTTTTCCCTAATTGTGACTTATTTTCTTCAAAGATTTTTGTTTACATGAGACATAAAGGAACAAATACTATTTTATACAGGTAGTAGAATTCAGTAGGCAGAGGTTAATGGGGTGGGCTTGGTGGGTAGGCTTGTCGTAACAGGAAAATCTCACCTCTGCTCTCCGGTGTCTCTTGAGATGATGGCAGCAGGAGGGATCATCACTCTGTGCCCTCCCTTCACTTGGCCTCTTCCTCAGACGCATGCTGTGGACCACTTGTGGTTACTGGGCTAGGGGGACCACTGGTCCCACTGAAGGTGGGGGAATTTATCATGATGGTCCTATATCACAAGTAGAAATTAAATCAAAGGTTGTATTTACTGTTGGATAAACCAACCATCAACTGCAAGACTCGATACAATTGGTCAATTCCTTATCTTGAATTATAACAATTCCTATGAATAAATTAAGTGCTCTAATAATGTTCAGGAAGGGCTTACAGGGCTGAGCATGTTACTGAACAAGAGACATTAGGGATAGATACATTACTGAACAGAGACATTTCAAAACTCTACATTTGATGTTCGTTAGGACACACACTACCTAAATCTTCAGATTTAACTATGAGGCTTGGAGCATCCTGTTGTCACACAGACATATTGAGGTCAAGTCTGTTTTCCTCTTTCCCCTACCTTTAGCAGTCACAGGGTGAACAACAAGTCTAAATCCATCGTCAGCGGTCCCTCTGTAGTCAGTGGAAGGAGAGACAGGGTGATTCTTCATACCTGTCTTACTGTTACCTGACCGGGCAGTCATGACCCCTGGCTTTGTATGGACACCTGACTTTCAGATGGCCAAAGCAGGTGGTAGGAGGAGACCTTTTCCCACGTTGATCTGTAGTTTGGGGGAGCAGAACCTTCCTTGTGTACCTCCCTCTTCAGGGACTTTCTTTGTAGCTTGGCATTCAACTGTACTCCACGGGATTGGGAACAGGAACTGTCCTCTGCCTTTTCCGCTCTCTCCCCTACTTCCTTTACCTCCTGGAAAGTGTTTGCAAAGGTGCTTCGTAGTATCTGAGTCTCTTTTCTTGCTCCACAGCTCCACTGGTAGTATCAGTCTTTGTAACTGAAGTCTACGTGAAAGTTAATTTCTATTAGAAATTTTCTTTTACTTTTATTTTTTTAGACACTATCAGGTTTGGGGGTTGGTTTTTTTTTTCCTTTTTAAATTAAATTTGCTTTGTGGATTTTTGTTCGCTTGGCATTGTGATTGAATATATTTCTCGTGTCAGAGTTCTGAAATCCCTGCTTCCCTCTTTGTAGGGAAAGGTAGATTTCTTTACTTACCCAGGTATGCTAAGTGTTTTGTTTTGATTTAGGTGGAAATAATGTGGGTCTTCTGTTCCTTTTTCTGTAGTCTTGATCCATGTGCCTACTCTGCTGTGCATGTGATGAAGAATTTAGGCTTTTGTAGATGCAGGAGCTGCAGCTTTTCTAAAACCACTGAAGGTCCAGCCTCCATTTTCTGCTGCTTTTTGTTTGCCAGTTACCTTGCATTGCAGCTTGCATGAGGAGGCAAGTGCTGAAGCTTTTGAAGAGAAGGGGAATGGTGAGCTCTGGCATAGCAAAGCGACTTGTAGGAGGCTGCATGCCCCTTCACCAGCAAGGTCAGCACCATGTTGGTAACATTTTCTGCCTGCATGAGAGTGTAAAAAAAGTCAGAGGAGACAGAGTGCAGAAAAACGTTTTTTTTTCAGACATTGAAGAGGGACCTGCTGTTTGTGTCATGAGTGGCTTCTGTTCCTTGAAGGTTAGCTATGGAGAGGGAGGTGCTTGTATCCACTGACGATTACGGTGCTGTCTCCATGCAGGGAAAGACATGGATGTCTTCTCTTACCGGCAGGCCACTGGAAGCTCCATGACAATTTTGGTTTGCTTCTGTCTTAATCCAAATCCACAGCTTTCCAAGTACGTGGCAGAGGGGAGGTTACTACGGGTCACTTAGCAGTTTCCAAGTTCGGTGAAGCTGCTGTGTGGTGCTTATTAAGGGGATGGGAGTGTAACAGGTAAGCCGAGTAAATGGATTAGCCGTAAGCAGTCCTATTGTTGGCACTGCCTGGAGATGGGTTGTGAACCATGCAGGCGTATCTTGCAAGCGATACTCTTCCACCCCCCGATTACAGAGGAGCAGCATAAATAGAGTGGCCTACATTGAAATGATTCCTGGAGGAAAGAGGCATTTAAAGCCAGGGACAGTTACGGGTACTTGGAGCAAAGTGTTCAGCCACAATACCCTTTCCAAGAAGGAGGGGAGGGGAGAGGGGAAGGAGCATTAAGCCAGGCGTCTCTCTGTCCATCTCTGTCTGAATGCCTCAGATGTTACGGACAAATGATTCCTTCGAGGCACGCAGTGCTGCTGTCGTCTTTAGGACCTTCATGGAGCAGCTTTTACTCTTAACTATTTTTAGTGGTTGGCTACTGTTGGCTTGAGGGTGAGTTACATGAGGAAGGTCGCTTAAGAGGACGCCTTTGTGTTTTATTAACAAGACTGGCTGGGGAGGGGTAGAAGCATCATATGCTTCTAGTGGTGCACGTTGACATGTTTAGAGAAAGCATCAGTCTGCAGAAGAATTGCTAATAAAAATCATGGTTTGGGCCTGTAGTCCCTGTCCAAGAAGGATATTTAGCCTTTGAGTCCTCTCTGCCCGAAACACAAGAGAATGTGGCTTGTCCATGCTGGCTGGGCAGGCGGGACGCCCGCCCACGCCGTGCGGTGGCAGCCGGGATGTGCGTGGGATGGGAATGCTGGCTGGCCGGAGTTTGTCCCCAGGCAGAGCCCCGGCTCTGGAGGGCGAGTCTCCTTTCCCCCACTCTGTGGCTTGCTTTTCAGCAGAAGCAGCAGAGCACAGATCAGTTTTCACTGAGGTATAGCATGGTATGCTTGGTGGTGTGTTTTTGGTGTCTTCCCCCAGCCTCCTGGCAAGGTTTGCAGCATTGCAGGGGTTTGGTGGTGTGGCTCGCTGGGATCAAAGGAGCTCAGGAGGCTGAGGGTTGGATATTTATGCATTTGTTTATTACCTACTATTGTCACTCATGTTATGTAAGATTACTCTAACTGAATGAGCTCAGGCAAAACAGTCGCCTCTGCAGTTTTCCTTACTACGTCCTCTGCACTGCAGGCCTCTTTCAGGGGAAGCGGTGTTACCCGGAGCTGTCTTCTGCCGCATCAGCTCCTCCAGGTGCTGCTGCATCCCCTGACATGTGGGCACCCAGCAAGGGCTGTGTGTGCCTCACCTCTCTGGGTGAGGGAGTGTCCTCCACGTCACAGCTCGCATCTCAGCTGGGTTGAATCATGTTCTCGAGGAAACTTTGCTCTACTCCCAGCGGGTCTTTCCCATTATGGCACTTTGGTACCACTTAGCTACCACAGGTGTCTAAATCTGGTTTCTTTAGGTCAGGAAAAGACTCCCAATCCTAGCATCACTCTCTGCTTTCTACCTGGCTATAAACAAGATCTTTCAGGTGGGCTGAATGGGACTGTAAATACACAAGTGGTTCTGGGCATTTCCTGTCCCATCCCCACTCCCCCAGTCCCATTCTCTCCCTCTCTCTTTTCCCGCCATTTTCTATTTTATTAAGCTAATGGGATTTTTTGCTGATAGCAGGTCTTTGACGAAGATAAAAAGACATTTTCTATTGTGTGCATTAAACCCCCCTGTAAGGTAAATGACTTCCATGCAAACCACATTGTTTGAAGTGTCCTGCTGTTTCTGTTTCTGCCAGGTGGAGTTGCAGGAATTAACGCGGTTTTATCATCTAGAAACAATCTTCCACTGTCTGCAGGCAAAAAAAGATTCTGGGATATAGAATAAAAATTCAGGTGCTTTATATGTAGAGACAAAGGCTGTTGAGAAAACATGTTAAATGTTAAAGGATCACAGGGATAGCTTCCCTCTGGGACTTGTCCTCTCCCTGTTCTGCAGAGACTGGGGAATAGATGTCTGTGAATCAGTTGAGGGAGCTGCGGGGACACATCCAGAAAAAATGCATATTTGGGGTCGGCTCTTCCTCTCCTCTGCCTCACCCTCCATTGGTGTTCATTGTCAGGGGCTCCAGCGTGATCTGGGTCTGTGGCAGATTTGTTTCCACATGTAAGTGGAACAAATTTTGCAATTTCTTCAAGTGCATATCTATCTTTTGATGTTTCTCCTACTGAGTAATAGGATTGAAAGTCACAGAAGCGATTGAAACCAACTTAGAAATAGATCTCTCTTCAGACACTGGTCTGTCCTAGACCTGCCTCAATGGGCAGCCCGAAGCATTGCCCTGACACTAAGAGGGCCCACTGGTGTTTCGTTGGAGGATGGGTCTTCCATGGCCACTGCTGTGGGAGGTAACAAGCTCCTTTAGCAACTCATGTTCATGAAAATCCCTAAGAAAGCACTCTATTGGTGCAAGGGTGGTGGAAACAGGCTAGCTGTTTTCTAGTTTAGTGTTAGCACAGACAGATTTTAGGATCAGAAAGAACCATGTAGCTGTGTATACTGTATCAATTTGTCCAAAATTTCTTTATCAGATCAGAATTTGTTGGAAATAGAGCATGTTTTTTGGAAAAACATTGACTTTAAACAATTGGTCTAACAGGATTACTCATTTTCTGATGCGTTTGAGTTTAAATCTTTTTAAATCTCCACATGGCTCATTTCCCCCTCAGAATTAGTTTTTTTTCCCAATGTGTAATATTCTGCAGTTATACGGAACAGAATTCATATTTAACATAGCATGGAAATGTAATTTGAGTATGTCCAATTTTCATTTGATTTTTTTTATTTAAAGGTTTTCTATTAATGCAGATCTTAAAATACCATGCAACATTGTCTGCGGATGCAGGCATGAAATGACTGTGCTGCTGAGCTCCCTGCAATTTGCCAGTGAGGCTGAAGAGCTTTCTCAGTGCCTTGCAGCAGGTCAGAGGAACTACTTCAGCTGCATTCTTCTGGTGCCATTTCTGTGATTGCACATTGCTTTCACCGTAGGAATGATAAAGTGGTATTTCACATAATTTTGCTCCTTTGGCAGTTCTTCACAGAGAACTTTGCAAAGCAGCAATGATCCATTTGAATTCCACTTCAGGTGTTGAGCATGTCAAAGAGTGGGCATGTGCCATCAGTTTTGGCCTCATTTTATATGGAGAATTGATGAGTTTCATTTCAGGAATGTTAATTGAGCCATTTGAGTTCAGGTATGAACTCTTTGCATAACTGCCTTTTGTTGAGGGAGTGAATTCACATGACCCTGGCCTGTCCCTCCTCACTTGTGTCATTACTTTTTTTCACCACAGCCCTGTTCCTAGTTTATTCCATAATCTAGATTATGGCCAAAGGCAAGACCCATAAGCATATGGTGCATGTTGCATGTTGCATTATCTGAAGTCATGAGGGTGTGATTAATGGGCTTGGTCTTCACCTTCTGAGCCACAGTGGAGAGAGCGGGTGGTCTAATTAATGGGTCTCGTTAAATGATGGCAGTTCCCTTTCAGGTGTCACTCGGCCTTGTGGGGTGGTGTAGATGCTGCAGGTCTGTAGGAGGGAACTGCTCCCAGAGTACTTGCTATGATGGGGTTCAACAAATGTGCAGGTACTGTCAAAAAAGAACACATATGAGCTGGACCAGGGGATAAAATCCTCCCTGCACTGTCAACGCTATTAAACCAGGAGTCTGATCTGCCTTGCAAGTTTGTCATCTGGAATTTGAAGGTTGTACCTTCTTCATCAGATTTAGTGCATAAAATTATTTGTTAGTGCAGTATGTGGCTGTCCAGGAAAAAATATGGTAGGCGTCTGTCCTGCACACATAGCAAACTGGCTGGCTTGGCAGCTGTCTGTGCTAGAAGGATGGGGGCTTTATCATGCTGTTTGGCACAGTGGGAGAGGGTGAGTAGATCAAAGCAGCAGAGCAGAGGTTCCTGTATCTACACTATACTCAAAATTAGCATTTTATTCTAGACTAGATCTAGTCAGGTCCTTTGGACCAAATGTCCCCACTGCATATGTAGGTTCAATCTCTCCAAGCAACCACTTGTTTCAGATTCTTCAGTCTCCATTAAAAGATGGGAGAGCATTTGGTGCATCCGTGAACCTGAATTACTCCTTTAGCTTTCTCTGAAAGAATCTAGTTTGGGCCCAGGAGAGCCACCCTGTGAATGAAGCCAGCTTGCAATGGGAAGGAACAGCCAGGGGGGTTGCTTCAAAACTGCTCCAGACCACCAACTGGTTTGGACGCAGCCAGGGTGATCCTAGCCGAGGGTTTAGGAAGTCTGGGTTTCCCTTGCATTTCTGGCACCGATGGGTGCTGTGTGGCTGCTGGGAAGCCGCTGCACCTCAGAGTGCCGCATCTGCTTCAAGCAGGGTGACGTGACTTCTCCAGGTGAAACCTGCTTCATCACAGCTGAATGCTTCCTAGCTGGCTGGGGGTCTTGTAAACATTATGTGTGTGTTGTGGTGGGAGATGGGGATCTTGCACTGCATTCATCTTGCACGTTGTCATCTTTGCTGCTTTTGCAACAAACCCCACACTTCATTCATAAAATAATCTCGAATGTATAGCCCTGAGTATAGGACATGCTTGTCAGGGTATCACTTGCTGTCAGCCATCACTTGCTTGTCAGGGTATCACTTTGATAATATTTCAAAAGCAATTGAAATATGTTTACATATAGTAACTCATCTTAGAAGGAAAAAGAGTTGAAGCTTCAGTTTCCAGCCATCTTGGTTCAGGTAGTGAAATTAGCTTTAGAGTTACAGAAATTGAAGTTATATCTATTTTATCCATGGTGTGGTGTTCAAACAAACTAAATGAGAAGCTTTGTTTGTGAACGGATAGTCAGAATTCTAAGTTTTTATTTATCTTGGAAGGATCTAATGGTTTGTTTTTAGTAATAACAATTCTGCTAATTTTTATGTTAGGCAGCCAAATGTTGTTGGCTTAGATATCTGTGTCCCTCAGAACTGCTGTTTTTAATTTTTGCATTTGGAACAAACCCAGCATCCTAAGTTAAAAGCAAAACTTTTCTCAGCAGGTTGAGACAAAAAAGAAAGTGATTGTATCACAGAATATATGCACTTAACCACTGAGGTTTTTGATTCCATGGTTACAACAACACAACTAAAAAACCCACGCATATAGCCAGTTGGTGATTTTATTGTTTGAGTCGGATGGCCTTTCTTAAAATGAATTTTAATGGACAGGCAAGAAAGAATGTATTGCTGTACTTGTGCAACTGAAGTTTATGAAATAGGATTGGAAAAATACACAGAATAATTGGGCACATCCTGTACTTAGTGAATCACTGAGCTAGTGCAGTAAACATTGCTGCATTCGGGAATTTAGATCTATACCCTGCTTTTGCCAAGAACACTGGGATTTGCTTGGGATCGTGGATGATCTGTAACGCGGGCTACCTGAACCATGAACCGTACCCTGTGCAGTTTTTTCTTGTTTGCATATTTCCATGTTCTGAGATGATTTTTGGTTTTGTGATACAGGCGTTAATCTACTTCTGTGACACCTCACATCAGCTTAAACTGATTTGGTAGAACCTAGGAGACAAACCAGGAGCTATATGTAGCAGGACCTCTGCAGGCATTGGTATGGTAAAGGAAAAAGATTCCTGAGCACCGAAGTATGCAGCCTAACCAATGTTCTTCCTTCAGAGAAACAGTCTTTTGTCTTCAGAAGTAAAAACAAAAGCTACAGACATTTGATAGCTTCAATGTTCTTTGCCAGATGAGAGGGATAAACTTGTGAACATGTTTAAGAAATTACTGAATTTCCAGAAAACAGACTGTTATTTAAGGGACATGAGAACCATTAAGAAGCCAGAAACAAACACAACATCCAGATCTGCTCTTGAATACACACGTGGCTTTTGCAAATTCTGAGAGCTGCACATGCACAGGCTTAATGGGATCCTGATGGAAACCATCCAAGGCTGGAGTCTGGCTCCTGGTGAAACTAGGACTGCTGTCTGGCTAGGACTGACGTTCGGGTCTCAGGCAAACTGATGGAGATGTTTTCTTCCCTCAAGGAAATATGTGTTTAGTCGTCAGCCAGAAAGACAGGATGGCTTGTGTGCAAGGCTTTTGCAGCATTGCTTAGTGTTAGCTCTGGGCTTCTTCCATCTTCTTTACTTCCCCAAATCATGATAGTCCTTTTAAGGAGAAACTTCACTGTTCTTCCCAGTAGCAGAGGAAATGAACCATGTGTAAACTAAAGGCTGTGCTCCAGTTCTTTCCCCCTGCAAGGACAGCTGCCATCCAGGAGATGCAAATGTCATACGTTTCTGGTACCAGTGCATGGAATGGCAGAATGTAAGTTTTCAGCCAAAGCAACCAGTAGTTTCCTCAAATGTCTGCAAACATGAATTGACAAGTCCCCAAAGGGTCTTTTACAGTTCTGCTTCATCTAAGGAACAAGAGCCAAGAAAGTAGGAATAGGTTGGAAAACTCTCACTGGCCCCAGAGAAGTGCTTCTGTTCAGAGTAGCAGGACAGACAGAAGGAAATGGTATAACTGAAATTTCTATGTTAGCAGAATTTCTGGAGGTTAAACTTTAAAAGTGTAGCCTTTTTTGTTAAAGATACAGCCTCTCTTGAGGGAAGAGAGAAATGGATTCAACCAGCAGAAAGTGCCTGCTGGACTTCTCGCCCTCCTGGATAAAAGCCATAAAGGTTCAGGACGTTCCTGGGGAGGAGAAATCAATTTTATGCACTCCTCAGTTCAATGCAGATGCAGCTGTGGCCGTACAGTAAGTGACTCATCCCGTGGCCATCTTTTTAATGATGAAACTATTATGTGCTACATCACCCATTCAGGCATTTTGTTTTCTAATTCTCTACCCCTGGTTCCCAGAAATATGAATAATGAGGCTTTTAGCAGAGAAGTGGAAATGCTCCCTGAGACACACTGCCAGGGTAGGATATACTGTTGGATGATGCTGTGGATAGTATTAGGGATATGGGGGCATAACTGGCTTGAACGTTTGCTCACCCCTAAAATTACATCCAAAGCTTTTTTGTCAAGTTCAGATAAGGTCCCTGTCTCTGACTCCCATTAGAGCTCGGTTCTTCTGTGTAGCTCCTGGTGGTGTCTCCTTCTGCTTGGTGTTTCAGGTGGGAATGGCAGCAAGTTGCAGATGCAATAGTTGAACCCTGGCCTACAAAACCCAGCGAACTCAGATGATAGGGAAAGGCAGTTTATTACTGCAAGAGCTACCCTTCCCACATCAAGTAGATTTGCATCAGGCAATTGCATGAATCAGATCTTGATCTTCATTACCACAGAATACAGCAAGGAAAATCCCATTTCTGAGAGTCTTTCTACTGTACACAGATCCAGATGTAAAGCACTGCTCTGTGCCCAGCAAACAGGACTCGTATGTATTTTATTAATTTAAGTGTAATGTAATTATTCTCTTGTCCATCTGGCAGGTGGTGTTTTCATTAAGAAGTGAATAATCTAAGCTATAGGCTCTGTAGAGGGGGATGAGTATAGAAGAGATTCAGGTCATATGCTGTGGGACCATAAATAGAAGCTAACAAGGGAGCCCTTGCTGTCCTTGTCTACTAAAACTGAAAATCTGTTGCTTTCATTTTTCCTTTAGCAGACTGCTCGCAAGCTTAGAAGCTAGTCTATTAATGAAATCTTTTCATCATCATGCAGTTTAACTCTTCATTTATGGTGGTGGCTGGAGGCACAGTGTGAAAAAATAGGTGTTTTATATAAGAGGACAAAAATTAAGTTCTTATATAAAACACTATGCATAGGAAGATAAGATTAAAATCACGCTTCTGGAGGTGCCCAGTACATCCCTGGGTGTGAAGTACTGTTTGAAAAAGAAACACGGATTACTTAACGGTTTTTATTCACATAGAAGGTCTTGATTAAAAAAAGGCAAAATAAAACATGGAGACGAGCAAGTCTGAACCATCCTTCAAGAAGTTTTGAAAAGTGTGGGGTGTGGAGCTTTCTAAAGGAAATCTGGTTGCTTTCTGACCGCCTGTGTGGCATCTTCTGTTTCCAGACAAAGTTTTCTGATGTCCACATGGAAACGGGAGCAATTTCCTCTTTCCATGTCCTAGCAAGACTTTTCTTGGCACAAGTGACCGCGCAAGGCCTAGTTTGAGTTTTGCCCTGGAAAGATATAAATATCCTGGCCCCGTTCCAGGAACATTTAAGCAAGGATTAGGTTTTATTTTTTATCTGGTAACATTCAGGGAAACCTATCAGGGTGACCAGGCTGGGAGGGGTGTTCATTTAGCGAAGCCTGTAAGTCAAGAAGAAAAGTGAGCTTTTTAAAAATTATTATTATTTTTTATTCTATCGTTCTGAATTTAGGAGGGGATGCTGAAATGATGCTGAGCATTGTTTCGTTGTGTATGGTGTAGGTATCACCAGGCAGAAGGTTAGAGATTGTTGGTGCCTTTTTGTAAAGGCACAGATTTCCATTCAGAGGGGCTTGTTCTTTCCCAGAGGATCCTGTTTATTTTCCTTCCCAGTAAAGCTCAGGTTCAGTTGCTGTTCAGCCAGGGTGGAGCGCAGTGGCTGCTGCACCACCATTTCCAGGGAAACATCTCCAAGGGTGTTCATCACCCTGGCTGCAGATAATGGGAAACTGAAACCAAACCTGAGCAACAGCCCCTTGAAAACAGCTTTAAAGACTGGGCGCCAAACAGTTTTGCACTGTCTGGAGGTGCTAGTGTGATCCCTTCTCATTAAGGATGCCGTTGAGCTGCTTTTTTTTGTGGGTGCTGGGATTACTTACTTAACTACTACACAACTTAGTACGAGGAGTAATGGGAGTAGAGCCAGTAAACAGAGCATCCCAGGCAAATGGTGAGCTAGAGCTTTGCCAGGCTGTGATGAAGCATGGGTGACCCTTTGCCAGACATGCTCTTTCTCTACTTAAAGATGTTATTTATCCCCCAGACTTCATGAAGTGTTATCTTGAAAGGCTTGCTGTGCCAATCAGTCTTTACCCTAAGCCTCCTTTGATATGCTTTGTTAAGGGGGGTGGGGGGGTGGGGTGTTGGGGATCCTTGGTTTCTGCAGGAGTTGGTGATCTCAATATTTAACAGTTATTGTTTCAACAAGAATCTGCTTCTCTGAATGCT
Source organism: Falco peregrinus (assembly GCF_023634155.1). Lineage (NCBI taxonomy): Eukaryota > Metazoa > Chordata > Aves > Falconiformes > Falconidae > Falco > Falco peregrinus. Next base: position 25,626,888 of record NC_073727.1, read on the forward strand.
TCAAGCCTCCGTCATTTGTATGTATGTGTGAAGGTCAGTGGGCTTGTCAGATACCCTATTGTAAATCCTGTCATTAAATCAATTTCTTTTAATTAAAAAAAATGTGCTGCTCTTCAGAAGAAGTGCACCCTTTCATCTGGACAAAACCCATTATATCCCAACACAAATACGATAGCCGTGAGCTCTCTGCTAGGCTCACGTTGGCCGCTTGTTTCAGCTGGTATGTTTGTGGTTTGGAAATCTTGGTGGTCAGAGGGGGCTGCATTTTCCCTTCCTCTGAAGGAAGTGGCTGCAGTTATTACTCTCTCATCACCTAACTTGGCAATGTCAGAAGCAGAAAAAGTTGCACTAACAGAAAACAGGTAGCCATGCCAACAGGTGAGAGATGTTCAAGCCCCCTTCTCACTCCCCCCGCCTCCTGCATCACAAGCATGCAGAAATCTGACACAAAGGCTAAGAGCGGGACAGGATTTCGCATTCATTTAGTAATTCCCTTGGGGTTATGCTCTTAGATGACTTAATGACTTAGTGTATACCCCATCTGGAAGATAAGCAGGCATAATTCATTGCAGGCAGGTCATTCATTCTTTGAGATAACCAGCACCTACACACCATAGGGAGCAGGGAGATAAAGATACTACACATCAGCAGCAGTAGTTCAAGGTTTCAACCTCTCCGCCTCCTTCTGTGACCCAGAAGTCATTTGCAGTTGATTATTCAGCCATTTGCTTTCTTTAGAGAGAAATACACTGGCAGCAGTTGGCTGAAGTGAGTACATTTTCCATTCTGCCCATGCCTTTCAACGAAGCCGTAGCATATCTTTACCTGGAAGCAAGCATCCTCATGTCGCTTAGAGGTTTCGTAGCTGTGTTAAATGCTGGTTTGGAAAACTTACTGTAAATTGATTCCAGTTTTTCTGGTGTTATTTAAATGGTGACTGTTGTTCACCTACTGCTTGGGATGCTTATGCATTGTTAATTTTTTAGTTTCGGTCAAGAGAAGCTTTTAGGGGTCCAGTTTATGTATTAGCAATATATATGGTCCAAACGGAGGCACAAAGAGAGAAAGAGTGTGTATATAACAGAGCATATTACATTTCTTGATTTTCTTGTATAAATAAAATTACTTTCAGTGTTGGCAGGTACATTTTAAAACTGAACAAGTCACACAAAACCATGCTGCTCCCAAGTCCACAGATATTAGGATCAAACATATGGTGTGACCTCTTCCTAGTTAATATTCCCTCCTCCAAAAATCTGCAGTCCGTAAACAGCAATCTACGTCTTGAGATCCCCTGCATTGCGAAGATGAATGATTGACTCAGCAGGTACTTTGTGATGACTCTCAGTGAAATGTTTTTCTCTTGCCTACATGCACAGCAAAAGAAATAGCAAGTACGAGGCTTCTGATAAGGGCATGTGATCGCCGTGGTGTGATTCACAGTCTGTGATGTTGCTTTATTTGAGAAGGAGGAGAGGGAGAGAAAGAAAAAATCTATTTTTGTTTGTTTGTTTTCTAATTACTTGAGCTATTTTTTCTTTGACTCAGCAACTCTCAACAGTACATACTGTACTACTGTAACTGGCACTCAGGCTGGGAAGCTGAACGATGGTGATGGTAAAAGTAAATATCCTGCATTCTCAGAGGGATTAGGAGGAGATGGGAGAACTAGTCTCATTATGGTTTTGTGTGTTGTCACAGTCCCTTTCTGCATCAGTGCTCTCCTGTATGTGATCTTTTGACCTGTATTTCTCTAGCCAAGTACTAAAACAAGAAGTCAGAATAGTTTTATTTTCACATATGTTTTTATTTACAAACCCCATTTGTTTAGGTGACGAAGACATTCACCTTGCACAAGAAACCATGTTGCAAAAGAAACTGAGGAGTCTTGTTCTCAGCAGTGCTTATGACCCCTTTGGAGAGTGTCTTAAGAGTAGATTAGAGAATGATTTTGATTGACATGAAATAATTTGATAATTGACATGAAAAAATTTGATTGACATGAAATACTCGATAACTCACGATGCTTTCCTGTCAGTCTGCCTGCTACACAGTAAGAGTTGTACTTACCATGGCACACCTTCACTTGGTTGTCTTACTCAGAGTGGTTTGAATCCCAGCTTCCAAGGTGGGCTCTTACTACTTTTAAAGGTGTTAAGTTGTATTTATGTTTTCACATAATGAAACACTCAAGCCTGTAGTGGATTACAACATATTCTGTCTGCTAAGGAAAGAAGTGCAGTCTGTGCACTGCTTTGTGCAGGAAGGGGTGCTCACTAACGCACTTGTCACCTTCACATTCTGTGCCAATCGTTGTTAATGCAAGAGTCACATCAGGATATGTTTAATACAAGACTTTCTGGCTCCTTGGAGGAAGACCCTCGCTTCAGCAAGAGTAATTTGTTAGAGTTAGTTGGGTGTGAATTCTAAGCAGGATGTTCAGGCAGGAGGGTTGATGTCGATGGTCACTAGGGAGAGGACTCCTGAGACCGTCTTTCAAAGACGCATGCCCCCTGAAGAACTGGGAATTGAAAACTGTTTCTTACTCTGTCTTACAGGCTAAAAGACCTGCAAAGCACATTCTTCCCCCATCCAATGTGCTCTTCTGAGAGAAGTTGCAAGGGATGAGGAGGTTTTGTGGAAAGACAGTGGGGTTCCTGGGAAGGACAGGCTTCCCACCCAGTTCTTGCATGGGTAGCAGCTCCCATCTGGTTCCTTTCTAGAGGCTGCTGTCACAGATTTTCAATGCTTTATTCCATGCTCTTGCTTCTGATGTTCATCACAGTATTAGAAAACCTACATATGTCCTCTTGCAGCTTTTAAATATGTGATAAAAGCCATGTCCATTTTAAAGCTTACTCTTTTTCCAGACAGGGTGACCTGTGGATGGCATTCTTTTGTGAAGGAATAGGACTTCACATTTGCTGTTGCTGGCTTTCCCTTTGCTGTTCCTTACCATGGTTTTTTTAGTTCAAAATAGTTCTCTGTGATTGTAATTGCACTAAATACATTTGATAATGCAGAAGTGACCTATTTTGTGCACAGTTTAGCTGATTCTGCAGTTGCCTGTAGGGTTTCCTAGCAATGTTCTTCAGCCACTCCTTGGCTTACAAAAGCCTGGTAAGTTGATCATGGCTAGTGCAACATATCGGAGGCAGGGAAGGTTCAGGGTAACAGAGGAGGATGAACCATACAGGTGTGAATGCATTGGACTGAGTGTTTGTAAGACAAGGCAGAGACCTCTGGAACAGATTGGGAGGACTAGAATAGATGTCATTAAATGTGTTAAACTGTTGGAGGTCCTTTGTAGAAATATCCGGTGACATGGCCAGATATTGTGCCCCTGTAGGCTCAGCAGTTAATGCATAATACCTCTGGTATCTGAGGTACATACTCAACTATAAAAAAATAGATGAACTGGGACCCATTACCATAAACACTGTCTGCAGCCCTAGCCCTGGTAACAGATTGTTCTGTGCCTCATTAAAAAGGAGATAGCACTGTCAGAGGAGTCAGTGCTTCATTTTGCCGTGTTTGCTACATAATCAGTTAATTTTGCTTAATAGTGCATTGCGTCGCAGATGTGCAAAAGGGCAGAGTCACTTCACTTTCTGCATAAAACCTCACTCTGGTGCAGCTGAAATGTTAATGGAGTGTGTTAGCAGGCAAGCTGACCTCAGCTGGTGTCACTGCCTCAGCCCTGCCCTGGTTCTCCCAGCAGTGCTCTGGCCAAGCTCTGTGCTTGTAAAAGATCCAAGGTGCAAGTTCTTCAGACTAGAAGTTAGATATAGATAGGGTGGTCATTCAGTGTCTGCTGTGCTTGTACATTTTCTGGGTTTTTAAATCTTACATAAGGCACTGCCCAGGACTTCCCCACATTTCATTGGGAAGTACTTTAGTACCTTGTTTCATCTAAGCATTACTTAGAATATGAAAGTTAGCATTAGTGTTTTCTAACGAGATGAATCCAAACATGCCTATCTTAACATGGATCTTTACATTTTACTGCCCTTTGAGTGCAGCTTTTGGGAAGGTTATTAACAAGTCAAATGTGGTAAAACAAAATATGTGGAGAAGCTGAGTTTAGACTGCTGTTTAGGGACAGATTATTAGACATTACAACTCAAGGTTTTAGAAGATCAGCATATTACACAGTAATATGGCACATCCAACAACTAGTGCTAATCGTATACTGCTTAAATTCGTAGTGAAACTGGGTATGTGTAAATGGTTTTCTTCAGATGAAAATTAATACATTCACAATAAGTATACTCTGTACTCACATATCCCAGTCTGAGAGTATTACAGGTATCTAAAAATAACTGAGTTTATAAACTCTCCAGTGTGGTGTGAACGTCTTGTTTAAAAAAAAACAAACAAAACAATGTGCAAAAGGTAATAGTAGATGTGTGAAAGGCCGCTGTTTAGAAAAAATAGGTAGACATGTAATTAGGTTAATCTTTCTTCAGAAAAGCAGGCAAGCACCTGCTTAAATCTAAATGTACTTAAGTTGTGTTTACTTCAGGAAATACTTAAGTATGTTTGAAGTTAATCACACAAAAGATTTTCCCCAGTAAAGACTTGCATAGGCACAAAGGGAGAAAGGTGCTTCAAAACTTAAGTATGATTATAGGTCTAAGCAACGGGTTTGATTTTAGAAGAACCTGAAAGAAGTAAGTGCACGAATCTAATTGAAATTCAGTGAGTCTGGAGCATCTAATTGTCTGGGGTCCCTCTGAAAGCCTTGACCTCTTTTAAATGCTAACAACTGAGGGAGGTGCTGGCTTTTATGAACTGATTTCACATCAGCACACCAACACCTTGCTGGATTTCTCCCCAGACGCTCAGTGTGAGAACAGAGTCCTCTGCATATGCTTTCTCTGGTATTGCCAAATACTGGTATCACTTTGAATATTTTTGTGAACTAACCCCCCCTATAAAAATGCCAGCGTGTTTACAGACTTTAGTATTTATCACCCAGGGAGAGCTGCAGAAGATAAGGAGGGGGGAGGATGGCTCAGTTGCAGTGCTATGAAGTTAATAGCAGCAGAGCCTTTTGGAAGCTAATAGGGTCCGGGTGAGATTTTTAATTAAATAGGTGCCAGACCTGGCCCCCTGCCTTAGTCCAGGCATCCTACCTAGGAAGATTTGGATCCAAATTTTGTGTTTTGCTCTTTCTCCACTTTTGAAAGGTGAACCAAAACTTCTTAAAAAAACCCTTGAATTTGGGGTGCTTGGTTGATTTCATCTGAAGCCAAGGCTGCTCGCTGAGGCTAGCTGCATCTCAGGGCACAGAGAGGAGCACAGCTTCTGACAGCCACATTCTCCATGGCAGTGTAAGCTGACCCTAAGAAGGTCTTTGGTTGATCTGTGTCCTCCCTCCTCTCCCTGTGTCCCCCATGGTTTACAATTTCCTCCCTTTCTCCACCAATGTCAGTACTTCTGCTGTTCAGCAAGCCAGTTCAGAGAGCTGATCTGGACAAACTCTGTCAGGAAGAAGAAAAAAAAAAAAGAAAAGAGGACTGTGGGAGCCCTGTTTGGACCATTGCCACCCAACATGAGCCTGTACTTGCATTGTGGTGGTGGAGATGTGTGTAGGCAGGCAGCTCTGTAGATGGGGGAACTGCTAAAGGTGGAAAAGGATACACCAGGAGAAAATCACGGGTATTTTTACGTTGGGCTGGTTACCGACTCGTGAAACCATCTAAGCAGCTCCAAAATATCCTGGGGCCGGCGCAGGGACAGGCTTGGGCAGTGCGAGAAGAGACCCGCTTGAGGCAGCATTATCTCTAAGGACATGTTCCTCAAAGCGTGGCTTTCGCCCTGCTTGGCAGCTACGTGTTTCACAGCTGTAGCAGCAGATGCTGCTGCAAACAGATGCATTGGGACATGAAGATGAATGCCTTTAAAGAGAAACAGGAAGGTTTGGGGGTTTCTGGCGTTAGCTCTTAGGACAGTAGGACAGGCATCTCGTTGGTACACTGCGCCTGGCAAGGCTAGCCCTTATGTTTGAGCTGTATGGCCCATGGGGTCTGAGGTCGGGGGCAGGCAGTGGTACATGCTAATTCCAAATTGGAGGTTGCTCAAGCCAAGGGGTCTTGCGTAATGGGGCCTACAGGATCTCTGGGATGCCTTTTTTTTTTTTTTTCTTCTATTATTATTAGAAATGACTGGCAGCAATATGCCTTTCTGAAGTCAGCATACTTCTCCATTAGCTCTTCCACTTGCATGTAGACTCATATAGTCAAACTTGCGCAGCAGCCTGTCACATGCAATTTGTATTCTTTGTTTGAGAAGCAGCCTATAGACAAACCCCATTTGCTTCTCCCTTTTCTTGCATTAAGCTGTTACTGAGGGGGTTTTGGAGGTGCAGATGGGTTAGGCACCTGATTTCTGCTGACTTGAGTAGGCATCAAGGCACCTACTACTGCCTCTGGTGACTGAAATTCTCCCCGCAGGTTTTGGCTCGCTGAAAGCTTCTTCATTTTGTTTGGAAAAGAATGAGTAAGTCTTTAAAGAAGGGAGTGCGCACTTTTAGGGGGTGAAGGCCTTGTCTTGTTAAAGCTCTTAGTGAGCAAGCTAAATAAAATGAAACCTTAAATTCTGGGGCTAGTAGCAACTTCATTACATCTTTCCTTTAGTCACGTATTTCCCCTGTAGGGAGCAAGGCAAATAACTGGCACTTTCTGCTGCCCTGCCGGGTCCCTTCTTTTGTTAAATTCAGTGATGGTGGACCAGATATCCACTGGGCTGCTGTACCAGGCTAGCTTCTAGTGTGGGTAGTGTTCGTCAGAGCTGGGGGAGAGAGGCTTGCATACAGGGGTTTGCATATGGGGGCTTTTAAAGCTGGGTCGTACTTATGCTCTGTGTCTGATGACTGTTCTTGGGATCTCTTTCTGAACCTCACGCCTCTTCCCTGGTTGTCTCCCGCAACACCAAAGTGCAGTTTCTCAGTTACTTTTTGTTTTGATTAACAAAGTTAACACTCTGGTTATTATATTTATAGGGGGAGCATGGACTGTTAGATTCTTGAGGAGTTTGCAAGTGCTGGAGAAATACCATCACACAGGTAACAGCAGGTTATGCATAGTTAGTAGGTTTCAAAAGCTCACACCAAAGCTTGTTTTTAAACAGGGAACCACTTTGAAGGAAACCAAAAACATCTTGCATAGTGCTGTCTGCGCTTTTTATCTCAAATCTTTTCCTGTCTCTTTATAGTAGCCATAGCCAGTCCTTGATATAGCATAAACACCATAAAAGCTTAATTTTCCTTAAATGCTGTTATGTTTGAACCAGACTAAGCTAAAACACTTAATAATTTAAAATTGTGCATGTGGTATAATTGGGTTTCTGTTTTGCTGTCTGCAACTGGGTTTAACACCCAGGCATTTACAAGAGTCCTCCACATCACAGGGCATGTTCTGCTCTTGCTCCACTTGCCAAGCTCCCGCCAGCATGAGACAGAGCTCCTGTTAGAGCCGCAGGAGAGACCAGGACTGTACCGTTGCTTTTTTAAAATAGCTACTTATTTTCTGAGGTGCAAGTTTGGATTTCCCAGCACTGACACAGAGGTTAATGGTCAGGATCCTAATCGGTGCTGTGCGGCTGTTTGTGCACCTGCTGCCTGGGTGCTGGGGTGGGAGCAGTAGATTCTGCCGCTTTGCTTCCACACACCTACAAAATTACTCTGCTTTCAAGTTTGTCTATGCTCACTTCTTGAACAATGTATGCTGTATACGTTGTTTGGGTTTTTTCAGGTTTTTAGTCAAGCAGAAGGGCAACTTTTTGCACTTTATGCCAAAAGCAATGGAAGTATTTTCCCCATGTTGGGCATTGGACCTAGTAATGACCTTAACCATTTAGTACCTGTTGTAAAGCAAGCTCAGAGAAAGGGGAAGGGTTTAAAAATTACTGTAGTTTAGGCATGCATTGAAATGTACTCCTGCTTTACTGGAAGATGCACAGGTATTCTCGGGAGTAAGAAATACAGAGGAACTTGCAGTGAAGCCTTAAGCAATCATTAGCATGGATGATTTCGATATGTAGATTAATACACAACAAATAATACATGTTCTGGGTTTTGAGCCAAAGCTATAGTTCAGCTAAGAGGCTTGATATAGTACAATTGAAGGTAAGATCAAAACTAGCTCTCTTCTCCTTTATTCCTACCAACTTTTCTAGCCTTTTGTCCAGTTCTTTGTTGGACTCGCTTAACAATGCCAGTGGCAAAATATAAAAGGCTAGTGGGCATAACATCTGATTTTCGTGTCATTCTACCTATTTATATATGGTTTTTTCCGCCAATTCTGTATGTCTTTAGTAGAAAGGAGCTAGCAGCAATATTGTGAGTCCCAGGAAAGGTGCTTCCATTTTTCAGTTGAGAGGGCAATGCAGTACTACAGAGTGTGTTACAGGCCTGGAATAACCCTTATTACAATCATGAGTATTAAGATTAATGTCATGATGTGAATTATTATTTTGCAATGCCAGTCACTGCAAGCATCCCCTGTTGCACTAAATGTAAGGAGCAGCATATGGGGTTGGGACAGTGGATTATCTGAGAGGAAAAAAAAGCATGCAGGCTGCAGTGTTTCCCGAAACATACTGTTTATTTTCACTACTTAACCAGTCTGACTTTTCTGGCACAAGTCCAGCACCTACACCTGAGCACTCTGTGCCAAGTTTGGTAAGTCTGACAAAAACAGTACAGCAACATTTATTTCATTGCAGAGATTTCTTTCTACGGGAAAGGGCAGCATGAAGGCTCTTCACCAGGATCACTAATGACAGGGCACAATAGCCTCACTGCTGCCTTGTTAGTGCAGTATTACAAACACGTTTCATGGACTCTCCATCAATAGCATTGCCAGCTTTCAATATGTAGCAGGAGGAACAAGGTCTCCATTAAGACCTTGACTCACGGGGTGGTGGGGTGAAGCTCGCACCTTCTCCAGGCTGGGCGAGCAGCTGTGCCGTGCCAGTGGAGGCTCACCCTGGAGGGAAGGCAGGTGGCATTGGTCCTGCCAGCCCTGCCCTGAGGGCTGTGTCAGGGATAGATGGCTTCATCTTGTGGACAGGAGACTTAGCCTGATCCTGTAGGTGGGGATTAGAGCCAGAGGCTGCCGAAGGAGTGTACCAAATGAGTTTATATCCTGGCTGTGCACCATGCTGGCTGGTGGCACTCTTTTGGGAAGCACTGGTGAGCCTCCCATCTCAATAGTCCTGGGCTACGCTAGTGGGGTGCTGTCTGCCCCCCTGCAGGCTGGCTTTCCCTGCCCTCTGCACACAGCTGGTGCTGCTGGACCTGGAGTCTTTCCCCAGCCTGACTCATGCAAGCATTGACACACCCTTTCCCCAGCATCCCATGAGAGAGGCATCCCCCTCCTCCTGCTGTGGCAGCCTGGGGGAGCGAGCCCTCTGGGGGGCTGGGGTACTGCCGAGGCGGTGGGTACAGGGCCTGAGCCCTGGCCGCTCAGGTAGTCCCCAGCACAGCATGAGTACAGTCGGGTGCCTGTGTTGTGGCTCACATGCCTGCTTGTGTCCCCTTGGGTCTGGGCTCTAATCCTGGCTTGAAATTTTAAATATTGACAGAGTTAATTCCTGCCTGCTTCAGACTGTAGAAACTGGTCTCTGATAAGGCTGTGTTTAATGAGGATATTCGTGGTAAAGAGCTTTGTTGGCTAGACAGAGCTTTACCTTGCCGAGCTCTGCACTGGTGGGTGAGGAAATGGAGGTCCCCTCCCAGCGCGCTCCCTTCTTGCAGCCTGGCAGTGTGGTGGAGTTGGAGACACAGAGGGGTGATACCCCCTTCTTTCCCTCAAAAAATAGCCACAAAATACCTTATACTCTGGCTATAAGAAGCATGAGGAGCCAGAGTAAATGTACTACTGCAGGAAGCCTAAACACTTAAATGCCAAAAATAAAAGCAGCCTACCTTACATTTCCACCTTACATAGCAGTTTCCAACCACATCAAGTGAAAAGTCTAGGTGGGTGTATAGTGTTTATCATCACTGAGTAATACACATTACATTAGCTGGGATGTTTGTTTTGTTCCTGAGTACTGGTTTTAAAATGGTTTTAGTGAGAGCAGGAAAAATTATTAAGTTTGTATTATCCCCTAAGAGATAAGACTGTGTTCCTGATTTGGGGAGGAAAATTGGGAATGTAATACTTCTTTTTTTTTCCCTTCCACTATAGTTGCAAGTAGGTTGAAAGGCAAATGGTGGAAGTGCAGAATCCACTCGTTTTCTGTAAGAGATGGTGTTGGAGTGGTTTCTGTGCCCATGTTTGTCTTACAGCATTTGTGTCCTGCAGTATTTGAAACTTGTTTACATAGGTAGCAGCAAAATTTTATATCCAGAGCAACGAAAAATTGAAAACAGATCCACAACCAAAACTATACTTTTTTCCCTGCCTCTAGTATCTCGTATGAAATATTGCAAGCCTCTTGAAACTTGGCCCTGGCTAAATTGCACCTGAAGACAAGTGCTAACCAGTGCATGGAGGAGGTCTCCCTGCAGTGCGGGAAGCAGGCAATGGTGCAGCATCTCTGACCTGAGGGTGATACTGGGGGAGTGGAGATCAGCGAGGGAGTAGCAGACATGGGGCATGTTGTACTGATGCTCTGCAAGTGAAGAGCACAGGTTTTGTCAGCTGTGCTTGGGTAAGATCTGCAGTGAAAGCACTTGAAACAGTGAGAGAGCAAGCTGCGGTGAGCAGAAGTTTTTGGCCCTATGCATTCTGAAGATGGCAGTGGTGCAATGCTGGGTTTGAGCAGGCTGCGGGGGGGATGTCGCCGATGAATTGAGGTCTCTGAAAGCAGGGTGAGGTGCAAAGTCCGAGTCTACCAGGTTTTTACAGCCTCTGAAAGTCAGAAACAACCCAGAGGATATGTAAGAGCTAGTGTAAGGGGAATGCTGGTGCATCTGGAAGTGCTTGACAAAGAAAACTTTGTTAGCTTGTGGGGCTTTAGCCTTTGATGCATTCATTTCAGTCACAGGATGTTCAAGTTTAGCCAGAAGCTGGCAGACAGATGGACCACGAGGCAGTTCACAGAGTGACTCAGTCTAGGTGAGTGTGAAGAGTCATCCACATAAAGGTAACTATTACAGTATTTTCACAGAAACCTCTTTTTCCCCCCCTGGGTTTTTGTGTTTTTGTGGTAATGCTTGGGTTTTCATTCATGGTAGTTTTCCAGTTGATGCATTGCTTCCTACCTGCTCTGCTACCTGATCATGCCTCCACCTCTGCAAAATGGAGATACAGGGCTTTTGTTTGCCTGACCCATCACCTGGCCATTGCTGGTGGCCAGGCTGTCTTGCCCTTTTGAGGAGCTGTCAGGCAGAAGTACAGTCAGCACAAAAACTGGCAGCGCCCCTGTATTTCCTCACCACCTCCCCACTCTCCTTTGCTGGCTGCAGCGGTTGCGCTTCCTTGTGTTAGCTTCGCAGAGGACAAGAGAAGCATCTGTCATGTGTGATTTAAGGCACTCATCTGGCTGCTTGTTGCTCAGCATGACCCTGTTTCTGCAGTTGGGTGAGCTCTTTCAGAACAACTGTTTCACTTGGCCTTTCTTTCTAGAAGGCTGTGGCCTTGAGGCTGTATCACGTGGTGGTGGTGGTTTTTGTCTTTAATGAAGAGGGTAGGAAAAGCACTGTATTTGTTTATGCCAGATTTTCTTGGAGGGAGCTAAATAGCAAAATTTCTGCTCTGAAGAAGGGCAGCGAGATTTCTCCTTTGAATTGAGCTTTATCAGTTCGTTACCTTGTCATTCTTTGCCTGTTAAATTGTTGTGGAAGCACCAGGGTGAGGAGCTGGTGATCTGTTCCGAAGTGAAAGAGACAGAAAAATGAAGGATCAAATAGTTTACTCTCTGAGGCTAAAATTACAGCTGTTAAATGCTTTGTTTGTTTTATTGGTAGAGAAACTTTCACTATTTGTTACACCGTGTTTACTTGAGAAGGGCAAGAAGAAAGTCTGTAGCCCCTCTCTGTTGGTTCAGATGAATTATTGTGGGTGTCGCGAGTACTAATTCCCCTTCCATACCTCCCTGCTTGCCTGCCTTCCCCATTCTTTGGGGCATGAGTGTTGTGCCTCTGGTCACTTCAATAGAAACACCATGGTCTTGAGACAAATTTCTGCTTTTTCATCTTATCCTTTGGTTTATTTCTGTGGGCATGCAAGGGTGAGAACAGCTTGCACAGAGCCTGCAATCTTAGTGATGAAAAGGGAGAAGCTAAACGAAAAAATAACTTCAGGGAAAGAGAAGAAAATCGTCACAGTCTAACTTCAGGTGCCTCTGTGCCTCACATCAGTGGTGGGGCAGTTTTGATCGCGTGTGCTCTGCAACAAGCCTCAGGTCTCAGGATGCCTCAGGAGCCTCAACTCCCAGCTTAGACATCCAAGATGCCTAAAGGTGGGCAGCAGGTCTTGTCCTGCCCTTCCTCTCCCTCTGTCCACAGTGTGCTGTGCATCTTCTGCTGGGGATGGAGAGGGTGTACGGCCCAGTATTGGGATGTTTACTGTAGGGCTCTGTGGGGTTGGTTTAATATCAAAGTAGTTTTAAAAACAACCAGGCAGGCAAGACAGTGGCTGCTGGTAAAACGACTCTGGGAAGATGCCTCAGGGGGGATTAAGATACAGCGCCGAAGCTATTAACTGGGCAGATCCTGCCTCCTCAGCTCCAGTCTGTTTTGCCAATGTTAAGAAGAAGCAGATCAAAGGAACTGTAAACAGTTAAAAAAACCTCTCCAGGCAGAAAGGAGGCAGTTGTTTGGGAGCCACTCACTGGGAGCAGACACCTGCCTGCACATTTGCAGGAATCAGAGCTTCCCAGTAGCTCCCGAAACATGTGGTGGCACGGACTGAGCTGGGAGAGACATATGTCCTCTTCTGTATTGATTTTAGAAAACATTATGCTGCCTACCTTCTGTTAGTACTAAAGATCATTTTGATTTGAGAAAGCTGTTTTTTGGGGCTGGTGGTGCCAGTGGCCAGCAGGCCCTGGGGGTCCCCGAGTGTCGCTCTGCAGAGCTGCAGTCCCTGAGCCCCAGTGGGCACTCCTGGAGAGGGAGAAGGGATGCAGCTGTGCCAGGGAGCGTGTCCATCGCTGCTTGCCGCTCTGTGCACTGACCCCTGCACACCCCAGGGGAAGCAGTGAATCCTTGCTGGCCCTTGAGGAGGTGGCTGTGATGGGACTTGGGCAGGTGAGGTCAGGACCTCCCAGCCCTCCAGCAGCAGTGCCGCATCCTGTGCAGGAGGCAGTTATGGCCACAGGTGCCCGCACAGCCTGCAGCTCAAGGTGTGTAGCTCCAGGAGGCCTGAGCTTTTTGAGCTGTCTCCTTTTCAGGCTGTCCTGCCTTCTCTGAGGGTTTTAAAAACCTACTTTTCTAGTAAACAAGAGTCTCAGTCTTTCCCCTTGTGCTTCCTCATCTGTCCCACTCCAGTAAAAGGAGTTTTTTGGCCTCACTGTCAGACAGCCTCTCATAAATCTCCGCAGGCCAGATGGTTTGGAATTTATTGCCCACCTACCCCACCAATATTTTCAGATTACTCATATTACTTGCTGGCCTGCCTTTTGCCATCCATTTCCCTTCTAGCCAAGTATTTATCCGAGCCTTTCACACATGTAAAAATCTTCAGTTTAGATGCATCAGTTTTGAAAAGTCCATCTCCTCTGCTCTGGGTATGGTTTGTCCCTCTTGACTTTGACTTCTGTGTAATAGGAACCTGTGTTGCTATTGGGTTGCCTCCTGCATCTGCTAGAGGCATTACTTGTAGCACCAACCTCTGAATTTAGGAGGCTTAAACCATGTCGTTTCCTGGATCTCTCCTGCCACACGTCATTTCTTGTATGTGAAGTTGTTTATTTGGCTAGATGATGGCAGTCTCTGGCGTTTGCTATCTCTGCAGACACATATGGTCCTGCTGATAGAGAGTCCTGTGTGTCTGCCTCAGATTTGCGGGTGACAGTGGCATGTGCAGAAAGAAATGGGTGGAGTTGGCCACACTGTATGGCATGCAAGGCTCTGCAAAATCCCTATCTGTGGGAATTGCTAGTCAGCTCTTATCAGTCACGTCCCGACGCAGTGAGTTGTAGAAATCAAATTAGCAGACAAGTCAATTGCTTACGTCAGTCAGAAGTTTTGCACTGGGGACGATGTGATAGTCCAGGGCCCCTCGCTGGGTAGCGTTGCTGGGTTGGATTACAAGGGCTGTTAACAAAATGAAAACCTGACAGTGCAGTTTTGTTTCTGTCTTGCTTTTCTTTTTCCTTCCTTCTTTCTTGCTCAAAACATTTTTTTCTTGCTGTCATTTTGGGCAAGCAGAGCAGAGAATCTGTCCTTTCTGTAAAAGTAGAGTTTGCCCTGTTATTTTATAAAACAAGTTGTTGTGACATACCACACGGTTCCTCACATCACTCAGTAGTTCATTAGTCTGTCACTGTACAAGCATATTAAATGACAAGCTAAAAAACACAAGACAGTGCAACAGTCCATTAAAATTCATAAAGGGTATCAAATATTCAAAGTAAGGGATGTAAAAAGAAGCCATTTGCTGTAAATACTAATACCTGTAGTTGCATAAACATAATGAAGAAGTGCTGTGGACTGCCAAGCAGCAGACCGCTGCTGACAAACTGCGGCTGCCTGGGAATCCCTGCAGTTATTTATTTCCAGAGAGCTGCTACTGCTTCAGCAAAGTCTCCTTCAGAAGCTCCAGCCTGTCATGTGAACCTCTCCTCCTAAACAAACACCACAGCTAACTTGGAATTGGAGGCAAGATCAATTACTTTCAAGCTCTCAGTGGCATGGAGTAACCAGACATGATGTTACTAATTTCTTGTGTCCAGGGCAAAACCAATGGACCTCTGACTTAACATTTTGGAGGACTTTCCCCCCCCCCTTGTACTGCTTTCCCTGGAGTATTTACATCACATGCCATGATACCCTCTAGTAATTCTTAACTTTCTTTGTAACTGCAAATGCCTATATTAGCAAAGTGGAACTGAACTTCCCAAGTATAGGCAGCAGGCAAACTTTGAGGTTTTGAGGGCGGGCCTTCTGAATAAATGTTTTAGACTCCCATTAGTTCTTTCAACAGCAAATGCCAAATTCAGTTTCAGCTGCGTCTCACCTTTGGAAGAATATCTTGCCTTAAATGCAAAACCTTAAAAAATGGAGAATCCACCCCGCCTTTAAGTGTGTTTTTTAGAAGGTTAATTACCTTCACTGCTAATATGTACATGTTATTTCTGCTGTGGTTTCGGTTTCCAAATACTTGGGCCTTGTTAAGGCTTTGTCTGCTAGTAATAGAGTCCCCAGCCTCCTCTACCAAAATCTGTAATAAATTAGTTTTCAAGGCTTTTGTCTGTAGCAATTCTAAAAATAATTTCTTATTGGAATCCAATTGAATCCAAGGGAAGCGAGGTGATAATCAAATGATGTCACCCTCACCTCTTGTGCTGCATCTCACTGCCTGCCAAAACTAGCAACTGTTGCTATGTACCCAGGGGAAGGTGATACTCCCGGCCTTTTCTTGGTGCTGGAAAGCCCTCCTTTCCAGTGCTTGTCAGGCCCCTGAAGGCTGCTGACGTCTATCCCAGGCTTTTCATTTTACCCTTCCTTGTTGGCATAGCCATGGGGGAACATAGCTTATGTTCTGTAAGGTGCTTGAAATTTTTCCTGTTCCTGAAAATGACCATTTCTCAAAACCACTGCCAGTATGGAGGACTGTGGTTTAGCCCATGAAGAGCCTCTATTGCAGTGCTTGGACTTTGGGGTGGAGACTTCGCTGCAAAGTGTGTGGTGATATCCCAAAATCCACCCATTAGGACAATGGCATGGCACCATGACTTTTCCCAGTCTGTTAATTTCCTCTTCTCAGCAGCATGGCTGATGGTGAGACTTTCCCCCCAGCTTTTCTCTGGGTACTTCCAAAATATCAAAAAACCTCACCAAAACAGCAGGGCTTGTTGTCATTTGATACATGGGGCTCTAGAAGTTCTTTGATAGTGAACTAGTAGGTAGGTGATGTAGCAGGTTGCTTTTCTCCAGTGAGAGTCAGCATGAACTGGGGGCTTCAGTACCCAGCAGATGACATTTGGCACATCGCAGGGGCCAGTTGTCAACAAGACTAGCGTTATGGATTTATTTTTTTTCCCCATGGTCTCCTAGCAAAATACGCTGTTGGGGGGTCCCAGATCTGCTGTTGATAAGACTTCTTACCGGCAGTGTGTACTCACGAAAGGGTAGATACCCCTCCTGACAAGCATGTGATGACTATTAATACTTGCAGGGGTTAGGGACTGGCACTGTTACTTCCTCCCTGCTGGCACAGCTCCTCTGCAAGGCAGAGCCCTGGGTTTGCAGAGACCTCTCCAACACGGCCAGCATCACGTTGACCTCTCGATCTGTGCCTGGGACCAAGCAGACAGGCCTGGCTGTACTCCCCCTGCATTGGCTGGGTTGTTTGCCTGGAGTCACTGAGCGTTGTGCCCTCCTCTGGCTCTGCCAGCTGGCCCCTTCCCCAGCGGGAGGGGAGCTGCAGGTGCTGGGCTCCCCCGTGCCCGCTTGTGTCCCCAGATGACTTCCACCCGCCCAGGACTCAGGGTGGGAACCTGGGAGTGAAACAAGTCAAACGTTCATAAGGGCCTGGTTAGTGCCAGCGTGTCTTGGCAGCTGCTCCCTGCCCTGTCTGCATTTAAAAGGGATTGCTTACAATTTTTGTCTTCATTTTGCTACAGTTATCTAAATGTGCAAGCTCCGTCTTTGTGATTTTGGGCAGCATAAGGGTGCTGGATCGCAGGCAGCCTGAGATACGATCCTGGTTTTGTACAGGACTTTATTTTTTATTTCAAACACACATGGTTGCAAACAGCATTGTACCCCCTTCCGGCAATGTCCTACTTCTGGGGAGGGAGCGAGGGACAGAGGAGAGGCACAGCAGAAGAAAGCGCTCTGTGTTCACTGGCTGGCGTACCAGAGTGATGGGATAGAGTTGAAACTATAATTCCCAGGGACTCTTTTCTAAGCATGTGCACCATCCCAATATATAGCAGCAGTCCAGAGCTAACTGACATGTAAGTGCCTATAAATTGTGGAGTAAAGTTATTTAAAGTTCTTAAAGTTTTTGCTTTTCACCCAAGTGAAAAAACCAAAGTTCTCTAGGTGGAAAAAAGGAGAGGAGGAAAAAACCAGCAGAGTATGAAACCATGACTTGTTCAAAGTAGCTTGTGAAAGTATCTTGAGGTCATCTTTCCTGAAAGCCTTTGAAATTCAAAGACTATGGACTCTTGCCTCTTGGCGCACAGACTGACTCCTTCTCCTCTTCCTGGCAGATTCTGCCGAACAGTTGTCCTTTTTTTCCCCTTTTAAATACCCCTGGATCACAGAGCTTGCTCGTTCTGCTTTTCTTCATTCAGGTCTAAAGCCTTACTTAAGGACTGTGTCAAAGTAGCAAAGAGGATAGCGTGTACTGGGTGCTAGAGCCAAGGGGGTTGGTGGGCAAAGGGAAGAGATGATCCTGTCTCCAGGCTTTGGTGTTAATCCTGCAGACTTTTTCTCCCATGAAGTCTTGGAGAGGTCAGCCAGACTTCTTGCACGAACAGTGATTACTCGCAATTTGGCATCATGCTTGGATTATGCTTAAAGTAATCATAATAACATGGCCAGAGTTTGAGATAAGGCATGGATGGGGTGCTTTAAGCCAACTGAACAGAGAGGCTGCTGAAGACATGCGTGGGATTAATTAAATAGAAATTTTGCTTGTTTGGCAAGCAGGGCTGAATTAGGCCAAATTCTGGAATTCAGAGAAAGCAGCTCCCTAAAAAGAACATATAAATGCAGTGCCGCTGGTGTCCAGTGTGCACTCCCTGGCATCAGCCCCAAGGAGGAAGGGTAGTCGAAGCACATGTGATCTTTACAGGAATTATCGGTCCAGGTGGCCCGGTTCCCTGCACACTGGCATCTTGTGCGCTCCCATGTTTGGCGTGGCTATCAAAACAGGAACCAGCATTTTGAACCATCCTGTACTTCCACTGCATTTATGAATATGTTGTTGGTTCTTGCAGCAGCAACCATTTGTTGGGGCCTGGAGCTGCCCAGTGCAGCCCTCAGCCAGGGCCGTTCCTTGCAAGTGTGGCACTGGAGCAACAGGAGGGAAGGGAAAGTGAGCAAAAATTTCACTCTGTTGTGCTATAATGCCTTATGAATACATTTAAGGTCTCCTAGTACAGAAGACCTGTCAGGTAGCTGTAGTCAGTTTCCTGGAAAAGCAGCTTCAGTCCTTACTGTTCTGCTGGACAGGTATTTTCTGGCCTATGCCTGTATTATTAAGCTACTTCACTAAAATGCAACTTACTGAAGTGCAATTTATGACTGACGTGGAGTCCAAAGTGCCCAGTGCTTCTGCAGCATTGGAAACAAGATGCCCTTCTATGCATATAGCTTTAAGGTTTGTCACTGTCCTGACTTTAATTGCTTTTGACACACTCTTTTAAGGGTGGTGGGGTGGGGGGACGACTCTTCGCTGTGAGTTAAACAAGAGGAACCCAAGTGCTGCCTGCTCCTGCCCGTGCAGGCAGGGTGCCACGGGGGCAACAGCTGACAAAGATGGCAGCTGCTGCAGATGCAGGAAGAGACAAGTACCCATCTGCTCCCTCCCACTGTCTTCCCCCTCTGTTGACAGCATTGCTGCTTGTCCTGTCCCGTCTTTCTGTGGCTATCGCTACCTGTCTCCCCAAAAGGCCAGACTATGGTGAAAGGTTGGGCTGCATCCCAGCCTCTTCCTCCTCATTCATGTGTCACAGGAGGAAAAAACCTAGGCGGAGATAGGTTGTCCAGGGTCATCCTGTTGTAGTTATGATGATGGCAACGATTCATAGCTGAAGCATTTGATTTGTTAACCTTATAAAAAGATGCCATTAAATACTGTATTTAGCTCCTCAGGGGAAGTAGCCTAGTTTCTTTTTCATTTTCCTTTTCTCATCCCTGTTTTAACATTAGTGACTCAGCTGTCACTCCACTTCAGAAGGGCTGCTGGGGTTATAGCTGTGATTGGATGGCACCAGGAACCCATTTCTGCTGAAGATAATTAATATGGTGCATTTTCACCTAAAAAAGAGCCTGATACAAAACTACTAGAAGGTTTTCATTAACTTTTGCAAGCTTTGAAACTTGCCTGTGAACAAAATTGGAAACTTCTGTGTGTCTTCTCGTTTATCCCTGTCAACAAGGCAGAGCTTGGCAAAGACTGGTTTATATCTACACGTTAAGGGCATTCCTGTTCAAGTCCACAAAGCAGCTCACAGGGTATGCATTTATATATATGCAGAAGCCTTTACAGGTGAGAATCTCACTTTGCAACAGGGCACATGGTCAGATCCTATGAACAGAACGAGCTTCCACCAGCTCCCAGAAAAGTTTGACTAGGGACAAGTGTGGACCCTTCCATTGCCTTATTTTTTTCATTCCCCACTTTGCTGATCTTAACCAAAAAGTGACCTGGTTCATTTCTATTTTTCTAGGTATCCCATCTCCTCTAAAGTTTAATCACAGGAAAAAAGAAGAAGGGGAAAAAAAGCATAAAGCTAGTTTGTGTTAGCCTGTTTTATATTTTGCATATCAGTTTGTATTACAAAATCATATGTATGCATATATATGTCGTTCAAGGTGCTTTGCAGCGGGTCCGTTCCCTTTCCCAGAAGGAGGGAAAATATCCTCATAAGCATTTGCCAATGCTTACCCTTTCTGCCCTCATCTGTTCAGCTGCAACTTGAAGGTGCTTGTTTCTTGAGTACCTTTGTTATGAAAATGATACCTGGCATACTTAGGAGGCCTTGCATTCTTGAGCTATGAATACTGTGGACAGTGTCATTAAAAAAAGATGATGTACAGAGGCATCATCATCCTTAGTATTGTCCTTTAAAATTTGCCGTGTCTTGAACACGTAGGTGTTGAAAAAAGACTTCTTTCAGGCAGTGTAGTTCCACTAACATAACTCAACATTTTCCCCCTAAAAGCAGGATGTGCTGTGGGTGCACCCAGCCCGCCTGGGGTCTGGGACCAGTTTCTCTGAGAGGCAGAAATTCATCCCCCTGTCTGGCGCTGTGAGAGAGCACCTATCTGGAGGGATTGTGGGGCCATCTCAGAGTCCATACAGCTACTGCAACCCCAAGATGCATAGATTTTGATTCAGCAAGTCAATACAATTTTCCAGAGCGAGGGATGGTGTCTGTGAAGTGACACCACCTCAGGGTACAGAGAGGTTGCCTTGATGCTTGTCCTGAAGGGCTTGTAAGTCAAGGATGGTTTGTGCTAGCAAATGAAACCAAAGCAAGCTTCTCAATTTTATGTTCTGCAGCATCTTTATTGAATTAATGCTTTTTGTCTACCCTTTGAGGCTCTAAACTTCCAGATGCAGGTTTCTTTTACTTGTGCGGTCCTTCCCACAACAGGAGCTCAACCAGACTGCAACCTACAGGGGAGGTAATTCTTGTCCTAGTACCTGGTGACAACTTTGGCTGTTGGCACAGTCAAGGTCCTGCAACCCATCACCCTGTGGCTCTGCAGCTGCCTCTGAGAAACATCCCAGTCTATGTACTGAGCGATACAAGGGCCCCACCGTGACTCGGGTGTTGACTTCAGGGGGGATTACTCATGTGTACGGGTTCAAACTGGGAACATGAAAGGGCTCCGGTGTTCGGGTGGGGCACTAACAAAGCACAGTGAAGTGCCGAAGTGTGGTGAGACAGCCTAGCGTTAGGCTCAACATTCAGCGCTTGTGATTGTGATTGTATCAATGACGGTGACCTCAGTTTCTCAGATTAGGTAAATGACTTAAAAAAAAAAAAGGTGACTTTCATACCTGTGCATTTACCTGGGCTGTGGGGTTTCTGGGATGGTACTACTACCAGTTGCATGTGAAACTGGAATGTCCTGCTTGCTGTAGCAGAGAGCTGATTCATTGGTAGCATAATAGGTGTCATCTTCCCTTTTGTCAGCTCCTCAGGTATGTTTTACCCCTGCAGTGAACAGAAAATAAAGTTTGAAAAAATCCAGTAAAACCAGTAACATGCAAGTCATCTGACTGAGGTGAGGTGAAGTTCAATGAAAACTAAAACAGTTTGTAAGTGGGGTTAGGTGAGGCTGAGATGGATCTAGAGGGGTAGAGGGAGAGTCTGGTCAGAGCGAGGGCAAGCTCTCTGAAGCTACCATGCTTTGGGAAGTGCCGGGAGTGATGTCCCAAGGCAGCTGTGGCCCCAAAGCCTCCCTGTGCCAAGGGTGAGGTCTACCTCCACCAGTGGAGAGGGTCAGGTGCTTGCAGAGGAGATTGGGAAGACGGGCTAGCCCGGTGGGCTCGTTTGCTGAAGGTGCCTGTTTCTCTCTGTGACTGCCAAAGGGGGGCTGGTGTCACTAGCTCGGATGTCAGGGTCTTACTTGGAGCTGCCCGGGTTGGGTGAGGAGAGTTAAATTTTAAGGCTGTAAAAAAGCTTTTCATCATAGGAAAAAAATAATGAAATGCTGTCAACTGGGAGGTTACAGCCAGGGCATCGCAGTGTGGAAACTTCAAGCCACGTGCCTGAGCAGTGAGTTTGTGGGCAGGGCTGGTTTTGGGGCTGGGTGTCCCGATGCAATGCGCCCGTGGAAGTCGGATTCAGGAGTGGGCTGGGGAAAGGCTCCTGCGGCAAACCCACCTCATTACTGCTTGTGTAAAAATGGTGAGGAGATGGATGCCTTTATCCACCCATGTCATCTGGCACAGCATGGGCTTGGTTCGTGTATACAGAAAGCAAGTCTGTACAATTTTTCAAATATTTCCTAAATGCAGTGTTTGAAATATGTTCCCCAGCGCAGAGGGAAAATGTAGGAAACCATAAAGAAACCGAGAGACTAGAGAGGACCCGCATGTTATTTTCAGGACAAAAGCAGAATGCCCATCAGAATACATCAAAAGGAAAACTGATCACTTTATACTTTCAAAAGACATTAATATTTTACAGCTGCCATTACGTTTTGACGAGTGCACAGGTATTTATTGGTAGTGCCATAGCTACCCCGTCCTGAGCCGTGAAGGAGGAGACAACCTGTTTTTCAAGTTGCTCAGTTTGCTCATCCCTTGTTTCCTAATTCACGCCCTGTCCACACTGGCACTGCAGTAACTTGGTGAGTGTCTGGAGTCACAGTTGTGTGTTCCCACATCAGCTGCCCTTCCCTTGAGGCTCCCAGGGTTTTTTTGCCCCTAAAAGCCAGCAGATCAGACCCACCGGGAGTCTTGCTTACGTGCATCCCCAGCTTCCCCCAGGGGTGCTGGGGTCAGTGGAGTAGAACCGTTCCCTTTGCCAACTCAGCTGCTGACTGAAGCGCATCATATTTTAAAACTTACTTTAAAAAAAAAATCATATAGTATCTTCTGGTTCAATAATAAACTAATAATGAGCTTAAAATAGCACAGAGAGGGATCCTGTTTCAGATTAATCTGCACAGCAAAAATGTCAGGGGCTGTTCTGGAGGTTGCTTGAAGGCTTTCTCGCGAGAAGGTCTGGGGTGCCTGTGCCGGCTTTTGGAGGGCTTGCTCAGGCCTGATCAAACTCGGTCAGGCGACAGTGTATCGGATCTGTTCCTCTCATCAGTCACATGTCAGCTGTAACTGTCACCAGATTTGCAATTTAATGTGCGTAGCTCAACACTTCCGATTAATCCGGCCCGGGTATTTAACAATCTGCCATTTCAGAGCTAGCACTTTGTGGAGCCACATGTAAGGCAGCCTTGCATTTCAGTGAGGCAGGAGCCCTGGAAGGCTTTCTTCAATGCACACGGATTTTACTCTTTACTTGCCGCGTTAAGAAAATCAACACATGACCACAAAATTTTTTCAAAAAATAAAGATTTATAATAGGTGATTCAGCAATGAGAGGCTTTTGTGATCTTCCATGGGAAGCTTCTATTTTTAGTGAATTATTATAAGCAGTAGCATCACTGACATTTATTTATAAAGGTATGAAAGAACGCCCATACGTGCTTCTAAATAGTTGATGTATAGTAACGGCCATATGCTGAGAATGAGCAAAAATAGAATTGAGCACTCTGGTTTCCACAATGCTGCGTGAGGATTGTGCTGGGATCTTTGCGTGTAAGAAATTAAAAACAGAGGGAATATTTTTTTTTTCTTCTAGTTCTTCTTTCTAGCAAAACAAACCCAAAGCCTTCAGGGTGAAAGTCTGCCTCGCAGTAAAATTGCATTGTTTTCATTGAGGTCTAATTGGGTAACCACTGAGGTTTGTGAGGACTCTTCCAGTAGCTTCAGCGGCTGGTGGATTGGGGCTGTGCAGACAGTGGTAGCTATTTTTATGGGAGTTACTGTACATATAATATTTGGGTTGATTAGTTGTGTGTGCCTGCACTTCTCTTGGGGCTCTGTGGCACAGAGGAGGAGAAATGCAGTGGTGCTGTTCTGAAGGGGCTCCACAAATACAGTGTGGTGTCATTTCCAAAGTTCCTGCGGTGGAAACACTCTTAAATGCTGGAGCTTGCCATTAAGAAAAAAGTAAGAAAAATAAAGATGTTATCTGCTGGTGATGCCACTCCTGAACAGAAATTGGAATTGTTTTGATCTGGCTCTGCAAAGACCCAGCCTTGTGTGTCCGTTGCAGCTGTTTTGTATGCAACTCCTTGGGTTTAAGTTCAGCAAGGGGTAACACCTGTTTTCGTGCTGACTGTGTATGTGTCCCAGTGAAGCCTGCACTGGGGTGCCTTGGGATTTTTCACAATTTGGCACTTTGCAAGAGCAATGCCTTAAAGTCAATTCCTACTCACAATTAAGTTAAATCCTTTGATTGAAATTAATTGTGTTCTTGAATTTTGGGCAGCTGTAATATGAAATGCATGGAAGGGTGTGAAAAAGGGAGCTCTTGACAAGGTGCCTTTAGCAACCTCCTGATGATGGTGCCTGCCTCCTGATTCCCAAATCCCATTTAAACATGGAAAAGTGTTGGCATAGCATGCAGAGGCTAATGCTTTGGGTTTTAGAGGGGCTTTCTATAGCAAAGGGTGCTGGAGTACATGGCTCCTGATGCCAGGAGGAGTTGCTGGAGAGCCCAAACTTACTCTTTCTCCGCAGCTGCATTAGTTAAAAGTATCAGCATTTTCCTCGCTCTCTGCTTCCCGTCTCTCAACACCCAGTGGAAAAAAAATAAATGACAATTGGCATGCTCTGCTCACAGCAAAACAAATGTTATTTATTAGAGTCCTCCTGTGGTCAGAGGACATCTGACTGTAAAATAACTGGATATTTTTCTGCTAACTGGAAGTGTGATGCTCTGAGACAATTTCCAGGCAGTGTATATATTCAGCTAAGTTTTATTTACGTCAGCATAGTGATTCGCAGTATCACTGGAGTGAGGCAGCAGTTGGTTTAGCTAGAATTAATATATTTTCTTTACGAAAAACTTTTGATTAAACTGTGATTTGGTTCCCATAGCTCCATGTGTTGAGGTGCTTTTCTCTTTGAAAGGGAGGGCATAAACCTCCTTGGCGGGTACGTCACTCACCGCCTGCCCTTGTGGCAAGGAGCAGCTGGGGCGGCAGGGAGCGAGGCACTCATCGTTAGGGAGGGTTTGTTTTCCCTGTGCTAATCACCTTCTCCTGTCATAATTTGGCACAGCGCGGCGCCCTGCATGTGGGATGGAGGCAGATCCACATAGTGCTCTCCTATCTAAGCCAGCACATTTCAGAGGATAAATCTTTGCCGGACTTAATGTTCTCCCCAGGAGCTTTAATATCCCCTCAAGGCTTTCTACTCTTCCTAGGCGTGGGGGACAATGGGCAGAGACACAGGCAGAGAGCTAATTACAGTAGGGGCCTTGTCTAGCCTTCCCCTACCACCAAGGTCAGAAATACTCCTTTGAAGAGAGGATGAGGAGGGGAATCCACAGAGCCACCCTTCAGATGCTGAACTGACTTACTTCCCCCAAATATCTGGGGTGGTTTTTTAACCTTTTCCTCAGAAGGGCATGCTTGAGTAGGGCTGAGCCTGTGTCATCCCACTGATCCTTACCAGGGCTGTGAGGACAGTGGGCTTTCCCAGCCAGGTGCAAAGGGATGTACCCTGTGGGGCTCTGGTGAGTTCCCACTGCCTGCTTCTGCTGAACATCTGGTGGGATTTGCAGGAGCTGCCTTAGGAACTTACAGATGATACCAAACATCACTGAAGCATTGAAAATATTTGGGTGTCAGGAAAGTTTTATTTTTCTGTGTGTAATTTGTTTAATGCTTTTTTTTCCCCCTGCAACTTCCATAATTTAGGGAAAACACAACTATCCAGAATACATAATATTTGTTTACATAGAAGAATATGTATTGGTATAACATGGTTGCATAGATATTGCAGGAGGACTTTCCTTATGTTTTATTTCTTGCTTTTTCTGCATCCCCTGAGCACCCTCGCTGCTTTATTGGATTATATGTATATTTCTGGTTTGCAAAAACTCGTGTGAAAGAGAAGGAAAGTCTGAGACCTCTTTGGGTTGAGGATTTCAAAGTTCCTTGAGAAGATCAGCACTGCAGCCTTGCAGAGCTAGGCAGAAAATGACCAACAGATTGGTACTACCTAAAGATCTCCTTGGCTAGACTCACACATCCCTTTCACCAGAAATCCCTACATACATGTACAAAATTGGCAACTTCAATTATTTTTAAATTTGGAGTCACTGTATCTGTTTTCTTGTTTACTTGCAATTAAACCTCATTGGGGACTTTAAAGCAAACAAAATGTGAAACTGGTAGTTGAAGTAGATTTTGAGTTACTTCAGGAGAAGGCACAGACACTGGCCTGGACAGGTGAGCAAAACATGTTGTATTATTTACTGCCTGCTGTTTCAGCAACAGCTGAATGCAAAGAAAGTAGTTTGTTTTGCTTTGCTTTTCCTAAAGATATAATTTTTGGAGGAGGCCATCTGTAGGGGTGTTCGTTGGAAATTTGTGCTACAACATTTTGAGCAAGGTGACATAGGCTGGAAACTGAAATTCAAGTGAGCAAGCAGAGCCACAGAGAAGCGGGGCTCCCTCTGGTCAGCTGGAGGTTGATAAACTGAAGTTCTTTTCATGGCTTCTTTTCTGTGATATTAGATCTGATGCCTTTCTCTACTGTGTGGCTACCAGGCAACATCATATGGTGAAGTTAGAACATTAAATATGTTAATACAGTATAAAATAAAGCTTAATTCTCCCAAGTGAGCATTAGCGGCATTTATGGGTCTGCAGATAGCATTTGTTTTTCTCCCATCACGTCCTAGTATCCCACTTGTTAAAATAAACAACTGCTTTTGATTTGTAGCTGTAACTTTACAGTTTTGGAGCCTGTATCTGAATTAGCTACTCACTACAAAACACTGAAATAAAAACAGACCAGTGTGTAACTTGGACTCAGCAGCCACCAGCTGCACCTCATCTTGGTAATCTTTAAGCTTTTTTTTCTTTTTTTCTTTTTTTTTTTTTTTTTTGAAGCGGGGGCTTTTAAGAGTTAAGTTACACAACTCTCTTTTTATTTTTAAAGTGAGTGGATTCCTTGTTGCGTTGTTGAGGATGATAAATTGATACCACATGTTGCTTCCAGACAAAAAAGACTCTGTACTGCAGTAGAAGCACTTGCAGCTGGTGTCTGAGTTAAGGGACGGGCTCCACAAGGTAAACATGGCTTGGAAGAGGGCAAAACAGGCACAGGGAGGGAATTTTTTCTCCGTTTTAAAGGCTCAAGCATTTGCTGCTGTTGCCTGACCAGAGCTGAGTATTGAAATAATGTGCAGTCCCAGCCTCCTTGGGAGACTCAGTTGTTCCTGTCAAATGAGGTATGTGGCACTTTGGATGTGTTGGAGTGTCCTTTCTGGGAGCTAACCCATTTGCAATCTTATCAAAATATCGAGACACTTGTAATTAGGACATGGTAGCTGATTTCTATTTTTTTTATTATTTTTTTTTGTGAGCAAATTGTGGCTGGTTCCCTCAAGGAGTATTAACTGATCAAAATGCGGTGCAGTGGATTGACATCTATAAAATCTGAGAGCATGGCCCTGAGTCTGGGGAAAGTGCTGTCACCCCTTGTGTTGCTGCCCTGGCTACTAGTGGGCACCCAGCTGCATCCCTTCTCCTGATGCTGTCAGCCTAAGCCCAGGTGGGGTAGCAGTGCTGCTTGCCTGTGGACCTGCACCACCCTCTGCTCACACCCTGCCTTGTCTGTTCCTCTGCCCTGCGTCTTCCTTGTCTCCAGGGCTGGTCATTCTTCCCTGCAGGACAGCTTCCCTGGGGGACCAGGACCCAGCTGGGCTGGCCTCAAGGCTGTATGGGATACCCTTCTCTTGATCTTATCTGCAGGAACCTCAGTCTTCTGCTCTTAGCAAAGCGCACAGCATTCTTCAAGTCTGGTATAAATAGTAATGCTAATAGAGGGAGGAGCTCGTCATATTTCTTTTCTACTCTGCTCTTGTACAATCCATATGTTGTACCCATTGGTGGTATCTGAGCTCTTTCCAAGATGTCTACGGCCTGGCTTGCATCTGTCCCATCTACATATGGTCTCCAGGACAGATGATGGACGTTCCTTTATAGATCTTTTAAAGTTTCTCATTGCATTTTGGCATGGAAAAATGTGTTACATTTCCATCGTCATGACCTAATCTGTCTCTCACATAAGGCAAAGACAAATCCCCATTAATCTGATCAGCAGCAGGTTCAAATGATAAACTTCCTTTGCTTCCCCATCTTCTTCACAGTTTGTCGCATGGACATGTATTACTAATGCATGTGGTTGTGAGCAAAGATTGTCCCATGGTATTTTCCTGTATTTTAAGCAGATTGGAACATTCTTTGACGCTCAAAAAACAGGTAGAAAATACAGTTATTTCCATCCAGATTGCACAGCTCAACAGCCTTTACTGATATGAGTTGTCAGTCCTGGTGACATCTGTAGCAAAAGTTGCACGTGAAGTTTGATTTGGCAGAGCATCCAATGCAAGGAGAAACCAAGAAACTCGGATATTGTTGCTGAAGAGGTTAGCGGGGGAGGTTACGTGAAAGAAGTGGGTTTTAAGGCAGTGTGTTTGAACAGAGGGTGGGGATGGGGTGTGCAAAACTAAATTGGCCCATAATTATGCTTAAGAAAACAATCTTCCTACGGAAGAGAAGTAAAGAGAAACAGAAGCTGGAGTATAAGTGGCGTATTGCTTAATGTAAAGGAAAACAAACTGCTTGGATTTTTTATAACCACCAATTTTCAATGTAAAAGTATTATTACATTCTTTTACTATTTGTGTAATACCAACACTGAGCAAAAAGATATAATAAGACGAAAATTACACATGTGCACATACATATCCACACATGCTGGAACCCTCATCCTGAAAGACGCCTTAGGCTCACAATTTTACTGTTTAGGATTTGTCATGGGTTTAGGCCAAATAGTTTCATGTGACAGCTACCACCAGCAGAAATAAGCCATTTTATGAGAATATTACAGGTTGAAAACTGTTAGCTGCTGGCACTTTGGCTGAATGTTTTTATATTTGAAGCTATGTGGCACACTGTGTATGCTACCCCGGGTGTTTCTTCTAAGATTTTTTTCATTAGCAAGGATCACACACAAGTGCTGTGTTTTGCTATACCCAGCATTTTTAGGTGAGGAACAGCATGGTTCGTATTGCTCTGGTAGCCTGGCTTGGTGTGGTGGTCTGGCTCTGATTGTCCTTGTCTTGCCACT
Source organism: Falco peregrinus (assembly GCF_023634155.1). Lineage (NCBI taxonomy): Eukaryota > Metazoa > Chordata > Aves > Falconiformes > Falconidae > Falco > Falco peregrinus. Next base: position 25,655,636 of record NC_073727.1, read on the forward strand.
GTCTCTGTGAGGAGGCATCCCCATGCAGATGTTCTCACAGAATCACAGAACAGTCAGGGCTGGAAGGGACCTCTGGAGATCATCTTGTCCAGCCCCCTGCTAAAGCAGGTTCTCCCAGCGCAGGTTGCACAGGATCATGGCCAGGCCGGTTTTGAATGTCTCCAGAGAAGGAGACTCCACAGCCTCCCTGGGCAGCCCGTCCCAGGGCTCGGTCGCCCTCAGGGTAAAGACGTTTTTACTCACACTGAGATGGAACCTCCTGTGTTGAAGTTTGTGCCCAGTCCCAGGGCTCTGTCGCCCTCAGGGTAAAGACGTTTTTACTCACACTGAGATGGAACCTCCTGTGTTGAAGTTTGTGCCCATTTCCCCCTTGTCCTGTCCCTGGGCACCACTGAAAAGAGCCTGGCCCCATCCTCTTGACACTCACTCTTCAGATATTTGTAGACATTTGTAAGATCCCCTCTCAGTCTTCTCCAGGCTAAACAGCCCCAGCTCTCGCAGCTTTCCTCATCAGGGAGACGTTCCAGTCCCCTCACCATCTTCATAGCCCTTTGCTGGACCCTCTCCAGCAGTTCCCTGCCTCTCTTGAACTGGGGAGCCCAGAACTGGACACAGTTCTTCAGATGCAGCTTCACCAGGGCAGAGCAGAGGGGCAGGATCACCTCCCTCGACCTGCTGGCCACGCTCCTCCTAATGCCCCCCAGGATCCCATTGGCCTTCTCGGCCACCAGGACACGGTGCTGGCTCATGGGCAGCTTGCTGTCCACCAGAACTCCCAGGTCCTTCTCCACAAAGCTGCCTTCCAGCAGGTCAGCCCCAGCCTGTACTGGTGTGTGGGGTTATTCCTCCCCAGGTGCAGGACCCTACACATGCCTTGGTTGAACTTCATTGGGTTCCTCTCTGCCCAGCTCTCCAGCCTGGCCAGGTCTGGCTGGATGGCAGTGCTGCCTTCTGGGGTGTCAGCCACTCCTAGTTCTGTATCACCAGTGACCTTGCTGAGGGCACACTCTGTCCCTTCATCCAGGTCACTGATGAGTCAGTTGAGCAGGACTGGACCCAGTACTGACCCTGGGGCACACCGTTGGCTACAGGCCTCCAGCCAGGCTGTGCTGCTGATCAGAACCCTCTGAGCTCTGCCATTCAGCCAGTTCTCAGCCCACCTCACTGTCCACCTGTCTAACCCACACTGCCTGAGCTTGGCTGTGAGGATGTTGTAGGAGACACTGTCAGAAGCCTTGCTGAAGTCTAGGTAGAAAACATCCGTGGCTCTTTCCTCATCTACCCACCAGTCATTCTGTCATAGAAGGCTATCAGGTTGGTCAGACATGATTTGCCATTTGTTGAATCCATGTTGACTACTCCTGATAACCTTCTTTTTGTCCGTGTGCTTAGAGATGACCTCCAGGATGAGCTGTTCCATCACCTTTCCAGAGAGGGAGGTGAGGCTGACTGGCCTCGTGGACAAGTGGTTTTCCCTGAAAGTCACAGAGGATGAATGTGGGAACTACCTGCATTGATGCAGTACAAACTGGAATATCAACAAATGTTATTTTTTAAAAAATAGCAGTTCTCCAGCCAGTTGGGAAAAACCTGAGGAAGTAGGCAGTGGCACCTAGTTACTAGAAGTTAGCAACAGATTGTTGTCAGAATCAAAATATATTTAAAACATCATCCGTTAAATAATAAAAAGCTCCTTCTTCCTTAGACTGAAGAACTGTTATGCTGCAACTCAATCCACCATATTTTGATGGCATGATAATCCCTTAGAAATGGACAAGTTTGTAGCTGAGGCACTGACCCATACTTCTCTTGAGTACGTCTGCGAAGTCTGGTCTGCTGTTTTAGCAAATTGTTTAAAACATAATAGTTGCTATTTTGAACTGAGGTCCATATGATTTCTCTTTTCATTAAGTGATAATCAAACCATGTCTGCTGTCTGCGTGTGAGAAGAACTTCAGGCATGTTTTCCATTTCACAATCTGACAAAACCCACAACACTTAACAAGAGGGAAAAAAAGGCATTTTGTATTGAAAAGAATGGTTTGAAAAAAGCTGGGCTCTATTTCTTTATACATCAAATGTGTCTCCAGTTCATTTATGTCAAGCATCCATTTATCCTAAGGATGCAAGTGTGAGATGCTTGTGAATGATTTGTTGATTGATTCATTCTTTGCCCATTTAAATCTGGAATTTCTTCAGTGTTTTGTAAATGAAGGGCACTTATCCTAAATAGTTTGATTATGCTGTGGTCCTGTTGACTTTGTGTTTTTAAAGCATGCTGGTAGAACAAATGTGATTTTATCCTCTTTATAGATATACCTAGTCATTGCCAAAATTTAAGAAAAAAGAACTCCTGCAACTTTTAAAACTTGATCATCTTTAATGTGGAGGAATAGCACAACTGGTTTTTTTCACATGAGTATGGGATGACTCCAAAAATCTTTTGGCTTGCACATATTAAAAAAAAGCTAACCCAAAAGCAAACCTGGAAGCATTCTCACTAACAAATACTACTTGCTTGTCCTTTCTTTGAGGTGTATTTTAAGCCCAAGATCAGCAGAATGAGTGTAATGGGGTTTTCATCTCCATTGTTTTGGTTTAAATCTGGAGTCATTTCATTAGGGGTGCCATGGGCTGGTTTTCTCAGCCTCTTTCTCATTCTGAGGTCGTTGTCATCGGTTTGAGCCAGCGTGGGTTTTGGATGGTAGATGTTGCTGAGCAGTGCAATTGGGTAACATGCAAGAGCAGACAGTGCATGGGCTCCCCTGAAAGCACTGTATTTCTTGGCACCCTGTACAGCATGGGGTGTCCAGCTGTGTACAGCAGCTTTACACAACGCCGTGTCTAGCCATTTAAAGGGACAGGGATATTGTCGTGTAGTGTGTCACATCATGTTTTGAAGAGTGTGAGGATACTATAGTGAGGGGCCAGCTGGCCAGCTGCTGCAGTACGGGCGTTATTCTGGTGCTTCTAATCGAGAGAGAAAGTACAGCTTAGTCATTCACAGAGTGCCTGTGGGAGAGGAGCAACAGCGCTTGCAGCTTTCTCAAGAATTATTGTAACAAATACACAACACACATGGCCATGAAGAATTAAAAAGGACATTTGCAGAGGCTGCAATGAGTGTGACTACTGCACCGGTCAGATTTTTGCAGTGTCTTTGCAGTTTTTATTTCAAGAAACTGATGGCAAGATTGCTGATAGTATAGTGGTTTGTCCTGAGTCTAGCTCCTTGGAGCTGTGTCACACTCCTTTCCTTAGGATGCAGCTTTTGAGGGTGTGGAGATGGGCACCAGGAATGCACAGCTAGGCAAGCACAAGGCTTGGTGTACAGCAGCACGCTGGCACACTGCAGTCACACTCCAGCCCTCCTGTATCCATCACCCGAGAAACCTGTGGTGAAGTCCAGGAGGGCCCAATGCTTTTATTCATGTTGCTGTTTTCATGTGATATTGGTTTAATGGTTGAGATTTGAGTAGTAAAAGAAGCGGGGTGCTGGTCTTTATGTTCTGTTTTGTTCCTTTCTTGCAGAATTCGATCCGGCACAACTTGTCACTCCACAGCCGATTTGTCAGGGTGCAGAATGAAGGTACCGGGAAAAGCTCTTGGTGGATGATAAATCCAGATGGTGGAAAAGGTGGCAAGGCACCCCGGAGACGTGCTGTGTCGATGGACAACAGCAACAAGTACACAAAGAGCAGAGGGCGGGCAGCTAAGAAAAAGGCAGCCCTGCAGACTGCCCAGGAGACGAGCGAGGACAGCCCTTCTCAGCTCTCCAAGTGGCCAGGGAGTCCCACCTCCCGCAGCAGCGACGAGCTGGATGCATGGACGGATTTTCGCTCCCGTACAAATTCAAACGCCAGTACGATCAGTGGCCGCTTGTCACCGATTTTGGCAAGCACTGAACTAGATGATGTTCAAGATGACGATGCTCCGCTTTCTCCCATGCTTTACAGTAGTCCATCGAGCTTGTCCCCATCGGTAAACAAACCATGTACTGTGGAGTTGCCTAGGTTGACTGATATGGCCGGGACAATGAATTTGAACGATGGACTGACAGATAACCTCATGGATGATCTCTTAGACAATATAACACTCCCTCCCTCCCAGCAGTCACCCACAGGAGGGATGATGCAGAGAAGCTCCAGTTTTCCTTATGGTTCCAAAGGTTCAGGGCTGGGTTCTCCGTCAAGTAGTTTCAACAACGCCGTGTTCGGGCCATCGTCCCTGAATTCCCTCCGCCAGTCACCCATGCAGACCATTCAGGAGAACAAGCAAGCCACCTTCTCTTCCATTTCTCATTACAACAACCAGACGCTGCAGGATCTCCTCGCCTCTGATGCACTTAGTCACAGCGATGTCATGATGACACAGTCTGACCCACTCATGTCACAAGCCAGCACAGCTGTGTCCGCCCAGAATTCCCGCAGGAATATAATGCTCCGCAATGACCCCATGATGTCGTTTGCAGCACAGTCCAGCCAGGGCGGTCTGGTCAGTCAGAGCCTGCCCCATCACCAGCACCAGTCCCACAACTCCTCTCTTAGTGGCAGCCGTGCCTTGTCCAGTTCCATCAGTAACATAGGCTTGAGTGACTCAAGCAGCTTGGGATCCACCAAACATCAGCAGTCACCTGTCAGTCAGTCTATGCAAACACTTTCTGACCCGCTCTCAGGCTCCTCTTCTTACTCCTCTAGTGTGAACCTCCCAGTCATGGGACACGAGAAATTCCCAAGTGACTTGGACCTGGATATTTTCAATGGGAGCCTGGAGTGTGACATGGAGTCCATTATCCGCAGTGAACTCATGGATGCAGATGGGCTGGATTTTAACTTTGATTCCCTCATCTCAGCTCAGAACGTTGTCAGTCTGAATGTGGGGAACTTCACTGGTGCTAAACAGGCTTCATCACAGAGTTGGGTACCAGGCTGAAGGATCTTTGGGAACAGGGAAAATGGGCAAACAGGTCAGTGCCCCATAGATGTGGTAAAATAACCTGATTCCTTAGTTTTATTGGAGTTTGCACCAAACCCGTAATAGTTAGTGCACACTAATAATATCAGTTTGGCTTGTGATGGCTTGCTGTGTCGGTATGCAACAGGCACAACCAAGAAACTTTTGGAGGTGTGGAGGGAAATAAGGGTAAGCTATAAAAGCTGTTTGGCTGCACCACTGTCAGCATGCATCTGATGCTGTGCGTCCTTCTTAATTTAGGCATGAGAAATGTTAATGACAAATCAGGCAAAGCAAGGTGGAATACTTGTGGGTTTTAGGAATCACAGAGCTTCAACTTGTCTTCTTTGAAGTTGCAACAGATGATTCTTCTCTGCAGCTGATGCCGTGTGTAGCCGAGCTGTTACGTAGGCAAGAGGCTTTGCTATCAGTGGCACAGGAGGAGGAGCATCTTTGCAAGATCAGTGCATGCACTGAGGATCAGTGTGTGGGACAGATCTGGACTGAATTAGAGTTGTACTGCTGCTGTGGTACAGCAATGCTAGCAAAGTTGTTTGGGTTTTTTTTTTAGTTGTATTTTTTTGAAAAAAAAAATGCAGCAAATGGAGGAATTATATACTGAAATAGCAAAGGTGGGATCCTGGTCCCAGGAATGTTCTGGATTTAATGTTTTAAATATTCAAAAATTATTGGTCCCCTCCAGGACTGCAGTGGGTATCATTTTCTTTTGAATTCCGCCAAGAGATTATCTGTAGGTCTGGGTTCTCACATAGGTGCTTTTCAAATGTTAGCCTCTTCAGATTAATTTTTTTCAGATTGATGTGGTTTTTTCCATTGCTTCTTTTCCACAGCTGGGGGCATTTGAACTTGTAAACATTGTTTCTGTCATCCTTTTGCCATTCTGCAGGCTCCTGCCCATACCGCTGCCTGCTCATACATACATATTCACTGACTCATAGGGTAGGTGCCACACAAAGTGCTCTTTCTCCTTTGTTTATTTATTAGTATAAGGGAGTAGATTTCAAAATATAGTAGGATAAAAGGATACCTCTAAATTATTGAAAGTGTTCTGTTAACTTCAGAATAGTATGTAGACTATCCCAGTGGTAAGGTTAAACGAGGCATTCATTCAGTTTGCCGCTTACTTCCAACTTTCTTATTCTCTAGATGAAGGATGGAAGGAAGGGAGTTGGTGTCATTTGACTTTATCGTGCATAATTTGCCCCTTTCATCTTTAATTGCATTTTCATTCTCTGTTTCACAGAAAGATATTCAAGGGGAAGCTTTGCGGTAGGTGAGCAGCAGTGGTGAACCTCCTGAATGTCTTCCTGTGTGTATGGAGTGCCACAGGAGATGTGGGCTGTGATCTGTTGTCTCTGAGGGAAAACAAGACGGCACAGGAGTCCTCTTTTCAGTCTTTCTGCAAAGCTGCCTTGCTCCAATGGAGTAGTTGGTTTGCACAGTCCTTTGTTGGTGGGAGGACTTCCTCTGGTTCTTTCACGTCTTCTTACTGAAAGCAAGAGTATTGCAGTACACAGCCAGGAGATGGGCTGCAGAAGACACCATGTCCTTCTGACCCTGCATGAGATGGCAGCTTGGCAAGGCCAGGGACCACAGCTGGATTCTGGTTTTCCTTCAGTCCCAGTGCTGGAGAATTTAAGGAGGGAAAGGGGGAAAAAAAAGAATTGACTCAAGAACCAGGAAGCAAAAATTTGCAGAAGGTCACACTTGCTGACCAGTTCTCTCTTCCTCCAGGTGCATGAGCTGTTTGGATTTAAAAATACTTTTTGCACAAGGTAAAAAAGCAGGCTGTAGGAACTTTTATTGCTGTGAAACATCCAACAGTACGGTCTGCCAAATGGGGCCTAAAACCCAGATGTTATTGACAGCTTTGCTTGACACAGGCAAATAGGGCAGCCTCCTGCTTTCATAGCTTTGGTTGCTGTGCATGTGTAGAAGCCGCCTGTGGGGAGACCTGCCTAGGCAGCACGGAGGAGGCACACCACGCCACCTCCGCACCGATGCTCGCTGCTGCCATTTCACCCTGGCCTTTGCCATTCACATAAAACACAGCCACCGTGATCTTCTTCAGGCTGCTCCCTCTGAATAAAGGAACCGACATATCTGTGCGAACAGAGTCTCGTTGCAGAGGACAGATTTATTGACAAGACAGCTCTCCTTGGCAGATTACTGTCCATTCATCTGTGGAAGCCTCTTTCCCTTTCTCTGACAAGTGGACTGGCTGCTGTGAGGTGCCTCTGGTATCAGGTGCAAGTGCAGATGATTTCTGCTGAGCTGGTTCATCATGCACCCTTCCTCAGCTGTTAGGCAGCTCTGTTTGAGAGTTTGTCTCCCTATGAGCATCTCATGTTTTGATAGGGGCTCCTCCCGTGACATCGGTTGTGGTTGTTCTGAATTGCTTTCTACGTTACTTCTCTGCTTCCCTGTAGCAGTAGGGGCCCCTGAACTAAAATCTTCTCTCAGCAATGTTCATGACCCCAGTAATGAATCTTTACAGGCTTAAAGACTGGGGAACGCTTTCAGCAAAACAGCCTGGCGCTTGCTCATGCTAAATCCATTTCACAAGGGCGGCCAGGTGTGTTTTGCAGGCAGGCAGAAGCAGTTACAATGGATTATTGGCATACCTGGGAATAGTGAGTGCTGTGTTTTCTATGAAAAATAAGAGAAATGTTGGAGTCAGTTTTCGGGAAGAAAAGAAAGAAACCAAATATATAGGTATTTAGTTTATACATACTGTAGGTACAGAAGTGGGGTTTACTTTGGAAGAAAATCAACTACAGTTTCTTCGTAGGGGAAGTAAAAAACCCATGCAGGAGACATGACCGTTGCCGGTTTAGTGGCTGGGCACGTTTGTTGCACACAAGCCTGTGCACGGTCCCTGGGGAAAGCCATGCCTGGGCCCACTGGGCTGACCCTGTGCCCATGAGGCTGGCCATGCCCAGCCTTTCAGAGGGCTCTTATTGAGGCTTGTAAATGGATTTGGGTTTGTTTTGGTTTTTTTCTCTTACAAGAAGAAAAGGAGAAAATCAATGTTTATTCACTCAGCCATAATTTTTGCCTCTTAAGCTGGCTGGGGCCTCTGCTCCTCTATCTCTGCCTGCTTCCCAAGAGCACTGGATATGCCCTCCACCCACTCAGATAATCACCACTTTTTTTCAACTTGTTTATCAGTAAATAAAAATGTCACTATGTCCCCACCTGTCTCTAGAATAGCTTTTATTTTGAACTTAATGGGTCCTCTCTCAGCCTGGGGTTCCCACAACTCTGCTCTTTTCTCCGTGGTCCTTCCCAGCAGGCAAGTTCCAAGGGACTTGGTGTTTGCCAAAGAGTAGTCCCACACAGACTGTCAGGTGGTGACTATTTGGGACGTTTGCTGCTGTCTGGAAGGTCAGAGCCAGTGATCAGCTACTGCTTGGTCAAACATTTCCTGTGGCATCAAAAACCATTCAAGAAGTTGTTTTTACCTGGATTGTTTCAGTGATCCAGTTTATGATGGCACTGCACAGACAGCGATGCTGGCAGGGCTTGGGCAAGGGATGGAGGATGGCTCAGTGCGAGCAGGCCAGGAACTTCTTGAGCTGGTTTCACCGTCTGAAAAACTCACCTAGCTGCACTTCCGAGAGTGATTTCAGTGTGCTGTTCAGCAGGATTCCTCTGGGCTCTGTAACAGAGCTGTGCTGGAGTCAGTTGACTTGTTCAAAAATTGCAAGTAAAATACTTGATCAGTTAAAGTCATTCATTTTGCCCTAGCATCATCTATGTCCCACATCATTTTACTGTAGCAGTGGAGTGCACAAACCACTAATAGCAACGTCATGGAACGTTTGCAGAATATGATGATTAACATCTCTGATAAAGCAAAATCCTAAGAAACATAAAATGCATCTTGGTATTTCATTAGTCTGTATCAGTTTGGACTACTTGCTGATTTGTTAATTGGCTTTCAACCTGTTTCTGGGTGAAATGCATGCCAAAGACAAATGCATAGGTCTGAGGATGACTTACTATTCACTACAACGCTATCTTAAAAGCTGAAGTAGGTAGCAAAAGATCTGCATTTGGATGGAGTTTCAAGTCGGAGAGCTCTGGACAATATGCCACGAGAAAGATGACACTTGTTCTTTACCAGAAATCTTCTCTTCTGCTCATGACAGCTGAAATGTGGAAACCAGAATTGGTGGACCCCTTGCCTGAGGGTGCTGACTGCTTCAGGACCGTAGCTGTGATTCCTCCTCTCTTGTTTTCAAAAATGAGGCCTTAGAGGTGGGGCTGGCAGGTTTCTTACATGGAGCCAAAGTGGGGCTAGCTGCCGTGCAAAAATCTAAAGGAAATTCAGGAGCAGCAAATTCTAACAGGTTAGTGGTTAAGGCGGTGGTATGCTTCTAACGTTTAAGTGTTGTTTCAGCCAGCCCAAGTTTTGAAAGGTGGTTTTGTGACTAGCTGAACATCACGCGTGCCAAGTTTAGTCTTTGAACAAAAATATGTGTATAGAAAGTGTATTTTGCTGGGAACAGGGATCCCATTAACTCCAAGGAGGGCCTGCCCCAAGCAGGCTTCTCGCTCCCCTGGCCCACACCAGCAGCATGGGAGCAGACTCAGCACTCGTGGCCACTGGGGAGGAGGAGAGGGGACAGCTGGGGAAACCGCTGTGGGGCTACCCGCTGTGCGTGCCGCTGGCCGCTGTGCCCCTCACAGCTCACTGCGCACAGGCCAGCCCTACACTTGCAGTAATGCTGTGGCTTATGCCGTGTGAAGGCAGCAGGAGCTGACACACAAACACAATGAATTGCTCACTCCTTCTGGGGGTAGGGCTTTTTGGCTTTGGTGGTTTTTTTAAAATCTGGTTTTATGTTTTGGGGTTTTACTAACGGAGGAAAAAGATCTGTAAAAACCAGGATTGCCTTCGCAGGCTTGTGTTGCAAACATACAGCATGAAGCCGGCACAGTCGTCTGATCCTGTGGTTTGGGTGTTCTTCTGTTGGTGTTTTATATAGATATATTTTGTAGTACCTCGTACTTTGTCATGTGATTCAGCAGCAATAATTAGGCAGAAACTTGCTGTCCCTGCAGATGCCAAGATTACAGGATGACATACTCTCACCAGATGACAGCACAAACTGGTATTTTTAGAACAGCCCGCATCAACTGGTCTCCCCAGTGCTTTCCTCCCTGGATCAGCAGCATGCAGGTTTTATTACAGAATGAGTCTTCACAAACTGTCTTTTTTCATGTGACTGAGCCATAATGATTGTTTAGAGCTGCAGATCAGTGCTGGTCCCCAGCCTTGCTGTTGCCTGATAGCTGGGATGCTTACAGGTGGTTTTTTTTTTTTTTCTTTCCTTCTTTTGAGCCAGACTTGAAGAAGTGTGTAATAAGAGATCCTTTTTAGAAATACAGCGTCATGCAACTGAGGAAAGGTCAAGATCTTTTTTCATAGCAATTCAGTACTCAGTCAAGGTGATGAACTGACAGCTGCAGAGGTTTAAGTCTTGCGTTGATGATAGCCAAAGAGCACAGGTAGAGCTCAGGCAGCAGGAGTGCACATATTTGAGCAGTACCGTACGTAAACAGTCAGCCTTTCTCTCCTGGCCTGGGGAGGGAGGATGAAGGAAGAATGCTCATGCAATGCCACCCCAGGCTGCCGGTGGAGGGCCTCCAGTAGGCTGCTCTCATCAGCACTGTCCCTGATGGAGTCCCACACAGCACGTGGGGACACCGTGACCCCATTAAATCAGGTACCTGTGGCTGGGTGGTGGGAACGCTCCGCTCTGGTCTGGTTTACAGGGGCTATTTAATCAGCTTTTCCACTCAGATTACCACACGGGGTGGCAGTTGTTGGAGTCTGGCGGAGCGGACATCTGCTGAGCAGTAATCGGACGGAGACGCAGCTCAGCTTACAGAGGCTGCTGTGTAGCTGTGGTTGTTTGCTATTACTCCAGGAAAAAAAGCCAGTTTTCCCAGCTGATGCTGTGGAGAATGGCTTGCATTTATGCACTTTCGCAGCTGAGTTGAATATCTTGCCCATTGTTTTTCCCTTGTACTGCCTGCTTATCCTGGCTTTCGTAGGTAATTTATTTCATACAAATGTAGAGAAAATCTGGTTTTGAGGAAGGACCTTCCCTCTCTTGCCTATTCTGCCTTTTATAAGTCATGATAGAGGATGTCCTGCCTTATGTCAACGTGGTGGAAATCGTTTTGTTGAGACCTGTGTGAGCATCATTGGCCTGTCATTTTCAACTTACTGCAGAGGAAAATGAGAAGACAGCATAGCAGGGAGGATGTTTTTAAAATAGGCTGGGTACCTGGCAGAGGAAAAGAAACTGTCGATGAGGACATTCAGAATGAAGAGTATATAGTGTGTTTCCATAGCACTATAAAGCCATAATTCAGGGTGTTCCCAGTCATGCAGGTACCTTTTACTCTAAAAAGTGACTCTTACTCTTCAGATTCAAAAGTGCAAGCAAAATCCTTCTCTGGGCCTGCACAGGTGTAGTTATCCATCCTTTCGTGACCCACAGTATAGGTCTCGTTACCAGTGCTCCCTGGTGCCTAAAGAAGGCACCGTTTTTCCAGCCGGTGTACTTTACCCCTAACAGAAGATGTATTTTGCAAGGATTTTTGGCCTTCTTCCTCTAGTCCAGCAGCATCCTACCTAAAAGGTGCTTTGTTGAACACCCATGCTGATGTCTCTCGAATCAGTGGCAGTGTCACCCATAACTAGCAGGTTTTCCACTCCACTCGTCAGGCCCCTGAACAAAAGGCAGAGGATAAAATTTACCGTAAGCTTGTCAAGTGAAAAACCTGAAGACCTTGTAGAGAGATGATGTCCTGCCTCTAAACTCTTCTCTGTTGGCCAGGGCAGAGGATTGAACCCAACCAGATGTGATGGATCTCAACAGCAATTGGGTATCGGCAGTGCTTGTGCTGGAAAGCCAGCATAACTGCACACTGACATGTCTGTAGGTGTAAAAACAAGTGTGTCAACATGTGGTCATCTTGTATGGGCAGCAACACAGTGACATATGTAGCGAAGTCTGCATGCACCTGCTCCTCTTGTAAGCAAGCGCAAAATTTCCTGTGAATTTGGTTGTTTGTATTAGGAAAACCATGATCTACTTTTTCTTTTAAGTGTGTGGGCATGGGTGGACCAATTCTCTCTGGGTGTCTCCTTTTCATCTGTAAAATGGGTAGGAGGGACCTGACCATACCACCCACCTTTGAGGTTAAAATGAACTGCCCAGAGGAGTGGTGGACTCTCCTTTGCTGGAAATATTCCAGACTTGGCTTGACAGGGTGCTGAATAACTGAACCTAGGGCCCTGTCTTCAACAGAAGGTTGTACCAGATGATGCTGAGTCTCTTCCAGCCTGGACTTTTCTATGAATCTGTAGACAAGTAGGATGTCACACATACCAGTAGTTGTGGTACCTCACCACTGTTCAGGGCAAGCCTTTTGTCCCACGGAGCTGATACAGGGTTAGAGAATGTTCTGCTGTCTTTAGTTATGTTTACTTCCAAAATACTTGGTTGTCTGCTATGGTTTGCAGTGTTTCTTGGAGTGGAAGAGCAGTAATAAAAGGAAAAGAGACACTTCTGTGCTTTACGTGCCTGTGCGAGTACCAGCACAGCAACTTTTTAGGCTCCCATAAGTCTTAGTTCTGTGCCAGTGTTTTTCCTCTTTCTGTCCTTCTCCCTCACTCTCTGCCCCAGAGTCTGAGCTGAAAAGATCTATTTTTATGAGTAAAACTTAAAGAGAAAATGCGAAGTTGCAATGCGCCTGAAAGTTCAGGAAAGAAAGCACATGAAAGCTGCTAACTCTTTTCTCCCCCTGGGGCTTTGCACCCAGACCTCAGCGTTGTCTCTCAGCACAGAGCCATCCTAGTGCAGCATACACTAAGCCTGCAGCGTGTCGCTGTGCCATACCTGCCATGGCGTTAGGTTTCCTAATTTTATTCTGCTTGAACAAAAAACCCTCATGCTGCAGTTTTGTCGTTGTAGAAGGATTGCCCACAGTAGCTACCTTCCTTCTTGTTGCTAAACAAACACTGTGTATTCTTTAGTCTTGAGCTGTGAAACCTAGGGCAGAATATTAACTTGTAACCACATGTAATCAAGTCTTGCTTTTTGAGCCTACACCCATTTTGGAGTAGAAACTGTACTGCTGGAAACTGTATGGTACAAATCAAGGGGCAGAAGCACCAGAACAAATGCACATCTGCCACTAAGGGACACACATTTCCTTCAAAATGTTTGCATCCCAAGTCTCTGGGCAGCAAAAGTAGTTACTGAGATTTCCTGTCCCTGGGGAGTTGTTAACGGAGTGGTAACAGGGAAAACACTTGTTTTACAAACATCTCAGTGGTGCTATTTTTCAGGATGCGATCCACACAACAAACCTTCCAGCCAGATCAGGAGGTCCTTGGTAGGCTGCTGTACAGAGGAGCTGTGTGTTGGTAGTGCAGTTTCTCATACCATAATTATGTAAAGGAGCACATAACTTTTCTGTTAACAGAAAAATACATGTGCTGATTGTTAATGGTAGCATCCTGATAAACGGACCACCAGTGCACGTTGCTTGTGCCTCACTCTGGGGAGCATCAATGCGTCACCTTTCTATTCTGAAGAAATTTCCTGCGCTACGTAATTGGCACCGTTGGGAATTCAAGGGAGAAAGCAACAGACAGCAGATGATCCTTCAGAGCTGCTCTGACAGTGCATGAGCTGGTGTGGAGCTTGGGAGATGGCCATCTGGTTAAGTGGTGAAATGATGTGAGACAGAGGTGAGAAAATGTTGTGGCTGGAGGGAAATCACAACCAACAGCTCGGCCACAGAGTAAAAGCAAGAGTAGCATTTCTAACTGGTCAGTAGCAGGGTAGAGGATGGGAGGGCAGAGGAAAGGACAGAAGAAAGGGGCATCTCCCACATAATTACAAGCTGAAGAATTAGAAAATAGAGAATTACTTGCTTTTTGTTTCACACTCTTCCACCAAATAGGATAAACAGGTTAAGCATCCAGAGTTCAAAATGTCTGTGGGATGTGACAAAGCAGGAGTTTGACCTCATCCCTCACTTAACGCTTTTTCTGTTTCTCTTTTAAAGTAATTTTTTCCACCAACCACATGCATATATGCTTACATAAGCTATAGCTTGATATAATACTATGGACTCTTCTAATGTCCAGAGCAGCCATAGTGGCATTGCCTCTGCTTCCAGTGTGTGTGGGCGTGTGGGCGTGCCTGACAGAGCCCAGGTGTCAATGCAGTTGCGAAGATCACCCTCCAAAAGAAAGCCTTTACTTTCTTCAGAAGAAAGTCTTAAGGAATTCTTAAGAAACTTAGGAAGGAATTCTAAGATTCCTCCTCTCTTTCCATTCCCTGATGGTTGAAAATAATCATCAGGTTTGGCAGAGGAGCTTTTCAAGGGAGAACTGAATTTCCCAGAGAGTGGCTTAAGAAGTACGGGCAGATGATGTTTTCCAGTAGTGTCCTCCACCCCCTGCCCCCCCCCAGCCTAAGAAACAAGAAGACACCATGCCACATGTAAAAGGGAGCTCCGTGCCTTTGCTGTGGCAAGTTGGCAAACACTACTCTAACCCACTAGCCCTGATACACTTTACCTTTCACGTATCCCTTGTTGACCTCTGTTCTATATAGTCATCACTCCCTGTGCTCATACTTCAGCTGCTCTTGTCCCCCCAAACAGGACCCAATAGCAAAGGCCAGGAAAAAGGATCAAGTGGGGACTGGAGTAATTTACCTAGAGAGCTGTGTGCTGTCCTTAAGGACAGCATCGTCCCAGCTCACGAGAGGGGAAACACCATCTGCCTCTGCAAACTCAGGGTGACACTCCAGAGGATGAGCTTTTCCTGTGGCTGTCAGGAATGGGAGAAAACCTTGTGGTGGCTCAAGATGCAGCTGGAGATATTTGGGGGCAGGGAGAGAGGAACACTGGGGAGTTGTGGTTGAGGACCACTAGTAAATGGAGATGTAACTGGAGTGCTTGCTTCCCTGCCCGATACAGTTTTCATTGCTCTGAAGCAGCAGGCTGCCAACTCAGGGTTAACAGGTTTTTTGTGGTGAGACAGAAAGTGAGAGTGTGTGGGTCTATTATGGACTTTAATGGGGTAATTTGAAGGCGGGCAGGTTAAGACTTTGAACTACTTCTTTTCTTTTTTAATCTGTTTGCAAAGTCCATGTAAATAGAGCTGTGAAAATGGACTGTGATCTGGTTCTGCTATGAACAAATTTCTTCTCAGCTGTGCATCTGTCTCATAAACAGTGGCACTGTATGAAGGACGGGTGTCCTCAGGAAAAAATATCGGGTGGTGCCACTTCCACAAGTGATGATGATCATCATCATCCATCCTCTGTTTCTTTCTCTCATCACTTTGTTTCATAGTATAATATTTTACATATATTTTTAATTTAAACATTAAATAAACACTACTCTGGGGCTTCATGAGGAGTTTCTGTACTTGTTTACTTTTAATTAATAGCTCCATTCAAAGTCAGCAAGACTTCTCACACATGCTGAAGTTAAGCCCACGCCCAGTGTAACTGGTGGCTGCATGACAGCGAGCCAGCTTACCAGGCTGCGGCGTGTGGGACCCAAGTCTTGCCTTTTGATGAGGTTGTCCTTTAGGAAGTCACCCATTTCCAGCCCCCCTGTTGTTAAGGCTTTGAGGAGAAGTAGAGAAAGGGCATGGACTCGTTTGAGCTGTATAGAAGCCACTACGCATAGAAACCCCCAGGTTTTACTGGGGGCCATGAGGCCTGTCTGGGTATCTCGTGCTGACCTTGTTACAGCCATCAGGACACACTTATCAAATGGAGTCGTTGCCAGGCAGTCACATTAACAAACGGCTAGCGTTAATTTGCCCTTTGAAAACGGAGAAATCAATATGTTGATCCAGTCGGAAATCCCTTTATTCACAAAACAGTCTACCCCAAACCCCTCCACATAATTAAGGCTAAAGCCAAATTTTGTTTGGGTGAATCGTGCAATCTGTCTGCTCCCTAAGCTGTGCTGAATGAAGTTCTCCCCTAATGGTGCAGGGAGCAGCTGTCACGCTGTTGCTCTAATAACCATGAGACAAAATGATTAAATTTCCATCAATCATTTAGCATTATCAGAATAGGTCATTTTAATAAAATGTTGTCATAGGATCAGTGCCTGGCACCTTAGAAAGGAGAGGGGCAGTGATAGAGAGTCATCTCGTGACAGCCTTTGAGTGATCTGCCTTGCAGGCGATGCTGGTCCAGGTTAATCCAGTAGTCCTCCTGAATCCACCATTTTTCATAAGGGTGTCTGATACCAGGTTCTTCTGAGAGTAAAGACGTTCCTGTAATCAACTCAAATGACTTTTAGGTTTCAGCAAGTGTCCCCTTATTCTTGCAGTGTATAAAAAAAATCACCAATGCTTCATCTCAGGGAAAATCCTCAACAGGTTGTAAGCGAGGGAGGGGACTAAACCCTGGTTCCAGAAGCCATTTCAGAGCTAGAAGTTACATGCCCAGCAGCTTGGACGGCTACCAAGTGGGCTTTCCGAAGACGTGAAGGGATTTCATGGGAACGTTTAAATGTACATACTTTCCAAAACCCTACTTAGTGCCTGCCTGTATCTTTAAGCCACTAAGTGGCTTAAGCCTGTCCCCTTGGCCCCCTTGGTTGAAATGTTCATCTGTTTTCAGTGTTTTACCTACTTACTGTGTTCCTTCATAGTCGTCTCCAAGCTGCATAAGGTGTCTTTCCAGCGTCTTTCCTTCTGCAGAGAAGTTTCATGGCTACAGAATAAGCTGGACCCTCACCCCGTTTTTAAAGCCAGGTGGACCCTGCCTGTTGGCATTGTGTAATACGAGCAGGAAAATGGGGAACTCTGAATTCCGAACCGAAATTGGTGGCTCCTTCTCTTGAGCAGCCTCCTCCGGCTGTCCTTGAAGGGCAGTGGTCCGTGTCAAATGCTGATGGAAGATATATCCAGCCTTTTGGTGATGCTGAGAAAGAATGGAGAAAAGCTGGAGGATCCTTTTATGCTTCACCTGGAAAGACACTTAACTTGTTAAGATGATGCAGTGGGTTTCTGTAAATCAGACTTGGCTGTTTTTGGGAGGGTTTTTTTCCTTCCTCCTTGGGAGCAGCTATACCAGCAAAGCATCACACTCGGACCTTAGCAAGGGAGAAGCATTTTCAGGCAGAGTTGTAGTGCAACTTACTCCTCGCTCTAAGTTTGAAGCTTCTGGGTGTGAACAAATCAAAATTGCGTGTCAGTGTAAGCTGTTGCTGGGTTTGAAGGTTTGCTTGGTTGTCTTTTTTGTTGTGTTTTTTTCCTACATGCAGCAGTCTCACTGTCTTTTCTTTTTCTTCTTCCTCTCTAGGCCCTCAAACTGACACGAGATGTAGAGAGAGAACCCTTTGCCAAATCTGCTGTCAGCAAGTGGACAGTGATACTGTTTACAGCTTATGACCTTTGTGAACCCTGCATTATTTTCCTAATGAAGCAGACTGCTAATAGGCCCCTTACCAGAGTGAAGATCCTCCTTTTTTTTTTCTTTTTTTTCTTTTTTTTTTTCTCTTTTTTTGGGGAATTGAACTCATTCTGAAGTATGCAAAATCTTCCTTTTCTGGGATGGCCAAGCACCTGCTGTGGAGACAATGTTCAGCACCATCCTGTTGAGAACACACTGTGTAGCCTTTTACAGTAGTTACTTGTCAATGAGTATGTGGTGTTTCGATATATTAATGGTTTATGGGATGTTTTAAGTTGGCTTTTCTTTTTGGAGGTTTTCCTTGTCTGCCCACCCTCTCCCCCTAAAACCTCCAGTTTGATTTCCTTAGATTTTTGACCATTTTTGCTTTCTCTCCCTTGGGAATCTGAAGTACTGTGCACACGCAAGGAAATGATCATAACCCAGCACTGCTCAGACGTCAGGGTTTTCTGAATATACAGCATTTGCTATACGGATCAACCAGCTGAATTCCAGAGAGAGGTGATGTGTGTGGTCTGTTCGTTTGTTGGGTTGGTTGGTTTGTTTCTTTCTTATTATTTCCTTAAATCTAATGGTACACCCCTGTTTTCCATAAGCATCAAACCAGGGTTGATTGCAAATCAAGGGAAGCCTTTGAGTTTGCCTCTTGACTCGTGAGGACGGACTGACAGCAGGTGCCATTGCCCACATATGCACGGGGCAGGAGCCCATTTGCTGCCCACCAGAGCAGGCTCCCCTCCTGCCGTATGTTAGCAAAGCTGCCCCTGCTGCCACAGCAAGCTGGTAAGGAGTTGTAAGCTGAGCTGCCAGACAAGTTGAATATAGCCACCTGTAAGGATGCGTTTGAAAAAGCAAAAATTAAGGGAAATATGCCACTTGGCAGAAAACCTGAGCGTAGAGGCTGGGCATCAGCAGGTGACTTGCAGTGGCAATACTGGGAGTTGAGGCACAGGTCATTGCAGGGTGTGTTGCTGCATTGGTGATCCTTTTGGGGTTTTTTTTTCTTTTACTCCGTTTTGGACATATCCTTGATTATTTTTTCCTGCTCATTATGTATGATCTGTTGTGGCAGAAGAAGCAAGAGAGGGAATGGCGAGGTGACAGTATCATACAAATGGCTTTTGATATGAGCATAGGTTGTAACAGGATAAATGACACTGAAAGACAAGGCAATTTTATATATTTTGCTTCTAAGATTTTCTTTTGTAAGATGAATAATAACTAATAATAATAATGAATAAAAGGTATGGTGCTGTATAGATCCTCTATAATCTGGAAAGTTTGATTACTTTTTAGTAGTATCTTGTGGGGGAGGGATACAAAAAAAGAGGGGAAAACACCAATGGTACATAGGAACTTGGTATGAAGAAGTTCTGAATAGGACAGTGTATACATAATTCTCCAAAGCGATATATGAAGTTTTTTTTCTTTGCATAAAAGCGTTATGCATATAAATATATAAATATATTTTATTATGTACAGAAATGGATCATTATGCATGGATGTTAGGAAAACAAACTAGCATTTTAACCCAAAGCCTCAGTGCATGAGTTCCCACCAACCCGTGTCCCATGCAATGTGGAGTGACTCCCGCTCGCCACTGCCACCGCACATACACAGTCATGCATACACACAGGTGTGCACATACACGTGCGCAAACATGCAAGCATTCATGGGCCCTTCCTCCCGCCTTACTTTCCTTACTTTCCAGGTCCCCGAGGTGATATTGGTGAAACAACAGCTCCTAGTGTGATGGAAGTTTTGGTTTTGTATCGTAGCCCCTACGCTGTGCTCTCGTAAAGATGCACCTCTTGGTTTCTTCCTGCAGTTATGACTGTGTAGACTCTGTGCAGTTGTGGTTATCGTAGCCCTGTAGCATATCAACTCTTCCAAGCAGCCAAAGGTTTATCATTCACCTTTGAAAAAGAATTCTCTTTTGGTTTTACACCGAGGTGGTCTATTTGTCAGCGTGGAGACTAGTTTATTACATTTATTGGAGTTAGCTGATGCTCATTGTTCATCTGTGTCAGCAGCCAGCTACCCGGGAGGCTCATGCGGCACAGTGGTCACCTGGGCTAGAAGTCACTTTGCTTATCAGAGTCCAGTTGCAGGCATCTTCTGCCCAAATTCTTTGAGAGGTTTATCACCAGCCTTCTCCAAACGTGTAGCATTAGCTCTCAGCTTCCTGGTACACCCTGAAACGTGTGAGCGTACGCTGGAGGACTTCACTCTGGTGCTCCTTTCCCCGAGGCTCCCCTGTGGCTGCTGCCCTGCAGCTAGGCTTGTGCCCCTGTCCCGTGGTTTTGGCTGCCAGCAGAGCCCACTCGGTGGCTCCCCATGCTAGCATGCAGCATTTGGCCCCTGCACGGGTCAGCCTCCAGTGAGGCCCGGGGTGCCTGCCCAAAGACCACCGACCAGGTCACTGACAGCACCAGTAAGACGTGACTTGATGGTATGGCCAAGGTGACCACAATCCATCATTATTTTTTTTTTCTTGGTACAGATGCAGTTCTTGTCAAAAGCAAGGGAAGGCCCGTTAGCTTAAACTAAATGGGGGCGCCTTCTGCTCTGCTCTGGCAGCCTGGCCCCCTTGAGTTCGACGAAGCTAGCTCCCACTGGCAGGAATGAGAGAGAAAACTATGGTCCGCTCTGTTCAAAAAAATGGAGAAAACCCCACTTATTTTAGAGACAGCCCATCAATGGCAGAGAAGTTGTGGTGGTTTTGTTTTTTTTTTAAAAGCATTAGTGACTGAAAGGCTTAATTTGCCTCCCAGCAATGTCAAAGAAAGTATTTCCATTGGCATGGCTGGGACACCTTGGGCCCCTGCTTCGGAGAACATCCCAGCGCTTGCTGAAGAGAGGTGGACTTGGCCAACCTCTTCAGTTTGATTTGGTTTCTTTTGCTCATTTTTGGGGCCAGAATTTTCTAATGGACACGCCTGGTGTCAGGCACCAAGCGCCAGGGACTCCAGCATGCTCACAGGGGTGAGCTGCTCTGCCCTCGTCACTCCTCAAAGGAAGGAGGGGTGCCAGGTCCCCCCAGGCCCAGGGGAAAGTCACCACCCTCTATGCCTGCTGAGGTGCCCAGCAAATGCCCTCCTCTCCAGAGGTGCTAGATAAATCTCTCTGAATTCAAAGGGCCACTTATTTAGGTGTCAGAATACAGACTTGAATGGCTAATTTTGGGAACCTACCTTTTGGAAATCTTTGAATCTTTGAACACGTTTCCTTCTGAAACCTTGTAAAACAGATAAAAGTCCAAAACAATTACATAGTTATCGTTCAGACACCTGGTCTAACCAAAAGATCTAAAGAGGTGACATTTATGCTGATCGTAGTCACAGGTTTGGGGCTTGATTTAATGATTTTGTAAAATAATTTTCTCTGAGGATAATTGGATAGTTGACCACCGCTTAACTCCAGAAATTGTGCCACTGCTTCAAAAAGTGACCTTTCAGGTCATGTATTTCTCTAGAATTATGTCATTGCTTGGCAATTGGTGTCCTGCAAGTGTTTCTAGTACACGATACACCTTTGGAATTGCCAAGAGATGCGAAGGGGGACCAGATACATTTCGTTACTATGGGTTGGAAAAAATGGATTGTACATTTGGCTTCACATGTTTAACTTTTTTTTAAAAAAAGTTGCATGATTGGAAAAAATATGTATACAGTATCTGTAAAGCTGTTTTATCTGTTTTTGTTTCAAGCCATGTAAATTGGAAGAATATTAAATCCACAGCCTTATCGCGCATGGCCGTCTTTACATACCGAAGAGCTGAACAGTTTATACTTTTCATTTGGGCTATCTTGTACTTTCATTTGAAAGCAGACACTCTCATGTTGCAGTCTTACTGAGAATTTTATATTAAAGAAAAAAGAAAAAAGATGCTGCCCTGGAGGAATATACTACCTTACTACACAGAGGTTGGAAGGAAGTTTGTTTTGGAGCAAAACCTGCCCCTTTCCAAACAAAGTAGAGACGCAGTGCTTACTCCACTTGGTGTTAGTAGATATTGCCTTGTGTATTCCATTTTAAATTGTAATCTAGTTTGTAAAAGAGATGGTGACGCATGTAAATAAAGCATAATGGATCTCTACATTGCACATTTGCCTTTGCTCTGTTTTATTGTGTCATGGACAGACATCTAAATGCAGGACCTGGACAAGGGGTGACTTCCAAGCAGTGGGTGAAAGTGGCTGGTGGGGGGTCCGGGGCTGGGGAGGCGGCCTGCCCCTACGTCTGCTGGAGTCTGTAAATGCATACGTATATGGGGCTCTGCATTTCAACCAAGCCAGCATAGTTTTGGTGGTCAAATGACCCCCAATGGGTTCATTTACTGCTGCTAAAAATCACAAAAATTCACTTGATTTTGGGGGGCAGGAGGGCTGTCCCCGGGGATGGCGGCTGCACCCTGCAGCTGCAGCCCAGCTCACCCATGCTGGGAGACATCCAGCCCAACTGCAAATCAGTCGGGAGAAGAGTTACACCCCCTCCCCGTGGGCTTGGCTGGGTTTCAAACTGCCTTTGAAAAATGCCTGGAGTACTTGAAATCGCCCGTTTGGGATTTGGGATAAGAAAACCAGCAACCTGACTCAGCAGAAAGTTACACCGAGCGCTCTGGCTAAGGCGCAGGAGAGCGTGCTCAGAAACATGAGACACGTCGACAAAAAACTGCTCCCACACTGACAGGAAGCCACAGATGTTTATGGTTTTTTGGAGTCATTTTTCAAGAGCAAATATTTTCAAGAAAGAGGAGCCTTTTCGTGCAGCGGGGAGGGGTGTCCCGTGACTCCGGGGTGATGACCACCATGTCAGCCGTGCAAAGCCATGGGAGCATTGTACTGAAGTAGTGCAGTATCGAGAGCTGTTTGGGGATATCCCTTGCTTAACATAGCAAGAGTTATTCAGGCTTTGTTCTAACTAGAGACAGCCTGAAATATTACGAGACCCAGTCAGAAAGTAGCCTTTCTTTCTGGTAAAGAAAGCTTGGTAAAACCAGCCTGGTAAAACCAGGATGAAGTCTGGGTTAGCCTTCCTGGAGTGAGAGTGTGCTTGTCCTCCAGCAATTACACCATTACCTCGGAAATGCAGCTGTTCTGCTGGACTTTTCTGAAGCCTTCTCCAGCAGTGCTCTGGCCGGGAAGGACCCCTGTCCTCCACCTCGTTGGCAGTGCCCCACTGGCATTTAGGACAAACAATGGGAGTGTTTGGCCCCGGGAGGTGCCAGGTGGAAGGGCCTCAGCTTTGACCTGAATTTAGGCAGGGGCAGCCCCAGCGATGACGAGCTGATCAAATCCTGTGTGAGTTTTGTGCTGAACTTACTTGGTTGTGTTGTGCAATGCCTTAGCTGTGACCTTCAGTTCACCCGGCCTTGGAACAGATCATTCTTATCTTTCAGAGTACTTTCAGAATAAGTCCAAACATTTTAAACTTCTCCAAGTTGTCCCAGAAGACAAAAGGCTTTTCGAGCTGCTGCCGAGACTGGTGAGGTAACCCGGAGCTATTTTGGGAGCTCCGCACCACATATGCTGAGTTGCAAGTTTGACCAGATCAGGGAAAACAGTATTTTACAGCTCTTCTCTGGCTACTGCTGCCAAGGACGTTAGGGGTGCTTTCATGAAGACTGAGATAAGCAAATCTGGGAGGCTACCTCTTTTTCTGGTGGAGTCATTGTGACTGCTATCTCCCTGTTCAAAAGGACTTCTTGGGTGAAGTGGAGCCCAAGCCAGATGGAGCAGATAAATGCTCTTGCTGGTGCACAGATTCATCCCACTGCCAGTGACTTCGGCAGTGTCTCATCGCTTGTTTGCCCAGCCCAGCCCACAGAACTTTTTTCCCACTGACTGCCTGTGGATTTTTTTTAATGAAAATACTTTTAAAACACAAAGCACAGAAAATTCCATTAGAACAAAAAAAAGCGGGTTTTGGGGTTTGTTTTTTTACTGCTGTTGAAATTTTTAGAAAACTTCAGAATTGTCTGACAAAATTCAGAAACTCCAGTTTGGAATTTATTTTTTTTGCACTTGGATTTTCTTTTCATACTAATGACGCCAGTGGTTTTGCATGTGCCACAACATTTACTTACTAGAACAAAGCATCTCCTGCTTTTATTGTTTGATGCTTTGATGACATACCAAGGAACCAATTTAATCTAGAAAACAAGATAAAATGTCTTTATTCAGTAGGAACAATTGGCCTAAATGAGGGTGACTGTTATAACATTCTTTTAATGCTACATTATGCCCTGCAGGTTTAAAGATATCTATATCCTATGAATGATGTGGTGAAATGGGGAGAAAACAGTAAAGATACATGGCATCCCACAAAAACCTTCCCAAATTCCAAGTCAAATATAATGCTGATCAGGATTCCCCCTCCTCAATTTTCACTCTTCTTAGGTGATACCTGAAAACTTTTGTTTTGCTGAAATTCAAAGCACAAGGCAATTCCCAAGTGCTGCCTTTCCCTGGGATTAGTGTCGTGGCAGTGCCAACTGGCTGTGCATGCCACGCTGCTTTGCGCACCCTGACGGGCATCGAGGCTGCTGCCAGCACCCGTGGTGTGTGACACCACAAGGGTGTCGAGCTTTGGCTCTGTTTCACACCCTGGGGGCCACAGTAGGCCCTGTAAGACCCCATGGCTGGTGCAGCCAAGGCAGAAGAAGGGGGAGAACGTCAGTGGGAGCAAAGCATGGCAGATGCCAACACCCTGCTCTGGTATTCACATGTTGCGTGGGACCTCTCCCTGAAGCTCCGGCCGCTGCATGGACAATGGATCCTTCTTCTGTTTGTAACCACCTTGGGAAAGAACAGCATCAGTTAGAAAGTGCTAATTAAGAAATACGGGTGTATTCTACCTCCAGCCTCCAAAGCAAAAGATGGAGGAAAACTATGTGCTGACACAGCCACCTTGGAGGTCCTCCCGGGGGGCGGCAGAGGATGCTGCCTTCCCCTCCAGGAGGGCAAGGTCCAGCCTTTCCAAACTGCTGTTGTGAACGATGGGCCCGGTGTCTGGGCAGCCTCTCATGCTGCATTTGATGTTTCAGTAAAAAAAATCATTATTTTACCAGCAGTTTTACCATACCAGCACTTTATTTTAAATCTCTACAAGCTCCTCTTACTTAAGGCTATCCAGGCTTGTACGTCATTAACTAGTTCATGGATGAATGC
This sequence comes from Falco peregrinus, assembly GCF_023634155.1. Taxonomy (NCBI): domain Eukaryota; kingdom Metazoa; phylum Chordata; class Aves; order Falconiformes; family Falconidae; genus Falco; species Falco peregrinus. Next base: position 25,680,267 of record NC_073727.1, read on the forward strand.
CCTGGAGAAAAGTCTGTGCTTAAAAAGCAATTTATAAAATACGTAAAAAAATGCCCAAACTTAGTCCTTTTCCTCATTAGTGAAACCCATTGTCATTCACACTTCTCTTGGGAGTCATATGTGCAATATCAAACTATATTATCAACCTCAGCGTGTGTCTGTTAAGCAAACTTCATGGCAAGGCTGTCTCATTTATACAGAAGTTTTTGCTGTGTGCTGTCACTTGGCCTAGCAGACTCCTATGGTAAAGCCACAATTTAAGTCAAAACTCTACTGTGTCTGAGTGATTATAAAATTATAATGGCTTTCAGAGCTAGGAGATACCAAAGCCTCTTCCTGGGGAAGGCAGCTGCCTTCAGGTGTCTGCTCTGACGCTTCTGCCTCTAGGGCCACAACTGGAAGGAGAAGGTAGCACAGGGGAAGGTCAGGTGTGGATGTACAGGGGGTCTTCGCTTTGCAGTCAGGTTGTGTTTGCTCCGCAGTCTGGGTAAGGTGGGCTGCCTTCTTGTCACCGAAGGGTCAGTGCTAACGAGCTTACCACAGAGTAAGAGGGGTTATGTGGGAAGCTACCCTGGAGTAATACAAATGCAAAGCCTTGTTTCCCTTTATCTCATCCATAACTGGCACTTCAGGGTGAGCCCCTTTCGCTCTGTTTTTCACTAGAGGGCATCAAGGTCACAAGTCATCTGCAGAAAGTGTCCTGAATCATTGCTGGGACTTGGGGGACTTGGCTGAGGTTCTGTTGCTGCATTTCCAGCCTCTTCAAGCTCCTGCCTGAATATCTTTGCTTTTCCACGATCTCTTCACCTTACCTCACCAAAGCTTTGTTCCCTTCTTGAGAAGGGGCCTTAGGGACAATGACATGATGTTGCTGTTAGCAGGGGGGGTGGCTCCCACCTCACCTGTCTCGCAGGCCATGCATCTGAGCAGGCTTCTCTGCGTGTGCAGAGAAAACATCAGGAGATGTGAGCATACAGGAATGGCAAATAAGGCAGCACATGAAAAAGGCCTAATAAAATGCCACCCTTCGAACGGTACCATGGGGGCACCTGAGTCATTCCTTCATGCCCTTCAGTTGTTCCTCGATCCACGCCTGAAGTCCCAGGTGCTTCCCACTGCTGTCAGCAGCGGTCTTCAGAACTTCTGATCCCCATGAGCCTTTCTTTGAAAAGAAGTATTTGTCTTTTTTTTTCTCCTTTCTCTGTCTTTTCTTACATTCTCTGTTTTTCTAAGGCCAGGTATTGTAACGTTTGTGGGGTCAGTAATGTTGGTTGTGGATACAATAATTTTTAATGATGTTTTTATACAAGCAAGAAGCCCAGGTAACACAGTTATCTGGCAAGGGCTCATTGCCAGTACAACTTACTCCACTCCAGCTATACCGGCAAGAAGCACTTTTTTTTTTTTTCTGCTTCAAGCTACATCTGAGTCTGAAGACACGGTTTGCTGGTCTAGCTGTGTCAGCCACCTTTTCCTAACACAGGCTAAACCTGGAACATTGCTTCACGCGGAATAGCAAGTTTGCAGCCAATGTAAACTGGTGGCTGTATTCAAGGATCTGCTAAGGTCAGGACATGCAGACCTGAGAGTAAGTACAAATGGTTTGTGCGCCTCTTACCAGGTATGGCTGCTCAAAGGGGCACGGGCCCACCACTTGAGAACAAACCGCTACAGCTAAATGAATGGGGGGGGAAATTAATGCCTTACTCTTTTTAAGTGTCTCTGTTCATGCTCTGCTAAGGCTTTCTGTGAGAAATGGATATTGTGAAGTAGCTTCATATGGCCTAGGTGCAGCCTAGAACAATCACCTACGGAGTTGGCCATGGTGCCTGCCCTCTGGCAGCACTGGCCCTTGTGTCTGTAATACTTCCCTGGGCCGTAATCTGCAAAATAAAATTGAAAAATTCTGATTCTCTTTATTTCAGTGTGTCAAGAATCTGCTAACTTTTCCTCTTGACGGTTAACAGCATTTGAACATTCTGTCCTGATTGCCTCATCCATAAACTAACAAAAGGCGTATTGGTTTCTTTTACACTATAATTGATAGTCCTCTGTAGCATGTATGTTCAGCATTTCAGGACTAACTTAAAGGTCAAATTTATCATATGGAAAGATCGGATGATCTCATGGTTGAGGAAAGACCATGAAAAGATGACTTGCCTAACCTATCTTTAGACACACAGAGAGCCCACACACATTTCTTTTTGGTCTGACCTCACCTCAGACATCACCCATGTGCCGGGAGTCTCAGGATGAAGATGTACTGGAAATGTTAAAGGTGGGTTGAATTTGGCACCTGGAATGTAAGATAGTAATAAGGGTCTGAACAAAGGAGATGTATTCAGAAATGGATACAGCGGAATTTCATTCCTCTGCCCCCTCTTACCTGAAATCGTAATTACAACTTCTGAAGTACCTTGTTTGTGTTTAAGCAGTTTATGCTCAAATTTTGTGTGTCCAAGTATGGGTCTGTGCCACACCAGAGAAAGTGTGCAGAGCCCTACATCTCACCGCACACGTCCGTGTTCAGCACAGGCACTGCAACGGCTGGTAACAGTACCTGAAACAAACCCTGGGGACCCTCGTGCCCCGCAGGTGGGACAGTCATCTGCAGACGATGGCCTGTAACCCCACGCACCCTGTGTGTGTGCTGAGCCTTGCTCAGAGCACAGCTCCCAGTGAAAGTACTGCACATGCTCAGCTTCTTCACATAATCTACAAGGCTCCAAGTACGATAAAACTGTAGGCACAGGTGAAAGTGGAAGTGAGTAGGGGAGGCAGATGACTTCCCCCAGTAAAAATCAGTATCTTCAGTGGCATCCCCTCTGCCCTATTTGGTCGGGCATTACGGGATGCAGACTCTCCTGTTGGGAAATGGTGATCAGCTAACAGTCCTTCCCCCTGGGGATTTCTCTGCTGTGTCCCACAGACTTTTTGGCTGAGTGGCAATTTTCAGCCCCTCCAGCCTCCTCCTGGCAGAACCACAGGTGGTGGCCGCAGAAGAGGAATTTGGAGATAGAAACTGTTTTTCCATCAAGACACTTTTAACATCAGCTGTCACAAGCATTTCTAAAGCAGGACCTGCACGCTATCTCCCCTCCCAACTGTCCCATCCTCCTCGTGTCAGCCTAATCTGCCACGCTTGTCCCCCTGGTCCCCATGCTGCCTGCCCCACCCAGCCTTGGCTGGATGCCCATGGCCATGGGGCCCTGGAAACCCAAAAGCTGGCAGCAGCCTGTGACTGCTGGTGTGTTAGCCAGCCCAGCAGCTGAAGAGCACATGCCCCACGCCCTCAGCAAAGCCCTTGTGCAGAACGAGGAGTGCCACCATGTGCCACCACAAGGACCTGGGAGGGAAAGTCGACCAGATGAAATTCAGTAGGCGAGGGTACGCGGCACTATGCTGAGGAAGGAGAGACCAGCTATGTGTACACCAAGTGAGGCACAAGCATCAGCACTGGAACAAAGGTGCTGTGGGCAGTGATGAGCTGGAAGCTGTTGGAGCTCCTGCGGCAGCGCTGGGGTGCTGGGGCAGCCCGGGATGCTGGAGCCAGCCTGAAGAAGAGCGACAAGAATGAGCAGAGTCAGTGAAAATGGGGACCTATGGGAGAAGGCTAATTTTATTTGTTAAAATAGGTTGAAAAGGGACACAAACTGCCCTTTACATAGAAGGCTACTAAAAATAAAACCCTTCTTGCCCACTAAGGAGAGGACATAGCTGTGTTTCATCTGCAGCAAATGTACGTTATGTTCTCTTAGCTACCAGGGTAATTGATGTATTTCCTAGAGGTGTGGACTTTTCTTCATTAAGGGTGTTTTTGGGAGCAAAATGTTTGCCCAGATTTTCCTTGGCCCTGCTTCAGAGCAGGAGGATGATCTCCTGAGGTCCCTTCTAACCTCATGCTCCTGTGACTTGCCTTAAAGAGATTAACACAACTTTAAAACCAAACCAAACCAAACCAAAAAGTACAGAGCCTTTTGCCCTTTCCTACCTGAGGCACAGGTCTTTATGTACAGTAGAAAATTGTTATCTTTTCTCCCTGTTTGAATGTAACAGGTATTGAGTAATGCTGTCTCGTGTGTTGACACGTGAGCCAGGAGGTGCCCCAGACCCTGGAGAGGTATTGATGTAGTGCAACCGCCGGCTAGAAGTCTGGTGTTTGGTTTCTGTCTGCTCTTTAGCTTCTCCCTTTGCCTCCAGAGAAGCTGCATGTTGTCCCAATTTGTTCTCCAGGTGTTATCTTGCTACAAACAGAAGTAGCTCTGTCTTGTTCCTGGTGAGACTCAAAGCTCTGAGAAGATGCCCTGCCCCATAGGTTTCCTTTTCCTGATGAAAACCAGTGCAGAAAGTGCTCCTCATGGGGCACCAACATGCTCCAGCATCTCTCAACCCCTCCCGTGGGTGGATGCCTGCAAATCTGAAGGACCAGATGTATAAATTCAGGTGAGAAGGCAGGTAAGGTTTGTTTCAGAGGTGGCCACCTTCCCCTGCTGAGGACATGTGTTGGGCATCCCAGCAGGGACAACGAGCTGGACCAGAAGAAGATGCAAGCAGCAAAGCCCCACTGACTGTGAGCAACAGGGCTGGCACGGGCAGGGATGCAGGAGGCACGGCAAGGAGAGGCAGCTTTGGGTGAGCACTTGCTTATCAGAAAACCCAGGCCCTGGAGAAAGAGGCAGCCTGAAGCTGTTTGGGGCGTCCCTGTTGCTGCTGCCAGCTTACCAAGGCTGGTGTCTGGGAGGACGTCCCCCTGGGTGAGGAGGAGCCAGACAAGCCTGTACCGGCAACTGTGGGCGACGCTTAGGCACCTGAGACAGTGCATGATGGGCTTTGCCAGGAGACAGCAGGGATGCTCATGGTGGGATCAGCCTCCTCTCCTGCTGGCAAGGAAGAGCAGCCGATGCCTCCTCACGTGCAATGGGGCCAGCAGTAACCTCACCCCACCCCCAACAGGGTCCCAGTGTAGCCAGACAGTAACTTGTACCAGACTTGGGCTCCCAGACAGAAAAAACAAACCAATGTGTGTTTGATGTTTACATTAGACGTTTATTTTACAGTTCATTTCACAATCCCTTTCTCTTCTCCCTTTGCCCCGGGTTGATTTAGGGTGCTGCAGATCCTATCTGCCTGCCCTGCCCAGAGCACCGGCTTGGAGAAAAACCTGCCAGGGTCTCTCCTTGTCGTTGTTGCCTTTTTGTCTACCATTGCCCTGACCTATAAGTGAAACTAGAGCGGTTTCCTCCAAATAGCGATAAATTAGTCTCTTGCTCCCTTGTATTTGCACTGGTGGTTTGTAGGGTGAGCAGCGCAGGGGCTCTGAGGAAAACGAGAGCAAACAAGCATGGCGCAGAGGGCTGCCTCGAGCTTGCCTCTTGTTTGACTTCTGCCTGGCTGGACTGGTGGGTTGTTGAGGACTCCTGGCATGCCATGGGACCGCAGACCCTGCACCCCATCCCTTGCGCCCTGCTGATGACAAGGTGCCATACCTGGCCTCAGGGCCAGTCCCCAGGCTGTTGGGATGGTCAGTGACCACAGGAGATGGGTGGTCCCTGCCACCCTGTGCCGTAAGGGACTGTCAGGGGCTGCTGGGATTAATCGGGATTATTTGTTTCATGGTACATTTAAACTTCGATTTTTATGCTGCTATGTCTTGGTGTAGTGGCATTTGTGGAGGTGGCTTACCTTCACCGGTTTAATGAAGGCCATTCCTCCACAGTAGAACATGCAAAGAAGATGTGCCACATTTTGCTGAGAAAATAAGAGATCTGATCTGAAGATCTGGTGGGAAATCCCTGAATAAAACTTGGCCTTCCTTGCTGGCTGCATGCTTTGGAGAAGGATTCTTTGTGCAGAGCTGGGTGCTCCCCATGAATAACTGGACCCAACCTAAAACCAGAAGGAAGTATATTTAAAAAAAACAGAGGTGTGGTAATGACATTATCATGCTTTATGTGCATTGTGCAATCCATGATGTGTGCGTGGCTCCTGAAGAGCCTGCTCCCCAGTCACGGCTAAATCACCCCTTGAAAACAACGATAAAATCCTAGTAAGGTGGCTGGCTAGAGGGGTTTGTTCCTTTTCCCCAGGAAAATTATATTCACCACAAGCAAGGGTGTATTTTTGTGGACGGGATGCTTATGTGGCAGACATGGTGGCTTGTATACATCTGAGCTGAAAGTTTTGCGAAGTTTTCTTTTCCAGTTTTCTTTATCACCTCTAATTGCCCTGACGATGACCATGTGAACAGATGGTAAGAAACAGAACAGTTTCACATAGAGGGCACTGAGAACCTGTGATTACCTACATTAATAGCTAAATAAGTGTCTCCCCACAAACTTGTTTAGCAATTTACACCTTTCAAATTGCAGTTGTGCCAGGTGGGGGGTTTAATATTAAGAAATTGCTTTCATGTTCAACTTGATGCAAACTAGAGTCTAGAAGAAGGGAACAGATTTGGCAATACCCGTTTTTGAGCTCTAGCTCACTGGTCCAAATTTAACCCATTCCTGCACCGGTGGAAGTTCTTAAAGGCAATATGAAAATGCCTCTTTTTCCACCTTTCCTACAAAAAGCATATGTACTTTTATTTAACTGTGGAATGATTCTTTCTTATCTGTAATAATTCTGCAGGCATTGGAGAATGATGTTGGAATAGAGAAATGAAACAGGGAAGTATGAACTTCTCTGCTTTTCTGTGCATGAGGATTAAATACTTACGAGGAAGATCTGCTAACATTTTATGATTTTATATGTCAACATCTCCAAACAGTACATTAAAGAACAATAATCCAACAGTGTGAGTGCAAAAATTATGTCTGATAAGCCCCAGTAAAGCCTAAACCATTTGCATCAATACTGTGAAGCTAGGGTAGGGTTTTGGGGTTTCTTTTCCTTTAATTGAAACTGCACATTTTAGGAAAGGCAGCAAGGCTGACACTGCTTGGCAGCCTGGTGTGGAGGCATTCCTAAAAGTTTTTAATAAAGTCAAAGGTTGAGCTGAAAAGCTGAGGGGTGGCAGCACTAGCAAGGGCAAGGACGATTTCCACAGGATGATCAGGAGGTATGTTTTTGTAAGAGGGAAACCTTCTCCCTGGACAATTTTTCACAGCTAGCAACCATGGCTTGCAGTTTCTGTCTTGCGACAGATGTTGTACGTGGAGATTCTGTTTCCCTACCTGACCTGTCAGCCCTGCAAGAGGGCCGTGAAGCCTTAGGGGAAAAACCCGGCCCCTAGGGACCCTGCTAACACCCCCTTGCCTGCCTCTGGTCCCCCACAGGCTGTGACTGGCGGGGCTGCAGAAGCAGGCTGGCACCTGATGGTTGGATCTGAGACGGAGGAACCAGAGGAACTGCAGCAGGGCTAACTAACTTTCTAAGTTGAGGGATCACAAAAGAGTAGATTCTAGCTGGGAGGAGAGGGCTGTGACATTTCACGTTTTGGGACTTTTTAGCTCATATTAAACAAAATCAGTGAATGTGTTTAAGCTACCTCTAGAATAAAATCAATTTTTCTGCTGAACTGTATTATCTGTAAAGCAAAATCACGTGTTGCTGTTTGCTACTTTTTTTGCTTTATTACAAACAGAGTAAAACTACTGCATTTTCCAGGCTGAAAAAATCTATTTAAATACTGTTAATTGTACGCCATTACGATAGTGGAAAAGATAATTCTTTGTCACTGGCAGCCCATGCTTGCTAGAAGAAACTAGATTATTTGCTCTGTGGCTGTGACCCATGACAAAGGACTTGCTCAGGCGTGCTAAAAGGGACCCTGCATGGTGAAACTTTGTGGCTGCTGCGTTGCATTTTAGCTTCTCTCCTGCTGTATGACTTGATGGCAGGGCCTTCTCCAGCTGAAAGGGCGCTCTCCTTCCTTGCCTCTGGCTGTAGCAAGGACCCAGCAGAGTGCATCTCCAAAGTTTTACTAGCAGGCTAGAATGCATCAGGACATAGGTGGTCTATCTAATTAAAGACGAAGGGGAGGGGGGCGGGCGGGGAAGTCTTGGAGCTTGTAGCCTCTTAGATGAACTCATCAAATTGTTTCAATTCAGACCAGATATTAGGAATAAATTCTTTCTGTGAATGTGGTGAGACACTGGAACAAGTTTCCCAGAGAAGCTGTGGATGCCCCATCCCTGGAAGTGTTCAGGGCCGGGCTGGATGGGGCTGTGAGCAACCTGGTCTGGTGGAGGGTGTCCTTGCCCATGGCAGGGGGGTTGAGCCAGGCGATCTTCAAGGTACCTTCCAACCCAACCCATTCTATGATTTTAACTCCCTTACTATATGTATGCAACTGATTCTAACTTGCCTGGTCTGGAGTCCCCCAGGCATAGACCAGTGGTGGGGCCTCCCTGGGCTTGCTTGCTCCTGAGCTCAGCTGGGCACCCTGACATTGCAGAGGTGCTGTGGGTACCCCAGCATTGCAGAGGTGCCCTGGGTATCCTGACATTGCAGAGGTGCTGGGGGTACTCTGACATTTGCAAAAATGCCAAAGGTGCCCTGGCTTTGCAGAGGTGCTGTGGGTGCCCCCAAACCCACCCATAACCTCTCTCACCCAGAGTAAACTCTTCCCAAGAGGCATTTGCAGAGCACAGGCTTCCTCCTTGCAAGCCTGCCTTCATGTGGAGTAAAAGTGGAGAAGTCATCCCCATCACCTTCTGCCAACCTTGCCTGCCCAACTAACCCAAAATATCATGGGTAAAGATTTCACTGGTGTTTTTGCAATTTCCTCCCTCTGTCTGTTTTTACCCACCCTGTTTCTCAGTCTGTTGGCTAAGACCAAGTACAGCATCTCCACGACGTTCGGGTCCCATCCTCCTCTGTTCCTCAAGAGGGAACAAGGGGAGATGCAACAAGTTTTGAAAACATTTGTTTACATTATTTTGTAATTTCTTGGGAATCTTAAATGAAGTATAGCAACCCACGAACTGAAAATAACCCAAAGAAAGCAGTTAGTAAAGGGATTGTCAATATATGCAATGAGGACTGAAACATGGCAAACAACTCTACCAAAAAGAGTGGAGATAGAGCTGCTGGGGTCTCAGTTTCTCTTGTTTGTAAGTCAAATTTAGTGCCCAGTGGGGATGTCCAGCTCCCGGTTCCTGCGTAGTTTGACTCCTGAAGCCCTGCTCCTTGCAGTAGCCTCTGTAGGTTTGTGTCTTTGCAGTTGTTTTCTACAAAAATTCTGGCAGCTCATGAGAACTGGTTTGCTGGCACTTTATTCCACCACCTTTCTGGAGAATACAGTATAGGATTAAGGCAAGTCTATGCTATCTCTTCAGAGCAGTTTGTATTTAGGAGTGTTTATGCAGATAAACCTTCCCCTAAACTGAAATGCTAGACACAGGGCATGAGCGCAGGGCTCTCCCAGCTGCACCATAGGAAGGTACCCGGTGTGACAGTGACAGGGCAACCAGCAGCTGCATCCCAAGGAGGGGCAGCTTGGTGCTAGATCAGCAGCCCAGGGCTCTGCCACAGGGTGAGCTGTGAGAGCTATGGACCACAGGCATGCGGACCAGATGTAACAGAGCAAACTGCTGGTGTAAAAAGAGCTCCTGCACTTTATTCAGCATCTAGAAATGGCCTATGGCATTGGGAAGGGATGGATCAGAGGCCTGTGGAGTACTACTTTTTCTTGCTGGTTGCAGGGGACTGCATTAATAGGGCTGCTGAATTTTGATAAGGGCTGCTGTAGTGAGAGAAGCCAACAGATACGATAAGGCATGTATTTTTTGTGTCATGTTTCAAGCCATTTAATAACATTGGGTGGGGGTGGGGTGAACAGGAGCAAAAGTTGGGTTAAAAGACGTCCTTTATGTTAAGGCAACCTACTTGAACTCACTTGCCTGTAGTTTAAATGAGAAAGTGAATTAAATTAGTTCTGATAAAGTGCTAACTGCAGGAATTACGTTCACAGGCAGGAAAAATGCAAATGTCTATCACTGTTCTGCCCATGCAGCCTTTTGGGTTTGGGGTGGGTTTTTTAGGACCCCCCTGTAGGACTGTACTCAAGGCCTTTCCTGAATAATAGCATCAATTGTAAGAAACTCTGTGAGGATTCTGCGTTACTACTAACCCAGGGACAGGGATGCCAAACTTGCTTTCATTGAGGATGATTTGATTAACCTTTTATTGAGTCCGTAAAAGGCTATTGAACCAAGCTGGACACCTTTGCTGTGTTTCGAAGACCCAAGGTGCCTTTTTATCCAGTCCCTTCCCTTTCCCTCAGAAAGCCTGCCATTATGGGCAGCTTTCAAGGCTGGCAGCTCGCACCGACAGCCAGGACTCAGAGTGGAGGAGCTGGATTGCACTTAGACCAGAGTGAAAGCCATTTCAAATGGTGCCACTCACCCCCCCGCCCCGGGGCTGGGACCTCCCCTCATTTCTGGTTGTGCCTGCTCAGGGGCCAGGATTTGGTCTCAGAGCAGGTGTAGCCCATCATTCAGGTTGTAATCAGTTGCTCCTCAGCTGTGGGGAACAAATACCTATATGCTGTTCCATGTCCCCTGCCGGGACCCCTGACCCTCTGGTCATGCCTCCCTGTACAACATACATGTTCCCTGTACAGGAAAGGGTAACGTTTGCATGAAAACTCATGGGAACAGGGTGATCACATAGATCCTCATGTCCTGCTGTGCTTGACCAAAATCAGCCAGCGATTTCAAGCACTTCTGTACAGGGAGTGTCTCACCTTGTATGACTTGTTTCTGTAGAAAACCAAGCTTGAACAAATCCTAAACTGACCTGACTGCCGTCGAAGAAGATGGAATTTCTTCATTGGTCTCCTATTCCCTTGAGCTCTTCAGAGGGGGTCTGCGACTTTTCATGACCTTTTCCAACTCCACCACCCCCACCACTCCAAAGACTTACCTGAATATGCTTGCAAGCTGGTGTTTTCCATTAAGACTAGCATTTGGCAACATCTAGGTGAAGAGGATACAAAGAGCATTGCTGGAGGAAAGGGAAAAGGCATCCTGTATGAGCTCTGGTCTTCTTGGTGGATCTCAGGGGCTTCCATTAGAGGATGGTGACTTGTTCCTAATACTTCAGTGTGATGAAGAGGCTCTCTTTTGTAGGACTCACCACCTTGCTGTGATGTATCTACATTTAAACCAAGGTGTCAGATTTGTCTCTGGAAGAGATTTGCCTCAGCCTGCAGTTTAGCTAGGTAGCTGATTTTTACAACCCAGCAGTATGTTTGTGGAGGGAGGGGGACTTTTTCTCCTTACAGGGGTGATTCTAGGCCTTTCTGTGGCACAAGGGCTGGCAATTTTTTGTCTTGGCTCACAGGGTTGTTCATGTTGTTAATGGTCATAAAATTATTGCACCCTTTCCTAGTATCAGTTGACTTTGGACTTGAGAGCCAGCGCTACCCTTTACACTTTAGCATTTCACAAAGACTTTTTAAATGTTGGCAGTGAGAGCTGGGTATGAACTAATCTGGGCAGCAAGTTACAGCGTTGCTTCACTTAAGCTTTTCCACATGTTGACTTCAGGATCAGAGTTTCTGTGTGACTCCACTGTATGTAAATGTAACGGTTCATTTTTTCCCCTGCACTTGCTGTGACTGAGCTTGAAAAATTAGTTCCTCTGAAAGCCAGTCTATTTTAGGTTTTGCTAAAACGAACTTTTCTTTCCAGACAAGTGGAGTACTGGGCTAAGATTAAACTTTGGGATTCAATCCTTCAGCTTGCAGCCAGTTCTCTGCCTTGACGTGAGGCTGAGGTGATACAAGGTACAGACCATTTCCTTCAAAGAAAAAGCAAAAAGTTCATCTAGGAAGGCCTAAAGTACCCATAGCCTGAAAGGTCCTTCAGGAATGTAATTTGTGGTGCATGGTGGGTTTGCGGTTTTTTTGGTTGGTTTTTTTTTTGGGGGGGGGCTGTGGGGGTGGGGAGCAGAATATCAGGTAGATGTATCCCATACATTTTTATCTGCACAATGTTCATGTCTCTATGAGCCTTCACCCAGAAATGTATTTTAATAATACAACTGCAGACGTGTTTAATTGTTGTGGTGCCTGTAAGAAACTGCAGGCTCCTCTGAAGTCCTCTGAAACTCTCAAGTGTTTCACAATGTATGAAGAGGTAATTTGGGTTGAGAATCAATATGCTAATTATTGTGTCAACACATTGTTTTGGTGTGTTCCTTGGCTTCTTGTCCCAGGATATACAGCCACACACGGTCCCAGTTTGTCTGTGAGGTGTAAGATGTGTCTTGGCTCTACGACAGTCACAGGACTTGTCAAAAGAGACGCAGACTGTAGACCAGTACAGCTTGTACTGTCTTACCCAGTCTAGCTTCATTCTGTCAGGGAACATCATTTAAATCAGATGAAGAAATTAGGGAGCTTTTGTCTAGCTGGTAAGTTAAACAAATATTGATTAAAATTAAATTATTGTTAAACAGATGAGTCAAAATAACTACCGTACCAATCCATATGGTTTATATAATGTCAAGCAGCATTAGAATACAGGCACCAAATACGAGCCCGAAGATGTTCTCCTCAATTTTATTTATTTCAAAGATGGTTGTGCCCTGAGTAAGGGACAGGAGTAGCCGTGCCAGGCACTGCACTACCCCAGAACAAAAAGATGGACTTTGCCTCTTGGCTTCTTCTGCAGCCTGGCGGCTCTTTGGGACGCTAGGGCGATGTACACAGGAGGAGCATGAGAAACAGCTTTTAACATCATGGCTTCCAGCATGAAACAGTATAAACACAGGACACATGCAATTTGTGACTGCAGAATATTGGGCTGCAGAGTTTCTGCCGTATAATACTCTGTGACAAGGCTGAGCGCCGCCCAGGGGATCAGCCAAAATGGTTCTGGGAGCTTGGAAAAAGCAACCAGAAAACACCGGCTGTGTCTGCTAGACCTGTTAGTTCTTAATTGCTCCATGGTAACTAACAACTAAGCTGCATAGGAAGAATTATAATGCAAACTTGGGTTACGATTCCAGTCTTTTTAAAGTGCTTGCTGTAGGGGCTATGTATACGTGCGAGGCATGGGGAAAGCGGGTGAGGTGGAAAGGTGCTGTGGGTTAGGATAAGTAGTTATATGAGCAGAATGTGTCTCTTTATTCACACTCAGTGTCCCTGGGTACATTGGAAAACAGTGCAGGCAAAAGGGATGGGTACACGCCTGAATGCTCCTTGCTTTCCAGGTGGTCACAGCACAAATGAGAGTGGCTGGACCTCCTGCAGTTGCCCAAACGGCCACTGCAAACTTTCTGGCAGACCACTTGGCATCCTATTGTTTCCCCCTCACCTCAGAAAAAGCTGCTGGATTATTGCTTTTCCAGCCAGCTGCTAACCCAGTGGCACAGAACCAAGCCTGACACCCCACTGGGCTCAAAGATGCTTACCAAATCCTGTTACTCATCCCCACAGCAACAAAATGGCTCTTAAACCCACCCGGTATATGTCTTCCCTGGGACACACGTACCTTCTGTGGAACTCAGTCATGGAGGGCCAGGGGCTGGTGGTGGGCTGGCTGGTGCTGGGTCGGTCAGGCACTCTCTCCAGGTTTGCTCACCACCTCCTGCATGAGGAGAATTGTTATTTACTCTCTCTACTGCAAAGATAAATAGGAAGCGCTAGGAAGAGTTTATGATCTATTTATAATTGCAAATAATTTTCAGATATAATTTTTATAAGTCTCTGATCAACAGCTAGGGAAAAAAATATTTATAAATGGTGCTACTCCCCACCTCAGGCAACCGTCAGAGCCTTTATGTTTTTTTCACAGGTGGCTCTAGTTCTACTTTATCGAGGCTGCCAAGGACCTTCAGAGCCTGATGACAACCCTTTTCATTTGAACAAGCACATTTTTGGGTGGATTTTCTCCCAAAAGGTGAGATGGTATACATGCAGGGTGATGATAACCTGGAGATGACCTGCCCTGCTGCTGGCTTACGTCTTTTTTTTTTTTTTTCCCTATTTTGTTTTGAGTTTGTTTTACTGGGAAATTTCTGGGCTACATTTGTTAGGCTTATGTTCTAACACCGTACCTAATACTTTTGTTTTACACGTCAGCTTTTTGTTTTCAAGTTGCTGACTGCTATCAGGTAACAGGTTAACAGAGGTTTCTTTCTTTAACTTTTCTGTAACTTAGAGTACTTTACTGAACTCTAGGTATTCTTGACAAGTCCCACTCAAAATTTCGCAGGGTGCTTTCGCTCATTTACCTGCAGTAATTAACCTGACACACACGCAGCCCACAGCCCCTGGTGAGCAGCTCTGCCAGTGGGACACCTCCAGCAGCCACTCTCCCAGGTGAGCACAAAGGCTCACAAAGCAGAAATGCCTTTGGGCCCCGGAGGTGTCAATAGGTCTGCTCAGCTATGCCGAGGAGTTTAGTCATGCATTTCAAGTTCCTTCCTGAACTGGGGTCTTAATTCTTGTGCCATTTTACTGGAACAAAGAGGTCGGATTATTTATAGGTCGGTCGCCTTTGTGTGCGTGCAGCTAGCAATGCCTTCGGTGCTCCACTTCCTGGGACTCTTTTTCCCTCTAGCTCTTAAGTCTCAGCTGTTCTCTCCTAATGCAATAACAGTAATTATCCTATCGCTGGCCACCCCAGCACCCTCCATTAGTGCCTGCCTTACCTAGCATACAGCGCAGGCTGGCAGCCAGGTAAAGCCCATGTAATTTATAGCTCATCAAAGAAGCCAGCCAGCCCACGGTCTTCCTGTTTTGTAAAGAGATGGACTTATCACCTAGACGCTGCTGTGATGGGTGCATTGGAAATGCAGGAAGATAAAAGTAGTGCACGGGCAAGCTCCGGCCCCGTCTGTTTGTGTTCTCGTTGTTTCATCCACGCATGCAGTCAAGCAAAATCATCATGACTCGATGCAACCAGAAGACAATATTGACATGTTCCTTGCTCACCAGTAGTCCCACGACATTTTGCAATGTAATTGCTGTTTCACATCTGGCTGCTGAGCGCAGAACGAGACGTGGAGCTGGCCCTGCTAAGGCCAGGATTCAGCACAACAGTGACCTCTTACACACTTTATTTGACTGCTGTCCTGTAGCATCCTAAAGGGCGTGCTGCATGGTGCATGAACTGGCTTCACAGCTTCTTCAGTCCTCATACATTTTCAGGGGGTATCTGTGGCTCCTTTGGGCTGAAGTCGTGATCCAGTCCTCTGGCACGTGGCTTGGTCTCAAAATAGCAGGGCAGTGGCTGAATGAGAAGAAAAAAACCACCTGCTTTGAAGAGACAAGGATGTTTGGCTCCTGCCTGTCCTTCTGCCACCAAATCCCTTGGCCTGGGCAGCCTGGGGCTACCCACCACTCTGTCTGAAAACAACACTGCTTGTGGTTTTGCCTGAAAACCTTTTCTTTCTATGGCCAAACTCTTTCTCTCACTCTCCTTGGCCCGGAAAATGCTCTGCCAGGCAGGGAGCTACCCGTAGGGGATTTTTGTGCATCCCCTTCAAACTGAGCAGGAATGGTCTGCTGAGCTGTTGGTGACCCAAACCATCAGCAGCCATCCTAATGGCCCAGCTTCCCATCTCAGGCACCAAAGAACTGCTGTCACTGTCAAAAATATTTTCAGAAGTGTAACCAAATAGAAAACAAGAATCTAGAAATTCTCCTTCTTGACAACAGTTGCAGTGTGTCTGCTCTTGGGAGGAGAAATGATTTTTCTTCAGCTGTTAAGCTGACACATCCAGCAGGATTTGGAGGGCAGAGGTAATTGACAAGGTTAGATTAAATGAACAGCAGGTCTTGAGAGAATCACTCCTGACACTGATCCCAGCCTCATGCAGGCAAGGCCAGACAGTCCTTTGTGCAGAGGATGCAACATGCACTTCATCTGCACTGGAGAGATCAGTTGAGGAGAATCTTCTCTGACATCATTTGGACTTTGCCTGCTTCTGTCCTCCAGGTAGCGAGGAGCATTTTCCACTGTGCCTTAGAACACCTCAGGCTTATAACCATGCACTTGCCAGCATAAAAGTTTCTGGCAACATTTTGCTGAGAAGCTTTTGTACTTCTGATGGTCACATATGGTCTCTGACACTCAGCAGGAGCGAAGCTGTGGAGTCAGAAATATGCTTTGTCTTTGTTCCTTTAGCTGCTGCTCATGTTTTTGGCTGAGATAAAAACTCTTTTGGAAATTATACATGTCTTCGTTCAGTGCTCTGGCAATCTGAGGGGACTGCATTACTCGACGATACTTCGAGCTAGAGATGGTAGGGCCCAGATATTCTTGGATTTGACAACCAACAAATGCCTTCATCAGTGAACTCATACAAGCTGATGTTTTGATGTGCAATTAAGTTACTAGGGATGTAGTCACAAAGCAGAGCTTTGAACTGAGTAGCTTCACTGTTTGAAGCAAACAGGGGAATAAACACAAATGTGTATGCTTCTGAGGCTCGGTTTGCCAACGGGCAAACTGATGTAAGCGGGGTGATATTCCTCAGCAAAGCTGGCTCAAGTGGAGAAGGTGGAGGCTTGAATGCTGGGGAGGCACAGGAATGGAGGTGAGGGATCCCGCAGCCTGCCTGCTTGCTCCATGTGTTGGTGGCACTCAGTTCTCTGGTTAGTCCTGGGGAGCCTCAGGAAGGCTGTTAGGAAGTTGCAAGGGTTCACAGGCTGCAGAAAGAGGACCCAGTCATTCAGAGGTCAAGAAACATCAGTATAATTGTCAAAAGGAAGCCTGAGCAGAAACTTGCAAAGTATTCCAGAAAAACTGGGTAAAACGTCTTCAAAACTCAATGCAGGAGAGGAAGAAAAGCAGAGTCAAGCTGCTGTGCAGTAAATGAGATTAAAGATGATCTAGGCATGGCCTAAAATCAAAGGAGTATTTTACCTCTGTTCTCATTTAAGGAAGACAAATCCTAGGGGCAAAAGCAGGCTGGTTAATGGGAACAGGGGGTATGGAAATGGAATCGCAACTGTGCTCCAAAAAGCAGGCTGCATTCCTCTTGCGGGGGCAGGTCATGCCTGTCCAGGCATTCTGGAAAGACCAACATGTGAGATGGCACTAACAGCAACTGTTCTTACACATCTGTCAAGTCAGTGAGGGACCCTGTGGCTGTGGAATATCCATTACAATGTGTTTGGTTGTGCAGGGTTAAAAAATAATCCAGCCAACCATCGCCCTTGTAACTCTGACCTCACTGGTATGCGGGGCTTTGGAACATGCCTTGAAGGTTAATTAAAAATGCAAAGGCACATCAAAAATGGTATGAAATGCAACTAAAGGTACATCCCGCCAGACTACCTCGATGATTCTCTTTGATAAAACAATTATTTTTCCAGACAGGTGATATCTGCCAGATTTCCTTTATCTAGACTACTTTAATGTATTTGCTATGATGTCGAGTGTGAAACAACCGATGTTGTTGGAGACAAAATAGATTAGCAGAGGAATTGCATCGTTGGTAGGAAGAGGAGATACTGAGTGCTGAGGGTGGAGATCTCTGGCCAGGAGGAGCTGGGAGAGTTCTTGAGATGGGAGTTTGGGGACTAATTTTGTTTTAATGTTTGCATTAATAGCACGCTCCTGGCCCATGCAAGCATTGTGCTGATGAAATGTGCTGCACAAAGCCGTGACGCATTGCTGGCACAGAGGTGGTTTGCAGGCCAGGCAGGACGAGCGGGGCACCTTGAGTACAGCTGTAATAAAAGGAGGATGACATTCAAGTAAAAGACAGAGAGTCGTGCAGGTGAAAACCAGTGTCAGAGGTGGCTTTTGCTATTAAGAGAGAGTGAATCAGTTAGGAAAATAACCGAGGAAAAAGAAAAATCAGCATTAGCTAGTCATAGAAGAGTTGTGTGCTGCCAGCTTGATCCTTAATGTTGCATCTATTTCCAGTTGAGATGAGGAAATATAAGTGCCAACATACACAGCCCAGATCAACTCGCTTTCTGTCCCTCCTCTTGGGAAAGGTGCATTAACAGCACAACAGCTACAGAGAAAGGCTGCAAGGGGGACCTGGGGACTGGAGACCCTCTCTCCCGGGAGACCACAGGAAGGTCCTGCAGCACATGCAAGCAGTGATGGGGATGGAATTTGATAGAGCAGACCCCCTCCTGCAGTCATGGGCTCAAGTATCCAAATGCTGCCTACACAGGGCAGCTCTAGCCTAAAGCCAGTCCACATTGCTGCCAGCTGCTAGCATGGTCACATTTATTTTCTTTGGATTAGGGGCAAAAGCAACCCCTGGGGCAAGCGGCATAGGCAGGGGTAGGGTAGAGGAGGGAGGAAAGGCCAGGCTGGACCAGCTCCGTGGTGTCTCCTAGTGCTTGGGTGCCAAATGAAGCCCCGGTGCAATGTTTTGCCCTCTGTCCTGGGGGTTACCAGCCCTTCCACCAGCACCTCGTGCTGCAGCTAGGCTCAGGCTGTGCCATAGCGTCAGAGATCCAACTGCAACGATGGCATGCCGTGAGGAGCGGTTGCAGTCATGTGCAATTTAATATTTTTCCTCAAATCTGGGAAAAGCAACTGAAAAATAATAAAAGCAACTGCCTGTCTATGTGTTTCACAGCCAGAGCAATTAATTACATATTGCCCTGCCTAGCAATTACCAGAAGTTTTTTTGCATTTGTTGTGGAGAAGGGAATTTGTAGGGGGGGCCCAGACAAAGCCTGAACAAAATGGAGCAGCCTGGGTCTGGGAGCCACACTGCCACCCCACCTTCGTTGGAGACACTGTTGGAGAGAGGGTGTTGCTGGGGGCAGATAAGGCCCAGAAAGTTGCTAAGAATGGCCTCCAGCCCAGGTTTGTTGCCCAAATACTCAGGCCAGCAAGGGAAGCAGAGGTGCTCGGGGCTGTCAAACTGGGCTGCAGGGACGTGCCCTTTACGGAGACACTTTATTTATGGGCACTGTGTGGTTGCTTTTCTGAATTTCTTTAGCTTCTCTAGGAGCTAATATTGTCTCCATTGCTGATGCCTGTCTAAAGAGAGGGGTGAGAGGGAAAGGCATAGCGTGAGAGGAGAGTAAATAAGAAAGAGAAGAGCTGGATGCCCGTGCGAAACCGCAAGAATTAAAAGTGGAAGCTCTTAAAGCTTGTGTAAGACCCACACGGCATTTGCAGGTTTGGCAAAGCAGCCAAGAGGGCTCCGGCCCCTCTCGCGAGAGCAGCCAGGAGGAGAGTGGGACTTTCCCACCAGGGAACCCTGGCAGCCTTTGATAAACATGTTGGTGTTGAGAAGCTAAGTCAAATACAATTATTAAACTGATTATTCATATTGCATTCTGTTCACTGTGGGAAGATACTCCTTTTGGGGTTAGGTTTATGGGCCATACAGATTGTCAGAGTGGATCTAATTAGCAAGAGAAATACAAATGGAACAGTGACTGGTAATTGTTGTTAACGATGCAAGCGTGTTATACCAGCTAAAATGAAATCTTGGGTTGCAAGCAGTGCTGAAAGGCGAATGAACAGTAACAGTTGTACATTAAAACACTCCGAGTCCCTGCCTCACTGCTGTCAGGTGTGGTTAAGCTGAGCTCCCACCGGTAAAACAGCAATGACTTGCCAAATGCTTCCCAGTGGCCACTGGAATAAAATGCTGCAAGAAATGAATGACCTGCAGAGCGCTGGTAGGAGGGGTGGCCTGGAACATGGGCTGAAAACTACCTCCTTCTTTGCCTTCACTGAGGCAAACCTCAGCTGCCTCCAGAGCTGATTTAAAAAACAGGATCCTTTTTACTTGCACAGTCTCTGGATTGTGCTTCTGTGCAGGTGCAGGGCCTCCAGCCTGGGAGTCGGACTGTCCCGGGCTCCCCAGCTGTTGGTGCTGTTCTTGGCATGCCTCTCCAGCTCCACCAAGCAAGTGTGGGGCAAGCCACCATCCAAATGTTTTGGATTAAATTTGGATTTTGAATTATGCAATGCACACAGACACAGACACAGACACACACAACCTATTTTGTTGCTTCTGCCACCAGAGGTGGGCATGCAGACCTTTCCGACCATACGGCGAGCTGTGCATCTGAATTCGTTGGAAAGATCTGGTCCAGAGCCTGCATTTTGGTTAGCAGCCCCCAAACTAGACTGCTGATGACTGGCACTCTCAGTCTGTAGAGACTGCCATGCTTAAACAGTCAGTGGAACCGGGACAACTCGTAGCAGCTGTGGATTTGGCCCAGCACTGAGCTTCAGCTCTCACGTGGGATGGCCCTGGTCCCGTGCCTTGTATTCTCTCTTTCCAGCCTTCAAAATGTTTTGAACTGGTCTCCAGTTCAAGACCCACTTATTCCTCTGTATTTCTTGGGCAGGATGGGTTTGTAAGAGGTGAATTGTTTAGAAAAGTTGTTGGGAAAGGTGGTTCAAGCTGCGTACTTTTGTTTTTCCGAGATTAAAGACAAATTAGCTGCCTTTTTAGCAATACTATAAATGTAAATGTGATGGGAAGCCTGGGCAGTTGAAACATTTTCTACTTATTCACCCTTCCAAATGTGTGTGGGCAAGACAACCTGGTACAGACAAAAATGCAATCTCTCCCTTACATTACTTTACATTTTCTGTGGCATAAAAGGTGAGAGTTATAATGGCCAAGGGTGGGAAGGAAAGTGGAAGGAAGAATGTGAGAGTGAGAGTTTTAAGACCACAATATTGGATAAGACTTCTATGCCTGCAGACCACTGCGACCTTGACCAGAATGTGCAAGCTGGCTGTTAAATATCACTTCATTGATATGGTGTGTTGGAGTGTTGCAGATGAAGCTGGACACTCAGCTAAAATGCAAATGTTCTTGTTAAAAAAGAAAAAAAAATACATTAACAGTTGTAGAACTTGAATAAAAACAAACAAGAGGGCTGGTAAAATCGAATCTAGGTACTTTTGTTTGAAATAGCATTTAAGAGTGGTCTGAGATGGTTGGTGTCTTATAAAAACCCTCAAAATTTCAATAATAATTTCCAATTTTTTTTAAAATAGGTTTGCATATTTTTAAAATATATATAGAAAAGAAACTTTTCTTTTGTGTAGTTCTCCTCTTCCTGCTGCAGGTTTGAGTCATAATAATGAGTCCATTCATAAGCATTCCATTTTAACAAGGACGTGTAAGGTTAAAAATTAAAAAGCTGTGAAAGTACTCAGTACATTTAATACATTTTAAGGGCTTTTGTCTGAGTTTTTGCAATGACTGGCATAGAAGCTTTTTTTCATATATCCAAATTCATACCTAGAAATGTATTTTCCACAGCTAAGAGTGTAATCATAACTTCATTTTTGTCTGTTAAAAATAATGTCGATATTTGACTTTTTCTATGCTTTTATTTCCACAGGAGTATAAATGGTGAATTTTTATTTCTTTTTGCTATTCAGATGTGTTGAGGAATTTCAAAAGAAAGCAAAAATTTGCCATTAAAAAAACATTCCTACACTGTCAGGCAACCCCAGTTTTAAGTATCAGGAGTGAATTATTTCTCTGCAAGTTATTTGAGTAAGAGAATGCATTAAACCAAAATCTTCAATTTTTGGAGAAATTAAAACTTCGTTTGAACAAGGCACTGAGGAGCATGAACTAGTGTAGCAGCTGGTCCAGATCCGAGCAGGTCCCTTCCAGCCCAAATTATTCCATGATACTAAAATCAAATTTTCTTACTTCACGATTCTTAGTATATCCTTTCTAGTCTTACTTGAATCTAGAGTTCTTCAGTATTTGAAACCTTTTTAATTAATTTTTTAAAATAAAAACTGGGGCAGAGTTCATTTATCTCTTCATTACTATCAATTACAATAAATAAATCTGATACCTTCAACTGGAAGGCTAGGGAATGATTAACAACTACAAAAAGTCCTGTTGATATCTTTAAAAGAATGAAAAAAATGCTCAAGAGGAATCTTCACAAACCATTTTGCTAATTCACTTACAAATACTGTGTAAAAAGGCATAACAGAACCAGCAAGGTATCTCTGATCATGTTATAACCCAGCTATATTCTGTAACAGCTTCAACATACTAACAAAAACCTTGTGTCTTTATTACCAAAACCCATCACACTGTGTCCAACTTAAATACACTGGTGTTTTAAATGTACTTTTACAGACAGATCTCTATAATACAAGTTTCTCACGTACGTGGCTTGAAATTATCAATCAATGGAGCATTTAAAATACAGAATTTGGGTGAAGCATGGCAGTACGAGCCATGATGGGCCCTCCAGTACAGAGTTTTTGCAGTACCTTAGGGCCACAGCTCACATACAGTCCCCAAAGTAGCCAAGAAGGGTGTAAGTTCTATTTATTCTAGAATCCATGAACCTGCACAGGTGGAAATAGTTTGTTAACCCACAGGTGAATCTTCCAAGCCTGTTTCTCTCAGCACGACTGCTGTGGGTTTTCAAGAACTAGAACTGTCCCACCTGTGAGTTGGTGACTCTAGTGACCAAGAGTGGCTGTCAGTAGCACCGAGACTTGTTATCATAACCTTAAAGGATAAAAACTGCAATTAGCTTTATTGATTTAAATGGCATCATCACCATTTGCCTTGATGTACACTTGATGCTATCCCAAGATGTTGTCTGATGTCAGTGTCCACTCCCCCTTTTTGTCTACATGACTTCTTCTCCATTCGTTTGCTTTCCTATGGGTTGATGTTTTGCCTTGTCTATTAATACAGAACCAGAGGAGGCAGCAGCAGGAGGTGAAAACCTAGCAGCTATCCAGCCAGGATGGGAGACAATGTATTCCCAACCTGTGAACACGGAAGTGTGAGAGATCTGCATTGAAGCAGGATGAGGTTTACAGCAACTAAATTCCACCTCAGTCCTGACACCTGATGTCTGCTTTTGGACATTTGTTCATCTCCTGAAAAACAATGGTTAAAAAAAGAGCCCAACATTTTTTAACCTCACCTCCCTAATCCAATAAACCTTCTTAACCGTATAGAATATGGTTATCAAAGAACAAAGAATCCCCCCTACTTTCTTCATTATGTACAATTTACATACTACTCCATCCTTCCAGTGCAGGTTGGTAATATTTTAAGGGCACTGAAGTATGACAATAACAAGTGCTATGCTTGCTGATGTATTATGAAATGTATCCCATTAGTCACTTTATACCTGAAAGGCAGAAAAATTTCCACCTAGCAACAAAAAGGCTTTTAGGATGAAAAAAAAAATATTTGGCAGGCAGTAGGCATGTTAAACTGCACCAGGATGAACCCAATTGGAGGTTTCTAGAAACAACAGGAGCATAAGTTGCCATCGGTGTTGCCCACCACAAAGCTGGAAGGTAATTCGAAGCTCTGTAACCTAAAAGAGCAAAAGACAAGCAAAAGGCAGCCCGGTGGCAGCTGTGTGCTGGCTGTGGAGATCTCTGGGAGGAACCATTGCCCTCCAAAGCTGGAGAGAGAAACATGGCAGCAGATGCTCCAGCTCACCTGATCCCCTATGTGCCATGCTCCTGCTCATCATGTGGGCCACAAAGAAGATGTCTCACTTTCTTAGCTTAAAAAACCCGATCCACTATCAAAATGTTCTATGAATGATGGTGCTGGTAAGAGACATTGAGGCGTTCTTGCCAGGCTCCTTTTTTCGCTCCTACATAAAAACATAGCTGGTGCAAGAGATCTTACCACTGGAAAGACCTGCAGAGCCAGCAGATCACTTTTTGGACACAAATTTTGGACACAAAGCAAGCCAGACAAAGGACAAGAACTTTTCCTGTTGTTTATGTCATTTAACTACCTAGCAAAGTTCTTTCTCTGGGACCTGTAATTTATCTTGAAACAGAAATGTTCTTGTGTCCTGGTTTCAGCTGGGACAGAGTTGATTTTCTTCTTACTAGCTGGGGCAGTGCTGTGCTTTGGATTTGGCATGAGAACAATGGTGACAGCACACCGATGGGTTTGGCTGTTGCTGGGTGATGTTTATACCAAGCCAAGGGCTTTTTGGTTTCGCAGGCCCTGCCAGCGAGAGGGCTGGAGGGACACGGGGAACTGGGAGGGGACACAGCCAGGACAGCAGACCCGAGCTAGCCTAAGGGATATTCCACACCATAGAACATTGTTCTTAGTATATAAAGCTGGGGGAAGAAGAAGGAAGGGGGGGATGTTTGGAGTGATGGCGTTTGTCTTCCCAAGTAACTGTTATGTGCAATGGAGCCCGGCTTTCCCGGAGATGGCTGCACGCCTGCCTGCCCATGGGAAGTGGTAAATGGATTCCTTGGTTTGCTTTGCTTACACATAGATTTTGCTTTCCCTATTAAACTGTCTATCTCAACCCATGAGTTTTCTCACTTTCACTCTTCCAATCTGCTCTCCCACCCCACTGTGGGGGGAGGGAGTGAGTGGCTGCGTGGGGCTTAGTCACCAGTCAGGGTGAAACCACGACATCCTGATAGGCCAGTCAAAAGTTTTTTCCAAAAGGACTGTGTTTTAATCACACTAAAATTTCCATTCAACTCTTTTCCTTTGGAGAAGGAGCTCTTTTAGCAGAAGAGGGGAACGCAACCAGCAAGCCTCCTTGCACAGCTCAAGAACAGCATGCTGAAGAAAAATAGGCAGCAATACTTTATTTCCCAACTGTGTCCAAGCCCAGGGCCAGGGATTTCAGAAGGTGACCAGGGAACTTCTGCTGGCTTTGGTGAAGTTCAGAAATCTTCTCCTACCTCAGAAGGACACGTGCCTCAGCCTCACAGTACTGCATTCCCAGAAAGTCATCCTAAAATGAGATGGAGGAATTGCCTTTTCCACCTGTGAAACAACACTACTTTCATATCAGACCACAAGTAAAATGAGCAAAATTAATATGAATGAGCATAGTGAATGCATGTGGCTCCTTGGTCTGGCTTCTGGTCCTGGAAGGAGCTGATTTATTTATAGGACAGTCTTTCTGCTGCACAGTGGAGACCACCAGAGGAAGGAGACCTGAGAAAGGACAAGCTTTGTCAGCTCCAGCCTTGCTGATGAGGCAGGAGATACACCCACAGGAGTTTATGCCCCTGCCCTCTCCCTATGAGTCATTACATGGACATTGCTGGAGGTCTCTGGCCATTTGTCAGGAGGAATGGATCACATCCTCATCTGGGACCCACCAAGACCCTCCCCTAGTGGGAGGTGAGGATGATTGCTTCATTTTATTAGCGGGTGAGTGACAGGATTTGTGACAAACCTTTGGGAAAGCTCCACACTGCCCAAGGTGGCAGCAGGGTCGCTCTGAACTGAGTGTGTGGCACACTGAAGAACCAAGAAACATGGTCTGTGCCCACTGCAGACTGCCCCCCACATGCCTTCCAGCACAAATGGCTCAGTGGTACCCCATGGAGGATGCCGGTGAGCAAAACATCACTGGGCAGTGGGAAGTGGGCTGTTGCTGGTTATCTAAGAAGCCTTCAGATGCTTTGTTTCTTATTCCCACCTACTGAAGATGGTGCTGGGGCTGATAAACCTCTGCCAGGAGTAAAACTTTCCCCCCTGCTTTGTGTTAAACAGAACCCACTTTACTCTAGTTTGGGGACAAGTCATAAGCCATAATTTAAAAATAACTAAAATGGCTGTGCACTTCCCTTCGGTTCAGCCCAGTCTTTGTGTTTCCTATCGTGAATTAGGTAGGGCAAATGCAACCAGACAAAACAAGGGCTGAAACCTGCCATCAGAGCTTGGTCCCATCACACAACCAGTGCCCGAGGCTGGAATTCGATCATGGGGGAGCTAATAATAACAACACACAGCAAAGAGCAGAGTACTTTGCTGCTGTTGCCGAAAGCATGAAAAATACCATCTTAATTTAGAGACTTATTATGGCATATTACAGCAGGCATGCCAATAAATGTGGAGCAAAGTAGAAGTGCTATGCTATGGTATGTACTCCTATTGCAGTAATAAAAAAAATTACCTTCTGAAAATACAGTTTCAAAAAAATGAAAGGATGTTCTGCTGTTTATTCAACAATAAAAACAAAAAAGCTGTCATCCACAAAATACTTTCCCTTTAAAATGGGCAAAAATAAACTAAAAGGCACCAAATTACTTTTATGCCTCTGAAAACCTGTTAAATGCCCCTGTAGCCTGCAGAATATTGCACACAAATGCTTTGTATCTTTTTCAGATTTGTTTTTCATCATACTTAACATGTCCGTTTTATTGCATTTTATTCTTAAAAATAACAAAGCTCACAGCCAAAGAAACACAGGCACTTCAGAAGCCTGGTGGCACTCCATGGCTTTCATTTTCCCTGGATGTGAGAAAAAAAAGCAAAAAACCTTTAAGGCATTGCAGTGAGCTCGGCTAGGACTTGGCGTTTGCTTAGGTGCACCAGAGGCAGCAGCACGCATGCAGGGCGCACCAGCCTGCTCTACTGCCTTCCTGTGCTGCTCCAGCCGGGAAAGCAGAGGTGGGCTGCAGACCTGCTGGAGGCTGCCTTGGTTGAAGGAGGATCTCAGTTTCAGGAGTGAAATCCTTTGGTCTTCACTGCCCTCAGCCTCCTGGCAGACCAGGAACTGGAGAGGTGGAGAAACCTAGGTGTACCATGGGGTTGCTGTTGACTGACATCCCTCAGGGCCATTACCGGCAGTCTGTCGACACCCCAGCTCCCCGGTGCCAAGCTGAACTCAGGCTGCTCTTTGCCTTTCCATGGCATCTCCTGTAGCACTGTGGATAAAGCCACTGAGGTACAGGAGCAGGCTGCACCACCAGCAGCAGTCAGAGCTTTCTGCGTGCACCCTGGGAGGTGACCTGCATTTCATTTAACAGTAGCTTATAATTATTATACAGCAATTGTAGGAGGGTTTCTTAGTGAAATACTAGAGAAATGCTAAATTTGGTTGGAAAATGGTCAGTCTCTTCTGTTTGCAGTTACTTGGTGGAATGATTATTCTCAGGAGTTATAAACCAGCAAGGAAGGAGTGTTTGGGATTTCCAGCCATAATGCTCCTAAGAAATCATTTGGCTGTCACTAACATTACATAAATAGATGGTTCATGTTTATACTCTACAAAATGCATTTACAAGAAAGAGGATGACTAATTTGAAGGTCGGCTTCTAATTCAAGGTTAGCGCTCAACAGTTTTTTCCCCCCCCGCCAAATAAAACCACTAAAGGCCAAATTCAAACCATGTGTTCTAACCTTTATGTAGTTACTGATATAAAGAGGGTGGAAGCAGTTTTGCCATCAAATTTAATGCCACTGTCTAAGGAGTGAAGTAAAATGTCCTACAGAAGCTTTTCCACAAGGACACATGTCAAGACCACCTGACCTAGAAGGTGTGAAGTGCTTAAGTACATAAAAGCCACCTTCAGTGACCTGTCACTGTTACAGACTAGAGGCTTGATTTCCCAGGAATACATTGAAATAAATAGCAATTTAATCAACAAGTCATGCTCTTCATTAGGAAGAACAATTTGCTATAGGAAAAAAAAAAAGTGATCAGCATGATGACATTTGATCATCTTTTGGATGTCTGGATATCCCAGTCATGGTGAAAGAAGTTAGGTGTATTAACTCCCTTAGGCCCATACTAGATGGAAATATTGCAGATGGCTGCCATATTTCTGAAAACTATCAGCTGCCAAAATTTGTACCAGAATTTTATTCTGCCTTCTAGCTCTTTGTTTGTCACAGCTTAAAAATTATCTGGTCCTTAAAGTTTCACTTAAAACAGAAATGAAAACTAAACCCCACTGTTTTATTATTAGCTTCTCAGGTGTGAGTAAAACTTGAAATTCACCCGCCATCTACTTAAAATGTTTTGCCTGGAGAGAGTGGAAGTGTTCACCTGAAGACTTGAGCAGAAGGTTAGTGATGCTGCTCAGCTTCTGCCAGACTAAAAGCAGGGTGCCAGGTTTCCGTTCAGCCTCACAATCACACTCCCAAACTGTCTGAGAACTGAGGTCTGTCTGGTCACATCTTTCAAAACCCCTCTAAGAAATGTTTGGCCTAGGGCTGTGAGTGTGTGTCAGGGTGATAAAAAACCAAGAGATGCAGTGCTTGTCACAGAATCACAGAATGAATGGCTGGGGTTGGAAGGGACTTTTGGAGATCATCTCGTGAACTCCCTGCTAAAGCAGGTTCTCCCAGAGCAGGTTGCACAGCATCACGTCCAGGTGGGTTTTGAATGTCTCCAGAGGAGACTCCACAGCCTCTCTGGGCAGCCTGTCCCAGGGCTCTGTCGCCCTCAGGGTAAAGACGTTTTTATTCACACTGAGATGGATCTTCCTGAGTTGCAGCTTGTGCCTATTGCCCCTTGTCCTGTCCCTGGGCACCACTGAAAAGAGCCTGGCCCTGTCCTCTTGGCACTTACCCTTCAGATATTTGTAGACACTGATGAGATCCCCTCTGAGTCTTCTCTTCTCCAGGCTAAACAGCCCCAGCTCTTCCAGCCTTTCCTCATAAGGGAGATGTTCCAGTCCCCTCACCATCTTCGTAGCCCTTTGCTGGACCCTCTCCAGCAGTTCCCTGCCTCTCTTGAACTGGGGAGCCCTGAACTGGACACAGCGCTCCAGGTGTGGCCTCACCAGGACAGAGCAGAGGGTGCTCCCTCGACGTGCTGGCCATGCTTCTCCCATGCACCCCAGGATGATCCCATTGGCCTTCTTGGCCACCAGGACACACTGCTGGCTCATGGACAGCTTGCTGTCCACCATCCCATGGTGTTGAGTGGCGGGTGTGCAGCATGCAGGGAGCTATCTCCCATGTAAAGCCAGCTCAGTCATGAGCTTCCCAACTCCTCGGCCACTGAGCTACAGACCTTGCTGGGGTCATGCAGGCTCTCCCACAGATCCCAATCACCATTTCTAGTGCTTACAGCTGCAGAAGAAAACCTTCAGTTCATGAATGGAGAATTCAGTTGTACAGCATTTGTCTGGAGAGCCAGCCAGCTCAGAGAGTAGATTTCCTTCTGGCAAAATCATTGTGGTTATTTGAAGTAATCTGCTAACTTTGGAATATAAAATACAAGATGAATTATGAAATAAATAACAAATGGTTGCACTTCATTGCCCCAGTAAAAACAGCCACTTAATTTGTATTACAGGGGTTTGCACCTCATCCGCAGCATCAAATATTTCACCTGTCCAAGAGCTCAAATGTCCTGTTTCTCGCAATGTCCAGCTTTTATAATACTTATACATCACAGTGGCTGACGTGCATAATGCCGACTACTAGTGCTGCAAGGAAATACAAATAACAGCTAACTGCAGGATGTGTCTTCCATTCAGCCAAGGCCAGGAAATAAAGAGCATCCATTTATTTAACTGCCGCAGGCAGGCACAGCATGTGCATAGGGCACCCGTGCACGGGGCTGGGTTTGCCGTGCTGTGCCTGCTTCCACCCAGGTTGGGAAGGCTCCTCTGCCCTCCATGTGACTGGAAGGGCAGCGAGAAGACCGAACACGTGTCTGCAGCCACAGCCGGTGCAGGGTGGATGTAGCAAATGAGTCTCCCAGGTGCTGGGTATTTGTGCTACCCTGCCTGAAACAGAAATAACAGGCAGGGCTTCAGGTCTGAGGCACTGGTTCGGACACTAAACTGACACTATAGCCTGAAAATTACTGAATCTGTCCAGAGCAAAACAAAGATCTCACAAGTGCTGTGAAAAGTGGTACGTATTCATTCTCCCAGAAGGATTTCTCAGATGCTGAACCTCAGCCGCCTCTGCTGAAATCTCTCTTATTTCCCAAACCCGCTTCTGATTTCAGGCATTACATCCATATGGTACCTTTAAACCCAACAAATCATGAATTTCTTTGCAAACTGAACTATCACCAAAATGTAAAAAGATACATTTTAAATACGTGCCCAGACTAGAGGTGGTGACTCCAGAAGAACTGCAGTTAGGATCATCTGATATGCAAAATTTTAGTATCTAAAAATGGTGATCACACACTTTTATAATAGGCTCAGTACTGCCTGTAGGTCTAGGACAGTATCCAGGGGTGTCTGACCCAGCAGAGAGTGGGAATAATCTGAGTGATTAGAAGCTAACATTGAGTCCATGTAACTTTAATCGATCCTGTTCCATCTGTACCTGGATTCTGACCATGACTATAGCAGTAACACATCTTTCACAAGGCAAGGTATGCACCCTGAAAAGAAAGAGCTTTAGGGTTTTGGATTAAGTGGAGAAACGGTTTTGAATGGATCAGCCAAGATAACAATAATTGCCATGAGGCTTAATGTAGCTTGTGCAGAAAATGTTTCTCAATTGCTTATGGTGGATTGTCAGATGTAAAAGCAGACAAATTGAGCAGACTGTGAAATAATTCTAGCGTAGCTTCCAACAACAGAAGTTAAACTTTTTTGTTGCTAAGAAATGTGAAATTACAAAAAACAGTAATACCGGCTGCTGCAGAACCAACAAAAGCATAAAATATCATTAGCTGCAATCATTCATTATATATCATCTGATTAAAAAACTTGCTAAGTAGCATATTCCAAGACTTGCCTTTAGATAAAATGATACGTTTTGGCAGAAAAGGTCTTCTGTATTGACACGTACACAGTGAAGCTCTTTGCAAATTGAAAAACCAGTTTTAAAAACTTTGCTGAAAAGAGCGTATTTTTCCTGCTGTTCACTAGAGACTCAAATCATATTAAAACACTTTCAAAGGTTTTTCATTATCTGAAAGGGGACTAATCAGTTGTTTCTCTGAGTGTTTTCAGTATAACGATGCAATGTTAGGAATTTTGGAAAAAAACAAACAAATACACACCCTCGATTACAACCAAATTATATGAATTTCAATACAATCCTTATTTGGAGATGCCAGTATTAACTTTGGGAGATGCTACTTTCTAAAGGTTTAATGAAAAATGAGAATGAATGATTGCTGCCAGCTAACTGTTGAAATCATATATATTGCATACATCCATAATAGATGAACATTTAATCTTCATTTAATCTTGAGGGTTATGCATAGCTTTCAATCATTTAGGGGGTTTAATCATCTCTCCAAATGTCAGAATTACTAACCTTTGTCAGACTTCAATTCATGGGAATGATAAGGCATGCCCTCACATGACAGTCTATCTCTATACGCTAAAGTTGAAAGATCTTAAAATGTTTTCCAGCTAATAGAAGTTATTTTTGTCCAGTAGTTAAGAATTGCTCAATTGCAATTTAAAAATTCCTTAAGGATGAGAAAGACGGTGATGAAGGAAAGATGTTTTCAGTGACTGAATACTCCTTATCTTCATGTCATGCTGTGCTAAAAGTTTGACTGCTCTAATTTTAAAGCTATTCTAATCTTTTATGTGCTAAAGGATATGAAATCATGCATTATTAGAGTTACGAATTACAAGAAGAGTTCATTTATTTTGTGTTATATATAACCTTTATCTAAAATGCATTATGTGGTTAAAAAATTTTCATTTAGTAATATTCATTAAGTCTCAAACTTTTATTTCAGAGAACAAAATTGCTTCAACCTGATTGAGATATCTTATCTGGGGGGGAAAAAGTGACTTTTTTTACAAAATCTATAAGCATCAGTGAATGTTTTGATGCTTGACAGTGAATTGGATGTGAATCCTGTGTATAAAGGATGTTCCTTACTGGGAGATCCATTCAAGTGAGTGCACAGGCCTCAGAAGTCTCACACTGGAAAAGTCACATACTCTTTCTTCAGAAATGCAAGTTTTTCTATTTCTTAGAACATGTGGAATGTGTTATATTCATTTCACTGTTGCATCTGAGGTATGTATGAATATTTTCTTTGTATAAACATAGTTGGAAAGATTGCAGAAATCTTTTAAAGGCAAAGTGCACTTAAGGTTGAGCATCCACTTTAAATTTGTTTTAAATGTAGAAGTAGGGAGCTTTTCCAATTGTTTTCTTTAAGATGTGTTTATATGTACTAAAATTATGATTAGCAGTTTACTGATAAACTGAAGCTTATCAGAGTGGAATGCCACACTTGAGAGCAGTGGACACTTCCACCTTGGAGAAAATCATTCTATACTTGAAAGGCAAAACAGCATTTTCCTGAAATGTCAGTTAAAATAATGTTCCTAATTCCCACCCGGACAGGTGGCCAACCTGCCCAAGAACCATTCTTTCACAACAGATGATTTGTTCTACAATGAAAACACAGTGGGAGTCTGCACCCCTGCTTTTAGTTTAGTCCTAGGACTTGGGGGGGGTTGTCTTTTGTTTTCAAGTGTCACTAAATCTTTCTCCCTGCCCCTCTACTGCTAGATTAATTATTTTTTGTGCAAGGGCCCTTCTTTCAAAGTCCTCCATTATTCTGTTTGGACCATACTGGGGAACTTATCCAAGTCAACAAAAAGGCAGCCTTTATCACAGAGAGGCTGTTCATGAAGTGGATGGTTTCATACATTACTGGGGGAGAATTGCCTTAACATCGCCTATTCACACTGATGTGCCAGGTGCATCCACTTACAGAGCTCAAAATGCTGCTACCACCACATCCTCCACTGCCAAGACCATTATGTACTCTGAGTGATGGAGCAAGAGGCAGGACTCACATCTCCTCTGCTGGGAAGTGGAAGGAGAGAGACTGATCTTTGTGTCTCAAAAAAAAAAATCTGCTGTAGGGAGTCTTTTAACTCTCTGTGGCTCTGCAACTGTGAGAGCTTTGGAAGAAGACAGGGAGGAAAATAGCATGAGTTTAGAGCAAGACACTGCTCTGCATCACTGCCCCAAGATACTGTAAAGAGGACAAAGGGAAACTGGGATATAAATAGAGAATGACATTTTCCTTGCATTGTCCACAATGAATACATTTGTACATGAACGAAATCGTTGGAACGAGACAACATGCATGCCTGATGTTGAAGAAAAGCCTGTTTGTGCTTAGTACATTGGAGACATTGTTCGAAAATAGTTCATCCTTTTGTAAATATTGCCTCGGCATTGGTGCCAGGGTCACTGTTGCTTTGCGCTATCAGCTGAGTAAGTATCAGTCATGCACATGCTGCTGGGAGAAATTTTAATATGGGCACCAGATTTAAAAGGAGCAAATTATCCTCCTAAGGACTGGCCCATTCATTTGTAGTTAATATTCCCTGCTTTCCTCTTCTTGTTTCTTCCAAACTCACCCTGTTTTCTTGCACCTAAAGGGTGTTTCACACGTCACTGGGAAATAAAACTTGCCCTATCCCTCAGGTGCTGCTAGTATGTGTACAGAAAGCAGATGTCCTTTTTGGACAAAACCCTGGTTGGTGGAAATCTTGCCTTCGTTTTTCATCTGTAGTGATACAGCTACAACAGGTCCAGGCTCTGCTCCCTGCTTGTGCAAAGTGGCTGATGTCAGCTAAGTGGTGCTGAGTTGGAGATCTTGGCTCTTCAGTTTGTTTGCTTGTTTTCTGGAAAGACATTTACATGGAAACATTTTTTTTCCCCCTCCAGAATTTTTAAGAATCCAGGAAAAAAACACACCAATAAAACCAAAAAAACTTGTATCACATGCAAAACAATATTTATGAAATGAATAAAATATGTTCTGCACCCAGTGAAAGCCTCCTTGTATCCCTGAGCAAGAGGCAAATCTGATGAACGAGGTACTTTTGTATTCGTCCCCATGCCCAGCTTTTTTGGCATGAAATACAGAAAAAATATCAGAGTTCATTAACATACTGAGATAATGGACCACAACTTGTCTTTAAGTATGCTTGTGCAGCTCCACTGTTATTAGTGCAAAAGAATGGGTGCAAATGAGGCAGAATGTAACCATCAAATGAAAAAAAACCTTCCTATGATGTATCACATCAAAACATTTGTGATCCAAACAATTCATGCAGTCCCCCTTTAGTCAATGGGAAAAAATGGGCTTTCTGGAGCACAATTCCCGTGACCTACTTCAGATCCCTAGTTCAGACTGAGATGACCTGGTACTCATTTCTCTCTCACAAATGTAACGGGAGTTCAGAGAGGAAGAGGTGCCTGCTGTGGCTGTTTAAAGAAGGGTGAGGTGAATCCCAAGTTTTTGTTAACGGATATGTACAAAGAGCTTTTAGCAGTAGCTATAGCCTTGTATGAATACTTAAATAAAACTGAAAGCAATACCAAGAGGAGAACAATTGCTCCAAACAAGGATGCTGGGATTTCCAACAGACTGTGGTTAGTTTTGGGAGGTAATTCTTACTGCTTGCTATTCGTTTAAAAAGCTTTTAACCAATGTGTTGGGTTTGGCAAGCCAGGAGTCATGCAGGTGTGGAGGAGTGTGAAGGACGGCAGAGTCAGTCTGCTCCCTGGCTGTGCTGGCTGAGACCTGGTTTCAGAAAAGGTCGTTGGAAATGGAAAGGCCTTAACTGAACAGTCTTTGAGTGACCCCCAGGAGACAAATCCTGGCTCTAGGTGGCCTTGGCCTTTTCTTAGACCCCAGCTACCCATACTCAGTGGGGCTCATTTATCTCTAATACAAAATAGAATTTTATACAATTTGAGTCAAATAATATTATCATTTTTCCTATTTCCTTGTTCAAAAAGCAAAGTCAGCACACTTACATGTGCATCTTATTTTAAAATTACATGTATTTTGTCTCATTTTGGATATGCCATGCTGCTCTCATTTCCCTGCCTCACTAGGAATGGGCTTTTATTTCCTGAAAACTTCCCACTCCAGGAAGGAAATTAATACATTTGTAAACTGAGAATACTGTTCCTCATCAAGATAAACCATGATCTGAAACTGCAGAAATTTCAGGACCCTCCACCATTTCATGCTACTGGGCAAATACAGTTACCCCTATGATACAGACAAATCAGGGGAAAGTGAACTACTGACTTGCCCAAAAAATAGTCAATGGAAAAGCTGAAAATTATACCTTTAAAAAATGCTATGATGTTCAGGCAATTTTGAAAATGTTTCTCTGCCCTAAAGAAGGTATAGTTCAAGTTCAAACAAGATGCAGTAAGAGCTATTGTATCCAGCTCATACAGTGTCTGAGGATAATGATGCCACACATCCTGAAGATTACTGTACTCTGCCACTTGCTGCTTTTATCTCTGTGGACATGCCCCAAGGTTAAAAAGTGGCACCCTTCAAATCAGGCCTCCAGATTTTGCAGTTGGCAGTGGGAGTTTCATTAAGCTCCCTGACAAAATGGGAACATCACGAGTATTTTTCTTTCAGCTTACATTGCACCCAGTTTGAAGTTAAGTCGTGTTGCGCTCACCCACCTGCACCTGGGCAAAAGGGCCAGGCATTCAGTCTGCTCCCAGTCAGCAGGACAGGGCTTGGGTGACACAAGTCCTGCTCTGCTACTGGCCTGCTGGGTGACAGCGGACAGCTTCTCTGAGAGCCCTCT
Source organism: Falco peregrinus (assembly GCF_023634155.1). Lineage (NCBI taxonomy): Eukaryota > Metazoa > Chordata > Aves > Falconiformes > Falconidae > Falco > Falco peregrinus. The sequence goes on from NC_073727.1 coordinate 25,715,450, forward strand.
GGAAGGAAAAGGACCATGGCATAGGTAGGCACCACAGGAATCCCAGTTTCTTAGGAGGTCTGTATGCTTCAGTTCCACAACTGCTTTTGTGCATTTGACCTCTGCCTGGGTTGACGGCACAGAGGCTGTACTCTTCTGGGTATCCACTTCTCACGCAGACGTGTATTACCACCTTGACAGTGGTTGCTTAACTGATTCCTTTTATTTTTTGCCATGTTATTATAATAATAAAGGGCTCTCATTCTGCTGTATCCTAAAAAAAAAAAAAAAGGTAAAATAATCTATAGGTCAAGATGAATGTCCAAAGACTGTAGTAATTAATTAATGGAAAAATGACTTCATATCTGATAATAATGATTTCCTAGAAATTAGTCCATCATATGTTGCTTCAGGCTTTCCTGATGAATACCTTAATGCAGTCAATTTCCATGTTTCCTAACTCAGGTCTGCTGTTCAGGAGCTATTTGCAGTTTGTGAAACATTAGATAACTGTCTGCTAAACTGTTGCATCTTTTTTTTCGCAGAAACAATGCCATAACCCCCAAAATTAAAACATAGATATGCTTTCACACATATAAGAGTCAACTAACAATGGTAATAAGTACAGAATTGGAAAGAAAAGGCAGACAACTAAAACTCATAATTCAGTCTTTTTTTTTAATTATTACTCAAAACTTTTGTGGTTACAACACACAAGGTGATAAATAGATTTTATTTTTTCCCTAGGTTGGTTATGTAGTTTTCTGGACAAAAATGTTTGGAAGACCGCTCAAAGCCAACTACAGTACCCAAACAGCTTTTGCTGGAACTCTGAACACTCTGGGCCCTCATTTCGGTGTAGTTCTCTGGACGTTTTCCAGCACTGCAACAGGGCTGGGATTCCATCCTTCCTGTTTCAACGATTCGAAAAGAGTAAGAAAATCGAGGGGTCAAAGGAAAACGAAATGCTTTCATAGTAAAATTAGGTTGACTAGAAGTATGAATTTAAATGAGAGCTAGAATCCATTTCTGCGGCATATGCTGTAGTGATTGACTTTCATGTATTGTAGAACTCAGCAGACTTTTTTAGTAAAATCTGTAAATTTTACTCCAAAAAACTGAAGTAAAAAAGTTCCTCTAGTCCAGCAGAAAACAGAAGATCAAAAAGTTACCATTGTAGAAGACTGATTACTCACAGAAATAGAGGACTGAGTAGCCAAGGAGACAATATACTAAACCTAAGCAGCTATAGCTTTCTTCCCCAGTTGCACTCTGCAATGGTTATAGACCTTGACCTCGTGCCATATTTCTGTTAAGTAGCAAGGAAGTTTCTCCGTATCTTCACAGGACAGAACGATAACACTGCAATACAATGGAGCTCTTCCAAAACACATTTTCTCTCAGGGTTGGGTGGTTTCTTGGTAGACAATAAATAGGGAGTTAAGTATAAATATTCAAGAGAAAATACTGTCAACCAAGGAACATCCTGCTTTACACCTTCGGAGTGGTTTAAAGTAAGCAATTTTATTAATAGGATTCTAGCAGTAGCCTATACTACAAGGTTTTACCACTGTCTTTAGATGACATTCTGACACCATAAACACAATATATTATTAATTATAATTTGCTTTTATCATCCAGGTGTCCCACTTCAGAGCAGGGACCTTTCCTCTAGGCACTGTAAAAATTCATTAGAAATGTGTCTGGAGAGATTAAGATGAGTATCTGGCTACATCTTGGCCTTGATTGCAAAAGAGCACACTGTCAAGCATCTTAATAACATATTTACTGATGTTCAATTAGATGCTAGAGAAGAAAATTGATCACCACGCTTAAAAATATTTGCTGCTGCCTTACAGTTATGAAAAGTGTTACCATCCATCATGCATACAGCAGACCTGTTGGCTGAACACCAGTTCCCGCAATCGCTCTCCATGGCTTGCGGAGGAGCTGGCAAATGCATTCAGTGCTGCTTTCTCCTCACCTTCAGTTTCCACACGTACCTGAGCAGCACAGATGGGGAAGTCTGTGGGAATCAGAAAACAAAAGCCCTTCAAGAAAAATATCTCCTCCCTGTCCATCGCTGGTTAATTAACACAATGTTTTTAACCAGTTCTTGCAAGACAAGCTCCATCTTGTCTTTGTGCACGTGAGTACATTTCACATTTCCTGAGTGCAGGTGTCCTAAATCATGAATGATGCCACAGATGTCATTTGGTCTGGAAAGCAGGTACTGGAAATCCTGCATATGCATTTGCTATACCCTACACCTGTGTTTGCTTCTTTCCCAGCTGCATCACCCTAGTGCCCCACGAGGTCATTCCGTGAGCTTCGCAGATCCTCGTGACTGTGTTGGAGAGCCTAACTCATAAGCTCCCATCTGTAGTTGAAACTCTGACGAGTTCCTCAATATGCAGACATGGTTCTTACTTACATTTTTACCTGCTTTTATGAACGCAGTGCACACAGCCATTCACCACCACTGTTAACAGCCTAGTCCTCTTCTGTACTGACAGCGACTCCCAGCTCTTGCCTTGTTAGCAGTTTTCACCTGTACAGCTGATACATGCATTGTGTTGTTGGTGCAGGGCCACTAATAAAAATATTAAATAACCCCAATGTCTGAGCTACTCCCAGTTGCCTCATCTAGGAAACCATGTCAGGGGACTCTGCCATCACATCTCTTTTGCCCAGTGTTTTGTGTCTGCCACAACCTTGGCCACAATGTTCCCTCCTGCTTACTAATGATTTTTGGCATGGCATTGTAATAACTGCTTTACCATTACTAATAGATTTGATCTAGGAAGATAAAAGAGGGGAAGATAGGTGCAAACAAGGCTCAGGATATAATCAGACTATTCTACATACTCAACTTCATCAACTCCTTATCGGGTTTCCAGCAGCGCCACAGCTGCCCTCTTACATTGTTTTCTTTTCTTCTTGGCCTTTCTAAAGGTGAGGGAGAAGCCTGTGAAGCAGTTGCTGTTTTCTTTTAGTAAAGTGGGGTTTATTTGTTTGTCTAGAATTGGTTTTCTAGCTTTGATTTTGCAATGTTTTTTAAACATGCATGTTGCTATGCATTCATGTTAAAAGTAGCCAGGCCAAAGAAACATGTGCAAACTTGGAAAGTGGCAGAAAAGTTTCACATAGCACTATAATCATGTTTGCTTGCTGGTTTTTTTTTTATTTTGCTCGCTGTTCCTTTCTTTGTAATTCCTAACATTCTGCTTGCTTTTTGAACCACTGCCAAGCAGCACATTGACGTTTTCATGGAAGCATCTATTACAGCCCCATGATACTGCTCCAGAGGCAACAGCCAGCTGAGACCCCATCATTTCCCCCCGTGTGTCACAGTGCTGTTATCTACCCCAAGGTTCATCTGCTGCTTTGTTGCTCAGTCACTCAGCTTCATGGTGTCTTCCCTTGTCCTGTCTTCGTGTTGACAGTAATCTCTGCAACTTTTATTTGTGCCCCGTCCCAGAACATCTCTAAGCACACTGTTTAATGCTGTTTGAGGGGCTCTGCTATATTTGTCCCCCATTGTCATGAAAAGTGTTCATTTCTGTCCTCCGCTTCCTCTCTTTTCATGTGTTATTTGTCCACGTGAGAAGCCGCCTCTTTGCCCATGCAGCTTAAGTTCTTTGACAGCCTTTGGTAAAAGATGTGTCTTTTTTTATCATCTTGTAGGTGTATCAACCAGAGCTCCTCCCCTTGTACAGAGGGACTCATAAGGCACTGCTTCCCTTCACAAAAGCTGCTCATTTCTTTCCCTAAGTCACACTTACTTACCCATTTGTTCACTAATTCTTTTCTTTAACTAGTTCACCTGGCTTGGTCATCAGGCTTAATGGTCCGTAGCTACCTGTATCTTTCTCTAGAGCCATTGCTAAAAATTAGTGTCATGTGAGCCAGTGAATTTTTCCTCAAACTCATTTTTTGACACAGTTAATAGTGTTTATATAACCTGCCAGATAGATGTTCTTTTCCATTTTCCTCATTCGGGTATAACTTCAGGTTTTTAAAGGATGCCTTTTAACTTGTAGCGACCTTAACCAAGTTCTTTAGCTACATTTGCCTTATTTTTTTTAAACTTTATAAAACCTCCAAGGTATGACCAGCCCTTGGCTGGACTAGAAGTGAAGCATGAAAAGCGTGGAAGTTTTTGAGAAATAAATTGCAGGATTCAGAGGCTCTCATGTCTATGGTCTTCTCTGTTACATGCTGAAGACTCCAAGAAAATCCATGTTTCACCACCACCTCTGTGAGCTTCTCCATGAATCCTTTTGATGGAGGTCAAATGGCAAAAAAAAATATTAGTTTCATTCTGGCTTTCTTGATTTCTGGGTGGGAAAACTTGTACAGATTGGCCCTTGAGTTAAGTAGAAGAGTAGCCACCTTAAATAGGATTTTAGAAGTAATCAGAGTTTAAAAGGGGGGAAAATTGGGACTGCCCACCAAGAACTTGGATGCAAGGAAGTGTAGGACAAAATTGCATAATAGAAAATAAGAAAAACACTACAAAGTTTTCCTAAGAATAGGTTATGGCACACTAGCCAGACATTTTAAAAACCACCAAACTCTACTTTTCTGCATGAAGGAAATGAGTTGACCTAATCTGACTGGATTTCAGGAAAATACTTGTTAGTATGCTACTTGGGTAAAAAAAAAACCAACCAAAACTAATGAAGACAGTAATTACTAAATGAACTCTTAATAGGAAAAAAAGCTTGTTGAAGTAGTTTTGAAGGCAAAGTCTCGGGATAGAGGAAAGTTGATGGTGGACTTACTCGAAGAATGATCCCAAACAGATCTTATTAATTATTTTCACTGACTACCTTAACCTAGGAATGACCAGCTGATAACACAAACCTGGGGTACTGTTTGCACAAAGCGGGGTTGGAATATCATGTAGCAAAGGGCATGAAAGTCATTTTACATGATGGACTTGACCCAGTATCCTGGAACTTGGCATACACCAAACCCAGCAAAAGCTCTTCGGTATGGTATTTTCACTATAAAGATAAGCCACAACGGTCAAGTTTCTTAGCTGTTCCACAGGCACAGAAGTAAAAAAAAAAAAAAAAAAAAAGCTATATAAAAATGAAACAATACAAATTTCATAGAGCAAGTTCCAAGAGAAGACAAAGAAAAAAAGACATTTTTGCTTGTTTAGAGACAGTCGTAATGTTACTTAACTTCCAGAAACACAACCACTGAAATCCTCTAGAATCTTCTATTAAAAAAAATAATTCTTATTTTTACATGTTATTCAAGAGTGCCACACAACTCTTCTACATCCCACTCTCCCTTCAATCTCACAGGCATAACCTGTAAACCGGAGATTAACCTAGAGGAACAATGGAAACAATGTAATTGACACTAAGTCCATCTCCTCTGTTGACCCCGGAAAAATATTTCAAAATTCAGTCTCTTGCTCCCAGAGCTGTCAAATGAGGCCACTGCAGGACACTGAGTCACAAGTACTGTACAACTTTCTGAAGGCTCACCTAAAATAACACACCATAATGTGCCTGAGGTAACGTAACACCAGAGACAACTCTGTCCCACGAGCCAAGCTGGCTCACCTGTAAAGCCCTGCACCCGATCATGTGCATGTGCCAGTTCACGTCCATAGCCATGCAAAGCACAGAGATTCCTGAACAAATCTGGACACGTCAGAAAATTCACAGGAAGCTCATGGCTTGGATGAAGGTGATGACACCCTTTTTATAAAAAAGCCTTTTGACACACTTGTCATGCAATACCAGTGTAATAGTGAAAAGGTCAAGGTCATACACTAGGAACAATTAAGAACTTTTGCTAGCAGCATCTATAAAAAAGGGTAAGTTGGGTGTTCCAGTGAGTCCTCAAGGCCTATGAGATATTGATAGCAGGTAGCTCTGAATCTAAAAATTATTAAAAAAAAAAAATCAAAACATTACTTGCTGTACATCTAGCAGGGCTAGGAAGGCATTAATGCCACCATGAGAGGACCCGTTGACATCTTCTCTGGAGTACCGTGTCTACTTCTAACCCTGCACGTTAAAAGAGACTTAATGAAGTGGAAAAGGTGCAAAGGAGCATTAGAAAAATGTTCAGGGAAAAGCATCCACCTCTACAAAATGTATGGCATGGCTGTTTTGGCTGAATGGAGGCTAAGCACGTGTCGGTAGTAACCTGTGAAAGCTCAAGGGGTGACAGATTGGAAGGAACTTTACACCAGATGAGAGAAATGTTCTTTAAACTGAAGACCTCACAGAATGTGAGAGGTTCAGCTGGTCATGATACAGTCATGAAAATAAAGATTATCTGAAATCTTTAACCATTCAGAGGAATGGAAAATGAAGAGTAACCTTATGCCAAGGCTAGCTTCAAGATGGAGGCTGGTATCTCTGCAAGGAAGCTGAACAGTGCAACACAGCTGCCTGCAATAGCTGGGATCAGGCCTGACTGCCGAGGAGGTCTTCTCTGGTCTTGCCTACATCAAGGTCAAAGCTGACTATGAAAGCTCTGACTTTCAAAACGCATATCAAACTTACACACCTGTCCCCAGCCAGTTTATCACCACCTGCTATCTTGTATTCAATAACGTTACACAAGAATGTAAATGAACGCGGAGTGCAATCCTCCCAACTATTACAGCTGGGGAACAAATGGGGTTGTGCACATGCATGTATCTAGCTAGTCACGTCACAGTCGCGTGTATGTGGCAATACCCTGTTTGACTATGAAATCATACTGCCTGCTTTGGCTTATTATACAATGGTGTGTGCTGCTGCGACCTGCATAAAGAGAATTAGGCCTTCTGTTTTAATACTCCACCATTCTGGTCAATTCTGAGCCCTTAATCTTGCATCACAGTAAAACACTGCAGAAGCAACATATAATTGCCTATTTTTCCAATTCTTCATTTTGTAAAATGCTAGTTCCTGACCTCTGCTAAATGCGTACAGGGGCCTACCTTGTCACAATTAACTGAAAAGACTCCCAGCGTAGCTATGTCAGTAAAAAGAGTATGGTTTTACCTACTCACGAATTCCATGTTTTGGTCTTCTTTTCTCAGGAATGCTGTCATCTTAGTACATCATATATGTAGTTTCACAAGTTCTGTTTGCTTTAGACTGAGATGACTTGGCCTTATTAGCTCCCTCTGTCCCCTCTGGTGTTGGTGGGGCCCAAATGCCCCCTTTAGCAGATTTGCAAAGGAAATCCCCATAAAACACATAAAGCCCTAAAAAAGCTGAGGGCAAAACTGAGGAGCAGATCTCCGCTCTCGCAGGCAACATCCTCCCCTTGCGCAGCACTGCCACGGTGTCAATGGCAGCTCTGCAAAGAGAACGGCAGCCCACAGGTTTTGCTCGCTCTCCGTGTCTGAAAGGACACCCTCACCCGGAGCACCTTTTCTTTATTTGCTCCATGCTTAAGGGAGCTTATTACTGGGATTTCCAGGGCAGGGTGTTAGCACTGTGGTGCTTCTGTAATTTACAGGTAACAGGCGATGAAACAGAAATGCAGTTTGGAGGACTGGGCACGGTACGGGGTTGTGTGCTCTAAGGCTGGTGAAACACTTGCTTTTCTGCTCAATTTGTAGGGTCACCTGCTCGTTTCTGAATTATCACTACTTCACTTAGCTGAACATCAGCAATGGAGAGATAAAAATTCGTGTGTTTTAAAAGTACCTGGACCTTTTCTCCAGAATAGAATTTCTTTTGCTTATATACAGTAATTCAGATTCCTCCTAATTACTAATTGATTTTAGGGTTAATTTTATCTCCTTCTCCCTCTCACAACACACAGATGCATACACTCGTGTACATGCAAATATGCATACCCCATCAAAATTATTTCAGCATAAGTACAAATACCATGAAACAAAACTTTGGCATCTCTACTACAGTGAAAGCTGACTGCCACCTATGGGTAGGAGTTCACGTTAACATATTTAGATAAAATTTTAATAATATTCTTTGTAACTAATTCAATTTGTCATTATGTAGCAGGATAGAGTTTCGATTCATTTGCTATATATTTTTTCAACAACAATCACTGCTCATCCTCTGAAAGCCGCATATTAAAACCAACTCCCTTACCAAGAAGCATCAGCATTATGACAAGTAAAAAAAATGGGGTACAACGTTCTCAATTTTCTTATTCTGAATAAGGAATACATAGAAGTACCCTCACTCCCCACGCAAAGAAAAAAAGACTCAATGCTACAGAGCTAGGTTTGTTATATTAGACAATGCTGTATTTAATGATCACTTTAATTTTAAAGTTTAGCCATCTCAAGGTTTTAGTATTTTGCTTGCCGCTTTCTTTTACTAAATACATACAAATAGCTTAGCTATGCAGTCTCATGAAAAAATGTATAGAATCAGTATGTCATAGTAATTCTCTATTCAAAATTTTTCATTTTTCAGAGTAAAATGAAAGCTAAGTGGTAGAAGGGAGGCAGTAGAAAAATGTATGGCTTGATTACGTAAACCTCAATTTTTCTGATAATCAGTCTATGTAGCATTTACTTAGAAAACTCAAAAGGAAGTACAGACTGAAAAGCCAAACGTTGTATCAAAGATTTTCTTCCGATTCAGCTTTCAGGTACTTAAACGAACCGGCTGATAGTTCTGTGTATCTGACTACCGAGGAGAAAAACAATCGATTACAGCTGCTATATTACAGTAAGCTGCCTTGAAATGGACATCACTATTTTTCTCAGAAATACTGTATCTAAAAAAGAGCTGGAAGTCTAGAAAATTACCGCATACATATCAGTTTGGGAAAAAAGTAATTTTGCTACAGTAAACAGAAGCTAATTGTAGTCATTATATTTCTCCCTTTTAGGGCAGGGTCATAGTATTTCTCAAGGAAGAGAGACAGAAAGGAATTTACAAAAAGAGAGAATTATTTATATGTAATATGTATGTATTTTAAAACAGACAGCAACCAATACAAACTAAGAATGGGTCTGACATTCATTTTTTTTAAAATCCCCCTTTTCAGTAATCTTAGTCCTGGGCCTTCTCATTAGTATTCTACTTCATTAAATAATCAGTCTATCTGAAAAAAAATGAAGTAAATATTACACTAGTGCTTATCTCATGCATTTTCAGTAAGTTTTATTACTAAACTTATGTTATAAACTTAGGTGATACTGTAAAAGCAGTCAGTAAGTGTCACTTAAATATCACAGGTTATCACATCAACATTTCATGCCTGCTCTCCGATAGCATCAGTACCCTTTAAAATCTATGTAATTCCAATGCTTATGGTAAATCTTCATGCTTCATAGACAAAAGCATCTTGCAGCTAAAGTAACTCTGCTCCATAGTAATGTATTTGTGACTCATTTTCCTTCTTACTTCTGAACTGACATATTTTAGACACTGCAAAAATAGCATTCTCCAATTTACATCCTTGCATCCACTTTGGCTACCGAATCAGGCTGTCAACTGTCCAGTAACATTTCCCTGTATTTTCAAACCACAGTTCAAACTTAACCCACTTACTCTCCTTGCATGGAAGCCTCATATCAGACAGAAATTACTCCTTATCGTGTTTGATGAATCCAGCTTAAAACAAAACATCAGAACTGCATGAACATCTGTGACAAATGACTTGTCGCAGCCATTCTGCTCCTTATTTAATCTCCCACTGGAGTACAATTTAGCAGGTACACTATTTTATAGTGTGGACCTCCTTCCACCAACCTACTGCTTGCAAAAGGAATAAAAAAAATATTCCATGTGTCGTACCAAAACCTGAACAGAATATAGTTGAAACTTTTAAAATAATTACAAGTAGGAAAAAGGAAGAAAACCCCAAATAAGCTAGTACTCCAAATCTACAAGAGCAATAAAAAGGTAAAAATATTTAAAACTGCAAGAGAGGATTGTTAAATATGTCTATTAATACAATATGAAACAAAACCCTCCTTTCCTGCTGACACATCAGTGAGTTACTACTTGCATACTTCTACAAGTATAAATTGAGAGCAAAGTTTTTCCTTATATAGTCAGTATTATGAATATTGACATAGTCAGTATCTTTCAGTATCTATTTCAGTGTCTTTAAAACTGAGGCCCTGTTAAAAGGACAAGGTACATGAAAAGATCTCTGTGATATTGGAAAACCTGGACAGGTTTCTCCTGATTTTTTTTTCCACCAATGGTCTCTATGTTTCATAAGAGGCAAAATCCCACAAATCAGGCAGTGCACCTAATTCTCTGAAGTGCATGTTGTTAATTTTATGCCTTTACAAAAATACAAGGAAAATTCCACTTCCCAAGTAAAGAAATACAGAACATCCCAACATCATAGCTTTAAAAAATGATCATTTCTGTTCTATATAGATGTCTCATCAATTCCACTTGAATGCTACTTATACTGTACAACATAGATTTTACCTTAAATAATAGTGCTTAATGCCTATATAGATTTTTTGTTATCTAACAGCTTTGCTAGATTGATCGTAGATTTTTTTACTATGCTACATATTTTTTCAGTATTTAGTTATATGCCTGCATTTTCCAACAGCCATTCAAAATGTTACTGCATTCTGGTCTATTCCACTGTTTCGACACTGGAGAAGCGCATTCAGATACACGTAATATAATATGCTTATAGATGCAACTAAACAAAAAAAGAGACTACCTTGTGATATACTGGAATGAATGGGACTTTCTTCTAATGGGGAAAAAAATTTTTGTGCATAATGATTTATAGTTGGGAAACGGAACAACGCACCTGGAACTGACTCATTGTAAATTCCAGAAATGCAAGGAGCTTCACAAAAAGTCTGTGGTTACCTTGTTTTTTAAGTAACCACGCAGAGCTGACAGCTATTAACAGCAGCAAGGACTTGCATAACGAGGACTTGAAGGAAGGCTTAGTACTATCCATGCTGGAGTGATTTAAAGAGAATGAAGGCCCGTATTTCTTTATGATGCATTATGTAACAACACAAAGGGCAATCTGAGGCATACAGAAAAATACAGGACCCACATTTGATCTTATACTTGTTATTTATCACACAAATACTTAATAGTGCTTATAGCTTAAGGGTTATGAAACACCTAACTTAGGAATGTTATCCGGTACAAATGACTTTGAAATGTTTTAGATGACATATTTTATGTTTTGTACATCTTTATGAAAATATAATAGAACCTATAATTCATTGTCTTCAAACTTCTGCAATACATACAATCTCAGATAAAATAAAATTGTCAAAATCAGTGATAGCTGGACCTTCTGGTTCACATTAGTGTGAAGAGAAAACTGCTGTTGAGCTGACACATTGATAGATTACGAGTTCTGCTGAAGAATAGCTAAAAATGGTGATTCAATCTTATCGCTACTATATAAGAAGAATAATAGAAGTGGAGATGTTACTCATGATATCATGTCTTTTATCAAAACCCTAAAGGGTTCTGGTGCAGTGAACACATTCTCTTCCAGACAGCTTCTGGCTCTAAAAAATACTAGTGTAAGTAAATGAAACTATATTGGCCTATTAAAAAAAAAAAACCAGGATGAGCTTGTGCCCTAAATTTATTTAAACATGAAAATAAAGATCAGATTGCGAAAAGACTATTTTAAAAGGGATCTTTTTCTCCCCCCCCCCCCCCCCCCCCTTTTTTTTTTAACAGAGATGCTGGTCTTGTAATGATGAAATGGAGAGCTAGGAGGATTATGAAACACAAGTAACATGAAGGGCAAATCTGACTGAAAGAGAGGGAGAATATTATTCCAATTATTTAAAACTTAGCTGGGTTAGTTTAACTAACTTAAATTGATATAGCTCCCCTGAAATCAATAGGGTGATGCAGATTCACCCAAGACGATGTTTCTGGTGTGTAAGATAATGCTGACCATCATCTTCTGTTAGGACAGTAAACATAAACACACGTGGAGAGTCATCTTTTCTAAATAGCTCCTTAATCTTTAGATACACAAAAGAGAACTTTTAAGAGGCACCTTAACTACTTCTGCTATTCTACCCCTGGTCCTCCGCTGATCTGAAGCTTGCAGTTATTTACGCTGAAGTCAGGTTTAAACACTGACTGCAGTCCCTCAGTGCTTCACTTCCCTGTGCTGCTGCAGATCACCATGGAAGGCTCAAGATGGAGGGAAAGGGGCCTTGGTGGCTCGTGCCTTCCTCCCACGGACATCACCAAACACTCCCGGTGCTTACTTCCAATTCATCCAAGGAGTTCTGCAACAACAGAAGGGGAAACAAGTCCTTCATGGTCCTCCTCCTTCACTGAGAGGGGTAACAGGTAAGCAGGAGGAGGAAACAGAAGCACAGGTGGAGCAGATTTATTATTACAGGCTCCCCTCTCCCAAATGTAAAGAAACCAGGACACAAACTTAATCACATCATAAAGACATACACAGGCAGGCACCTCAGATTTCTGCTAACTCAGTGGTGTTGTTTCAGGGAACGATAAACTATGCTGTTTATTTTGATTTTTACCGGGGCCTCTATAGTAAGTATTTGCAGCTTCTCCTACAATAATATTCACATTGCATAGGCTTTATTTTAGCTTTTTAAAAAAAATTCTTTGCAGCAGAACTGACTTAAGTTCTGTTCTTAATTCGAGGATGAATGGGGATGAGGGGAAGCAGCAAAGCAGAAAGTTCATCGGCTTGCTTTAAAACAGGCAGAGCCTGAGCTTAAATCCCAGAAGCATCTCAACCCTGTTCTGTTTTGCCTACAGTTCTTAACACACACATTTGCCTTTTGAGTACACACCCCGACATCTTCAGGATATTCAGGCAACGTCTTAACATGGGTAAGGGAGAGAAACAAGCCAGAAACATTTGGAGGGCGTGAAGCGGTAACCGGTAACCAGCTAGAAAGGTTTTACGCAATGCTCTTACAGCTTGATGGCAGAGCAGATTTATAGATCCTCCTTTCCAGCTTCTAAGCTTGGTAGCAAGTGAAAGGAGCCACGTTTCAAGAGTTTGGCACGTCACTGGTTTCCGTGTCGCCCACCTCCGCCGCTGCCAGGAGCGCCGGGGCGGCCCAGGTGAGCCCGGCGGGTGCCCAGCGCCGCAAGCCGGGCCCGGCCGCGCAGCCCGCGCCTCGCCAGGCCGAGGAGAAGGGGCTGTTACCGCTCCCCGTGCGGCGCCAGGCCCAATATCCGCATCCTCGTAATTTTTATTTATTTTTTTTTCTCCCTCCAAACAGCACATCTACACACTGGCGTTTACCTATTCGCTCGAGCCGTGGCTGCCATGCAACCTATCTGGGCGGCCGGCTGCAGAGCCTACGTTCACCGGAGCGTTGCCGAAGAGGAGACCCCCGTCCCTCCTGGGCGCCGGGCGAGGGGCGCGCTGCAGGCCGGCTCCTGGCGAGCGGCTCTCCCTCGGCGGCGGGGCGGCTCCGCTCTGCGGCCAGCGGCGGGCAGCGTCCATTGCAGCTCGGCGGGGCGCCTCCCCGCGCGGCGCCAGCGTCCGCGGGCTCCCGGGGCGCGCTCCGTCTCCTGCCCCCCCCTCCCCTAACGCCGCTGCCGGGCGCCCGTTACTGCGCATCCCGTCCTCTTCCCTCGAATCCACCGTCTCCGGCCGCAGAGCCCCTGCAGCTCGGCCAGCCCCGAGGCACCGCGGACATCCCTTTCTCTACGCTCTCGCCGAGGCAGCGGGGCGGCGGAGCTGCTCTCCGCCCGGCACTCGTCCTGCATTTCACCGCCCCAGGGACGCCGCCGCCGGAGCCCTTAAAACAAAGGCGAAACCCGCCACTTTCCACGCTCCCTTGCCTCCCCGCACCGGCACCGCCGCGTTACCCGGCTGACTACAGCAGCTCGCCTAGCAGGGGTAAAAAAACACCGAAGGGGGGGGGAGGGGGGGGCTAAGGAAAGAAAAACCCACCCACCCACGCACCCGGCCTACGGCTGAGCCCGAACCCCGGCCCCGGCCGGCGGCGTGGCGGGAGCCCCGCGCACCTGACAGCCCACCGCACCGCGCTGTATTTCCCTCCCTTAGCGACAGGGGAGGCGCGCGGCGGCAGCGGCCCTGCCATTGGCGGAGGGGCGCGGCGCGGCGATGCCATAGGCTGGCGGCGCCGCCAATAGGACGCGCTGTATCCGGGAGGCAGGGGGCTGTGGAGCTATTTAAATCCAGCTCGGTGATGTCAGCGGGGGTGGCGGTTGGCGGGGGCGGCGCGGGGGAGGGTGGCGGTGGGCGCGGAGGGGGGGCGGCAGCCGCAGTCCCGGTCCCGCCTGTCAGGCCGTGTTAGGCGCAGGGCGGCCGCTGCCGGTGAGGTGCGCGGGAATGGGCCGGCGTACCTGCGCCTCCTGCCCGAACGTCCCCGCGTTACGCGATCCGCCAGCCCATCCCTTCCCCGCTAACCGGGGGGGCAGTACGCTTGTGCTAGCGGCGATCGTGGAAAACACGGGTTAATCTCGGGGTGTTGGCATGGTGCACGCCGAGGCTGAGCGCACTCGGGGCGCCTCGCTAGTTGTGCGAGTTTCATGCTAAGCCATCCCTTAAAGTGAAGGCGAAAGGGCTGCTGCGCGCATTAAGAACACTTTTGCAACTGTTCAGGGGAGGGGTTACCTCACATTACCTCTCTAGGCTGCTCTGATTCGTGTCCGGTGCCTCGCCACGGCCTCGGCGGTACCGCAAAGGCGGGTGCGTCGCGTTCCGTCAGGGGGGCGCGGCTTCCCCCCTCGGCGTTTCAGGGTTCCTGGTTTTGATCCTGAGGAATTGCCGCAGGTGGGATATCCCCAGCTGCTGAGGCTGGTTTAAAGGTGCACGTTTGGGTAACGAAGCATACCAGTAGTAGACTGAGCCACCGCCATGCCAACTTTCTTCTTGCATTTCTGACTGTGGGCCCCAGGGAGGACTTTCAGGTGCTAAAACTTGACACGTGATTCTGGCCACAGGTGTGCTGTCCTGGAAAGACAACAGAAATCACAGGTGGAGTTGAAATGTTAGGTTACAACAGAAGATAAGCAAAACCAAGATGCAAATACACTGGTCTGTCTCAGCAGAAAACGTTTTGTAATTTGTTCTGCATTTCAACATGCTGGAGACCTGTCCTGGAGCTCAGCTTGTTTAGCCTAATAAAGGCTGAAAACTGAATTAAAGTAGACTTGTTTGACCTGAGGGATGTAATCATCCTACCTGCAGCCTGATGCCCAATACCCTGATGGCTGCACAGCTCTTTCCCTCTTGTGTGACCCAAACTTACGCAGGATGTGACCAAAATGCAGGCATCTCCCATCATGCAGTGGCATGTCACTCGTGTGATGGGAGTGCACCTAAACATCAGGTAACAGACTGCAAGCTTTTCTTAGTTTGCAGATGGAAGTGCACTGTGACCTGTCATTTTGGCCTGTAACTACAGGCATTTTGTTTGCGTAATGATGTGTGTTCAGCTACGTGACTGCAGAAGGACACAAGGTGTGATGACCTATGGAAGTCATTCCCTAAAAGCAGTGCTGGGGTGTGGTAAGCTGAATGCACAGGGCATTACTGAGCTGAATGTTATTAGTGCCAGAGAAGGTCTATCATGAGGAAATTGAGACTGGAAACCAGGAGGAAGGAGGTTGCTGACAACCAGGAGACTGAAGGTCTCAACAGCCTCCCAGGCAGGACAGTGGGAGCAAACAGCCTATGCTATTTCATGGTGGAGCTTCCTAAATTTATAGTCATGATTAGTGCGAGAGGGCACGTTTGACCTGGGACTTGGCAATTAAAGCTGGAGTAGGGAGTTGATATCCCCAAGGAAGGATGAAAAGCCCTTACTGTTACCTGTGAAGGAGCTGTTACTGAAATTGTTTCTTCTCTGTGGCAGGTTATGGCAACAGATACAGGAGACCGCAGGGAAAGGCTGACCATGGAGGTGGCTTCTGCAAGGGGATGGGAAGGCTTGTCATAACTTGGGGTTCTTGAGGTGAATCTCATTTTCTTTTAAGGACTTTCTTTCACTGATAGTCAGAGAGAAAACATGAGAGCACCTTTTGTGAACTGGCTCTGTGTGTCTTTTCAGTCCTGTTGGCATTTCCTTGCTTTTCCCTGCTTGGAAAACTGCTTGGCATAAAGATTAACTCACTACAGTCAGTGTGTTGTTTATGTATCGTATTTGTCCATTAATGCCACATTCCAGATTTTCTGTGAGTTCCCTGCAAGGCTCAGGAAATAATATTTTTTGTTGTTTTGACTGAACTTTCTCCCTGTGGTCCCTGGCTGTGTTACTTCTAGGGTGACCTGGGGAAGTATCACCTTCCTCTGAAGTACCAGATCAGCATTAGCAAGCGATGAAAAGCTAGGCAAAGGTGTTTGTGGTGGTCCTGTTCCTGACTCATGCATCTTGCGTACATGCTTGGAACTAATCTTAAAATCAGATTTGAGAAGAAATTTTTTGCTAATGTGGGCCATTGCATTTTTGGGTGAAAAAAATAAGGGGGAGGCATTCAACTTCCTCTGCAAGATGGATTGTGGTTGGCTTTGTAAAATGAACTTGGGTATTTTGGGGGCAGCACCTACTGAATGGACATAGTCCTTAGGCTGGAGTAGCATAAGCCTTAAGTTTGGTGCGGATGGTGGTCATGCTAATACAAGTGGGTGGAAGAGGGGAAGATGAATGGGTCTTTCTGTACTTCGTAGCAATGGCATAAAGTTACTGGGGCAGAAAGGAATGTAGAGTTCATCTGGTCCATCCTGTCATTTTACTACCATAAAGCAGGATCCAATCTCCCCATCTCTTTCCTGGTAAATATCCAAATTATGCAAAAGTCTTCTGGGATGGAACTTTATAACCTCCCCAGGCATCTCTTCCAGTGTCCCACTTTCCTTAGATTAGGACAGTTTTCTGTTGCCTCCAATTAGAAACTCCTTAGGTGCAGTTTAACCCCATGACTTGCTCTATCCATGTAGAAAACAGGTTGTTCACTTCCTTTTTACCATGGAGTTTATGTATTTTGAAAACTGCTAGCATATGTACATTCAGTCTTCTCTGTTTTGGGGGGCTAACCAAACTCATTCAAACCTCTAACCAAAATCTGCTCAATTTTTTATCATCAGTAATTTTTTCTAGTGCTCTGAATGTGACCCTAGGAGACTATAATCCCACACCCCTCCTTACTTTCAGTCGTACGTATCTGTTTAAGAAAGGTCTGGAGAGAAAAAAGGCAAGTAGTGATGTCAACATTTCCTCATAGTCCTTTTTCTGTCCTAAACAACCATGGTGAGTGAACAAAATTAATGGTAGGTGAAATTTGCAGCCTCTGGGAAAGGAGCACACACTGCAGGGGAAGATGGATGGATGGTGCTGAAGTGGTGACATTGGCTCAAAAGGGATGTAGGGACAGCTGGCTGATGAACTGTGTGCAGTTCCATTGAAAAAGAAAAAAACCAAAGCCCAACAAACCCCAAATTTTAGGATGCTTAAGGAAGGAGGATGCTGAATGATGAACAATAAAATGCTACTGTAAATGACACTCACTGGAGATTATGGTGTGTTGCAGCACCTCGGCTCCGGAGTTTCACAGGGTATACAAAGGTTGCTGCTAAGGCTGAGTAAACTGAGGCACAGAGAAACTAGGAGGCACATGAGTAACTGAAGTTCAGACAAGGCAGAACTGGAAATGCCCTTCCAGTCTTGACACTGCTTCTTCCTGGCCAGTCTTTAGAAATCATTCCTGCTTCAGACTAGTGATACATGATACTGTATTTGTTTTCCCACTAAGAACGCATTTTGCAGAAGGGTCTATAATACTGTGTAGGATTCAGCTGAATTCAGTCTGTAAGGTGAAGTCAGTTGCTGTCCTCTGCTTTAAAATAGCATTGATTAAAAATCCATTTTAAATGTTCTGGTCAGGATTAGGGAAGCAGTTTTGCACAGAACATTCCTCTTAAATAATTAGCAAGTGCTCTAAGCATTGCTGCGTATTTTATATTTCATCTGCCTGGAAGAAATGGACATTTCTGTTGCTACACATTAACTGCAATTTATTTTGTGGCACTTTTGACTGCTAGGAGAGAGACTTCATAGTTTATTTCTTTTATGTCTGATTATTCAAGGAATGGAGTTGGACAGAAGAAGGGCTTAACCACAACTTTTCTTTTACTCGCAGTCCCAGCAGACATTTGAATTTATAAAGAAAAAAATCTGCACAAGCTGAAAATGTGAGAAACAGCGAGTGGTTCAACAGTACATAGGATTGCAATGCTGGATCTTGTTTTCTTGGCTGGCACTGCCTATGATGGCTTGTTTATTTTACCTTTGACATAGTCTTATTCCACATTTCATTATAAATGTTTCTCAGGCAGAAAAAAAAAATCATCACTGCAGCTGCTGTTGCATTAATTAGTCTTAGGTACCGGTGGACACTAATTGTGTTTAAAATGAAGAATTTGGCACAAAAAGCTGTTCAGATTTAATCTTTTCCTCACAGAAATGGAGTTACAAATGATTCTTTTTATGGAATGAGGATAAGATCACCTTTTAATTCATTTTTATGATCAAGTCTTGGTTCCTGAGGCTCTTTGAGCAGCAGGTTGTGTCAGACGCATGTCCCTGGCTCTGCTGCAGGCAATTCTGTCCATCTCAGTGCTGTTAGTAGACTACACCAGCAGGCCTTGGAAAGAAACACAGAATGGTAACTGTCACATCTGTTTTCCTAGAAAGTTGTTTTGTCCTGTCTTTGAGACAAACTTTGAATTCTAAGATGGTTTCGTATTTTTTGCACTGCAATTGGCAGTGCCATTTGTAGAGGAATAAAATGCGTCAATTTTCATGTGTGTTGGACCCAACAGCCCTCCTGACAGTCTTTAGCTTTGGAGCCTTTAGTATGCCAAAAAATGCAGATGTGGGCTCCTCAGCCTGAAGAAATTGCCCTAGGTTAGAGAGTGCAGACAAATGTTGATTAACCAAACATGCCTACAACACACAAAAGTTCTCTTAGAGTATAAGCTAACTTCCAAGTTTTATCCTCTGGTGTAGCACCAGTAGCCTAGATCTCTAAGCATTCCTCCGCTTAGTTTCACAGCCATTGCTTAGGTAGCCAACCCAGTTTGTTTTCTAAGCTATGTTACACAGAAGGCACGCTGTCTCTGCATGGACTGGGGCTCAGTTGTGTATTTTGCCTACATCAGCTTCTTCCAGTGTTGCCTGGTTAGCGCTTGCAACAAGCATCTTGTGAAACCTTTAGAAAAATCTCTTCCAGCTTGCCTGAGACAGACATGTAGGATGCTGGTGACCATCTGGGATGGTTGCAGTGGTACTCAGTGGTCTGTTAAAGGCCAGAGGCCAGTGAGGATTGCAGGGAAAAGTTCAAGAGCTTGAATAAAGCTAATTCTCCACTCTGGCAATCAAACTGTGCGTGTTTTCTTGCAGCCCTGTTGAGGCTTGCAAAAGCTCTTCCATCTCCAAAAGATTACTGTGACTGATACCAATGAAAGTAACACACAGAAACATTTTTAACGTCTATGCCGCTCATTTGCCATTGGAGTATATTGAGCTCTTGTGTGCTGAATTGCAGGGAGCGGAACAGACCAGACCAATCTTGTCTATGAAGACTGGAGAGGGTATTTACCATCACTAAGATTTAGAGGATTTTTTTAATGTTATTGATCAATATTTCTAAAATAGTGTTGAACCGTAGCTTTCCTGTTGCGGTAAAGCTGTATGACTAGTGTTTTGTTGGTTGGTTTGGTTGGTGGTTTTGGTTGGTTTTGGTTTTTGGTTTTTTTTTTGTTGTTGTTGTTAGCACCTTGGGACCACGTGTCAAAAGGCAGGAGACGCCAAATAAGGCTATAAAAATGTTTTCAAAATGGCACAAGGAGGAATTTTATATAGTATTTCCTAGGTACAGTGTTCCTAAGGCAGTATAAAATTTTATTCTTTCATTGAACTTATCTATGTATATATATCTAGCAAAGTCTGCTTGTTAAATATTGGCCTGTTTGGGCAACTACTTTTGGATATGGGACAAAGTATAGTGTGATGTGATAGCGTGTCAGTAGGTAATATTGATATCAGCATAATTTTCCATGAAGGGCAGGGAACTTAAGAGGAATGTCCTTTTACAACGCCATATAATGAAGGGGAAAGGTTGTCAGCTGAGTTTCCCAGTATGTGGATTATTTTTGTTTTTAAAAGTTAGCTCTCACATTTCAGTGTTGTCTTCCTTCACATTTCAGTGTTGTCTTCCTTCTCCCCACAATCCTGAAGAACAGCTTATTCAATAGCTAGCATAAAATCTAAGTTCGGAGATTACTATTACAATAAATATGAGTGTGACGTTTAGTATAAATTCTCGCCTAAAATACCTGCAATAAAGCCTAGATCCTATAGGTATGCACATGTATATATTGGTACTAGAGTATAATCTAGGTAGGGTTTAAGCACCACGTTCCAAAAAAGCAAATCCATGAAAACTACTCATCACCTCTTCATCATCTGAGCATATGCAGACACCTACCATATTTGTGACACTGTTTTAATCCTATGTGGAGTGGCTTCCTGAAGACAGCTACATCTTTAGCATACATGGAGCTTACTGAGCTCAGAACAGCTACTTCCAGTCAAGAATGCAAACCAGCAGAGATTGTTTTGTCCACCTCTTGCCTAATGGTCAGCCATTAGAGGACTTCCTGATGAAACCAGACTTTCAGTGCCCTCAGACAACTCCCACTTTCTTGTTGAGAGATCTCACTTTAGTGGCATGAGTGAAATCATGACACAGACTCTTCCATGATTTTCAGAGTTGATTTATATTCTCTGCCATGTTTGCAGGGGACTATTTTCCTTTCTATAACCACTTTAAATGCTATATTCCCCTGGTTTCTGTGGAATTCCTGGTTGGAGTAAGGAAAGGGATAATTTTAACACAAGAACTGAAATTGTCTGACTCCTGAGTAAATAGAAAGAGGAAAATGACTAGTGCTATTTCCTTAGGTCTTTAATTTCTGAGATAAAAAATTTACATCTTCGCTCTGTACATACACTTTCTACCTCAACTTCTTTTGCATCCTGTGAATAATTACTCTGTTAGAAGTTGTAAGTCATGCAGTGCTTTTCAATTTATACAATTCAGCATGCAGAAGCACATATCAAATTTATAGGCTGAAATGGAATCATCAACCATTCAGGAAGCAACACCTGCAAGAAGGAGCACTCACAGCTTCTTGTCCTGAGCAGTACAGAATGCCAAGCAGCTACTGGGTTAACCTGTCCTAACACAGAGCAAAAGCCCATGGAATGAATCCAGCATTACTTATCTGTTTAAGAGCTGTGTCCATGTGTCTGATTGGTTTTTTCTTCTGGTCTTATTTTTCCAAGGGAATCATAACTCATTTGCAGAAAAAATCCCTAGTCCATAATGAATACACATACCAGGATTTATAATAGTTAAAGGAGATGTGCTCATGAGACAGCAAAGCATGAAGTAATAGAAAGGATAAGAAGTACCTTTTCATGCTGTCTGATGAGAGTGATCACTTAGGGCAGAATATAATTTTAATTTCTAAGCTATCCAAATACCTGTATCAAAAAAGGAAAACAGAGAAAACAGGTATTTATGGGCACACTGGTGTCACAAGTGCTTTGGTATCCTGCTTTTGTACTTTGAATTCAATATCTGATAGGTAATATACAGCACCAAAGTGCACAGTGTTTATAAAGATGTCATTAAAGAATGTGACAGTGTAGGCTGCAGGAGAAAAAAAAACAAACCAAGGACTGTTAAGCAGAAAGTGTGTCTGGTGGCAAGTCATCTGCTTCTCAGAAAAAGGGGTGAAACTGTATGGCGTCCTCAAAAAAAAAATGACAGCCAAGAAGTTGTGATCTGCTGCAGAGAGCTGAGGGTGCCTGTTACTCTTTAAATTAATTTAGGTATATGTAATTTACCAGTAAATCAGCTATGATAAGATGTTGGAGAGAGATAACCATGTTGTAGGTGTGGGTGGAAATAATATGTGCAGCAAAACAAGCTGGTTGGGTATGTGGAGAAGCATGCTGCTGGAAAATCTTGTGAGATACTCCATACTAGCTGCAGTATCGTATATAAATGCGTGTCACATGCTGTTGATCAGGCAGAATTCAAATGCTTAAGAGACTGAGCTGTGGCAGAGTCTCTGGCTTTGTGTGACTGCCAACAGTCCAGTGTGGAACACTTTGTATCATCTTAACTTTTACTTCTTGCTTGTTATGATTATGTGGTGCTGTTTCATGGCAATTTTGAGATGATTTGAAGGACTCTGGGGAAGGGAGTCTGAATGGTATGGCATACAGTACTGGAATGGACACAGCAACAGCTGGAAGATGCAAGATAATTCATAGGGGAGAAGAAGAGCAGAGGGTAACAGAAGGAAGCAGAAGTAAACAAGCATGGAACAGAGGTATATGATTATGGTATAGTTTAAGACCCTACCTAGGGATGCTAGGACCTGTGGGATGCTGTTTGCTTAGCATGGCAGACCTGCTTACCTTACTGTTTTATCTGTAGTATCCTAGAATACAAGAATGCTGGTTTTGGCTGTGCAAGCTGTACAGCAACATGGAGACAAGAAGTAAAGTCAGTTCAGCTGCTGGGATCTGCAGATGCTGATGCCTGTGGTCCCTCATAATCTGGTACATGGCTGGCAGGAGGGGAGGAAACTTGGTAAAGGAGAGTCACAGTACAATTGGTTCTGTGGTTCAGACACCTATAGCTGTCAAACAATAGTGTTTCTTGTTTGGGAGTTAGCTTGAGTTAAAGCTGTTCAGACCTACTTGCCTGGGGCAAGCCTCCAGGCTGGAGTGCTGTTAGGAATTTGCAGCTTAAAGCTCCTTGGCAGTATTTACTATTTTTCAGCTTTTGTGGCAGCAGAGCGGGTTCCTGGGAGTGGGGAGAGAAATCTCGGAGGGTATTTGTGAGACACCTGGGAGATGCATGTAGGGATGGGGAGGCAATCTGGGAGAAGCCTGCAGGTTGTTGTGGGTCTGTGGCAGACCTGCTGAGGAGGAGGGGGGTGTCTCTTTCTCCCCAGGGGTGGCTCCTCATTTTCTTGGAGTTTTCAGCTTGTTTCCAAAGCCCACAACTATCTCCTTCCCACCTTATAACTGTCTTCCTCTATCAACTCAATTCTGTCTAGAAAAAACCCTGCTCATGGCTTTGCTGTAGCCTATAATTTTTCTCTGCTGAAAAGAAGAGGGTGTTGGTGTGACTCCTGTTACAAAGCAAACAGGGGGACAGAAGGTGGATGAGGATTATTTAGTCAGAACAGCAGGTTCTGTCTTGGAAGGCATAGGCAAAGTGCCTTGCAATCTTCAGCTGCCCCTACCTTGTCTTGGCCTGCTGAGCTGATGTCACTCAAGTAGTCACACTGGTGTCAGAGGCCCACAGCTTGACCTTCATTATGTTATGTAGTTGCTAGGGATGTAACTTTTGTTAGGTAAAGCAGGATCAGGCAAGTGTTAGGAAGAAAACATAATAACATAATTGGTAGAAGTAGCAGAGCTAACCTAATAGAAGAATACTTGCCCAGCAGCTCGCTACACCCATCATCAAGGAATACTTTAGAGCAGGTCACCAGCCGGTAAAGAACAGCCAACCTGGATGGTGCTCTCCACCACTTAAAACTCATCTACCTCAGCCTGAAGGGCACTAACACAGCCCTACCTTCAGGGACACCTGACCGTGGAGGACCTTCAGGAACATCTGGGACCAAGCTTGCATAGCTGGAACCACCACACTTAACACTACTTGTCCTGACTACTGACAGCTGCTGATCCTGTCAGCAAAGGGGAAGTAGAGGTAACCACTCATCTGTAACTTTGTAGCATTCTTTGCATTATTTATCACTCTTTCACAGAGGTATTGGATATCCACACTCCTTTGCACATATCCAATTATTGCATAATAATTAGTGCATGCATTTAGCCCATCCTGACCTAAACCACAAGCTGCTGAAGTCTCTTGAGTCAGTTCAAGCCTGCCTTGTAGGTTTCTAAACCAGAATCAATTAATGGTGGGTATTTCCTGCACACTCTTGCCAAGCTTCTCTCCCAGTTTCTGCCCTTTCCCTTCAAAGTCTGGTTCCCAGTGCACTGATAGTTAGGCAGGGGTGACTGTTGGATACATCAGGATCATAGCTCAGTGGGAAGAGACCTGATGGACACAGTAGCTTCGTCTCTATACCTTTGAGTGTATGTAGAAGTTATAGGTATGCAGCTTTGTGACTAGCTTAAATAAGCAACCAAATTAATGCTGATTGAATGTGCGTGGATGGAATAGAACATTTTCCTCTTAATTCCTGATCTGTTTTCTATCCAAACTAATATCTTGGCCAGTTGACCTATCCACCTCATTGATGACATCCTTTGTCTCCAAGCATATATGAAACACACCTCTATGTTTTGTGCAAGCTATCCTGACTTCTAATCATCTCTTCATTCAGATGTTGCCTTTGGTCTCCTCAGGGTCTTCATATCCATGCAGTGTGTAAAACTGGCTGATTTTCCCCCTAAGTTATCTCTAAAATAGCTCAGTGGTTTTGGACAATTGAAACTTACCCGGATTTTCTTCATCTCATAGCTTTATTAATGAAATTTCAATTTCAGTGGTCTGAGAAGCCCTTTGTTCTCTCTCCTGGTTTTCAAAGAAGCTGGTTCCTGTCTTTGCTCAGCCAATGCTTCCATACTGCTTTGCCTACTTAAGTTTCAACTCATGCTTCAAAATGCTTTCTTCCTCACTAGTCTTGAAGTCAGAGTAGTCCTTTACAAACATGTGCAGTAGGCTGTGTTAAATGTTATGCTTCTTCCAGTCACTCTCCAAAACTGTCATGATAGGCACCAAACATGACCAGAATCTAGCTGGAGACATTCTGGGATTCATACTCAGCATTGTAGCCACTCCTTCATAAATACCATCTCTCTCTCTGCATCCACCTCTCTTATTCCTAGTAATTAGATCGTGAAATCTTTGTGACCAAGAATGTTGTCATTTTGCTCTGTAGTTAGAGTAACATCTAATACAACTGGCTTATCATTCATGACTGGAATTCCTACGTATTACAGAAATACAGTGGTTTTTTATTTTATTAATGTATTCAATTTAAAATAGCATGTGATTTTAGGGAGTATTTGTGAGATGTTTGTGGAATTTTCCTGAGAGAAAATATGAACTGTCGGTGAGTCAGGATTCTATCCACAAAACGTTTTCTCTATCGCTCAAATTGCCATGGAGTCCTTCTTACCTTGTTTGTAAAACCCATATTCAGCACTTTTAGCTTTTATCTGGACCATAAACTGGATCAACTTTCACTGCAGGAATGCTGTGATATTAGGACAGAACAGTTTCAAACCCTCAGCAACTGTGTATTCTTTTAGATACTTAAAAGTAATATTAATTTTCTAAGCTGTATAATCTCACCAGATTCTTAATGGACACTGTCTGTACCATCACAAAAGCCCAAGTATGCCCTCCCCCTCCCAAACAATTCAAGACTTTTTGGAAGCATAACCGTTGAATGTCATTTTTACAATTAAAAAAAATTAACAATGTATTTGAAAATGAAAGAGCATCAACAAAACTAAGAAGATTGTGGAACTCTCCTCCTTGGGAATACTTGAAAATCGCAGACCTGATGGAAATTTGAAATATGAGCAATGTTTGCCCTTTGTTCCCTCAGCTCAGGAACACTGCTCTTCCTGCACTAGGGACAAAAATCAAAATATAGATCTCTGAATGTACTGTGGGAATAACAGGGCAGGATACAGAAAGTAAATATTTACTTCTGACCAAGTCCCACTCTGTTTAGTGCTTTCCTGTATTAGGATGTTTGCTAGCAGTAGATCTAATGATAAAAACAAGCTTTCTTATCAACCTTCTTTCTACTGAACTATGGCTTTCCAGTATCCTGCAAGACCACAGGTCACAGCCCAAGTTCTAGTTGTGCTGCATCAGGGGTCTGGCTTATATTAACATCCCTAATAGATGAGAAACTTGCTCAGTGTGTAGAGGAACCTGAGACTCCATTAAAGCTTTATTGCATGTTACTACACATTTGAGATGATCTGCAGCACTCCATCATCTGCATGAGGTCTACTACATTCCACCTGTGTGTGGGCTTGTTTTGCCAATGAAAACCCCTTTTATTTTTGTGTACCCCCATTATTGTCCATCAAAGAAATTTTGTTAGTTTACTTAAGTGTTCCCTCTCTGCAGGAATCACTCACACTTCTATGTACATAATTTAAAAGTATAAATGTTTGCATACATGTATTTAAAAGGGTAAGTTTACACACCTATAAGAAGAGCAGATGAGAGATGAACTGATATTTACAGAGTCCTAGGCCAGTGATCAAAATGCAGAGCCCCTGTGTCAGAAGGTGGGAAGCGTTTCTTTTCATAACTGAAATCACAGGAACATAAACAAGTAGAATGAGACTTCTGCTTGAATGCTTATTCTCCGTATCCATACGAGCCCTGAAAGCTCTGCTAAGGTGAATTTCAGTTCTCATTATGGATGTGAGGAAGATGCAAAGAAAAAAAATTCCCATTCAAAATGTCTCATCTGATCCTGCTTGAACTGGCAGTTGAATGGGCAGAGTTCCCACTTTTCTCAGCTGTTGGGTAAGTATATTTATTTTGTACCCATGATAGCAAAGGGCGACATTCTCTATATGTGTTGTTGCTGGTCAGAGAGGCTTCCCACACTTGGAGACCATCACTCCATCTCCTTTCTCAACAGTATTGTTAAATCTTATGCTCGCATGGGTTTCTGTGGAAATCCCTCCTGCATATAAATGAGTTACTCAACTATCATGACAGCAAACTGCCTCAAGCTGAAGTCTCAGGATGTAGCTTCACAACTAGCCTAGGCTGCTCTCAGTCTGTGTTGCTGTATCCTTCCCCTGTGCGCCGCACCCGCCAGCAGCACAGGTGGACCTACGGTTACATACTCACAGATCAGCCACCTGATTTGGCAAAACCAGCTGCTTTTGGAGAGGGGATAGGTTTTGTTCTCTGCTTAGGCAGGTCCCTTCCCTGACTGCACAGCCCCATGAGAGCAAGTACCAACACACAGCAAGGGGGCAGGATGTAAGGATGTGTGTCGTGTGGGGCAGGGCATAAGGTTGTCCGTAACATTAGCAGCAATGCGGTTGACTTAAGCTGGTAAAACCTGACATTAAAAAAGGTATTAAAGCACACTGATAAAAATGAAATGTGCAAAATGCCAGGACTTGACAGTATCTATTCTTGAATTCCAGCATAGCTAAAATATGAAATTGCTGTGTTGCTTTATGTGGTGCGCCACTTGAATTGGCCTGAGTAACAACAGAATCAAAGGTGGAGGGTTTGGGATCTTTTTGAGGCTCTGCCATGTGTTTGGTAAGCACAAGCCAGTAAGTCTGATTTCTGTACCAAGAAAATAAAGTAAAATTGTAACTAGAACTAGTGTATACAGTAAGTAGACAGATAAGAAGAGTCAATATGGCTTTGTCAGAGGGAAGCTGTACTTCAAAAATCTAAAAGAGTCCTTTATGATGAGTATATGAAAGTGAATAAGGAGCTGAGAGGGATCAAGTAACATTTCCAAAATACTTTTGACCAGGTCCCTCAGTAAAGACTCATAAAAAAATTGAATTTCTGATAAGGTAAGAGAATCTTCTGTGGGTCAGTAAGTGTTTAAAAGCTATGTGGCAGTGGATAATTTTTTTTAATTTATTTTTTTCACAACAGAGATTTGTTACAATTTCATTGGTGCTTGCCTTTTATTACTAAGTGATGTTGCAAAGGGGAAGTATACAGTGATGAGGTTTACTGATGATACTAAGTTTTTTAGGATACTAAAGTCAAAAGCCAGTTGTAAAGTGTTGCAGAAGGACACCATGAATAGCTGAATAAGAGCTGATAAAATTAGGTTAATTTGAGAAAATGCTAATTTTTCAATACAAACTAATGGTTTCTAAATAATATTACTGCCATGCAAGAAATAGGCCAAGGAATCATTTTGTCCAGTTTGATTAAAATAGTCACAGTTGAAAGGCAAACCCTAATGAAAGAAACTGAGAATAAATGGAAAACATTGGTGTAGCACTCTATCTCATATTTCTCTAGGTTACAAGGAAGAAAGAGCAAGAAGAATGATCAAAGGTGGGGAACTTTTTCATATGAGGAGATAATACATGAAAAGTAAACAGATGAAGATGTTTCTGTTTCAAGAAAAGGTAACTGAGAGGATACTATGAAATAAATGAAAATGGTTGACTGGTGTCAGGGCAGATAGGGAGCGATCATGTATGGCTTCTCACAATAAGAGCACTGAATGGGAATCTATAAAATTATCATTTGGCAGGTTCAAAACACAAGGAATTAATTTTTCCCATAATGTAGAATTGAATTTATAATACACATACTGTTGTAACAAAAATGGGAATAAATGGGAATGGGTTAAAAAAGGAGTCGGAGCGATCTGAGAGACAGGCCTATTGAAGACTATTATACAAAGAAATCTCCAGCTTAGAATTATTGGGAGCTACAGGATATGCCCTGGAAAGAATCAATTTAGATATCTAATGAGCATTTCATAAGTACCCACAATTGGCCACTGTGGGGAAGTGGGAACCAAGCTACACAGACCTTTGGTCTGCTCAAGTACAGACATTTTAACTTCTACTTTCTGAACAGAATAAATGATTTTAATGAGGCTTCTAATATTAGCCATGTAATGTGAGGTTAGCACAGGTAAAGGATATGTCAGATATTACATTTAGCTTCATATTGCCTTGATAGTAGCAATGAAATAGCCAAAAGGCATTATTTGGCATCATTCAAATGGCACTGGTCATATGCCGTGAATGCAACAAGTCTATATTTAAGACCAGAGCTCTTTTTCCTGGTAAACACCATGCCATATGTTTTTATCAAGCACTAATTTTGGGGAGAATTAGTCTTTATAAAGTTACTATGTTGGAGTGGCCTGGTTATGTCAAAGTATAGAATTGGGAGCTTCTTCATTTATACAAATATTGCTGAACATTTAATTTCAGATACTCAATCTGGTGGATAATAAAAAATGACTACCCACCAAACGTGTAGTATTAAATGGAGACTGTATTTTTGGCAGCTCGTCGGAGAGGGATTAATATTGCTGGAACTGCTTTGTTTCTCAGCAATGCCTCCTTGAAAACAGCTTCCTCTGAACACATATTTCTATTTTATTGAGAAAAGGAAATACAGTATTAGCAATCAATGTTTTTAAAGGGTAATTTAAAGAAATCTAATCTTGGCAGATGCTGAAATATTTTCAATTTATAACAAATACTATTTCTGTCATCCAGTCGGCCTTCTAAAATTAGACCATTACTCCTTGATAAGTTAATTACAAAACAGAAGGAGACTCAACCAATCCAAAAAAAGCATATTAATGAAAGTATAGAGCACAAGTCTAAAAGCTGCTCTTACTGATTTATTGGTGAAATTTTACTTTTTATAAGAAAAACCTTGTCTCCAATGTCTTAAATCATAGGAAAAAATGCTCAGTTTTTCACCCAATCACAACTAATTTTTTACATTGGCACACTGATGGACTATTGTTTTTCTTTGCTACCATCCATTATAAAAAGTGACACCATCATAATTGAAATTATTTAAAATATGGCACATTTAGACAATTCTTTACTTCAGTATAAATATGACTACATAAGAAATGCTGCTACTGGGAATTGCTGGGGTGAGCTACCGAAATGGTATTACTGCTCGGGCCGTATTCCTCTGGGGGTAGGAAATGAAAAATATCAGAAATTCTTTTGAAATGCAGAAAGGTAGGAGAAGTGGAAAGAACATTTTTTGTTCTGTCTGAGGCCTGGTCATCTTTAGTCAAATCTTCATGCTACAGGGTAGATACCCAGTATCAAATGCTGCAGAAGTTTCACACTGCACAGGCACTTAGCCTCTATGCAGACACAGAAAACCCAGAATATGTTGC
The DNA here is from genome assembly GCF_023634155.1 of Falco peregrinus. Classification (NCBI taxonomy): domain Eukaryota; kingdom Metazoa; phylum Chordata; class Aves; order Falconiformes; family Falconidae; genus Falco; species Falco peregrinus. The sequence goes on from NC_073727.1 coordinate 25,745,354, forward strand.
AACCATGGGCTGAAATGTCTCCAGGTCCATCAGCTGAATCGTGGCCTCACTGAAATCCCTTGCAAATCTTTCAGCCCAGTGATGTCATAATTTCACCCCAAAGGATTTTGAGTAAAAAACAAAAAAAACCCCCAAAACCAACAAAAAACCCACCAGGTGATTAGTTTCTTAATAACTGCCCATGGATGTCTCTTAACTGTATGGATCTCTAAGCTGGATGGCTGCATTTTGTGTTTCTTACAGTAAGAACCAGGCAAAGTGCCCAGTGGGAATCCTTCCTGGGTAGTGCTGGGGTTGCTGTCAAAAGTCACGGCAGGTATCAGTCTAACAAATTAATGGCATGAATAATGGCAAGCCAGAATCCAGACTAAATACTCTGCCCCTGATTAGTTTACCAGTATAGAAATTGTCCCACAGAGCCAACTGATTTGGCAATCTCTTTGGGAACCTGTCACTTAGTGGTGTGTGCTGACTGATAACAAAAATGCTATTTAGCCTCAAACAACTGGAATAAAATATAATGGAAGAGGAAAAGGTTTTAAACCTTAACAAAAATATCAATACATATCTTCCTTACCCCAAAATGTTGCTCTCCTAAAATGGACAGGCGGGTTTAGCCTTTTCAGATACTGTACAGTTTCATAGAAACAATACCCTCCATATCCCAGATTTGTTCTCTCTGCCATTTTTTTGCAGTCCCACAGCAGCTGGCACACACAACAGAAGATGATAATATCTCCGTACAGCTATTAAATTGCATACATAGTCCCGTAACAGTCCCCTAACAATTAATGGGGAATGATCTTAGCTCAAGTCAGTGTTTCATTTTCCTGCCTGTATTTCAGCAAAATGTGTTCCAGCCCAAAACATTAATTTCTGAGTGCTGCCATACTATGCATCTTTCCCCCTTGACTGTAGCCAGAACTAGAACATCATCTACATCAGGATGCTGATTTTTCTTTCAACGCTTGCCATGGGTCAGCCAAGAGATGGTCGGAGTTTCATGTAGACAAGGTTGTGTGACCCAAATAAGTGCAAGCCAAGATCTTGATAGTGGCAGCTGCACCTGCATTGGTTGTGTTATGGAGAGGAGGGGAGGGGAGAGGGGAGGGGAGGGGAGAGGGTAGAACATTTCAGTTGGAAGGGACCTACAATGATCATCTAGTCCCACTGCCTGACCAGTTCAGGGCTGACCAGAAGTTAAAGCATGTTGTCAAGGGCATTGTCAAAATGCCTCTTAAGCACTGACAGGCTTGGGGTCTCAATCACCTCTCTAGGAAGCCTGTTCCAGTGTTTGACCACCTTTTTGGTAAAGAAATGTCCAGTCTAAACCTCCCCTGATGCAGATTTGAGCCATTCCCATGTGTCCTGCCACTGGATACCAGGGAGGTCAGCACCTCCCTCTCCACTTCCCCTCCTCAGGAAGCTGTAGAGAGCAGTGAGGTCACCCCTCAGCCTCCTTTCCTGGGAACTAGACAAACCCAAAGCAGTTAGCCGCTCCTCATAGGACATGCCTTCTAGCTTTATTGTCCTCCTCTGGGTGCATTCAAGGACCTTCACATCCTTCTTAAATTGCGGGGCCCAGAACTCCACACAGTACTCAAGGTGAGGCCACACCAGCGCTGAATACGGTGGGATAACGGCCTCTTTTGACTGGCTGGTTATGTTTGATGCACCCCAGGCCGGGGTTTGCTCTTGGCTGCCAGGGCAATCGCTGCCTCACATCGAGCCCACTGCCAACCAGCACCCAGATCCCTTTCTGCAGGGCTGCTCTCCAGTCACTCCTCTCCCAATTTATACTTGTTCCCGACATTACTCCATACTTGGTGTCAAATCCAACATTTTGACTTGATAAATTTCATCCTATTAATCACAGCCCAGTGCTCCAATCTATCTAGATGCCTCTGCAAGGCCTCCTGCCCCTCAAGAGTCAACAGCACCTCCCAGTTTGGTATCATCAGCAAACTTGCTAATGGCACATTCAACTCCTGCATCCAAACCATTGTTAAATATATTGAACAGAACTGGCCCTAGAATTGAACCCTGAGGAACATTGCTGGTGACCATTCACCACCCAAACGTAGCCCCATTAAGTACAACCCTTTGACTGGAGCTGGTGATGTCCAACACCAGGCAAAATCGTAAGACATTTTAAGGGAAAAATGTTTGCAGACAATTTCTATAGTTCAAATACAGAAAAAAAGAGCACAGGATACAGTGAAAAAAAACCAACATTCAGTATACTGTCCAGTGGTAATTTTAAGAACCCAGAAATTCAAAAAAAACCAGGTTATTTTTTAATTACATGTGAAGTCCCCTTTATGCAAGTTTTCCATATTACTCCTCACATCAGTACTATCTTAGAAACAACAACCACCTATAAACTGCAAAATTGCAATATTGTTCACCTTCCTAAATGTGAAGTAAAACTGAGGCAGACACTATGCCTGTGGCTGAACGCTGCCCCCCACTTTTGATGAACAGCAATACAGGTGCCACTGTAAAGTTTGTAACTTTATACCGTTAAATGAGAATAAGCAAGGGAAGCAATGTATCCGTTATAAGGAAGTATATGAATGCAGTGTCCAGCATCATGTCCAGATGTTTAGCCACATCTCAGTGGACACTGTAATGGGACATCTAAGAGTAATCAATCTGACCATTTCTTTAAAAGTTGCCCAGCAGCTGAACATCTTTTCCTGTGTACTTCTCCAGTTGTGCAAGTAATTAAGTAGCATATCCCAGGTGAACCCAAGGAGCCCTTAAAATTAAACCCCTGAGCCTCACAATATTGTAATTAGCTGTCTTTCTTACTAGTTTTTTTTAGTTTATTGCATCTGTCCTGTGTGCTAGGGAAGACAACCCATAACTTGACACAAAATATTTAGAATGGTTTATTACTAAGATGAGGGCTTATTTTCATTTTCCCAGACTACATACTCATTCTTTTCTTTGCTTTTTGTGGCAGTGAGAGACAAAGTAATGATGTTCACCCCTTCTGTTTAGAGGGAAAACCTGTCTGGTGATGTTTGGTTTATCTTCACCTTACAAAGTGACACAGTCTAAGTACCCTGAAGGACAGGCATGTTAGCTCTGAAGTTCTGATCTGGGCTTGTTCCAGGTTAAACCATTCTTCAAACACCACTAACTACCACTGTGGAAGAGTTTGCATTTTAATATAAATGAAATCACTTTCTTTAAGTGCAAACATCTAATCTTCACAGAGGAAAAATGGAAGTCAGGAGTTCTATATGAAAAATAAATATAAGCTGCACTGAAAATTGGACTTTGGATCTTTATTCACTAGTTCATGTTAACATGCATGGGGGAAGTGACTGTGTGACAGCAGAGTTCTGAGCCCATTTCTGTCACTTGCTTGTGACTTTTCAGCAGGAGTTTCTTGAGTTACTCCATGGTGGAGCAATGTGCAAGGTCAAGTGGGGAGTGTCACCAAAGATCTGTGTTAGGGACTGTGTTTGGCCCGGGAGAATGTAGTCTCCCAAGCTAAGTCCATTATCAGGGACTGCATTTGACTCCTGTGATATTTCTCATATTTATTAATGCACTAGCTCAAAAGGTCAAGTGACTTGCATGGGATTTGAGGAAAAATGTGTCACTAGCCTTGTACTTCTAGAGAAAATAAATATGAAAATATAAATGTACAAAGGCTTAAGAAGTAGAAGAATATTTAAAAATCATTAGAAGACACAATAAACAGGAAGATTTTATATCTGATTTTATGATCTGGGGGATGAATTCATGATTCTTGAATGTCAGCAATATGATGGATGGACAATAGAAAAAGTGGTGGAGGAATCTTCCAAGATACTGATTATTTGAAGAGCTGTTGCCACATGTTTAAAACATGAGATGGTTTTAAACATCTTTTTTAAAAAAGATTTAATTTAAACAACTTTTAATTAACTTTTAAAATTAACTTTAATTTAATTAAATTAATTAAATTTAAAGATTTAATTTAAACAACTTTAAATAATTAAAAAAAATTTAAACAACTTTTGTCTGTTGCTTAAAAAACAATAAAATTATATCCAGTGAAGGCAAGAAGAAGAATCCATGCAGTATTGTAGGCTACGATCTTTCTGGTTGTTACCTCACTTTAGTCAGTTGTAATTGTACCAACCAATAACTTGACCCCTGTTGTTGCCAAGTAGATCCACAAAAAACAGATCCACAAAAACAGATCCTCATCTGTTCATGCAGCACAGAATTTCTCTTCCACAAGGGCCTCAGGATCTGCTTCCGTGCTGGTGCCTCATCAATCAATTAAATATGTTTAATTTTATTTAAAAAATGAAACCAAATTTTACATGAAACATGGTAGGATTCTGCTGACTACAGTTTGTTGTGGGATGATTAACAATGGCCAGGCCTGAAATACTGTTTTGCTAGTGCTTGTTCAGAGTAGTTAAATGCTGGAACAAAAAGTAAGGTAGTTCAGCCAGCTTCCAGCTGCTACGAAGCATACATATAACAGCAGTAAGATCCAATAGTAATAAAGAAAAGAGTTTGAGCTGAAGCACTAGACTGAGTGTGAGAACTCTTCGGGAAAAATTTTCACACTTGCCCCGACTCCAACTTTGTGCAAGTGCCAGGTTCCTTCCTAGCTGGGGAGAAGTCTTTTGCAGCAAGAATTATTTGTTCCATCCCTGAGTATCCGGTAAAGGGCTTCACACAGGCTTCTTGATGGAAGCATGGGGTAGAAATCATGATAACTTGCACAGTGAAGTGTGTGTGGGGGGGAATGGCTCTGCTACCTGCATCGTCTGCCATAACCCAGAAGATCTCCATCTGTCAGTCTTTGAACTTCATGGCTCAAAAATTCCTTTTTCATTAGGTAGCCAGTAGTCAAATTTCCAAGGGAAGGGCACAGCTGCTTCAGAAGTGAAGTCTACCACTTCTTCATAAATGTCTTTCCTTTCATATCCCCTGGCATAAGGCAATATGTGAGAAGCTTCCAACAATTGTCTTCTAAAAATCATAAAATCAGAAAATTTGCTTTAAGTGACCAATACCTTCTTATTTTTCAATTTGAATGCATTCTCTGCAGTTCGGCTTCATTTGTTTTGTTCATCTATTGCCTGCAGACTGTTAACACACTGGATTCCAGTCATGGCCAGGTCTTCATAATGTGAGATGATGGATAAACACGCTAGCAAAGTGATGCTCCACCTCAGAGACAACCTAGAATTGCTGTTGAACACAATCCTAAAGATTACGAGATAAACAAGGAGGTAGGAGGGTTATTGATCAGTGCACTGCGTTACCAGAAAACATGACAGGCTGTCTTTACCTTAGCAGTAAGCTATCTTTTGTTACATATTTGTAGTCTTAGGGTTGCAGCTGTACAATAAGAGACCCTTATTTGCTTCTCACATTTATTAATCCATTTGTATCACAGCTGGAGACCATTAGCAAGTATTTGGGAGCCTACTGAATAGAACTTGCTGTGTTTCTCCCTTGTGTGGGCTTGCTCCAGGAGCAGTGAGTGGAGAGCTGAAAGGTAGAAAAGAATTGTCTCAAAAAGCAGTGTGATAAAAGAAGAGAGCTAAAAGAAACACCAGGGTTTTTAAACCTTTCTCACCTAGCAATGCTGTCTCTTGTGCCTTCAGTTTCATTTGCTTCTCAAAATCTATGCTACCAAAGATGCCTACCTTTCAAAATAACCCTGGCTTTGGAATGAAGGTGTCAGCAGCTGCAAGACTCTGTAGGGTGTGATTATCTTATTTCCTCTCTGTCAACTATGTTTAAACATAAGCCAAACTGGAAAGGTCATTTTTCTAGTGTGACCGTGGAGTAAACTTAATGGTAGTCTTGTTACTGACTGACCTCCCACACCTACGGAGATTAAACTGGACAAATTTTCATTGCTTGAATCTGTTCCAAATCCTCTTAATGCGTGAAGGACTTGATCACTTTTAAACCAGTGATGTAGAGCAAACAAGACTCAGTCATTTGATGCCTAGGGGACTGCTTGATTTTTGCAATATAGAAACAGAAATTCATAACCACTGTGGGGATAGCAAAAGAAACTGTATCTGCTCAGATCTTTGTTGACAGTTTAAATCTGATTGCTTGGTATCGTCTGCCTGAGCCAGGCTGAGTGACACTGCAGCAGCCAGCAGTACTACAGTCATGCTACCTTGTATGATGAAAACACATTATCTGTGTCCAGGGCTTACCATTCAGAAGTATAACCTCAGCTTTCAAAATAAGGGATATACTTTTTAAGTATTTATATTGTGGAAATGCAAGTATATTAGACCATGTTGTAATGTTGGTTTTAGCAACTTGGACTTACTCTACTTTCATCATATTTAGACTTAAACGTAGCTGAAAAATCTTACTAAATCTATAATGGTGCTATTTTTAGGGCTTTTTTATGCAACATTGACTATTAACATTTCATAGCATACAGCAACACTGGCCTTTCTGATTATATGGAACCTTACTGAATGGGAATTTTGGTATTATTTAAGAGCAACTCTTTGCACTGCCTGTATTCTGTATCTCCTCTTCAGAAGTAGGAATGACGACAGGTGATGTCCCAGAAGAAGTAATCTTCCACTACATACCTTCTGTCTACAGTAAGTTCTCTAGATGTTGTACATGAAGTTCACCAGGAAAATTCAACATGGCATGTTGCCTACTTTATTTATCCATTCCACTTGATACACCTACTAAAAATAGCTGTTCTTAGATGAGTGACTCTTTTCCTTTCACATGTGTCAGTCTGCAGGAGCTAATCTGTAACTAATTTTACAAAACCGAGGACTCATAAGATGAATGGGCTGCATTCACCTACTAATAAAATGTGAAATTGTATCCTCTAGGAGTATTTTGATGATTTAAAAAATCCTTAGGATAGATGTCAATTAAAAGGAAAAAGAAAGGGGAAGGATTCCATCCATGCTTTCACACTCATTTCCTCTTCTTCACCATGTTACCCTCTTATTGCTTCTATCCTCAGGTAAGCTTTCACCAAATTAATTTTGCCAGTTTGTATGTCTTTTTTTTTTAATCTTTCCTCTTCTTTACTTTTGGATATATGTCATGGTTTAACCCAGCAGGCAGCTAAACGCCACACAACCGCTTGCTCACTTCGCCCGCCCCACAGTGGAATGGCAGAGAGAATTTGGAAAAAATAGTAAAACACATGGGCTGAGATAAAGACAGTTTACTAGGACAGAAAAAGAAGAGAAAATAATAATAATGAAGATAAAAGAATTAGAATATACAAAACTAAGTGATGCACAATGCATTTGCTCAGCACCCGCCAACCAGTGCCTAGCCAGTCCCCAAGCAGGGGTCCGTCGCCAGCTTTCCTCCTAGTTTATATACTGAGTATGACATCGCATGGTACGGAATATTCGTTTGGCCAGTTCAGGTCAGCTGTCCTGGCTGTGTCTTCTCCCAGCTTCTTGTGCCCCCTGGCTTACTCACTGGTGGGGTGGGGTGAGAAGCTGAAAAGTCCTCGACTTAGTGTAAGCACTGCTCAGCAACAACTAAAACATCAGTGTGTTTATCAACATTGTTCTCATCCTAAATCCAGAACACAGCACTGTACCAGCTACTAGGAAAAAAATCAAATTTATCCCAGCCAAAACCAGGACAATATTCTGTGTTACACTACTATTATGTGAGAGAATATTTCTACTTATTTCCAGGCGTGTTCTGTATTTTTATTATTAATGGGAATGAAATCGGAACCAAGTTCAGCATCAACCAGTGGCTGATTAGTGGTCTTAGTATTTGTGATAAGAATGGGCAGGTAACAGTCCAGTTTTGAAGGAGAGTATAACTATTACAAACTTTTGTGTACACCCCTGGGCTTTTGTTGGATACTTTTAAGTAGAAAAGTAGGCGACTGCATGTAACCTAGCTTCTCACTACTAGAATGATTTTCCTTACATCATGACTGAAGACTGCACTGAGAGGAGACCACAGAAAAGCTTGCAAAACCTGAGCTTGGGGTTTAACATTGACAATAAATCTGTGCGCTGAGCCAGAAATGATGGGCCAGATTGTACTTTGCTGGGGAAATATGACCAGGGATAAGGATAGAAGGAAAATTCATTCTTTCACCCAATCCTTCCTTCCTGTGCTCAGGGGCAGGTTGTAGAATACAAAAAGTGATGAAAAACAGCAGTTGCAAAAATACAGCACAGCTCAACCTTTCTTCGGAGGTCAGCCAAGGAGGTAGGCTTGGCGCAAGTATGAAGAGAGTACATCTACAAGAGTCACAAGGTCATGCAAATATCACTCAAATATCTTTCAATATTTGAGCTGCAGCTGCTGCCAGAAACTGAAGTGGTTTTTGGCCAATGTAATTCTACAGGTAGAATTATATTTTTGTACGTAGGATAGTATCACTCCCCACATGGAAGTTCTTATTCTAAAGTAACAAAGAATGCCTCTTTCCTTAGTTTCTTGATCATGGAATAGAAGCGTACATGCAGGGAGGTTTACATTCATAAGTATATTGCTAGATTTTTACTGCTTCATTTTTCAGTGTAAGCAAGTCCTAAAACTATTACTTGGTAAAAAAAAATGAGGAAGAGCAGGAATACTATTGATGCTGGGATGTCCTGGGGATGGTACCTTCATATGCAGAATCTATTGCTGACTCAGGACAAATCCACACCATTACACAAAGCAGTGTCAGCAATGAAACACCATGTTTAGCAATTTAGGAAAGATAAGCAAGGCAATAGAAAGGAATCCAAAAAAGCAACAAAGATGGTAGAGACATGATTGTGTGTTTCACAAGCATTGAGCTCTCTTAAAATAACACGGAAGGAAGAAAGAAAAGCCAGAAAATTATATATCAGCAGTACTATTTCTAAAAATAATGGTTTTCAAACTTTTCCATGAGGCATTAACAGCTCTTTAAGGGATAATCTTTATTGCTTTGTAATGTACAAAGCAATAAACAGCTGCTGAGATTGATTAATAGCCAAAGCAAAGTTGAGGCATGTAATCAATCTAAAAAGCCATTTATTGTGAGTATACTACAAAGCAATAGAGATTATTGCTGTTGCACAACAAACCATAACAGAGAAAACACACAGACACATAGACACACACACACATAGAGCGAAACAAGTTGTTGTCAAGGCTTGCAGTGCTATGCTGCCTTTTTCATGAGCTTTCAAATGGCAATCTCTTTGACTGAGGAAGGTGACCTCCTTACAGCAAGCAATCCACTGCAAAAAGTAATGCTCTAAGAACTTCAGTGTTACCTGAGGGAGAAATAATATTTGGGGTTTTATTTCTGTAACTAGAAATACAAAATTCCACATGCATTCATCTTGTCCTTGGAACTGGTACTGCCATTCATATTATCAAGAAAAACAATGAACTGGCTCACCAATTGAAAATTGATCTAATTTGTGCTAATGCAGAACTCGGTTAGAAATGAAGGCTGTTTACTTTTGCTTTTTTTATGAATGGCTACTAAATGACTTCAATGTTTTTAATAGGAATACTAAATGGGACAACTGGGTCTCAGCTCCAGCTGTTTTGGGCAGCTACCTCACCCCACTCTTTATACAGCTTTTAATATAGTTCAGGTTTTGCCTCCTCCAGTCTTCCTGGGAGGTTGTTTCAGAAACTTATCTCTCCAGTACTTTTTAAAAAAATTGCATTCTGAATTTTTCAGGTCAGATAATGCCCATTTATTCCTGAACCAACACTGTCTTTTAGCATCAATTGCTCTTTATCTTCTTTAAAGAGATGTAAAGAGAGTCTCTCACTTTTCACTTTGGAGGAATAAACAAGCTGTGCCATTGTAGCCTTATGCCATGATGGGCTTGTCCCTTTTTCAGTCTTGCCACCCTTCTCTGCACCCATCCCCATCTCAGTTCTTCTTTCCTGAAGGCAAATGTTCTGGATGGCACTGAGCTCCAGAGGGGCTCTCAGCACTGCCTTGTCCAGTGTAGAATTATTAGTAAAATTACTAGGGTTTATATGAAAAATGTAGCATTGTTCACCCATTAAGGAAAAGTATAAAACCAAAGAGCTCTGAGGATGGGTCACAGCTGCAGCAGACTTGCGAGGAATCCACTAACACAGCAACTCCCTGCAACATATCATAGAGGGTGGAGTGGAGTGGAGACTCCGTGGCCATGCTCCGTGATGATAAATGGGAAGAAATGGTCCTCTAGAACTGATAAGCAGCTCATCTGGTCCCCTGAGCCAACAGTTTTTCGAGACCTTGCCAAAGTGCTACCCTTTTGTAAACTTTGCTCGTTTTAGTGTCATTTTAATACAAAACACACCTCCATCCCAAAGGCTACCCACCTCCAAGGTGCAACCACTCCTCTTTGAGTCTGCATCCTCGATTTTTTGTAAACTATACCTTTAAATGTGAAGTGGGAGAAATTCACACCAATCATGATTAAAGGTATGTATGACTGCAGTCACTCAGTCTCCACCTTGAAGGTAGAAAGGATATAAAAACAGCCAGGGAAATGGGGAATTTTTGGAAGAAGATATCATTGTGAACAAGTCAAGGGAAACTCCATCTCAGACTGCCTCTGACTACTGGGATCAGCCAAGGTGCTGAGCCTTGCTTCTCCCCGCCTTGGGACGCCTTGGGTGATATTTAGACTAAGCACTTTTCTCGGGAATCTTAGAAATCTCTCTAGAGAGTTACTCCCTAACATTTATAGCCAGGCTGTATGATTTATAACCTTTTCACGCGTTTTGTACTTAATGACATCGTATTTGCACGTGCTTTCTTGCAGACAGTCACTATCACTGGCAACCCAAAAAACCTATATATCTGTTGCACAAATAAAACTGCAGTGTTTAAATACACAGTTATCAAAGTTTCTCACTGAACGCGACCGAACCCTAGCGTGCGGCCATGCTAGTTCATGAGCATGACTGGACTGAAGGTGCAGACCGCTATTAGTGTATCCAGAATCATGGTAGTTTAATTTACATATTAAACGCAACTGGACTGGTAGTGGCAAATTGGATGTCACTCAGAATTTAAACCTAGGCACACCTAACCTCCCTTTCTGGTGAGGGGAGTTATAAAGCAAGGGGGTTTACTTTCTGCCAGATTACTCCATCTCTTTTAATGCAACGCTCCAGCCACAGTCACCCGCACTGTCTACTGGAATTATCTCTCCCAGTAAACCTGGGGATCAAATTTGCCTTTTTCACATCCTCTTAACATTTGAAGCCAGTTGTTAACCTGCACTTCCAGGCACAACTTGTGTATTTCTGTTCCTGAACTGATGACCTTGCAACTTACGACAGAAATTTGTATTAGTTCACAAGGGCACAAGCTTGGAATTTGCACTATGAATTTTCATTCCATTTCTATTACTCTGGTTCTCAAGGTTATTCAGGTCCTCCTGTATCATATTGCCATTCCCTTCCATATTAATGATGTCTCCCGCTTTTGTGTCATCAGCAAATTTCATTAACAAACTCCATCTTCCTATTTTAAGGTAATGAATAAAAATATGACTGAAGATGTATTCTTGAGGAGCTCTGTTAGTAAAATACCATTCAAAGCCAGGTATCACAATAGTATGAACTGAATTCTTCAATTTCACATTTGCAGGAAATATAATTCAGCTCAATGAAAATTAAATTCCCGACCCTAGTGGATATAAACTTTCAAAACTCTTGGCTTCAAAAATCTGAACTAGTTCATACCTGAAATTCCCTAAAATTGAATAACACCTACTTAAAATATTAGAATAAAGGTTTTCATAATTCCATGTACATACCTTTTTACAACTATAAAAATTTGGAGTGTAAGAATTGTACTCATGGTGTAGTGGTCACTTTGATTGTTTCTAAGAATTTGAGTCTGGTAGTTAAAATATTTGTTTTAAAATTACTTTTACCCTAGAAGTCAGTTTTACTCTTCAGCCAGTCTCATATTTAATTTCTTTTCACTTTTATACTGTTCCATCATGTCACAGCTTCCTTGGAGAAGATGATCCTCATGCTTGAGATCTCATTCTCCGTGAATTCATGTTCTCTGTGGGTCTGAAAGTTCAAATTTCCTCATTTTCCCACTTTGGGCAGTCAGATCATTTTTCTCCCAGGAAACACTGGGCCTAGATTAATGACCCTTCCTCATTATTTTTTTTCCAGTTGGAGAGTCAGAAAAATCAACTAATATCTTTCAATAATTGTCAGTAATATTTCTTTTTTTCCTGTTAGTATTTTATTTGCAAAAATGATTGTGACTGCAATACATGATCTTTTGTCAAAAATTTTAAAGAAAAATTCCACTTACAGCAGCCAAACCAAAACTCAAACCTGTCGCAGCTGCATCTAATGCTACATTTGTATTGTGATAAATTAAGAGGAGGGAAAGGGATCTTGTTTTTTCCAACAGAGTGTAGATGGCCTCTTGTTATCACTTAGCAGAGAATGACCTACTGGAAGCTGGGTTTGCTTCATCAGCATAGTACTGGAGAGAGGGGACTGCAAGTGGTAAGGCAGGAGTAAGCAATGAAGGATGTACAGTTGCACTGCAGCCTAGTGAGAAGTGCGTGTAACACTGGTGTAACTGGACCTGCAAAGAAGTCCTCTGCAGACCAGCTGTTGAATATCAAGAGTTCATGCTAGCAGAACATCTGCCTATAAAACTGCCTTATTCAAACAAGGCCAGCCACAGGAGTGTAAAGAAGAGTAGATACAAGTTACGATGTACGTTGGCCTGCGTGTTGTGAGGAGAAGGCCAGCTGGGCTCTCCCCTCACCTCTTGCACTGCTGCCACTGTGTGAGCAGGCACCAGGATGCCCACTCATGAGGTACCCCGAGGCTGCATACACCACTGTTGGCCTTGTTTGAACTAGAAAGTTTTGCTGGCAGAAGATCTCCTGGCACATGCTACTGACATAGCTGTTTTGGCAGGGTATGTTCACATTTGGCTGTTTTAAAGATGCAGTATGTCCTCAGAGCATCAGGCTTTCATCAGCAAAAGTCTGGCATTATGGGAGGGTAACCCAGAATACCTTGTGCTGCATTTGGTAGATTGCCTTCTGGTGATTTTTTGCAGCATATTGTGGAGCTGTCATTGAATACTGTGATGTACAATGCCACATCATAAAATCTGTGTAAATATTGGGTCAGATTTTCAAAAATTCTTCTATCTTATGTGATAACCTATTTTTGTATGTGTTGTTTCTCCATATTGCAGATTTCTGACTGCCAGAAACCCAGACTGTATCAAACAGCAGAGCTCTCTTGTTCATTTAGGGCAAATGAAATGATTCTTTCATATCTAAAGAGCAGCCCAAAATATAGGGTACCGTGGACAAGTGGAACACAGAGACAATGAACAGTAGCTAACTAGTTTAGAAACTATTTGCTAAACTACAAGAACAAACTGTAGTTTTGAGTCATACTGAGAACACTGGATGTGAGAAAATTTCAGGGTTGGATATCAAGTTTCTTTTAACCTCATAGCACATTCACCCTGAGTCAAGAGCTGCTCAAAGAGGAGACAATGGAGAAATAGGTGGTGCCAGCTTTCTGGAAAGCTGTGCTGATCTGGGCATTCTGGCATTATTTGGGGTGCTCAGTCTCCAGTGAGCTACACAAAATTAAGTATTTCCTGCTTCACGGTCTTTTCATGCTGGGTAATGTACTGGAAATAAGAGATGAACCTGATACAATGGGCTTTGCTAACTGTGGTGGAACAGTAAATAAAGTTTATGTCCAATTTAGTCCCATCTTGTTTTGAATATATAAAATGATAGCAGTGCTGCTCCATGGTGATCTCTCTAGACAGTATTTTACATCAATGTTGTTTGGGAGAAAGCCCATGCTTTCCTCCTCATCTATACTGTTATCATTAAGAGTTACAAAGCCAACTCTGGCAACAGAGACAAGGCAGCTCTGGTTGGAAAGGTATTTGTGAAAACGAACCCCCTGTAACTGGAAAAAAACCCAGACAAATCCACCAAACCACAAAACTCTATTTTAGCAGTCTCCTGCAATAAACATGAAGGGTCTCATAGGGTCCCTCCATTTGCTGGGCAGAGATTCATTCTGTGTCCTGAATTCAGCACAGAATCAGTGGCACTGCTTTGGTTTTTTTTCCATGACATTCCCAGATACTAGAGACAAGTGCATTCCTTAGCAGCTATCATACGTATATAGATGGATGGAAAATACATAGAGCTTAGAGACCATATCCATGCATTGAACCTGCTGGACCTCTGCATAACTGTATGCGTAATGTGAGTTCCCGAACAGTAAGTCTGACATGTTATGGACATGCAGTACCTGTGGTCTGCAGGCAGCCTATATTAAGTGCAATGTGTTCTGGACATGTCCAGTTTATCACATATTCACAGATATTATGCTTAGGACATGCACAGAAGGTCTGGCATGACTGTGTATGTGTTGTGCCGCACACGGACTGAGTGCTGTCTTAGATTTCCTGGACAAAATTCAGGAAGTCCAATTTCTATAGAACTATTTACTGAAAAGATATACTCACCCATTTGATTCCACTGTCACTAAAAAATCATCTAAAGCAATTTGGGTTTGTTCCAATGATACTGCATGTTATAATTTTAAAGCAAGTGTGTTTGTAAATGATGAATGTGCTCACTCACTGCTTTGCTATAGCATTGTTTCTGCTCTGTGAAAGTTTTGGGGTTGACTTTTTTGACTTTTGCCAAATAATGACATTTCAGTACTCTCAATATACTCTTAATATTCCCTCCCACCAGCAGCTAATAGATACAATTTGGCAGGAGAATGCATTAGGAGGAAAGGCAAGGAATGCTGATGCAGAAACCCTGAGAAAGTAAGACCACTGTGTTAACACACCAGCCCTATTACAGTAAATTCCCTTCCTTATTAGCTACATGTGTTCAGTGACTTCCCTAAAGGGTTCTGTATCTCAATAATTTTTACTCTACCCATGTCTCTGTTCCCAAATATCTATTCCAGTTTAGCCAGTTCTTGGTATCCTTCACCGCAGGCTTATGTGAATGATAACAGCAGTATCCCAGCTCAGCATCTTGTCCGTAATGAATGCACAACCATTGAAAAGTGTGCACAAGCTGGTCAGAAAAGGAACACCTTGGACCACTAAACTGAAGGTTGCGTCTTAAGAGGAAACAAACTGCATTTTCTCCTTTACCTGGCACTGGCTCTTATCTCAGCTTTTAGGCTTTACTTTAGACTGTGGCCTCCACAATCTTCACATTTTCCTTCCATATCTATTTATCATTGACAAAAGGCTGTTTCACCAAGTATCCCTTCCTGCTGTAGACGTTTGGGTCTTAAATGGAGTAGCAGCAGCAAAGTCATGTGGAGTCCTGTTGGCAGTCTAGAAGAAAAGCAGGCATTTTGCTAACACACCAGGGATTTCCAGTCACTGGCAGAGGCAGCAGAGTTAGCAGGAAATCAATGAAAGCAGGCATTGATGTAGGGACAATTGCATAGTGGGTGTGTGGCTGGTAGATTGCTCACAATGCTTAGTTGGTACAAGAAGTCCTTGCATGCCAAGTGTCAGCATAAACATACCAACTGAAGGGTATTTCACTTGGGAAGCTAGCATAACTTTGCCAGGAAATCTCAGGTTTTTATTGATGGGACTAAACAATGAGCATGGAGGGAATCGAGTGCTGGCCAGAGTGAGGGTTAGGTGCAGAGTCTGCAGGATGCTGACACAGTGACTGAATCACACTGAGCAATGCAGGTTAGAGATCGATCATGGCAATCTCCAAAATCTTACATTTCAGGGAAATCTGAGTAAGATTTTAAGGAATGAGAAAAAAAAATAAAATCTATCACTGAACTTTTAAGGTTGGAAGGGGCCTTTGGAGATCATCTAGTCTAATCCCCTTGCTCAAAGCAGCCAACTAGAGCAGGTCACTCAGGGACTTCTTCAATTAGATTTTGAATACCTTCAAAGATGGAGACCACACAACTTCTATGAGCAACCTGTTCTAGTGTTTGACCACCCTCACCACAGAAATTTGTTCTTACGTTTAAATGCAGTTTTCTGTATTTGTGCCTACTGCCTCTTGTCCTTTCACTTGGCACTACCGAGAAGTCTGGCTCCATCTTCTTTGCACAATTCCTTCAGATATTTATACACACTGATAAGATCCCACCTGGAGCCTTCTCTTCTCCAGGCTAAACAGTCCCAGCTCTCAGCCTTTCCTCATATGAAGGAGGCTCCAGTCCCTTAGTCATCTTAGTAGCTCTTTGCTGAGCTTGTTCTAGTATGTCCATGTCTTTGTTGTACTGGGGAGCCCATGACTGGACCCAGCACTCCAGTGGTGGCCTCATCAGTGCTGCACAGAAAAAAAGGATCACGTCCCTCCACCTCCTGGCCATGCTCTTCCTAATGTAGCTCAGAAGGCTGTTGCTGCCTTTGCAGCAAGGGCACGTTGCTGGCTCATGTTCAACTCAGTGTCAACTGGGATCCCCAGGTCTTTTTCTGCCAAGCTCCTTTCCAGCCAGTTTGCTCCCAGCACGTCCTGGGTTATTCCTCCTCAGGTGCAGGACTTTACATTTCCCTTTGTTGAACTTCTTGAGATCCTTCTCAGCCCAGTTCTCCAGCCTGCCAAGGTCCCTCTGGCAGCACAACCATCTGGTGTAGCAGCTACTCCATCGAGTTTTGTATTGTCAGCAAACTTGCTGAGGGTACACACTGCTGATGACTGGCCTCCCGCTGCCTTTTATGCTGTTGATCTCAACCCTTCAAGCTCTACAGTTCAGCCACATTTCAGCCTAGTTCACTATCCACTTAAATGGCCCATACTCCATCAGTTTGTCTGCAAGGGTCTAATGGGAGACAGTCAAAACCTTACTTAAGATAAGCAGCAAATATCGCTCTCCCCTTATCGACCAACTAGTCATCTCCTCATATACCCCATGCTCTTTTCCTGTGACAGGTTTCCCTGCTGCATATAAAGAGATCTTCATAAATCTGTTTGATTAAAACTTACTAGACCACCTAGTATAGGGGTTGTTTTTAACTGCTGTAAAATGAACTGCTTCATCTGCCTTTGTAATGATCTACAAGTGATAGGAAACACAGAGCTTATTTAACAGCACATACCAGATGGTCTATGCAAGTTGAATATGACAGGAAGACTTTTGTCCGGGTTGGGGCTGGGACTTGTTTTGAAAAAGAGGAAAGCAATAGGGGGAAATGGGGATTGCATTGCCACCTGTGTTGCTGAAGTTGCACTGGAGGCTGCGCTTACAGGTCAGCCACAAGAAGCAGCAGGTATGATCAATGAACACTTGGCAGGCAGAGTGTTTAACACTGTAAACTAATTCTGAATTGCGCTGAAATATAGGCCTTGTATGCTTGGATATCCAGGTAAGTTTAATTTCTAGACAGATTTAAGTTAGCCAGTCTGAAAACTGAGACTGGATACCAGCACAAAATCCCTTTAATGATTTTCAAGTCTGAAAAATAATGTAATTTGAATGAATATGACATAATTGAATACTTTGTATTTTTTTGTTACTTAGCCAGAACTCAGATCACATTGCTTGTACTTCAGCAATCTCTTGAGTGAATACTGGCTTGCCTAGACCATCAGTTTACATGTTTTGATACTTCCATCCTAAAGCAGTATTATTGCAAGCAAGGAGATTTAATTAAGTACCTGCATTTAAAGTAGGTGTTGAGAGAGTTCATTCAATAAAAAGCACATGAGAAAAGGGATTTAAGTAAAAAAGCTGTAACAGCTGAGATATAGCAGAGACATCACAAAAGAAGTACTTACTATAATTGCAAAAGCTCAGGAAGTGAATAAAAAATTAACTCTTCAATTTGATGACCTAGAAAATAGAGAGGAGAAATAATGTGAATATGAAAAGGATTAAAAAAGAAGCCAAGAAGGATGGCTTAGTGGGTCTAACTGGGTGGATTTAAAAATTGTTTAAAGAATGATGAGATGATAACAGTAAAGAGATTCAAACTGGCTTTACCAGGGAACAGATCTACACATTTTTCTGTGAAACTTTGCTTGTATTATCCCAATAAAAGAAAGGCTCAAAAGAAAATAACAGAGAATAAACTAACTGTGAATGATCTGAAAATAGCATGCACACACATACATTCTTTTGGCTTTTAAGGAAGAGTATACAAAGAAAAGCAAGTACAATACTAGAAAGGTTTTCATTACTTCTGAGGTATTGAACTTGGCTGCATAAGAAAGGACTAGATGCCTACTAATTACAGATAAGTAAAAGCTAGCAGGGATAACAACATATATTATGTAAACCAGGTAGGGTTACACATGGAGATCTTTTTACAGCTGTCATAATGCCTTGTTAGAATCAAAAGAGGAACTGGAAGAGGACATTTTTCTAGAAGAGAGGTGTGTAACAGGCTTATAATAATATTCAGACAGGCAGACTAAGTTTAAAGTGTCCACAGGGTTCTTGTCTAACAAACATGAGGAAGTAGAAGTTATGATGTTAGTAAGCAATCAGTAGAAAGTTAGTAATATATATATATATTTACATATAAATACATACACAAGATGAATTTATTTGAAGAGTGCTTTCAGGTATGTCTGAAGTATGTTATAAAGGAACCAAGGAAGAAGCTGCATCAGATGGAGCTGTGTTTGTTGCATTTTTCTGTTATTCACAAAGAGATAATAACCACCTTCCTATAGCAGTTCTTGGATAAATTTCAAAACACATTCAGAAATAGTGAACAAAGGCTGTCCTCGCCAGTCACAAACAACCCACTAGCCGCAGCCTGCCTGTCTTTGTTGTTGCTACATGTCTGGAGATTTTCTGATACTGGCCGTGGTCACATTACTCACCTAGTGGGAGGCATGCAAGGGAGCTGTTCAGGGAGTGTCTGCAGCACCTGGCCAACGGTGTCCTGAAACCTGGCGGTGGACACACCTTTGGTTTCAGGACCTTGCCCTGGAGGCAGCCTGCGGGGAGACACTGCAAGAGGCTGCCTCGTGCCACTCCAACAAAGCTCTTCCAGCCTGCGGGACTAGTTTGTGCGAAGCTCTGCTATGGACTGATACCACTGTATAGATATCACTGTATATTAGGACAAGAAGGATATTGTGTATCAATGGGAAAAGCCAAATTAGGAGAGGAAACTGTGCTCTACCTGGGATTTGAGATTTCCCAAGGACAATGGAAACTGAGAAACAACAGGAAAGAAGCAATCTGCCAAACTCCAGAACCAAGAACTCTGTGGGAGCTGAGAGCATTTCTGGGCATAGGATGATGCAGATTGTGAATCCTCAACTATGGACTATTGTTAAAATCCCTTTATGAAACCCTGAAGGGGTCAAAAGAGAACCACTTACTAGGGACCCCTGAATGCCAAGCAGCCTTTAAGGACTTAAAAAGGGGCTCTGATGTCAGCAGCTACATTGGCACTACCTGACTTGTCTAAGCCTTTTGAACTATTTGTATATGAAAGGCTACATTTTGGCCTGAGTGTGCTGACTTAAAGACTGGGAACGTGAAGAAGAGCTGTGGGATATTTTTCCAAACAATTGGACAATGTGAGGAAAGGATAGCCAGGATGTTTGCATGCCATGGCTGCAACTTCTTAATTCAAGAAACAAGAAAATTAACAATGGCACAGAGAATTAAGGTGTATGTTCCACATACGGTAGTTTCTGTTCTAGAACAAAATGGGGGACATTGGTTGTCTCCAAGCTGCATACTCAAATATCAAGTTATCTTGTTGGAGCAGGATGATGTGGAACTTAAAACCCCCACCGTGGTTAACCCAGCAATGTTTTTAAATTCAGAACCAAAGAATTCTGAATCCCCATATCATGATTTCAAGCAGATGGGATTAACTGATCAGGATTTGGAATTTTTTACTGATGGTAGTAGCTTTGCACGAGATGTAAGATGGATGGTTGGGTATGCAGTGGTTACAACTACACAGGTGATAAAGGCTGAGGCTCTACACATCAATACATCACCAGATATGCATTTGGGATAGTCCATGCACATGGGGCTATCTGTAAGGAAAGAGGACTGTTGTCAGATCACCTATTAAATACATGGAAGAAATTCTTAATAATGCATTGTAAAGCATGTCAGTTTGGAGAAACTACAGTGAACACGGGTAATCAATTGGCTGATAAAACTGCTAAGGAGGTGGCTGAACAAAGCATCCCTACATTAGTGCCAGTAAAACAGGTACAGCTCCCAATTCTGAGGCCCAATTATAGCGAGACAGATCAACAATTGGCATCGCTGTTACAAACAACAGTAAACAGAGAGGACTGGTTAATAACCCCCCCAAAATAAGTCATTGTTCCATCACAGCTTGATGACTAGGACTATAGAAAAGAGCTATGAAGAAACACATTGGGGTTATGGAGATATGAAGAAGGACAAGTGAGGCCATGATCTCTACTCTTCAAAATTTGGTTATATATATAGGAATGACTGGAATAGCAAAGTCTGTAATTTGTTTTAAAATAATCCTATGAACAGGAAAAGACCACCCCCAGGGACCACTAAACGGGGCAATTCACCTGGAGATTACTGACAAGTTGCTTTTTCTGAACTACAAGGACAGAATGGGTATAGGTGTATCTTAGTACTGATTGATACCTTCTCGGAATGGCCAGAAGCTTTCCCCTGTCACACCAACAAAAGTACAGAAGTAACTAAGATACCACTCACAGAAATAATACCAAGGTCTGAGGTATCAATAGGAATGTCCTCTGATCAGGGTCCACATTTTGTAGATCAGAATTAGACCATTTAGGTGAGACACACAAAGAGAATCACTTTGAAAATCTGACTGAAATAAATAAGACTTATTAGAAAATTAATAAGTCTCAAAGGGGTGAAATGTTATGGAAGGGTTAAGATTTAATCTTAAGAAGTAGTTGAGCATCCTAGGTTTGAACAGTTAGTATACCTTGATTGTTTGAAACTAATCTTTGTATACTTATAAGCAATAAATTCAGGTTCTAACAAAGAGGTAGCCCTGGAGGATGAAGGAAAACTGGCCCAAGGCCAGTGATTCCAGGCCAAGAAAGAGTAAGCGACCGAGATGACCTGGTTTAAGACCATATATGGGGACTACAAAGGAAAACACTAGCCAACTGGATAGAGGAGTGGGTGAATTTGCAGACCCTCGAGACCACCGAAGACCCCTGCTTTGGACAGCTGGGCATGCGTAAGGGGGAGGGCAAATATTATAATTAGTATTGGGCAATCTCATGAATACGTATGTCTTTTCTGGGAAATTTGTTGAATATGTATACATGTACTGCATAAAGCTACCTGAGAGAAGGAAGCCATGCATGTTATGTGGAGCGATCCCCCGTGCACCGCAGTAAACAACGCCTGCTGCTTAATGCTGCGTTGGTGTTAAGGTGTTTCATAATCTCGATTTCGGTGACACTCCCAGCGCAGTAATGAAGAATGCCTGCCTCCTAAAACTTCAGGTTTTAGAGTTTTTTTTCTCTGTGCCCGACTTTATGGTATCGGGTCAATGTGAAAGGCGCTTTTGGCCTCCCAGAGAAGGAGGCGAGCAGGAGATAGTGATTTAAAGAACGAAGTCAAAAGTTCTTAGTGACTAAGTATTCTTTATTGGCAGTGCTGGATACACGGGGGATCCTTCTGCCTGACGTGCATGTCTAAAGTAACTAACTATCTTATATTTATACAATAAAGCAATGAATATTCAATTACCGCCTATACATATTCATTACCTAACCCCGCCTACTCTCGCTTCGTATGTTAATTAGCTTAGCAGTCCTTTGCGCTTGCGCAAATTCCTCCAAGCATTGTGGGCAGGGGTCTTCAGGATGTGGGCGGTGGTCTCTGGGAGGAAGGCCGTAGGTCTTCCTCATGGTGTACTTTTCACCTTTTGCCTGGTATGTGATGGTTTTGCAAGTTTGCAGTGTTTTTATTGGTCTAAGCCAATCTGTCGACCATCTGTTTCTTCTGCTTGTTTCTTTTAGTCGCTCCCTCTAGATAACTTATAAACAGGCCCCTTGTTAGAGAAAGTTAAAGAAACAGACTCTTTCTTTCATCAGTTATTTCATTAATTATTTCTTTCAGACTATGGTTACATGACCTAATTACTATACCTACATTCTTTGAGTAAATATAAGTTCTTAGCCTTGGTACAGGGCTGTACAGAGGATTTCATAGCAGCTTTTCTTGTGCAACTACTAGTTTCATTAGAATATACTTCTTACATTCATTATGTTTTAACTACAAGGTTTATTCTATCCTAAAAGGAGTTCATACAATATCAATAGGACAGGCTCAGTGCCCAGGCAGGGCGCCTCCGGGACAGGTGACCCAGCCCGCGGGGCCTGACCAGCGCGGCTCCGGAACGGGTCGTGCAGCTGCTGCGCACCGTGCCCGAGTCCCCGGGTTTCGCTTTACTGGGGAAAAATTTCAACGTCTCCATTTGTGATCTGAGCTCAGAGAGAAGGTGTCCTGCCAGGTCACACAGCATCGCCGAACCGAGTGACTTGTCAACCCTGACCTGGCCTTCTGCCACCTGCTACTATGCCCTAAACGCGGGCCGGGACCGGCTGGGGGAAGTGCCCTCCACCACGACCCCCATCCCGCGGCCCGCCGCTGCCGCTGGGGTGCGGGGGCGCCGCCCGGGCAGACGGGGGCTGCCACGGCCGGTCTGCCACGGCCGCTGCACCGGCCCCGCGCGCCTCGGCCCGCCCTGCGCATGCGCCTGAGGTGGCCGCGCAGCCGCGCTTGGCCCCCGGGCTCCCCCGGGCTCCCCCGGCCCCGCAGGTGCGGCTGAGGGAGCGCGCGGGGCGCACGGGTGCCGGCGGCGCGGCGGGGCTGCCGTCTCCCTCGGCGGAGGTGAGTGAGGGTCCCGCCCGGCCCGGCGTGTCGCCGCGTCGGCCGCGCTTCGTCGGCCGCCCCACGGTCGCGGTGTGTACTGTTGCCATGGGAACAGCAGGCGCCGGTGGGCTGAGGCCGCCCGCGGCGGGAAGGGTGAGGGGGGCGCGAGCCCCGCGGAGGCGGTGGCGGGTGCTGATCCTCGGCGGGGCCGTGAGGGAGACAGAACCGCAGCCGTGCCCCGCCTGACCGTAGCGTTCGTCCGCGGGGGCTGCCGCCTCGCTGCGGGGGCGGAGGGCTGGGGGGTGCGGTGGCTCGGGCGGGGAGCTTCGCGAAAGCGGCCGGAGCGGGGGGGCTCCGCTCCGTTCCTGGCAGCTTGCTGGCGGCCGCGGCCCGGAGGGGGTCTCGGCTGCTGGTTTGGTTGGTTATTCGCAGAGGCCGGGTTCAGCTCGTGCTCCACAGGTGCTGCTGGTTTGGGGAGTCCCTCTTGTGCAGCTATCTGAGGGCTGCGCTGGAAATCTCGCTCTGTTGAGTGCCCCAGGCTCGGTTTCTTGTAACTTTGTTCTCGTTTCTTTTTGGTAGTGATCTCTTGGCTTCAAAATTCCACCAATCTGAAAGCGTAGCGGTTGTGGTCGATACATTGCTGATGTTGAAAATGACATCTTACAATACCCGTTATTAGTTCACTCTTACTAAACTTGCATTTGGGTGCTAACTGTTGTGGAAATTTGCTTGGGCAGACGGAACGTGGATCCAGATATAGGTGAGCAAATGTTCATGGCTTGAGTACAGGGTTTCTCCTCACTCGGTGATTGCAAGCATACCACTCTGCGTGCTAGCTGTTAAATGACACTGGTTTTGAGGTGGGAGGTAGGATGGCAGAGCCAGTGTGGTGCCACATCTGATGTAGTCAGCCGTGATTCTCTAATGTGTTGATTGACCCAGAGTAAGTGCTGTGAGGGTGCAGCTATCTCACTTCTGGAGATAGCTAGGACTAATCCGGGGTTCTCTGATCCTGTACTGCTATCTATTACTTTCAAATCTTCCTGTACAGCAAAGACCAGACCTCCAGAGGAAACAACTGGGGAAAAAAGACAAGAGCCCCAGTACGGCTCTTCAGACACTGGTGCAATACTCTTCTAGCTTCCAGTAGAGAGTCAGAGAGGAGCTTTTAATCTGTGCAGGTTAAAGGCTACCTGAGAAATGGTGACAGCAGTGGGGGACAAGATCTATGTGCACTGTTTATGCTGTCCCCACTGACACTGTGACGTTCCTTTTATCTGTCCCCTGCTGGCCTTGGGAATCAAAATGGGAATACTACTGGATTTTTCAGGAAGAAGCACTAAGAATTATTTCTTACTTGCAACTAAGATACTTTATTTTAAAAAGGATGTAGAGTAGAGTTTGTGGGAAAAATAGAAATTCTTACAAATAAATACAAAACCAGGCAGAACTAACAGTCTTGTATAAATAATGAAAGTCAAGGGTAAGACCAGATTGTACACTGGGCAGCCAGTCGCTTCCCTTCCACTCTTGTGCAGCTCTTTCATCCTATACTTCCACTTCTGGCTTGTTGCACCTTACTTTGAGTTAGTCTTTGGCACTGTGATTGAATCATTCGGGTACCTTATGCTTATCAAAGTCAAGAAAGCTTCTGGTGACTGGAGGGTTTTTTCCTTATGCACAGGTTGAGGTAGTAATTTTCTGGGAATAGAGCTGGTGTCATATAGCTGAAAGTGCTTCCTCAAATCCTCTGGGGTGTGCGACACTGGAGAGCAGATGAAGCTTGTTTCTTCAGTGTTGCTGCAGCAAAGCAGTTGCTTGGTGTTTCAGCCTTGGGCATTATAGAAAACAAAGAGTACAAATCATCTTTATCCGTCTTTTGAGAGACAGTGGTTGTGCTGTGATGGCACAGCAGCCAGACTCATTCAGGTGAAGAATTACTCATGGTTCCTAAAGGTTTGAGAGGAAAAGTAAGCTTTCTTATCCTATCGTGTGTGTGTGTATATATATATACATATATACATATATACACACACACACACACACACGCATCTCATATTTTATGACACTGCCTACTTGTTTCTCTGCATTCTATTACATTTTCTGGCAAACGGTTATGGATTAACAGTTAATAATGCATTGGTATTGTATCGCTACTACTTCTGAATGTGTGCAATGCTACCTTAGGCCAAAATGAGGAGGCGTTGGTGCTCTCCCCGGCCCGGTGCTGTCTGACGTCCCGCTCGCTGCCGCCCCCCGGTGAGAGCTCGGAGCGGGCTCCGCCTCGGCGCTCGGCAGCGGCTGCTGCGGGGCTCAGCCAAGCGTTCAAACCAAGCTAGGTTCTCTTTGCAACGTTAGTGGTTAAAACTTTGTTTTTAATGGATTGGAAAGGTGACTAACGGCGGCTAAATAGTAGGACCTATCTAATGAAGCCTGTAGTACAAAAGTTCCTTTGTCAGTTGCATAGGTAAGAGGTGAAAGCTTCAAAAGAACGTTGATATTGTAATAGCAGTTTGGTCTCAACTGTGGCAAATAAATGCACTTCTAGGATAGAACATCTGCAGTTGACAGCCGAATTAACAAAACTTTAAGCTGAGTGTATCAGAGATGGGCTGTTCCACAGAAACACATTGTACCTCTCAGGTTGCTTCTTAGTTTAACTCTGTAGAACATATACGTAAATCTCATAAAATACACATTTCAATATCAGATCACAGAGATTTTAAGACCTAAAGAAAACAGTGTCCCTCAAAGATTAAATGTAAGATATTAAATTACATGAGAAGACTTATTTTAAAATTTAGCAAGGTGGGTGGAAATATATAGACCAGAAAAGAAGTGTGAATTAAGTCAAATTTCTGATTTGTAGAATCATGTTGATTATGTTTCAGTATTTATTCACAGCTGTTGTTTCCATGTATGCTGGATAACTACTGTACCGGACATATGGCCCATGCAGAAGACCTTCCACTTAAAGGTCAAAGTCTTGATTCCCAGCGGCTAGGAGAATAGGGAATGATAATATACCTTCTCTATTCAGTGAGGAGTGGCTGTGTAATTGCTCCAAACAGACTGCTGCAGTGGTATTTCTCACTTAACTCTTTTGAATCATATTGTAACAGAGGGATAAGTAGGGAGCATAGACAGCCAAATTCAGTCACAATGAAGAAAAATAATCTGTTAATGGTAATTGGAAAGATTAAAAATACTGTCAGGCTCCGGCTCCTGATCTGTTCCTGTGTTTTATAATTATGCTTCTTTTAGTGACAGAGGTTGGTGCATTGTTCCTTGGCATCCAATTTTATCTGGTGTAGTTCAGCTGGGGGTGGGGGGTGGGTTGTGTATTAATTAAAGAAACTGTGCAAGAATGTATAGGCTTTCAAAATAAAACCAGAAGAAGCAGTTGGAAGTGTAAAAATCCAGAATAAGAAGAATTCTTATTGCTTGGTTTTTCTTGTCTCTGCTTATCAAGTTCTGATAACTGTGCCTCAGGTACTGATAATAGTAATACCTCTGACTAATTAAGAAGCTGGCCTTGGTAAGGTAAATCACTCGTATTGGGTATTTCACAAGTTCATTGGAAAGAAAGTATCTCTTTACAGCATATTACTAAATTCCTGTAATCAAGTGTTAAGAAACAGCGTTGCTGTAGTATTGGTCCCAGAAAGCACTGTGGTACTGAGTGTGGTGTATTTTAGCTCCCTCTACAAAATTAAAGGCCCTCCATGTCACATGCTTTCTGGCCATCAGTATTTTCCTATAGAACTGAGAAATAGTGAGGGAAATGCAGTATCAGCTACTTGAGCACTGTCTAGGATTTTGTTACAATATCTTTTTTAATTACATTGCAGCAGCATAACCATTGATGAATTAACAGTTTGTAATTTAAAACTAGCGTTATATTGTGTGCCTTCTTTATATATTTTACAGTGTTCTTCCTACTTTGCAGAGGAATGCAAGCTTCAAAGAATAAAAATACAGAAAAGGCGGAACCATTCTACAGGCTTTCAGTGCCAAAGCAGAAGACCAGTTCTGAGATTATAAATGAAGCCAGAAATGTTCTACGTACGCTAAGTACTCAGAGACCATTTACACCTACAGAAGATCAAAGGAAACTTTTTGGATATGGATCCTCACGAGCTCCTCAGAATAGACCTCCTTCAGTTTTTAGGTACTGTGGCTTTAAGATTTTTTTCAAATATCCTTTAGCAGCAAGAGATTTGATTCTGTAATTATGTTTCCAGTGACTTTTTTCCCTGTGTTAATCTATTCCTAATCACATCCTTTGCGTTCTTCTAATGATCCTTACTGTTGGTGTTAATCTAAACATCCAGGAAGTTCCTGTGGATTAGAGCTACCAGAGGCAGTCATTACACTGGTTTTGTATGTGGAGAATAGTATAGGCAAATGGTCTGTAATTCACCTTTTTCTTAAGACAATGTATGCTTTTATGTGAGATAGTCTTCAGCTTTTCCCTAGAAACTGTGAAAGCTTGCTTGTTTCCACATAAACTGTTTGCTAGATCTTTTTTCAGAGCTTTCTCAGATCTTTTTAAATACGAAATTGTAGATCTTGAAGTTTGAAATGCTCATTTTTAAACAAAATTTATACTGCTTCAAAATTATTTTTATGTGGAGCTTTGTTACATACTATAATTCACAGAATTCAATAGATCAGTCTTCTGTGACGAGAAAAAAATGTGTATTGGGCTTTTTTCATCCATTTTCCAAGTCAGTCTTTTAGCTCTCCTTATATGTCAATTCTGTAATGATTGTAGGGAGAAGATATGAACTGTATTTGTAATGTCAGGTGCCAGGCATGCCAGAAGGGATGCTCAAATGTGTTTGAATGGCCATAAAGTAAGTCAGTGTCTATGCTGTTCTCATGGCAGCATGACTTCAGGCTCTCAATGTATCCCATATTCCTTATTGCGTAGTGTTGTGCCCTTACAAAAGGCAAGAGCCTGAGTAGGACTTGGCTGTTGGTGACCAGGTAATGAGGTCTCTCTGGCAGACATCTGTGCTTGTTCTGTCTGTGCTGCTTCAGTGTATGGGAAGGAGCATGCTCATGCCTGCACAAATACGGGTTTTCTGCCATGCAGCGTTCTGCAGCTTGTGTCAGATAGCTTGGGCACTAACCACTGTTGGGTTTGTGCGTGAATTTAGGCTAGTATTAGAGAATTATTGCAGATGTGTGTGAAATAGCCTGCACACCTACCATAATACAGTTTATCGTGTAATTCTTCTCCCTTAATGCTGCTGGATTAGCAGATATCAAAGTTAAATAGCATTTGTGGAAGAAGAGTATAGTATAGAAGTGCTCTATCACTTTTCCTTTCTTCCCCCTTTTCCCTATATTCATTGACAAAGGGAAGAAGCATGCTATTAAAAAACTGCCAGAAAATACTGGGTCCTCTTTATTCATATTATATTTGATTTATTTATGCTAGCCTTCATGCATCCAGTTTTGATTTGGCTGAACCAAGATCAGTGTCTGGAGTTCGTCTTAGCCCGCTGGATCATGTGAGTACTCTGGAAATAACTCACGCAATACTGACATATGTGTATCGGTAGCGTTAGGGAAAAAGAATGGTTTGACTACATTGGGGAGAAATGGAAGCCTGTTGTAATGCTAGTCTGAGACTTATAAAGTCAGTTTTGTCATTTTTTTTTCTCCCCCAAAGAAACCTGAAAATAATTTTAAGTATTTAAATATTGCTGTACTGCATTGTAATTCTAAGTGACATTAACAAGAATCAGAAGATGGATACTTGAGTCAGCTTTCTTGTGTAAAATTACTAAAATATAAAAAGTTCATGAGCATCAACATGAGCCAGCAAGGTGCCCTTGCCACTAAGAAAGCAGCTAATGATATCCTGGGCTGCATTAGGAAGAGTGTTGCCAACAGGTTGAGGGAAGTGATCCTTCCCCTCTACTCAGCACTGGTAAGGCTACACCTGGAATACTGTGTCCAGTTCTGGGCTCCCCAGTTCAAGAGAGACAGGGAGCTACTGGAGAGAGTCCAGTGAAGGGACTGGAGCAAGGCTGAGAGAGCTGGGAATGTTCAGCCTGAAGAAGAGAAGGCCCATGGGGGGGGATCTCATCACTGTATATAAGTACCAGAAGAGAGTGTGCAAAGAGGGTGGGGCCAGGCTCTTTTCAGTGACAGGACCAGAGGCAGTGGGCACAAACTGAAGAGATGGTTCCCTCTGAACTTTAGGAAACACCTTTTCCTGTTGTGAGGTAACGAAGCCTTGGCACAGGCCACCCAAAGATCTTCAATAGCTTCCTGAACATGGTCCTGGGCAACTGGCTCTATGTGGCCCTGCATGAGCAGGGGGGTTGGGCAAGATGACCTCCAGATGTCCCTTCCAACCTCTACCATTCTGTGGTTGTGTGATCAATAACTTGAAAGTAACTAGGTTGATTGTGATTTCTGTTTGACTTATATGTCTACAGTATGTAGTGATTGTAGTTTATTTAAAACCAAATAAAGGTACTTGTAAGAACCCCTTTTTGCCCCTCTGCGAAAGTTTTGAATTGTTTTTGATTTATAAGTATATCTACCCTTTTAGGTTTTTGTATATTTAATCTTCACGTATAAGATTGTCATGATCGTTTGTTTAGTACCTGAGAAAACAGAGCATGTTAAAGCAGTTAAGTATGCTTGCTGTGTATATTCTTTCTTCAAGACAGTAATCTAAATGTAGCATTCTTCAAAAAATTAGGGGAAAAAAATCCAAGAAATGTTATTCTTCACTAATTTTGATAAGGTAATGATATGAATCAAATTTTAAAAATTCTGACCGTATTTATATTTAGATTAAATGTATCTCAAGTTGGATTTAAATACTGGTGTTAGTTTTTAATTTATCGTGTGTGTGAGAGTGGAAAAAAACTAGAGAAAACTACTGTTAAGACCAATGCAAAACCAGCCTTTTCTGCTTTACCAATGGAGATAAGTTAGTACACTGTAAATGAAGAGCTTGTATTAGTCACGGTGGTTGTGGGGGAGTAGATCTCACCTCTTGGCTATCTTCAAATAACATGAGCTAGAGCTCTGAAGGATCAAACTGGAGAATTTCTAATGGATTCTTTATTTTAGGGAAAGAACCTTGATCTTAGAGGGAAATGCACTTATGTAGGGCACAACAAGTTTTTTGTACCAGAAGTTCAGGGGGTTGGTCACATCTTCTAAGGTGAAAGGCAATGACATATATAAAACTAGAACTTACACATTTCTGGATCTGCATGATTTGTCTCAGTGTGATAAGGAATGGTACATACGATATGAACACATTTGAAGTGTTTTGGAAATACTACTTTAGTGCTCAGAAAACCAAATCCTAAAGAATAGATGTGCCTCTAGAATTGTTAGCACCAGTCTTTGGCATAACATTTTTTTTTCTTAAATAAGCATACTGCAGATGATGTTAAATGAGTATTTACGAGGGAAATAAATAATTTTTAGTTTAAGTTGCTCTGCTCAGGCTAGTTATTGTTTGTTTTCTGCATCCCTGATTGTTTGCTTTTAAATAGATTTCTATGGTGATAATGGTACAGGTATCTGGCTTGTTCAGTGGAATGGTATCATTAGATTCTGGATATGAAAATGAAAATTTCTTAAAGACCAAATCTATGAAACTTTTATCTGTTCTATTGTGAACTGAACCCTTCTTATAAATAATTTGGGTTGGGTTGTTTTTTTTTTCTTGCTTATATGAAAATGAATTTACCTGTGCTTTTATTAAAATACCTTTTTTATCTTTGTCACAGAAACCAATACCAGTCACTTTTGCAAAAGATGAAGAATGTTCCATTTCTTTTCCAAAACCTCCTGCTGATGCTGCAGGGGTTAGAAAAGTCAGCAGTGTTCGGGCACGCTTATTTAGAACTTCTCAGGAAAATTCCCTTTCTGCTAAAATGGTTCCTCCTGATCAGAGTAAGAATGTTTTGATATGTATTATTTCCTAGAAAAATAAACTGCATGATGGGTTTTAATATCATTAATTACATGAATTACTATATTACATTAAAGGACCTGCATGTCCTTTCAGGGGACATTTTAAAAACATTTAAATGGCTTTAAGGCAGTTTTCAAAATGTGGTTTCCAAAAATCATACTGACTTTCACTTCTGAAAGTGAGTTGAAAGCTATGCAGGTGCCTTTTTTTCCTGCAAGTTTCTAAGTAATGGAATTTTTACTGGAAGTTTTTGTCAGTGGGTAAAATTAATATTGAATGCTGAAATGTTTAAAGAGATAATGAGATAATATCATCTAAGGAGATTCCTTGATGGATTATTGAGTGTAAAAGGAGGAGCAAAGAAGAATGATATGTCTTGAACAGATTTCCAACTACTTTGTATTTGTTGTTGAGTTACATTAGTGGAGACTTAATAAAAGTTGCTAAACGTGGGATTTAAAAGTGATTTTCTTGCACATGGGAAATGACATCTTGGTTTCCTGCACATTGGCTCATAATAAAATGTGCTGGAACTCTGTCTTTAATGAAAGCTTACTTGTAATAATGACAATTCTTACTTTGCCTGGGATTGTCACTTTATATGATAAGATTAAAAGTGAGCTATTCAGTTTATTGCAAAATAAGTCTTATGCAAAAAGTACTAAACTTTACTTAATTATTATGTATATGTTCTATAAATATATATTTATATCATGTACCTTGATATGTAGTTTAATCTATTAGCCTTAATAAGTTGATGTTACTAATTGAACAAGTTGAGAACCTAATGTAGTTATAGCCTGAGTTTGCCTCTTCTTCCCTTTGAGGATATTGTAAATGTTTATGTAAATTTTTGTGCAGGTCCTTATCATGTGTACATACCAAGGTACAAGTTTAACAGCTACCTTTTGCTTGTGTTTCTTCATAATATTCAGATCCTGAAATACAATAATTTCTTTCACAATGTATAATCCACCTATCTTTAAAAGGGAAATGAAAATAAAATAGATGAAAGATTAAAATGTTAAAATGCAAAACTGAAAGACTTTAAGAAATTATGTTCATAAGAAGACTTTGACTACATTGCTCTGAATAGTCTCAAGCTTTCTCACCTTTTAAATTGATACAAGCAAATTCTGGTAATGTAACATGACAAACAGTAATTTCTTTTGAGCTCTGTCACGTGTATTGTGTAAGAACACTTCTACAAAATGTGTTCTCTTTGGCTATTTCAGGTGAAGAGAACCTAGATTCTGAAGAACCAGCTATGATGAATAATCTTTGCAGAACTAATAGTAACTGCTTAGCAGACCAAAGGTCATACACACCATTTAATGATGAAAGTAGACTATTAATTTGTAATGAGCATATCAGCAGATTGGAGAGGGAAGACTTCCTGAAAGGGACAGCAGGAAAACACTTACTCCATCTGAGAAGAGAAAGGTCAGTATTGCTTGGGTATGGTAATGTGTGCTTTCTGCACAACCCTCTTCCTAGATAGTAAATTGTGCAAGTATCAAAATGTTTGAAATTGATGGAATTTGAAGGTAGCACTATTTATGCATTAAAGCAAAATTTTGTTTAGATCATTAGGAAAAAAAAACCCTGTTCTTAGGAAGTTTCTACACTTAGAAGACTAATTTGTCCAAAAATTGTTAGTAGGAAGTTGTTTGATATGAAATAACTTTAATTTTGTTTGATTGTTAACATTTCAAAACTAAGCCTTCTAATGATTGAGTATAGAATACTCAAGTTTGAATTCAGTGTCCTTGCTTTTACGGTTCAAGCCTGTTTTAAGGTGCTGTACATTCTTCCTTTAGCTCCACAGATGAGTAGAGCCATGTTTTCAGTTCTGGTATTGGGGAAATATGTGGTAATGCACAAAACCCAGGCTTAAACTCATTGGCAATAGAGGCAGAATATTTCTGTGGCTTTGCATTTTTTTTCAGTTCATTTTTTTTTCATGACCTAACAGGTGAAAGAGAGTAATGAGACTTATGTGCGTGCAGTCTGTTTTTACTGAACCTAGGTTATTACATCCATTCTGTAACTCACAATTAAGTCCTTCTTTTTTCCTTCCCCGCCCCTCCTTTTGATTCAGATCTGAATTCTTGCACAGTGAGGAATAGTCTGTGGCACTATGCTCAGTAGGTGTATTGGTTGCTACATTAGTAGATGGATGAACAACTGTTTTGTGCTAGTAACGTTCACAGATCTGACAGTCTCTACAATAAAGAATGAATAAGAGTTTATTTCCAAAACATGTCCTATAAACACTTGGTCACTATTAAATATGTTTGCCAGTAGGTATATTCTTTCTACCATGTTTTTATGCTTAGGAAAAAAATATTTCCCTGGATATTCTTAAGCACCTTCGATGTTAAGGAGTATATTCTTAATTTTATAAAATGAAACGTGTTTCATTTACTAACTTGATGATATTGCTGAATAGTTTAGAGAATGTTGTCCATTGAGGCTGTTACAGCAAATGATATGTAGCAGTGCTATTGTAGCACTCTGAAATTAAACTGGAAGCAGGATTATTTTTTTTTAAAAAAAGACATTCTGAAAGACTTGAGACTTGCGGGAGCAAAGAAGCAGCTTCATAGATATGGAAGGAGGGAAAACAAGAAACTAAGTCCAATGCCAGTGGTGAAAAATTTGGGTGAAGGAAAGTGCCAAGGGGAATGTTTCAGTGCAGAATCATTTTCTCCCATTAAAGTCAGTGACCCAAAAGACTTTTTAGGTAAAGGCTGTATGGATTATCATACTACATCAGTTACTGTAATTTGACTTTTATTTAGTAAAGGTGTGGTGTGAAGTACTTCGGTGTGGCAGTTGAAATGGGTAGTTAGTTAATGGTATCCAAGTGTTTCTAATAAGAAAAGGTTAGTTGATACTTCTGCTAAATGGAAAGCGTGGCCTTCCTTCTGAGTCTTAAGTTTTAAACTTGCAGGTATAATTGAACAGTTAACTCAGTATACATCCTTGCTATCTTTTAAAATTATATGCTTCTCCATTATAAGCTTGAAAGGTCTGCAAGTTTTTGATTTGGGGATTTTTGTTACTGGAGCTTTTTGTGATCACCCATTCATGTGGCATTGTGTACTGTAACAATTGAGTTTTCTGCTAGCCTGAACCACAGAATGTCATGATTTACTTTGATTACCTTGGTAATTTTTGAGATTTGGTATATTCTTAGTAACAGGTGAAGAAAAGCCTATTACTGAAAAGATTGCTTATTACAACATGAAGTCTTACAGGACTTTTTCAGTTCAGTTTCTCTGTGTGAGAGGAGTTTTAGAAAATACAAGAAGTTGAAAGGGGAAAATTATATTTTTTTCAATTTTATATTTTTCAAATATCATTATGCATATTTGAAGAATAGGTTGTCAAGGTTCATTTTCTGTAAGCTCCTCTGGTTTAATTTCTTTATGACCTGTTACTTATTTTCTGACTCTTAATGTGATAGGTAAGATACTAATGATTCTAACCATAAAAGATGGAATATTAATGCATGTATCTTGTCATACCCATGTTTGAACTAGGGAGAGTAATACTAGAGACAATTGAATTTCACCCATCACTGAAATTAGATCTCAAATTACTGGCCTTAAGATAATAGAAAAAATGTTTTCCAATCTTGTTCTGACTAGTTTTCTCCAAAATAGAAGAGTATAACGTAACATTCTTCCCTCTTTCTGTGTTGAATGCAAGATCTGTATTTCTGCATGGGGCATCTTTTCCTTTGTGGTGGTTTGGCCTGTCTGGATATCAGGTGCCCATCAAAGCTGCTCTGTCGCTTCCTCTCAGCTGGGCAGGGGAGAGAAAATACAACAAAAGGCTCATGGGTCAAGATAAGGACAGGGAGACCACTCACCAATTACTGCCATGGGCAAAACAGACTTGACTTGGGGAAATTAATTTATCACCAATCGAGGCAGAGTTGGATAGTGAGAAATAAAAAGCACATCTTAAAAGACGTTCCCACCCCCACTCCTCCCTTCTTCCTGGGTTCAACTTCACTCCTGATTTTCTCTACCTCCTCCTCCTCCGAAGTGGCGCAGGGAAATAGGGAATGGGTGTTGTGGTCAGTTCATCACACATTTCTGCTGCTCCTTCCCCCTCAGGGGGAGGCTCCTCACACTCTTCTCTTGCTCCATCATGGGGTCCCTCTCACAGGAGACAGTTCTCAATGAACTCCTCCAACATGAGTCCTTCCCATGGGCTACAGTTCTTCATGAACTGCTCCATTGTGGCTCTTCCACTGGGCACAGTCCTTCAGGCACACACTGCTCCAGCGTGGGTCCACCTGTGGGGTCACAGCTCCTGCCCGCAAACCTGCTCCAGCCTGGGCTCCTCTCTCCCGATGGGTCCACAGGTCCTGCCAGGGGCCTCCTCCAGTGTGGGCTTCCCACGTGGGAGGGTCGCAGCCTTCTTCAGGTGCATCCACCTGCTCTGGTATGGGGTCCGCTGTGGGCTGCCGGTGTCTATCCATGGCGTTACCCTCCACGGGCTGCAGGGGGACAGCCTGCCTCACTGTGGGCTTCACCAGGGGCTGCAGGGGAATCCCTCCTCTGGCACTTGGAGCACCTTCTCCCACTCCTTCTTTGCTGACCTTGGCGTCTACTGAGTTGTTGCACCCGCAAATACTCACTGCTCTCTCTGGCTGCAGTTGCTGTGGCACAGGTTTTTTTCCCCTTTTAAATACGCTATCCCAGAGGTGCTACCACTGTTACTGATGGGCTCGGCCTCAGCCAGTGGCAGGTCCCTCTTGGAGCCAACTGGCATTGGCCCTGTCAGAGTCAAACACAGGGGAAGCTTCTAGCAGCTTCTCACAGAAGCCACCCCAGTAGCCTCTCTGCCACTACCAAAACCTTGCCACGCAAACCCAATACAGCCTTCCTCTGTGGGTTGTGCATGCTTTCCGTGTACTTGAGACAGAGCTGATTTTTTGCTGATGCTGCCTGTGCTGCTTTATACACTTGTATCAAGGATCACTGACAACATTTAGGTGCACATATGGCTTAGAGTACCAAACATACCTGTGATGCTGCAATATGCACAAAAATAGTACAAAATCCTTTTACTTCACTAAAGGACAAAGATTCCTCATCTATATCAGCCCAAGCAGTTCATGTCATCCTATGACTGAATGGCTCTAGGTAATCTCAACTTCTCTCATACGTTCTAACTCATTGCTAAGACTTGTGCCAATAAACACACTGGTTCAGTATTTGCATATGATACTACATGTCAGGCAGACTTTAATCTATATTCTTTTCTGAGTTCAGAGATGTCGTTTTTCATCTGACAAGGCAGTTAGAAGATATTGCAGACTTATTGTTCAATGTAGTTTGTTGAGTTTGGCCTTGATAGGAGTTGTATATAAAAAGTTCCAATACTATAGAGGGGTCATTGCAGTAACAGAGTTTTGGCATACTTTCTCAATGGAATGTGTTTACAGGTTATAGATGATTGCTGTGAATTAGATTGCATCTTTTTCTATGTCATAAATACCTGAGGCATCTTGTACGAAGTTAAAGGATAGTTTCTATTTAAAGCACATTGTATTCAGGAATAATAGGATGAAGGCTTAAAGAAATGTGAAAACTTTTATTACCTGGAATCCTGTCATTCTCCATATGAAGCAGTTGTGTCAGCCTTGATTCTCTATCCCAGTGACTTAAAATCCTTGGAAGAATTAAGGAAGAGGATTATAGAAATAGTACACTTCATACAGGAGAAGGTGCATGAGTCTTCTTACTCCCTCTTCCCCACAGTTCCTATATATGTTCCAAAATATAATTTCTATATAAAGCTGTGTTTTTTCTGTTAACGATGAAACTGTAAAGCATGCCAAAATAGCATTAATGGCAGGAACCTGCCATGCTATTACATTTATTTCAAAGAGAACAGAGGGAATTTTTTTATTCCAAGAAGAGAATTGCTCACTTTCCATCTCAGGTTCTTGTGTCGTCCCAAGGACTGATGAAAAGAATGAACAGTGCTAATGAAATAACTACTGCTTTATAAAGATACTGGAGGGGAAAAAAGAGAAAAGACCTTTTTGAGGGGAAGTGATTTGTCATTTTGTTTGCAATTCTGTTTTTCAAATAACCATCTAGTTATAATAGAATAGGTATATTAATTGATGGAGATTGAATTTATTGACACGCCTCAGTAAAGCAAGGAGCAATTTCTAACAATCATAAGGAAGCTAAGTTTTGATTACATCTTCATTCAGCCATTGTGCCTTGCCATCTATTTTGATTGCTATAGAAATGAAACTTCTAAAATGTTTTCTGCATTCATATATTTCAACAGAAGTGTCAACAGCGATGGCAGATTTGCTGATGAAAAGCAACAGTTTCCCTGGTGAGAAAAGATGATTTTTTAAATTTTTTTTTTCTCCTCCTCCTCCAATTTCTCAATATTCTGAAAGCTTAAATGTCATTCCAAGACTCCTTAGAAAGATAGGTGCCTTCAGTGAGGAAAAGCTTGGTGGCAAACAGTTGATTCCCATGTGGCCTGCAGTATGTTTTTTTTTTTTTTTAAGCAATTTCTGTAAATAGCTACAAAAGTATTAGAAGGTGCTATAAAGAAGAGATACTATGCACTGTTTTCTGTTGCTGTCCTTATTAAATGCCTGTTTGACAGAATTCTTGAGAGGTATTCATCAACTGCTTCCATAAGATTAGTTTCTCTTTCTTGTGCTGTTTAGAGTTTTGGAATGCTTCAATAGAAAATGATAAAAGCAGGGGACAAGTGAATACTGGAAATCACTTCTGCTTGATTGCTTAAACTAGCTTCACATCTGTGCCCAAAATATTTTTTCCTTTTCTCGTCATAGAAGAGGATTCCTACAGAGGAGATAATTTCTTTTCTGAAGGGAACATCCATTGTGTTTTGCTCTGGATGGATATTTGAAATGAATGACATGATGTGGATATTGCTTTGTTGTATGGTTTAGCTGATACTGCTGTAGATTCTCCAGACTTCTTTCAGGATTTCTGTTCTCTTGTTTGTGTATTTTTGCAACTTCTAGAGTTCTCATAAAGCCACAGAAACAGGAAATTAATCTACTAGCTAATCTTTATCTGTTTCTGCCTCAGTTCCACTAGCTATTGAGACCACTAATTTAAGAAACAAACAATCAAGTGGTGGGAAAGCTTTCACAGGTAGACCTTTCTACAGTGTTATCCAAAGACAGTAACAACACCTGTTCTTCCCAGATGGTGCCTGGTTTTGTATAGAGTTAGGTATACCAAGAGAAGATTGGGCATGAAGAATTCTTTTTTTCCAGAACTTTTCGTAAACTATAGATATATCTCTAATATCTATATACTTTATATAGACTATAGGTAATGTATCTCTCGTTTCTTTACTTGTGAAAGAGAGGGTGGAGTTTAGGCTCAATTTTACTGCCTACTCCAAAGGGAGTCTTTCTACTCTAGTCATTAGTTTCAGGATAAGGTCATTGGTCTCCAAATCTGGGAGATCAAGGTCGTGAGAGTCCTTATTACCAATTGAATGGGAATTCTATGATGGGAAAGTGTACCATGCAAGGGGTAAAGAAGGAATGCCAATTCAGTCTAGGTAGGACTATAGTGCCAATGGATTTAGATTGAACTTTTGTTTGGAATGGGAATCCTCATTCGAAATTGCAGTTAGGAAGATGAAGCTGTGGTTTTCAGACCCAAATATATTTAGGTTAGCATTTTCAGTGCTTTTTATGGTTAGAATTAGGCTGTTGGTTGTCTGCTTGCTTAAAGATACACTGGCACAAATGGATAATGTTTATATTTTCTGTATTAGGCAGAAGATGCAAAGACTGTGAAGAATAAAAAGGACACAGATACAGTTTTTTCATCAACCTCTATTATTCTTGTAAGCCATACTATTTAACATGTGTCTTCATCAACAGCCTGTATAAATAGAATACTATATTCTTTTTATTGCTGGAGCTGTTGTAAGTAATGGACTATGGCCATGATTGCATTTATAGAGGAATTGTTATTTGCTCATCTTTAGGAAGACTCAAGAGTGTACTTGACCTATTTGTCAACATACTTTTGCAAATTATGTTGCCTTTCTATTATTTATACTTGATCTTATCAGTGGTGTCCGTTATAGTCTCAGTTGTAGTTTTCAATCCCTTTGTTTTTGTCTTTTCTGGTGGTGTTACTTATTATATAATCCTCTACAGCTCCTGAAATAATTTTAGGATATCTATATTATCAGTTTTTCAACTATTTGCATGCTTTTGAAAAGCTTCATAGCTGAGAAACAGGACTGACTAGAAGTTGTGTAATTGGTTTAATATTCTATATTTCTTTTAGTTGTCCACAAGTAATTTACTATGTTATGTTTTCAAAGAAGAAAATTGTCTTTAAAAATTGAACTCTTACACTAATTCTTTTTTCTTTAAGGCACATGTGTTATTTATTTCCACATTGTGTTTGTATCTACTTTGTCTGTGAGAGGACATCATAGAAAGGAAAGTTCAGTGGTAGTTGAGCAAAATAGGGACATATTCTCTTAAGTGTCTCAGTGAAAGTCCATTCTTTGTCTAAAAGAATAGAGTGCCTTTCAAGTGCTAAGTTACAGATCAGAAAGAAATTGCTTGGTTTGAAACAAGACAAAACCCACAAAAACATATTCCGTACTATTCAACCAATGAAAGACAATACAGAAAACTAATTCTGATGTCCTTTTGGCAACATAAAAGTTCTGGGTAGTATAATTAAACAGGAATAAATGGGTTAATGAAAAATGCAAATGTTAATTGGCATATGGAAAAATTAATTTCAATAAGAATGAATGATAACACAAAATACATATTTTCCTCATTTTGCCAAAAGCTAAACCAATTCCTATTAGTCGCTTTGGCAAAAATACTAGGATGTTGTTTACACTTACTTTCAAAGTCTGCAGAGCAGTATCTTGTTATTAAACTCAGTAATTACGGTTTAGAGTTAGAACTGTCTTGTTTCCTGATTGCTGAACATGGTGGAAAAATGGTAGCAGAGGGCTTATGTTCTAAAGCAGTGGTTCCTAAGCATTGTGTAACTGAACATTGCCTGGGGAAATCAGTCACACTCTCTGTCACTTGCTCCAGCTCCGCATCTGACTCCCCTTCTACTTTGCCTTGGGGTTCTTGTACCACCTTGTCCCTAGCTGCTGACTCAGGGTTTGCTGCATCATCCTTCTTGTCCTGATTCCCAGGATCACCATTAGTTCCTTTTGACTTTCTTTAGAGTTGCCGTCCTCTTTGAGATGAAGCTGCTGAGTCTGGCTGTGCCCTGATAAACTTAGAGCCTTAAGGTATCTTTGCATGGTGCTCCCCAATGCTCCTGCCAAAAGACCTGGTGGGTAGTTCTGACTAATATAGAAAAACCGTAACTGGCATTCAGTATATAAGCAACCCATTGGTTGATATGTCAGAGGGTTGTGCAGCTGTCCAGAAGCACCTTGACAGGCTGAAGAAATGGATTGACAGGAACCTCATGCAGTTTAACAACAGCAAGTGTGAAGTCCTGCACCCAGAGAGGAACAGCCCCAGGCAGCAGTATATACAACAGTGTATACTGGGGGCTGGCCAGCTGGGAAGGCAGCTTTGTGGAAAAAGACCTAGAGGGGTTCTGGTAGACGCTAACTTCACAGAACAGCTCAGGTTGGAAGGACCTCAGAAGATAATCTGGTCCAATCTTTTGTGGAAAAGGGAGTCTATATGAGTTTATCTGGCACTCTGTTCATTCGTATCCTGAAAACCTCCACCGCGCTTGGAGTGCTGGGTCCTGTTCTGGGCTCACAGTCCAATAGAGATATGGAGCAGCTGGAGAGAGACCAGCTACTAAGATGATAAAGGGAGTCCTTTTTGCAAGGAAGGGCTGAGGGAGCTGTGACTGTTTAGCCTGGAGAAGAGAAGGCTTGGAAGGGGTCTTATCAACATACAAATACCTGAAGGGGAGGGTGTGTTGTGACACCCTCATTGGTTGTGTGATGAGCTCTTCCTTTTCCCCCATGACAGGCACTTGAAAGAGGAAAAAATATTTCCCTGTGACTGCTCCTCTAAGTGACTTATTGGCTGTGTATACTTTCACAACATATCCTTGCAGCTTGTCTGTAGTCCGTATAGAATTTGGGAATCATTGTTTGAAAGGAAGATACACAACTGCTTGAATAGCCAAATGATCCTTGTCAATAGAAGGCATGCCTTCCTGGATACTGCTAGCATTAGAAATAAACCCAGATTGCAGTGTAGATGTCACACTCAGAATGTACATGTCAGTAACATCTCAAAGAACAGTCTTTCTAAATGGCATATGTGTTTCAGGATTATCTGCATTTGGGGGAACTGAGCTCTTAACTACTCTGAAAGAACACCTTTGTGCCTAGTAGTCCTTTTGATATTTCTGGTTTGCCTGAGCAGGCCCTCAGGGTCTGCTTAGCATTGCTTTAAGTCTGTTATTCTTACCACTTAATGAAACATCTTGATTTTTGGGTGTAGATACATCATGTCTGGCTTTCCAATGCACACAACATATGTTTGTAAAATCAGATGTTCAGTGCTTGTATTTATGTATAAACAGTCTGCATCTTTTACTTATTGCAGTGCCTAGGCTGGTTTTAGAGCCTTGTGTAAAGGTAGAATTTGCTCTCCTAGATGTTTGAAGGCCTTCAAACGGGGATCCAAAATAAAACCTGTAAAAATGTGAGTCACATTTTTGGGTTTCAAATTAACGAGAAGAAAGGAAGTTTGTGGGGGCTGAAGGAGGTGGAATTAAGGAAAATACATTGGGGAGAAATTGGGTGACAATTGGAGGAAAATGGAAGAAAAAAGAAGAGCAGGGGAATGCATCACGGTGAAAAACATGAAGGCAGAATCTGAAGAACTGCAGACAGGGCACCCCAACAGCAGTCTCTATGTGCTTGAGGCATTGAGAAACTTTCTGGTCACTGTCAGAAGACACTGAGCAAGGTGGACTTTCAGTGTGACCTATTATGGCTTTTGTATATTTTTGTTGCATAAATGGCTAGTATACTTTTAACTTAAGTAGGACTGGTTTTGTTTACCTTATCAAAATAAAGACAAAAAAAATAAAAGGGCTGTAAGGACAAACAATGAAACTGTCAGGGGCTTGGATTTGCTTACGTGGAAGGAACTTAGAAGATTAGAAATATTCTACAGATACAGAAAATGCTCTGCAGATAGAGATGTGTAGAAATTGTGTGCTCATAATTACAGTTTTCTGACTCAAGAAAAGGGCAGCAAAGAAATAAAAGGGAATTGAGAGTCAGTAAACACAAATACGGTAGAAAATTATTTAAAGATAAACTTAATGCCGTCCCCCAGCCAAATACTACTTTACTTTAGGAAATGCTACTAGAAGTTAGCAATGAGGCCAGTGTTTTATTGAGAGCACATGGATGATGAGAGATCTTTCACATGGCAGTAACACAGACTAAGGCTTCTTATCAGGAAGGAACTTCTGAAGAGGTTTTTCTGTGAGTGTCTGCTTGCCAGTTTTATGTTGTCTTCTCATATGCTATAAAGAGGTAGTTGAAGACAAGCTTTTAGACTAATTAGACCATGTTCTGTTTCATATTTTTGTAAAATGTATGTAAACATATGTTCTGTAATATTTAGTGTTGGAATTTATGCAGGTGACGCCTTCAGAAGGCAGCATGCTATGCGTTTTTCCCAGTATGTTCTAAGTTACCTTTTCTAGTTTAAATATTGCTGATGTTTGAGTTTTATTACTGCTTGGAATGTTTCGCGTGGAGCTGACTAAGAGAAAATGGTGTTTGTTAGTCAGCTTCATAAAGGCCTTGGACATTAAGCCTAATATACCTTCTATTTCTATCAGTGGAAACAGTTTGATTCTTCTGATGTCTTCAACCACCCCTCCCGACCCCAAAGAAGCTGCCTTAAGCAGTCATGTGGAATTTGCCAACAAAAGATATCTTTAAATACAAAGTTAAGGGTGATCTGCAGAATTATGTTATCTACCGGATCACAGAGTTGGTAAACAAAGAAATGAAAACGAATTAAAAATGGAAAAAAAATCTATCTCCAGACACCGGGTAGTGTCTACTTTGTATGCCTTCCTCACAGTGTTTACCCAAGGCA
Source organism: Falco peregrinus (assembly GCF_023634155.1). Lineage (NCBI taxonomy): Eukaryota > Metazoa > Chordata > Aves > Falconiformes > Falconidae > Falco > Falco peregrinus. The sequence continues at coordinate 25,788,271 of NC_073727.1, forward strand.
CGCTATGGACTGTCTGCATGTGAGTAGCTCTCTCCCTTTGTTAAGAGTATGTTCAGATTCTGGTTTACATGCGATAGTCCCAGTTCCTATCTCTGCTTCAAGTGAGGGAGCCCACAGATTCCGTTTACGTGGGTGCAAGAGAGGAGGCTCGTAATCTCTGACGGAGCAGAGTCGTGTGAGATTTTGGCATGTGCAGAAGCAGATGGTATGAAATTTATGGCCTTTTCCATATCCATTGCCCTTACCTTTTGCTCATTCCCCATTATTCCTAGTCTTCTCATTGAAAACTATCAGAGCCTTCATCCTTTTTTGCAGGCAGTTATGCTCCCTTGTTCTTCTCCCACTTCCATATTTTCTACTTTTGCCTCCCAAAGTTATAAGAGTATGTGGGTGTTACAAGAACCTTACTGAGAGGAGAGGGTAGTATCCAGAGGGGGATGCCTTCAAGTTTGACAATTCAGAAAAGGTGATTGCGTTCCCTTTTCTTTCTAGTTAGGCTTTGCTACCTTGCGGATCAAAGGTGCTTGTTAAAGACAATTCTGTAGAGCAGCATTAACTTCTTAGTATCAGGCCATGTGTCCTTAACTGGCAACTAAATTGTGGGTGGGGCACCAGGGCTACATCTGTACTAATGATTAATAAAAATTAAACGAAGGAATCTCTGGCTTTGTGGCCAACTGCTGTGACATGGGTTATGTTAGTACAATGAAAGTATTTTTAACCCCCTCCCTGCCAAACACAAAGTATTGGCTGGGAACGCCCCTACCTGTGCTTGTCTGTGACCTGTGCCCAGGCATTTGTCAGGGAAGGTACTACCTTTCTTGGCACAGAACTGTAGCAGGGACCATGCTAAGGGTCTAACTGTACGGAATGGCGTGGCCCAAAATTCAGGCCCATTGCCAGAGTGTTTCACAAGTAAAGAGGTAGCCAGATTCTCAGATGTTTAAGGCTCTGCAGTATGAGGAAAAAGCCATTCCCCTGTTGGGATCTTACACTCATGTTTGTGAATCAGACCTTGCTTTTGTGTGCAGCTTCTTCAGAGAGAACTAGCCCAATTCTTTGCTTCTGGGATGCAGTTCTTAGAAATGTAGTTTTCCCTGGAATACCACTGAAGGGTGAGTTTGCAGATTTACCATTAACAAGAGGCTTATGGCAAGAACAAGCAAGTAAACATCTAAATATGCAGAGTTTCTGAATAAATGCTGCTTTCACTTAATCAGGCATGCTTTTGTCAGGGGGAAAATATTGAACATGTGTTGGGTCTGGCTGAGGTGGACTTAATTTTCCTCATAGCAGCCCTCGTAGTGCTGTGCTTTGTATTGGTTGCTAGAAAGGTGTTGATAACACACCAGTGCCTTGGCTGCTGCTGAGCAGTGCTCACATAGCATCAGGGCTGTCTCACTGACATTCCACCCCCCTCACCAGTAGGTTGGGAGTGGGCAAGATCTTGGGAGGGGATGCAGTCAGGACAGCTGACCCAAACTGTGCAAAGGAATATTTCATAACGTATGATGTCTGCTCAGTAGTAAAAGCTAAGAGAAAGGAAGGGGGTGGTGTGTGTGTGTCTGTGTGCATGCATTAGTATGGGATTTGTCTTCCTAGCAGGAGCAACTGCTCTGTGTACTGACTGCTTCCTGGGAAGTGGCTGGACATCACCTGCTACTGCAAAGCCTTTGCTTTTGCTTTATTAAACTGCCTTTGTCTTGATCCGTGAGGTTTTTTCAATCTTACTTTGTCCCCACCCTCCTGCTGAGGAGAGCAGTGGTAGAGCAACTTGGTGAGCACAACACACTACTGCAGTGCTGGTTCCCGTGCCTTTTGGAAGTCCTTGTAGTCTGTGTACATTCAAGAAGGCAGTGTTCCTCATAGGGGCTACTATGATCTCCCTAGTATGAGAAGGACAGAGATGATTAGTTGCCAAGTTTTTTCTCTGTAAATCATCAGAGCCTCTGTCAGTTGATTTCTTGATGAGTCCCTTATCAGATGATCAGATTTCTGCCAATTGACTTTGTTTCCAAGGCAACCACTCTCTTGACAAGCCAGTTCCCTTCAGTAGTAAGTAACTTATTTTTTAGAGTAGGTTGATTGCATTTTAACTGCGTAGTTCTCAACGAGATATTGCTGCTCTAAGTTTCAGCCCTACATGAAAGTGAAAAGATAACAAAGAAGCAGAAGTCTCTGTAACTCAAATGAAGTTGGCAGCATTGTAAAGATACATAAAGGGATTTTATAATCTCTTACAAAATTCATAAATTGTACATACTCCCTAAAGATAAGCCTGCCCACCCGTCATTCTCATTTATGTACATGGTGTATTCTTTGTCTGAAAATAATGCGAGTTCTAGTTAAGCTGTTTAATTTATGAGGCTGTTTCCCAAAAGTACAGATAGTTCAGCGAATACCAGCACTACAACAATCTGGTTTCCTACTCATAGATCTTCAAACTGGTTGATACTGGTTTATAAGAAATCATAGGTTCCAACCAAGCTTTTTTTTACATAGTTAAGGCTTTGACATTGTCTTACCCTTCATCTTCCTATGTAGTGTTTCTATCTGATAAGTGTGCGTTCAGGTTACCACATCCTTTGCTTCAGTGTCTTTTCTATTCAGCTACTTCTGTTTCCTATGAAACTTGTAAGATTGTCTTTGTTGAGGTTTCTTGGATTCATCCTGTGAATTTACATTTTAGGAGAAGAGGCACAGACAGGATATAGTTACAAAAACTCTTTTTCTGAGGAAAGCAAACTGAAACATCCATATTCATATAGGCAGATAGTATCATCATGCCTACATATAATTCTAAAGATACTGATTTCTGAACATAGCTGGGTTTGTATTAGGTGACTGAAGTTGTTGTTGTCTTGCTTATCCAGTGTCCTTTCAGGTTATAGCCTTGACTTCAGAGATGGCTGAACCTCATAGAGTCATTTCTTAAATTTATAAAGTTTGCCCGACAAGGTATTCACATAAATGGAACCAAATTTTGATTTCTTTTAAGACATTGGACTGTATTTAATGTGTGCTTAGAAATTCTGTTTCTTACAGATGTCAGTCTTAGAGATGTAAGCACTTGTCTATTTTTATTTTATTTTTTTGAAGCACTCTTTCCCCAGAGGAGTAGGAATTGCCATATATGAGCTGAAATGATTTCAGGATAGTTTGTGTAAGCATTTGGATTTTGGAGCATTTAAATCCTCATGCTGTAAAAAGAAAGTGTTATTCACTGTTAGCCATAATGAAGCAAGTGTTCCTCTGTAATGTGATTGCTTGGAAATTTTTGACTGATCGCAGTGAGCTATCCAGTCCCCTTTGTAGGGAAGTGATCTTACAAGAGCTTTGTCTTTTATTCTGTCTCCATCTGTTGATAGGATGACTTACATCTTCTGTCTGGAGTGGCAGATAGGATGTAGGCACCAATCCAGCAAAGCACTTAAACAGTTTAGCTTTAAGCCTTGTAGCAACTACATTAACAGGTTAAAAAAATTGAAATAACACTGCTAACACACTACTGTTGTCTTTAGAAGGAACTTTAGGAGATTAGATTGTACTGGTACGTGTGCTTTAAATGCAGTAAGAAGTGTTAAATTAAACATACACTGAGAATGGAAAACATATTAAGACCTTTGTCTTTAGTAAAGAATTTAAAGGAGGAAATATTCCTGTTTAATAGCAAAAGGAGTCTTTAACTTGTATGTTTCCTTTAGATCAGTGCTGCTTGAGTGTGTAGCTAGGCAAACAGAATAGATTTATCACAGATGTATGTAGTAGTGCCCTCTGGGCAAGGAAAGACTAATACAATCATCAGGAATTATGGCATTACTCACTGTTGCTTTACAAAGAAATGACAACATACATGTTTCTTGTACTAACAGAACTAGTGACCACTGCACAGTTAGCAATAGTTCACAGGCAGACCTGGAAATTATGATGTTTACATTAAAGGTTACTAAAGTGCTTGTTTCTTTGAAAAATCTTGTCATTACATCTTTTAAAAGTGTTAATTCTATCAGAAGAAAGCACTGTCCTTGTGAATGGATGAACTTACAGTTTTAGGGTAGTTGAGTTTATATTCAGTTAATGACACTGGTGATAAAATAAAAATTGGCTCTTGCTGAGTTTAGTTGGGTTCAGCTTTGAGGGTCACTGTACAAGTGGCAATTCTTTAGGTTTTGTGTTCCGTAATGGTGACCTCTTGTGGTGTAAATATGTCAGTATTTCTGAAGGGGCTTTCTGTAATGCACAGTGGAGAAAGTTGTATTTATATGTCAATTTTGAGGAGCAGATAACCTACTAACTTACTAAAATAAGTTATAATCTTTTCCACTTAGTTATCAATATACAGATCTCATACTGAGTGCATATGAAGAAAGAAGCATTTTGAGCACTGTATTCTGATACACTTGGCACGTGTCTATACTATATCTTTCAGTGACCAGATGAAAAAGCCTGGCACAAGTTCATCACGGCCAAGGAGTACAGGCTGGAAGAGAAGAGTAACAGGTACTTCATAAGGCATTTCAATCAAAACAGTCAAATAGAAATAATTTATTTTTTGTGATTCTGAGATGGTTTTATTCTTTATTCTTTGAACAATATTTGTAATTTTTTAAATGGTTTGGGGGTTTGTTGTTGTTGCTGTTACTAGTAAATAGAAACAATATTCAGGGAACTTCACTCTAAAAATGTGTTGATATATTCTCTCTTGTTTTTCCCATATGTAGCCTTAAGAATTTGTCAATCTATTAACACCTTGTTTGCCCATCACTTTTTGTAAACTGGCATGGTTGCACAGAAACTAATAAAGCTATGCCAAGCTGTATTAGCTGAAGATACAGATTCTGATTGCCCTGTAGGGATGCATTTTGCTAATTATACATAACAGATTCTGATTAATATTTCCTCATAGCTGGCATGTTTCATACATGGCAAGTGCATATTTGAGTCTGGTATGGAAACCTGAAGTTTCTACTCTGCTATTATTATGCTTTACTACTATTTTTCTAGAACTGAGAAGTTGCATTATTCTGGATCATTCTGGCAAAGGCTGTAATGAGCTCTGCTTTCATTTCCTTCAGAGGAGCTGACAGTATTTACTATGTCATGGGAGTTAGTATTCTGTGGGACTGTATTTTCTCTTGTTTATAAGCCTTTTAATTTATTTGTGCTGTTGAAAAAATGATGTGTGTTATTAGGATTGTTTCTTTTTATATCTATTCTTTTTAACATTATGTAGCTTTCTTAGTTTGTGCATACTTCACCTTTAATCCCAGAATGAAAAGTGTGATAGCAGTAGGAATTCTCAATCATTTCTTCTCTATCGTGGGCTCCTGGGGGGAGCGTTCACTTACAGATTATTTCTGTTTTCTGGTTTGTGCTTATACTTTCACATTTTTAGAGAGGAGGTAGACTTTTTTTAATATTGATATGTTCGTAGCCACTCAGTATTCCATGAAAAGACTAAACGTGGTAAGTCAGGCAGTACACAGCTTTTGAAAGAACGGTGTTGCTAAGGCTCTTGTATTTACATGCTAAAAACAGCAACCAATAAATGTAGACTGATTAGTGATTTTTTTTTTTTTGACCAGAATGCAAAGCTGTGGTTAAGACCTATCAAAAACTGAGACAATGAACTTGAACTTGCTGAATTCTTTTGCTTGAGTATTTTTGCTGTTGAACTGTAATCCACTCAATCAGAAAGTTCAAGACAGCTTCTGCAATATTTTAAATACAGCTAGTGTGTAACTTTTCATCAGCACCTTAAAAATCTACCAGGACTGAGACATGTGCAAGTTTACAATTTATTAATGTTGCTTTCCTTTATAATCATAATTCCTGTTCATTCTTATTACTAGGATTAATATCAATTAGTAAAAGCTGATTATCTCTTTTTTTTCCTAGTTACAAGAGATACTTGTTTAAAAAAATATGCCATTGTGTCTTTCAGGTCGTTACATTTTTCTGATGAATGTGAGACAAGTGCAGCAGAGTGGCACAAAAAAATCAGTTCTTTTTGTTCTGAACTAAAAATTGAATGTCTTTTTTTTTCTAGTGGAAAGTTTGGTCATATCTGCAGATGCATACATTAACTATTTATTTCTTGCTTAATAAAGTTAAGCATGTGTGTAGTTAGAAAGTCGGTCCCATCTTTCAGTTTTAGAGAGGTAGCTATGACTTGGAAAGAAAAGAAATAATTAAGTCAGTATGTGGGTTTTTTGACAGGAAGGAACGGTGCAGACTATTCTAGTGTTCTCATTTCAGCTGTGCTCTTACATTACCTGGAGCTGAACTTTCACTTCATTGCAAATGCTGCATAGTGTTTTATTAGTTAAGCTACTCATCGATCTAAGTAAGACTGTTAACTCATTTGATCTAGAAAATAAAAAAGGTCTGCAAAAGAAGTGATAATAATATTACCTAATAATGTGTTCTTATACTAATATGTATATATGCACATGCCAACGATACATAGTTGTTGTATTGACACACCGGTATATTACTTATGATAGCAGCACGTGTTGAAATAGGTATAACTGATAGATACATTCTGTGTAAAATATAGGTAGAGAGTTAAAGCTAATGCAGATTAGAAAAAAGGAGTCTGGAATATTTTTAGAGAGCAATGTTTTCAAATAGTCAGGAATTTTTAATTGTTTCACTGTTCCAGGTAATGCTCAGCAGGCTGTAGTTATTTTAAGGTATGAGATACTGTTCTCATGATACAAACCTCTCAATATCAGTATTCTCATGTAGTACAGTGGTTTTTGTGTTTGATAGCGATTATGTTAAGAATTTACATTGTCATTTTAAATGCAGGAGCTAGTAATGAACAGTAGCAGACACTTTCTGACAAATCTGCAACTTAAGTATTTATTCTAATCTTAATGGCTTTCTTTGTGTTATTTGGTGGAGTTGCATGACTTTTATTTTCCTATTTAAAAAAAACAACAACCAACCAACCAAACCCCAACTTTATAAGAACAAAATGGTTGCCTGCAAGAGAAGGAGCTTAACCTTAACTTGAACTCTAAAAATATGCCTACATGCACCTTGTAAGCAATTGTTAGATCCTTTAAAACTCAAGTTGCGCAGAGACTCTGTCTGTTCAGCTGTAGTGAGCCAATGGTCAAGACCATAGTGCCAGGTGAATGTGAAAAGGTTGTTCAGCAAGTCAGAATAGTTCCCAATGATACTGCAACCATGTGAAAGTCAATCCTGGAATCCATTTTTTAATAAACCGTGTTTCACCAACTCCCATCTCCAGTCTGAAAACAGATACATGCTCTCAGTCTTGTTTCCAGAAGAATTTCAGACCGCTGATTTTTAAGTCTACCAGTTTTTAGCTTGATGTATGCTGATAGGGTTTTTTTTGTCTTTTCGAAGCAAAGTATTAAAAAAGCTGAAGTATTTTTAAAAACTTATCTTTTTGAAGTGGACAAGGTTTCTGATAATGAACAGTAGCTCTTTCTCAAGTCACTGGAGGAAACTGGTTGTGGGTGGCCAAGAAAACTGGGAACTGGTTGCCTTCAAGGTTTCTGACATGTTAACTGGAGGCAAAACATCAACATCTTTAAGATATTTGTAGTTTGCTGTTTATTTCCCAAAATGCCGTGTGAGAAATTGTTTACTGTAACAAAGAATAGGACGGAAACATGCATTTTACAAAAATTTAGTTGAGAAGTTTTCAAAACTAATTGCGTAAAGTGGTTAGAATTGCTAACAGGATTTCCTAACTAGTAAGACCATTTTCCCTAACTGACCAGAGTCAGTTAACCAAGCTTAGTGTAATACTGTGCATGTGTAATAGATAAAATTGTACAATCCTAGAGGATTGTGTGTAGTATGGATATTTTTTAACATGGAATAAGCTGTCACATGAACACAGGGCTAAATGTTGATGTAAAAGTAGTCATTATCTTCCAATTCAGCGATCAAATAAAATATTAATGTCAGCAAACAAAACCAAATCTGGCTTTACAGCACAGCTTTGAGTTTCCAAACATTTATCCATCTACTTTTGTTTAAAACTTTTGTTTTTGAGAAAATGTAAATAAAACCAAAAGCTTGAATAGGTAGAATAACCCACAATATAGCAAAAAGTGACATTTTCAGATTTTTTTTCTGACTGATGAATAAAGTATTTGTAGCTATTTATTTGTGTAGAAGTTGAAGCCTTCATTGAATATGTACTTTTGTTTTGAATGTATTTTGAAGGCTTAGAGGATGAAACAAGAATAAATGAATCAGAAGAGGAAGAAATCTTTTGGCATAAAAAAATTTTACCAATTCTGCATGAACTGGAAAAAGGTGGGTAACACTGTTCTTGAAAGGGGGTGTTTTCTGTACTGTTTCCTGCAGGAAACATGGGGCTCATTTGTATTTACTACAGAGGAGTAACAGTAGTTGGACTATGTAGCCTTTTATGCTTTCATGTGTTCAGTGACTTTGCAGTGTAAAACTGGCCTGGGCAGCTGTCTCTAGGTGGCCCTGCTTGAGCATGGGGGTTGGACCAGATGGCCTCCAGGGGTCCCTTCCAACCTCATCCATTCTTTGATTCTGTTAAATAAAAATACTGGTTTCGCAAAGATCTTGTCTGATTAAATTAGGTTATTTAAACAACATAGCTCTGTCAGCTTAACAGTCAGTGATGAGGTAATAATTTTAAGACTGAAGTGCTGCACGGATTCACTGTTTTAAGCATAGACTGTACTGATGGTCTCAATTAATTTTAGAAAACTTAAGGAAATCTTAATGAAAAATTCCATTTTAGAGTGCTAAATGTCTCAGAAAAGTATGTAATGACCCACAATACTGAAGCAAAATTGAGTAAATTAAGTATCTCTTGAAAGATTGAACTCTGAAATCCATTTTAATGTTTCATTCAAAAGGTGCTTTAGTTGATTTCTATAGGCATTGTATTTATTCGTAAGGTGGGAATATAGAAAGTATTGCAGTTTTTCCTATCAAAATGAATATTAGAATTCCATAATTTTAATGTTTTGAGTGGGTCTGTTGATAATTCAGTAAGTTTTAATACTGTGTGCCATCACTTGCTTCATAGCTTTCAGCTAATTCCCTGCACATGCATTTAGGTCACATTTAGGAGTTTTCTTTTTTTGTTAATAGAAAGCCTTTTTCTTCCTCTTTCACCCCCAAAAATATTTGCAGAAAACTTCCCATTCAAAAACAAATCTGAAGTTTAACCTGGAACTTAATTATTGACTAAAATCTTACGAATATTGTGCACTTGAGATGATTGTTCTATGACAAAACCAAAGTCTCTTTTTCTGGAGAAGCAAATACTTTATTTTGTAACGTTCCAGTACTCAAGGGAGGGATACGCTTCAAAAAACGTCCCATGGGATGAGTGATGAAGAATTTTTGTTGTTCTTATTAATTTTCATGAAATGGAATGGAGACCTTTCAATGTCGGTTTCTTGCCACTCCTGTTTCACTGCTTACTGGAGCAGAGGATTTAGAATCATGCTAAATTTTGTTAAATTTTCTGTCATGATTGGAGTAGGAATGTAATAGTCATTACTGTTTCTTGAGTATGATGACTGCAAATTGAGAGATTCCAGGTGCTGCTCAGCATGAGACTTGGGTCCTTGAATTCGCCTAGAGGTTTGGGGCCTTAGACATAATGGTTTTTTGTCATCACTTCCTGTCCTATTTCATCACAAGTGCTTTGCCTACTTGAATGTGACTGTTCCAGCTGTGAAGTACATTTTGAGTAAATGCAGAGTTTATACAGGCAGTTTTGATGGATTTATATGGTGCTTTTATCAATGTCACCTTATAGACAAAAGCAAATGTAAGAAAAGAAAAAACTCAAACCCCTAATGCCTGAATTTTTAAAATAATCAACACTTTTCCCTTTCCCTCTAAAGTAAATGTACATGATTTCATTGTGTTGAAATGAAGATTTTGTAATAATTTGCTGCAGGTTTTATTTTCGTATTTTTAAAATAGTGTTTGAGGGACTCAGGTTAGGAGGTAGATGGCTTTTTTGTCAATAGGCCAACAGTCGACTCAAATATTCACTTGTTCTTAATCCCAGCAAGGTTTGATATATTGGGTTATGCATATGGGAAGAAAAATATTCCTTAACTGTCTGTTTTTTCATGTAATGTTTGGTGGAATTCTTTAAAGAATATATTCAGATTCACAGTTTCCTGGTAGACATTTGGTCAATCTGATTATTAAAGCATTAAGGGGAGTTTCATTTCAGCTTTTTTTTTTTTCTCCAGGTATTATTTTGGCTCTGTGATTTCTTGGCTTGAGTCTCTTCTTTTTGAAGGAGTAGAATGAAACTGTTTCTGAGGATCGCGTTTCCTTTTTAAGAGATTTATTGGGTGCCTTAATTTTTGTTGTGCAAGCTGTTCTTTCTTTTGTTCTCCTGTATCTTTGCCTATTGAGATGTTCTGGAAAAGGTGGCACTACTAATTATTTTTTTTTCCCTCCTTCTCCACCTCCTTGAAGTAGAAGACAATGTAGAAAAACTTTGTCTGGCTTGCACCAAGCTCTATCAAGCCTTGAATGAAGGAAATATGCTTGGAAAAAGATTTAAAAGAAGAAGTGTGCTTCTGAAGACATTATATAAACTTGTAGACATTGATTCAGATCCACTTTGCCTGAAGCTGGCAAAGATTATTCTGGCTGTAAGTGTTTTAAAATGCTGTTTGGTAGAATGTGAAGCTCAAAATTGTGAATTACAACTTGCATTTAATTTTTCATTTCATACTTGTATATTGTGTCTAAACTAACCCTTTCCTAAGCCCAGTTTTGTACCACGCAGTTATTATTCTCCCATTCATCCAGATCAGCACTTGTTGGAACCTATTTTCTACAGAGATATTAAGTCTGGGAGAGGAAGGAGGGGCACAAAATAGGGTAGATGATATATGGTGGCAGGAATACTGCTTAGGCATGGAAGAGAGACAGTGTCCTGAACTGGGATGCATATGCAAGGATTTAAACAAAACAATAATTTTAAACATTACACATCAAAATGAAGCTTAGTTTCTGAATAACATATTGACCTTTTTAAACAGCTGTATCTGAAAATGCCAAAACAGGTTTTTTTTGAAAGATCTCTTTCTCTAGTATTTCTGGTTAAAATTCTCCATTAAGTTGGTGCATTTGAACCTATTTGTTCAGCTTCTTATGTATGGACTGGTGAAATACCAGCTAGCATTGTGTTGTAGACAGTAATTTGTGTGTGTGCATTGGGAGAGAGAATTCTTCTTTAAAGTAGTGTATGTTATTGTGATCAGAAGATATAATCATATGTTCAGATACTACATAGATGTGAAGTGGTGCTTATTAAAAAAAAGTTTGTTACAGACATTTTTCTGTGGAATCTTTTAAAAATCATGAACAAGAGAAGAAATTGCCCTTGAAATGCAGAGGAAAGGAAGAGATTTCTTACTGTATTTTTAATACTTTTACTTCCTTTTCATGATCTCTCAGTGACCACCATAAGATGTTGTTTTCTGATATTTGAGAATAATTTTCATTATGACATGTACTGTGGTACTGGAGTTCTTTGTGGTATGGCCATAGATGCCAAACCAGCGAATCCTGTGCAGAATTTCTTTGTAAGAGAGAATTAGATAAAAAAAGTGCAAGTTACTGATATGCTACATTCAGAAAATACATAATAAGTTTATACATCATCTGTCGTTTTGAAGTCAGTCAGCACAGTTTGCTAAATAGAGCTTCAAGTAGCTAGTTACAGAATCCATTAATTCTACAAACTTTTTTGGTTGGCTCAGTGTACTGTGAGGGTTTCAGCTGGAATTTAGTAGTTTGCCATGGTGTCTGTACTTGTAAAGTGTTATGGTGCATTTTTGTATGTGGATTTTAGTTGTGATTTTTATGTCTTTTACTTTGCAGATGAAAGTGGATAGGAATAATCTTCTCAGTGTTTGCAAGCTTGCATTTAAAATTTGCAAGAATGAAAAAAACGATTACCTCATTCAAAGTGATAAATTATTGGGTATGTATTCTATTCTTGTGTATATGTTAGATGTTGAAATTCCGTAGTTAGATTGATCATCTTTCAAGAAACATTCTGAGTTAACTTAGTCATGCACTAAAAATTGCCTAGGTCCATCTAGTCCGGTATTCTGTAGTGATAGGGAATGCTGTTTAGGGAGGGCATGGAAGCCTACATGTTTTTTGTGATCCATTTCCCCTGTACTACCCCAGCATCCAGAATTGTTACATTCCATTAGGGACATTAGATGGTGCATCCCTGCCTAATCCTTTTTGGTCTTGGTTTATAGATCTTTTGTTCATTAATTTGCTGAATTTCTTTTTGAACTTTCTGATTCTGTCTGCCTTTACATTCTCATAGAGCAACAAGTTCCAGAAGTTCTCTGTCTGCTCTTTTACACCTATCTACTTTTCATTATGCTTCTGCTTGTAGTTTTGCAGGATTTGTAAGTTTCTAGTCAGCTTACCCTCTACTTTAATGATTTTTTAAACCGCAGTCATCTCACGTATCTCTGTCTTCTCTTCAGACTGAAGCATCTCTTTGAAAGGGTATTGTGTCATTCTCTCAGTTGTTTTAGTAGCTCTTCTCTGTACCTTCTCTGGCTCCAGATCCTTCTTGAGATGTACAGAACAAAACTGACTACAGAAGTCAAGATGTGTCTGCACCAGATTTCATAGAAGTGACATAATGCTGTCTGTGTTGTTGGCCATTGTCAGGAAGGATATTGAGAACAATCATTGGCTTTTTTAGCTGCTGCTGCATATTGAGCCGATGGTTTTGGAGAATTGTCAGCAACGGCTCTAAGATCTCTTTTGTGATTGTAACTGTATTTGTGCCATCTATACACACCTTGAAAGTATGAGAAATATGAAGAAAATGACAGCGTGTGAATGATACTCAGTATAGATTGATGGTCATTCCTTTCGTTAACACTTCATTGTGTTTTATTAATGTAGGCCTTGACCTTGCAAGCATTTATTGCGTATGCATAATTTAAAGCATATGTGTATATCTGCTTAAATAGATGAGAGTTTTCACGGTCTTAAAGTTTAGTATGTGAGTGTTGTCAGAAATAAAGACCAGATAAGCCTTTCCAATAGTATGATCAACAGGAAAGGACTCAAAAAAAAAGACAGTATCTCAGATTGCTCAATTGACTTCAGACACTGAAAACTAAAACTTTGTAGAAATTAGCATCATAGAAAAATCTGGACAAGTTGAGTGGCTATGTCTGTGTAAGTATTGGGGTTTTTGCTCTCATTTCCATCGTCACTCGCTTCTCTTTCACTTGCTTTTCTTTCCCTGTATTTTTAAAAACTAGTGAAGGAAAGAACATTTTTGGTAGGGATTTGTTTGTTTGTTTGTTTATTCATTCTTATGTTTTGGACCCACCTTATCCAGGCTGGGTGACATGGACATAGGTTATCAATATAATCACCCAGGTTCTTGTTGCAGTCACTGGGTTATATATTCCATTTCTTTTTCTTCCTCTGGACCTGTGAACTATTTATGTGCAGTGGAGCAGCTCCAGTAAAAGAAATAAACTAACTGTTCATCCCAAAATAGACAGCTAGTGTTCGAGACTCTGTTTGATACTGAGCAGAGCAAGGACCTGAAACTCAATTCTCACATTGCCACAACCCAACTGGTTTAGGTGACTGCTAGACAGTTTGTGAGGGTGAGAGTTTGAGCAAGAGTCTAAAGTGTGTATACTTCATCCATATACACCCATATAGAATTATAGAATCATTTAGGTTGGAAAAAGACCTTTGGGATCAAGTCTAACCGTTAACCCAGGACTGCCAAGTCACTAAACCATATCACCAAGCACCACGTCTACGCATTTTTTAAACACCTCCAGGGATGGTGATTCCACCACCTCCCTGGGCAGCCTGCTCCAATGCTTGACCACCCTTTCAGTGAAGAAATTTTTCCTAATATCCAATCTAAACCTCCCCTGGTATAACTTCAGGCCATTTAAACTTACCCTGTTGCTAGTGCTCTGGGAGAAGAGACCAACACCCAGCTCACTACAGCCTCCTTTCAGGCAGTTGTAGAGGGCAGTAAGATCCCCCTGAGCCTCCTTTTCTCCCGGCTAAACAACCCCAGTTCCCTCAGCTGCTCCTCATAAGACTTTCTCTCTAGACCCTTCCCCAGCCCTGTTGCCCATCTCTGGACACGCTCCAGCACCTCCATGTCCCTCTTGCAGCGAGGGGCCCAAAACCGAACACAGGATTCGAGGTGCAGCCTCACCAGTGCCCAGTACAAGGGACGGGAAAATGTTTTTATTTAATTGGATGGAACACGGGGAGCAGAAGTAAATACTGGTTTCAATCAGTTACTAGAAATTGACAAGTGTAAAATTGGTTAGGATTAGTGATTTAAGTTAACACCCACCAAATTCAGAATGTCTTAATTTGACTGTGAAAGATACACTGTGGTTGCACTAACAACTGTTAATTTTAACATTTCAGATATCTGACAGTGGTAACATAAAGCAAAACTTTTACAGGAACTTTACCTACATAAAAAGTAAATCTGAAAAGGCTACTAACAGACTTCAAATATGAGATCTGAATTCGGCACCTGTGCTTTTTAGTGCTCCATTTGAGCTGGTTTAAGACATTTGATTTTTAAGGAAGCAGTGCAAATAACCCTCTTCAGAATGTCTCAAGTTTAGCACACAAAATTCCAGGCACACACAATCACTTTTGCAAATTGTGACTGAGGATTTCAATGATTACTGCTATGTGTTTACAACTGGTGCTGGTTCTTGAAGCCTTGGACAAGAAAAGTGAGGCCCATTCACTTATTCATCGATAATTGTTTCTTGGTTTCAATACAATACCCAATTTTTCTAGCCTACTTATTAGAAATGTAAGAGCTCGATCTGAGGTTTTTCCCCTCAGTTGTTACTCTCTTCAATGACTGGACTGTATCAAATATAAATGTTGATATTTGGCTTACTGAATAATGATTTTCCTTTTAGATTGCTTGTTGGAGGTCCTGAGAACTGAAGATCTACTAAAAAATAATGAAGCTCTCCTGTATTGCATGGGAGCTATAAAATTCATGTCTGGAAATGCAGTACTACTTAATGAAATGGTCAACAAAGGAGCTGTTGAAATGTTGCTGCAAATAATGAAGCACATTAATAATATAAAAGAAAATGACACATATTTCTTCAACTTGGGCCACCTATTAGTCCAGGTTAGCATTTACATTTATGTCTAAAAGTACACACTTCAAGAACAAATTAATTTAATTAGAGGAGATAAGCTAACCCTGTGTTCCAATGACAGAGGTTTTACCTATATTTGAATAGACTTATTTTTAAGAAGTTTACATTAAGTTGTTCAGGACCTAAATTTTAGGTCATTTAGGTAGGTCATAAGAAAATATATTGGACAACTTTCTGAAGTCGTATTTACACTAAGTTTCTCTACTAGTTATGCCAGATCTCTTTAATTCTTTACTAGCTTACAAGCAAGGGGTTTCATACTACTTGAAGTTATGAAGAACAAATAACTTACATCATCACATTACTATTAACTGATTTTTGTTGGTTTATTTTAGTGGAGCTATAAGGTTTGTCTCTCCAGAACAGCTTGTATGATCTTGATACTGACATAAGTGGATTGGTAGGTGCTACGAAGCACTGAATGAAATGATCTGACTTAATACTTATATTTGGCTAAGGAAGTCCCAAGTGGCAAATTGCTAAGGACTGGGAGAATATATGATGAAACTGGGTATTTTGTACTTGCCGTGTTCCTATTTTCTTTCCTATCTGGTCCTGTCATTAAGTTCCTATATGAATCACAAAATTCTCTTTTATACACTTCTATCTTTAGAATTGGGAGTGTTAGCTTTCTTGTGGTGCTGTGAATACTCCAAAACAATTCTAAAGTAATCTCTGCTGTTTTGTGTTATACAAGAATTGTATATGGGATTTTCAAGCCTTTTTCCTGGTCTGCATGTAACCAAGATTTTAATGACCATATTTTCCTTGAATGCTGCTGGTTAGACTTTGTAAATCCTGATACTACTGCAGTGCTGCCTTAGGCTATCAGTTTAGTTAGAAATCCCCTCTTGAAAAGTATGGAGGGGGGACTGGGAGTCCAGAACAGATTCTGTTTTCAGTAATTTGCAAGGTGATAGGCAGTGACTTGAAACACCTGAACTATAAGAAAAGTAAGCTTAGATGAAGTAAGAGTATGATGCTTCATGTATGGAAGCTGTGCAGCATTTCAGTGAGTGGACGTTTATGTTGTAAGTAGGCATTTTAAAAGCTAAATAAGAGATACATGTCCTGTATATTTCTTTTCATGTCTGTATAGTTTTAAAATATCCTTTTGAGAGCAGGAAGGGGATGGTTAAAAGCAAAGCATATTACTGACATTTGCTGGATGCTGTTGGCATTAGTCATGTATTACATGTAATGGGAATCCTGTTGAGTAGAAAGAGATGGAAACGTATGTTAAATAGATATAAAAAGAATTTTTGCCAGTTAGGGCATTTAAAAATAACAAATGATGTCTAAGTAATAAAACTAATGAATCAGATTGTTCTCAGCTGTTTGACTGGCTGTCTAAACTTCTTCACAACTTGGCAGAAATGTTTTTTCTTCCATTATTTGTATGTGAATACATTTATTTTCTTTACCTCAAGCGTCTAGTTTGCAAATGTGTGAAAGGAAAAAGTTACGTTTTACACTTTATTTTGGTCGTTATCTCTGCTGTTTTCACTGTGGTTGGAAGTATAGGAGAACTATTTTGTACAGTTTGAATAGACTGGCTGTTTTCTAAGAAGGCCTCGAGTATTTTGTGGAAATACCAACACTGACAACTGTCTCTTACTGAGGTTGCTGTTTCACTTGTTTGTATGCTTTTCTATGGTAGTACAGACTTAATTTTTCTTCTTCTTGAGAAAAGTAATAATTCCTGTTGCTATGGAATTCCTGTGCAACTTTCTTGTATCAGTTTATTCAACAAAAGTACGTCAATGTGCACCATTTCTTCCATGTGATCATCGTAGACACAGGAATATTTCTGTTTTCAGGGACATAGCATCAAAGAAAGTTTCTTCTGTGATCCATGTTCTTCAGATTAAAGGAATTTTTTGTGGCATACTTTAACTTGCAGCAAAAATCAAATGTCCAGTGACATACAGAAAAAATGAATAAATACAAGTCATCAGGAATAGAGAACAAATTATATTGGAGGAGAAAAACACTGTAAATGGTCACAGTGGTCTCTGAGGGAAGCTCTGCTATCTCTTAATCCTGATAACTGAAGTATTTCAGTTAACTGAGACCAGCTCTTCCTATTTAACCATATAATTGCGCAATCACCAGATGGCAGTGTTATACATAATCTTGCCAGATCCTTTTTGTGGGAATAAAGTCTCTCTCTGCTTTATTCGTTGTTACACAATGGATTTTATGCAGAAATCCCACAATACAAGCATAAAAATGTTTGTAATTTTTTTTTTCTTAATAGAGGACATTAAACAGAGGACATCTTTGACTCATTTTATGTTGCTTCCCCTAATAGTCTGATTATATGAAATATGGTAATGCTTACTCAAAAGCCAAGGCTTTTGAAGTGTCCCTGTAAAGATTTAACAAGTACTCAATGTTACTTAATTGAAAAGCACTTAAATGTCATCTTCTTTTAAAATAGCATTTGTCTGCTGTAAAATTTTCTGTTTGGGTGAATTTGATCTTTCACATGGCAACATAAGGAGTAGGGCTGGTGGGGACTGCTAGCGCCAATAGTTATGCATTTCTCCCTGAATCATGGTGTCTGCTTGAAGCAATCGGAATATCTCTTGAATTCATCTGCTGTCTGGCTAGCTTCTTTTATCTTTTAATTTGTATTCTTCAAATTTCACTTGTGTACTAACTGTTCTTTTCTGGATATATACTTCTGTGAACTTCTGAGTTTCATTGTCTTGCACACTTAAGTGTATACGTTATTTTACATTGCTTTTCCTTTCCAGCCTGTCTTGTGTGAGGATGTCTCACACAATTAATAGCATTTACTGCTGGGAGGATTTTGAACATCTGTCTCAAGCAGTGAAAAATTTTACTCTCTTTTTGAGGACCTCTGCACCATTATCTATCGATAAAGATTTTTACTTTTTTCATCATCTAATACCTAAGTCTTTTTGCTGCAGTGAAAGCCCTGGTTTGGGTTTCAACAACACTTTTAATATGTGGTTTGTCCATCCTTTCCTTCATTGTGAAGTTTAGCTAGAGCTCAACAAATACTAAATCCAAAACACAGCATTGTACCAGCTACTGAGAAGAAATTAACTATTCCAGCCGAAACCAGGACATCATCCTAGACTGACTGTGAACATCTTGTATGGGAGTGCTGAATGGAGTCTTCTGTGTCTATTCCATTTGGCAGGAATTTTTCCACCAGAACTTTTAAATAGCAAAGTAATTGATCAGAATATTTTTATTTTAACATATTTCTCCAGTATTGTGTTGATTTTTGAAGCATTGTGACTTGTGACAGAATACAGATCTAGGAATGTATTTTTTGGAGTTGTTTACTTAAAATAACAAAAACCTCCAGCTGTCGTCTTGAAATATGAGCAATATGAAGCAAATGGCATCCACAGGTTCACTTTCTGTTTATTCTGAACGTAGTGTAGATTTCATATTTAGTGCTGAATTTAAATCCATTCGTAGATCACATTCACATTATCAAATAACTTTTTCCCCTCTGTACCTTGCTTCTCCATTTTAACATATTGTTCCCTCTCCTATTGTTCCATTACAGAACATCGTGTGGTAACTGAAGACGTACACTTTTGTCAAATTTGTCAAAATAGGACAGCAAATTTGAAAGCTGCTGGAGGATGGACAGAGTAGTTTATAGAATCCTATGAGCAAAAGCTCCTCAAACACAACAACTTACCCTGCTCTTTGTCAGATTTTTCCTTTAAAATTAGCAATTACATATCACTGGACAAGCAGTCCAATTAGTGATAAAATACTTAATTTCTAGAGCTTTTTGTGATTACAAGCAACTTGAACCGATATTCTTTATGCCTTGTCACACTACATTTAAAACCAAATTGAACTTAAATACCCTACTCTTAGAATAAGGAAAATTTGAAGAATTCCCATATTGGCATAGGATTAAATGACTTTGCATTAATTTTATAGTAAGTTCTGGTTTAGATCAACAGTTAACTTAAATGTCATTGCCTGCCTGACCTTGACACTTGAATACTTTTACCTTGGAAGAGAACCAGAACATTTCAGATATGAGATAGTTGATTAATTTTGCGTATCTACAAGTGATAGATATTTCATGCTTAAAACTCCTTGAAATAGAACAGTATCTTCTGAACATACTTTAGTTTCTCCAAAATAAACTTGAGGACTTAAGTTTTCCATTTTTATACTGTTTGAATAGTGGAGTTCTCTTGCTCTTCATTAACTTCAATATTTTTCAACAAAAATATTTTTGTTTTTTTAAATTATTTCATCTTTGTTTGCAACTTGTAGTTATTGTCAAAATATGTATTATGTACCAGTATTAATTTGTAAGACTTAAATCTGCAAAATCAGACAATATGCAAAAAATCACTTTATCCACATCATTTCACCTAATTTCCATTTGGTGTATGATTGTATACATGTGTACAAGATCTTAAAACATACAAAAGACCATGTTTCCCTCAAAGGAGGTGCTTACGTGCAGGCAAAGACCACTATTAATCTTTCATTTTCAAACAGTTATTTCAGTATATACAGTTCTGTTACTTAGACATTTCCTGTTATAATTTATTGGTTGATAGATACTCGCAGAACATTAACAGGGCATTCAGACTGTCACAGACATTATAAATGTGATCTGAGCTTTATTAAATTTTCAAAACAGGGTGGGTTCTGCTGTAAATGTGATTAATAAGTCTTTGAATATTCTATATGCAGCTGACAGCTACATTGCGAAACTTGGCTGACTTACCTCCAGCAAGACGCCTGCTGATGCACAGCGGTGCGGTCTCAGAGCTCTGTGTGGCGCTAGAGCAGCGTATGGATGATAAGGATGTATGCACCTATATTGTCAGGATATTCAGGTATGTATCGAACATGGTGCTGTTTCTGTGTGCAGTCAGGTCAGTGTTACTGCTTCAAGTGACCTCAGAGAGGGCAGGATCAAGCACTGAAATTGGAAGATTTACATTGAATTGTGTTTTTTTAAAAGCTCTGTGTAGTTTTTAATGATTTTGTATGATAATTGTGTCTTTATTCATACTGATAAATTGTTTAATTGTACCCATACAAACTTGGATTCATTGTCTCTGTGAAAAATATTTTGTTGGATTGTATCATTGTTTGATCCCACAGATTCTGATTGAGGTTTTTTAAGTACCATCTCTTGTATTTTAAAACTGCATAAATTATTAAGTATTTATTAATCCTGTTTTAGACCATGTTTTTAAGAAATGAATGAGAGAAATTACACAAGCCTAAGTTATATTGGGGACTGTGTATTGTGAAATAAAATACAAAAGAGAGAAAATATGACCAGTGTTCATTGTTTTGAGCTGTCACAGAGTGTTTGAGGAGATTAATCTGTGGGATCATGGCTTGAGTGTGCAGATGGAAGTGCTGAAAGAATCTGAGTTTTATGAGCAGCTCAGTGGCTGCTTCCCAAGATGTATTTTTTAGAGGGAGATCAGTATGTGTGAATCACCCCGAAAGATCTTTTTGGCAGTCTCAGTAGTTTCTCAGTCAAAAATCTCTCGGT
Organism: Falco peregrinus; assembly: GCF_023634155.1. NCBI lineage: Eukaryota > Metazoa > Chordata > Aves > Falconiformes > Falconidae > Falco > Falco peregrinus. The sequence continues at coordinate 25,809,046 of NC_073727.1, forward strand.
TACCAAGCACCAGCTTGCAGTATCCAGTGCTAAGTGGACTTGCAAACAGTTCAAGGATTTTTAAGAAGTTGTGAAATCAACTTCTGGTAATTTAAGGAGTTGGTTATAAGCAGAATTTATGAATGCTATTATGGATGAAATATTTGCCACTGCTGCTTTGCTGTTGTATTGGGTCATGTTGCCTGTGGCTCCACGTTCATTGAGATTCTGCTATGGACTGCGCTTCCTGTTCAGCCCCTCCAAATTACCCATCACGTTCTCCTTTCTAGATGAGATGGGGTTGTGCTTTGAAGAGCAGCTACCTGAGGGACTGTCATTCTTTCCTCTCCACAGCCAAAAACAGGCCAATCTGGCCCTTTGCTGCTTGTGTTACCTGTAAAGCATGTGAGCTTCCTCAGTTCCATGCCACCCTGTCCGCATATGTCTTTCTAATATTGTTCCTAAACATGAGTTGTGTTTGAGCAATGATTACAGCACTTTGAGCATATTTACTTCTTCTGAGGAGAGAACATTTCTTTTACTTGGAAAATACCGTGAAAAGTGGGCTAATGGGTTTGTAATTAAATGTAATCAATGCTTACACTGTTATTCTGACAAGGACATTTACTTGATCTAGAATTCAATATGGAGCAAAAGTAATTTGTCTTATTTAAAGTTTGCTACTGCTTCAGGTTTTTTTCTTAAGTTTAGTGAACTGCATCCTCTGGGGAATACAAATTAGCCATAAAATCAATTTAACTAGCTTCCTGGAAGTTACAGTCACCCCCCAAAAAAAATCATGCTATGCAGTACAGAGCACAGATTTGAGTTTTCTTTTGTCTTCTAGTACTACAGAATGATTATTCTTTTCTCAAAGTCGGTAACTTTAGGCAGCTTCTTTGTAGAGAGTATGTTCAATCTATTCAGATTATTAATTTCTCTTAGTCTGTAAATCTTACTGTAGCTGGTTGCAATTGAACATCAACACAGATATTTGCTGGTGACTACATGGGAATTAAGAGCATATCATAGTTTGTTCTGTTATTGCAGTATTTCTGGTATGACCAAAGCATGTCCAATTCTCTGTTTTTGTAATGCTCAAGGTGGGCACTGTAGGACTGAAGCAGATGTTAGGGAATATGCAGGGATAAAATCACAACTGCAAGAAGGTTCATTCTCTCTGTTTGTTGGTGAGATATGTACTGTTAGTGCTGTTGCTGGTTAGTGTTAGTGCTGCTCTACTAGACGTGCGTTAGGAAGGGACCCTTTATTTCCTCTCCTGTCTGACTCCCCATGTCATCTTGAAATTACAGTTGTCCCATTTAACACTAAGAAGTGCTAGTGTTAGCATATTGTGCCCATATGGCAAGCAGGTTAGGGAGCTCCTTATGTTTGCTTCTTCCTGTAATTTACTGTGGCAAGGATAGCTAGGCTTCTGTTGTGCTCTTATGTAACTGCTTATGCCTTTACCAGGACTCAGAGTATTGGCATTCATTTCGTTTGAAAATGCAGCTCTGAGAGTCAAAAGCAGAGTGATTTTTTTTAAAAGTCTTTCGTGGAAAAATATGATTTCATTCATTTGTGTTTTGTTTTTGTACCTTTGTAGCAAACTTTCTTCCTACAATGACTTCTGTGCAGCTTTAGCAGACTGCTCCAGATGTTACATCTTATTTTTAGCCCTACTAAACAAACACCAGAAGCAGCAGGTCAGTTTTTTCATCTCTTGATTTTTATATATTAATCCTCTGATGTGCCTGTGTATTATTGTTATAAGCTTGTTTTCAGTGACCTACTTTTATGCATTTAGCAAATAAAAATTTTAAATGGTTGACAGCATTTCTAAGTAGTAAATAATTCAAATGAAATCATTTAGATTAAAAATTCAAAGCAATACAGTGGACAGATAGTTGGTTAACTTGTCTACCCTTTGCATGTGTAGAAACGGTCCTTTGAGTACGTAATTATTTTTTCTAAGTTTTAAAAAAATACTTTTAAAAGCAAATAGTTCATTTGACTATTTGATAGTAGGAAATTGTTGGGATTTCTCCTACCTTTCTCCCCTGCAAAAGAAGTGTGAGTTTTCCAGAGTTAAGCAATTGGAAAGCAGAGGAAAATTTGTTCCTTGATAACTGTATGAGGTATCCGAATCTCTTGCTGCTCTACCAGAGAAAACAGTATGCCTGGAATACCGCATTTGGGACATTCACCTAGCAACAGATGTTTAGAGTTTGTCAAAATGCCTTGTATTACAAAGTAAAATTATAGGAGTATATTTGCTACCAGCTTAATTAGAACTGCAGAGGTCAGGTGTTGCTGTATTGTCCTGCTGTATCATAGTGTTCTTTTCTACCTTCACTGGAGCACCAGGCTCTGGATCTTTGGTGCAGGATCACAGTTTTAAAGATCGCTATGTTGCTAGGAGTGGAGTGTCCCATGTATGGCAAATTGCTCTCTCAGGTAACATTTAAGAAGAAGATAATTTTTGTGTCAAGCATAGATGTTCAAAGGTGGAACAAGGTTTCAAAATATAGAACATTAAGTCACATTAAGTTTACTCTTAAAAGTAATGAACTTTTTTGGCTGCTGCAGCATCTAAACTAGTTTGAGGATATTTATCTATTCTATACAATTTGTCCCAAAGTTAGTAATTCCTGGAGAACGGTTGAAAGGAGATCTTTCGTGCCGCTATTGTTAGAGGCAGTTAATGAAGGTAACCAGATCAGCTGCACTGAACAATCTATTCTTTACTTTGCCAAATGCAAAAATAATTTCTCCCTTTCCTGTTGCTGTTTACCTGCATCCCTGTTTTCTGTGATAATACACATGGAAGAGGAATAAAGATTAAGTCGTTTCTATTCTCGTAAATGTTGATGAATATTTCTGCGGCATAACTGAGTATTTCTAGGTTCAGGTTGCTCTTTCATTGTATAGTCTTCAAAGACATTTCAGTAAAACACTATGTAAATGCTGTGTAAATAATAGGAGAAATATTAAATTATATTTTACTAGATCTGTAGTTATTTTTCCTTGTGAGCACTGTATTAAAAACTCAACAAATGATGGGACTGGGATTAAGGAGTTTAAATCGAGTAACATCTTCCTCTCAATCTTCATCTGTAATATTAAGGGGAACTTTTCTAGGCTCCTGAGATAATAGCTTTGTGTCATAACGAATTGTAGGTTCATATATAAATTCAAATTGTTTGTTGTCAGGTAGTGTTCAGAATTTAACTTCTCATTTGTCTACTTTATTAAGCGATTCTAAGGTATGTCTGTCTTCACAAGTTTAGTATTGCTTTTTGTGTTAAACTGTCAGTTGTTTTATCAAAATACAAATTATTAAAGAAATAGTTTATCTTTAAAAAACTTAGTTATTATGTGATGATTATATATGCATTGTCTTCAAAATAATGATTCTTACAGCAGTTTTTAAACAAGCATGCAACTGTCAGTTGTCGGCTTAGTGAAGCCCTGCAGAAAAGGGACATAGATAATGTAGTGTACCACTTTTTCTGTAGTATATAATAAACACTTGAGCTGTGAGGAGTGCATATGTTTTTCCTGAAGTGTAGTTGGCACTGCTAATCTTTCTTTTAAAAAGCTGACAGCTACTGAGTTACAGTGTGAGTTGGTATGTGTTGAAAACAAGTAATAGCAGTGTGAGTAAAATTGTCTGCTGTGGGAAGAAGTGAAGAGGTAGATAAATCAGTATTAACTCAAAGCATTAAAAATCCTTCGGACTAAGATCTGATAAGTTAAGAAAGGAAGTATGTGTGTTCTCTGAATTTTCATGTTGCAAATTTTGTGGGATCAGGGTTTTTTGCTGGCAGTCATGGCAGCTAGAAACATGCTGGGGAAAAAACCCTGAGCTTTTAGACTTTCTCATGTGTTTTTGTAACTTTGACTTTTAAAAAAAAGCATTAAATATTGTGAAAATAAAAATGTGAGCACTGGAAGTAGGATTAATGGCTTGCTGCCACTCCACACACTGAATTCCACAACTGCCATCTAAATAGTCGCTGTTCTTTTCACCACACTGCAGTTCTAGCTCTTTTTTTTTTCTCAGCTCGTTTTCTCTCTTGGGTAAAAGAGTCAGAAGGAATGGGAGAGTATTAATTTAACTCTGTGAGAAAGACTTGTGGGGAAATTGAGTTGGCAAGACTTATTAAAATCCATGTGTCATAGTCTTAGGTAAGGAGAGGAGTTCAGAAGATTGGAAAAGCTGGATCTGCAAGGTAGGACTGGGGAATTCAGCTGTGCTCTTCTACATGTTTGAAGTACATGTTCTGTTGGACTTCACTCGTGGTTGCTTTTGGAACTTACTTGTGTGGAGTAACAAAAAAGTCCTTGGTGGCTGCCATATGCCATGAAAGCTGTGAGAAGTGTTCTTGTAGATCCTCTATCTTGCAGGATGATTTTTGCATGCTTCTGTTTCTAGTCAGCATTATAGGCTTTTGCCCATCTCCAGAAATTGTTTAACAAGATGCTGTTCCCCTTTCCCATATCATTATCATCTCCAAGTTCTTCAGATAAGCTATATAAAGGATGACTTTCTCAGGCTGTGGTTAACGTCATAAGTCACAAGGAGGCCACGTTTTTGCGGCAGGGAGATTGCTTAAATAGGGCAGTAACTTCTGTCGGTAAGTCAGGCATTACCTTTTGGTAACTGGGGCCCTGCCAACTTCCATATAATCTTTTATCAGGGTACAGTTAGGAGTCTGTTTTCAATCCGAAGTGCACAAGCACAGAGTGTGATACTAAAATTTGCATAGAAGAAATCTTGTGCCTGTTGTATAGAGAAGTCCCATTATACTTTAATGCAGCCTGCTTTTTTAATTAGGAAACATTTGTTAAGTAGCTAACATCACTGGATGCAGCAGTTGCCTATTCAGGAAAAGAATAATTACACTGGGTCACATGAAAGGTTCATCCAGCCTACTATCCATACTTGGCAATGATGAAAATCAGATGCCTAGAGAACAGTAAACACAGACCAACCATATATGATACTTTCTATGTACACTTCCCAAACCTCTAGCTCTTTGCAGTTTGGAAGCTTCCTCAGCCAGCTGTGGTTCTCTGTGTATGAAATAAAACTCAGTTGACTTCTTTTCCATGACATTTTACAGTCTCCCCTCTACCCCGTATAAACTTCTAATATGTTGAACATCCATTGGCAAGGAGTTGCCATAGCGACTACTCATTGCACAAGTAATTACTTTTGCTTGTTTTGAATTTGGCCTTTATTGTCTTTACTTGATACGTTCTGGTTCTTGTATTGAAAAGTCAGTGAATATTTAATCCTGTCATTCATTTCACACCACCCCTGACTTTCTAGACTTATCATCAGTGAATATTTAATCCCATCATTCATTTCACACCACCCCTGACTTTCTAGACTTTTATCATAGCCTCTTCGAGTTACCTCTTTTCCAGGCTGAAGAATCCTTGCTTACTTTGTCCTTTCTGGTATAGAGGCTATTCCATACCATTGTGCATCCATGTTGTTTTTCTCAGAACTTTTTACAATCCTTATTCCTGTATTTTTTTTTTGAGATGAGGAAACCAGAACATGCTGGCAATTAAGATGGGGCCATATGGTAGATTTGCATGCCTGCGTAAGTTTATTTCCCAATAATTCCCAATATTTTATTTGCTTTCTTGACCTCCTGTGAGCATTAAACCCTCATGAGGAATCTGTTGTTAACCCCAAGATTGCTCTCCAGGTTGGTTCAAAGGCTGTAGTTTTATACCTGAAGGTATGTCTGTTCTGTGTTTTTCTACACACGTCATTTTATGTTTATCTGCATTTAAATTTCTTCTGCTATTTTATGACCAGCTGACTACCAGTCCTTCTTCTGCTCTTCAGCCTTCATCTTTGCTACTTTGAATATGTTTGTGTCATCAGCAAACTCTTGCCTATCACTGCTGTCACCCACTTTTCCGTGTTGTTTATGGATAAGTTGAACACAACAGGTCCCAGCACAGAACCATATAGACTTCCACCGGTCATCTTCCACCACTGCAGGAGCTGCTGTTTTCCAGATTTCCTTCTGTAATCATTTTTCTATACCAGGACATTCTCCCTTACAGCATGACTTAGCATGACAGCTTATTTTCACTAGGATTTTAGTGAGTGACTTTGTCAAAGGTCTCCTGGAAAGCCACATGGGTGGTATCAGATGGGTTGTCTTTATGCATGTTTGTTGATCCCTTCAAATCCACTTAAGAATTGGGTAAGTCAGAACTTAGTAGTTCTAAAGCTCCTTGCACTTATCCAACTGTCCACTGATGCTATTGTTACTTTTTTGTGGTCCCTTCTAATTTATCTGCTACAGACACCAGACTTGAATCTCACTTGGATCCTTTTCATGTTTGTTACCCTTCCAGTCCTTAGGCATCAAGGCAGTTTAGAGAAGTTGCATATCACTGTTAGTAATTAAGCGATTTAATTAATTAGTTTTTAGAACTCTGCAGTGATTATCCAGTCCTGGTGATTTGTTACTGTTTGCTTTGCCAGTTTGTTCTTTCAAGTTGTTTGCAATTACTTCAGTTTTGGACAGATCCTCTGATGGGTCTTTCCCAGAGAAGGCTGTAGCGTTGAGACCTCCCCAGTCACTTTCATAGTGGGCATGAATCAATGCAAAGAACTCATTTAGCTTCTCTGCAGTGACATTTTCTTCTTTGAATGCTCCTGTTTTATCCTGGTCATCAACTAGTTCTCCAGATTCTGGCAGACTTTCTGGTCCTGATGTGTTTGAAAAGATTTGTTATTATTTTTGCATCTCTTGCATCAGCTAGTAGAACTGCACTAATTTACAGTTATGATTTGTGTGCTGCTTTATCTGTTTGACTTAACAGTCAGTTGTCAGAAACAATTTATTAAATGAAGAATAGACTGATGCTGGCTTGTCATCCTCTCTAAGGATATGTCCGCATTTATTGGGTTCACTGTTCCTGAATCTGCCCAGCTTTCTTCCCAAATGCATCTACTAGGTAGTGGGTCCCCAGTCAGTTTATAGTCTTCTGTGAGAAAGCAGGCTGCTGCTTGTGAGACTGTTTCTTGTTTCCCTCCAAGGGAGCCCACATTTCCGGGCTGTTGAATGTCCTTTTTGTGCCTAGTATTGCTGCAGTGGGGAAGGTTGTCACAGACGGGGCCTGTAAATGCAGAGAATTTCTCCACTTTGTTTCTGGCTTGGTTTATTAGGCAAAAGCTTATCTGCATGCAGTGACTGACCTTCCTGTTTTTTTGCCTGGCATGTGGAGAATTCTGTGATGAGCTCCCAGGAACCCACTATCTGTATGTTTCAGTCAGTCATTTAACGTAAGTCATGTAATACCCAAAGCAACCACAGGCTCTTAACAGCAGAGTCTAATGCTGCAGCTATGTTTAGTTCAGATATCCATGCTTGCCTCTTAAATGCTTTGAGAGTAGTATTGATGCTCTGCTCAGTGACATCATAGTCCTATGAGATACCAAAAAATTTAAGATTATTTTTATTGGGGGTGGTGCTGTGTTTCCGTATCGATACCTTGCCTCCGAAGAAATGGTCATCAGTGTTGGCGTTCAGTGTTCTTTGTGTTTCGTTTACTCACTTTTCCCCTCTGTGCCATCACTCATTTGGGCTGAGGACAGCTGTTGGTGTGACAGCGTGATACATCATGTCACAGAACTGACCTGGCTTCCAGTAACTTTAAAACTGAAAAAAAGAACCCCAGTCCTTTGCTGGGTTGTCACCTGCATTGCTTTCCAGTCTAGTTTGTTGAATAACCACACAAATAGTTTCTTGTTCACAAATACTGAGGAAACAATATGGGGAGAGGAACCAAATTGTGGATGGAAAGGAGAGTGGGTGCTGTTTATGCCACCAGTTCTGCTGAAATGCTTGTCAAGGTTACCCTTTGAAGAACTTGCATAGATAATGTAGCTCTTTCCTCTTACATTCACAAATACGTATTTTCAGTTATATTCCTCCTCCCTCTAGCCCAACATTATAACAGTGTCTTAGACAATTTAAGAAAAATCTATGAAGAGGATATGATAATTGACTATTAAAGAAAAAAAATGTAAGATATTTGTCCTATGTTTGGTGTGTGCATATGCATATTCTGATCATTCATTCTCTCTGAATTAACATATTTTTCAAGAAGAAAGTATCCATTTTAGGTTAAATTTTCTGGTGGCTTTGAAGGAATCTCCCTGCTGATAAATCTGAATAACTTCAGAAAGTCACCATTTCCCTACAGTATGATTTCTGACATTATGCTGAGCTGAAACTGTATTTGCATCTTCCTAATACTTTGGTTGTGATTTTTTCTTTCTTTTTTTTTTTTTTTTGTCTGAAAGAAAAAGCAAAAATGAGGACAGTGCCGAGTATGTGATATGTACTCTGTGAACAATTAGGAATGTAGAGCTCGGAGTTCGTAGTGAACTAGCCTTCATTGTCACATATCATATGGAAACCTGTTCTGTTGTATCAGATACAAGAGAATGAATGTAATTAGTAGATAGGTAAACATTAGAATATCAAATAATAATAAGAAAATATTACTCCTTGATGTGACAGACATTCACTAAAATATTTTGTCTTAGGTTTTGGTATTAATTTCTACAAAATATGCTGAAATCTTGGGAACAGCTCTGAAAAGAGCTAAAGGAATGATTAGAGTTCAAAAATACCCCAAGATTAAGTAAATTAATTTAGCAATGACAAGGGTCAGACCATTAGCAAGTTGCTTATTAATAGAATCTGCACAAGGAAGACATTTCTGTTATTAGACCATCCTTTAATCTAGGAAAAAAGAGATAAGAAATAGTGGCTGAAGCTGTACAAATTCAAACTAGTAATAAGAATGAAACAGAACAAGGTCTTAAAAAGATTAGTCAGGATGAGTTTGGTACAATGCTCTGGGTGATGCTCTGTTTGTGTTGAGAAAGGAAGGTACTCTGAATAATTAGAAAAGGTTCCACTGAATGTACTCGGAATAATTAGAAGGGATAAGGTGGGCACCTGAAGGAGATGAGGAGACCATCAAGTCAGGAAATCATTGAACAAAGAAAATTGAAGAGTCTACTCCACCTAGATCCCACCTATTGTGAGTGGAATGAATAGGTATCAAAATCAAATGAGTATGTACGTAAAGATGTTGTGTAACCTCTCATGAAAACTGTATAAAACACCTAACTTTTCACTGAAAACTTCAGAGCTGGTTTGTCCGGTGCGAATTGGCTAGCTCCCCAGTGTTGCACGAAATAAATACCTTTGCTGCTTAAAGACATAATTGGTCTCTGAGCAGTTACTCTGTGCCGTTTTGGCATCAAGAATAAAGATTTTAACCAGAGGGATCAGTAATCATGGGAGCAATATCATGGGGGATATGGTTTTCAACTTTTTTTTCAATTAGTCATTTCTGAAATGTTTTTTGTTAGAGAGCGTACACTGCTTTTCATCAAATATTGTTCTGGTGACAATGTGCTTGCTTTTCTTTATTACCTTTCCCAGATCTCCTGATGTCAACAGACCAACCTAAGGACATGAGTTCTTCATTGCTAAAAGTCACTAAGTGCAAATGAACCCTTTTCTGAAAAGTTTACTTAAACAGATCACATTTTGGAGTGTAGAAATTACTAGGTAGGGCCCTGTGGCGTGCGTTACACAGACATATAACTACATTCTTCTGCTGGCCTTTCCTTTTCCTCAAATGCATTCATATTTGTGGGAAAGGAGGTTCCCTCTTTACTAACAAAAGTACTCCCTGCTTTCACTGTGGCAAAGCTCCTCTCTTTTCAGGTCCCTCAGTCAAGAACTTCTTCATTTGCTTTTGAGACTTCCAGGCTATTCTACACCCCACCCCACCACTCCTCCTCTTTTCTTCTTTAAGTTTAATTTTGGATCAGTTGTTATTTCTGGGTTTGACCAGGAATTTTAACAGTCAGAATATCACTTCAAGATAAATCCTTACTGTGTTTGGAAGAGATTAGTTCTGGGGTGGCATAGCTGCTGTTATTTTGTCCATAAGTAGACTATCAGACCTTGCAAAGAAAACTCCCACATAGGTACATAACAAAGCAGAAATACAAATTTGGAAACAAAGCGTAAGTTAGATTTGAATGAGCAGCAGTTCATACTGCTAGGCAGGTGATAGAATTTTGACTGCCTCCATTGAAGTTTGTATAACATGGAAAGCACATTTCATTTATAGCTGGAGATTCAATAGGAGCTCAGCTGCTGGCATCTGAATTTTTGTTTCATACTACCCCTCCCCTTCTGAGGGTCCAGATACCAAACAGACTAACAACAGGTACTTGGCCAACATGTACAATTCTAGAAGGGACTTCCCTCCCTTATTTATCTCATCTCAGTTAAAAATTACTGACCTAATTGGCTTTCCTTTTCTACTGATAAGTAAACCTGTACTATTTGAACCGCTGTTCATCAAGCTTTACACTGAAAGGCAGGTACACTTTGATTGCCAAGATAAACTGCTGTCAAGTTCTGTGACTCAGCAAGTACATTGGGTACCTTTGTTACTAAGGGCTGTGCAAGGAAAAGATTTCTAGAAGTAGATAAGCAAAGAAATCTTTCATATCAGTGATTGAATGTGTATGTTCCTGTTGTCAGAAAAATAAGTTAAATGCTGATGGAACATGTGGTGCCATTACTGCTTTAAAAACAAAAATATCACAGTGCCTTCACAGATTGGAAGCAAAGAAAAAAACCAGTTCTCTTTCTCAAGCTTTTCTTGATAAGTTTCTTCTTTGTTTATGTAAGTGAAGCTGTGTGGTTTCATATATAATCTTCCAATCAGGTTTGGGTACACTCTCTGGACAGCATGTCTCACATGAGTGTCTAGTTATAAAAAGATGAAATAACTTTGGTGTAATTCCTGTCTTTAATCTAATTTGGCTTTAGTGTCATACATGGTAAACCCTCCATATGATATAAATTTATCTGATAATTTAAATTTTCTGTAAGTGTGCCAAAATGTCTGAAATTCCATATGCAGTTGACAGTCCAAACATTTGGAAATGCATAATAATCTCATTTGTTAAACTGATTTTTTTGTTATGTACAGAAAGGCTCGTGGGCCTTGTACAGGTTTAGTCTTGTAAGCAGTTTCAAAATGCCATTCATCTTTACATGTATTTCTCTTCACACAGCACTTCTAAGCTCATGTTTCTTACTCTTGCAGTGCTTACCCCGTAAGCATTTTAAAAAAATATAACCAAAAATAATACAAAACCTTGAGTATTATACTACTCAGGAGAAGCTGTACCAGCTTTTCTCTTTCACTCTGCTAGTTAAATTTTCACTGGAAGATAATGTAACTTTGGTAATGTGCTATTAAAACCGGATGTGCTTAGCTAAAAAGAAGTGTTTTATAAGGTTGTTTTGCTAGCCTGTAGGTGGAAAGCACAGTTGAGATCACTCTGCTCAAAATATCAGTTGATTGCTGTACCGTACCTGTTTGTCTGGTGGCTGATTGGGTAGAGCTGTTGCTGGGCTGATACTGTTTTGACCAAAATTAGAAAGTCAATATAAACGAGTCAAACGAGACTGCCTGCTTTTTTTCAGTTCTCTTTTCTGATTCATCAGTTGTTTGCTTCTAATTCTTGCAGACTTTGTGAATTGGGGGTTGTGTCAGCAAAGGTGAAAGAAAGCTCTTAGTGGTTAGTCCATAAGAATATTCATAAAAATCTGTCTTGATGACATTAGATGCCAGCAAAAATATGGAGCCTAGGTAAAAAGAAGTGGAAGTGGGTCCTACAGAGTGATCGTATTAAATACATGGATACAAGAACCTATTCCTCACTTGGGAGACTGCCTGCTTCTCTTATTCAGGGATAGCATTCATCTTCTTGACCCGAAGAGGATGGTATTGCCGATGTCTTGTGGCAGAGGCTTAAGACCTGAAACTTAACTGATGAAGGCATATATGAAAGAAGGATTCACTGCTTATACGTCTTTTTTTCCTTCAGTATTAGTGCATGGACTTTAACAAGTTGGATTGTGCCTGGTTAAATTATGTTAATGCCAGGGAGGATTAGCAGAGCTGAGATTATAATTACTATATTTGAAGAAAAACAGCCTGTAAATTGTTTAACAAAATTCTAGGTTAGTGCAAGTACAGCAGTTTAGCAGCTAAGGGTAGATGGCTGTGCTGTACTTGAGGAAATGCTGTTACTTTACATGTACTGTTAAGATAAAGCTGTGGACTTTTCTTCCTGGAAATGAGTAGGTTTTGATGCAAGTGACAGAGGCAAATGTTTTAATTCGTTTATACCTGGGTTAGTTCAGGCTTTAGGAATTTATTTTTTTTCTTCTTCCGTACAGGTGGGTAAAAAAAAGATGGGGATGTCGGTGAATGACATTCAATTAGGATCCATTAGTCTTGCCAAGAAAAAGAAAGCTACTTCTCAATATGAATGAAACGACAGGGGTATAATTCTGTATCCCACAGAAGGATATAAAAAGTGTTTTAAGAGAGCAACTTGGTTAAATCATAAGATTTATGTTAAGATACCATAGAAAAATAGAAAGTAGGTCTCATTTAGCAATGATAAGAGGGTAGCAAGCACATCAAATCAAAATCAGGAAAAAACAAAGCACAAAATGAGATGCAACTAGAAAGGGACATAAAAAGAAACAATAAAACTTTCCATACTACGTTAATTGTGAGAAGACAATAAGGAACTAATTGCTGCAGTGCTCAGATAATGAGAATTATTGACAGGTGCCACTGTGAATACTGAAGTGTGGAATGCCGTTTTTTGCTTTTTTCTGAAAGTGTTAACTGTGATCAGATGATTAATCTCTACTTCAGCCTGAGTTCTTTTATCACTAACAAATGAGCTGCAGAAGATTTAAGTATCTTCAAACCAGTTAGGCCTGATGAAATTTACCCTTTGGTGCTTACAAAAGGTCGGAAGGGGTAATGTCTCTAGGATTCTAGGAAAAGTTATGTACGATTGCAAGGTTGTAGGGCACCTGTCTTTAGAAGAAAGAGGAGGAACTGAGGAAGAACAGGCTGATCAATTTAGGTTACATTTCGGGTAAAACTTTAGAATAAACAATTCATCTGTAAGCAATTGTACTTAACAAAGAAATGAGTAAGAGCTAACATGGATTTAACAGTAACAAATAAAGGGGAAGCAGTTTAACCTCTACAATGAGTAATTTTGGCCACCACAGCTGACACTTGCTTACTTGAAAGATTGGTAAGATCTGGCACATATGATTATTCTAGTTATATAAAGTGCCGTTTTAAGATGTTTTAAGATTACTGTGGGCTTGTTAAAAATAGATGACCTATACTGAGTATGTGCCATTAGTAATTACCCCAGCGCTATGCTAGTTCTGTCAGATGCTTTTTATTTCTTCTGTAAACAGGATTATGAAAAATAGCATAAAAATTATTTCTAGATGCTGTATTTGGCATTCCTTCAGTTGTTCTGGACCCGCTATTAACTGAATTGTGAAGCAAGTTAAGTATTATCTTCTTTTTAAGCAGCCAATAGCTTCTGATGTTCTCCATGTAATATAATTTTTCTATTTCATTGCAGGATTTGGTTATCCGTATCATCTTCGTTCTTGGTAACTTAACAGCAAAGAATGACCAGGCCCGTGAGCAATTTTTTAAAGAAAAAGGAAGTGTTGACACCTTGATATCGTTATTCCAAACCTACTATAAACTTGATTTGAACACACAGAAATGGTACTGTGAAGGAGGAGAGGAAGGAAAAAACCACCCAAAACATCCTTCAGAAGCAGAAGATGTTCTGATAAAACTGATAAGAGTGTTGGCCAATCTCTCTATTCATCCCGGCATAGGAGCAGCTCTGGCAGCTGCCCATCGTGTTGTAGAATTACTTGTTACGGTACTAGGTAATAAAATCTATGTTGTGTTTGTTGCATTTGTTCAGTCTGTAAGGAGACTTTAGGATTCTTCTGCTTGACCTTCTTATCTAGGTTGAGCCATAACTAAATCAGTTCCTTTGCTAAAATAACAAAGTCAATCTACTGATATTCATGAACTGGTTTATGTGGAACGCCTGTTTGAGCCAGTGGAAGCATTGCTGCTTTGGTACTGACTTTTCAGTGTCTGGGGAAAGATGTTGTAGAAGTGTTTAATTCTGTGATCAGATTTGCAGATACGGTCATTAAGGATAAGAAAACAAATTTTACTTTAAATACATCTCACTGAAAGTTCTTATATAAGGGAAGTCTATTATCAGGTGCAACAGATGTGTTTGGTGGTGGGGTTTGTTTTAAGGTTTGGAGATTTTGTGACTGTCCTGGATTAAGTACTCTTTTTGTTCCCTGCACCCATAACTTTAAGCTTTCTCAAAAAAATTCCTGTTATTTTTCCTTCTTTTTCAGTTTCAACCTGTGTCTGTTTCAGGTGGGAGAGTGTCCCTTTCCATCCAGACAGAGGCTTAGGACTGCTCTTCCTTTACCACTTACTGATCCCTTTGTAAATCTGATTACAAGCTAGGACTGGGCAGTCTGTTCTCCCTGTAAAGAGTTTAGCAGCGACAAGATACCTCTCAAAGAACTCAGTATATTTTAGTGTGTGACGCGAACATTAAATATTAAGTAAAGACAATCAACCTGATTATATGCTGGTTTACTAGTCTTACCCACCAGCCATGGGGAATTAGAGAAGGCAGACTCATAACTTCATCCGTTCTGTCTTAAGGCCCTGTGGGAGCTTCCAGGGTTGGAACTGTCTTAATCATTGTGTAAGCGCTTTTGAGCCTCCGAACTTCTCTCTGTCACACTCCCCTTTTCTTGATCACTCTATCAGTTAGTTTACTACAAAATGTTCTCTCTGTCTATGAACTAACCCCTCGTTACTTTCTTTACTCTTGGTTTCTGAGGCCAGAAACTTCAGATAAATTGGCATACACAACTCTGACTTACTGCTGTAATTTTACACTGGTTAACATTCTGTCAGGAACTCTGAGAGAGACTCTTTCAAATATTGTTGAAGGAGTATTTTTTTGGGTTTGTTTTGGTTTATTTTTCATGGTACCTGACATTTTAGTATAGCTCCTTGGTCCTCTGTGTCTATCACACAGGCCTATTTCTGCATGTGGATTCTACTCAGTTCCATCTTAAATCAGCAAATAGGATCTGTAAAATGTCTTTTAACTAACTAGATTTTAAACTATGTTGCCTGAGTCACAATGATTTCTGTAGATGAAGAGTTGGAAAGAGTGACTTTGTATTGCCATTTTTGGATCAGCTGTGCCTGTTAGCTTCTGCCACGTTACTGAAAAACAGAATAGCTGTCTGTAACAGTGGCCATGTAAGCTATGATTCAGTTTGCTTCTGAGATACAATGCACTGCTAAGTTAGACTCATGTGCGTGTGTGTATCTACATATGCATGTTTGTGGCATTTTTTACTCTCAGAATACAAATCAGTTGATGACTGTGAGGAGTTGGTAATCAATGCTGCAACAACAATCAACAATTTATCCTACTACAAAGTGAAGAGTTCTGCTGTCCAAGACAAGAAGCTACACATTGCTGAAAGTAAGGACTTTTAAACTAGTACTTCTTGTATGGCTTTTTGAAAGTGGAAATGTTTTGACACTATAGAAAAAAAGACACTGGTAGTGTTTTGTGGTGTCATATTGCAAGAGTATAAAGTTCATGGGGCTAAATTCTTCCCATAATTTCTTATTCTTTTAGAACATAATTCTGTGACTTGTGTGAAAATAGTTAGGTTATTGACAAAACCCCTTCTTTTCCTCCCCAAAGGATTTTGTCATATTTTTTTCTGTTTAGCAATTTTTGCTAGACTTGTTCAAAATCCATATGCCTGAGCCAAGATAATCAAGTTACTTTTTACTTCTAATCAGAATATGGTAAGAGTTTTTTTCTTCTTAGTACCTTCTAAACCTGCAAAATCTGATTTACGTCTGTTTTGGGCTTATAAATCCATTGGCAGTACAGGAGTTGTGTGATTCTCTCCCCTCTGACAGTATGGACAAATCATATTTTAATGATGTATGGGAACTGCATCTGAGCTCTGGGACTCATAGTGTTGGTGTTATACAAACGGTAGAGTGTCTATGTCTTGCATACCTTTCTTTCTAAATAGACAAGACGTGGGGGAGAGATGGAGCCTGAAGTTTGCACAACAGGTAGAATGAGGAGTAGGAAAAAATATTCTGGCAGTTGACCTAGTGCCCTGACTGGCAGACATCATTTTCTCTCTAGGTAACAGTTCTGCTGTTCTGTCACGAGCCATTTCATCACCCATAAGCCAGATGTCTCTTATTGCTAGTCGGAGAATGTGGAAACAAATGACTTCTCTGCCTGTCCCATTCGCTCGCCCTCTCATGTTTTTATTGTTAGTATGTGGAAACCAGTCCCATCACCTTTCCTCTGCTTGTATTGAGGAGAGAGAAAAGCTTTCAATGGAAGACCAGCAGGCTTCCTCCTTCGGGAGACATTTTGAGAATACTTGCTGTTTGGTACAACTGGTGGATCCCAAAGGCAAAAAATAATCATTTCACATGTCTCTTTAAGACAAGTCCAAGGCATGTTCAGTATTGCAACACTCAAAGACTGAAGTAATGGGAAGGAAGCCAACCTCTTCCCTGTATTTTTTTCTCACACTTTTTTGTGGTAGAAGGATTAAGGGTTGACTGATTTGCGTCCTTTATTTGATGGACTGATTTCAGTGGTTCACTTCATACTCGCACAAGACTTATAAATATAGCTTCTGTAACATTGCCTCTTTGCTGTGCACCAAAACCCTAGATGATGGTAGCTCTTCCTAGGAAATGCTGAAGGTCTCATTCTGCAGGCTGAAGTTACACGCTAATCATATGTGAAACTGCTAAGCAGGAAAGCAGCAAGAAAGTAAATGCTTCAGACCAGGGGCAATGTTAAGAAGCTGTTCAGAGAAAATCTGTGTATTTCTTATAGCAGCACTGAGGAAAAAATAGAGCTAATGTCTCCTAAAAAATTATTTTCTGACATCCTACGGTAAGACCATCTGTTCAGGATCTATGTATATCAATTCTCTTATATATTACAACATTTTTTTCTTCTTTGCCTTCCTGGATTTTCATATGAGCCCACTCAAAACTGTATATCAAAATCAGCTCCCATTATTACAACTGCGCTTAGGCTATCTTCATAACTCCTCATTTGTTCCTTTGCATTTAGCCCCATATTGGAGCTCTTTGTCTCATCTTCAAAGCTCTACACAATTTAGCCTTTGTTCTGCCGTCAGCTCACCCCTTCACTGCAACCAGACAGATAGATGACTGTTCCCATTTATTACATTTATTGCTGTTGCTGCTTGCAATTCTGATATTTATTGGTAGAAAGCCAAACACGTTTGCGATATACAAGTAATTGTTTTTATTTCATTTCTTTTCAAACCAATAGTGCTTTTAAAGCTGTTAATGAGCAACAATATGGATGGAGTTGTGGAGGCTGTCAGAGTATTTGGCAATCTTTCCCAGTATCATGAGATCTGTGACTTCATCGTACAGAAAAAGAGTGAGTTACTTTTGCATTTGTAGGAGTCCTGTTTTTAAATGTCCATAGTGTTAAAAAACAAATATTGTTAATAAGCTGTGTCAGTTAAAGGGTAGAAGCAATCTTCTCTGATGTTTTGCAAATTAAGAAAATGTTAGAATCCAATAGCAGTTGTTATATACACCATTTCATTTCAATTTCATTAAAATGGAAATATTGGAGTAGGAAAAATATGCCATGGTGCCTTCACAAAGGTAAATACTACAGAAAGTCTGTTTTTCCTAATGATTATAATTTTTACATTTTCCTTCACTCCTTCAGTTTTTCAGATCCTACAGGTTAGTAGTGATATGATATAAAACGAAAATCCAACTAAATTCTTATTTAGGTTCATAATCACAGATTTTTGTTTCCCATATTTGACAGCTTGTTAGCACTTTGTAATATGCATTTAAGTCATTTGACTGCCTCAATGAAGAGACCTCCCATTTGCCTCTGGGTGAAGTAGGATTCAAGTCTTCTCAAGTCCTTTTGCTTTGGGCGTCTAAATAGCTTTGGGAAAGAAGATGTGTCATAAGTTTGGTTAAACACCAGCAGTTCACTGTAAATTTTTTTTGAATCTACCTGTCAGTGCTGAAAATTAGTTGATACGTCACAACACACAACCCCTTTCAAGGGCGGATGGATCACTGCTTTTGAAGGAGAAGGTATTCAAAGGGAGAGCTGACACTTGGTAGCTGGTTGCTGATGAGCTGTCTCAGTGAAAATCTGGGAGAAACTGTGGTGTTGATGTGTAAAGCTCAGGAAGAGCTGAGAGGCTGCCTTGCCTCTCCGTTAGGCAACACTGACTCCCTCGCTGGGGTTCCCTTCCACCACGGCCTACCGAGTGCAGTGTCAGCAAGTGCTGTGAGATGCTGCACAGCCAGCGTCTGCTTCTTGCCCGTCTCCCGCAGGAGCCCCAGGCTGCAGCAGTTCCAGCTGGACTTGGTGCACTCTGGGGCAACCCTGCTGCTCGTGGAGGTAAGAACGTCCCTCTCTGAATGCCAGATGTCGAATCCTCGCGGTTTCTGCTAACCTTGTGATTGAAAGGAGGCTGATACTTCTAAAAAATAAGCTGTACTTCAGTTTGGTCAACTTAATCTCTTCTGCTTGGATTCTCACATTACTTTGGTATATTTTTATAACTAGAACTTTGTATGTGTTGATTTGAAGAAAACTGGTGTTCTAATGGCTGTTACTCTGGGTCATAAGCCCACTCTACAAACATCACAGTAGTATGCTACAAGGTTAATTTTTTGGGTAGGGTATCCTGCATTTAACTACTTTCGAAGTATACACATTTAATAAGTATGTTACGATGCCACTTGTAGGATAAGTCCACCTTCCCAATAATACTGTTTGCTTCTTTACAATCCAGTATACAAGTTCATGATTGCTTTGCTTGATGCTAAGAACCAAGATCTCTGTTTTTCTGCCTGTGGAGTTCTGCTCAATCTCACAGTAGATAAGAACAACCGAGCTCTTCTGATGGAAGAAGGAGGAATTGGAAAGTAAGTTCCTGATTATGCTTATGAAAAAGACAATTTTGAGTAGTTTGGCCAGAGTTTCAATCAGATTGTTTTTCACTAGGGCAAATAACTTGTAATAAGGGTACATACTTAACAGATATTCAGCATATAATGTTCTTCAAGAGCCTTTCATATTCTTTCATATGTTTTTTGCAAAAGCACCAGAGTGGTTTAGCCTACTGCAGAGCCAAAACCCCCAGAACAGTCTCTCAGAGATCCTCCCGATACATACAGCAGAGGAGAGTACCATGCAACAAAGCAGCTAAGGCATGGCTTTGCAGTAGCTGCTTATGCTTGACTTAACTGGATCCTATGTGGGCTACCGTTAATAGGCACCACTAATGTGTATGTGTTGTGTGAAGATTACTTCAGGAACTGATATTCCATGGACATAATCGATCTCTTGCAATTTTTGTAACTACTTGGTACTGTAGGGAAAACTATCTGATGTAGCCACGCTCACCAGAGGATAGCTCCTGAGTCTCCTCTCCCTGAGAGTTCAAATTTAAGGCACTTGTATTGTAAGCAGCATTAGATCTTGAAAAACCACTCTGGATGCAACACTTGTGGCTTTGATGTTCAGATAATAGCGGAACCAGCTTAATTGGAGCAACATGAAAGATCATGTCCGTATGCTTGTAAAGCAGTTGACAGAACCCACATTTATGAAACAATATGCCTAGCTTTGAAATGCTTTCCTGTTCACACATCATATAGTTACTTTTTTATACAATGTAAACAATGCATAGTCCGCTCATCTTTCCTTCCCATGTTCCAGTTAACTTACAAAATATAAAGCTGAAAAAGAAGAATAAAAATAAATTACAGGCAAATTGAAAAATGTGAGAAATTTCTATTATATAGAATATAGAATTTTCTATATCTGAAAATCTGTGAAGAAGGAAGGAAAAATAGTAACTGTGTGGAATACACATAGGAAATTTGGAGGTGATTGTTAAGGAGGTCACCCTGACTGTGCCAAACCAGTCTGTGCTCTGTGGATTTTTGGAAATGAGGTTCTTGTACCAATATATAGTGGCCCTACGGAAACATGGAATTAGTCTTATCAGAGGGTTAAATTTCAAAAAATTAGGGCAAGTTCTTTTGGCTTTTCATGAGTTGCTTCCCACTCTTCCACAATGACTGCCTTCAGAGAGGAGAGAAAAAGGATTTGATTGCTTTACAATTACTGCTATTTTCAGCCATACCTGAGTGTAATCCTGTGTTCCCTTTACTAATCACAGGATTATAAATCTCGCAGAGAAGTGAGGGAAAGGGGGGGTTCCGTAGGGCTGGGGAAGAAAACAGCAGTGAGGGATTACTATTAGAGGTCACTAGGGACAGCAGGTGAAAACCTTTACTGCTGCTGCTCCAGGACTTGCTGCTGTTTGGTAATGGGAACTCTGGATAGCTGCTGTATGTATGTAAAGTGGTGCAGGCAGAAAAGTTATAGCTTAATTTCAGAGTCCTGCTTACGATCCAGCCTGCATTTGGTATCTGCAAGGAAGCGAGATTAGAAGAAAGGTCAAGAACCTAATGGTCCTTCATAAAACTGGCATTTCTGAGAGGATTCCATTGGGAGTGCAGGCTAAGGAAATACAAGAAGGGGCGAGATCTGCAAAATACTCAGACTTCACTGAATGTAAAATATACTTCTGTGAGTTATGGAAATAGCGAATTCCTTTTGATTTGTGTTCTGCTCAGATCCTCTGATATGTAATAAGCTGGATATTCTGCCTGAAGCTTTTTCTGCATTCATACCATCTTTTCCAGATGAATTCTTGGTGCCTGATAAGGTTTGGCTTGCATTGCAATCTCTGCAGTAATGGTAGCCACAGGTTTGGGACAGTCACAGATTGTCATGAAATTTGATGGAATTTTGGTGTCTGGGAGACGGTTACATTTGTGATGTATGTGATTGAAATTGGTCAGTTGGGTTAAAAAGCTATAGGGGATGGACAGATGCAGGTATGTTCACATCCTTAGGGAACTAGACTAAATAAAAGGGGAGAAGTTACTGAGGAAGAAAGTAGCATCTTAAGTTTATTAATGCAGAATTTTCTTGCGAACTTCCATGGGGCGTGCATATGTTTCTAGACTGCCAGATTTTGATGGGTTCAGAAGAAAACTATGTGGAGCAAAACACTGTTTTTGTTTGGTACTGACAGGTTAGTTGACTGTTTAAAAGACTTTGGGCCGGCAGACTGGCAGCTGGCTTGTTTGATCTGCAAAACGCTGTGGAACTACAGTGAAAACATCACAAGTGCAGCCTCATGCTTTGGAGAAGATACCGACATGTTGCTGGTGCTGCTTACATCGCTCTTGGGTGAGATTCGTAATCTTGGTCTCTTTTCCTTAATGAAAGAAATAGAAGGTGCAAAATCAAAGCAGTATTAGTTGGGGTGGGAAGTCTGTCACACAGCTTTAAGCGGCTGGCTGGTATAGACTACCCAGCAACGCAGTGGTCTATTGCCATTCAGCACATTCCCTCAGAACTTACGGATTGCCAACGTGGAATTGGCCGCTGTCACTCCCCACTCTAGTTTGTCTAGTTAGCATGCCGCTGATGCTTTTCACCAGCTGCCTTTTTGCCTGCTTGAGCCAACTATCCCGTAGACCTTCAGTGCAAAACATACTTTTCACTGGATGTGGGCCCTTCTGGCCTCCAAGGTCACTTGACATTGACAGGCACTGACAGAGGCAGGGGCTCAGCTGTGATGCCCCTGGTTGCTGCAGAGCACACACCGGGCAGCCTGGGCAGTGTGGCTTCCCCTCAGCCGGAGGGCTGTGTGGTGCAACGGCCTGAGCTTGCCCGCTTGTGACAAGAGTCCCTTGGCCGCCCTTCTTTTCTCATCATGATCGCCTTGTGGGCAAGGACAACCACCTGACAACTCCTCATCTGCTCCCTAAAGCTAGGCAGGGTGTGCTCCTCCACAAATACAGGCTGAAAGGTGCCTATAAGTGAATGCTGAGACCCTGGTTCACTTACCCAGTTGGATCTTTGCATCTGCACTTCTATGTTTGCTCCAGATTTTACAGAGGTTAATTGCTATGTAATGGTCCTATAGTCACTATATGTAATTTTCCTCCTTTATTTTATGAGTAGTGCTTTGGTTACGGTTTTGAGTAGATCAGTTGCAACTATCTTTTAAAAAAATCGGTAAAATGTAAATGAAATGGAAGCAAACTTACTAATTTTTGTTTGGTTTTAGTTGAAAATTTACTAAGTATGTATGGTTGCTGTGGAGAAGGCTGTATGTTAATGAGACCCAGACAGAAAGTAAGATTGCCGTGGTCTCTTTTCTTTTCAGACAATCAGAAAAGTGGGTGGATTTGTGAGGGTTTTTTTCCAGTTACAGCAGAATTACTGTTATTCATTGTTGTAATCATTCCTTGCGTTGCATTCCTTGCTATGATAGAGCATACCTTAATGTGGGTGGTAATTCCATATATTTATCTGAAAATACTTGGTGTTTCAAGATCAGTAGTGCACTTTTTAACATTCTGCAACAGAACTACAAACTTTATAGCCACAATCATGCTTGAATTTTCTGGCATGCAGCAAGGTATACGTACCTTTGTTTTGAAACACTCTTATCCAGCAATTAATTTGACTGCCAGAGTGGGTAGTAATTGGAACTCTCATTAACTAGTGCAGCTTTTGTGAACTGCAAGTTCATGTACAATTGCAATTGTAATGTGACTGTAGTAACAATTAATTAAAAATAGGTCAGAATTAAGTTGGAAGACTAGTCTTTCTTCACACTGTAGTCAGAAGAGTAGCTGTAGAAAAAGCACATCTTTTCATTGGATCTGGTTCCTCTGTGTGTTAAAAGCCAGAAAATTTTAGTAGTGACAGCTGGTGAATATTTTCCTACGTCTTCCTCCCCCCATTGTATCCAGTAACAGCCTTGAACCGTCATTGCTCTGATTCTATCATTCAGGAAGCAGGAGGCAACCGCTGACAGTCAGCGGACTGTACTTAAGCATCAGCACGCCCTCAGGAAGCAGAAAAAGTGGAGCATGGCACAGCAGACATGTCACTTCACCTGCTGTGCTTGGCCTCCTCCCCTTTATTTTTCTTTCCCCTACCTGGCACAAGATGACAAAAGATATGAGGGAGCCAAAAGGGAGTGGAAATAGCCTGAAAAGATGTTGGGCCTGAAAAAGGCTGGACAAAAGGCACCGGCACCATTTGTTTTTCTTATTCCCTGCCTGATCCCAGCAGCCTGAGATGTGGTGGCGCTGCTTTCCAATGGCACTGTCATTTGCCTTCTTTCAGCTGCTCTCGAGTTTCGTGTCACTTTATTGGCTCAGAGCTGCTGTTTCCAGGCTCCTGGCAGCACCCTTGCCTTGCTGGGGTCCCTCAGGAGCAGCAGTGATGAGCCTCTGACTTGAGAACGTTGTGTTTGGTCATTCAGTGAAATCTCCTTTTGCCCTCCCTTTTTCCAGCCTTTTCTTCTGCTCGCCTTTGCCTCCGCTATCATTTTGAGGATGCTGTTTTGGAATCTCAGTACATGTGAACTCTTACATGGCATGACACTAGCTGCCAGGGCCCCTGGCCCCTCTCTTGCCAGGGTTAGAGGGGTGGCTAGCCCTTGCAGACTAGAGTCTGCACTCTTAGTTTTCAGCTTCCCCCGCAACATGCAGACCCAGTGTGCTTGTCTTGTTCCTGGGCTTGCAGCCAGTTCATATGCTGTTTGGCCAGTACCCAATTTTGCTGCTTTTGAGGAGGGTCATGGGAAAATTAAATTATCTGAGGATGCACAGCTTGCCTGTGGGACACTGATCCTCGCTGATCCCCGGTGTTACTCACATTCTGCTTTAGGAAATTTACTGTTTTGGTTTAACACTTCAGCTTTTCAACTGGTTCTGACCCTTCTTCTTGCAGGCTGGAATTCCCAACCTCAGTGAATCCATAAACATTCTATCAACTTCTGGGAAGCACAGAAACGTCTCTTGCATTGTGAGATAGTTAATTTGGGTAGAAGAATAATTTCAGCAGTAGGCAAAGCAATTCCCCCTGAAAATAAAAACCATAATCCCTTATCTTCCTCTTCACAGGGTCTCTCACTTCTCTGCTGCTGAGATTAATTTTAAGTATGTTGGACTACTGTGCCATCGATAACAACAAGAGCTAATGGGCACAAGTTGCAATAATAAAAATTCCAATTAAATACTAGGAAAAGAAGTTTCCACTATGGCAGGGGTCAAGCACTGGAACAGACTGCCCAGAAAGGCTGTGGAATCTCCATCCTCAGAGATGTTCAGTACTCAACAGAACATGGACCAGAGCAACCTGATTACGGTGGCTCTGCTGCAGAGATCCTGTCCAACCTAAGTTACCTTATGATACCATCCAATATAGATCTGATGTCTGGGGCTGGATTTTATCTCTGGTGACAGGGTTTCTTCCTGCAGAGATATGACATGCCTTCCTTCTTGAAAGAATGGGGGGGGTTCTCTTTGTTTTATTACAGAAAGCCTCTAAATGACATCTTCTCTTTATGCAGAATCCCTTTTGGAATCTACCTCACACTTGGCATCTCTTTAATTTTGGTAATTTAGAAACACTGTTGTGGCATAGAAGTATTATTTGCAGTTACTGGTAACGTTCTAGGAAATGGAGCCCATCTCCATGCACAAGTAGCAAAAGTAATGTCATCTGTTCTGTTACAGCTGTTGCAGCTCAGGCCATATGCTCAGCAAAGGGACCTTGGCATTCTTTCAAGTGGGGATAGTTGCTCTTTAAGTGTCTCTTTTCTACACAAAGTTTGATTCAGAATGTGTGTAACTGAAGTTTCTCTTCAGCTCCAAGTTGTCTTTTACCTCTGTGAATGTGTGCAGTAAGATCCCTTACAGAATAACAGATTGTGACTCTGGTGCTCCTTCATAGTCTAGGACAAAGAGAAGTCACGCTGCCCGTTGGGTGCAGGATCGTATCTTCAGTTTAGGTCCATTTATGGCCTAAAGGCTGTCAAATATCCTTCTGTTAAACTGTATGAAAACGCTTGTTCAGAATTATCACTTGTCTGTAGATTCCTGATTCAGGAGCATGCTTCTGATTGCAAACTGATTTCTTTTTTCTGCAAGGGTTTGTTTCTTTGCCACATCCAGTGCCAGGCAAAATGTAGGGGGAATGGCGAGGGATGACGTCCTTTCATTCCTAACGGTGCTTGTCTCTCTTAGGAGTGTCCTATTATTTTATTTAAGTTTGTGAGGAAGGGAGGGTGTCAGTAATACAATAACTAGTGTGGTTCAAGTTCTCTAAGTATGATAGTAGATACAGTTTGAAAGAGTCCTCATGAACCAGGTTAGCAGAGCAATTTCTGCCAGGAAAAATACGGTTGCACTTAGATGACCTGGTTACTTATATTAGCAAAATTGTGTGGGTCATGTTAAAACCCAAGTAGTTTCCAGGCTGACAGTCACAGTAAATGCTTGACCTTAAGACATGGTTTAGCTACACCTGTGAGGTGTGAGAATAAAGGAACCTGCAGTACCCTTTTTACTGTTTTACTGACCTTAACATCCTTTATTTTTGATTAAACCTAAGTCCCTCAGACAGTGATGCTTAGTTTGTCTTAAACACAGAGTTGTTTCCAAGCCATCAACATACACAACTGGTAAGTTGTACATGCTGTGGTCGTGAAATACGTAGTTGGGTATGTTTTTATTCGGAACTGATGTATGGTATTTTCCTTGATTACAGATGAAGAGCTAGCATTGGATCACAGCCTCGACAGAGATTTAAGGGACTACCAGAAACTATATTGGGAAAGAGAGTTCAAACCTGTGGCAGAAAAACTTCTTGATAGAATTCAAAGCCATCAGTCCTTTCTTCCAACTGTGACCATTACTCCATTTTAGTATTTTAATCGGGGGGGGGGGGTGTGTGTGTGGTGTTGGTGGGGTTTTTTTGTGTGTGTGTGTGGTGTACATTGTACAGCTTTGTATTTCCAACATGCCTCTACGTTGCCACCAGTAAACATGCTGGAGAGCATAGCAATTTAATTTTTAAAAAGTCAGGAAAACTTGGCATTTATACACTGGATACTACCTTTTGAGAAGCTTGTATGAAAATTTTGCATGTGTAATTACTTTTTACAATATATTTGAGCTGATCAAACAGCTGTTCAGTGTGATTTGTCTATTAATTGCAAAGTTTCTTGGCTAGGAAAATGAAACAAAACTACTTGCTGAACTTCTTTTTAAAAGGTAAATTACCACTGAGTACCTGGACCCCTGCGGTACCAAAAATGCTGTGCACTGTAAAAGAATGTTACATGTTACAGGAGCCACGTCTTACCTACAGCCTTTGACATGCTTTTATGTTATAGGAAATTCTGTGACAGAGTAACCTGATGTGGTTGGGGCATTCTGCTGTGCTGTGTCATAAGCTTCACTCTTTAGATTGAAAGCTGTCAATGGTCAGGGGGCAAGTTGCTCCCCTTTCCTTGGAGATCCCCTTTTCTTTACCCAGTGCTGTGTGGCTGGGCTATCCCAGCTCCTGCCCTGATGCCGTGCGGTATAGGTCCAGCTGTGCTGGGAAGAGGCTCTTCTGAATTAGGGCTTCACATCTTAGGGCAAAACATCCCTATCCCTGACGTAAAGGATGATCTTAGCTAGACTGGTGCGTTTTTCTTTCAGTTGTTCCTGTGTTCCCAGGAGCCACCTGTCTGCCTGTACTTCTGAGACCCTCTTGGCCCGCTGCCTTCCCTGGGCTTGTGTCTCCATCCACGGGGCAAAAAAAGGCTCTACATCCTTCACATTCCTTCTGGCTGCTGCTGGCTTGTTCATTGCTGTTTTCATCCCTTCAGTGTGTGAAAGTCCCTGCTGTAGCCCATGGGTTAGCTCAGCAGGTGCACCACTGGCCTCAGGCATTAACAGCCCAGCTGGCTACAGAAAGCTCTACAGACCTGACCCGTTTGTCTCTTTTCTGACCTTAGATGATGAAGAATAAACCGCTGTGCGGCGGCTGCCAGGCTCCTGGCTCTGATCCGAGGGTCAGCAGCTTCGCACTGTGCTGTGTGCAGCAGAACAAGTCTCCAGCTTGGCAGTCCTGTCGGGAGAGGCTGGAAGAATTTGGTCTCCTGAGGCGACAATTCAGAGCTCCCCCAGTGGCACCGCTGTACCTTCAGCAGTGCCTGCACATCTGCTTCCAGGTGAGAAGATGAAGTGAGGAGGCTGGGAAGTAGAGCAGGAGTAGAAGGGCAGGGAAACATTTTCCCTAGGTTAGGTCCCCTCTTCTACTTCTTTACTGTCGGTAGGGCAGGGGAGCGGGGATTTCACAGTCCATGTTTTGGGAGCGGTGAGGAGGAAACTTCAGTGAAGATAATGAAATTTGCAACATCTCTTTTGTCCTGGTAGCTCCAGTATTTCTTGTGACCAGCAAGGCTCAGCCCCACAGCGGTCACTTAGGGAGGGCGTGTGGCAGCCTCCATCGCTGCAATCCGCAGGATTCAGTACGGTTTGGCTCCCGTAACAGCTCTGCTGAGCTCAGAAGGATCTCAGTTATCATTCCTTCTTTTGCTATTTTAATTTTAGCTGAAGTTGAGAAGATAAATGGCTTCAATGCCCCATTTGTTTCTTGAGAAAAAGAATGGATTTGATTTTTGGGGGTGTTAAAGGATAAGGGGTTGGTACTCCCCTGTGGGGAGGGAGCTACAGGCATTTGTTCCTGGCATTTGCATCAAGGCAAAAGGCAGGCGGGCACCAGGCTGCGTAGTGCGGGGTGGGACGCAGTGGAAGAGGCCTTGGGGCCGAGTCCTGTCAGCAGGTCTGACCAGAATTGACACGTGCTGAGTATCTGTCAGAAGGGAGCCTGAAGCTGATGTTTTCATAGAATGGTTTGGGTTGGAAGGGACCTTAAAGATCATCTAGCTCTAACCCCTGCCCACCTTCCACCAGACCAGGCTGCTCAAAGCTCCTTCCGGCCTGGCCCTGAACCCTTCAGGGACAGGGATCCACAACCTCTCTGGGCAACCTGTGCCAGTGAAGAATTTCTTCCCAATAGCTAATTAAATCTGTCCTCTTTCGGTTTAAAGCCATTCCCCTTTGTCCTGTCACTACACGCCTTTGTACAAAGTCCCTCGCCAGCTTTCTTGTGGGCCCCCTTTATGTACTGGCAGGCTGCTATGAGGTGTCCCCAGAACCTTCTCTTCTCCAGGCCAAACCCCAACTCTCAGCCTGTCTTCACAGGAGAGGTGCTCCAGCCCTCTGACCATCTTCCTGGCCCTCCTTGGTCCGTGTCCCTGTCCTTCTTCTGTTGGGGGCCCCAGGGCTGGATGCAGTACCCCAGGTGGGGTCTCAGGAGACCCGAGTAGAGGGGAAGAATCACCTCCCTCGACCTGCTGGCCACACTTCTTTTGGCACAGCCCAGGATACGGTTGGCTTTCTGGGCTGCGAGTGCACACTGCTGGGTCATGTTGAGCTTCTCTTTAACCAACACCCCGAAGTCCTTCTCCCCAGGGCTGCTCTCAATCCATTCTCCACCCCGCCTGTATCTGCTTGGGACTGCCCAAGTTTTGCAAGGATGCCCAAGGTGGGTATGCGGGCAATTAAGATTTGTTCCAAGAAGATGCTAGGGCCTGGAGCGCTGCGTAGTGTGTCCCGTAGCACAGGGCAGGTTTGGGTATCCCACAAAGCTGGGGCAGCCACTGTGCGTCAGCTGAGCTCGCGTTCAGCAGTTGGCCTGAGCTGCTTCAGGAAGAGGCGCGTTCAGACCAGACCTGCTGGGTCGAGCAGAAAGGGCAGCAGAAGCCCTGGAGCATCTGACAGCAAAACCCAGCAGGGGCTCCCACGGAGCTGCACGGGCCTGCGTGTCTCTGAAAAAACAACTTGTGAGTAACAGCCCCAAAATGCTGAATTTCTGTGTATTCGTATGGCTTCTCCTCCCATGAGAGCAGGAAGATTGTTGTGGCCTTTGCCACAAACCTCCGTGAAGCAGCTCTGCTGCGACTTCAGGTGCCCATTCCTGTTCAGCAGCCACATCCTTGGTCTCTGTCACGCTGTTCATTTTTCTCTGTGGTGGGGAGCGTGTGCACACACACGTGCACACGGTTTTGAACTGAACCTCTGAGGAGGACAGAAAGGTAAGAGCTGCTGGAGAGGGCTGTTAGTTGCTGCTCCTGGGGCAGACAGCTCTGCCACGCTCCTTGAAGCACAGACTCAAATTCCCATGTGGTTTTTTTGTTTGGTTTTTTTCTTAATAGTGTCCCACCTGGGCCCACACAGCAGCCAACCATTCAGTTCCCATCGCTCGTGCTGGCGCACACCCTCCTGTCACGTATCGCTTTTTGGACTGGATCCCCCATCGCCACATTCTTTTGGGGTGAGCTGCCAGCACTGCCAGCACCTGCAGCAACCGAGGTGCACAAGATGTTGCTGCTGCACTTCACAGCCACGGGCTGCGGCTCTGCAGGAGCTGCCTGGGAGCTGACGGGGCTTACGGCCCACGGCACAGGGGGCGGCTCACGGTTGCCAGTGCCCGAGGCAGTGCTGGGGCTTGTCCCCCCTGCCCTGGCATCGTACACAGCTGCTGCTCTGTGCTGCAGTCACCACCTCCACGGAGCATCTGGGGACTTAGCGGGGTTTGTCTTTAAAGACAAAAAAAGGGTTATCTTTGGTTAGCGCCTTGCTTGTTCTCTTCTACTTGGGGCCACAAACATCTCTGCATTTTTCATGGAAAATCCCCCCACGTTTTCAGGCCCTTTCTCCACAGTAAGCAGCTTGGTGTGTATTTAGGAGTGTCTGCGTTGGGGTTAGTGCTCCGTTTGGAAATGTGACCGCACCAGACCACTGCCACGCACACCGCGCTGGTCACCGCTTGCAAAGGGAGAGTGCCCGCAGGTACCGTGCGTGATGGGACCGGCCAGTTCAGGCTTCTCGGAAGATCTGATGTGTACCTTTGACCCCCAGAAAGCAGCAGAAGAATGAGGGGCTGCAGAATCTCCATTTACAGACTGGAAAGACACTTCTGCGTGCTTAGGCACGGCGCAGCTTTGTGATATGCCCTTTGACAGGAAAGTTTTGCTCTGGTTTTGGAACATTAAAAATCCTGTATTTTTAGTTAAGAGGAAACAGCAGATGCTTCCTGTTAGTCACAGTTTTTGACAGTTTATTAATCTTTCTCCCCTAGATCTTTTTAGATATTTTAGCTTCTTGGACTGTAAACTTAAAACTGTTCTCACAATGTTTCGTAGTAAGAGAAACCAGTCCGAGCCAACTGAGAACCAGGCCAGAAATCTTAATTTAATTCTACCTGTGGGCTTGCAAATAAGGTTCCGACCTTCCTGTAAGGAGGTGGGAGTTCCTACACTTGCACTACAAACTGTTGCAGCCAGCTGCAGGAGCATGGCCAGGAGGGTTTGTCAGCCCCTTGCAGCAACTCCTGCTGCCGTTTACCTCCTGCCGTAAATTCCTCAGCCTGACTGCACAGACCGGGCTGTGCCTCTGATGCCAGATATCCTTTTGGCACTAGCCTATGAAAATTAGCAGCACAATCTAGAACTAAGTTCACTACTGGAGGATTTTAAAATCAGTTTAATTCTTAAAACAATATTTAGAGTAAGTGATTACATAAACATGCAGTTGGAATCTCTGATCATATCAGGCCTGTGAGGAAAGAGAAAACCCGACACCCGAGGGTGGAGGACTATGGGAAAATAGGTGCTCCTGCTGTAGATTTAATGAAGATCTACATCAATTTTTTAAACTTCAGTTTTCTCCCATCATTTTAGACTCAGCTGAAAAATTCGTGGTTTGTTGTTTGTCTGCTCAGTTACCGTTTCAAACATTTTAAAATGGTCTTTGAACCAGGAAGTAAACCAGTAAGAACAGAAGCGTAAAGTTAAATGACACAAGAACACGAAGAGAAAAAGTTGTTACCTTTATTTAAAAAATACCAATAATACTGACAAATTTAAAAAGCAATTCACACTCATACAAAAGTATTCATGTGTTCTCCAAAACCTCTGTATATTAAACGTCAGCATTTTGATCACGTTTCGATTTACTAAAAATAGTTGGGTTTTAGCCTAGTTATTTAAGCAACTGCAAAAATCAGTAAGACCAGCGTTGGGCGTGTAATACAGTAGGACTGTTTGGCAGTCTGAAACAACACTCCCACCCCTTGTCCTCGCTCCTCCTTGAAAAACAGGACAAGAAGCTACTCCACGCTTCACATCATTAGATCTCTCAAAAGCTCTGAGGACTCGAGTCCTCTTCGTTCGGTAGGAAGACCATTGCACTTTGGAGCTCACCAAATAATGCTGAACAGATGTCCTGTAGCATTTTAAGGCTAAACTATGTGAGAAAATCGACTGCTATCTTTCAAATGATCAGTGTGGACAAAAGAGGTTTAGTTCTGATTAAAGAAGGAAATCTAAATAACAAGGCTTTTCTGAAACCACACACAGTAAAGGCTCAGACAATAGCAGTGCTCACTTTCAGTTTTAGCTTAACTGGAACAGCCTGTGTCTGTTCACTCCACCAGCACAAATAGCAGCATCAAGATTTTCTAAAATTATTCTCGTAGGGAAAGCAAATGTCATCAAGTCCCACTTCTTTTCACGCTCCAACTCCCGTAGTATTTGCCTTAACACAAGATCTATATATCTATCGTTTGCTATATTGCCACAAGTTCATAGAGTGTCCCGTGCTGTCTAAAGCCAAAATACCATGAGCAGGCAGCACTTCTGCACAACCCTGTCTTTTCAACTGCCAAGTGGCAGCAGCGATATTCCAAACACGGAAATAGCTGAAACTAAAGGAGTTATGGCACAATGGGCATCTTAACTGATAGCTACCGTTGGTCCTGAGGCTTCATATCTTCCTCTGCCATACTGCAGCTGCAGAACATTCCAACGTCGACAGGCAGCCAGAGACATCAGGTCATATAGCGAGTAATAGCTCTCAGAGCATAAAGTAGTTCGGCTTGCATCCGAGCTTCTACCAGAAGCAAATTTACATGGACCTTTGAGAAAGAAAAGAAGTTATGCTTTAACAGCGTGCCCCAGTGAAAGGAAGTCCGTGGGGCTGTGGTTTGTCCGTGCAGTAGCAGTGGGGGAACACTTTGTGTTTCAGCTACCCAGGGAATTAGTTCTCTCTCTAAAACTTGCGGAGGGCGGAGAGAGCGAACAAATGCTGTGCGCAGCGTGGCCGGCACAGCGCAGCGCTAGGGCAGAGGGATGCTGAAGCAGGGCCGGCTTCAGAGGAAGAGGCAACTCATCCTTTAGGAGCCCATCCGGTTTAGCTGGGGAACACAAACTTTCAAGCACAGAAGCCCTTCTTCAGCAGCAGACTATATGCAGCTTAAACATAATTGTTCAAATTTTGCTTAATTAAGCAAATCAATTAAAGCCAAAAGGGTGGTTGGTACCTGCGGAGCAGAGGGGGCTGTTAGCAAAGGAAGACGTGATAAGGGTGTTTGCCCCTGTGGGACAGAGAGAAACACAGCGGTAATTACCACCTGAACACCACGGTGCAGTTAGCCGAGGTGAAGTGCAAGAAAAATCCTAACATGCCATAAACTATTATCTTCATTGAGCCAGAGGTGTTCAGTAGCTACCGGAGGTAAGAATTTTAGTTCCCCAGCTCACCTCCTCAACGTCTTTACTGTATTTCTTTGAGGACTAGATCAGAAACCATGTGGGGGAGGAAGTAACAAGTACCCTCTCACTGACAGCAGCCTGGCTCTGAATTTGTTCTGCCACGTAGTAGCTGTGTGGATTAATTCACATGATTTCCATGAGGACGGGTGGTGACTGCATTCAGTGACGCACACACGTACAGTCCTTGGGGTCTGATGGCTATGGAGATGCAAAGTTTTGGGCTTTAAAGAAAGATCTGTGTGCTTGGAAAGCTTGTCTCTATCGGTTAGTCCAACCAAAATAAACATAGGCAGTATTTTACTTGAACAACCTTAAATGGCTGTAGCTATAGTACCCCTGTTATAACTGGGTGTCTCTATTTTCACAAGGAGTTTAGCAAGAAATAGAGCCTCTGAGATAAAAACAGTGATTAAAGCACCTTTGTTTCAGCACTGTATCAGCATTCGTTCTAACGGAGGCCTAGAACTGTTTTTCCAGAGAAAAAGTGGAGGACGTGAACTTGATGGAGTAGACATCTGAGTTAACAGCAAGAAATACTACTGGGAGGTGCAATTCAGACTATAATCCAGCAGCAGGAATTCAGGCTTTAACACGAAGCAAGTATTTCGGGGCTGTTGCACTAAAGATGACCACAGGACTGCAAAGACCTTGGGCCAGCAAGCAAGCTGCTCTAGCTCTGAGGCCAGCGGGTGGATCCCACCACTCCCCTGCCTCCCTGGGACACAGGCAGCACCAGCCGACAGCAGAGGAGAAAGCTGCAGTTGAGCTGAAGCTCTACCATTGACAGGCTTAACTTCCCCACACCGTTCCAAGCTTGGCCCATGTCAGCTGTTAGTAGCAACATGTGGTAGGAAATGAAAAATTGTTTCAGCCTAGGAGGCACGACACCTCCTAATGAATTATCTGAACACGAGCAGAACCCCAGTAACATCAGCTAAAGCTTCAATGGCTGGCTTGGTAGCTGTGGCTGTTAGCGTGGCAAACGTATCCCTCAGCACACATGCAAACTGTACCTTCTCAGAGTGTTCAAACTGCCTCCAGAAGCTATCATACATTCTTTTTGTGGTCTTTTCAGGAGTGCAAACCACAGTCTTGATATAAACTTTAAAGCTACGATCCAACAACTGATTAATTTCACCATAGTCATAATCATCGTATCTGTTTGGAACGGAAAGGAAAACAGTCATTTTCATGAACCAGTTATTTCACTTGCATTGTTTCTAAGTTCCTATGGCAAAATAAATTATTGTGTAATTTGTACCACTACTGGCCCTCCCCCATTAACAAAAATATGTTTAAAAATACATGCACGTTTGCTTAATAAATACCTTTGCTTCACCTCAAGACAGAAAAACGAAAGCTGGCGCTACAAGTCTGACACGTTTAGAACAGAAGCAGTAAAACTGACCTTATTCCAAACATACAATGAATATAGTTCCAAATAGCTCGTCTTAGCATTGAGGTATCCACATCTTTGTGCGTGGCCATTGTGTTGTAAGTCAGATTATAAGCAATATGAAACTTCTCATCAAGTAGTTGTCCCACATCTGGGTAAAGACGATTAACCAAGGAATAGCCATGGTCTTCCCAGGAATAATCCTTAGAATAAAGAAAAATCCAGAAAGGAGCATTTCAGAAAAGAGCTTGTGAAGACCTAGCGCTCAGTGTAATTTCTCTCAGGGCAGGTAATCCGGGGGAGGGGTTCATTTGCTTGCTGTAAGCCTTCTCACCCGTGGGGCAGGAAGGTACGGCACTGCCACTTCCAGGTTTGGTGCCTGGCACAACAAACAGATTGCGCACTAGGCCTCCTGACAGCAGAGCCCTTCCTTTTACCTGAACACGAAAGGTGGGCACGTGCATTCCGTGTCTGGAGAAGTCTTTGTAGCCATAGCTGGTATCCTCAAAGTGACGAGACACATCTCTCGTTGCTGCCGATTCTTCATCTTCTGTCAATTTCAAACAGAATTTCACATTATTTCAGTTAGAACGAACTGGAAGTGTACTAGCAGAACTATTGCAGAAGAATGGGAGTCTGTGCTTTTTAAATAAACATACAGTTTCACTGGACTACCTGTATTAAAATTCTTTGATACAGCTCAGTGTGCCTACAACTATGGTTTTTTAGAGGCAACTCCATGAAAAACACCCAGATTCTTTCTTAGAGACAAACATCCTTTTCTCCCTTCTTTTGTGTACCAGTCTTCATCCCACCCCCTAAGTCTAGGGGACACTTTGATCCTAACTCAAGGGATCTGTAAAAAAAGTCAAGGGAAAATCTGTTTTGGAACAGAGCTTATTAGATTAGATTATTAATGATTCCACTTCTGTGGGAAATTTCTATTAAACATAATATTGGTCAGTGAGTGTTAGGGTGTGTTTGAGAGAGGCTGACAATCTCGGCACTGCTTTGCTTTTAAGTGTTCCTGGAAGAAAACAAGGCACCCCTAATTCTTGATCCCTTCAAAGAAATGGTAATGTTTTTGAGACAGCTGATAACACTTTTTTTTTGCTTTTGTGGTAGAATTTCTTCAAGTGATTTGGAAAAGTCTAAATAAATATATATACACACTACATCTGTTACCTGAAGAACACACGAACATGCTTTCTCTCTTCTCTCTTTCAAAACGTGTAGCCATCTCTTCTTGGCTGGCTTCCTCTTCATCTCTACACTCCTGCAGCTGCTTCATTTTCTCCATAAGAGCTTCAACTTCACAGACGGACTCTGT
This sequence comes from Falco peregrinus, assembly GCF_023634155.1. NCBI lineage: Eukaryota > Metazoa > Chordata > Aves > Falconiformes > Falconidae > Falco > Falco peregrinus. The sequence goes on from NC_073727.1 coordinate 25,844,438, forward strand.
AGACTTGAAAAGGAGAGAAAAACATTTCATTTCCATGTAACAAGAACTGACAATGATGGCAGAAATTTTTAAGCCAGAAAATTTAAACACAACTTATGTTCTTCATTTACATCTTTAAATACTGATTTTTTTGAGAAGAACAGTACTTGAAAGAAATCTGTACTGACCCAATGGTTCACATTTAGACATCATCTTTTCTCAGTTTGATCCCTAGTATTTTTAGCATATCTTGGGAATCACAGCTTTTTGGAACAAGTAGTTCTCACATTAAAAGTAATTTCTCTTACTTAATCTAAATGTTTAACAACTGAAAAACAAGGAGTTGTAACAGAAATTCTGATACAGGAAGTAACCACAATTTACTACCCAACTGTATTTTTCTACTTCTCTGCTCAGAGAGAAGAAACATATTGAAGGAAAAAGGAAGAGTGAGTGTTCGTGCAGATTTAACGAAGCCTCAAAGGAATGCTAGCGCAAGATAACCTTATTTCACAAGAACTGTTTTAACACCGCAACACAATATTAATTCAGTATCTGGTCTTGTAAAAATCCATCAGCATAAAGCAAAATAACATTATCTTAATGTACACATTTCTGCCCCTTTCCTCTCTGCCTCTTGCAGTTTGCTCCTTTGGAGAACCAGCAAACTCCATCAAACAAAATTTAAATGCCACCTACAACATTGCAGTAAAGTCTCACAGGCAGGGAACCTGCACTGAAAATACCCCGTTATCACTGTTCTTAAACCGACACTTAGTTCACATCATGCTTTTCAGTAAGTGGAAGCAAGCACACATCAGTGAGCTCAACTGCTGCAGGCAGCAAATACTGTTTTAGAGACAGAGTCAGAAAATTGTGAATGGTCTGTTGTGTGCTGCATCACAAACACCTCAAGGCAACAAAGTCAAAGACTGGAACCAAAGGAAAAGCCACCTTTCCACAGCACCCACGAAAAAAGCGTTCCTGGCTGCTGATGCTCAGGACACGTATCATGAACTAGCTGAGACCAGCAGTTGCCTCGGTTTGCCTATATGAATGACAAGAGACCAGAAAAATAGACAACTGAGACATCGTATCCGTGTCTTCCCTCAGTTTACCAGTGTGGTTTCAGCTTCTCCTAAATGTATCTTTTCTATTTGTTAGCCCTCATCTGGATTAGGCTAATCAATCCCACTCTCCCTGAACAAAAAGTGACAGGCACTCTCCATGAATTAAGTTTACAAAGAAACTACTACTGTTGAAAGAGACTGTTCAGACAGTTACTTACTGGAATACTTCCAGTTGGGCTGGCATGGATTTCGTCCACCCCATGGTAACCATTTGTAATATCGCAGATGCAATAGTTACTGACGGAGGGGGGCCTAAAGGTGTGACCCCCTTCACAGTCGATCTCGGGGCTGATTCCACAACCAAACGTGAAAGAAGCAAGGGAGTGGTAGTGTGTAAGGAGAACCACCGCATGGATCAGCTCTGCCAGGGACCAGCTGTTCTCTTCAGTCTTCAAAAGTTGCTTTAAAAATAATGCAAGACAAAAGAATTAAAGTCATTCAGATGATCCCACCTTAATGCAGCTTATTGGCACATTTCTTTACCAGATAAAATTATTTTTCCAATGTCCACACTTGATTCCTGACTCTCTGCTGCCATTAGCATGCTCAGTCTTCTGTCACACACTGCCACGGTGACCTGCCAGCCACAAAGGACATGACTTCCCTCCCCTCCCTGCCCCTGAGCTATTGAATCACAGAATCATTTATGTTGGAAAAGACCTTTAAGATCATCGAGTCCAACTGTTAACCCAGCACCGCCAAGCCCATCACTAAACCATGTCCCTAAGCACCACATCTACACGTTTTTTTAAACGCCTCCCTGGGCAGCCTGCTCCAATGCCTGGCCACCCTTTCAGTGAAGAAATTTTTCCTAATATCCAATCTAAACCTCCCCTGGCGTAACTTCAGGCCATTTACTCTTACCCTGTTGCTAGTGCTCTGGGAGAAGAGACCAACACCCAGCTCACTACAGCCTCCTTTCAGGCAGTTGTAGAGGGCAGTAAGATCCCCCTGAGCCTCCTTTTCTCCGGGCTAAACAACCCCAGTTCCCTCAGCTGCTCCTCATAAGACTTTCTCTCTAGACCCTTCCCCAGCCCCGTTGCCCGTCTCTGGACACGCTCCAGCACCTCCACGTCCCTCTTGCAGCGAGGGGCCCAAAACTGAACACAGGATTCAAGGGGCGGCCTCACCAGTGCCCAGTACAGGGGGACGGTCACTGCCCCAGTCCTGCTGGCCACGCTGTCTCAGATACAAGCCGGGATGCTGGTGGCCTCCTTGGCCACCTGGGCACACTGCTGGCTCACGTTCAGCTGGCTGCTGACCAGCACCCCCAGGCCCTTTCCCCCAGGCCCTTTCCAGCCACCCTTCCCCCAGCCTGTAGCGCTGCGTGGGGCTGGTGTGACCCAAGGGCAGGACCCGGCACTGAGCCTGGTTGAACCTCATGCAACTGGCCTGGGCCCATCGGTCCAGCCTGCCCAGCTCCCTCTGCAGAGCCTTCCTGCCCTCAGCAGATCAGCATCCCGCTCAACTTGGTGCTGTCCGCAACCTGAGAATGCACTCAATCAGGGGATCCAGATCATTGCTAAAGGTATTAAACAGGACTGGCCCTCGCCCCAAGCCCTGGGGATCACCATGTGTGACCAGCCACCAGCTGGATGTAACTCCATTTACTACCACTCTGAGCTCGGCTATCCAGCTTTTAACCCAGTGTAGAGTATACCCGTCCAAGCATGAGCAGCCAGTGTCTCCAGGAGAACGCTGTGGGAGATGGTGTCAAAGGCTTTACTAAGGTTCGGGTAGAAAACATCCACAGCCTTTCCCTCATCCACTCGGCAGGTCATCTTTTTGTAGATGATCAGGTTTGTCAGACAGGACCTGCCTTTCATACACCCAGGCTGGCTGGGCCTGACCCCCCAGTTGTCCCGCACGTGCCACGTGGTGGCACTCAGGATAACCTGCTCCATCACCTTCCCTGGCACCGAGGCCAGGCTGACAGGCCTGTAGCTCCCCAGATCCTCCTTCCAGCCCTTGTAGATGGGTGTCACATTGGCTGACCTCCAGCCTGCTGGGACCTCTCCAGTGTGCCGGGACTGCTGATAAACGATGGCGAGTGGCTTGGCGAGCTCCTCCACCAGCTCCCTCAGTACCTTCAGGTGGATCCTATCTGGCCCCATAGACTTGTGCATGTCTAAGTGGAGCAGCTGGTCACTAACCCTCTCCTCCTGCAAACTGCATCAGTTTGGGTTTCTGTTTTGCACCATATGGTTTTATTGAGGCCAGACTGACTTGCGTTGAAATTTCACACCTCTGATGAAGATAGAACCACAACACTCACGTTTGTTTCTTCAACCAGACTTTACAGTCTCAGGAAACCCTGACAACTCCTTGCAGATTATCTGTGTAAAAAGCCTGGCATCAGGGCCAGGCTCCCTCCATCTTGCCCTGTGGGTGGAATGCTCTACATTTGACAAGCAGCTTCAAACCCCAACTTCCCCTTCAAGCAGGAAAGTGTGGGAGGTCTGGGGCCTTCTGGCAGAGCACACACCCTCCCCCACAGCCCAGTGTCCTGCCTCCCAGCAGGACCTGCTTCTGCCTCTCCACCTGGCAGACACTGCCGAGAAAGTCCCAGCACCCACTTCCTCCTTGCTAAGGGTAAAGGGCAGAGCAGAGGAGTTGCTCCAGTAACCACAGCCAGGCCCAGGGCAGGCATGCTCCTGCTGAGAGCTGCCATCGCTGCACGTGCTCTTGAAGCTGGCTGATGCAGGTACCCCTCAGAGAAGGGGGCAGCAGGAGCAGCGACTTGACGGCTTGTTTGTGCTGCAGTCCTGGCTGGTTTGTACCACCGCTGCTCCCCTGGGCTGTTCTGCCAGCCTGCTCCTTCCAGCCCAGCCCGAAAACTATGCATTTGAACCAGCAGTAATTGAGACAAAAGTATGGTGACTGGTGTTCTGCCTAACCCCTGGCAGCATCTCAGAAACACTCAGGGAGTTCTGGCTACCGAAAGCACATGACGTAAGGAAGCGCACGTCTGAGCACATTGTCATCGCACCAACAGAATTCTCACAGGACAACTCTGAAATGTCACTGTGTTGTCAAGTAAATTTGTTCGCCATTTAAGACTTGTTATGATCATCTTAGTTTTAAAGGGCACAAGTGATGTATCATGCAGTATCACAGTGATGTAACACTGAAGTAAAAGTAACACAGAACATCTTTCACTCTGTCTGGCTTTTAACCCTAAGAATGTGTGATTGCATTACTGAAAAATAAGGGTACATTCACATTACTCCATGAAAGATTTACCTCAATATGTTCCTTGGTGATAAGCCAGGGTCGGTGAGCTAACATTTTGTTCAGTTCTCCTAAATTCTGCAGTTTTTGAGGTGCATTTTCTAGACCGTTCAACCACTTAGGGTCTCCACCGACATGAAGGAAGTCATTCACATGAAGATTAACAAGGTAAGAGCACTGATGTCGTGCTGCAGCCTAGAAAGGAAAACAGAGATGTGATACAGAAAACAATTACAGTGCTTTATGACAAATACCGTCAGTCATCATCTCAAAATATTCACGAACAAGACTTGCAATGATCAAAGGCTGAAGTAAAAAAAAATAGAGATTAACACATCAACCTGTTTTGATTATTGTTCTCACAACATAAATATTCCTCACTCATATACATTGTAACTATGCTGGCTACAGGTACAATGTGCCTACATCCAGGGAGAAGTACAGACACAGATTTATTGTATGTCCTGTGGCAAGCGATCCATACTGCATAGTACTACCCAGTGGAGAAGAAGCAAGGCTGCCTCGAGGTGAACCTTTACCAGCAAAACTAAAAGCAGGTTCGAAGGGCAGCTTTTCAGCAAAGAACAGACCCAATATCATTTATTCAAACAGTAATGCTTTCCCCATCAAATTAAGACACGGCCCAAAACTTGAGTTCAACTTTAGCAAGCAAAGATCATTGAACTGGCAGATTCAAAACAATGAAATCAACCACTTTTGGCAGAAAACTTGCTTTGAATTTTGATATTCAGAAACATGGTAGGATGGACTACTGAGTTAGAGAGAGATGTATTTGACAGGACACATGCAAACAAGCCTTCCCAAAAAAACAGTTTCTGAGATACTAAGGAAACCAAAAATAAACAATCTTCTTATTTTTATAACAGATTTTCCCCCCTCTTTCTCACAGTCCTACCGAAACTATGGACATAAAGTACTGGTCTTACAAAACACTTCATAAACCAGACAAACAAACCTACTCTGCTTTTCCCCTTAGCTCTTGATGAAATTCCTTTCCAACTAGAAACTGCAAAACACAGTAATAACTGCTGTTAAACAAGACCAGAGATTGTTGCCAAAGTGGCTGTTTCTGCTTTATGTTCCAGCATACCATTATCCCGATGTAGTGTCGGTAATGCAGCGGGAGTGGGCCATCCATTTGCAGTAGATAGTGCTGAGTTTTTAGAAAGCTTTCAAGATACTGTGGGTGGAAAACCATCACCAAGGTAACGTTGTCCAGTCGGCCCAGTGCAGCAAAAGAATCTGCAAACAGCGTGTGCATCATGGTGTCTTCGTTTCCCACTTGAATTGTCTGATTGAACAGAAAGAGCAATTAACAATGTTGTCTAAGTACCACCATTAAAATAGTAAATAAATACATTACCAGAGCACCCAGAGGCCCAGTGAAAGGAATTATGTTATAAATCTATTAATGGTATTAAAATAGTGCACATAAGGCAAAGCACATAAACCCCCTTTAACACCTCTCATTTAGGAGATCACAAGTAGTTATATCTGCTAAAGGGGATTTTTGGCTTTATACTTTCTCTTCTACAACATTAATTTCTCATTTTAGCAGTCTCACCTTCACTTTCTTGAATACTCCAAATCAATCTTGGTTTATTGTAACAACAAAAAGCTAATTGGGTAATCGTTTTTAATAAGGGAAAAAAGAGGGAAAGTAGTAAAAGGCTAGCTAAGATGACAATAGAAAGAAATACAAGGAAATTGAAACTTAAAGCTCTAAAATTCCTAGAAAACCACAGGCATATGACTAACTTTTCCTCTGCTCCCAATTCTCTTACCAGATGATCTGGAGAGAAGCACCAGAAATGCTCAGCCACAGCACTCTGAAGCTTCTCAGATTATTCAGAATGGTAGAGGCAGCTCAAGAAAAAGCAATCCCAGAGCAGGGGGGCAGGTGCCTTGTGGACCAGTAGGAAAGTACATCTGGGTGTTCACAAGGAAACAGACACCCTTACAAAAGACAGTATTGGGTTTCTTTTATGCTAGACAGCAGTACAGGAGGGGTCATAACTAATTCCAAAGCTCCCCAGGGCTCCCACTGCTTCTGTACACTAGAAATGTGGCCAAAGTCTCACCAGGACTGAATGTGATCACAACTGAAAATATTTTGCAGCTCAACAGCTGTCGTGAAACCAAATGTGGGTTACTGCTAAAAGGGTGTTCCTTAAAAGCATAAAGTTCACTGTGTACTTGAAAACACTACCACACCTCCTTCTCGGGGATGAATCTGCTTGGTCCGTGTCCCAGTGGTCTAGGAATTCTTATTCCAAGTTCCTAGAAAAGAAGATTACACCATCTCAGCATTTAGCTATAAACAGCTTTTTAGCTGCGGTTGCAAGAAAGAAAAAGAGTTCTCCATTCACAGCTGGGCTTATTTGGGTACTCATGGTACTCTTACATAGGTACTTTTACTAGTACCATTTGTACAAATGCAAATCATTTCTTATACAAGTGCTTTATAATTAGCCATGCTTGTTTACAGTGTACTGCCCTACTCCAGAAACAAACAAACAAAAAAAAAATCAACAACAAAGGCCCTGCCAACCAAAGAAAACACCAACAAATTTATATGCACACACACACACACTACAGCCTGGTTCACAGAAAATTCTGCATAAAGCATATTTTGGCAGGCTGTCCAGGACAAGGAGTTCAGTACATAGCCGGCTGCTGTCTGGTTATGCCACTGATACAAAACCAGACTGATGTGTGTGTGTACATCCGCAGTACGCCAGCACATAACACTCTGTGCATCTGTCAGGAAATGAAACAGCTGTAACCCTAATCAGATTTCTTTTTCCCCAACCTCAAAGAGCTCTTAAACTGCTGAAAGTACCTGATCTACATTTGCATCTGCTTTCTTTTCAAGATAGGATAAAAAGCTAAGGAGGGAGGGGATTTTGCTTAATCAGAACAGCAGCAGCCATGTCCCTGCACACACAGCTGTGGACACACTGCAGGTAAGGAGGAGGCTGGCTACCCCTCCAGCAGCTCGCCACTTGCCCACTCCCTCAGCTCGATGAAGCTTTCTGCCAGGCCTACAGCACCCTGGACCCTTTGTGCAGCCAAGGAGCAAATTGCATGAAAGCTTTCAGTGCATCTGTGTCCTGGCTGTTAAACCATTCCCTTTGGAAGGTGGGAGCCACGGCTTCCAGGGCAGCTCCTGCATTTGGCATGGAGCAGCCCTCAGAGAAGGCACAGCAGGGTCCAGAGGGCAGGTACCAAAGCAGGACATGGCCTCAGCTCGCAGTCACACAGCACTAAGGAGGCTCACTCCTCCATGTGCGCATCACACTGCAAGCTAGCTCTCCTGAGGGGATTACTCCCCAGCCAGCAGCATGGTTTCCCCAGGAAAGATGCCACCTGAAGGAGCTCCCAGTGGGGCAGCTGATGGCATTGTGCTCTTACAGACGGAGGGAGACCTGGGATTAAAGCTGGGGATGGAGCTGAGTGCTAAAGACTAGACTATATACATATATATATATATATATAAGCTAACAGTTTGGGCTCCTTATCTGTTCCCTCTTCCTCAGTCATCTTTTAAAGCACATCCATTGCCTCTGTTCCATAGCCCAAACCACTCATTTTCTGATGATACCGACTCCAACCAGGTTCTCCACTGAGTTTAGATTTATAAATACCATGTACTGAGCCAGTTCAGGCCACACAGAGCAGCACAGGGGCACCTTCAGCTGTTTTAGGCTGCAAGAGCAAATGAAGCCCCTAAAATCTGCCTGCAAATGAGTTCTTAACTTTGCTACGCTTCCCACACACAACAGATACAGGCTGTTATAAACAAGCGACACTGGTTGCACTTTTCCCATCTTTAGCTGAGGTTTCTATTTGCACGAGAAGCAATTTTATTAATCAGTTACCGTTCCCTGAACTTTCCCCTAAGATTAAAAACCAGCTTCAGAAAGCCAGAAGCAATCAGTGCAGGCCTAAGTCAGAACTACCAAAGCCCATCAGACTATGGCAGTCTCCTTAAATCCTAAGTCAGATGCCTGCATTTCTCCAGTCTTATTTGGTTAAAGTGAGATCAAAGGGCAGCTCTTACTACTTGCACATTTTCCCTGGGGCAGTAAAGTTTGCAATGTAGCTTTTCCCTGCTGAGGGTCCCAACATTCACGATTTTTGCCTGTCAGCCAAGTCCCTAAGCAATGCCACTCATAGGGTGGAATTTGTATCTTAAAAACACCCTCTTTCCTCAAAGCTCTAGTGCAGCTTCTTATCTCGGCTACAACTACACTAGCAAATTAGAGAAACATCTTACATCCAAATGACGGCAAGGAAAAAGAGTCTGTATGCATCATTTAACTTAGTTGATGTCTGCAGTTGTCTGCCAAGCACTCCAATAGAAATATCCTGAAATTTGGTTCTTGAACAACTGTGTTTCAGTCTTCCCCTTTTCCCAGGACAGTTATGGGGGGCAGGGTGGGGAACAAGCCACCAAGATTCAGGAACCTGAGATCAGCAGGCTGCTAACATATTTTGGTTCACAACATAAAACACATCAGTATCCATACACCTCACACTTTTTTTTTTTTAAGCATGCAGAAGTCAAGCTACTATGGCTACACTGCATATAACAGGTTAGAGAACTGAAGTAACCAAACCCTCTCTGCAAAGTGACTTGAGCTGTTTTGAGGATTAAGTTGCTTTGTTTTCCCTCAAGAGAGAAAGCATCCCCCTGAAATCATGGCAGGCACCAGCCTAGTATTTGAGAAGCCTGGGTTCAAGTCTGTGTTCTGACAGAGATGCTACAAAGGATTTGTGAAGATGAGCCTCAGTTTTCCATCTGCAAAATGGGGGTAAATACAATTCTCCCAGAGGGTGATGAAAACAGAAATAAGCTTGCTGTCACAGGGTGCGCAGTTACAACAGTCATGAGAATTGCATAAATTCTGACCCATTAGAAATTGTCTGAAAATTGTTATTCTTCAGTTACAAGCTATGGCATACTTTCCTCCTTTTTTCAGAAGCAGCATTTAAGTCATCCTACTACTTCAGAAATAACCAGGCATCTCTGGGTGTCTCCCAGTATCTCAACATTTCAAATACTATATAGACAACACAGTAATAATTCTCAAAACAGCGAACGTACTTCTATGCTCCACGATGGCTTTTGCTAAGCCTCCATCTTCCAAACACACTCAAGGACCACCACTCTCCTGATGAGCCACACCACCATGTCCCTCTCCCTCACCTTTCTCTTAAAGCAACACCTCACCTGGAACACTGACTGACAAGCACTCAGCAAAGCAGCAGGGACTATAGGATGAGCAGCAGTTGCAAGCAACCAGTATTTTGGTTATCACAAAAGTATACGCAGCTTTCATGTGATTCCAGACCACCGGAGCTGCACACCAAACTGACTTATTTTGTGCCATGTTTTCTGCATCAAACTTCTCCTGGCTTCTTTCCTCCTGTAAACCTTGCCACACCACTTCCATTCAGCCTAGAAATTCTGCAGCTGAATACAGCTCCAAGCTCAGCAGAAAGCCAACCACAACTGAGGCTTTAGGTGCAAATAATATGCAATCATAACAATGCATCAGAGGCACCCTGTCTTCAAAGCCGGAACGTAAAACTCAAGATGGCTGCAAAGCTGAGCACCAAGGGTGGAATCAATTTTACCTTCAACATACAGAAGCTCACAGCTCACAGAGAGGTGTGCCACACCAGGTGGCAATCCACTCTGCTCACCTTTCAAAAGTACCTTGACAGAGAAGCAAGACTGGAGCCATATAAACGCTGCATCGCTATGCTGGCAGAGATGACCTCAGAAAACACAGAAACGCCCTCTCTTTCCCCTTACGTAACAGAACTTGTATTTCTGTACAGCCACTATCATTTCCATGGGAACTATGTTCACCAGATACCTACCATTTCTGAATCTACATGTCCCTCATCACTGCCATATCTGCGCATCTCGTGTATTTAACTCGCGCAACTTTCCTGTGAGGTTGGGCAAGTATATCTTCCATTTAGAAAAAAACCGCTGAGAAACAGAAAAATTACATGTCTAACAGAGGCTGCTACAGAAGACTGGCGGCTTGAGCTGGGATCTCTCAAGTCACAGGCTAACGCCCCAACCACCAGACTGTGCCTTTTCAGAGACTTCTCAGCCAGGAAATATGTTTTATGCAAATTTACACCAAGAAACAGCTCTTCAGAACTTAGACAAAAGAGTTAATGAAACAAGTCTGCAAACTGAATGATATACTTCTCAGTTACCATGCCCTCTCGCCAGTCTGGCCCACTTAACACATATAATTCCACAATGACAACCAGAGCAAAAATCTGTACTGCATTCACATATATTCTCAAAGACCACTCCAAAACCACAAACATGTATAAACTCACTTTACTTACAGCTTTTCTGTATCTTCAGACTCTGTCAATCAAGCCCGCTTTCAGGTAGCTTATTTAAGCAAAAGCTTGAGATGGAAAATTGGAACTGCAAATGCTTACAGTAAGTTTTTAAATACTTAAAAGTACAACACAAGTCAGTTCTGCTAGTAATAGAACATCTGCTTTGGTTCTGAACCTCTAACATATAAGAGAAGAAAACAAAAATGTCATTCTAAACAGACACTCAGTATCAGAAATCCCACCTAGAAATACTGGAGTAGACTTAAGTTACAAGCCGAGACACAGGGCCTCTAGAGCAGGAATAGCGACCCAACCTTAGCTACAGCTCTGCCCCACAGTGTGCCTAAAATGCTTTTTCAGATCCCTGTTCCTCCCCCACTACTGGCTCCCGGCAGCTAGAGCTCTGCCTCTTACCACAAATCCTCTCCCAAAACTCAACTATAGGTTTGTCAGATGAGTATGGGGACTGTTACCAAACTCTTCATTTTCGGTCACTCGGGATTCATGAGCTGAGCACTAGCTGTGAACCACGACCTTCAGACTGCTGGTGTTAGCACAGTGAGTCATTTTGCTCCCCTCAAGTACAGTCAGTACCAATATCAAATGTTGTATCTCCCAGACAGACTTATTTACATACTTACTTAAGCTTCCTCTAAATGGCAAAAAGAACATTTTTACACAGACAAGCCACAGGCAAAGCTAAAATATAATTATCAATTTACTTCACTAAACCACACGTGCATTAACATCTTCATCTGAATCATCTGTGTCCCGATTAAGCACTAAATACTGCTAGATTCAAACAAAATTATATCAAAGTCACACACTGTAATGCAATATAAACCAATCTAAAGGAAGGAACCAGAGAAGGGAAATGAGTTTGAGGTTAACATCTTTCTAGACAACCAGCGATCATTTTACACAATCTAAGTGTATTCCTACCCAACCTTAGGGTTAAGAAAGACAAGGAGCTGGGGGGTTAAAACCTCTTCAACACATCCCCTCGTAGAATTAACCCCCACAACGTGACAGCACTGAATTTTCAGCTATGGTAAGCATTTAAAGCTGTCATTAAAAATACCCACTTAGAGCTTTATATTCTTACAGGATAAAATGCCCCAAAGCATCCCTGCCCAAGAAGCTAGCACTGCATTTCGAAGGGAGCCTTTGGTGCTTACCAGTCCAAGAGGCCTCCTGCTGCTGCTGCTGCACTCACTGTGTGGTTCCTACTTCCCCTTTAAAGGTCACTGACAGCAAAACCTCACTGGTGCAGACACCGACAGGCTACACATTTGGAGTTTCCTTGTTTAGGATCTTAACGACAACAACTGGCACAACTGCCCTCACCAGACAAGTTATTTGTTGTCACCAAGCTGATACATACTCAGCTTAAAAATCCTATTTTCAGTTCTGCTAAATGCCGTAGATACTGTAGTTTCCTTACCAGATGGGTAGCTTTTGGAAATGAAGGGATTAAGAAACAAAGAGTAGTGATTAAATACTATTCTTTTCCTACAAACACTGACAAAAAGGAAAAGGAAAAAAAAAAATCCCAGAAATCCTACACCTTTTCTAAATGTAGGGCTAAGCAGATAGAACTAGCAGTTTTTCCTATTTTATTCATTTACCTAATCCAGAAGGAGCTGCAATTGTTGTGGCTTTCTCAAGCAAACTATGACTCACGTTAAAATGACAGAAAAATGATCCCAAATATGCTCACGTACTCTGAATTTTTGCACCGGTTCCATTTTCTGGGTATCTGAGACTGTCATTCAACTGAAGCACTAGACATGTCTGCACTTGCATGGACTTAGAGAACTGAGCACAAATACCCCCCTCTGCTACAAAGCACTTTGCTCCACAGACCTACCGCTTTTCACTGGACTTACAGCACAGCAAATGTTGAACTGTTTCTATTTCACAGACAATACGTTATTCTTATATACTTAAATACTTGATATATACTTGAAATACTTAAATTACTTTATTTTAATGTAAATATCAGTAAGTCTACTTTCTCTGAATGTCTAGAAGTCCTTTGAAATACCAGTTTTTAAAAACATCCCCAACCAGTTTATGTGACTTGATCCAAGACAGAAATCAAGGCAAATGAGTGTGTGCCCACCCTGTTCACAATGGCAGGAATAAAAGCAAAGCCCAGGCTCCTCAGTCTCAAGCTCTAACACCACTTTTCTGATCATCTTCTAGGATCAAGCAGTAACAGCAGGTCCAGCTGGAACACTCTCAAGGCACTCAAGTGCTACTACCTATTCTTCCTCAGCAGTGACAGCTCTTCCTGAAGTGGTTTTGTGACACAACTGTCTAGAGACCACAACCCAATTTACTTTTGATATGAGCTCACTGAAACCAAGAGGCGGAATTTCAGTGATTAGTGCCTAGCTTTTCAATATGCCAGTTCTGTTATCTGTACAATGAAACAAAAAGTATTAAAGGGGCAAAGGATTCGGAAGGAACATCTGCAAATTCCATGCTCTAAACACTATTTAAATACCAATAAATCAGTAACACAGAGGGAAACAAGTTTAAACATGACAGTTACTGTCTGCATTACACAGACTGTACTGCTGGACTACGTCAAAACAAAGCGATTTGTAGCCAAGAGGTACTAGATCTGTGCAACTCAGAAAAATACAAAATCCTTTCTGTGGCAACCCACAGCAACTTGAGGATTTAAAAAAACTCCTTTAAAAGGAGAATCTTAACGTGGTGACAACTAAGAAACTTAAAAAGATCCAAACCAGCATTTTAATTCCTGTCCAAAATAATGCTATTGACTTGCATTTGTTAACAATTACAGCAAACTTTCTCTACCAGAAACACGAGACCAGCCTCACTGTTTCAAAAGGATAATCCGAGTCTGTGCAAGAACAAAGTAAATACCAGGCAATTCAGAAGTAAAAACTACCTGGATGAGCCTAAACCCCACCACCACACACACAAGCGGTACGCAGCCCTGCCGGGACCAGGTGGCAACGGGGAGGCTAACGACAGCACCTGCACTGCCGCCGTAGGCAGCAGGTGGCTATCCCGTTGCAGGGCGCTAGGAAGGACCCGCAGACCCCCAGCAGTCATCCCCCGGTAGCTCCGAACGCCTTCGCGGGTCGAGCGAGAAGCCCCCAAGGAAGCGCTGCGCCGGCCCCGCCGCTGCGCCGGGACTCGCTGGCTGCAGGGGGGCCGCCTTCCAGCAGGGGCTTCTCCCGGGGAGCAGGCCCACCGCCCCGCGGCCCAGCCCCTCGCCACCCGCGGGGTACCTGGTGCTGGGGGCCCGGCCTCGCCACCCTCATGCCAGCGCCGCGGGGCCGGGCCGGCGCGCTCCCCTCGCAGCCCCGCCGCAGCAATGCCGCAGAGCCCGCGCCGCCGGGGCGGGCCCTCCCGCCGCCCCGCCCCCTCCCGCCCCGCGGGCGGAGCGGCGCGGCGGCCGGGGGACAGCTGCGCTCCGCGGCCCCCCGGTTGCTCCCGCTGCCCGGGGCTTGCCAGCCCCCGGGAATGCCAACAAGTGTCCCGGACGGGGGAAAAAGGGGCAGCAGCCGCTGCCGCGGGGGAGGCCCCGGCCCGGAGCCGCCCGGCCCGGGAGCAAGTGCCCCCGCGCAGCGCAGAGCCGCCCGCCCCGCCGCCCCGGGGAGGGCACGGCTGGGGCACAAGGGCCCCTCGCCCCCCTGCTTCCCTCCCCTCCCCAGCACCGAGCAGCTCTTTTGCCTTTTTTTCTTTTTCTTTTTTTTTTTTTTTTCCCCTCCTCTCCCCTGTTCCTTATGCAAGAGTTTCTACCTTCTTTTGAAGCAACAAAGTAATTATGGCCTTTAAACTGAGAAATCACAGGAGGCTAACATTTTGTAGATATTTGTGTGACTGAGTATGCTGCTGCAGAAATTTGGCCTCCTGCCTATTCCCAAGATCATAACAGTCCTGGGCAAACATATGTTTTGCAATCACATCAGCAAAACACTCAGCCTTTGTTTGCAGCAGCCTGTACTTCTCTGTCGACCCCCCAGGGCTGTAAACTCTGCCAGATGCCTTACATCTCCCACCTCTTTTGCTTTGGGATTTTATGACATCAATTATTTCAAAAGAAAAGAAGTCCCTAAGCTGGCCCACTTTTTTTTGTTGTTTTGTTTTCTGCCTCCACAGCAATCTAAGATTTAGAAAGCTGAATTCTGTTAGACAATTTTCCTTCAAATATTTTGAATTAAAACAAAATATGATGACCCTAAGGGGAGATCTACTATTTCAGTTTTGATGGGAGGAGGCCAGGACGGCTCTGAACCCTTGGTCACACTCATTTGGGGGAGGAAGGCTTCTGCCTACAATTTGGGCTGCTGGTTTTGAGTCCTGTCCAAGCTACCTAACAACCAAGCAGGGAAATTCCATGACACTGAACTTCACGCTTCTGTTAAATGTGAAACTGAACCTGAAAAGTTGTTCACAGGCTGTTCCTGTTATGGACATATGAATCATGCAGCAAAATACAGAAAACACTGAGGACAGCACTGTCAGAGGAATACAGCAGAATGACTCGAGGCAGCAGTTCTGCACATCTCTAATGCTGAAGTTTTAAAGGCTTCCTTTCCACTTTCCAAACACCCCTACCTCTCTAGGCTATGCAATTAACTTTGGAGAGCCAAGGGACACTCTAAGCTTAGTCGCAGTTACAAGGTTAAATCACCCAGAGATGCCCAGGTACCACAGCTCCTCACCTGGGGCCTTGGCTTCAAGCCGGTAAGTTTCTCCAGAAGAAATGAAGTGTGCTTTGTACCTACTTGCACTTCATAAAATGCTCGACAGAAGCATGGAAAAAGAAGAATGCAATACTGGCAAGGAAGGTTGCATTTTGTGAGCTAATAAAACAAACTAATGAAGAACACTGTTTAATTCCCACTGGCTACTTCCTTACTTCAGGCCAAAACATAACAAAAAGAGAAGGAATGGGCTCCTCTTGCATCACAGGCAAGGAACTGGCTTATGCTTCAGAAAAAATGCTGAAAAAAGGAGAAATTACCTGAAAGCTGAAATGCAAGAAGATGCCTCGCACTATAAGAAGTTTTCCTGGATGTCAGATGAAAGGTCACCCCCTTCAATCAATTTGTTAACACCGTTTAAGGAATAAGCTGGGGGGAGGTGGGGGTGGGCCAGGGAAGGGCAGCAGTCCCTCAGTCCCCTGGGGAGTGTGTTTCCCCCCCCTGCAGTCGATTGCCCTGCCTGGATATTTGTGAGGAAGCCTGTTTATGTTAACATTTGTTCCTATACAAAGAGCCTTGGCAGATGCAGATTTTTCTCTTGACATTGTCCAAGGGAAATTCTTTCTCATTAAACAGCCAACTCAACAGCAGAAGGTAGGAAATCATACCGTGTTCTTCACTTCTGCATCAGCATAGATGAAGGCAGTGACAGCGTGTCAGAAAAAGCATGTACAAAGGGGAAGAGGAAGTTGCACAGCCGTAGCAAACAAATAATAATGGTCTTAAAAGCTCTCCCATATGGCTTGAGTACACAAGCTCTGCTCTGGCCCCAAGTACGTCCCTGCCTTAGCAGAATCTCATCACCACAGTCTGCTGCAAACGCTTTCTCCACCCCAGCCCTCACACAAGTATTTCCAAAATGCAACTCTTCCAAATCAAAGAATACACAAAATTGAGCCACATGCTCATCTATAAATCAGTACATAATTACAGAATCAAATTATTTCCATTTGGGGGGCTAGTAAGACTAGCTACATGAGCAATTTCATGAGGGAATATGGTTTGACACCAGCACAAATTACATTTGGGTACTAATGAGCACAGAACCCA
Source organism: Falco peregrinus (assembly GCF_023634155.1). Lineage (NCBI taxonomy): Eukaryota > Metazoa > Chordata > Aves > Falconiformes > Falconidae > Falco > Falco peregrinus. Next base: position 25,860,984 of record NC_073727.1, read on the forward strand.
GTGCAGCTGGGGGACACAGGGACAGATCTATGGTACAGTTTGTATAACTTCAGCATTCCCCTGCGGAAACACAACCGTATGCTTGACCACGTATCAATGCAAATAAAAAGAGATCTAGTGAAACACTGGGAAGGGAAAAACAGCAACAAATGTTTAACGTGGAAATACTGATAGATAACAAGTTCCTTTCACCCAGAAAGAGTGTATGATCAATACACACCAAGCCACCTAAAACCTGAAACAACCACCACCTGAAGCATGGAAAGATACTCTTTCATAGTAAGCATTTCCATAAAAGCTGCTCGTATAAAAGGATGGCATTTAACATCTGTGCACCCTAAGTCATCAGAAATATGATTTTTCCTTATTGCTACTGTTACAAGAAATATCCTGCTGAAGCTAAAAGGGAGGCCAATCAGTTACAATGTGAAAAGCCTGATCCTGCAAACACATATGCCTGCACTTAAGGTGCTGTAACTTGGAACAGTTTGGTTTCAGTCCAATAGGGCGATTTTTTTGAGTCAAGTTCAGCACAAACAGATGACTCCAAAGAACTGGCAAACCCAGATCTTAAATTCTTTCCATAGAAAAGCTATCCAAGCAGAAGCACTCAAAATGCCTGGTTACTGCAATGCCCTGGACATCAAATTTGTATGTCAGAGGCCGATCAGATTATTCTTTCCCAGGAATATTTACAAGTAAAACCAGGTACTTCTTTGGGGCTTTGAGCTACCCGGTTTGTATTAGTCCTTAGGACTGGATTTCTCTCTTTCATGGTTTCATAAGGTAGTGCCAGCTGTGGCAAGATGTAGCAAGCTTAGCAGAATGGATGTAAATACCAGCATTGACATCCGAGTGTCTTTGAACCCCCTGAGATGGCTGCTGACACAGGGTGTCTCCCATCTGCAGCTAAGCCAGCTGAAGAGGTTACTGCACTAACCCGGGTGTCACTGCCCCTGGGAGGGACGGGTCTCTCTCCTAAGACCTGCCCACCCAGCTGCTTCGAACAGCACTCAGTACTGCATGCAAAGCAATCAATGGGAGGACTACTTCAGGTTGGGGGGTTTATGATTTTTATTTTTTTTATTGTTTTAGCTCATTTTGACAGACAGAGGTCAGGCATTACTAACAATGATCAGTCCTCAGGGGACATCACTCCTAGTGAAGCAGCAGCAATAAAAGCATGGGGGCAAGAATCTCTTCAACCAGAACAGCTCAAGCAGCTCCACCTAAACTAGCACCTTAATGAAGTCACCAGGTGTTTGTTCCAGCAATGACTAAGCAGCCCCACACCAATCGCTCTGAACACTGCCCTGTGGATTCCTCGTTCCTTGCTGTCCACAGCCACTACCCATTTCATAACAAACTTCAAATCTATCTCCTGATCTCTTCTATCCCTTATTACATATTTGTTATTTTTAAAATAGCAAAAATCTTTATCATTATAACAACAAGGGAGGCACAGCAAACCAATCATTACAGTGATGAAAGAATTTAAATTAAATAGAAGAATATATTATTCTACCATGCAAGTCAAGAAAAAATGGTCAGTATTTCAAAGCATTCTTCTTGATTTAACCTTAACAATCTGATTTGTCAGTCTTCAAAATACTCTCATATTAGAATTAGTACATCATTCTAGTGAGGAGAATAAACTGTATTCTTTCTACAATCTAAATTCTTGCTGTATGTGTCAAACAGGATTAGCCTTTAGGAATGGCACTGCACCCGATACCTTTAAAACAGTAACAGCAACAAGTTGTTTAGAAGAATGGAGGGCTGACAATCAGTCACATCAGGAAATTAGTTTAGATCAATACAGAGAAGCTTTCCTTTTGTAGTCTTTAAGATTGCAAGGCTAGCTAAGACTGAACATTTTACAATATTCAGAGATTATACTTATTGTCTGTTCCTCAAACCTTATCCATCCTTGAAATCCTATTTTTTCTATTTCTAGATTTTTTACATGCTGCTTTCTTTGTGGCCACATCTTCAGCTTTAATGGGCAACTGACTTGCAAGTACTCAAGGGGGTTTGTGAGTAATTACAGATCAGGCCATTCCTAGCCCACTGTATCCCCACTAAAAGACACAGCATCTCAGAGCTGCAAGAGGTTGTGAGGCTCAGTTGTTACACCTGAGCTGTCCTCACAGTTGATTGACTTTAACTCACCAAGCTCCAAGAACTCCAGTGTCTTTATCTGTTCCCTGGACTATTTTGGTTCATCGCTCAGGTCTCTTATTCCCCCAAAACAGCCATTCTAGCAATTTCTGCCTGTAGGATTTCTACAGCTCGACCACCTCTAAACCATACAAGCTGTTTTGGGTTTTTTTTCTCTCCCCAAAGATTGTCCAAATTTAACATTCCCTTCTGCAGTTATTAGGTAGCAGAAATACAAAGTTTAATTCAAGGAGCTATACAAAGTTGAGACCTTGAGATTATTCATTCTTTGGCAAGGACATGAAAACAGACTTATGGTTTCTAAAACTGCTACAAATAGTAGATTAAAGATGCATATCTAAAGCTTAGTAGATTGAAAGAATGTCTTACCAGTTTATTCTTCCCCCTTTTTATGAGGGTACAAAGCTCCTCCTAGGCTGATAAACAGCAGCTGAACTACAAAAGTTGTTTGGCTGGCTGGCTGTAGATATCCAGCATTAGAGAAGTAGGTTCTTCTGATACTGTTCCAAGGTAGCTCCAGGCTCATGCACTACACAGAAACACTCTAGTTCACAACTCCCCCAGACCCATATCTCCCAAAATGAAAGTTCATGTTAACTAGTTTCAAAACTGACTTTGATAACTCACAGGTAACTTCTAATCTTTCAGTGGCTAGAGGGTGTACGGAGAGGAGATACATTGTCTAGCTGTGAATTGCCACTGTTTGGGGAATGGAAAATCTGCAGTCTGCCAGCCACTCTGCATTCTTTCTCAGTACTAAATAAACATTAAGGTTAAACAAAACTAGTTTAACCTTAATAAAAGAGTGTATTTGGAGTTCAATCAAGAAAAATAAAATCTAACATAGTTCATAGCTGTCTAGAACTCGTTTAGCCTAAAGAAGTCCCCCCTCTTCCCTTCAATTAGCAAACTGCCAGGTCATAACAATGCCTAAGACATTTCACACGGTTCCCTGGAGCTGGGATCCATGTTACTATCTTTTTCTCAGGCTCTCTCTCCCCAAGATGAATACTGTAAAGGGATGAATATCCTTTCTCAGTTGAGTGAAAATCCACTCTTGGGAACTTCCTGCAACTTTTAGTCCTCATAGATTCAGTTAAGAGCAATGAGACAATGCAGTACCTTACTTGCTATGCTACCTGGAATGTTGTCTGACCACGCTTCACCACTATCGTGCAAAAAGATGCTGTTGGAAGACCTGTCCTACAGGGATGGAGGTTACCTTATCAGTCTGGGCAACCCACTGCAAACAAAACCTTTTACACAATGCAAATGTGTGCCTTCAATGCAAGGGAAGGCCAACAATCATCTCTGTGTGAGTTTAAGGCTTCTGGGGTTTTTTAAACTGCACTGGACCTCAGAACTAGTCTTTATATGGAAAGAGAAGAAAAAGCAATGAAATGCATCTCATTACTAGCTTCTAACAGAAATTGGACACAACTGCAAACACATAGGGGAAAAAAATGCCTTTTGGAGTACTGCAGTGTTACAACTGGCTGACTGGACTTGGGTGAGACCATGACAGCCAGTGACCCAGAGCTGCATTGCTGTGAGGTTACAGTAAGTATGCAGGAAACACTGTGCAAGTGTCCCGTGAAGAAGTTGCAACTGAAACCTACTTTCACACTCTGGTACATACAGACATGCAAGCCAGAAGCTCTTCTCACCAGAAGCATTTTGTCATCTTTACCCTTAGGAGCTCCAGTGCATTTCTAGAAAATTGCTTGAAACTGACTAGAGGCTCACGCTTGACTTGATTTTGCAGGTATAACAAATAAAAAAATTATTTCTGCAGAGCCTTCACCAAGGAACAAACTAGCGATTTGTAAAATGCTTTGTTAGACTTCAAGTCAAACCTTAATCCCACGTAAATCCTCACTACAGCCAAAACCTAAATAATTTTTTTTTAATTCAATGTTTCCCCATGAAAAGGCAAGAATGAAATGCAACAAAAGCATGCCATGTCATTTAGTGTACTTCAAGAAGAGTCTCAACTATTTTTCTATAGCTTGATAGTTACAGTAAGATAAAATCAAGTGAAATAGTACTAAATTAATATGGGAAGTACCACTAGAGATTCAGGAACCCTTGTATCAGTAACTGCAGTTTGGCGAACTGTTTTGTGGCTTGCTTCTTATACCTGCCATTTTCGGGCACATGCTTAATGTGCCTCAAAGCAGCAGACAGGAAAGAATGAAAAATCAGTTCTTTTGTTTTCAGTTTTCAATGTCTAGCTGTGACCCAAATAATATATGCTATTTATCCAAGTTTGTGAGCTTCGAAAAACCATCAAAATTTTTTTATTAGGGAAAAAAACCCAAATACCTATAAAGCTGTATTCCCCTTGCATTTTCTGTAATGACCTATCTTGATGATAAGGTTGCAAGTTCCTCGAGACTGAATATCTCTCCATATTTGTTTAATATTGTCCTGGTTTCAGCTGAAATAGAGATGATTTTTTTCTCAGTAGCTAGTGCAGTGCTGTGTTTTGGATCTGGCATGAAAACAGTGTTGACAGAATGCTGATGGTTTTGCTTGTTGCTGGGTGATGTTTATACTAAGTCAAGGACCTTTCAGTTTCTTGGGCCCTGCCAGCGAGAGGGCTGGAGGGGCACAAGAAATTAGGAGGGGACACAGCCAGGACAGCTGACCTGAACTAGCCAAAGGGATATTCCATAACATATGATGTCATGATGAGTATATATAAGCTGGGGGAAGAAGGGGACGACGACATTCAGCATTATGGCGTTTGTCTTCCCAAGTAACTGTTATGCACGATGGAGTGCTGCTTTCCTGGAGATGGCTGAACACCTGCCTGCCAATGGGAAGTAGTGAATGAATTCCTTGTTTTACTTTGCCTGCATGTATGGCTTTTGGTTTACCTATTAGATCATTCTTTTCTCAACCCTGAAGTTTTACATTCCTTTCCCATCCCTCTTGGTGAGGGAGAGTGAGCGAAGCAGCTGCGTGGTACTTAGTTACCAGCTGAGGTTAAACCACAACAAATATATAGAGCCGAGAGTACAACGATATTATAGGATTTATCAACTCCTTTAGAACATTATCCTGGCAAAAAGTTAAGTACAAAAGTAGGTAACATCATCCTAGAAGAGTAACCTGCATCACTGATCTCATGACAGCAGTTAGGAAAACAGATCATCCTCTAGGTACTATTCAACACCTGTTATAAGTTAAGGAGATAATACCAGATATGCCATTTTCATATCAGATCTGTTTCTTTGACTTTTATACTCAAAGACAAACCCATGAAGACCTCTGCTTGAGGAGAATTATGGCAGGGGCACCACCATGACCAACAGATGAATCAGGTATTTCTTGTCAGTTTTGTCAATTATTATTGGTGTTTTGTTTAAATGCAGACAACACACTATTCTTCATACAGAAGAATATTCTTCCCTATTTGAGAGGATGCAGCTAAGACATTTTAACCCAAATATGTTTATTGGCCCTTGCTTTCTAAAACAGAAGAACTAAAAAAAGCACTGCTTTCCTGCTAGATACAAATCCTAAAAGATCTGATCTTGCCTCCTACTCGGCAATCAAGACCATTTCCTACAGTGGGTTTTACTATTATGACCCTTGCATTAATATTCAGTTTCTTTCTCTTACTGTAAGTTAAAAGGACACCAACACCTGCCTAGGGGTTACAGCAGGGACCAGAAGCCCTCCAGACCAGTGGGGGCCAACCCTGCCCTGTGACCAGCAACAGTTACAGCCATCACCTGCTCTGACAAGCTCCAGAGCAGGTGCAGCAAGCTGCAATGCCGCTACCAACATATGCTTCAATGACATTGTACATGTTAACACAGCACAATCTCTGCATCCTCATAAATCCTGGCTTTCTCCAAAGCTTGGAGAGCTCCCTCAAGGGCCCCTGGGACAAGCTGGCCTGCCACCAAAGTGCCTGCAGGACCATCTTCTTACTCTCCTACCCACACTGCCACCTTGGTGCTTTTCCACTGGCCACAGAGGCTTTGGGTCCCTGCAGAACAACTATAAAATCACAGGGAGATTTCTGCAACTGTGCGGCTTGGAATCTCAGTAAACCCATAAACTTTTCCAGGCTTTGCAACACCCTGTCTGCAGTGGTATGATGTCTGAACAGTAGAACTGTTAATACCTTCCCCCACCTACCTTCCCAAAAGCATATTTGCTAGGAGAACTAAGTCAAAACAGAATTGAAACCAACTCTAGCACTTTCTGCTCAAATACTGTTAAGTGCCTTTGTTGTTTGTTTGTTTTTTTAAAAAATGTCAACCACAATATAGGATTTTAGCCTTATAACCACTGTTCCTTAAATTTTAAATCAACCACTTGCTATTGTGAGAGAGGAAAGGCTACCTGCTGTTGTTGGACCACCCTGACTACATACTATACAGCATTTTAATATACTATGTGATACTTCAAAAGTCCTGGGAAAGGCCAGTACTGTATGTGTAACCCCTCAGATTCAAACATGCTGAAACCACACACAAAATAGAGCAGATGTGCTGCAGAAGACACAGTGCTCCCAGATTTCCATAGCAGAAGCAATATTTTGCAATCAAGCTAGCATTAAAGCCTCATTTGTACTGGTTTTCAAATGTAAAGTAAATAAAGTACAAGTAAATAAATAAAAATCCACAGATACCATACTAAACACACACAAGTTTTACTAAGACAGTAATATAATAGGGATAATGTCCTTAAAAAATGGGTTTGCTGTTTATAGTTGACATTTGAGCTTATAAATCTGTTTTACTGGATACAAAGCTATAGCATTCAAACACCTTCTCATTTTGTCAGTAAAGCTACAAATCTATACCTGTCTGCCTGTTTCTCACCAGCATGACAACTACCCTCTAACTGCTCAGCAGGGATTCCAAGTCAGCAAAATAATGCAGCAAATGAAAACTTGTGCAGAACTGGGCATTTTCACTACAGATGAAGATGCAAAAATGATCACTGAAGCCTGTAAACTAAACTACGAGCAAAACCTCTGCTTCATTTGCTGACATAGCTATTTTGCTAACAACAACTGAGAGGATGATTTCTCCTTATCAGGATGTGTTCGCCATCTTCCTGAGAAGTCCTCCTCTTGAGAGAAACTACCACAAAAATAATTCATTCTATTATATTTGTAAATATAAAGATAAATTTTGTAAGAGTAATGATTGATTTGTAACTTTATGTGAAATGTGACTTAAAAGAAACTTACAGGGACCATCACACTCTTCTGAAGCTGGTAAGGCTGAGGCTAAATCAAATTTGGATTTTAGCCAACAAGGGCCTGAGACCAACTCCTAGAGCTGTAGCAAATCAGGAATTACTTGGCAAAGCATAGGTCTGGAGTTGTCAAGGATCACTGCACGATAACTAAAACAAGACCAGGATGAGTTGGTGAGCTGAGACCAGGGTCTCACAGAGAAACCAGAGCCAGGACCTGCATTAGGTTTTCAACCAGCAAAGACTGGCAGGACAGAATTCAGGCATTGGGCTAGGGAAAGAGAGGACTCCTGAGGATCATCTATCTAGATTTAAACTTAGGCCTCGTGGGAGTAGTTTTCCTAAGGCAAGGTGATTGCATGTCCACAGCCAGCAGGTGAAGTTTAGAGCTTGCACTAACCAGGATCCAGAAAGAGAGATTCAGCTGTGGCAAATAAGAGGGGTTCCTGGACCCCTCTTGTTGCTTCCAAGAGGCTGACTCTCTGCTCTGTAAGAAAAAAATAAATAAAATAAAACAAAACCCTGTGTCCTTGAATTCATATTGCATTATCATCTGTATTCTTTCTTCCACATGCAAGAACCACATTTTCTACAGTAAATTCATTCTCAGGGCTATAGAAGATTAACGCAGCATTACATGCACAGGCTGGCACTTTCTTAATAGCTGTCCTGCATTAATTATTTTGTTGAAATACAATCAAGACATTGCTGGAAGGGAATGTTTTATACTAGGGTCACTTGAGACTTGAGGTTGTTTCTGGCAGCACATTGCCCTGGATGAGGAAAATGGTCTTGTACAAGCAACCAAAAATCATTGTCCGACTACGCCTAAGCTGACCTGAACAGGAAAGAAAGATAACTCCCATATAAACTTGTACAGCAAATATGTTAGGAGTGGAAAACTTTGCCCTGTTTCACGTGATACAGCAACTTAACAAATTCTAACGGCTCTGAACCTTTCTCAAGCATGGCTGCTCTGAGGGGCAGAGGGAAGAAGAAAGTAGCTAGAGGTAAGCTGGGTAGCTGGTTTGCAGGGAGAGACTCAATAAAAGAAACCATGGGGTAGGGGCTGCACATTTCTGGATGGGAATATGTGCATAGTCCAGGTGGCCAGCATACATTATGTTAAATGAATACATTTTAAAAAAACATGAAAAGTAACAGGCAGTGCATCCAGAACATAGCTGGCTCATTGGGCACTTGCCTGTTACCTCCAAAGTATTGCATATATAATAGGTCTGAACCTGCCCCACACATATCAAGACGCCTGGGTGTATGCATGCAGCTGTCATTTTACAGAGCTACCAGAAGCCCCAAATGACCAAATTACTTTTTTCACTTCTCTACACAATCTTCCAGAGGGGAGGGGAGGGCTGGGCAGGAATAGGAATGTGTGTGGGTAATGACAGCACTATTTATGGGATCCTAAAAACAGACTAACTCTCTGCACACGTACTCACTGATGAAACAAAAACAACACAACTGACTGCTCTGCCTCATAACAAGACAGATATTCACATAAAAACATAACATACATTTAGATTTTTGGCTCAATATTCTTGTCTCTGAATTGTTGCTCTACATATCAACAAATGATCCTTTGTTTTAAGAAAGCCTTACCAGCCACAAGTTTCCCAAGAGAGGGGCACTACATCCTTCAAGCACTGACAGGCCTGTCTGGTAATAAGCAACCAGCATGTATGGGATAGATGGCACAAATCCAGGGCTGAGTATAGAGGAATCACAAGAACACTCTCCAAGAGAGAGGGTAAGTTAAGAAGGCATCTGGATACAAGAGTGACAGAAAGGTACTGGCCAGTTATCCTACAACCCTGCTATGCTGCCTTGCATGCCAGCTTGTTGACATTTATATGGCTATTAAAAAGAGAGAACAGCCACAAACAAGTCACTATGCAAAACTTTTTCCTAAAAGTACAATGCTAAGGAACATTGGACACAGAGGTGTCCAAACCAGTCTCAAAACAATCAGCTTCACGTTGAGAGTTACTGGCTAAAAATTCTCAGTCCACAGTAGTGGAAAACATGCTTAATCCCAAGCACCTAGAGCATGGGAAGGACCGCAGCCTATTTAAAAGTCAGGAATATCATCAAAAGCTGCAGTAGAAACAAAAGTCTGAACTTGGCAAGTAAATGCCTTTTCCACTCCTTTTTAGAACAAACTCTCTTGATGGAAGTTGCCTATTTTAAAATAATTGAATTTTGCATTTGAGTATGCTACTAACTATTAACTGAGCTATGCGTGGTTAAAACATTAATATAAAATGCAAGAACATAATAACTGTTGGGTTTTTTTACTGAACAGTTTGTTGACAACAACACTTTATAGTTTTCAAATAGTAAAACCTCTAAAAGCAATTTATTTCATGTTTTCTCTGTACACTAGCAAAGTATTGACTAAATGTTAATGGCATTCATCCTGCTATTTTGGTCACCATCAGATTTGAAGGAATACAGCTGCATCCATTTTTCCCATATGTTTTATACAATCTCTCCCTAAATATGTTTTCCTCCTCTCCTCACACAAAACTTCCACCAACTGTTGGAGAAGCTATGCAACTGCTAATGTGAACTTCCTGATCAGAACATCTACAACCTTTAGCCCATGCCCCTAGTTGTCTCAGGGGCAAAGGGAGTAGGCAGCTGCTCAGAAAGTTTGTAACTAACAGTACCTTGTGAAAGGAACATGAAGGGAACTAGAATCAACAAATTAGATTTGAAGATTTAAGCAAACTGTCTGGAGAAGCAGCACGTATTTTTAGTCTGTTAACAACCTTGAACATTACATAAGTATATTGTGTAGGTTACCCTGGAAAACACAGAGTTCCTGTAGTGGAAGGGCACAATCTCCATGGCTTGCTGCTTACAAACTGTAAGCAAAGGAGCCCATCTTAGGTGCCCTTAAACCAAAAGCTTACTGCAGCACTGTTGCAATTATGTGAAAAGTGGGCGGGGAAAGACCCAGAAAGAAAGGTTCCAAGGTTTTCAACTAACTTCTAAGTGACACTTCTAAGAACCAGCATGTCTGTTCCACACTGTGAAATTATTTTCCAGCTTTTTCCTTTGCCCGGTATTTCTGCAAACTGACTAGGACAGCCAAACGCAGATAGGAGACTCAGAAGAGTACACACTGAAAGACATTTCAGCAGGACCCTGGGTTCATGACTTATTTTATGTAATGAAAATCTGCTTAAATATGAATCAAATGTAGATACATGAACTCTTTACATTTGGATGATATCCACGAATCTGTGTATTCCTTAATACACATGTACTAGTAATGCTTGTACACCAAGTTCTTCCTTGGTAAGAAGCCCCTTCAGCAAATATAGCCACAAAATTCAGAACACAAAAGCCAGTTACTGAGGAGGACACCTAAAAGGGATGAGAATGTATAGAGAACAGCAGGGCTTTCAGATTCAGATCTGTGCACGCTAATCACAATTCAGTCACAAGCTGACTTCCCTCTTCCCAGCCCCAGCTCTCTCCTCCCTACATCATACCTCCTTCATTCCTCTCATTGTTCCACCTTCCCCACCATTAATTCTTTACTTAACTTCAAAGAATCAGAAATTACTGTAGCAGGAATCTAATTTTCCTTTTCTTACTACCCTATTTTGAATTGCTTACTGTTAGCCTGGTTGGGCTATAATTAACTGAACTGTGCTCTGGTACAGCAGCCCTGCCTGCTCACCTGACTCTAGACACTACTACTATGAGCACTAGGGATTACTTACTGGTGCCATGGGCAGAACAGAGGATATCCTCCCTTTAGAGCAGGGATCCTCAAACTTTTTAACCAGGGGGCCGGCACGCGGATGCAGTGGCAGGCAGTCATCTGCCACTGCTTGGTTCCCCCCCCAACCCCTGGCGGGGGTGGGGGGGGTTCTGTAAATACCGGGGGCTGGACTGAGGACCCTGGGGGGCTGTATCCAGCCCACGGGCTGTAGTTTGAGGACCCCTGCTTTAGAGCATGTGCTAGTTCCAGCAAGCACACATATGAAGAGTCACTATGACTTGGGTCATACAAAACCAGGTAATACAGACAGAAATCAGGATAACGTTTTTCTGCTCTTACTGTTTTCAGTCTCCTGCCCCCACTGCTTCAGACTAGGACAGCTCAGCTCTTCCATGACATGAGAACTAGAACTGTAAAAGGCGTTAGAGTGATACACCAAAGCTTCAGGACAACATCCTGCAAGCAAAGCAGCCCCCCAGTTCTCCTCTAAACCTCCACCTGCAAAGACCTCCCTTGAAGGTATGCAAGAGTGATTTCTGATATACTATCAGGTTGCTGCTATTTCCAAAAGACCTCCAGCTCTGTAGGAGCAGGTTAACGCTTTGCTGATGGCTCATTCTCAAAGCCACCTGCAGACTGAAAATGTCTGACCTGCTCTAGGAAACCCAAATTCTGGCAGAGTTTATCTGGGTTTGAGCTTGTTATTATGAACCTGAAGCTTTACATGAGTTTGCTATATCCAGGCTGAGTTTCAGCTAGTATTACACCAAAACTTCCTTCTACCTTGGAAGAACTTGGAAGGTAGAGGTTGAAAACTCTCCCTGTACATCATACACACATAAAAGCAGAAGAAAACAGGCTGCAGTCCTTCCCAGTGCCTGGCAGCTGGATCCACTGGTCATTAAGGACAGGGGAGAGCACAGAGCCAGAAAAGGCAGTTTCTGGAAATGAAAGATGGCAAACCAGAGGCTTAGGTGCAGAGAGTAAGAAAGAGCATCTGGGACCAAGGACTCCTAGGGAAAAGCATTCCTCTGGTTGTCTGGCTTAGGGACAGACCCCTTACTATAGGGACTCAGCCAGGACAGCAGCTTCATAAATTGCTGAGTAGTACATCAGCAATGAATGGAAACCGCATCTCTCAGACTAAAAGCAGTTTTCAGGGAGTGAGGTTTGATATGTGATTCAACTTCACTGAAGTTTCAAACAGTGAAAGTTTAAGACAGGGCAGGCATTTTCATGGAAAACATGGGTTTACCCAAGCGTGGCTGAACTGCAACTAAATTCTTCCCAATGGCCTGAGAACTTCATTGTATAACCTCTGCAGATGGGTTCAATTCTTGGAATCAAATTTTCAAGTTTTATTATTAATCAGAGCCGCTAGCCAACAGAAACACCAAATCCAATGTGAAAATAAAATGGTAGCCTATCTATTCCTTCCACTGCAGCAACTGTATTTGTCTTCTCTCTTTGGACAAACACTCACTCAAGTTTGGGACAATTCCAGCTGGTTACGTCAGAAGTTCATACAGCAGCAGTTACATACAAAAACTAGTCTTCAGTGTAACTCTATGGACTTCATTATAATTTCCTCGTCAAATCAGCAGCATTATTTAGAGACAAACATATATGTTATTAAATCTATAGTGTCTGAGAAAGAAAATCTAGATTGCTTTATTTCTCCTCTTCAGAACAAACACTACAAACCACGGTTACAAAGAGCATCTAATTATCACAGAGCTTTTCAGAGACATCAAACTATTATCAACTTTGCAATTAACACTACAGGCCAGTGACAAAAGATGTACCTGTTAAAACAATTTAACAAAAATAGTTAAGTCCCAAAGTAAAGAGGGACTCAAAGCCTCTCAGTAGGCAAGAAACAGCAAACAGCTGGCAACACTAAGAGATTTAATGAATACAGCAGCACTCAGCAGCAATTTGAAAACTGTCTGCTTGGGTAAGGCTGAGTTATTAAAAAAATCTCCATTTATAAATAGTGTTGATGGGATTTTTTAGATCAGCCCGTGTAAGAAGGATTAAAAGTCAATTGAAAAGTCTGTACAGATAAGAAAGCAAAAAGAAACTGTGCCCTTGCATTCTGTACATACTGTTTAACCTTACCTCTGTTTCAGTCTCTTGGCACACAGCAGAGATAGAACAGGCTGCCTTATGCATGAAGTGGGGGTCTGTGTTAGAGCTATTTAACACTTACATGGTGCTTTAAATTATACTGTCCCCTCATGCCCCTCTCTCTCTCTCTCTTTTAAAGCTGTATACTAAAAATCATCATTACCATCCCCACCAGGTACAGCTAGCAGATACCAAGAGCCGTAAATTGCAACAGGCTGCCCAGGCATGCTATAATGATTACATGTTTTCCCTCCTTTATGTAACTGATGATCTTGCTATTCTCTGTTAAGACTTTTATAACTGTACAACTCCAATATAACTAGTGTAAATATTGACAATGGGGAGGGGCAAGTGGGGATTTCTGGGAGGAGGAGTAGTGAGTGGGAGATGAGAACTTGGCTTTAAGGTTTTTTCCTCTTGCTTCCAAAGTATGCTGTAACATTCTGCTTTACACAAAAGTTATTATGGCTTTGAATTTATGCATCACTTCTTAGAATAAGATGACAGACAAGAACACACAACTAGCTCTTTTCATTGATTAATCCCTCCCCTATCCTTTCTCGTCTTCCCATCTCATCCAAAATCCAGCCTATTCTGGTAACTGAAGTTGCCTATTTCTGATGCGCCTATTGTAAGACAGCCAAAGCTAAAGAGCATTCAAGGTGAAAATGTACAATACTACGTCTTGTCTTGGTGTTCCTAGCCTGTAACATAGCCTAACATGTGATTTGCTTCCTTTGGTCTCATCCAGGATACAATAAGAGCTTTATGAAAAAGCTCTGCAAGAATCTGGGCCATTGATTTGAACAAGGACTATTTAGCCATGACACACAGTGCCAAAGAGAACTGCTCACCGAGCCAGCTCTGGAAGCAGTATTGCCATTTCAGCACAGGGCTCTAACAGTAGCACAGTGCTAGGCAGCAAAGCTGGATGGCTTCTGAGACCTGAGACCTCTTGGCACAGTCCTTCACCGCACTGTACCAGCCTGTCAGAGCTAGTTCAGGTGTGTCCAACAGCACCACAAAACACGTTGTGAATGTATTCTGATTACTTACCTGTAATATTTATCAGCCTACACTTTTTCCAAGGGATCGCACAAGCTATTACATAATCATAACCAGAATATTACTTGTAGAAGAGGAGAGCTATTCCACTGGGAAACTGAGTTATATCTAAGAAACAAACAAGCCACAGATATTTGGGAGTACATTGCCTCCACGCAAATTTCGGGTAGAAATAAAGAATATCAATATACAATAGCCCCAGGGAAATTCAAATAGCTAATCAGCTTATTTGCTGTTATTTGTACAAACGACACGAAACACTCCCATTCTGTAGGTGATACACTTTTCTGCTCTTATGGCTGCAAAGTTAATCCTTTAAATGCAGTTTTACTGTAAGTCAACACAACCCTGTTTCCACTGGTATGCCAGAGCATGAAACTACCTTGACAACAGCGATCTTCTCACTCTCCCTTAACTTCATGTAGGTGAGGAAGCTAAAGCCCTAGGACAAATACTGTTTGACGAATGCCTCCTTCCAACAGATTTCATCATACAGTTGTTATCTGGTTACTGTATACTCTCTGTATTCATGAGTGTTACTCCTTGCATTTTCTAAGCATGGCTTTATATCCTACAGGGTAAGAAGGATACTGTCATTCAAAACACGTTTGTGACTATTCATTTTGCAGTAACTTGCTCATGGTCCATTCCTTACTCTGGATGTCATACCCAGGGAATCCATATCAAGGAGATAGAAATAAATGTAGCAAAACCAATTCCTCCTTAAAGCTCATCACACTTTTATGCAGTTCTACTGCTTAAAAAAGGAGGGCTTCTTGGTACTTATTTCTGTCTGGGCTGCAAAGTCAGCACAGATAAGATAGCTGCATCTCCCTGTTTATTAGTGCTGCTACTTGTTTATATGACGACAAAAAGGACTGGATTGCCATTCTCTAAGAGCTACGAAAGATGAGGTGAACCTTAAAAAAATGAAAAAACACCTTGCATCTGAATGCAGCCAGGCATCTGCCTCATTGAAACTCCTTAAGAGTATTAGTCACAGGTCCTCTGCTTCAGTGCACGTAGCTAGAGGATTATGGTCTCAAAAAGTGCAGTTTGGCTCCCTCAATGTAACCTCATGATGTGAGTTGGGCATTTATGAATAGCCAGGTCTCCATGCAGCAGAGCTGCTAATAGCATGGCATGTACCAATCACACTGCAAAGCAAGTGACCTCACCTAGGCAGCTTGTGTAAACACAGCACAGCCACACAAATATGACAAGCTTCTGAGCATACTTAAGGTTATTCTATGAAGAATATTTACTGTGTTGCCTGGAAACACATAACTAGGGCTTTTAGGGGTTCCCCCCTATTTTCCATAAAGAAAATCTATGGAAAGAACAAGGGTTCCTTCAAAGAAGAGGTTTGCTATTGTGGTAATTCAGCATACCATACTCTGAAGAATAATTTTTCTAAACAGTATTTCCAAACCCAGCAATCTTCCTTTCCGAATACCTATTTCAATTAGGAAGTATTCTGCTGCTATAGGCAAGAACTAACAGCACTTCAGAGTGCCCTATTTGAACAAACGTACACTGTTGGAACAGGACAGAATCTCCTCATGAATGGATTTTGGAGAAGTACTATTTAAAGCTCCCTGGACATTACAGTGAAAGTGAATTTAAATTCTGAAAGACAAAAAACTTCCCAACCCTTTGAAAGAAGTTATTAATATTTATGTACCTTCTTCCTTAAACCAATAGATGTTACTTACTTGCTGGCAAACTGACCGAAAATTCTTTGGTTATTCACAAGGTCTACCAGAACATCACAAAAACCCAAGAATGGGTAGATGCAACTGTCTAGTGCTCTCACAAACTAAATCCCAGTTCTGCCCAAATTAGAAGAGGGTAAATCCTATTTACCTGCATTTAGTCTCCCCTATACTATGTCTTCCATTAACAATACTTAGAGCAGAAATCTCTTTCATGTGGAACAGTGTTGAAGAACAGAAATCCCACAGGAGTAAATAGGAAGATCACTGAATACAAAATTTCTGGTTTGCAAAATATCTACCAAAGAATCCTGTAAGAAAAATAAGGTTTATTTTTAAATAATGTATTTCATTAGATCAACTAATGTAGTTGGAAAACTACAGGGGGCAAGCTCTACTTCAGATCAGGCTTAAAAGCTTATCTACTTTTATCAATTATATGAGCTCATTAAGAAAAGCTACTACCTCTCTTCACAAATCTCATGTGCTGTTATCACAGCTGCAACACTATTTTTATCCAAAAAAGAAAGAACAAGCTTAGAACATTTGCTAAAAGATTTTAGTTGGGGTTTTTACCCCTACCACAATAGCAATTAATTCTTTTCTTAAAGGCTCCACTGCTATAAATACCAGAGCAGGAGAAGAAATACTGGTTAGACAACTTATTTTAGAGATACATGCTCTGGATTAAGTGGGATTTCGGAGAAAAACTCTGTGCTACCCAAGTGATAAAGAGGTTTAGCCAACAGCTTTGTTATTTTGAGGTAACTTTGTGAAGTGAGCAGCTGTTTAGTTTCAATATATAGTTATTGAACTCTGCCTGGCTTACCTGATGGGTACAGAAATGTCTAATGGAAAGTGACAGAAAAAATGTACATATTCTTCAATTATTTAATCTCCATGACCACTAAGAGAAACACATCTGAAAAATTTGTGCAGCTCACCATGCAGAATACTTAAGAAACAGTCACAAGGAAATTACAAAATTATCCCACATAAAGAAAAAGGACAGGTGGGACCCCTGAAAGCCTAATCAAGACTAACCTCCTGCTTCAGCAGATTCAGCTACAGCTTTGTCATCCTGATGGATGTTTGCCTAACCTGTTTGAAGGCCTCTAATGATAGACACGCTATGACTCCCAAGGTAAAGAGTGCTCAAATATCCTCATCATTAAAATCTAAATTTTACCTGGTATCACTATCTGAATTATTCTGTGTTCACAGAATGACTCGTCAGTGTTAAACAAACAAAAAATATTATTGTCTCTTTCTAACTGCTGAAGAATTCAACACTCCACCAGTTCTCACAGAATATATTACTAAGAGAGACTTCTATTATGCTGTTGCTGTGTGTCTACAACTGTATTTTCATCCAGATATAAAGTGAAACAAATGCAAATCTAGAGAAAACAGCATCAAATATAGTGCCTGACAAAGTACAGCTGACAGCAGGTGTCTCAACTTCAGTGAGGCTCAAAGCATTATTGTTCTCAGTTCTTTTAGGTCCACAGTAGATTTGTGACTGAAAAGCAGGGGGACAAGGATAAAAAAACAAGTGATTTAAAATTTCTAAAGAACAATGGCTTTGTGATAATTTTTTCCAAGCAGGGGAATAAGGCTACTAGGAAAAGCAGCAGCACACAATCTTACTGCTCCTGAGAACAACATTTTGCAGAGGATAAGGGCAGGGGAAGAAGGAGGGAGAAAAAAAAAAAAAAAAAAATGCGCAGAGCACGCTCTTCCTTCTCCCTAATAAAATCAGTTGCAGTACACCACTGGAAAGAGTGCTTCCAAAGGCTTAGGTGCCATCTCCATACACTCCCACTTTAGCAACAGCTCTTGCTAATTCTTGAGTATTTCTTGTTCTTCTCCAGCAGCTCCATTGTTAGTTACTCTAACAGGGGGAGAGGTTACTTCTTCAGAGACAGACAGGTAACGGCTTTGGACAGCAAGTTTGTTACTTCATCTTTGCCTCAGAAGATGGAGACAAAACATTCTACTTGCTCTGTGCAACTCTCTGCTACTGAAGAAGAGAACAAGTAGTGGCTAATGCACTGCTGATGCACGCTCTTTAAAGAGGGAGGAATTCCATTCCCCTCACCCTGGCACAACTGGAGGCTGAAAGTCCTCTCTCAAGTAGTTTTTTGGCATGCCCAGTTCTAGCTGATCCAACAAATCCACAGGTTATCCACTGGAGAATCAGCTCCTAACTTTTCGTATCTTTTTCCCCATTCTCAAGCCAGGACTAGACTTTTCCACACTGAAGAGCAGCAGCAAGAAAGGTCTAGTGACAGACACTTAACAGTCAACTGTGCTTCCTTAACAGTCGTTGAAGCTCAGAAGGAACTTGTCACCCATGCACTCTTCCATTGTTTCTTTTGCTGGCAATTTAACTACAGTTATATCCCTCTTCTCTGCTCACAGGAACTCTGCAAACAGAAAGCAATCCTGTTCTACATCCTGGAAGGCCCATTTAGGTTTTTTTCTCACACAACAGTAGTAGCCCTGTCATTGCATCAAAGAACAGAGATGGTTATCAGCAAGCCTCTCAATGCACACGCAAAGGGAAACAAAAACACACAGCTGTTAATAAAAGGCTTGTTGAGAACCCTCAATATACTCACAAAAATCTGCACAAAAGCAGGACTGATGAGTATCCAAGCAAGACTTCACCCAAGTGCCTGACATTCAGATTTCAAAAAACTTGTCACACTTGATTAAGGGAAGTAATGCTTGGAAACTTTGTTCAAGTTTTATAAGTAGAGGTGAAACGGAAGCGTGGAAGCACAGAACCCAGCTAGGGTGAGATGTTGGTGATGAATGGATAACTAGTCAATGTGAAAGGTTATTTCTAACTATTACAGAGGAAATGCAGAGCAGAGGAGAAAGAGCTTCCATCAAACTTGAATGAATAGGACAGTGAAGAGAATCCCAACCAGCTTCTAGATGAAAAGACAGAGGAGGATGAGAAGGGGAAGGAAAAAAAGGGCTCTAGTCAGAGGTGAGCCAGATGGTTAGATGTAAGCATCTGTGAAAGATTCCAAGCACTGGAACTTACGAAAGCCAAGGTAAGCACAAAAAGAAAGAGACAAGACAGTCACCTAAGGGAATGATACTGAAGGTGATTCAACTTGACAGAAGCAGCACTACTTGTCAATCAAGACAGCCAGTGCTGCCTTAAAAAGAGCCAATACGGGTACAGTCTGATCCAAAGGAAAGTAACAGATGCACATCAAGTTCTCAGAAAGGCCATTAGCTCTCTTCCCTGCAATTTGTTTCACCATGTGGCTCTACAAAACATTCTGCTGTGACATTAAGGAAAGACCTTTATTTAAACGTCCCATGTTCTATTTAATTTAGCTGGTACCTCTAGTCTGTTCCCAAAGAAAGAATACAGATTGGCAGAAACTTGATACATACCACGGTGGGTAAGCTCATTTACATGGATCTTCCAAAATGCCATGGCTGCCTCAGGAAAGCCAAGATGACTACCATTCAGCATGTCCAGCCATAGAGCAGCTAGCTACACCTTGCATGCTCTCCATCTGCCTCCAGTAGCTAGAAGAGACTAATGGTTGCTCACCTTTGAAAGTATGTGACAACAAAAATCAATCCCACAGCAAAAAGAGGAGGAAACAATAGTGAGTGCAGCTCTGGCAGACAGTGATATGGCTCAGATGAGTATCTTTCCCTCCGCTGGAGCCTCAGACTAATTTGTGACCATTTGTGCCAGAGACAAGATGTGTGTACAATGACACAGTAAAGACAGGGAAAGAAGATTGCTGGAAAACTGGAGATCTCTCCACACCCAATGGTATTAGCCCTTTCCTCTCCTACAAGTAACTTAGGACTCCCTGCCTCCTTTCAAGAACTCTTTACATAAAAGCATTGTGCCTGCGCTGCCATAGTCATGCATGTAACTCCTATTTCCACACCTTTATTTTTCAATCAGTGCTAGATTTTCTTCTCTGTTAAATTGGCTGCTTACTCATCATTATGACTCAGTTTGCAGCAATGATCAGGCACTTCTATCTACGCAGAACAATATCCCATGCAGAGAAAGTTAGAAAGACATGTCTTTCACCTACTTAGAAGCTTACGGTCTCACTGGAGGGCAGCAGAAAGAAAACATCATGCAAGAGCAGTTACCACAGTGGGAACCCAGTCAATGACTAACTTCTCAGAACTACCATAACATTGTAACAGTAAATGAATACTTAGGGAAAAAAGACTGAAATCTGTTTTTTGGTCAAATTATAATATGAATTAGTATACTAACCCATGAAGGAGAAAAGCCTACATATGTAATCAAATTCAATACAAAATCCCATTCTACAAAGATCTCACATAATTTATATTACTATTGTCCTCTTTAAATACGTTAATCTTACTTATCCAAGCACTGTACTTATCTGAAACTGAAAGCTCATTTTATCGTCAAGAGGCAATTCTTTTTCCGCAGTTTGTGTCTGAAAAAAGTTCTTTTACATCTGCTTTAAAATGTAGTTGTGTTCAAGCAGCATTATTTGGTTGCCCTTGCACCATATCTCAGTGATTCCATATGAAATATACTTAGTCCATAAACAAAAGCTTTTCAAAAAAGGTTTCATACAGTTGCACAGCTGGGCTTGCAAATTCATCTGGATCCAAAAGTCTGAAGTGCATGTCTACAGAGTGTAGCTTATACTTGCTGTGCCAGTGCAAGAAGGCGTATGAACACAGTGCAGGAAGGCGTATGAATGCAAGCCAACTTCAGTGCAGGAACTGTGTAACTGTGACACTGTTTTCACCATTTCAGAGCTAGTAAATCCCACCTCTTAATGTAAGAAACAGCCCTATGCCTCCTGGAAGACATCCAGTCATAACGAAGGTCAAGTTACATCCCAGATACATATTTGCAATATCACTCTCTTCAGATCATTAACAACCATATAAAACTAGAAATGGTATCAGAATTCAAGCAGCTAAAATAGCTTTGCTGATGGTGCTCAATCCTGGATGACCATCAGATTCATTCTTACTCTAGAGAATTCATCAGACTGTCAGAAGTCAAAACCAGAGAGCATTCATCCAAGTTGCTATGCTCAGCAGGTAACTATTGCGAGAGGAAATGAAATCCATTGAGAAAGCAGTCTTTTTATAGCCTTAGCTATATGCAGTATTTGTAGCTAAACTGCTATTGATTATTTAAAATGGATTTGGTTAAACTGTCACAAACTATGTGTGTACTTTTTTAAAACTCTGTTTACAAATGGCTTAAACAAGAAAGAGAAAGCCAAATCAATAAGAAGCTTTTATAAGCCAGCCTACATTTATTTACATCAGGACTCAAAAGAGCTTGTATTTTACTGATTAGCTGGGTTATGTATGGAACAACATTTGCAAAACAGACTACAGACAAAAATATGTAAACATATGCTGCTGTACTTGCAGTACTGTCAAGTCAGCTTGGGAACAGCTACTGCTGTGGTTTCCTTGTGAAAGTGTAAGCACTTTAAGATCTGATAAGAGACACTGTAGGAGTATATTATAATAAAGACAGAAATCCAGTTTCAATTCTTCATCCTCATATTCGCTAGGATAACAAAAGCTCTGGGTGAGTGACATACGTGCAAGCAATTCTGGGCTTTAAACATGAAAACTGCAAGTCTGAAGTTTAAATTTTTGAACTTCACACTGCCTATCAATACTGGATGAGCCAAGCAAGATTCCAAATTTTGGCCCTTTTCAGCTTCAGACAAGCTATTTATGAAAAGCTTAGCTCCCAAATCAGCAAATTTAAATATGCATAATCCAAATATCTGCACATTGTTTACCTGTAATTCAAAATCAGCTCTGTAGCTGCACTCAAAAAATTCTGCTGGTTTACTGATGTCAATTTATTGTCGAAATGCTGATTTCATACAATGAGTATAAAAGGGGGAGGACAGAAAAGAAATTCAAGGCATCACTCAGCCACTACCTGGGCATCCACAAAGTTTGCATGCTGAAGAAACTGCCTCCTCTATTTCTCAAACATTTCTCAAACCCTCAAAACCAAAAACACACATTACCTGATCTGTAATAATATGGTTTCAAAGAATGCACAAGCAAAGCATGAAGGGGAACTGGCATTCTCTGCTGCGTGTCTTCCAGCACAATGAAGAAGTTCTACAGCTGACAAATCATAAACCTCAAAACAAAGAAATCTGCTTGCTCTATAGCCTGTGTGATAACAGCTTAAAATGATACAGTAAATTTTGATATATTCTGTTATTAATCTTTGGAAATGCTATCTATGATAAACACTTGTATAATACAAATACTTTAATGCATATCATTTTTCTAAACAAATTGGCAAAAAGACACGGGTTACATTACCCCAAAAACATATGCTGTGTTACTCAGTAAGACTAACACAAAAGTTTAAATGGATCTGCAACAGTCTTTAAAAGTGGTCTAGAAAGCCTGTGTGATATGCTCTTCTTCCCCCTTCAAAAAAATGGGAGAAATAAAGGAAGTTTTATTTGCCAATTTGGAAATTCAGGTCTTGTTTACTGGAGCTACTAGAGAACTAGTACAGATACTTGCTTAAAATTGCAGTGTAAAACTCTGGTCATAAATTACAGTGTGTATAACCAAGCCTGGCATGACTCATTTTGCCATTGTGCTTTAATATCTAAAAGGCCCTGCCAACCAGCCTGTTTCCAGGAATACTGTCTTTTTTGCACACCTGCCTAATGGTTTACAAGTAGAATTTCAGCCTTTGTTTTCGATAGGGAAGCCTGAGCTGTAACACAGAACCTGCCTCCCAATACCAGCTCCGTCCAGCCGTGACACAGGCTTGCAAGCGCAAGTGTCTCTGGTTTAAGTGGCAGCCTTGTTGACCAGACACTTTGCTCCAGACTCTTTGGTCCTCTGGCCCAGGTCTTAGGCCGTGACTTGACTGCTAGACAATAATACTAATCTGGGTAAGCACAAGGAGAAATGGCAATAAAGAGTGGCTACAAAAGGATTTCATTCCAGATCAAAAGGGGATTTGCAGAAAATGAAGGAGAAAAGAATCATTGGTAGGCTGCACTCATCTTCTTTTAGGAAAAGCTATTTTGTTTTTACTTTGTTTAATAAATACAAATATATTACAAACTTCTGAGGCAAAATATACAGTTATATTGCAAAAAAATTAAATGTATTTGCAGATTTATTCAGAGTTTAAATTAGCATGATGCAACCATTCCTTTATAAGGGAACTTCTGTTTTCACTTGGCACAAGACATTTCATTTTCAACTTAATCAGACAAACATTGTCAAAGTCTACTGCTAAGAAAACTTAGCTGTTTTTCAGATTCTGAAAAAAGTCATCTTTTCAAATATGCCTGCATAAACAAAAAAAATCCAAATCTTTAAAAGATTCTTGTCATTCATCTGATTGTAAATTACTGGGACTTTGGTAAACAATTCACTGGTATTTGATAAACCTAGGGACTACTGCACTGTTTAAATGCTATTCACAAATTGAGAAGACCTTCTTCCACAAAAATGGATCAAAAGCTTGTTTTTCAGAAATCTGGTTTAAAACTTTGTGTGTTAGCCATAATATAATGCATGAGTATGTGTGTACACAGTATGTATTTTTTAAATAAAAGCATTTTCCTGACAAGGAAACTGGTTTCAGCTACAAAAGCCATAGCTGACTTCCTGCTCTTTTATTAGACCTAAATAGTAAGTCAAGGCAAATAGAGTGCACATTGCTGCTTCTCCGGTAAAACATTGGTATAAACCACCTATCATTCAGTTAGAGTTCAAGTATCAAGGCTAAGCTAGCCTGATATTATCTTAATAAAAATCCTTGTCTAGATCTTCCGTCCATAATCCAAACACTATTCCTGCTTGCTTATCATATTTTGATCTATATTGTTAATGGTCAAAAATAACTTGAATTATTTGGTACAGCTGCTGTTTCCACTAACATATGCAATTAGGTCCTAACAAGATGTTGTGACATAGGTAACACATGGACATATGGCTATATCATAGAACACACACTTACATAGCCCTGAAAGGTGAAAAGACTGCCAAAAACTCAGAAATGCAGAAGGTCCAGTATTTCAGCAGCTACTGTCCTCCTATCCTGGAATTAAAAGCAAAAATTTTGAAATTTGGAGATAAGTGGAATGGAAAAATAACAAAAAGGTAACATACTCATACAAAACCATCTAAACTTCCTTTTTTAACCCTCAGAGCTCAACATCAACACAAATTGTCAGACTAGAAGACAGAAAGTCAGGCCAGAGTGTATTTAAGCTATTTTTTTAAATTGGCCAGGCTTCTTTAATTTCACCTTAAATATATAAAGAATTGACTGAAATGGCTGGTGTTATTTTCAAGAATTTATGGAGGATGAGGAAAATACCAAAAAACAAAGAAACAAGAAACACTGCTTTTATTTAAAGAAAGAAATAAAAAAGGAACCAGTTCAGCCGGCTGAATTTCAATTCCTGAAAAAACATGGAACAGGAAAAAAAAAAAAAAAAAAAAGAAAAATTCAGCAAAAGTTTGTAAGTGCCTAGATGATAATATGCAACAGAGCAAAAGCCAAAAATCAGTTTGATGTACATGCTGAGGAGAGATCCTCACCAGATCTTTCTAACTTGCCTTCCACAACAGAACAGTAGATTTAAAGAAGGGAAGACTGTAGTGCATGTTACAATTATGACTTCAACCTAAGGAAATTTTTTCTTGAGACTACAGCAGTATGAACATAAAACTGTCTTATGCTGAAAGAGCAGCCATAAATGGCTCACTGCCAGCAAGCAAAGACGCAGTGCATGAGATTCCACAGCAAGCGCCCCTTAAATCTGATTCTACACAGAATGGTGACCTGAATTATGGGATAGAGAGAACGCTTACATTAATGAACCGATAATACAAAGCCTGCAAGGACAGAGGGAACCTGAGTCGACAAACTTGAACTTCTAAAGGTTCCTGACAAATTGGAGAACTGTTCTGAAATCACTTAAAGGGAACACAAATCTTAGGGAAGAGATTTAAATTATTACTCTCTGATAAAAATTACGAACTATACAAAGACAGGAAAGGGAAACAAGATACTAGAGACACTCTGCTTGAAAAGAGTTGAGGTTATAAAGGATTATGGTATCATGAGGTCGACATGAAAAAAACCCAAGACTTTAATGTGATTCATACACAGTAATTTAGCTTGCAAGAGACATAGGAAGCAAACCTCTCTGTTCTACTCTGCAGGAATACCCCGTTGTTTTGGTCAATGCATATCCAAGACGTGAACTGAATGCTGTCCTCTGTATTCTCACCAACAAAAGTGATCAGATGCCTAAAAAAGATGACTGAGAAAAAGACTGGGAGGGAACACGAGTAAAGCCAAAACACTACAAAGACATACGACCTAAGGAGGAGGAGACTGAGAAAAGAAAGGAGATTCTGCAGTCTTGACTGCTGGTAGTCTTTAAAACAGATAAACTTTTCGTGCGCAGCCTAGATGTAACGATCGGTTCTTCCCTGCAGCATCGTGATAGATCTAACAGATCTGTTCAGGTCCTTCCCTACCTTCCCTATTCTGTGGTTCTATGAAAACATATGTTAATATTGCTAGCTATCCCACACATAAGGACAAAGAAAATAATCAACATGTACACACTGGAAAGCACTAACTCCAGAAAGAACATTGGGAACTGTGGATCAGGCTCCACTGTGCATTTATAGTGTGGTTCAGCTGCCTGAAAGGCTAATTTGATCTAAAATGTATAAAAGTAGGAGTGTCAGGTAGAACAGACAACAACCTTTCCTGTATACTTTATGCTGATCTGACTGTTTAAGAATATGACAACTTTCCTGGTGTCAAAAATTATTTGGAAATACTGGAAGGATCTTTATGGCTCCTGTTTGACTTGATAAAGGGGCCTGTCAGTAAACAGCTTAAAAACCTTGGTCTAGGCAAATTATGAAGGAGAAAGTTGAGAGGTGAGTTGATTTTTTGCATATATACATACATACACATATACATTTATCCACATACACATCTCTAAGATGTCTGAGAAGGAGAAAGACTGAAAAAAATCAAGATTTTTCAGATTCATAAATTAACTCACAGAAAACTGCTGTGAATGGAAACTTGACTTTACATATACGTATCTTGCAGAGATACTATTTCCTAGCAGCAAGAACAATTGAACTCTGAAAGCTCTTACTACAGGAAATGGAGACCACTGCTTCAATTTTTTAAGCAAGATTAGGAGATTTTTCAGGGAGAAAAACAAAACTCCATGACCTACATCCACAAGAGATTGAATCAGATTATCACAATTCTCTAACCTTGCCTAGCAGCCTAAACACTTCTTTCCCTCAGCTATTGTATTAGATGCTTCCTGGTCTCTGCATTTTGCAGCAGGAGAGATGACAAAGGGACTGAATACAAAAGTGACTTGATGCAGAAACAGGCAGAAAGAATACTGTTTCAGGTACCTCAAAGGCAATAGCCATCATTCCTTCAATTCCACAAAGTAAGAAAGGAGCTTTAAGACTTGGCAAGTAGAAACTTGGGGCCATAGGGAGAGTAAAAACACAAGGAGAAAAATGAACATAGCAGGCAGAAGATGGTAACTATCTATCAGGGAAGAAATGGCGAGTTGCCTCTTGAAAAAGGCTCTGGGCATGAAATATGTGCAAAGTGAAATGAAACTCATCTGGGGAGAAAAAAATGACATTTTACTTTCCCTAAAGGCTGCCTGACGTGTTTCATGTTAATTGTACCCGAGGCTTTCTGTTGTCCCTCCATAGGCTCAGACTTGCCTGACAGAGCAGTTCCAAAGTCACTTTGCTTTCAGGAATGTGACAAAAAGCAAGCATACATTTTATTGTTATTGCTGTACTGATTAATCCATGTCTAAATCCACCCTGTACATTACATATAGTCAGTGTTTACATTTTAATTACTGTATGGGCTGTTTCCAAAGGAATCTTTCCCTTCCCTACAGCAACAACCAGGAAAAAAATTTCCAACAATAGATTATGTTTCTATGTGTGGTTATTGTCATAATGAGTTACCCTTCAGTCCATCCTAATAACTACTGCTAGAACAAATTCTCCCTTTGGCCAGCAATGCATCAAGTCGTACTCCAAAACACTGTCAAGGCTGCTTACTGGATGCTCAGCAGAAGGACTTCAGCAATGTAACCAATTCATGCTACCTGTCTGCTGGAGAAAATTTAAGATTGCTAGTATAGCTGGATCTTTTCTGTGACAGCAAAATAGCATATTTGACAAGCTTATAGCTTACAGGCTATAGGTCTCAATATTTTTGTCATAACATTGTCACAAAATATTAGTAAGAATGGCATTTCCTATGTCAATATAAATTATAAAGTGGTTGGAAAACAGAACTTAAATATAACTAGGTTTTGGGTTTTTTTAAATTAAGATTACTGTACAAAAGATTCCTAAAAATCTAAAAATGAAAAAGATTTATTATGCTGCAAACATATATGACTCCAGAGTAGCCAAGACAACATATGTACTCATAACACAGAGAACCTTAGGACGTTTTTGCTGATTTGGAAGACATGAGTAAGTTAAGTTAAAAGAGATAAAGAATACACTCATACTTTATAGCCTTGAATAAATATATCAGTGAAATTAGAAGAAATATATACTTAGATTAAATTTCAGTTAGATTAGATACATACTGGAGCTGGGACAGGAACACTCAAAAAGGAGTCCTAAGGGATGATGACCTGGGGATTGGAAAGTCCGCAAACAGAAGAATGAAAGCATGCTACATTACAAGGTTATCGAGCTTTCAGAGACTGCTAAGAGGTGCAGGGGAATGCAGGAGGGACATGTGAACAAAAGCAACTACACACAGAGTTAATTAAGTGTGGTACATGTTAGACAAGAATCCAGCTATGGAAAGAACACTGTGATTTGAGGCTGAAGTCACATGTAGAAGAATAACAGAAGATCCTGAATTTCTTCAGAGTGGAAATGTGATTTCATAATACCAGCTAGGCCTATGGTTTTCTTACATTAATCTCAGTAATAAAATAATTAGGATTTGTAATCTTATGTATATCTACTATATGTTTCTATAAGAGTGCTCCAAGTCCAGGCACCCATGGAACAGAGGGTGATATGGAAAAGAGCCCTTTAAAAAAAATAGTACTAGAGCACCTCAAACCTGAATTCCCATTTCTGCCTGAATGAGATTTTGAGTTCATGGGACAGACAGATAAAACCTTATTCTATATGTGATATGGAAACAACAGAGCATGGAAGAGTTTAGATATGTGAAGAAATATCTCTCAGGGATGTGCAGGGAAGAAGAAACTATGATATGGGGCACACATTACAGACCTGAATAATATAGAGAAAGATAACGTTATCAGCAAGGCATACAAGAAAAGAACAAGCTGACTATGTTAAACCACTGCTGGAGCTGAGCCGTCTAACGAACACGGGAAACATTCTGAGAGATAAAATGCTCCACTAAGCATACTGAGATCAAGTGTTTAGGGGATGGGGGATTTTTTGCAGTATTGTCAGGTAGGTTCTGCTCCTCTTTTCAATGTTTTGGTTAGTTTACAGCCACTTAAAAAAATGGCAATTTAATATTACAATCTTTCAAAACTGCTAAGATTCTCAACACTTCTAAAATCCTTATTTTAAATGTTCCTGGTATTTGAATTGAACTTCAGATGTCTTATAAACATTGCTTCCTACAGGGAAGAACAATGTGGTATCACTAAAACAGAAACCTGAGTGACAGTACAACAGAAGCATCACTTTTGGAAGTACTTTGGAGAATTGCTTTTAAAGTAGATATTTAACATTAGCTCATATTTCCTGAGCTCCAATTAAATGTTGTAAACTTTTTTTTTTAGTTGGAAGTGAAATTAAAAATTCTTGCAAATTTATTACCCAAGTGATGTATTAGCAGCTTCTCCTTACTAAGCTAGACATAGCCATATTACAGGAAAGTTGAACAGGCCAGCCAGGAGTTGTCTGCTTTGGTCAATACTTAATTTTCACATGGAAGCTAACAACATATACAACCTACCTACGAAGAAAAACTCTAGATGTCACAAAACAAACAGGCTGTTTTTATTTTTACTCCAGTATCTGTACCAATACCAGCAGTGCAGAGCTGTTTCCTAATCAAACTACCTCAACCAGCCAAAATAAAATTCCTGGGAGATCAAATACCCAGCCCTCCAGAATCCAGAACAGGTTTGAGTTTTCTACTTAACATCAAATTCATGTTGCAATGCTGTCACTCTGGAAGCAAACTAACATTTCCTGTCTTTTTTCCTAATTCTGAATCCACGGACACAGAAGCAGTACTGATAGGCCTGTATTTTAACTGCTGGTGCAAAACTGTTCAGCCAACCATTTATTGATTCATAATGCTCTGACAGTCCTAGGAAATGTTGTAACATATTTAGATTTATGATTTTCATATGTAAATCATAAATTAAATAGGGCTTAATTACAATTTAAATTCCCCCTTCTCCCCCCATGATGAAGAGATACGGTACACAGCTTTCACTGTAGGATAAAGCTGATCAAAGTGATTAAAATAGAATTTGCTGTACAGTTGCTCAAACCACACTCTTGTTTTCTGCAGTTTCAGCATTTCCAGAACTTGCAGGAAGGCAAAAATAGACTACAACAATGAAACAGAGATCTGAGACAATGTACGCAAATACAGGAACTTCCCTTTTTCAACTCTTGGTGGTCCCTGATCTACATAATATCCTACATCAAAAAGTTTAGAAGATGTAAGTTGGACATGAGGAAATGCTAAACTTGCCCTTGACTAAAATTTTAGTACATATTCTCAGAATTTAAATTGGACATTGACTGTGGTGAGGATCACATTTTCTACATAATTGAAGAGAATGTCAACACTCAAGGGACAGAATTTAGGTTGCATGAATCATTTCAAACACAAACGGCACCCTCTATAAACTCCCACTAAGCTTCAATCCTGGAAACTTTGGCACTGTGCCACAAAGCTGCTGCTGGTGCCCTGGGATACAAGGATAACTTCCCAAGCAGAAGTTTCTTTACACATCACAGACTCTTAGACTCCAGAAATTCTAGTGAACAGCAACATTTATACCTGTGTTCCAATGGTAGTGTTTGTTCCAGGGAAAGGAAAATCTACCATAACTACGTAACTAGACTGCCAATTTGTGGAAAGAGCCCGGTTTTACCCTCTTGTATTCTCTGCTCTCACAACCAGTCTGACAGCTCTCCCCTATTCCTAGGCAATGCCCACAACTGCTGCAAATTTTTCAGAGGTGTGTAACTGCACAAAGGGAAATCCTTCTTTTTAATTTATGCCCCTGACAAATCTGAGTGGTAGCCATGGAAAAAATAAAAGGCCCCTTGTGTAGTGCTTCGGTCAAATATCAAAAGATCTGCTGCAAAAAATCAATAGACTCTCTCAAAGAAAAGGTCATAAAAATCCTTTCGAAGGAAAAGTTAGGGCATATCTATGCAGGTTTGGCACATAATATTGCCTCAGTAATACAAAGCAATACTAACTTAGAAAGAAATATGGGTGTAGCTACAACTCCTAAATGAAGACACAGTAATGACAAGACAAAAGTACTTCTACAGTCTGGATAAAATGGAGGAGAATTTGTAGTGTGGAAATTTTAGACTGACAGAAACATTTCTGAGCAGTAGCATTATAAAATAGAAAAAAGAAGAGCCCTAGAACGTGCAAAAATACCGAACCATATCCTGACACATGGTGATTTCCATGTTCTATTTGACCTATAAGCCAAACACCCAATCCAAATTATTGAATCATGCACTTCCCCCAAATCAAACCATATTCAGTGTTTTCTCCAGCTCTGATTTAGTGACCTCAAACATTAGATTAGTCACTTGTCATCTATCTTTTGTTTCAAGTCTTTCTTTACTCTTAAGTATGTTTACTTTGAGGGGGTTCATACTTTTCTTTCAGTTTTTCAATACAGAGAGGTTACAGCCACCTCTCTAAGTAAAGATAGAGACGTGGAGTTTTAAGCTACAGTACTGGCACTTCTACAGTGATCAAACAAACAGTTTACATATTTTTGGCTGTTTCCACTTGAAGCAGAACGATGTAACTCAGCCCAGTCCCTCTGTGTAAGAGGCAATTATTTATCAGCTTCCTTTTGGCAAAGATTTCTTTCACCTCTTATTTTAAGGCACTGAGGGTACCAAGGTGTTTCCTGCTCAGCCATTTATCACAGCAGGCTTATGATTTATTTTAACAAGAAACACAAGATTAAAGGGTTTCACAGAACGCATAATGCCCCACAGTACGTGGAACATAATTCAAATAGCCACCAAGACAGGGTTCCAACTCTGAATACTGTACCGAAGCAAGAAGTGTTAATGCATGTTTAGCCACAGACTGTACAGACTGCTAGTATATTCAGGAATTACTATCCTCTCCCCATTGTCATCAATTAGACTGTTCACAGTATTATGAACAAGTTACATCTAACCCCCCAGAGATAACTAACAGTTTTATATGCACACACACGCGCACATGTACAAACACTCCACACCATGTTACTAGAACTCTGGATTTCTTCTGTCAGGTCTCACTTTCTGACAGGTGTGTACACGCCGTTCCAAAAACCAGCCTGAAGCAATTAACTTCTGTATGGCTTCCACCTCCATTTCCAGATTAAGATTCTTCATTGTATGAAACAGCTGATGAAACTAATACTTTGGCTGAGGTTTGAAATTGGTACTAAGTTCACATTAACTTACTTTGAAGTCACTACAGATTTGATAAAAATCTAATTCTTTATTTAGTTTTTAGTTGCCGACTCAACAGATATGTTCCTACTTCCTCCAGGAGACATGTAATTAAAATCCAGAATTTATTAAATGTTTGTGCTCTGCCTATTCCCTGGGCTGCATGACAAAAGATCCTGGACAAGTAAGCATAATTGAAGCTAAACATTTCCCTCATTCAAGGATAAAATTCTGGCCTCTATCTTTTAAAAGAAATCCAAACATTTTTTAAAAACTTCACCATTTCCTTAAAGATTTAAAAGAAGAAACTTACACACAAGAGGACTTCACACTTTTTCTTTCCTCTTAAATTTAGATTTATTTTTGTAAACTACTGCATCCTCTGAGAATAAGAAATTAATCAGTTCTTCTCTGAGCTACCCAACCAATCCACTTTCCATTTTCCCAGCCAAACATCTGTACTTGCTGAACCCCCATCTGTTGTCTTATTGTTGAGTTAGTTTACCATCTCAATTGCCGCAACTTCCTTTTCATTTTCACTAGACAATAGATTGGAGCTTTCCTGAGGATGCCTTCCACCTTTCTATCACTCCATCTCTTCCCCTTCACTAAAGTGAGGTGATAAGACGAAACACAACAAGCAGAGGCTTGTCTCCTCTGCTGAAAAGGAGAAATCTCTTTTGTTTCATTCTGGGTAACTCATACATGCTAGTTTTTCCAGATCAACATTAAGGTATTAAAAAAAAAAATATAAGACAATTGCAAAGACAAGCCAAGAGCAAGGACTCCCAAATATATATATATATATATAAATACACATTACATTTGCTCTAAAGCAGACTAGGGAGAAGGCCATTCAGAAGTAACACAAACACATACCTACAAACCACTGTAACCGCTGTTAAACATTTACTTGGTTTTGCCTGTGTGCAGTGTTACCCAACTGGCAACTTCCATTCTATTTAATCAAGTAAATGTGATGACATTTTAGTTGTGTGTATATACACACTGCCCTCATTATAAAAACTTCTAAATGTATGAATCTCAAATGAAAATTAAAACCAATCTGTAGTACGTGGAGCCTACAGGCTGAAGAACCAGAAGGCAACAAATAAAACCTACAACTTCCTTCTGTAAGTCTTGCTGTTCTGCAAGATTACTGGGAGCCAAGAATGGACCAACAGATCAGACTGAGGAACAGAACTTTCCCTACATCAGACTCAACAGCTTCAAAACCAACCACCCTACTACATTATCATATCAATATCAAATGTAAGGCTTAAATGAATTTTCTTAGTCTATAGTAAAACAAATCTAAATAATCCCTGGTTTCCTTGAATCTAATGGACATGGCCAAAGTTTGAAATTTATTTCTCAGTAATTTTTTATTATTTGAATGGTGTGTATAGAAATGGAACTATAAAACTCATAACAATGGCTAATTCCAGATCGACCTGACTCAAACAAGGGCATTAAACCATTTCTACAGAGACACTCAGTTCTGCTTTGTGTAGGATCTTCTTTTACCATTACCAGCACATCAGTGCCTACAGCAGTATGTAAAGTATCATGAAATTTAGCTACTAGTACTCCATGTTCCTCTCTAACCCTTCTCCTAGGAAGAGGACTGTACGTGTAGTATTTTCTTCCCATATAACTTTTAATTTATTTTTTAAATTAGAAGTAGCAACTTTGATATGCTCTTTTTTACACTCAGAGGGGAAAAAGAACAGATGGAAATCTCCTTGAACATACTTGTCTCCTCACGGGCATTTAATTCCTAATCTAGAAACACTCACCGGCATAAAGAATAACTGCTTCCAAAGTCCCCTCCCCCATGCCTCAGGAACACAGTTTTCAATCACAGTCTTTGGTTTTGAGCTTTCTGCAGTCTAAGGACTCCTACAATGCTAAGCCTTGCGCACCTTTTAAGCATTGGAAATAACTGGTGAGGTGATAAAATCCAGGACTGCTCTACAAATCAAAAAGAAAAAAATATTACATTTACTTGTTAATGAGACACAGATGTTACACCAAGTCAAATGTGAGGTGACAGCCTCCCTGGGGAAACAAACAAACAAACCAACACTAAGCTATTTCCTATCAGCATCTCTAGATACCTATCACCCACTATTAAAAGCTTCTTCTCAGACTTGTAAAATATTGTTTTAGTAACATATTCAGCTCTGAAGATGAAAACTGGTCCAGGTTTTTTGCAGTTGAGATAAGAACAGAAACCAAATCTCCTAGCAATTCAATTTCTTAAAAATCTTGCCAGAAGTAAACAAAGCCAAGAAATTTAACACAGTTTTCCACTTCTACCTTTAAAAATGGCATAATTTCTCTGATACCAAAGTAATGACTTGGAGCTGGCTGGAGTTTTATGGGACAATGTTGCACTTAGGCCAAATTTAAGGAAATTGCATCACCTTCAAACAGTAAAACCCACAACGGTGCAGAGATAAGAGTCAACAAATTCTCCAACAAGCACTATTCCTTTTTAGTGGATGATGAGACCCACTAAAATAAATGTTTCAATCTAAAGCATCATCTATCAATATTTTCTTGCCCTGTTCCTTTTGCATATACCTTGTCACTACAGCAGCTAACATGAACATACAGTATTTAATCAAGTATACAAGACTGTTTAATTTCTCCATAAGAAACACTACAAAAGTCTTAAATCTCAAAAAGATTTTAAGTTAAGTTACAGAGGAGAATTAAAGCTTTAACAGTGCTGGTTGCTTTTACTGGGAGGTAATATAAAGCATGCGGGGCACATGAGCTGGGAAGTTCTTCCTGGGGGCTGTGGATACAGGTGGGTTCATGGCTCTTCACTGGGTCCTTTTACAGAAAGGACACAGTCTCTCACTCAAGCCAGAAGCATCAGCTCCTTAAAATATCATTTTGACATTTTGGTTGCACTTGTCCCCTCCTCTTTTTACTTATATCTCTCCCCACCTGAGGACCCAAAACACTGGGGAAAAGGTTCTGTTGAACAGTCAGCTATACGGGTATCCCAGCAACTATGGGGTTTGCTTTTTGTTCCTCACTTCTCAGTTCACATATGTAAGCAGAACACTGAAAAATAACATATGGCCACTTACAACCCTCCTTGGGACACCTTCAACAAGGTAAATCCTGTTAATAGGTTCTTTTACTCTGTGTCCCCTCATTTACATTTTTGACCCTTGTCATTTTTCTTTCTACTTGCAAGTGCAATCCTCCCCTGCCCCAGCAGTCTGGCTCACTACAGTTTTTAATGTTTTTTGAGGGAGGGCTACTTGTGTGTTTGGGACAAAGGCACAGTCATAGTGCTAAGATGAACAGCAACCAATACCGAAGGCCCAGAGAAGAGCATAAAGTAGAAGTTCCACAGCTCACTTGCCTTACTAACACACACCTTGCTTGCCTCCAGCAATCCACTACTCAGACTGAGCCAGAGATGGTGCAGTGCACTTAACACCCTTCCAAAACCTCTCCCAATCTGCCTCTAGTTGTCTGAAGCAGTATAAGCTACTGGCAGTCATATTAGCCCACAGAAAAAAAGTTCCAAAGTTTAGTTGTGCCTTCTTTAAAAAAAAAAACAAACAACAAAAAACAAAACCCAAAAACATCTCATTTTGCTTGCAACCTACCACCCAATAATGATACTGAAAGCTCTTATTCTTTCATATAGGGAGAAACACAGAAATACTCTTCTCATTCTCTACACTACTACTTACTAAAGTACTATGTACTTTAATACTGTGCCGTACCACTCCTTCACAATTCTATTCCAACCTGCCTCTCAGTCTGTTTCATTTAAATATTTTCCACCCTTCTGGTCACCCTTGCCTCACTTCTCCATTTGCTCTTCTTGTTATTCTTCGACTATTTTTTTTTTTAAACTAGAATACAACTTAGATTAACTGTTATGAGGTTTCTTTATTTCATTCTTTGTCTTCTATTTGACCAAGCATAGAACAGACAAATCTATTGTAATTTCCCTGTTTTCTGAGTAGTAAACAGAGCACAGCGCACCACAGCAAGTAAAACAAGAACTTGTTTCTCCTTACATGCACATCTTGCAGTTGTCAGTATGGACCACCATCTAGCTATTCAACCACACTTTTTGAAACTCTCTGCTACCAGCTTCCAGTTTTACTAACCACATTAGTTTCAGCAAATATTTTAGGAAGTTAAGAGAATGTCACTCAGGATAACAAAATAACCTCTCTCAGAATTTCCTCATTAGCTTTTTTTCCCCCCTGGAGAACGGGAAGAGATACATCCTTTGTTCCACAAAAGGGGCTAAACAGCAGCAAAATTTACATGAAGAGGAGAACTTTGTGCTAAGGCCTCCACAGTTCAACATTTTCATACAGTTTAGAAGACAGCGATAGCTGCCTTTCAAATTCAGGTTTTAAAGCCTAGATTCACAGTTTAGGCTTACTAAATTTCAGGTTATGCAAATATAATGCTGGTAAACCAAGGAAGCCCTCAACTGTTTTATCAGCCCTAAGGCATAGATACAAAAGATTCTTCTCAGGACTTCCTACATCTTACAAAAGAAAAGTAGGGGTGGGAAAAACAGCCAAAGAAGCCCATTTCTTTAAGCAGGTCTTCAGGAATCTCTGCATCAGTGAACAAGCTTCCCTCCTTCACACAGCTATCCCTCATCTCACTAATTTTAAAATGTTCCGGTCACCAGTTATTAAAGTGAGCATAAAAGAAATGAGGTTGCTAGCTCTCCCATTCCTATCCAACAGGAAAGAGGTTTCCTTTATGGCAAAAGTCACTTCTGCTTGTTACATAGCTTATAACTGGGGGGGTGGGGGGGTGTGGGGGGGTGAGAAATCAACAATTCCATTCCTCCATCTGCAACTGTTGAATGACGTATTTACTTTTCAAGCTTCTGAGGCAGGCTTTTTCTTAGTCACTTTTCTGGGTTAAGAATTTAAACACACAAAATGCATCAGAGAATTTAAAATATCCTTTGCTGGTAATTCCTCTGTAAGTGCAGGTGTTATTTCCTCATCACTTCACTCCAAAGAGCAAGGAATTTTAATGGGATAATGTGGAAGCTTATAATACCATCACTGACAGTGCAAAGATTTAAGAATGGAATTTTTAATATTGGTTAAGCAACACTAATGATGTAGCAAGGCTAGTCTTTTGAAAATCTTGAAATGCTAATTCTATATAAAGAAAATAAAGGTGCTTATTCTAAAGCTGATTGGCAATTTAACTGTTACCAATTATTGCCTTTAGCCATATTTAAATTTAACAGAAGCAAAAACAATTATTCAGGGTGGGGAAAAAGCTGAACTTGAGTTTAAAAAGCCTTCTGGTAGTCAGCTTCCCTTGCCTTTAATCCTCCCTCTGATCTATTTCCATTCTCATTCTCCTATGTATCTTTGCCTCTTCTTCCTGAAGGCAATAACTCCTATAGTCAATACTCCTGTATTTAGTGCTTGTCCAAACCCTTGTTACTTGATAAAAACCACAAGTTCCTGCTTCACAAACTAGCTTGTCACAACCTTCTGGTTCTGTATGCATCTCATCTGAACCACAACAAAAGTTGTATGTATTTTCCATATAATTTTCTTCCCTTAATTTTTTTTTTTTGAGAGGAAGTAGGTTAATGAGTTCTGATGTATTCAGTTATGCCAGACACTTACTCAGCTGGAACATTCTCCAGCAAATCTCTCATTCAGTTATGGCCTGAAGTTATTTTACATAGGACTTCAGAATGTTTTAAACCCTTAACTTTCAAAAAAAAAAAAAAATCCAAGCAAGTTCCAGACCTATTTAAATTTATTTAAATGAAAAAAAGCCATAACTAAAACATGATCAGAAATACTATCTTGATATTTACAAAAACAATGAAAAGCATTATTGCAAGTGTAAATAATATTTTACAGAGCAGACATAAAACCAGCTTTAAAATAACTGCTTTCAGTAGAAGCTGAAATCGGTACATCATAAAAGCTGGAAAACAACGTTCAGCTCCAGTTAAGATCCAAGAAAAATGCCCATAAAAATAGAAACAACAGATCTAGACAACTCACAGACTTCGCTGTGCTCTGGGGAACAACAACAAAAAAAACCCACAACAACAAAACCACAAAAAAAACCCAACCACACAAACCCACAAAAACCTGAATTCATTCCACTCATTTGGGACACGTACGAAAGCTGTTCCAAAGAGGTTAGCTGTGTTTGCTCAAGTTTATTTGGATATTAAACGCGAGATAAAAGATCTCTATGTGAAACACCAAAGCCCGCATCTCCTCCGCAGGCAGCGCGCCGCCCCGGGGCGCTCCCGGCCGGCCAATCACAGCGCTGTCGCGCAGCGCTGCCGCCCTCCGCGCCCAATCAGCGCCCCGACGGGAAACCGGCCCGGCCGCGGGTCTCGGCGGTGCCGGCGGTGCACGGCTGCTCCCGGGGAGGCGGCCGAGCCGTGCGGTAAATCGTTCTATTTGTTCCATCTGCTGTGCTATTTTAAACAGCTGCCGTGATCAGCCTGGCACCCGACATCAAGTACACGTGAATTTCATAAGACAAAACATTTATGTAAGTGAAAACATGGCTTAGATTTGTCCTTCGTTCCCAAACTGAACAGCGAGGAGCTGCAGAAATTGACTGTTACTTTGTATCTACCTTCCGCAAAACACAGCGCTTGATTTTACACCTTTGAGAAGGTCATCTTTGCAGTCATACCAGATGTCAAGATGATGGCATTCTCCACCTTTCTTCCTCCTGCTAGCCCCACTTTGCAACATGACTTGTAAGATGGCAGAAGTAATATGTAATCAGAGTATGTTTATTAGACTATGCCCTTCAAAAAGGCCTAACTTGCCGTTGTGCTAGCATAATGTCTGCCAATCGAGCCTGGCCCCAAAGGTCACCATTTTAAAGGAATGCTTTACAATAAAGCCCATTATCGATTTCTAGCTGAAGAGACTAGTAAATATACTGAGACAAGCAATGGGTTTGGTTGTTTGGTTTGTTTTGTTTTGCTGTCATTCTTGACTTAGTCAAGTTCATGTTTTCTGGCCAGATCCTAGTATGGCCAAATCCCGATTTCCCTGATACTTTCAGTATGTTGTTCTTTGTATCCTGACATATGGCACAGCACTGCTGTGTTCTGCTGAACAGCTTCCTCACTTCAGAAAGCTAGCTAACGTTTTGATGGCCAGAAAAAAAAAAAAAAAAAAAGCTCAGTGTCTTGAT
This sequence comes from Falco peregrinus, assembly GCF_023634155.1. NCBI lineage: Eukaryota > Metazoa > Chordata > Aves > Falconiformes > Falconidae > Falco > Falco peregrinus. The sequence goes on from NC_073727.1 coordinate 25,900,053, forward strand.
GAGAACATCTACCCTACCCCCAAATTCAAATGTTTTAGGATTCTAAGAAAGGAAAATGCAAGCACATGTGAAAAAGACTGTAATATGGTTATTTTCACCTCCTTCTATTTCTCTCCCCTGTCTTAAATTCAGTTTCTTTGGAAGTTTGAATATGTTTAGCCACTTCTGAATTAAAGCAAAATTAAAAGTGAAGTGAAATGGCAACAGTTAACTCATGCTACCAAGGTGTTCTCTTTTGCTTCACCAGTAAGCACTAGAAAAACAGTGTCAAAAGCCTCTGCACAAGCATCTTGAAAAAGACTTATCAAAACTTGGGACACACACACACGCCAAAAACCTCCATACTAGTACACTTATCTGCTTTCAGCTCTTAGAGACGTATCTTAGATTTATGCAGATGCTACTAAGTTGTTATACTCTGTCAAGGAACTGCAACACTACATTGTGACATCCCACAGGCTGACAGTTTTTCTTTTGGGATTTCAGACAGTTAAACATTGTTTGCTTTATTTCCTCACCCTCGCCCACCTTCATGCCCTGCCTTAGCAGTACCTTCTTCTATTATGCCGTGTGCAGAGGGATGCATTGCTACAGCCCCACATCCTGCATAATGCAGCTATGTACAATCTGAAAAGACTGCTATTGATATAGGCCCGGTATGGTATATGCTTTATAGGCACAAAGAGTTAGATCCTGTCTGTACTGTCAATGCAGAAATCAGTAATTTAATGTAGTAAGTACCAGTGGAACTGAACAGATGTTTAAACAACATGTTGATTTCCTGACACATCAGTTGACAGTGTAAGATACTATACGAAAATAGTAAGATAATGGCAAAGCTGTAAGCAAGAGCAATGAGAAGACCTGATGACAGACTAAAGAAGAGAAAGGGTGAATGGAGTTCAGTTTAGGATATACTATGGTTGTCATCAGATGTAGACATTAATTTGATCTATGCACAGACAGCTGAGACAGTAGAATCTGCAAATCAAGACACCAGAGATTGTCTATCTCAAAGAAAATTAATAGGGAAAACAATGATGAGTTCAATGGTGTACAGTAAGCATTAAAAAGGCTACAACAGTAATACCCTGCAAGTTTAATTAACACTGACAATGGATTCGAACAAAAATGCTACAGTTAATCTGCAGTTCATCTAGGCATAAAGACACTTACTGAATGGATTTTACCATTCATATTGCTTTCATTTCCAGTACCTGCCACTCTAGTATTTGCAGGTTCCACTTTCCCCTTCTGTTCACTGGCTGTAGAGCTTCGCAAAATGATCAGTTGATAACTGCCAATTATTCCTGTGCCTTAGCAAGATATATGCTACTTCATTCCAATAACACAATCTGATTTGGCAGTTGACACAAAATAGGCATTAGTGTTATGATTCACTACTTGGTTGTCTCAGCAATCTAACTTGGAATGACCTTCTTTCTCCCTGCCATTTGGTAATCAGACTATTAAAAGGCTAAAACAGGCAAGAAGGTTTCAAAAACTTTTTCTGCAGAAATATCCATATTCCACAGGGTGCTTTTCAAGGCCAAGAACACCAAGCAATCAGCCAGAGGTGCCCAAAGTGTAAAGTAGTATTTATTACATTTACTATAAGTTATAATTTTTCCTTGTATCTTTCCCTAATGCCCAATAAAGACACCCATAACAAAGCTCTAACTTACTGAAAAATACTGCTTTAGTTTTAAACATATCCTTAAACCTTTCTGTCCCTACAGCCTTTATGGAGTATTGAATTTTCCTTTCCCCAAGTGTACCAGTGAAAGGAGATAACACTGAACAACCTTCAGAAAATCTTCCTAGCTTCACAAGCTACTGTGTTCATTCCCCTCACCAACCTAAACCTTTTGCTTTCCCACTACAAGAACAGTAAGTAGACTTCATCTCTTGCTCCAGCTCAATTTTCATAGAAGAAAGCAAGTAGCATACATTACAACTTCTGCTCAGCTCCAAGCACTGCTCCACCAGAACCAACGGACAAGGCTCTGTCTGGCTCTAAACCCTTCTGAAGCAGCAAGCTCAAAAGCCTGTGTCTCCTCCAAGAGGCTGGATATTGAGCCAACTTCTAGACTGTCATGAACTGAAAACCAGATCTCCAGTTCTACCCTAAGTAGTAAGAAAAGAAATTACTAAAATTGTTAGAGCTTGGACCATATTGTTATTCCATGAGAGCCTAATACCAGAGTCTTTTTTTCCCCCCCTGTCAGCTTATAATGTAACTCTTTCTAAAAGCTGAACACACAAACCAGCACTTGGACAATGGGTACTGTAGGAGCCCAAAGAGCTTCTTACTTTTTCTTTATATGTCTGCCATTCCTGAACTCTGGTCCCGGCACAGGTCTAACTATACTCACTTAAATCTCTATAAATCCCCCCTTTCCCAGCCAACTGGGTCTAATAACCCAGAAGGTCTGGCTGAGAAAGATCTTAAGCCCTTTAATGGAGCAAATCACTGTGTGATGGATTAATAAACATACATTTTTAGGCTGGGGAGATTCCCAGATTTCCAACAGGGAGAAATCAAGCACTAGCAGTGGATCATTACACAAGCACAGTCTCACTAGACTCCACTTTGCAAACACTGCTGCTTTCCCTGGTTCCATATGCTAGGTGTAATAATCCACTGTAAAGAACTGAAAGGAGTCTCTCTTTCCTTCCAAGGACACCGGTAACAATCTTAAAAAGAAAGCTAGGTCTAGGTTTGGTTTGTTTTGGTTTTTTTCCTTTTTGTTGCTTGTTTCTCCATTTGATATTTTGAAGATTAAAACTCCACAGAAGAGGGAAGGAATCACCACGAAGGAAGCCTGCTAACCTGACAATGGGCCACACTTCAGTTTTAAGCTAGCTATTCCAGAAACAAACAAACCAACCAACCCACACCATTTTGAAGTTCCATATTTAAAAAAGGCTTCGGCATTCATAAAGGCTTTTACAACCAGGAGGTCACTAAAGAGTCACCCCAGCAGTTGTGTAACTAATTCATGTCACTTGGAGGAGGTGGAGGGAAAACTACTAGCCCAGTCTTGTGGGAAAATGGGGCAGATGACCATCATCTTTAATCTACTGCCAACAGATTAAACCAATAATTGTCTACAGCACCACTTGATGTTTTGCATTTGCTACACTTCCTTCCTTTCCAAAATCTTTTAAGAAAAAGTTTTGAAGATGATGGAATATGCCTTAGCATGCAAGCATGCTTTAACACAGAAGGCAAAGTAAACATCAGTAAGAGCTGTTACCAGAATGAGTTCACACAACCACAAACAATCAATTTACCAGTCTTGTGAGTTAAATCTTGTCACTTCAACCACAGCAACTGACAGCACATTCCCTGCTTGACATGTTTTACATGGCAAATCAGACAAGTCAGTTTTTACAGATGAGCTTCTCAGAAGTTCACAGTAATTTATTTCACATGCAGTCATGTGAAGTTACCCTAAAATCAGAAGGCCAGAGTTTGAAGGAAAGTGTTGCAGCACACCCTGTGAGTTCAGCCACAGACAAAGACTCAGTTGCTCTTCAGGTTGTAGATTTTCACAGTACTGTTCACAGAACCTCTGGCATGTCAGGATGCTTTACCGCCATCCACTATGAGCAAGGTTCAGCTGCACATAGATCTATGTTTGCATTAAGTTCTGTTAAACAGAGTTGAAGCACAGTGTTGCTAGAAGCATGTATTTAATCTCTTATTGTTTAATATAATTAGGGGATGGGGGAACAAAAAGGCCTCTGCGCATGCAATATATGCTATTATGTCATCTAGTTGCATGTTTGCTAAAGGCTGACTTCATTTGGCCTGAATATAAACTTGGAAGAACTTCAGGTTCTTTTAATGGCAATTATCTAGTTCCTGTATAATACAGTCAAGTGAAAAAGCTTGGCATGGGAAAACTTAAATAGCAACAACAGTATACATTTCTCTTCAAGAAGAATTTAAGCTTCACCGTGTATTAAACTCAGCACAGTGTACACTACTTGTTGATACTGTTTTCCTCTTTCTCCAGACTGTCTTGCTGATTCTGTAACCCTATTTCAACCACTTAGCTGCAGTAGTGCAGGTTACACTCATCTTGTTGCACTCAGGTTTTGAAACCAAATTGCAAGTCCACCTGACACCAATTATTTCCTTTCCAGGTGCCAAACTGTACTACAAAGTCTTAATGCAAATAACAGCAATATTTTAAAGAACTGTTCTTTTTTCCTTTAATGGAAACTTCTAGAGCTGAACATTTTTCTCCAAAATTAGAGATAAATAAAGAGAAAACTCACAAAAAATATTCAAGAGACATCCAGTTCTTTGTCAACTTCGACTAAGAGCTTGTAGAGCCATTCAAGTATGAAGGAAGAATGAACCTACAGTGCCCTCACGTGTGAGGGGGTGTGAAGTGGAAGAAGTCTGGAGATCTACTGGGAAGAGGAAAGCTCTCGAGCCTTCAGAAAGGACCCTCACTGAAGAAAAACATGCTTACTTGTACCATGGTAAAAAAAAAAAAAAATTGCCCTTATGCATGATGAGCAGACTATGTGCTATAAACAGGTGCAAGAAACAAATGACAAAACATTTCCACTTTCAACTGCCTGTCCAAATGCTTGTGAGCTGCAAGTTTCATGTTCATTCTCACCACAGGAACACAACAAAGGCAGTTTTGTTATCTAATGTAGAAGCCTTTAAATGGCATTTAAAGGAAAAAGTCCTTTAGTGGAACATCAAATTTTACACTGAGACAAGTCCAATGATGCTCTAGACAACACCACTTCCTCAGCACCAGAATGTCTTAGCAAAGATCACAGTAGTCTATCACCAAGGAACACAAAAGTTACATTTATTATACTTATACAAAAATTGAAGAGGGTAACACCTTCACTAGCATTCACAGAAATGTGCAAAAGTTGGAAGCCACCTAAACTGGCCAACAGTAGACCTTCAGTCTCATGTGTCATTGTGCTAGAGCTTTCTGCTCACCACCAAAATGCACCTGCATCTATCTACTCAAGACCACAACCTCAAGCCCAGAGACTGGCTCCACGGTTAGATCACTTAAACAAGATACAGGCCAAGTTCAAGTCATTATTAAGCCTGAGGTGATTTCATCTTCTCCTCCCTAAACAAAGTTAAGCTATTTAATGATCACAACACTGTCAGCACCTCCAACTGCTCTAGTCCTGCTTTACCTGCAGTCTGTAGGATGTTCACTGGCTCAGAAACAAGAGCAAAAGCTAGTTCAATTTTCTAAACTCGTGAGCCTAGGCATGTAAGACACATGACTTTGAATCACCTCAGGCAGAAAAGGTGCTGAACCTGGAGTCCTCAACTCTTTGAGAATGCTCTAACCACTAAGCTATTACTCAGGAGTGGGAGGGGTAGCTCTGGTTTGTTTTGTGCAAAGCTCATCTGATAGGTCTTCAATAAACACACTCTGAGAACACCATGTTCTGCAAGTTCTGAGAGGAGATGGAGAAGAAAACATTTAATCTCTGGATCCAGAGTGAGCTTGAGCATAGGTGTGGAACTATTGCCCACTTTCAAAACTGCAACACTGATGAGGTTCTGCCTAGATGTTCACTGACTTTACCTTACAGTGTCTGAAGGATCCTGAGTTCTGAAGCCATGAGTTTGGGCATAAATACGAGCTTTCTGAACTCAGTTAAAGTCTTTGGGCTGCAGAATTGCCTTTCAGTGAATCAGTGAAAACCAGGAGCTTTGTCTTGCTGTATAATTATCATACAGGACAGAGCAAACCCCATGTCACTAACTGTAAGTGCCACAAATCTTAAGATACTTTATTGCATTTAAATTAAAAAAAAAAACACAACACCAAAAAAACCCCACCCAAATCCATAACCCTGCACTATAAAAATATCAAGTTTGCAAAGCAAAGCATTCTGATGACAGTCTACCTAGATGATTCCAACTTTTCTATTATAGGGAAAACTTCTTCTGTTTGGGTTACCTCTTCCTACTGTGCCACCTGTTGCAGAAACTCCTCTTTTCATTGTTACTGAGGCATGTATCACAAAGAAAGCAGGGACCAACTGGTCACAATCATGATCTAAATGTACACCAAGTGTCAGAATTACTATTTAAATCATCTGCAGGAGGCTATCCAATGCATACCCAGAGCTGTAAGTAGTAGTATAGTATTGCATGTGAAAATGTCTCAAAAGATATAAGCCGAGTAACTCTTTCAGTTGCACACATATCACAAGTGAGTTAGAAACATAGAATGGGTTGGAAGGGACCTTAAATATCATCTGGCTCTAACCCCCCTGCCATGGGCAAGGACACCCTCCACCAGACCAGGTTGCTCACAGCCCCATCCAGCCCGGCCTTGAACACTTCCAGGGATGGGGCATCCACAGCTTCTCTGGGAAACTTGTTCCAGTGTCTCACCACATCCACAGAAAGAATTTATTCCTAATATCTGGTCTGAATTGAAACAATTTGATGAGTATTTTCATCTAAGAGGCTACAAGCTCCAAGACTTCCCCGCCTGCCCCCCTCCCCTTCGTCTTCAATTAGATAGACCACCTATGTCCTGATGCATTCTAGCCTGCTAGTAAAACTTTGGGGATGCACTCTGCTGGGTCCTTGCTACAGCCAGAGGTAAGGAAGGAGAGCGCCCTTTCAGCTGGAGAAGGCCCTGCCATCAAGTCATACAGCAGGAGAGAAGCTAAAATGCAACGCAGCAGCCACAAAGTTTCACCATGCAGGGTCCCTTTTAGCACGCCTGAGCAAGTCCTTTGTCATGGGTCACAGCCACAGAGCAAATAATCTAGTTTCTTCTAGCAAGCATGGGCTGCCAGTGACAAAGAATTATCTTTTCCACTATCGTAATGGCGTACAATTAACAGTATTTAAATAGATTTTTTCAGCCTGGAAAATGCAGTAGTTTTACTCTGTTTGTAATAAAGCAAAAAAGTAGCTAACAGCAACACGTGATTTTGCTTTACAGATAATACAGTTCAGCAGAAAAATTGATTTTATTCTAGAGGTAGCTTAAACACATTCACTGATTTTGTTTAATATGAACTAAAAAGTCCCAAAACATGAAATGTCACAGCCCTCTCCTCCCAGCTAGAATCTACTCTTTTGTGATCTTCAACTTAGAAGATTACTTAGCTGCCATATGCTAATTTAAAATTCTTTATTGTTAAGCTCATAAATAAAGTTAGCAGTTATTCACCGAAGTTCTCTGACAATTTCATTTCCCTGTTTTGCTAGATCCTTCAGAAAAAGAAAACAGACTGATTATGGCTGTTATTTTCTGCTAGTACCTATTTCAGTATTTTCTGATAAGACTGGGCAAAGTCTACACCATGGTCAGCAACAGAAGACATCATCATACATACTGCAGAAGACTACTTTCCTTCACAAACCTTGGCTTTTTGACCCCACTTGTCTCAATTGTTAAAACATCCCTATAGTTTGGTAGGGTTTTTTGTTGCTGGTTTGTTGGTTTTTTTTCCTAATAGGTGGGAATGCATAATCCAGTGTTTAGAAGGGATGAATTCTTGCTGTATGTGCATACTTTCATTTTTGTTTTTTAAAGACATATCTGTGCAAAGTCTTGATTAACACCGCAGAGATCAAATCTGGGAAGCTTCAGTTGAAGATAAATTCCTTATAAAGCTGAGATACTGAAAAATCAGTAATTAAAATAGAAATAGGCATGCAACTTGAGTATAGTGGTAAGCATTCATAACTAATACATGAAGTGCTACAGTGCTCTGGTCCACCTACAAACTTATTCATGCATATGCCTCTTCTCCCTTCCCCACAACTTTCATACCTAGGTAGAAAAGTCACTCAGTTACTAATTTTTGAAGAAAACTAGTAAGATATCATCACCAACAAAAAATACCTAAAAACATGCCCCATCTCAAGAAGCTTTCAGGTTACTATTCTGTAACCAAAAATAGTAAGTTTCAGGACAGTAAGTTAAGGACAAAAGTTTCATTTTTCAGGAGTTTTAGAATTATACATTTCAATTTGCAGTGATGTTACTTCAAACAAATCAACAAATGGAAATAAAACATGAGACATGAAGTCTCCCCCAAGTGTTCCTTCAAATTCATTACAACTTTTCTGCAGTGGGTGCATCAGCTTCAGTTAATTTAGATGACCTACACATTAAAACAAACCTGTGTAAGAAACAAAACGATATGGATACTATCCAAAGAAAATTGTTTGCTCCAGTACAGCTAGAGATCTAAAAAACTACTATTCCTGTCTCCAAGAAGCCTAGCAGAGCTGAACTGCTTGTCGTCTCAAGACTGCTACCTGCTATTAAACCCTTCCCATGTAGAATGCTATGAAGCATGCTCAAGTGAGCAAGAATATCCTTAACCTAATATAACTGTAAGCACTGGCACAGGCTTTATCTATTTATTGCTATGGTAACTGGCACACCTGGTAGCCCACAATCAGTGAGCCAATTTGATCCTAAAAACACTGCAGCTGCATTTATATATTACACTTAACATCCTAGGACCTGCTAAAAGGTACACCACCACACAAATATAGTGTTCTTCTGGGCTTGATCTGGCATATCCAAAATCTCTTCCTACACCTCTCTATTCACGATGTAACTTCTCAGATTAAGAGACGACTGTGACTGTCAGCTTGGCACAGTGATCACAAACCTTAAGGCCACACAAGGTCCAGGAAACCTGAAACCTGTAGGAGGAAATACAAAATTGTTCATTATAAAAGGAAGTACTAATGCTGCTTTGAAATAGAATCCTGCAGCAAGGTATCAAGATGCTTTTGGACAGACCAATCAGCACACAGCTTCAGTCCCGCAAACACATGTATGCTTCACTGTACCACACATGAGCAGTCTTGTTAATTCATTAAGCAGTTGTGAATTTTTTTCAGGATAATGTCAAAATTGGCTGTTGTACACATTTTTGATTAAATACCTGCCAATTATTTTTCATCCATAATTCTTTGATCATCAGATGGCAATAACGTAACTACCCTCATAAACACTGCAAATGTGACAGTAAATGGCCAAAACACTACTGCTAAGACAAAAAATACTCCAGTTCTTGGGGGGGGGGGGGGAGGAGAAGCCATCCACAACAATCTTTAATTAAACAGATTTGTTTAAAATCATAATAAGGATAATAAGGGATATAGGGATACAAACCTCATCTGAATAAAGAAAAATCTTTTTGCCCTTGTGGTATAAAAAAAATTCTGACCTATTTCTGTAGCACAATATAATTTATTATTTTCCCCTCTCCAAAAAAAGATCCCAGTAGCTGAACTTTATAAACAAACCATATTTGTATGTACTTCATCCTAGGTTTCTGAATTTAACATATTTAGAAGTGTTCTAAAAAGACACAGGAGATAAATAGTAAACATCTTGATTGGCAAAATTAATTTTAGCGTGTTCAAATCTTCATCAAAATCCTTGCTCAGCTCACCTCATTAATCCAAAAACTGTATTACAACTGCTTAGTTGGGTAAAATCCTTCACCCTACCTCAGAGGGCCCTAGAAATTTCCTCACCACTTTGGCTGTAATATAAGCACTTTTGCACTGAGACAAATTAATTTCACAGCAGCTGGACAACTGCTATTTTTTCCTAACTTGAGGAAGTTTTAAGGCCTCGGGTACTTATTTCTCCATCTGACATCCTGTCAGTAAACAAAACCTCCAGGGACCAAGTCAGGTCTCTTACTTGAGATGAGTCAGACCAGGTTTCAAATTCTAGTTCAGTCCAGATCCCACTCATGCTTGAATGGGATACTCATACATCCAAGGCAAGTGTTCTAAGATATTTAGTTCTTTAAAGAAAATGCACAATTTCTACTGCTCGAAAAGATCTACTTTGTCTCTTCAAACTGCCCTCTCAAGTCACTGATCTGAGAGGGGCAAAGCACAGACTGAGATGAGAGACCCTCATGCACATAGTTTTTGGCTATTCTAAGCCTATTTTTCTTTCTACTCTTCATGGGATTTTCACTTGTTACTGAAGAAGCCTTCCTCTTGAAAGCACTTTGTCAAAAGCAGTACACTTGCACAAAAAAATTTTTATTTGGATACACCAGTCATCTTCAAAACAACCAAGCAAACTCTAAACTTCACTTTCTAAAAACACACCAAACTAGTAGAAATATGGTGGTGGCTTGACACTAGATGCCCACTAAAGCCGCTCCATCACTCCCCTCCTCAGCAGGACAGGGGAGAGAAAATATAATGAAAGGCTCATGGGTCAAGATAAGGACAGGGAGACCACTCACCAATTACTGTCATGGGCAAAACAGACTCAATTTGCAGAACTTAATTTCTTACCATTCAAAGCAGAGTAGGATAATGATAAATAAAACCTAAATCTTAAAACACCTTCCCCCCACTCCTCCCTTCTTCCCAGGCTCAACTTCACTCCTGAATTCTCTTCCTTCTCCAGAGCATCACAGGGGGGTGGGGAACAGGGGCTGTGGTCAGTTCATCACAGCTGTCTCTGCCATTATTTCCCTCTCAGGGGGAGGCTCCTCACACTCTTCCTCTGCTCCAGTGTGGGGTCCCTCCATCGGGAGGCAGTTCTCCATTAATTTCTCCAGTGTGAGTCCTTCTCATGGGCTGCAGTTCTTCACAAACTGTTCCAGCATGAGTCCCTTCCAGGGGATTCAGTCCTTCAGGTACAGACTGCTCCAGCATGAGTCCCCCACCGGGTCACACCCTCCTTTGGGCATCCACCTGCTCCATCATGGGGTTCTTTACAGGCTGCAGGTGGAGATCTGCTCCAGCGTTCCACTCCATGGGCTGCAGGGGGACAGCCTGCCTGCCTCAGGCTTCACCATGGGCTGGTGCCTGGAGCACCTCCTCCTTCACTGACCCTGTTGCTGCTCTCACATATTCTCACTCCTCTCTTCTGACTGCTGCTAGTGTTGCCCAGTACTACATACTGTCTTTTTAATACATACTGTCATTAAATACACTGTCCTAGAGGTGCTATCACTGCTGCTGATGGCCTCGGCCAGCAGCGGGTCCATCTCAGAGCCAGCTGTCATTGGCCCTGTCATACATGGGGGAAGCTTCTAGCAGCTTCTCACAGAAGCCACCCCTGTAACCCCCTGTTACCAAAACCTTGCCATGGAAAACCAATACAAATACAGAGCCAAGGGGGAGTGAATGGACGGACAGGGGACGGACACAACCCATTTTTTATCCATGTTTTGTTAAATAACCTGTCCCACATATTTCCTAGACTTATTTCTACTACAAGAGAAACAAAAAAGATTGTTATAAGACATTTCTAAAGCTTTATAATTTGCTTCAATATCCTCTATAGGATTCTCTCCTGCAAATGGCTCTGGATTTCCAACTCAGACCATACTCTTGTAAAGACAGAGTCATTATCCTATCTAATTAAGTGAAGGAAACCAACTGCCAGACATAATAGCCATTTCTCTTCTCTGTTTGCTTAAAATAATCAGATTGTTGCAGCAGAATATTATACAGCATGCTGGTTCAATTCCTCATTCATTCTAACCTTCAGAATCGTTAAGAATTCCAGTAACTTCTTAGGAACAAGCTTCCCCTTGCCATCTCAAAGTCTCAGGGTTCAATACTTCCCAAACAGAGCTCAGTATTCAAAAGCACAAACTACATAAGAGGAATCACTCATTTTAAACATAAGATAGCTTACAAATTCTATTACCCACATTAAGACTGTCTTAATCTCTAAGAGACTGAGTCCTTTATTTCAGTGAACATCAGAATCTACTGTTGTACCAGATAAAGGAATCATGTCTCAAATGGGGCCATTAAATGATACTATCCATGCCTTCTGTTACTTACAGAAGAAGTTATTCTGCATGATTTTATCCCTCGTAAAAATCCCTCCATGCTATTTCAAAATTAAATAAATAATGCTTGCCTTAAGAACATAGTTAGTTCTTCATTAAATTGCCTGCCTCTTACTATATTGTATATACTTAATAACAACTTACAGCATATGCTCTTTCCAATTTGATTTCCATTTACGTTTCTTGGAAATATTGGACAACAAAGGAACTCTGCGTTTTTTTACAAGTCCTACCTAGTTGAATTGTCTACTCTGTTATTTGTAAACAAATATTCAAGAATCATATACAGCAAATATTTAAAGATTAGTATTAATTTTTCTGCTGAATTTATAGTAACACTCAAGATGATACAGATTTATATGTTTTTCTGTTACAGAATCAAGAAGGTATCTCCTTACAGCTGCCTAGATCAACTACGTATAAAGAAAAAAGTTTTTTGTAATATAATTTAAGCACATAGTATTTTGGAAAAATGATAGCATACCCATTTAGCATCCTAACAGAACTGGCATCAGATTAACTACTTTCACCATCAGCAAGTGACAGAGGATCTGTCTCTATTGCAAATTCGTCCAGCTGTAAACAGAAAGGTAAAAGAAAGACCACTATGAAATCCTATGTCCAACCCTACATAATTCCAGTCAGTTCAGCACTAGCGCAGCCAAGGTGAGACTGTTACATCCAAGGGGCTAACTCACAGCATATTTACTTGGCAAATCTAGAAAATATTTTGTAGTAACCCAGAAGAAAGAGTATCTTTCTCTCTAGCCCATCCCTTCACAATAACAAGCTATTTAGCAACTGTACCAAGACAAATTTTAAGCCATTCCAGACAATGCCAAGTACCAGCAATGGCCAGATTTCTGCTTTGGCTGGACTGCTACTGCACAAGAGACTGGGAAAACACACAGTGAAGGTCACCATCAGATTACCACTCTGGCATATGGCCCACTTGATCTCCCAACTGAGGCATCTTCCTGCCAACTTCAGTGCGCAAATAGGAAATAAGCAATGCAAAGTATTACTGCTATAGAATCTCCACATACAGACCAGACTTCATCACACAGGACAGAACCTTCAGAGAAAGCTTCTCAGGCTGTATAGTAAGCATTTGCAAGGTCTCTCAGAAATTTCTGATTAGCTGAACTGAGATGAAATGACTATTTGAACTGACACAAAAAAGTTCCAAGTCTTCTTTCTGGGATACAGACTGAACAGTCCGCTTCAAAGGTCTATTTTGTCCCCAATTTTTCCTCCATAGTCATGTGACTCTACAGTTAATATTAACTGTAAATGAAAAATTTACTTTAAGTTTTCTGAGGAAAAAAAATTGTATTTTTGACCAGTATTTGACCTTAATGCCATTTCTGTTTAATTAAACAACACTGTTACTGACTTACATGTCACTACAGATCCATTTAGAAATCTATCAATATTAAAAATTGAAGTCCAAGAATCTTTCCTTCTTGAGTGAACACACTGACCAGAAGAAAGGACTTCTTGCCTTGCTTCATATGTAAGTTACTTCTTAAGACTCAACAATTCTTCCAACTGGTCTGCCCCCTACATAAAATCTGGTATTATATCTCAGAAGACATGTTTAATTCTGAAGTCATCGTTAAACAGACAATTAGTGGGTGTACATCTAGAAAAATCCTGTTTCTCAACCCTATCAAGAACAGGTTTAAAAGATGATATTTACAAAGAATAAATTCAGATGTTAAGTGCTTCAGTTTTTTTAACCTCAGGACATCTTCCCAAGTATTTTTTAGCAACTATTTTTTTGAGGGAACAGCAAGTCATTCAGCTTCCACGTGAAATGTTTAGAAGAATCTCAATTGTCATAGCATGTTTTTAAGCACATGCATGAAGATTTATTACTACCAGGAACTCCTTTTGAGCCATGTGGCTACCCTACCCCAGAGGATATAGGAACTGTACTTCCCCCCAAAACCTGCAAATCTGTGAGACATACTGCACTGCTGAACCCTCTAATGCAGGCCTCTGGCTCAGAGAGGACAAACATAGGTGCAAACCACATACATGGGAAGCACACCACAGCCTATTACTATACAAATAATTTTTCACTCAAAGCCCTATGAAGCAGCCATATTTTCCACTGCCCTTAGGAGTAATGATTTGCACACTGAATTCAGAGTGTATGACAACTGCATTTCCCCCAACACTTTCACCAGTGTGAGCAAACATACTAGTTAATGAAAAAGTAGAAAACCCACAAATAGTCTATGCTTCAGTATCAGCTATTCACTTAATGCATGAACTATAAAGAGTCAACCTTTAGAATCTAAAATTTCAAGATATTTTACATTGTGCAACACAAACAGTAAACACAGCTTTCATTCCTAGTGAAATCTTACCCAAAAACTTGAATCCTTAACAGAAAGGCCTAACACCAAGTAATGAAAGAAAGAGAAGCAACATTTGACCTTCCCAATTTACACATACTCTTCTTCCAACAGATTCCACACAATTTCAGCCAAGCAGAGTTGCCACGTTCTGAAGCTAGAAAAGCAGAACACCAGAAGCCAAGATAACAATGTCTTCTAAAAGCCAGACAAAAACATTTCCATTTGGCTTCTTTTCCTACATCCTGAAACAGAATAGTAGCAACAAAAATGTCAGAATTAAACTTCTTTTATAGAATGCTATTTATCCATTAATTGCTAGGTAAATACATGCTGCTGTTATAAACATACCTCTTTAAAAAAAAAGTAATCTCAGTGAAGTTAAAATGCTTCCAAAACCTTTTCTGCAACACAAGCTGGAAGGACAGAATGGACACATATGAAGTTAGGGCAAATACTAAAAGCAGTTTTGTCCTAGTAAAGACTTACCTTCGTAACATGATGGGCTCCAGAAAGTTACATGCATGACAGCTGCCAATTATTTAGTACTGTTAAATGGGCATATCTGCACTCAGCATTAACTTAAAATTCAGAGAAATAGAAAGTTTGAGAAAAAAAATTTCCTCATTTCAGTCTTACTTCTACATGGAAATCAGTGCAAATGTAGATTAGAACTAAAATTTAAATAAATGGAAAATCCAAACAAACAGTTTAATCTCAATGGAATGCACTGTTGGCAAACAGGCTGCATTTTAAAGCTAAAAGTTTTGTTGCACCAAAACACCAGGAACAGAAGAGGCTCAGCAACAAGCTGTAACACAAAACAATCTTCAGAAAAAAGGTTACTCTCCCTCCTTCAAAAAAAATCCAAAAAGCACACAGGAAAGGCTTCAGAGCTTTAAATAAGTTTCCATTTTCAAGTTTGTTCCTCCTTTGAACAACTATCATACTATTCCATGTTTATTCTCTAGGAGTTAAGGAATTCTTAACTAAAATACCTATTCCACAATAATAACTTTTAAACCAATTCAATAGCAAGCAAGAATATCCAAGGGAAAAAAAAATTAACTAAGAGGTTGTTACACCTCAAGGCTCAAAACTCAGGCTCACAGAGCCAGTCACATATTTAGGTAGAAAACGGACGTGCCAGAGAAGACCTGCAACTGAGAAAAATCTTATTACTGACCAGAAAGCATGGAAAAGTGAAGAAAAGGTACAATTTCTAATCAATTTACAGTAAAAAACAACCACGTTTTCAGAAGCACTGTGCTTTCCTTTAGCACAATGCCTTGATTGAAAGTAGGTTCTTGTAGTTGCATAGGCGGCTTATATCAGATTACATGACGTAAGTAGCAGCATGCATTCTAGCAACACCTCTATTTTAAAAATAATACTAGCCCAATGTATTCTGGGGTAATATTCAGCACTAGTACACAACCCTGGGTGACACTTTTGACCCAAAATGACTTGAAAGAACAAGTCTGGTTTCTACATAAAGCTGGAGTAAGGAAAATGGTTAATGGTTTACTAGGTTTAAATAGAACTAAACCAGTTCACCCTTCCAACCCAACTCTTGGCAGCAATCTGACCTAAGCTTTCTGGAAGAAAACAAAGAAAAAAAAAAAGTCAAAGTAATTGGAAACATCAAGAAAGTCATAAACAAGAGAAAAGCCACCACTTAACTGTTTGGATTTAATTCATGTATGTAGATCCAAGTGAAGATTTCCATGTTTCACTTGATTTCTGGAGGGAGAGCTAAGGGTCCCCACCCCCTTAAACTGTAAACAACTTACCAGAATAGAAAACCATACTGACAGCAAACCATATTTTTGGAAATTTAAACACTCAGTATCCACAGGAAAATATACTCAAGCTTTCAAAACAATTTTTCTGTCCCACAATGGTATATTCAGTACTTTTCCACTATGTTTATTTTAAAAGGAGAAACCCTGACCTGAAGAAAAAGTGTAAGATGACAAAACAGCAAGCATTTCTTCAACATTCACTTTGCGCTTGTTACAGTGAGACAATGTAATTTTCTTTTAAACAATGTACTTTGGTCAAGCTAATGGAAGATATATTATTTTACATAACCTAGGAGTCCATACATTATTTTTTTACTTAATACCTTGCATATCATACGCTGATTTCTAAAACCTTCCAAATTCTGTGCTTTTCACTTCATTTGAACACCTCATCAAGATGCATAAAATTTCTCTGTATGTAAGCAAAAAGCATCCAGATACATACCAACATCCCAAAACGAAGACAGTTATTTACATACTAAATGGGAAAACCAAGATTTTTTTTTTAAAAAAAGAACACAGAAGTAGATTTTTGGCAACTGAAAGTAGAGCAGAATTTTAGCAAAATCAGTGTAGAGAGGATCACTGCTACCCATACACCATTAGTATCAGAGTGAAAAAAATAATTTAAGATAAAGGACTAAGTTGACACTAGAATACATGACTGTAGACTGGAAAGAACAGTCTCCAGCTATGAGTTAAAAGAATGGCCAACTTTTAGAATTACCTGTTTCTAGAGGTAATTCTAGAACAGAGCTCATGACTTAGCAACTGCTAGATCAGAACAACAGATGCTGTTATTTACAAAATGCATTCAAGTTGAAGCATTTCTGGTTTCTATAGATCTCTAGATACTAACTTCCATGAAAAAAAAAATCAGGAAATGAGTCTTTATATATATATATATAAGCCACCAATGCACACCCTACAGTTGCTTACCACATTAGTAAATAAGAGATGAGGAAATGTGTTTGATTTCTTCAGCTTAAAGCATGTCAAAGCAGCCAAAAAAAAAAAGCAACCAAGCCAATATTATCAAATGTGTGCTTCACTCTTGACTTCTTTTGAAAATAAAAAGTCTAGTTACAATGTCCTGAAAATCAATTCAGCAGAACCACATAAACCCATAAGTTTACAGATCAAGTTATCCCAAACAATTATAAGAAAAAGTTGACTAAGCAAAGCTCATTTCCATACAAGAAGAATGGCATACAGCTAGCATGGAAAACTATGGAAAGGCTCCAAACATAGAAACAGCATTAGAAGTGACCCAGATACCCTATTTTACATCACTTTGAGAACCTCCACTGTTTTCAAGCAGTTCTTTATTCCAACCAAAGACATTCTCAGGGTCAGTCAATTCTGTAGTTGACAAGTTCAACAAAAGAAAATTTTCCTTTGTCTCTCCTAAAACAGACTGAAGCCTTTAGAAAGGAGGCAAGTAGGCTGAAGGAGGGAGGAGTCAGATAAGGCAATCTAAGGACTATTGACAATTTAAGTTTTTAAAAAAATATGTTCACACTCCTGCTTAGAACATTCCCTGGCACGTCAAGATTAAGTCTTCTCCCTTAACTTCTCCAGCCAACCTCGCCACATACATACGATACAGACTCATCATCAGAACATGTTTACAGTAAATACTGCAGAGGTACAGTTCTTTTTGCAGGCTAGCAGAAGCTGTAAATAAGCCTAATCATTTAAGTACAGCATGTCATTACTTCAGTATCTCTCCCGATATTGAGAAGAGCAAGAGTATCTGAACACCATAAAAGTAACCCTAACAGACAAGTGTTTCCTAAACTAGCAATCTCGCAGTGACGTGACTTCTGAAGGCAGCACCCTACAATACATAATTAAACCCATTCCACCTAATGGCTGGAAGAGTCAGAACATACTTCTGCTCTGAACTCACAAAAAACTATGTTTTCATTCACTGTACATAAGAGTACTATGGGAAACAAAGCCATTTGGAAACTGGCATTTACAAGGAGACTAGTCAGCTTCCAGAAGGATTAGATTCACCACCAGCAGTAAGGATACTATATTTAAATTCGTAGACTTGAACAGACTGCAAGTTTCATCTGAGACACCTTTCCATGGTGACTGACCAACAGTAAGCATCACAGGACAACATCACTATCATGCAATAGGCCACAGTCAAATTAACTTGAACAAGAAAAAAAAAAAATATCCCACAACCTAACAGACGTGCCTAGCTAGAGACTTCAAAGTTCACTAAAGTTACTTCTGTTGTGCAGAAAGGCTAAAGACTGAAGACAAAGTTATGAAATCATTTATCAAAGATTACACCAAACGCAGATTAAAGATTTGGAAAGTTAGCCAGTCTCCTGTAACACCAGTCATCAGGATAAACCATTTGAGAGCAAGGAGCATATTTGAGTTTCACTCCTATTACTCTTAACAAGCAGGCACCACAGAACTCAGACGTGGCACATACACAAAGCAAAGAGATAGTGAACTCTACTGTGAGAAAAATTTAGCAATGAAACAGAAAAGTAACTCTTACTTTATCCTTTATGGACATACACAGGGGAACTACTACCTCCTCTCCTGGCAGAGGCTTTTTGTCCCACACGCTGTGGCGGAGGAAGAGGACAGGATGCCTGCTCTGGCTGTGACTGGAAGTCTTCCCATCCTTTCTGGATGCTCATTTAATTTAAATCCATACAAGTATTTTGCCAGGATTTGGAAAGGTAAGGGTACTCCCTTCCATATCCACTGCCGCACAAGCCCAGGTCACAGACAGTGCCTGAAGGTTATAATACAAGAGGATATAGATAGTATGTTGCTGCCGTGACCCCTCTTGTTAGATGCCATAGAGCCCTCTGCAAACTACGGGGTTCTGTTAGATTTATCCACTAGAACAACAGACCTAAGAAAACAAGGAGGTGTTCCAAGTCCTTGCAAGCCCACCTGCTGCTTTCCAGACCACAAATTCCAGTGCTATGTAACTGGTAAATATGGTCTTGGAGATCAAAGGGAAAGCACTTAAGAGAGTGTGTGTCCCCCCAAGCAGTTACCAACACAAAACACAGAAAGAGAGGCTGGAAGGAAAAATTGTCAGTTAGTAATGTTCTGCCTTTCCCAGGGTGAGATCAAATAAGCATGTAACTCCTGCCTGATCTTTAAGAACAGTTTAGAAAAGATTTTAGTGATGAACGTGACCAAACAGTCTATGCCACTGCTTTGCTATCCTAATCCTTGAAATTTTCCCCTGAACGTCTAACTCAAGTCTTGCTGGAATTTAGATCAACTGATGTTTCATACTAGCTCATGTTTCCCTTCTTTTTGCAGCAGTCTTTTCATCCCCTCCATCCCCATTTATTTGGGAACATACTGTCTTAGCCTCCTTCTTAGCTGATCATACCACCACCAATTTCTTCAAACTTTCTTCACAAAAAATCAGAGGTCTAGAAGATATCATACAAGCTCCCATTAACCATTAACATATTTTTAAATTCTATGGCTTCTCTCTAGTATTCTTACCCTCCTTCCCAGCTTGTAATCTGCAATTCATAAAGTGCAAAACTTGATTAATCAAGATCATGCTGCACAGGACCTTGTAGAATCTGTACCAGCACTTGCTACCTGACATTGCTTACCTTCTGGGGATGATTTTCCAGCTAATTTTACTCACTGCACAGCAGTTTCTAGATCATAATTCCCTAGCTTATTAATGAAAATATTATGTGAATATTGAGGACGTCAGTACATCAACATACTAACATTACAGCACCACAAGGCCTGTTACTCCATCACAGAAGCAGAAATCAGTACTGGATTTAAACTATTTATCCTGGATAAGTCTGTTTTAGCTGTTGCTCAACTTCTTTTCTAGGCACTAAAAATGTGTTTCGTCACTGCTCCAGTATTTATTCTTTGAGCTAAAGTTAAAATTCACTGGTTTCCTCTTAGCCCATACTGAAGAGGTATACACCATTATTCTTTTTTAATCTACTACTTCACTGTCTTGAGATTGCTATCCACTATATGAGATGGCTTCAGCTTGTTTATTTGGTTTTTTTAAGCACCTCAGACTGAATTTCATCAGGCCCTACCAGACTGAAAATATGTTGCTTATCCAAGTAACCTACAGTTTTGGCACCCTCCTCCTCCCAAGCCTAGGAGAGTACTATTTACACTTTTATCACTATATAACTACACAGGCTGGATTCACCATTTCAGAGAACATTTCAATCACCTCACCATTATATTTAATCCATTACTCTCTGAATCTTTTATTTCTTGCTTTCTTCCAATAGCCCTTTTAGCTACTCCCATTATGTCCCAGTTTTGTTCACATATCTTCGTGCATTTCACGTGCATCTTCAGCATACAGATACCCATTTTCTGTATGTTTCTTGTGCTTACATCAATGAAGAGATCAACAGAGAACAAAGCTCTTTTTTTGTTATGAATTTTCCCCTTCAATGAAAGTGTTTCCTACCACTACATCTCAAAGAGATTGAACAGTTTCTTTCTTCCTTATATTTGCCCTCCCAATCAAGCTTCACATGTCAAATTCTAAACTTTTTGACATTTGTGGGTTTTATTCTGCTGTTCTGTCATCCTTTATGCTACAGAGGTTAACATCTTGCCACTCCTACAGAACCTGCCTCCCATCTATGTATTCTCTTTGTTAATCTAAAAGACTGTTTTTGTAAAATTACATACAAAGCAATATGTTCTGCTCAGTCTCTTCCAAAAGATACTAGACTGTTATGAGTTTTAACTAGCAAATCTCATACTTCCAATGATTCCTCTCCAGCTACTGACATACACCTTTTATTTATAGTCCAGGCACATACATCTGATTGATCTAATTAAGGCTGGGCAGAATACTTTCAGCAATCATGTGTTAAAGACCTTCCACTGCTTTTCACTTCCCATATATTTGTGTCAGTGTGCAGACACCTAGCATACTAGGTGGAATGACCTGCTGTTCTACTAGGTCATAAGCAATACGCTTATGTGCAAAATACTGCATATGCAAGAAGTTATCAAAAAACTATGATATATTTGGGGTTTTATCTCAAAACCCACTCAAAATATTTTCATATGCAAACATTCAAACTCTTTTCACTTTGTTAAAGCACTGCAATTGAAATACCATTAAAATACTTAAAAATACATATATTTGGTCAAAGTTACTTTAGTGACCTTGCTTTTATTAACGAAATCAAGAGAGTATTAATTAGAAAAACGGGGGCTGGTCTGCAGATACTGTCTTTGTAATAATTCCTACCAAAAAACCCTTGTCTAATCTAAATGAGAATTAGATATATTCTCTTAGGCCAAATATATATATATTATTATACATAGAAATATATAAAGCCTACAATAAAAAACTCATCCTGAATATAAGTCAAATCAACAGGAATTTACATTGAGCAATAATTTACTTTTATAGATCCTGATACAGGTGATACTATTTATTAATAATAGCATTAATAATACTATTAATAGCAAAGAAAGTTACATATTTAGGATTCCACCATATTTCAGTGAAATTTTTCTCCAGAAAGAGGAAAAAAAAAAAAATAGATGACAACAAAAAATGGGCTTAGAGGCATGCCATGCTGGCACACAGGCTGCTGCCAAGCCTGCAGCTTACAACTGCCATATAATGCATTACACCAATTCACTCCAAACACAAAGCTGCAAAAACACCAGCAGTATAGATGGCTCATGCCGAAGTATCTGTTGACCACCCCAACACACAAGAGGGCACTAGCCCAAGAAAGAAACAGCTATCAGGCCACAGGGAAAATTCAAATATTTGATTTTCTCACTGACTATCCTGTATGCAGGGCAGAAAGATGAAGAAAACACATTTTACAATTCTCCATTTCATGGGAAGGGGAGAAAAAAGTATCAGTCCAGGCGCAGACTACTAGTCCAAGTCAGACCATCCCACAAGAGAGAGGAGGAGGGCAGCACCAGTTTCCAGGAGAACTTTTGAGTTCAGTTGCCTCTCCTGGCCTTGGCTCTATGTCATTTAATAACTTGACAGGGAATAAGGCTTAAGACAGCGTAACAGTACATATTGCTGTGGACTCAAAGATTGTTTCATATCCCAAGATAGGGAGCTGAAGTAATACAAACGAGCCTTTTAGTATTGACACTGTTCTGAACAGAATTTCACATTCTTATGATATTACTAAACTACATATAGAATCACTGCTGAAAGCCATGAGTTCTATGGGATAATTATATTTAATTTAATAGTTTACTTTATGCTTTATCTGCCATCTTCATTGCAGATATTTAAATAAAATTCCTCCTGGCCATGAAGTCAACAGAAAACCATTTCATGCCTGACAATAGTCTGCAGCATCCAAAATCGAAAACTTGGATTGGATTATTTCTTCCACAGATCCAAAGATTACAACAAAAATTTTCATTTATGAGTACAGCCATAAGAACTTAGACTTGCCACTCTACAGTCATAGAATATAGAATACTTTTCTCTCAGATCTACTCCCTAAAAAGAAAAGTTACAAAAGCAGCTTTTAAAGATTTGCTTAATGTATTTGATTTTATTTTGCTTAGTTTGTTGTTAAACCTTTACTGCAGCTTGTGTGTAAACAACTGGTCTCACATTTGTTATATCTTTCAGATTTTTTTTATTAATCAAGCCAGCTACAACCATAGGATGTGAACCTGCACTCACTCTATCAAGACAGACTTAATTTCCGCCGGATCGTTTTGGCCTATTTAAAAAAAGCAAGTAACAAAGTTTCTGAAGACGACTCATAGTTCCACATGCAGTAACTTCATACATAAAAACCTAAAAGGGAGTCCTCCAGAGACTTATGTGAATGATTACCACCTGTTTGGCCTTTGAATAGCCCAATAACTTGAGCCTGATGAAAGCAAGTCTTCCCTTAGCCGTCTGTTCAGTGACTCATCATTCTCACTGGTAACGGGCTCACTTTTAACAGGGAAGATGCCGATGCAGAGGTGCCAGATTAAGTTTCCAACTCGAATATTCAAATTGGGGTTTTTTTGTCGTCATTTTGTTGGTTTGGGCTTTTAATGAAAAGCAGTAACTGTCAAACCTTTGATACAGATTATTTGTTGTATTGATAGCTTCTACTGACAAAATCTGCTTAGAGAAAAATGCCTTATACAGCCCAAACTGTATAAAATATAAAATACCATATTTACCACATTGCACACTATTGATGAGTTAGACAAAATAAACAGAGCCTCTCTCAGGTTCAATAATCCGAACCCAGAATTTATCTGAGCGACTTCAAAGTAGGACAGAGCAAAACCAGATCGATATGCAAGTTCCTTTAAAACACTTACATAAGTGTATTTTTAATATCTATTATAAAATATAATGTTTATATATGATACATATATGTGTATTGAGTGCACATATAAAATGTTTATGTATTTTTACACCACCACCCCCCGGTTCCCCTATATTAAATTAGTAAACCTGTTAAACTTTAGAGAGAAAAAGCATAATAATGGCAATCAGGCAGCTAACTCCAAGCAGTTTTATGTATGCACTTGTGATTAAAAGAATAATCTGAATTTCCTTTTCCTACTCTGCAGCAAGTAGTATTTTTAACAGTGCTGCTCAGCCCGTTGATACAAGCCCTGTATCAGAATTTCAAGACCTGTGCAAAAACTTTAGGTGAGCAAAAGAACTGCAACGCAATAACTATAATTAGACTGTAACAGTGGAAGAGTACAAAGAAACATTTATTTCTGTTAGCATAAAAGGTCAGCAAATGCAATCCTCTACTGGTTAGACTGCCTATGAGCTATAGAAAATAATATGAATCTCAGATTCCAACTGAGAAACTGTTTACCAATAAACAACAAAAAGGGAACTTTGACAGGCTCTGCTTTAATAGCCTTGAAGCTCATATATCTTTTAAAAGCTGAAAAACTTCCCATACCGATTTATATTTTTAATTGACAGCCTCGAAAACGTTAATACCCAAATCCTTCCCGCTTCTGCATTAAAGCCGACTGGCAGTATCACAGCACTGGTCATACAGACTAAAACTAGAGCATTACAGTTTGTCGTTTTAGCACTTCCTTCGGGATGCCCCGACGATCAGCCACTTTTCCAGCCATTAATCGCTAAACCTCGCTGCCGGATTGCGCTCCGAAACTTGGCGCTTTTCCCCCACCTTTTAATAACGCTTTCCCAAATGTTTCTTCGCCGAGGGTGCCCTGCGTGGGACCGGCCCTGCGGCTCTCGGCCCCGTCCCGCAGCGAAAGGTGGGGCTGCCCCGCTTACCTGCACCCCGCTGAGGATCGCCTCGCTCTTCTCCCTCACGTCGGGGAAAGGGCAGCGCTTGGAGAGCATGAGCAGGCGGGCCAGCACCTCGCTCAGCCCGTCGCGGGCGGCGGGAACCAGGAGCCCGTCGGCGGCACGGGCAGGCGGCACCGCCGCCACGGGAGCGATGGTCTCGCTGCGGCGCAGAACGGCTTGCCCGATGGTATCCAAGGCGGCGGCGCGGGTGGCAGCGTCGCGGCTGCACAGCCCGTCCCAGCGCACCTCGCCTTCCCGCTCCTCCATGGGGCCGTCCGCCTGCTTCCCCACCGCCGCCTCAGGAGCCCCGGCGCGGCTGCCCCATGGCGGGCTCCCGGCAGCCGCCAACCCGCCCACAAAGACGACAAACGGGGCGGCGAACGGAGAGACCGCTGCCTGCGCCGCATGGGGGGCAGGGCGGGCGGGAACTCCCTCACCCCCGGCGGGCGCCCCCGCCAACCGCCGCCCACCGACGCCGGGGCTGCCGGGCGAGCAACGCTGCTGGGGCTTCGCCTCTCCCGGCGGGGAGCGGGGCAGCCACCACCCCACGGCGCCAGCGGCTCCTCCTCCCCACCCCAGGCATGGAGGGAAGGGGACGGCCCCCGCCCTGCCTCTCCGCCACGGCGCGGAGCGGCCCCCTCAGCCCTCCCCGCCGGGGCCGGGCCGGGCCGCGCCGCCACAGACCCTCGACGATCCCCTCAGCCGGGCGGGGGGGGGGGGGGGGGGGGGGGGGGGGGGAGGAGGCAGGGGGAGGAATGGGCAGGAACTAGACCCGCCCAAAACGGGGAGCCCGCATGACGGGCGCGCCCACGAGCCAATCGATTCTTAGAACTCGGCGCCAGCAGCCCAATCGTGACGGGGAGCGGCGGCGCCCGGAGGGGGGTGTTAGGAAGTGTAGCCTGGCCGAAGGGCGGCGCTGCGCGCGCGGGGGGAGAACTACGTATCCCGGCAGGCAGCGCGCGGCACGGCCGGGCCGGGCCATGGTGCGCCCGCGCGCAGGGGCCGCCTCTGGCACCGGCACCAGCACCGGCACCGGCACCGGCACTGCCCGCGGGCCCCCGCCCCGCCCCGCCGCGGGATGCTGCCGGGGAAGGGTAAGCGAGAGCGCTGCTGCCGTTTCTGCGCTGGGTTTTGCCGGGACGTTGGTTTCTTTGTGTCACGCCCCAACAGGTTGTGTCAAAAGCAGGTGGCGGGCAGAGCCGGGAACGCAGCCATTCCGGTGGGGGTTTGCTTCAGAAATGTGGATTGCCGCGAAATGAAGCACGCGTGTGTTTTGAGCAGCTGCAAAGGCTTGTCAGATACACGCTTCAACAGAAGCCTTTGATGTAGCCTAAGTAAACACAGCAGCAGAAAGGAAAAAACAGTCGATGCAAGTGAAATGCAGCGCCCTCGACGCTTGAAATTAAGGCCGGGGGGGAACCCCTAGAACATGCAAATTGGGCAACAGTTTCACAGTCTTTTTATCCAAATTAATCCGTTTGTTTTTTTTTTAAACCTAAATTCTGCTGGAGCCTATAAGCCTGGAGAAGGGAAGGCTCAGGGGGGATTCTTACCCATGTATATAAAAACCTGAAGAGAGCGTGTGAAGGGGACGCAGCCAGGCTCTGCAGTGGTGCCCAGAGGCAGTGGGCACAGACCAAAACGCAGACGGTTCACTCCAAACATCAGGAAACAGTTCTTCACTTGTAAGGGTGACCAAGCCCTGGCACAGCTGGCCGGGGGGCTTACGAAGTCTCCATCCTCAAGGATACTCAAAAGCCACATGGTCATGGTCCTGGGCAGCTGTCTGTAGGTGGCCCTGCTTGAGCTGGGGGGTTGGACCAGGTGACTACCAGAGGTCCCTTCCAACCTCAAACGTTCTGTGATTAAGTGTGATCTGCTGCCAAATGGGCTGGTCATGCTGTTTCTCTTGCTTTTTCTGCAGGGGAAAAAAAGGCACCTTCTTGGGAAAGTTAATTTTCAGCCAAGTCAGCTCCTTGATCCAATTCACCCCTTGGCAGAGAAGAGGAGAGGGAAACAAGGGCAGAACCACCCATTTGCAGCTGTCACATTAAAGCAATCATAAAACTACAATTCCGAGTATGCTGAAAGGCAAAAGAACGCTTGCAAGTAACTCAGAGACAGGACAGAGAGGGTCCTGCGTAATTAGGGTCTGCATATAGGGTCTTGCATAATTATTTTATGTTTCTTATGTTCACATTTCCCACTCTAAAATTCAGACCTCAAAACTGAAATTAAATGCAGAACAAGCTACTTGCATACCACAGAACGACACAAACCGCTTCTGAGCCCAGAAACAGAGTTTGGGCTGGCTCACCAACAACAGCCATCAACAGTTTTTATTTCTTAAAGAATCTGGTTTCATCATCTGACATTCCTTTTGTTTTCTGGCACTGTTTATCTAAGGCTTGCACAATAAGTGTCATTCTGTCATTACCTGTACCTTTTAAGGAAGACCAATCTCTCTCTGGTTTTTTTTTTTGGTTGTTTTTTTTTTTTTTTCCATAAAATCCATTCTACAAGGAGTCTGCATAGCCATTGTTCGGCAGCATGGACAGGCCTGGACTGCTTCATGCAGCTGCTTCCTCTAGGCCTTTGGCACCCTCATGAACAATATATCTACTGATACCATCACTACCTGTAATAAATGTGAGTCTTGACTTCCCTAAGCACTCAAGGCCTCCACCCATCATAACTGATGGGTTCAAAGAAAGTAATTCTGCCAGTGCCTTTTATGTTGGTTTGTTGTTGTTGTTTTTTACATTAGCTACCACTTCAGCTTCCCATCCCATTCTGTCATCACTCATTATGATCTCCCAGTTTTCCTGTGAGTAGGCATGTCACATATGCTTGCTTTATTTCTATCTAATTTTTGATCTTCAGAAGTTGGATAGATCTCATTGTTCCTATGATAGGCTTGTGCTTGCTGGGTGTCTCTGGCAGTGGCTACATACATCTGAGAACAATGAAGTGAACCAGAGTCAGGACTGAAGTGTTGGTATTAGACTTTGGTACAGCTATATTCCCACACCGAATGCTAAGATTGATTGAAAGTCACAGCACTGCCTTTTATCTTTTAGAAGTTGTTTTTTCCACTGGCTGCAAATGAACCCTGGCTACAGGAAACAGACTGTGAAACTGGCTCCAAGGCCTAAACTTTAGATTTCAGCCCTGTGTTTAATAGATTTTAATGTAGTACTTTGGTAATGGAGATGAAGGTGGCTTTATTTTTTCCAAACCAAATCTCTGCAGTTTTCCGATACCAGGTCAAGCTTCTGTATGTACTGCAAGACATTGTGGAAATCAAGGTCAAAGGCTACCAGTGGAATTAATCAGAGCCTGAAGTTAGGGAAATGTGTTTGTTTGATTTGCGTGTCCACTGACTGAAGTTAATATGCTTGTTTTTGATCCCTAAAGAATGGATAAGAGAAAGGCAGAATTATGAAGGAAACAATCTGGCAACTCATCCAGAATTACAGCATTTGAGTTTTTAAAATGATAAGCTGAAGAAAAACAAATTTGTGGCTTTTTTAAACCTCAGTATTTCCTTCCTTGATGATTTATCAACTTCCTTCTTTTTTTAACTAGATAAGGACTTCTATAGCCATATGCAAATTATATCCAACAGCAGAATTACTTCTTGAAAATACAATACATCGTCATTGTATTCATGTCCTTTCTAAGATATAAGATCTAAATTATATTATATTTACTTTTTAAAGTGTTTTCCAGTTTCTGTATTTCACAACAGAGCACTTTACTGCAGAATACACTTAGTTACTGGAGAACTAGTAATAACACAGTAAAACTTGTGCAATTTGGGACGAACTGCTTTTTAAATCAATTCTTTCAACTGCTTCTATTTACATCTGGATTTGTTGAAGCTTATTTCATTCCCACTAGTAAATACCTAGGATGGGATCACTCTCTTCTAGAAGTTCAGAGGCTACTCCTCTATGGTCTTTGAACCCAGGCACAAGGCTGGTGTTACAGCGAGACTCATGTATCGTCCCAACAGACTGGTCTCAATGACTGAGCAAGCTGCAGTGTAAGGCGTGGGAGAAAATGTGCTGGTTTATTTCTGAGCATGTTTGTACATCTACCATGTGTTCTGGCCTACTGTGGGTTGCATGTGTACATTTGCACCAAACTCTGCCACCCTGCCTTCTTAGAGGTCACAAATGCAGGAGGGATGGGTAAATTAGCCATGGAGGTGCTTCTTCGGAGACCAAGTGTTTCTCACAGAAAGACTATGGAATAGTTTTACGCTGAAGGGTGTGTTGCTTTGAGAAGAGCTGGGCTGTGATGTACCAGAACCACAGGCCACTTAAAGTCCTGCTGCACTTTGCCAACTCTCTGACTATACTCTATTTAACTGTGTAAATGTAGCCTGAAAGACTAAAGGCTAGACCCTGGAAAGAAACTACGGTTAAACTGAAAATTCAGATCCAAAAAACTCCACTGAGCAGCCACTTGAACTCTGTTAGTCTGTTTCTGGATAGAAATGTCCTGAATTGCCCCAAGCTGGGCATCTTGGCACCTCTCTCCCCGTTGTCCTCACTTGCAGTCTAGGAGGTAGGCAGCACAGCTCCAGGACAGGTCGAGCTGAGGAGAACCTTTCTGAGCTCAACAAGTCATGTTCTTCTGTTATAGCCACAGCTGGCTTCAGTGCCCAGTTGCATTTGGTAGAGTGCTCACCTTCAGTGCAGTGACCCACTGATGACAGAATTGACTTTTACCTCAGGTCAACATCTTGTAACTCCCAGAAGAGTGTCCCAGGTGTTCAGAGGGACTACCAAGTGGAAGGGAAACATTCATCACCTCATCTGTTGAAGTTGTATCCCTATTGGAAAGGATGGCAAATCGGTGACAGTGGTGTGAACGAGAAGGAGGGAGACACAAGGAGCTGTAGGTGCTTACTCCTGTTTTCTGGTAGCTATTCCCAAGCTAGTGCTATTTTTCATCCAGGAACTATTTATCACAAAAACACATAAATAAAACCCAAGATTCTTTTTTGATGATTAAACTAGATGAGACAGACACGTCCTTGGATTACTCTGTCTTTTGCCTCAGCTGCCTTCTCCCTGTCCTAGACTCTTACACAGCTTTCTGAACAGGGTTCTAACTTCAAACGAAAAGGTGGTGACTCCCTGTTTCCTTCCTGCTCTTCCTCCTCCCAGTCTAGCATGGTGGTCAGGGATGCGGCATGAATGCTCCCCAGGAACTCCCACTTCCTGGCCAATGCTCTAACCACTGGGTAACAGCATAGAGAAGATGGACACTATTTCCTCCAGCTACACTAAAAGAAAATGAACATTGCTTACTGGGAATTTTTTATCTGCTGACAGACCAATAGGCCTTTTAAACACCTTTGGCAGGCTGTCTGTTAACACAGACCTTGGTGTTTTCCAGTAATAATACAAAGAAAAATGCTGTGACCAGCAGCCACATGAAATGAAGTCACAGACCAGAGAAGCTACAGGGACTCTATTCATTGTTTTAAAGAACAGATTTTGGCACTCACTGCCAGAAGAGCACTCCAGATTCTGAGTCCCAAGAGGACAAAGGTGCCAAGCACCAGGGTGGGACTTCACACACATCTATGTTTATAGTTCCCATGCACACAGCTTTTGTTAGCTCCTCACTGAGCGTGCTGCTTGTTTTGGCTGTATACCTGCACTTCTTTTACAAGCAGGGAATCTAAGCCTGTCATTACCAAACTTGGTATTCAGCCCTGAGGCTGGAAGGCCCACATATCTTGGAACATCAGTCCCTTACTGTCCCATCCCTCTGTGATTTATTAGGGTCACACAGAATAGCAAGAATTTAAGTCAAGTCCCTAGAGATCCACTAAATTACCTTTCAGTCAGAAAATGTGCATCTAGTTAATAGGGGAGAAATGTCTCTTAAATAGTTTATAATCAATTGAAGTTTAATATATGCAATATTGTGCAGGATTTCATAGCATCTTACTCGGATTTTTTTCTGCATCTCTGAAGTCATGCAAGTTTAAATACACAGATTACATGAAACAAGTATTCTGTTGCACGGTTTTGAATGTTGTAAATTTTCCCAGACAACTCAGGGCATAAGTAGTGGTAGACCATTTTTGCATTTCTGAATACTCATTATACCTTATGAATTACAAACTATTTGGCATTAATACTTAGGATATTGTGCCTGTTTGGGATATGCAATATGGATGTGTTAGAGTTACTATGAATATTCTGAGACATGTTAACAGATTATCCTATTTAAAATTATTCTTCAACAAAAAAAGGTCTCTGAGGTAAGATTGAAGGGTTGCTCTGACTTATATCTGCTTGCAATTTTTCTGTATCTTTAAAGACAACTGTTGCTGACAAAAGATGACTTTGGGAATCATTTCTTGCCAGGAGTGAAACTTACCTTTTCCTTGTTAGTTGTTTGGGTTTTTTCTCGCTCTTGTTCTTAGGTTGCTTGATGTACAAATGCAGAATGGAGTTCTTGCTCCTTGCCAGGTGCCTAGTTATCAGCAGCACAGGAATGGCGGGGGGGGGGGGGGGGGGGGGGGGGAAGCAGGAGTGGTAGTAGGTAAAAAGAGACAAATAATTATCCTCTTTGTGTTTCTCTGCTCATCCATGTCATGCTTTTCCAGTTATCTGGCTAAATATCTCCTCCTACACCGTCTCCATGCTAGGTTAAAGAATGTTGGATGAAGAGACTGCCACTTTCCCTGAGAAAGTATTGGTAAAAACAGAAGTTTACTTTGAAAATAAATTCCAAGGCAATGGTGGGGACACAATCTGTGTGTTTCATCTGCCTAGAGGGCAAGTTGCAACGTTCAGAACCATCTTTCGATGATCCCATTAAATATTTGAGACATAAAAGGTGAAAATTATCATGTGGTAGAAGTGTTTACTGTGAATGAGTCAGTACCTGCAATAACTATCCCCTACCTCATTGTATTTCTTCACAATGATTGTCATTTCAACCCACTCTTATATTTGTCCCACTTACCCTAATATGTCTTTTCTGTTTTGCATTTGCCCTTCTAATCCCTGATTATTCTGCCTGTGTACAGATACACAGTCTTCTATACTGGAGACAGTTGCCCTTGAAAACCTTCACTTTCCACAACAGCAAAGTCATCTTCTTTTTAATCAAGGGTCAATAGCCAGAGCCAGTAATTTCCTCCTGCCTTCCAATCTGTTGAGACACATGCACTGTGCTTTGCACTTTAGAAAGCTGTGAGAGCAGCTTCCAATCAAATGAGCAAAAGCAGATTTTTGAGGGTGAAGAGAAGTAGTGAAGCTAAGCAAACTACATATGGAAGACAGTGTGACGGCATCATCAGCAGAAAATAAGTGGGTAGAAAAAGTAACTTTTAAAATTCTTCATGTAGAGTACTGAGGAGAGCACCTTCAGTTTCCACATCAGTATACTAAGAGCAAACAGCATCTGTTGGAACTAAGGATGAAGGGAAGAAACTTGGCAGTTGTTGCTATGTGGGGGGGAAATAGCTCTTTTTACTTTGTACAAAACCCTAACTGTTTATGCTAGAAGAGGGAGAAGAAGAAGCATACCAAAGGGAGAAGAGCAAGGAACAAAGCTATAGGATGATGTAAATACAATGAAAAGAGAGGAGATGAGGGAGAAAAAGCAACTATAATATGGGGATGGATGAAAGGAGATGACAAGAGGAACAGAACCACGAGGGAAGCGAGGAGGTATATGAGTGACCACTTACAGTATTGGGGTTTTTGTTGCTTTTTACAAGAAGGTTATCTTTAATTACTTTGGACTGATTAAAGACTTAGAAAGGTAAAAATGCTATATTCCAGGCCAGATGCTTTCTTGCTAACATAGCAATTGTTAGTAGGTAGGGATTTGCAGTCTTACTTCTTTGAATGCTAAGTTCAGTTATCATCTGCTCATACATGTTAAAGCAGTTTGCACCAATTTGATTTCCTCACAAAGTATTGAATATGATTTTATCATGCACTTACGAATGAAGCCCCAATTTAATGAGGAATTAGGTCTGCTGTCCTCGTTGAGGAAAACAGCAAAACTCTTAACATTATGACCCAAGTTTGCTTGATATGCTGTTAGGTTAGCACCAATTACTAAAAAAAGTCTTTAAAAAATATCTGTTTTTTCTCCTCCTGGTTATTTCTTTGCCTTGTTCACAAAGTGGTTGTGTAACTCAGTCCGTTTGCTTTCTTTTTTGTTCTCTATCTTATCTTCAGCAAATAGGAACTAGAGAAATATTAGTACGAATGCTCAGAAGGTCTGACACCATGAAATAAAAAGCTTAGGAGTGGGGTTTTTTTTCATTAAAATACCAGTTTTCATCATACTTCACAGTACATGCAGTGTCATGGGAAAACACAGAATGTAATTTCCTTTTCTTCCAAGACTGAAAAAAAAATTGTTGTATGAAAGTTCTGTGTAAGACTTTAAATTCAGGAATGAATAGGTTTTGCTACAGTAGTATCAACGAAGAAACCAAGTGCTTAACCTTTGTATATTCAGTTCTGAGACTGTCAGTTTGTATCTCGCAGTTTGTACAGCTCCCATGGATTTCTCTGTGTCAGTTTTCAAAAACCTCCCAAGTTCCTTAATTTCTCTAGTCATTTTATTCAAATTTCAGTCATTCAATTCAATTCAAATTTTAGTCATTTGTTCTAAACTCATTTAAAGTGGGACTCAACAGAACTTAAAACCATATTGAAATGCTATATTGATTCAGTGAGGTTTCACTTCCTATTAGTTTTGCAGCTGTTACCATTTAATTTCTAACCCACTTAGATTAAAGAAGGACGTGAGTACCCGTTACTTAGATATGTCCTGAGCAAGGTCATATGTTTCAGGCTGATTAAAGCAGTTGTGTCAGGATGCTAGAGACTGGGTGTTCCCAAAACAACAATGCAGTTTGCCTACATTATTTATTTCTTCTTGTCAGTAGAAAGGCTGTTCTTTGTCTGTTGGGAGTAAGGCTGAAAGAGCATTGCAGCACAACTAGTACAGCTGACCAAGCTTTTTCCCTGGTTCTTGAAGGAAAGTGAAAGGAGTAAAAATAGACCAATTTGGATTGTGTCACCAAAATGGCCTCTCACATAACCTTTTGCCAGCAAGGTTTGGCTCAAATAGACAAGCCAGCAGCCAGCATTCTGGGAGTTTCTCGATGTAGCCTGTGTTGGGGTGACTCTTTAAAATTTCTCTTATGTCAAATAAACAGTGAATCATTCTTTGATTCATCTGAGACTGTTTTCAATTTCATGAAGAAAAACCACCATAAATTGTGCATGCCCAGTAGGTCAGGTCAGAAGTTAGATATCTTTGTATTTCTTTCTGAAAAGTGCTTTGATCTCTTTTTTCTTTTTCCTCTTTGAAGATGTTCTGACAGCACCTCTTTCTTTGCTTCTAAAAGGTTGCCTGTACAGTAATTTGAATGAACCAGGATCTCTGTGAGGTAACAAACATCAGAGAATTTAGTGTAAGCATCCCTTACATTATCACATTATTCCTTTAGCGTATATCTTTCAGGAAGCTGTTAAGCCAGCATTATTCCCTGTATCTGCTATAGTTCACATGTGGAAAAAGCTTTTCCATATGCTGCTTTACAGTATGGGACACAATTGTGCATGTGGCAAAACAGTTTTGGACTTTTAACTTCATAATAAATTTTCTGAAACTTTTTTAATGACATGGCTAGCAAAGGAGGGGAAGAATGGAAAAGAAGGGAGGAGGAGGAAGTCGTAACTGGTCTTTCTGTAACATTTAGGATTTCAATGTTGTTCAGTAAATCTGCACTGTTGGCATACTTACTTGTAGCTAGATAGCAGTAACAAAAATGTCGATTGATTTTTACAGCAACCCAATCCAGTGCTCTGGCACTCAATGCAGGCCACATCCAGCAAAAATAAACAGTGTAAATCACGTTAGTGCTTACATGACCATGATGAAATGGGCAATTCTCTGTTTGTCTTAAGGTACCAAACTCCAGCTTGATTGCTGTCCTCTGAGCCATGAAAGTCACAGATACAGGTATGGACCTGATGACAGGATTGCTCCCCAACAGGTTCTGTAAAAGCTTGCTCCCAGCCTGCAAGTGATGGTGAGCCAACAGGCAAAAGTGGTCCTGCTAAAGGGAAAAGCTCTGCTCATGCTTGCACCCCAGGGGTGAACACGCTGGCTGCAGCAAGGTAGGAGACAGGCAGTGTAATTACATTAGTGCAGTGCTGTCACAGAGCTAATTTGCTGTGCCTGGCACCATGCAATGTGCACAGCGTTGCAACCATGTGGCATTGCACTCCGGGAGCCTCTTGGCTCAGGCTTGGAGAGAACATAGGTGGCTTGGCCAGGCTGATGGTTAATGGCAAGCCCATGTGTAGCACTAAGTTGCCTCGTGCATGATGCAGGGTATGTATGAACCGGCTACTTTGTGGGTTTCTGTGTGAAATAACACTGGGCACCTGAGCATCACCACTGTGTCCACCGGCACAGGCTGGGTCAGTTCTTGTTAAAAAACCCAAAGGGCTAGTGCTCACTCCAGATGCAGCCTGCACAATGCAAGTGCTTCACCCCGCTCACTGCAGTGGTGCAGACTGCTGGGGCAGGAGTGGGGCATTTCTTCCTTCTTACCCTCCCCTCCTCTCAACTGTAACTGGGGTATTTTGTCAGCCTCTGTTTAATATGCATACTTCTCCCTTGGCTGTTCCCCAAACTCAAATGAGTGCATTAATAACCTCAACGAAAGGCTTGTCTAAACAACAGTGTTTTGGCTGCTTTAACGAGTGTTGTTCAAGTGCTAAATCCCCCAGGCCTCGTGGAGTTACATTAGTACAAATATCACCATTTGGGAAGCAATTTCTGCTTTAAAGCACCTCTCTAGGTCTGTGTACCGGTGTCCATGGTACCGTGGAATAAAAGAGTGGATGTGGGCTCTCTAATCCTGTTTAAAAAGCGAACCTGTCTGTGATGGTTTTATAGAAACTTAAATACTTGTGGGGGGAAAAAGCTGATGATAGGACGGTTGACGTCCAAACATATGTCAAGCTACTTAATTATTTCCTGGTAGGTTTCTTGTCCTAGTGGGCTGAAAGTGGTCAGGATGTTTGGTGATGTCTTGCTGGTCTAGAATGACTCAGTCCTTTCCCCGGCCCTTGTCCATGCCTGAGGTCTGCAGTGTCGTAGACATTACTTCTGTACAGGATAGTTGTTATAAACTGTATTTACCTCTGAAGATACTAAAGGACTTGTCTACACCAGAGCACCTCTACGAGAATAACTATGCTGACAGAGCCTCCAAGTGCTATAGCAACCATTCCCTCAGCCTACTTCACACAGCCTCCGCGTCTGAGAAAGCTGTGGCAAAGGAAGGCATCCGTAACCATGTCCACAGCAGGGGTTCTGCAAACACAGGTGTCTCAGTTGTGTGGTATTGTATTCCCTGACACCCCTTGCTGAGCCTGTGCTCTTAGGAGCAGCTTGGGGAGCTTCCCCCTCCAGCTGCAGGGTGTGTATTACCCTCTGCTGTGCTGGCAAATTGTGGGTTTTCATGCTGAAGCCCACACTGCATTAGCTGGATCACCATCACTGGGCTGGTGAGCTGGTCTCTCCTCTTTCACCTTCCCCTGACTTTACTTGCAGAACTAAAGGGCTTTTACTTTCCACTTGTGTCCCCTGCATCCCCCCTGCTTTGTGTTACTGAACTCGACCACAAACTCTCATATATTCTGGACCTTTATTCCCTCCCCCTCTTGTTCATTATTTGCTTCAGATCACCCCACCCTCCTTACAACTGTCCACAGATCTGTCTCCTTGGAAACAGCAGAACTTGTTTATGTGAAAGTAATAAGGAAACTAATCGATGTGTAGCAGCTGCAGGCATACGAGGGAGCCATGTTCCACTGGAGTACATCGGAAAAGTGAATCTCTGCTTATGCTGCCTGCCAAAAGGTTAGATGATGTGAGCAAAACCCACCTTCTTCCTCTGGAGTTTCCAAAGTTGCCTTCCTCTGTTCACAGCAGCAGTGGGAAGCTTTTTGTGTGTGCATATGCCTGTTTTTATGGACCTTTTTTGCTAGTCTTTTTCATCACCAACATGTAGAGGTTGAGAAGCAATGGGAAAATTGGTAAGTCTTGCTTATTTCTTCTGTTGTGGAATACTGCGCTGGTGCATCATGCCATGCCAGGCCCATCTCTTGTCTCGGCCCTGACCCCCCATGCAGCCACAGGACTTTCCCATCCGTATCTTGAGTTTTCTGCTGCTCCCTGCTTTCTGCCCTTCACTGCCACTGCCCCTTGTGCTGTTGGAAATGGTGCATATGACTGGCCAGCTGCTACAGGCAGTCAGGTGTCCCTGCAGGCTGTTTCCCAGTGCTCCAGGATGGAGCTGTGCAAGCGTATAGACAGCTTGTGTGGCCATAAATGTGGCACGGTCACCGGGTGGAACCTCTTGCCAGAGACAGTGGTATGCCTAGCCACCCATGGCTTCCAACTCAGTGCCAAGACCTTGTGGCCTGGACTCAGGCAGAATGGTGGCAGGGCGCCATGGGGAACTCTCCAGAAAAGCAAGGGTAGCCTGGCAGGTCCCCTTTTGCAGGTCTGGGGGAGCTGTGCCACTGCCAGGGGGGCCGTGTCAGTGCTGGGGGTCTGCCTTGGACTGTGGGATCTGCCCTGGGGGTGTTAGCACACAAAAGCAGCGGTGTCCGGGAGGCCCTGATCGAGCAAGCCCTGGCGAATAAATGCTGGTGTTGACATCTCCATGATGACAACTTGGAGGAGGAAGGAAGTATTTCCACGTACCTTTGGTTTACTGCATCTCTTGAAGAGGAGGTGCGGATGGATGATGATTTTTTTATTTTATACGGCTTCTGAAACGGTGCTGGAAGATCTGTTCCTGGAAACTTTTTCCATTACTGAAAACTTTCTTCCCCGCCCACCTGGTATGAATGGCTTTTCCTGGGGTGTGCTTCATCAGCAGGTTCCAGTCTTGGTTTGGGTTTCTTCCTCCTGATACTAGATAACCTCTTTTGGGTGACTTTCTTGGGAACTAGGGTCTGTGAATAGCCCAGCCCAAGCAGGAAGCCTGTTCCAGTTGCAAGCTTTGTATTTTAAACTCCAGTGATACCATAACATCATGTGGTTAAACTTTCAAATAAGCTGTTCTTCTATCAGCTGAAGCTGTATATACTTTTAAATTCTTACATGGCATCAAGTGAAATGCTTGGTGATTTAAAACTTGCATGTGTTTTAAAACAGTGTGATGTAAAACTTGCTTTAACTTCCTAGAGGTTGCGTTGGACTAAACCACTTTCTGCAAGCTTCACTGTCCATGTCTTGAGTATCATGGACAAGAAAATGATTATTTGACAAGGTGTAATCTTCAAATGTACTTCTAGTAAAATAAAGAAAGGGTAGAGTGGAAAGGGAGTGGAGAAACAGGAGTTAATACATATACTTAATAATAAGAGGAATGCTAGGGTTATTACATATTAAATAACTTTCTGTTATCTCAACAGTAAATATGGAGAACTATATCTTTATTATGTAATAAAGCCACATGTAAAAAAAATAGGCAGGAGAGCACTAAGGAGGCTGCAAAATGAAAATAGGCTGTAAAATTTGGAATGCTTGCTCTGCAAGGAGCACTGAGAGGCAGACGCTGAAGTCCATAAATTACATAATAGAAAATATTGTCAATCCTTGGCTTTTCAAAGTACACAAATCAGCATAAATTATTAGAAAGCACCAAGAAAAATCTTAGAAAATTTTGGGTGTTCAAAGAGAGCTATGTTTAGTGTTTCAACACTACGTTGTTTTCAAAACAACGCTTTTCAGTTGTTTTGGCATTGCATTAAAATACAGGATTCATCTGGGGGTGTGTGGAGTTTTTTTAATTATTATTTTGGTGCACATAATCTGTTTTGATATAAACAGAGCCAGGGACAGCCCAGTTACTTACTTTGAAAACTGTTAGTCTGTTATAGAGCTAATAGCATTAAATAGCTCTTTTTTTGTAGGCTGTGGATTTTGAATCAAAGAACAGTTTCATAGGAAGCTTTCTTCAGCCACCAGATAAGATGCTTCCTGCAGCCTTTGCTTATACAGAATCAAAGAAGTTGGCAGCTGTTGGTGGTGACAGGCCTTCTATCCCCAATAACCAAGGTAAAGCCAAAATTTCTCCTTAAAGTGGTCTTTTTAATTGTTCCACATGAAATCTCTTGAGCAAACTCCTATTCTGTTTTACTCAGTTCAATGACTTGCTGTGCTTATCAGACTGACATTGAGACAGGATGTATATGTGTCCTGAGGGAGTAGTCTCCCTGAAGTCATACGTCTGGAATGGAAACTGCTGCAACTCTTCTAACATCCTCATAAACTTCGGCTTTGAAAATTGTTTAACTTAAAATCGTCAAACTTCCTCTAAAAGCAAAGGAGAATGCTTCAAACTCAGCAGAAGCAGTTCATGCCTTTAAATACAGAGTATAAAAAGATCGTTGGTATGGTACACTGAGTTGGAATTGGCTTTGCATAGTGCTGTTCAACTCCCTCTAGCTTAAAATCACTTCTGAGGTTTTTTGTGTGATAGGATTCCTTGGGAAAGCTTTAGAATAATGCAGACTCTCAGGAGAGTGAGCAGAATGAAAGTTACTCTGTATGAAATATGGGTCCAGTGTGGTCGTTGTGTGCCTTAATGTGGAGCTCCCAGGGCAACTGCTTGGTGGCTTAGCATATCTGGAAAGCTCAGTGAATCACAAGGATTCCATACTTGGATTTACTACAGTGGACAACTTTGCAATATTGCACAGGCACAACCTATGGGTGTGCATGTGATCATTGCTCTTCACCTGAAGAATCTGTGACTTCATAGTAATCTTTTGTCATACAGTTTGGTCTTCTTTGATTAAAATGTGCAGTTTAATGTTATGCAGCTAAGTATTTAAGTAAGGAAATGTTTGACATGCCATTAGAAAGATGGAAGAAGTGGTCCCACTTTGTTTGTTTGTTTAGTTTATTCTAATGGGGCTATGATAAGCTGATGAGAGTTGCTATGGAGCTAGCAATATTTGCTGGGCATTCCTTTACTGAGAGAATTGGTATAGGGAAACTATCAAGGCCTATAAAGTGTCAGAAAATAAGCTTGACTTGTTACAAAACATGTCTTAAACTTCCATGGGTGTGTATACTTTTTGGAGAGCTAGTAGGCTTTTCCTTGTAGCTGAAATTGCAGCTTTTACTTCTGTCATAATTTTGACACATACTGATTTGAGGCTAAAAGCAAAATCTTGCAGACTTGTTTCTATGGTTAAAGAATCATCAAATACAAGAAACTAGACACTGTGTGATCACCTTTTGAAACAATAATGTTTTTAAAATGCACTCTCTACTAAAATGTCCCTTTGTATCTGATTTCCCCCCTGTCCTGAGTCTGGTTTGTTTGTTTTTATTTTCAATCTCTCCACATCAGTTTTGTTAATGAAAACTTGTGACCTCACTCGGATACCTGTGTTACCTGCTTCTGTGTAAGCAGAAGTCTCAGGGTTTCTTATGCTCAATTTGCCACAATATCTTCGTGCTTGCTAACATTTAGAGCGAAAATAATTTTGCTCATAGGACCTGTGCTTTATACCTCGGTTATGCAGTAAACATGTTCATTTTCTCCCAGATATGTTCGGTATGTATTTGTGTACTGCTGGGGAATATAATTAATTTCGGGAATAGTCCTAGGAAAAAAATTTAGGTAGTATTTTGCTGGTTTAAGTGCTTTGTAAAAATAATAATAATAGGAATATTCATTACTTAAGGTGTAACTGTTGCGTTGTTTGCTAGCTGTGGTGGCAGCCCTGAAAACTCTTCAAGAAAAGATCCGCCATCTAGAGTTGGAGAGGTCACAGGCTGAAGATCATCTGTGCAGCCTCTCCATAGCAGCGGCTCAGTATAAGGCCTTGGAGAATGAATCCTACAAAAAGAACACAGCACATCAAGAACTGATGCAACAGAGGAAAGGTACTTCTCTTGAGTGCTAAGGTGTAGCCACAGCAACTCCAAGAGTTGCATCATCCAGGGAGTGTTTGTTTTGACAAACTGCTAATTAATGCACCCCCTTTCCTTTTTTGCTTCAGAATTGGGGAGGGGCAGGAGCTTGGTAATTGTGGATCAAGTTGAGATCTTTTTTACTTACATTAAGCAAGTATTGCATAACGCATGCAGTTATTTTAAAGAATAAGCAGTTTTCAGGTGGTGTGTTTTAACTCCTATAATAAGCAAGCAGCAGCTTATGTGTGTAACACTACTAGCTTGAGAAAAGTGAGGGGAAGGGAAGAAACCAGATTCTGGATAGATATTTGCTGATGTAAATCAAGAGCAACTGCAGTGCTCATGCCTTTGGAATTCAAATCAGGGACTAGCTCTGGAAAAACATTTTGATTCTCATGTCATATATAAAACATTTTTTTACCACATGACTTGTTCAGACTAAGAAAACTTTTTTTGCATGTTTTGAAGACAGAGAATTCCTCAATGAGGAGACATTGTATAACTAAATGTGTAACTGCCATTGCTATACTGAATGTCTTTGTTTCTCTCTGTAGATTTAAGTGTGCAGTTAAATGCAGCACAATCCCGCTGCTCCCTGCTGGAGAAACAGCTGGATTACATGAGAAAAATGGTTTCCAGTGCGGAACTGGAAAAGAAAATGGTTTTAGAACAACAGGTGAAGCCCTTTAGCATACTGACAAAGTAGTGATACAGTTAAAAAGCATAGAAATGTGTAAAATCTGAGCTTTTTAATGGCCATTATTTTTCCTCATCCTTGCTCAGGGTGGTAGCAAATGGAAGTAATTTACTGTCTGACTAGCTGATGACAACTGTTCAGTGAATTGTATGAAAAAACTCCCTAGGTGGGACTTCTAATGAGCAAACCCATGCTAATACTTGCACATTTGGTAGACAAAAAGGCTGCTGGAAACTTAAGTCTTCTTTGTCTGCCTGGTATTTTTCATCACTTTGCAATTTAAAAAGTATGAAATATAAACTAGTTAAACACCTTTACTGTAGTGTGTTTGGTTTTTTGCTGTCTGCAATAACTTCAGTCGGCTGCCAGCTCCATTCTTGCTTACTTTTTTCCAGACCCAGCTTCAGAAAGGGGAAGATCAGAACTGGTTGGAACTGCATGCAAAACTTGAAAAGCTTGAAATGCTAGAAAAAGAGTGTCTTAAACTTACTGCTACTCAGAGAACTGCAGAAGTAAGCACACATGGAATGACAGTATGAAAGTCATTCATTTGAAATTATTTGTATGGCATATTGTTAGTAATACTAAGTTTTGCAAAAGTTTCCTCTGTTGAAGCTAAGATCATAAAGCATACCTGACTGAATGTCACCTTGGCTTCATTTGCATGTCTTTTTTTCAGTCTGGCCTTTAAAAATTCCTTCAGTCCTGTTTTATCCCAGATTACAATTGCAAGCTAATTCAGAGTTCTGATCCATCCTGGCAAACTGAAGTGTGACTAATCATTCTTGCCTTCAAATTCAGAACAAGATCAAACACTTAGAAGAAAAGCTTTGTAAGGAAGAGCAGCAGCGTAAGCTAATGCAAGACAAAACTGCTCAGGTAGACTGAAAAGGTTTTATTTTATCTTATTTTTTGTGACTGAAGAAAGATACTCTCTCTGTCTAAAATACCCTTCTCTTAATTACATTTAAACTCCACATGTTTATTACCTAGGGAGAACTCCTGGAATACTACCTAGACCAGTTATAAATTACAGAAGTAGAAAGCTTACCAGGCATATTGCCTATCTCAATCAAGATTCCACTTTGTTTTGTATTAATGATACAGTTCATCAGCCTCAAAGCTGCTATCAGAGGTCTGGGTAGAAGATGAGTTTCTAGAGAATCTGCAACTAAATCAGATAAATTACAGTAACTAGAAAGTGGTTATATAAGAAATCTTGTACCCCAAATAAGGTTGGTTTTTGTGTTTGTTTTCCTCTTTTTGTTAAGATCTACTGAAATCTAATATATTGGACTATACTTGGAAAAGTCTTTGATCAGTGATACTGTTACACTGTTCATTAAGTGCGAACTTGAATAATTCATTATTCTGCGAAGCCATAATCAGTCTGTTGGGCCACCATCCATCTGAGAGAGGAATGTTTTCCAAAGACAGCAAAATCAAAAACCCCTTTTTGTTAAAGGGGCAGAGTAATGGTGTTCCAAACTTCGCTTTGCTGAGAAGTAGCAGTCATTTTGAAAGAGAGCAGTTGTGCTGGCATCCCCTTGGGGTGGGGTGAGGGGATGCAGAGCTGAAGAATAATACTGAAAGAACCTAACCATAAGTGAAGCTGAGAGCTTAAATTAATTCATCGTTGCTGTCAGGTTTTATACCTCATCCAAGGATGAGAATTTTCATCATTCCAGGAAGCCTGAAATAACATGCAGATTGTAGGCCAGGTATCATCTCCAGAATCCAGCAGAATGACACAGTCGATGGCAGGTTTTTGGGTTTCTTGCTTAAACTGCTTGCTGCTGCAGAGCAGAAAGCCTAGCAGGGAGATAATAGAATATCTATTATATTATTATAAATAATATTATTTATTTAAATAATAATTATTATTCTAAAATAAAATTTCTTTCTTCTGAGAAACATAGTAAGAATGACTTTCCCAAAGCAGGTAGTTGCTCAAGAAAGGACTTGGATGTAGTAAACTGAATCCTGAACTAGTATTAATACCATCTCAGTTCACTGCAGGATGGGTTTAGGTCTATTGGATCTAGGTTGGGAAATAGAGGGTGTGGGGTGGTTCACTTCCCTTTGATGACAGAAAAGCCAGAATAATCTCACTTTTGCGATGGACCTCCAGCATTGTTTAGCCGAAACTGTTACGCATGCCAAAACAAAGTCCTTGTCCTATGTTTAATTGGGAATGGCTATTATCCTGTTTATCATGAGCTTTTATATCAGCTTTGAACTACAGAGCAATCTGATGATTATCCAGTAGGTTTGACCTCAATGTTACACAGACAGGCTCAGTTCTCTCTGCCCCAGATTGTAAGATCCAAATGTTCATGTTCCTTGGATTTTATGATCAGATCCCCAGCATGCGGCAGGATTGGCTTATCTCAGTTGCTGGTTGTCACAGTGGAAAAATACAGCTGCTGCAGCTGAATATGAAAATGAGGACTTCTAAGACAGAGCTGCAAGATCTGCCTGATAACCTGGCATCCTAGTAATCTGTTCCGGTTTTAAGTGTAGCTTACGCCTTCCAAGCAGGGCAGTTGATAGTGCCCTTAACTGGTTCTCATCTTTGCATGAAAGAGGGTATTAATTAAATCATGCAATTTCATACTTCTAATATTACATTATATGGTTGGGGGTTTTTTGCTTATTCCCACAGCTTCAAATAGGATTTGAGATAAACAAAATTTTGATGTCTTCAGTAATGTCTCAAAATGAACCTAAAAAAGAAAATGGGAAGAAGAAAAAAACTAAGAAGGTAACAT
Organism: Falco peregrinus; assembly: GCF_023634155.1. Classification (NCBI taxonomy): domain Eukaryota; kingdom Metazoa; phylum Chordata; class Aves; order Falconiformes; family Falconidae; genus Falco; species Falco peregrinus. The sequence goes on from NC_073727.1 coordinate 25,943,864, forward strand.
GAAAGTTTTTATTAGCATATTGTTGCTGATAGCATCTGCCTTGCACAGAGGCATTTGGAATTTGTGACAAAGGGTGATCTAAGAGGCACTTGGTTTGTCTGCTGCGCTTTACTCCATTTTCAAAGTGACAAAAAGTGTTGAATACCTCTTTGGTTTTTGGTAATTAAAACGGTGCTAGAGCTGGTAACACCTCACTGGAAAACTTAACCTTACCAGCATGACAATAACCTCTGTTACAGTCTTACTGTCATATCCCCCTCCATATCCTCTCTTAGCTGTCTTTCAGTTTATATGTCAAAATTAGTTTCCAAAGAAATTTTAGGCACCTTAAGATAGTGTGTTTTGGGGGGATTGTTGAAATCAAGAGAATTCATTTTGCAACACATGTTACAGGTCAATCAAAATTTTGCAACTGTGGTTTTTCAGACTTAAGCAAGCAATGTTCAGTTTCTTTAATGTCAACCTAATTGTCAAGCTATCTGCTAAATGCAGCTGGAATAAAATTTGCTTGTCTTGACTGTTGGAAATCCTACTTCTTCTACATTCAGGAAAGAAACTTTTTTTTAAACCACTGAGGAAACTGAGGTGATGCATTACACTGCTTCTTTATTTGAATTTTACTTATTAAAAAAAAAAAAAGTTTAAGATTGTGCTGCTGGGTCAGCAGATTGGAATTTCTTGTCTTACTTTTTCTGTCTTATGGCAGAGAAATCCTACAATGAAGAAAATCCACTTTTCACAATTACATGTAAAGGCTGGTGAACTACCTTTTGTGGCTGGGAAGGTGAGTGAAACCAGATGTTCTTGCTAAATTGGCATCTACAGTCGCATGAATAAGTCTCTTTATTGTAATTGTTAATCATTTCTGTAAACTATTTAATAATTCTGCTTTAAGTCTGTCAGCTCCAGCCATTCTGTTAGCGCAAACGTACAAAGTGTATTGCATATTATGAAGCATCGGAATCCACATATCTCATCACGAAGACAAGGAGGAACTACACCAGGAATTTTAGGACGCAGTGCACTTTCAAAATCTGTATCCTCTTGTTCCACATCACCTACTGCCACCGGAAGTCTTTCGGACGTTCTGTTGGCCATACAAGATGAGCTGGGCCAAATGAGCTTGTGAGTACTAATCCCTGGTGTTATGAGTAAAAGTGACTTCAGTGAAGCCCTGTGGAACTACAGGTGTGCTATAGTTGAACCGAGCCTGTTTTAAGTGTAGGACTACTTGTTGGCAGAATGGCCTGAGCAGGTCTGACTTGTAGGATTTTTCTCATTCAAAAAATTCTGTCCTGGTGTTTAACTGATCTTGTGAGCAAGCAACATATTTCAGCTGGGTTTTTCTGCTTCCACATCCTCTACTTAACTGGGCTGCTACTGAAGTAACAGCTGCAGCAAATGAAAAATCTTTTAGGCCTATGCTTTTTAGAAATTTTAAACATATTCTGAGGTCTGCAGAGTAGACCAAGAATGTTCTCCTGGGGAAGACTGCAAAGGTGCTGTTAGCACTGAGTAGGCCTGCAGCATGCAGTCAGTCTGGGTGGTAGAATACATTAGTACAGCTGTGGCATAGTCCTGTTACAACATCTAGCCTATTCCTTTGTACTCATTTTTTCTGTGTTCTCTCTCTACATGCATGCCTGATGGGTCTTTGTGCTGAGACAGCCTGGTGTTCATACCCTTTCCTTGTTGACAGCAGAACTTGCCAGTCCTGTAAGGGGGTTGTGAAAGAGGGACAGTCTCCTGCCAGAAAAGGGGCAGGGTGTGGAAGAAGCTAACGCATTAGATGGGAGTGTATGTATCTTTCTAACCATGCAAGTAAATGTGGATTACAACTTGTGTTCTCAGGCATCTTCCCATTAATGCAAGCTTGTAGAACTGTGGGCCAAAGCTACGTAGCTGGTCATAGTAGACATGTTGACATGAGCTGTGGTTTGAACAGAGGAGGATGTGTTGGTTAAACCAGTTAGGATTTTGACACTGATTTGAAATCCTTGATGTGGCAAAACTTAAACGGGCAACCAATGCCTTCTTCAGAAAGCAATGTTTGGCTTACTCATGGCAATTCAAGGACAGGCTTTATTTTTTTTTAATAGCAACAAACAGTTGCTCCAATGAAACTGTCAAGGAGCAGCAGTTACTCAGAAGTCAGAAAAGAAGCCAACCTTTGTAAAGAGATTATTTATATATATATATCATATAAATATTATTTATGTATATATATTTTTTAAATATATATAGAACAAGGTCTCTGTTTTTGACTAGTTCAGATATCTAGGTATCAAGTATATCTACACAATTTATTTTGGTTAAGCTGGTTAATTTAATTAACCAGCACACTTCGCTGCAAATCTTTTTGAGTAGAATATTTTAATTTGCATAATCTGTCAGAAAAACTGTAATTTAAAGGTACTAGTCTAAACAATACTTTTCGGTATTACACTAAGCTTTCAAAGTCTGCACTAAACTGGGCAGGAAGTGAAAATACCATACTGCATAGCTGCTGTTCGCTTTACAAATTCTCATTTTGCACACTATTACGCATGTAGTTGTTATGACTGTGGCAAGAGGGAGGAATAAGATGCACATTAGCTACAAATTTGGAGAAGATCAGACCCACCAGAAAAACATACCTTTTCTAGGGTGTTTATATTACAGATTAATGCATATTGTGTGAGAGGGTAAATAATACTAAATTGCTTTACTCTCGACAAAATGGCTAGCAACTCCTTCAATACACTGAAAGTACTGAAAGAAATCCTAGACTAGATCATGAATACTTAGTGTGCCATTCTTGTCTTTAATAGTGAGCAGCAAGGACTTCTGAAACAGATAGAGGAGACTCAAGACTCCAAAGTTCGTGAAGACCTAGAAAAGGACCTGGATTGCCTTGTGAAACAAATGGAGATTAAAGGAGAACAAATATCCAAGCTGAAAAAGCATCAGGCTACTGTAAGAATAAAACGAAAACTCTCTAGCTAGTAACACACTAGTCGAAAAGCTGCCACAACTCTGCCTCCTGTTGTCATTAACTAGAATGTCACTGGATTGCTTAAGCCAGGATGTTCCAGTATAGGTGATTATAATTAGGCGGCTAGTTCGGTGTTATTGCCTCCAATTCCTTCTTTTGATCAAGAAAAAGTGCTTACAGCTGGTAGCTCGAAATGTACGCTAGTAGGGAAGCTTCCTGCCCCGGGGCAGTTCTGCAATACAGAGCTGGGTTGCTCAGTCTGTCACATCTGTTAGCTGTGTTAAGACTGTTGGGATTTCGTTCCTTTGTGTCCTGTCCCTCTGGGGAATGAGAAAATAGAAGCTATAAATCCTGTATAGACTGGATTAAATGTCTTTTGTGTTACTGAAATATTAAAACTTTTTATTAGCCAAATAGTCTGTTGACCACAGCTTCTCCAATATCAGTCAGACAAGCCTTTCAGTTTTGTGTAACCCCAAACCCATACACATTCAGTGTCAGTATGTTTTAGAGCCATAGGTAACAGCTTTTCATACATGCCCATATAAGATCACTCTTCTTATGTGATCTTATAAGATGAACGGCTTAACCCTTTTGTAGCAATTTGGTCTGGAACATATGATAAAAAATGCAATCCATAGTTCTGTCTGATAGTTTGCTGTTCTTCCATCTTACGTTTCAGGATGAACAGACTTACCTAAGAACCTTGCTTATACAGGAAACAAAACAAAACTCCATGTGAGACCTTATGGAAGGGGGAGGTGATAGTTTATTCATGTTCATTCTGTGATAGATTTTACTCACTCAAAGCTTTTATTGTCCATGTAATTGCAAGCACAAAGATGGTTATGTCAAAGTAGAATTGTCAGAGTTACATGTTAGCAATATGGACAAAGGACATTGACTGTTGAGTCCTCACTGCCTCTCTTGGCAACATCAACAATTACGATGTTATTCCTTGCCTCAGAATCTTGCTGACTTCATCCTCCAGGAACTTGAGACAAGGGACAACAAATGCACCTTTGTTCCTTCCTTTTGCATATCTTTATGGCTACAGTCTGCCTTCATTTTGGGATGATGAGAGGAGGAATAACACAATGGGGTGGTGCAACCTTGTTGTCATCCTTGCCTATTATCAGGGTGCAGATCTGCTGGCAAGTCATGTGTGCTCTGGAACAGCCTTATCAGAGCACACGCCTTAGGGTCATGATGTAAATAGCACATTCTTTGTGTTTGTTTGATTACTGTCCATCATGCCCTGGTTATCAATACAGGCCACTCCTGTAACACTTGGCCTATATGGTTTTTTTCCTGGCACACAGTTATTTCTGTGTGCATTTTGTACAGATCAGTCTTAATATTTCTGATGCATATTTCAGCTTTTAGAACCTATCATAATAAAAATGCTGTAGTCATCTCTGTGTTTCACAGTTAATAATATGTTCTAGAATGCAATTAAAGTTAATTATTTTTAGAAATGGACTTAAAGCCTAAACTGGCATATGGAATGCTTCCAGCCTAATTTTATCTTTGGGAGTGACCTTTTCATGCCAAGTGCAAGTCAAGTCCTATTATCTGACATTTAAAAAACTGTTCTGTAGCAGTCAATCCTATTTAATCTGTTTTCCAATTTTGTTATGAGGCTTCAGAGTAACCTGCATGAATAGAGTAGCTGATAATATACAATATACATCTTATAGGTTTGTTGAGATTTTTTTGTTTGTTAGGGTAGTACAAGCTGAAATGGAGAAAGACCATTGTAAATATAATTTGGTAACAGATAATATTCTGTCTCCCTCAAGTAAACAGTTTTACCTTAGGGTGTGATGGGGTTCAGCGGCCTATTGAGTGTGGGTGAGGTCAGTTTTCTGTAATGCTTTCTGTGTTGACAAGGCCACTTTTCTGTAGTGCTTTCAGTTACAGCAAGACAACTATGTGCAAGATTAGTAGATCTGAACTTCTTTTTTTTTTTTTTAATATCTGTTAGATATCTTTAGTTTGGAGTTTGGTAGAAGTCCAGTGAGCTCTACATCTGTAGGTCTTCCGAGTATGTAACATTCTTAATTAGTAATCTTTCTTCCTAGGTGCAGAAATTAAAGAGAAAAACTCAGAAATTGAAGCAAGGGGCAGCTCATATCAGACTAAAGTGTGGTGACCAAAAGGAAGCAAAGGAGATTGCAGTCACTGTAAAGGAAAGTATGTCTAAATCTTGTCCTGGACAGAAAAGCAGAAGCTCTCTTCAGTTGCTAAAAAATGTGCGGAAACTTCAGTCAACACTGAAAAATGATGATATAATGTGGGAACAATAGTTCTAAAGTTTACTGTGTTAGAAGTTTCTGAAGTCTGACAGCTAGTACATTTTTAATTTCACAAAATACTTTTAAAAAATAAAATAGGTATAGCATAGATATAGACGTTCTAAACTGCCCACTCATTAGTAGGTCAGTTTGTTCACCTCAGAATTAACTTTTATGTAGGGTACCTGTAATTCAACTACAATGACTTGTAATAAAGTGTTTTGATGGATTAATGAAATGCTTACTTGTTAACTTGTCAAATAAAATTTTATAGCTTTTTAACATTTAAAATAGTATGCAATCTTTGGTGTTCTGTTCCCCCTGCTGCCAAGAAGATACTTGAAGCTTGCTTTTCCAGAATTACTTGGGCTAGTGCTTCTGTTCAAATAAAAACAGTGCTTTTCCTTTTCTCTAATAAGTGGAGATTCAGATCATTGCAACTGAGGCAAAAGAAGCGGTATTATCTCTTATTTATATACATTTTCATTTTATTATTATTATTATTACTCTGTAAGCTTTAATGAAGACTATTGGCAATATGCCCCCTTAGTATTAGGGACAGCTAGAGACTGGAAGCACAACCCATGACTTTATTAAACTATGACAACGTGACAGTGTTCTTGATAAGTGCATGGAATGGGCCACTACCAAAAGCTTGGGTGCTTGGCTTCTCATGAACAGAACCTCCTTCTACCACAGTATAAAATAACTGAGCTGTCAGAGAGACCTTGATCTGCGAGTACCAGGACGGGTTGTGGAATTTGTATACTCATACAAATGCGATGTGGGTCTTTATGCTAACAAGGAGTCTGCTCTTTTCCATCCCCCACTATGTACATATATATGGTAGAAGATGTAACAGTAACTTTGAATCAACACTGGTTATTTAGTTGCGATAAATTCTTGGCTTGAGGTTACTGACTGATCCTGATTTTCCTGAGTGTTTGCGTATGTCAGAAAAAAATAGCTTCCTAGGGATGTATCAGTGAAGTTCTGCTGCAGGTATCTGGTATGAAGAGGATGCAGTGGTTTTCTTAAGCCCCTGTGCAGTTAGGAATTGAAATTGGAGACATGCTGTATTGTCAAGAGTTTTGAATAAAGACTAGTAATGTGTGCTCCTAATGGAAGGTTGGGTCTTTGGATCAGTAAGTTTTGCTCTGGCGCCCTTCAAGACAAAGGATTATGAAAAATTTCAGACAATTATTTTATATTTAGAATACCCTGTTACTATCTTTGACAGGACCTGTGTTTAGGAGCTTTTAGGGGTGAAGGGGAGGAAGTTTATGTGCCCTTAACATCTTTATTAGGAATGTGGAAGACGAGGTGGTTCGGCTGATAGTCAAGGGATGGGTTTCCTCCACTCTGTTAAATTGTATAGACATCCTTCTTACTTACATATTATATGTGGCTTAGAAAAGCAGGTTGTACGTTTAAAAACAAACACAGTTCTAAGCATGGTATTTTCCTGGTATAGACAGCATTTCTGAGGTAGGTTTGTGCATTTCCAGACACTGGAATCACTGGTACCACAGACAAAAGTAAGCATTTTTGCTATTAACATTTTCAGATTGTAGGTGTTCTGCTGCCATGAGGTAAGCCTTTGCCATTCCTGAGAGCAGTTAAATAATCTGCAGCTCTGCACCTGCGTGTTTGAGAGCAGGCGAGAGGGGCCATGCCGACCTCTAAGGACCCTAAGGCATTATATTGCATCCAGAGGTCCAGCCCTAGACAAAAGAAACATCAGGCATTGTATTGAGAGAGAAAAATTCCCAGTCATTTGCCCTAAATGTACAAAAATGGGTGGAACGAGTTTGCATGGTGGTGGTGGCAGGAGTGAGAGCATGAGGTGCCCGGGGCTTGTGGCTGGGGGCTGGGAGGCCATGGCAGCTCCCGTGGCTCGGGGCTGCTGTAGGGGCAGCTGGGCCTGGGCCTGGCTGGGCAGGGAGCCGCCACATCAGTCACCTGCTCTCCCTGTTCCTTGACCTGATATTTCTCTTGACTCTAGGAACTGGGGAGAAGGGGCCATTTTGGAGCTGGAGTTGGAGAAGGAGGGCCCCAGCTCCCCTCCTGGGCGAGATCAGCTTATGTGTTCAGTTATTAGCATATTCACAGTTCAAGGCGATTGTCAATCATATAAAATAAGTCTTCAAAGAAATATACAGCAATGAATATTTCTGCAGAAACAACCGCAGTGGTGAAACTAAGCTTGTGCACAAACATTGGCGAGGTTCAGCTCCGTGAGAATTAGGCAGGCAGATCGCAGAAGGTTTTGCTGGGATCTGAATGCTTCATGTCTTGTGCTCCAAAAAAGTTCTGGCTTGGAACTCCATAAATGTACATTTGGAGAAAGTACAGTGGTCAGAGCAGGCTTCTTCACAAGAACAATACGTTTTGGCTTAGTAAGTGCTTGCTCTTCTCTTTTATAGATCCTTGTTTTGATTTATCCTGCATGTTTATTCTGTATATTTCTTTTTTTTTTTAATGAATGTTTTGAATCTATCTGTACAGGGCAGCAGACAAAAACACACAGTGATCCCAAAAAAAGACTAATTGGTTTATTTACTCAAAATCTGGATTCTTTTACACTGAGTTATGCAGAATTGCCACAACGGGTTTTATTAGTATTTGAATCCAGGGTCATATTTTATAGCTAGACATTAAGGAAATCAGACAAAAGATGTAGGTCAAACAGTATAATTGAAAATACAGACCAGCAGATTGTATCCAACAATAGTTCACTTTCCTGCTGCTAATGAAATATGCTAGCACAAATTAATGGCTTGTTACTTAAGCCTGCTGGAAAGACTTTGTCCTAGCACAAAAGGCGTTCAGTTTGAGCATGTGTGTTACAATCTTCTAACCAGCAAAGCTGGAGGTTGGACATAGCTATAAATCCAGTGTGTTCTGGGAATAGAAGCTGGCAAAAACACTTCCAGCAAAATAGTCAGGGCAGGATCTCACTGGGATTTGGATACTGGCTAACGTAACTTCGTGCAGATGTTTATGTGGACTGAAAGACATTCCCAGAATAAAAATACTGTACAAACCCACAATGATTTTTATAGCGGAAAAAAACAAGGAAGTGGGGATAAAACATATACTCTTATTTCTGATGAAGCATTTTCTATTTTCCTCAGCTTGCCTGTACTGAAGTGGGCAAGGCTGTCTCCGCCGTATCCCCTGCTGGGGCCTGTTCAAGCTTCTGCAAGTTGCTTGGTTTGCAGCTCATGTGCTTACCTGAAGGTCTGTCTCCGTGGGCTCCTGTGTGGGTCCTGTTGTCTCTTTTCCATCAGTGGGGAGAAGCACGTGTTTCTGCCAGTGTTACTCTAAAGTAATGGCCGAAACAGGTCAGATGAATCTTATCCCAAACGCTTGCTTCTCTCTACTCAATACAAAGGGATTTTGGGGTGATTGGTGAACTTAAATGAAGATATTTATACCATACAAAGAGCTTGGCCAGATAAATTCTGATGAAATGTGGAGCTTTTTCCTCTGATTTCTGGGGATCCTGGCTTAGCTCTTCAAAATCCTCAGAAGTACTGGGTAAGTACTGGCAGCCTGTGAATGTTGTGCATTGCCCTGTGTTCAACCATTCTTCTATTTTTGTGTCAGCCCCTCGTGCATTGGTCTGATTGTGGGTGCCTGTCCTGAGAACACACTTGCCTTAATTTCCCGATGATGAGTTGTCTTACTGATCTGAAATTAGGAAATCAGCATCTCAGTGCCGTGTCGATGAGGAAGACACAGGCTACTGCAGGATTTTATTTTGCTGGTACTTAAGATGACTTCTTTTTGCAACCTGAATTTATTTATAGGCAGTTTTAGTATTATGCCAGGTTTTGCTTTATAACCACAAATGGTAGTTTATATCCTCACTGCATCACTCTGCTACCCTAAGTTTACTCTGTTCTCAAAAAGCAGAACTCACAAATTGCCATTAGTTTTGCACAATATCTGAATTATTTTTATCTGAACTCCACTGCCTGCATAGTGGTATCATTTCTTTTTTCTTGGTTCCTTCTTATTTACATAGCTGAAGAACTGCCTTTTCTTTATATTCCTTAGCATTTTTTAATTTAGCTGGTATTTCTTACTTCAGTTCTGGGCTTCCTGGCCCTCTCTGATTTTTAAAATTTAGATTTTTTTTTTATTGTAATTTTTTTCCTTTGTGGTTTTCTGCCTACTCTTGATGACTTTTTAGTTGGCTCCACCATCCTCGCTTCCAACCTCTTCCCGCTACTTTTATTTTGAAGGCAAGTTCCAATTAGCTTATTACCATTGATTTAAAGATTCTCTAGCTTCTCCAGTGTTAAAATCCTTGAGGTATTAGTTGCATTTGAGTTTTCTAATTACTTTTATTAATTTCTCTAAATTAGACCCTTAGGGATCTTAACGCTTTACATTCAGGTCTGGTTTTGTTCTCCCATGCTAACCCAGGTTATGATCGCTTCTCTAATGTTCTCACCACTTACCAAAACTGTCTGAAGTATCATCTAGCTTCAGTGATTAACTGAAGGTATTTATAGAGCATGGCAGACTTTTTTTTTTTTCTTTTTAGTACTAATCTAGTAAAAATGCTTCTTTTCCCAGTGTAAGTAAATCTAATGCACACAGATTGCCTTTGACCTTTGAATGGTGCTAGCGGTTCACAAATGTCAATTCATTAAAATACCAGGCTATGTCATTACCTTTACCATAAATTCAGTCTTTCCAAAGCATCTTGTATCCTGCTGCCAAGGTGTGATTGCTATTCTACCTTGTTTATATCACACTTACAGTGTCAGATTTCAAGTCCTATGCTGTTAGTTCAAGCTCTCACATAGGCACTTCTTTATAGTGTATGAATATACTGGCTGCTTCTCACTGATTTCACCAAGATCCCTGGCTGGGTTCAGTAAAATCTTTTACTCTAATTTTTTAGGTAATCCTTCCTCATTTTAGTCATCCTGTTCCCCAGTGTTTCTTTTTACTCCTTTTAACCTGAATTTCTTCTTCTCTCAGCTGTGAAATTCAGGTGCAGAGACCTGAATTTTCTGATTCCCTCCAACAGCTGCTTAATTTAAAGCTCTTATTATCAGTGAGGCCAGTCCTATACCAAGAGACAAGGATTTGCCCAAGACCTTGGCATACCATCAACTAAGAAGAGCCCCAAAAAGGTACTGCTCTATTCAATCTCTTGATGATCTCCTATGTTTGTCAAGTCAAACCTGTGGCTGGACCAAGAACTGCTATCTGTCAGTGGTCTCTCATGAAAGAAAAAAGGAGAAACTATGTGCCCAGAGCATCCAAAGAGATTCTGCAAACCATTGAGAAACAGATGCTACAGATGGTTGCTCTGCGATTGACTGCAAATAAATTAGTCTTTTCTTCCCTTTGCTTCCATGAAAGAAACCTGCAATGGCTTGCTTCTTCCCTTAAAAAGACAATTTCTTTTTTTTTTTTCTTTTTTTTTTTTTTGTTCTTTCTAATTGGTTATGCTGATCACTAACAAGTGAATAGGATAACTGTAATTGCAGATGTTGGGAAGAGAGCACAGCTATTTTAGAAGTTCTCACAAAGCAAGTGTTTCCCATTAGAACTGAGTGAATTTGGTATTAGTGGCTTATTTGCAGACAGTACATTTGTCAAAAAGCATTTCTTGCCATTTCTTTCATTCCTTTTATTCTGGTCAACTTCAAAGAATAGTTTCAGCTGAGAGAAAGGGGGAGAAAATAGATTCTTAATGTCACTGTATTTTGTTTTGGAAAAAATGAAAGCAAAAAGTTTCAAGTCTTCTTGAGTAAAATGTTTTACTCAGAACATCAAATTTAATGTTGAACTACCTAAACTTTCTGAAGTGTTCTTAAGAAACTGGGCAATGGAGGGAGAAAATGGCATTTGTTAGTGGGATGGAGGATAGGAGGATACTTGAAAATGTTTGGCCCAAAGCAATTTTCTCCTGTTTTCCTCAGGCTGGCAATCAAAATGGGAAAAATCACATTCATCCAGTTCTGTTCCTGATATTACAAGAAAAGTCTTCTTGTTAAAGGAGGTGCTGAATAAACAATTATTTAATGAAGTTGCTACATATATATTGTCTATATAGGAGTGGGAATTTGTGCTTTTTGCATGGATGGTTCTCCAGGTGCAGGGTTCACAAGTGATTTGCTCTTGAGAAAGGAGCTTCTTGACTGCTTTGTCTTTTGGTCTGCCAAACTGACATAGGCAAAATGGATGAAAGTATACCAGATCTCTTTTACTGAGAAGGTCCAGCAGCTGGAGCAAGAACTAGCAACACAGCTGGCAGAGCTGAAGGCAAAACCAGAAGGCAAGAGGATACTCCAGGGAATACTGAGTATAGCATACAGGTAACAGGAATTTGCTGGGGATTGAAGGAGAGAGTGATATTACAGCAATGCATCATGTCTCTTCCTGGTTTTTTTTGGTCGTGATACAAAAGTCATGCGTTTGTGTAACTTCAGTTCTGAGACCTGTATACATATATGGGAGCAAGGAACAGCAGGCTTTTCATTGTGTGTCTACCACAGAATTACAGTTGAAATGGAAGAGAATGTCAAAACATTATCAATGTCAAACTAAAATGATTTCATGTTGTATATTTTAAGCAAAACTTTAAATCATTTCAGCATGTCGGGTATTTTCCTCTTACAGTGAAGAGGAAGTAGCTTCAAACATAATGCTGTGATGTATAAACAGAATGGTCGCATACAAGAGAGGCGGTCTTACTTTCCTCAGCAATGATGAGATGCAAGCTATGACAATGGACCCAGGTTTGGCATTATGCTTCAGGAAAGCTGTAGACCACCTGAAAATATGTGAAGGAAAATAGAGGTGAAGAACACTTGATTAGGACACTTGAGACAAAAAGGAAAGGAGCTGGACTTAGTCTCCACTCCATTTTCTCTGGATTTTAAGTCTTCAGATGCGTGGGAGATTGCTATAAATATGAAAGGAATAAACTTCTGTTTGCACTTATGAACAGGAGAGAAGGTAATGGGCTAAAATTCAAGCTTTCCAAAGACAGTGTAAGCTGAACACTGATATCTAGACTAGGACATTGCTGACCATCCGTGACGACCATCCATCTTTAAGAACAGGACAGGCAAACACCTTTAGGGAACAGATTTACTTTTTCCAGCCTTAGAGCAGTTAAAGTGGTAGATGATCACAAAACCCCTCCCAGTCCTACCTCTTTAGGGCTCTAAGTGTTTCAGCAGAGTTTCCTGTGTATTGCTTTTGGACAAAACTTAGGAGCCCTTTTTTTTTAATGGTCCAGTTTTCACTTATGTTTTTTATTTTTATGCATTCATTTTATTCAGTTACAGTAAAAAATATGTAATATATGCTTCCTGCAAGTATATTGATCATAGAACCATAGAATATCTCAAGTTGGAAGGGACTCATGAGAATCATTGAGTCCAGCTCCCTGATCCTCACAGGACTACCTAAAAGAAACCATATGACCAAGAGCATAGTCCAGATGCTCCTTGAACTCTGACAGACTTCGTGCCATGACCACTTCCCTGGGGAGCCTATTCCAGTGACCAACCACCCTTTCAGTGAAGAGCCTTTTCCTAATGTCCAATGTTGATGCATGAGAATTAAAAAATAGTTTTCCTCCAAAGATTTCTCAGCCCCTCCTTCTGTGATACAGGCATATTAGGAAGCTGACCAAATTGTGAAGGGTGTTTGTTAAGGCACTCTACTGCATAGGTGTGGGTTGTAATATGTGTCCATAGGATTGACGAGCATCCAGATGGACTTTTTAAGGGCTTTGACTAAGAAATAGAGGTGGAAGAAAACAGTTTGCCAAAAAATGTCTGCCAATTAAATAAATTCTGCTGCTTTAATACAGGGGTTTTATGCCATTGAACTTGCTTACTGTTAACTTCATCATCTGAGTTTGTGTTGGGCCTGATGACAAATGTTGGTTTATACCAGCTTGTATGTAACATCCCATTGAACTTTTTTCTTTTCTGCAGTTCTGTTGCAATTCCAAAAGATGCATCTTATTTCAGAAAAGAAAGGGAGGTAATACTGAAGAACAGCTTACAGGTAGGTAGCTAAAATGCTACTGGTTTTAAAGAAATCACTTTGCTCTTTTACAAGTAGTAACTGCAAGTAAAATCAGATAAAGTGATACTTTTTTTGAATCTAGGCCTGCAAAGACAGAATGTGAAGGGTTGTAATGTTCTTTGCACATTGGTAAAACAGCATAACCTTTCTTTTATTTGAATAATAATGTGGACCTGGCTCTGCAGCGTTTGTTTATGTGACAACTCCCAATTAAATTCAAAGCCTAAACATTTTTCTGTTTTTACCACTTTTTTGGGGATTTTTGGTACAGCCTTAAAAAGAGATCTATTCAACATATGCTCCGTTTGCAGGTGACAGAAGCAAAACCTCTTGTTGTTCAGGCTGATGTCGTGCAGAGGGAGTGAGAGAGCTGCTGGAGAAGGGAGCGTGCAGCAGCAGCCTGGCCTCTCGGCTGCTGCACCATGTAGGGCTCCCGCTTGCTGCGGCCATCCAGGAGCTTTCTTCTGGCCCAGCAGGTTGCACTGTGCACATTTGAAAAACAAACCAGTATGAAACGCTTTCCTGAAAACGGGCACGAAAATGTTAGTGCTTGCAGTTTCCTTGTACGATGCGAAAATTTTCCCCTCTTCTCTTTCTTTAAAGGGCAGGAACCTAAGCCAAGTCAGATGGGCTGGGACATTTCCCAATTCTCTGATGCTTCATTGTGCTCAGTACATCAGTGTTGTGGGTTATTTTAATTTTTAAAGCGGAATTCGAATTTCTAGGTCCGGTGGACTGCATTCTGCCATCTCCCTTGTATTAACTGCTTTTTTTTCATTCCCACAATAATACTTTCATTGGACAACTTGGGGGGGGGGGGAGTACCCTTCATGAATAAATACAACAGCACAGTGGTCTTTGGTGAATGATTGGCTGTAGTTTTGGTGTTAGTCTCTGATGCTAATGAAGATCTGTATACTACTTAAATTTTGTATAATGTTAAGCTGCTCTTGTTTACATATATGTGATTCGCTAGTTATTTCTGATTTTATTCAAGGTTTTTTACAGACAGAATTACTCGGCTAGTCCAGAGCAAATATTTGCACATGCTTAAATGGAAGAGATTTTGGACACAGCAGTTATTGAACAGCTTTATCCTTTCTATCAGGTAGGAACCAAAACTTAGGATCTAGCACAGTAGGTGTTCATGAAAAATAAAGGGGTAGCAATGGCTTTTTTTCCATCCAAATAAAAAGCTATTAATGTTAGGGGTAATTTGTCTCTGGACCTTCACCCTCAGCTGTCTGCTTATGGTCAGTGTTAGCTGCTTAGAGAGTCACTATTTAGACTGCAATTGCCTCTTCTTCATAGGGTTGGAAATATTATTTGTAAGCATTTAGGAAGGAAATAAACCTTTGAGATTTCTTCAAGCTAGGATTCCTCATGCAGTGGGAGTGCAATAACCTTCCAGCTAATAAGGGAAGAAGAAGATGCAGAAATGGAAAAATGACAGTGTCTCTTTTATACACATAATCAGGAGAGACTTAGGCACATTAAGGAGGAATACAACGATGAAGTTCAGAGGGCTGCAAGACTTTCAGCAGGAAGGGGAAGTTTCCTGACAGGGAAGAAAAATCCGGTGAATATAGTGACACAGGAAGATCTGATGATTTACATATGGTGGTTAGTGTGTCACCTATGCTCTTTAAAAGGCATTCACTGTTTTCTCCAGGTAAGACAAGCGTTTTTTGAACAGTGCAGTATTATTATGAAGCATTCAAATCTTGGATAAAAAAGTAAACTGAGGAAGATCAAATTCAATGTAAAAGAAATCTAGAAGTTTGTAGGTAGATATGCGTACGTATGACATATGAGATTATGAGATTGATTTTACTAGAAAGGAAGTACTACAGTGATAAAGTTGAATTTAGGTAAGTGGGATAATGAGCTCCCTGGCTGCAGTGTAGATAGTGCTGGGCTGCTTGGATCTGGGGAGATCCAGTGTGAGAAGGAAAAAAATTTGGAGAGACTTTTTTTTTCTTTATTATTACTGTGATGAAGTTTTGATAGAGCAGGACACTGTCAAGGGGCTGAGTCATCTCAATGAAGTCTGTAGACTTGAAGAGTATTTGTTTAAGCATCACGAAAACAAATCTGAACACTTATCTAGTTTCTTTAATGTTTTTATTATATGAATGCTACAAGTAATTGACAGTGAGTAAACTTCTGGAATTACGATACCTATGGTCTGTTTTTTCTCTTTTGTGCTTTGTTTTATTAGTAAATTTGCAAGTGAACAGTTTTTATGCTTTCTAAGTGACTGAGAATAACAACAGTTATTGTACTTAACTCCAGGTTCTCCAGCATTTGCCTATTTCTCACAGAATGAATGTGGCTGATGAGAAACATCCTGTTGTGTTCCAAGACAAGTGGGACAAATTAAGAAGTGCTTCTGACAAGAATTAAGACATTCTTAATGTTGATATGTTTCCCTGTTCAGGACTTTTATGAAGAAATGGTGAGAAATGATCAACTTTCCTTTAAAACCGCAAGTCCTACAAATAATGCATTTGTTGATGTCTGTTCTTTGAGAAAGGTCAACAGTGCAAATGTTGCCATCCTTGGTTTGTATGCTTGAGAAATTCAGAGTGTGGCTTTTAAAGTCAGCAAGAATCCTGGAAATCTGGTGCCCAAATTCCGGAGTGTGGAGCCCTGAATCTGCAGTGGTCACTCCTCTGGCCTTACTGTGCCCTGGGCTTCAGGAACAGGCAGTTCAGAAGGATACTTGTGGGATTAACTCTGTGAAGAATCCATGGTGTCCAGATTATGCCAAACCATGAAACTCATCCTTCCAACTTTCTGCAAGAATATAATTTAAAATATTTCTGTGGGTGGCCTGTTTCTGAAGAAACTGAGAAGAGAGGTCTTGTTTTGAGACATGCTGAAGTATCTCTAGAAAAATCTCCTTGTGGTTATTTTCAAGTTCTCTTTCCATTTGAAGGAAGGGAGGAAGTGATGTTGTTTATGTAGAGTTACCTGTGTGAGTGGTACTTAGCAAACAAAGTAGAGTTCCTGTTGCAGAGTGTTTAAATCCTGTGATTTAACCCATGCTTTTACAGAGTGGGAACAGTGTGGAACTCTAGGAGCTCACAGGATTGTCTCTGGAAAAGCACAGCCCCTCTCTCCTGGGCACCTGGCAGGGTGTACGTTCCCTCCTTGCAGCTCAGAAGTGGGCTGGCTGGGGCGGAGGAACAAAAAGAGGCTGTGACTTGTCCACCCCATCTTCTTTCTCCACTGAAAACCTCTACCACAAGAGATGTACCTGTGAGTCTGCACAGGGGAGCAAGGCACAGCCCTGACCTGGAGTAGCACTGCCCAACTAGTGACAATTAATTGAGAATAGTGCTAAGGAAAATGCAGATTTACCTGGACAGATAAGACGCCTTTAGCCCTTACTTAGTGGTCTGACTAAGCTCTTGACTGGCTGTGCTGGCTGGCGCCATAGTGTAGACCCTTATTGGTATTAATAAGCAACTCAGAAATGCTCTACCTAATTTTGATCTTCAATATCTGGTTATCTAATATTTGAGGAACAGTATCATATTACCATCATAAGCTTTGTTCATCTGCTACCTAGATCTGAGCTTCATAGATGAAACAACAGAATGATTAAACAAGACATTAAAAACAAAGCTGAAATAAAACATGGAATAGAAACGCAGATGGCCCTTTATTGCTGAAACAATGAGATAGTGAATTAGATTACATGTAGTTCCACTAAACCCCAAGAGTTTTGATTAACTTTAGCAAACTGTAACTTACCTATTAGGTTATTTGTGTGTATCAACAGTACCCACTAGCACTGGATAAAGAAGAATCAGTTGATGCTTATTTGGACTTTCAAAAATCTTTGGAAAAGTAGTAGCAGAAAAAGTGCTGCTGATGTTATGTCTTGGCCTGAGACAAAAATGAACCGATGAACCAAACAAACCCTCAGTGTTAAATATACCTGCCAAAGAGCTGAAGAAAGGGAAGGAAAGATGACAAAACTTACAGGAAGACAGCAGTTTGGGCTCTTTAAGGATGAAGGAATGCTGATATCCTTCAAAGCCTTGAGCAAGCCTGAGATGAGGTAAAGGAGGAGAAAACATTTCAGTTCTTCTAAAAATGGATGCTGTGTTGCCAACAGACTCTTCAACACTAATACCAGGCCAAACTCAGCCATCCCCATTACACCCTTGTTTCAGAAGTTTGCAGTTGCAACATCATGCCAGAATCAGATACCAGTGGAGTAATAACCCTGGAATAGTAACATACTTAAAGTTCTTCTGGCATGTGAAGATTTGGGAGGGCTGTGTGTGTGAGAAGAATATTGTACACCCCTGAGCCAGGACTCCGTTCAGGCAGTAGGATTTGTTAGCTGGCATCCTCTCCGTGCTAGAAGGTAGGCACTCCTCCAAGGAGCATGGAGGTGCCCTGACCTACAACCTGTCAGTCTTTCAGGGTCTGGCAGAAGGCCCTTTCTTAAAGAAGAAATTAAAATAATAAAAATCCATACAATCGGGGTTGTCCCCCCTCCCCTGCCATCACATTCCATTCTCTGACATACTTTTGCTTCAGGACAAAAAAGGGGAATTACATAAGCAAAGTGTGAATGCAAAGCAAGGGGCACCGACTGCATTGCTTACAGTCACCTTACAGTCATATTGCTTAAAGTGTTGGTGTTCTCCAGCTAGTTTGATTATGGCTTTTTGCAGAATCCTGCCACAAGGACCCTGGATTCACTTTGCCCCAGCACAGCACTGAAACTGAGAAGCTGAAACCTCAGCTCCAGCTTCTGCTTTCTCATTTTGGTATGGACTATAACCTTAAGAATCTAAGAACTCAGCTGATGAGATGGAGCTCTTTCCCCTGGTAACAGAAGTGTACTTCTCAATATTGAAAAAGAGAAAAAAGGTCTTTAAAAGTATGGAAGGAAGTTCCATTTATTACAAGTCAGTTCTATGTCACAGAAAAACAAGATTGTGTGTATTTTTGCTTTTGACAGGAAGCAGCAGAAAGGCCTGGCTCGCTCCCACTAAGCTATATAACTGCTGACGTTTATATTTTCAGCATCATGGCTCTGAGTCTGTACCTTTGTTCTCCCAGCTCTCACTCGTGCTTTTTGTGCGTTTTTCTCGAGTTTTCCTGCCCTTGTGTGAAGTCTGCCCGAGCTGTGCTACCTCCACTAGAGGTCGGCTGCGACACACCATCGCTCCGGACCTCACTGAGCAGCTGCAGCTCAGTGGTTGCCGGCAGAAAAATCCCGGGGTTTGTCTTCTCTGTCATCCAGAAGGCAAAACCAACTGAAAACCTCCACCATATGTCCCGGGTCCAAAAGAGATGCATAGGTGTTAAACAGAAATAACATACTGCTGTTAAATGTACGGTTTGCGTTACAAGTGGCACCTTTTATGAGAACAGGTGGTACAGCTGAAAAGGACCAAGGTTTGGTTGCATCAACTGATCTGTAAGTCTTTCATCAAATTAACATTTGACCAGTTCAGCTGAACTCACTGAATTGTCAGAGATAAGCACAGGCAGACATGTTTACACAACTAGGAAGTAATGTAAATTACCTTCATTGCAGGCTGGCAGTGGCTTATTAATTTTTAAACAGGATTTTCAAAGTACATCATCTAGGCTAAAGCTATTCCTACTGAAGCCAATAATAATAAATCTGCCATTGGTTTTGACTGAAAGACAGTGGTTTTTAAAATCCTGGTCTTTTTGGAGGCTCCAGGGTTAACAGCAGGGAGTTTCATAGTGTCTGCTGGAAAGGAAAGAAAATACAGGACCAGAATGTCTCCTTCGTCACTTCATCATTCCATTTATTATTTTTTTTTCAGCTGGTCGTATGTAGTATTACTTTGTACCAGGATTTAATATCTGGCTTAGGAAAATTATAACAGTACTATCTCCTTTTATGCTTTAGGTTGTCCAAAAATTTAGAAGTGTCTTCTGCATACAGCATGCGATGAGAATGTTTTCAGTTTATGGTGCAGAGGCTTCTCTGTCAGAGAATGTGCTAGATCCAGCCAGGGCTTCGAAAACGAGAACCAACTGGATCCCTTTTTTAAAGGTAATTATGAGGAACTTTACTTTTTTAGTTGTTCTAGTTTTCAGGATGTACCAGGATACATTTCAGCAATTGAAGTCTAAAATGTTTATTTTGACAAATAAAGTGATGATTTCTTTAATAACTCAGGCCTTATCAAACGGCTATGTTTCTCTATAGTCAAGAGCCCTTTTTCATGTCTTTTGAAAATAAGAAGTGAATGTATTGCACTTTCTTTACTAAATATTGCCTCCTATACCAAAAACATGTAGTGATATTCATAAATTTTGTGGTTGCTTCTATGTCAACTAGATTAAGCTTATAGTAGATCCCTGACAGCAAAAGCTCTTGATAAAACTGAAACAATGGGAAAAAGTGAATAAGCTGGTGGAACTTCATTCAAAATTTGTAGAGGTAATATAACTGAAAGTGATTTAAAGTTATTTGAATTTATTTATTGGACACTTCCAGGGAAATTGCAGTATCTAGGGAAAGGATGCCTCAGGTTTATGTATCATGTGTATATTCCTGAATTCATTAAAGACCATTACTAAGGTGCTACAGATAATTTCTTCCCCTCTTTCTCAGTTCAGTGGTTTCAAAAGGAAGCTTGCACACTTGTATAAATATTCAAAAGCTCTGAACTTCACCTAACTCAGGTCAAAATCAGCCCTGGAATTTGTGTCAAAGGAATTGTCAGAACAGCTTTTCTTTAGTGTGAGCAAGCTTCAGACCTGTGCTCAAAAGACAAGAAGATTTGCTCCAATAGTGAGGTATAAGTTTAAAACTTGCTAGGGCATGATGTGCCCCAGGGAAACGTTACTGAGTGTCTCTATTTTGATTCTAGCTTCACGAGTTCTCTTGATTCTGATGATATATTGCCATTTCTGGCCATTTTGAGGATGTCCTGTAGGACAGCCCTGTCTAGGCTGCCTGCCATCCAGCCTCCTTGGAAAAATGGCAATGAACATTCACAGATGAGGCTGGCTTTGCATTCACAATGCCCCTGAGGCACCCCTAACACCTTGCATCGTTGTCTTGCAAATGGTGATCATCTGTGAGCAGTAGCATTCATTTGTCCTAATTGCATCTCATTCACTGAATGTACCCTGCAGGGCTGACCTGCATATGCCCAGTAACCTCTGCTTATTCCACCTGCTGCAGATGCATGAATGAACTGCAGGTGTGATACTCTGGCCAGGTGTACTGGGCTCTTGTTAAGTATTTCCAGTGAAATTTGAGCGGGTCTGGTATCCTCATCTGTAAAATGGGTATAACAGGCATTCTTTGCCTCTTAAGGATGAGGAAAACTAATGCAACTAAGATGGTGAACTGCTACTATAGGACTGGATCTGTATAAATATTTCAGTCGGTAAAACTGATGTGGCAATCAGAGGATGAGATTACTGCCTGTCATTCCCTGGGTGAGCCTGAAACACTATGAACGATAAGGTCACCTTGCTGTTCAGCTCCCAGTTTTACCCAGCAATCAGAAAATAAATCCCTTCTCTGAAGCTGTGAAGGAGTTGTGCCCCTCTGTGCTCTTTCCTATCAATAACCGCATTTCTGCCAAGTGGAAGGTGCTTGGTGACCTGTCTCCTTCTTCCTTCAGTATCTGGATGGTGTTAGGTACACCAGAGCAGCTTAAGCCATGTCTCTGGCTCACATGAGGCTGTTTCAGCCCTAAATGTCACCAGGCTCCTTGGTCTTCTCTCCCCAAGGAACTACTGCTGCAGTCCATCCAAATACCTCTGTCCTCAGGCTTGAAGATCCTCTGCTGTCTAGAAAGAGGGTAGTGGGCTTGTCAGAGAGGTCCAAATGATGCTGTGAATGTGTTTGACTTGTGAGCAAGCCTTGATTTGAGACCCTTGTGGGGATTGCTGCCTTCCTTGGAGGTGCTAGCTGGAGAGAGGAGGATGAGGCTTCTCATCTGCATGGGGACTGTGGATGGCATGGAACAGAACAGGGGAGAGGGTGTCAAAACAGCAAGCAAAGCAACATGAAAATACCGATGGACAGGCAGAAGCAGAGAGTGCCAGCTCAGCAGGGTAGAGCCCTCAGTGCTGAGGTGGACCACATGTAAGGATGGAGTCTGCTCTGCGCAGACATCTCAGGATTGCTTGAGATCCCATCAGCTTCCCATGTCCACTTTAGGTGGCTAGTTGCTTTGCCTACACCTGAAGATGACTTCAGTGAAACAGTAACAGGGAGCCTTCATAAGCAGTTTCTGTTGGGCTGAAGGCAGGAGGATGGTAAGGCTGCGCTGGAGCAAACTACACTGTAGCTTAGGAAAAAGAAAATGGAAGCTCCTGGCTTCCCACCCTGTTCACCTTCCTAAGGCCTCATCCCACTGCCTGACTTCTGTTTTTGTGTTTCAGTGTCTAACAAGCCTAAAATTAAATATAAACCTGAGGGAACAAAGGTGCTTGGCAGTGGAATGCCAGATGGTGATGGTGTTTAGTAGAGAAGTAGTAACAGATCAGAAGTTGTTGACTCACAACCAGTAAGAAAGCGAACCTTTTCCCCATGCCACATATTCACAAAACCATCCTTTCAAATCTTGCCACAACACGTAATTTTTCTGGAAAGCTTGGGCAAAAGCCATCACCATCACTAAAAAAGTAAAAATGGCTTTGTAGATCACTGACACAATGAAAAAAAGGTAATTCTCTTTGTTTTTTCCGTAGTGGCTTGCCACCAAATATATGTTTGGTTTTGCTCAAGAAACATGTACATGTCCTTAAGGGTGAGGGGTAACAGGAATGGAAAGAAGGGATTACCCAGTAGTTCTTCTCCTCCATAAATCTCAGTTAGAAAAAAAAGCGCTTTTGTATTCTTTCTTATCTGGTGTATTCCCTCCATTTGCTGTGACAGTCAAGTCCATTGCTACATTTTCACCTTGGAGACACAGCAGCAGACAACATTCCCAAATAAAGAAGCAGGAACGAGTGGAGCTGCAGAGGCTCCCTCACTAGATGCTCTGAACTGACCTTTACTCACTGTGGGATAGAGGCTGGCACACTGACTCATTTGCCTTTTCAATCTTTTGTCTGTATGCGATACGTTTTGAAACAAGGTCTCAGACACAGAGAGGGTGATGGAGGTCTCCAGGAACATGCAGCAGTGGTGTTTGAACCACATCCTGTGCGGTCAGGTTCTACCACTTCTTATGCATCTGGAGAGCAGAGCGACAACCATGTCTGGAAGGAGATCTATGCCTGCACTGAGCTCCAGCAGGTACTTACAACAGGAGATGATGAATGTGTGAATGTCAATTGACACATCTAGCAGGCGTTTGTCAGCTCCGATAGAGGGCTCCTCTAGCAGATTTCTGTTTGGATGCCAGCGTTCCCCTGTTTTAAAATTCAGTCTGCTGCTACCGTTGCTAAGCATGAGCTGCTCAGCTGCAATGTATAGTTGTATGGCAATGTCCACTCCTTGGTGCTCACTAGCTGCTGCGCAGCCACTTGTCCAGTCATAGCACAAGCAGCGCGAGATTGCACCTACCTAGAAATAACTTGTATACGTTCCTGTAGCAGGGCTGGGGTGTGGATCTGGTCTTAAGAAACAGGGGTGTGCCCTAGCATTTGCTGGAGAGTGTGGTATTAGGGAATGGGTTAGCATGTGTGTACAGAGGAGAGGGGAGGGAGGATGGCTAGATGTCTTGGTTGCTGGAGGCCATCCAGCAGCTGAGCACCTGTGGACCTGAGAGCAGATGCCTGCTTTGTGCAGGGGCAGGTGTGATGGCAAGTTCCTTGTCTCAGGGAAGAAGTGGTATTTGTGGGCATGGCCTCACAGACCATCAGAAGCTGTGAGAGTGGAAACTGTGAAAGATCTTCAAGTTTTGGAGAGGAGAAAAAAAGCCACAAGTGGCCTAACTGGCAGGATAGCGAATAAGAAGCAGGACCTACCTCTCTGGTATCTGGGGAATGTGTAGTAACTGTGGCATGTCTTACATAGTGAGCTCTGTGACTAATCCTCTGAATTTGAAGGTATTCCTTTGATGCAGATGGACTTTTATTCCCTATTTCTTTATTGTCCTTCTGACTCAGAAGTCATCCACATCTGCTGCTTTGGTAAGTATAAAAGAATTACATGCAGAACTGTTACATCCCAGAAGTTCCTGCATCTACAGTCCCATGCTTCATTTGGGTCACCCTACCCATGCCTGCCCGCCCACACCAGTGGGCACTGGTGGCAAGTTAAGAAAGGACTGAAAAATCTCCTTGCTCTGCTGTTGTTTTTTAAAAGTGGAAACTTCTCAGCTACAGGGGGTGGATACAGCCCCGGTGTTAATGAGAAGAACTTGCACCCCTGCACTTGGCCAGGACCAAACAGGGCAGCAAGTACTACAGGAGCAAGGGAAAGGGAGCAGAGGGAGAGAGTATTTAGTCTTTCCCCATTCCCTCTTTCCTGCTGATTAATTTGTCCCAAGCCTGATGCCAACTCCGTGTTCAAAATTAAACCTGCATTTTTCTATCACAAAAAGCTCCCACATGTAAAAACCATACAGTTCTTCCTACCTCAGGTTGACCCTGACCAGGAAATATTTGATTGCTTAATGAAATCTTCAGGAAAAAAACCCTAATATTGGGTTGACTCATGCAAGGTATATGATGATTAATTAAAAAAAAAAAAAGGAAGAAAACAGGATTGCACTGTATGTCTTCTGTCAAATGCACTGAGTCCACAACTGGATTGGGAAAAGAGTACCTTTTGGGGGGCAATGTAAAGGATGTGACTGATCTCAATTTTGAAACAGTCTAGTCATGATGGTTATTGAAAAACTAGCATTAAATCCTTTAAAAAAAGAGCACTGTCCAGGACTCCAAAAAGTTACATTTTAAAATAAAAGTTCAGCTGCTACCCAAAAATGTAGCACCACTTTTTTCCTCATTTCACTTGCATTTTTCAGACAGCATTGTCTGTGTCTTTTTAAAGTGGCATTTTTAAAGGGGAAATTTTAAGTGGAAATGCTTCATCCCATGCTCAGAGCATCTACTTATTGTGATATTTAAGAGCAATGTACAATTAATGCTGTTGATTCGGGTAAATATATTGTCATTATATTTGACCCTACTTTGTTTTAAATAATAGACATTGAAGGTCCTAGTTTTTCTAAAATTTAAGAAATCAGACCTTTGGAGTCAACAAGGACAGGATGAGTGAGGATGATCATGCTTACTAAGGATAGAGAAATCAGTCAACAGATTATCACTGCAAAGATTATGTAAAGAATTCATTGTTTGACAGTTTGACATCAAGGTTTGTAGGACTTGAAGGAATTTTTGGAGGCAATACAGTCGTGTCAGCTTGCAAATTTATAGAACAGCCAACACAGTCTTGAGTTTGTCTGTGTCACTTCTATGCATAGCTTTGTTAGCATGTCTCATGTTGAGCAGGATAAATTTGACAAGCACCAATTTGTGAAGATATGTGAATAGAATTTTCTCCAATCAGAAAAAACAAAGCCAAAATCAATGCTATAAAACCCTTAACACACTGAAAAGAATTCCAACTTATGCCATCCAAGTTCAAATTAAGTGGTAAAATAAATTAGGATAGAGAAGTGGGTTAAGAGGACAAATTTTTCTTATTCTACTTGGTTGTCTGAGGAAATTAATTGGATAACACCTAGTAAATCACTGTGCATAATGTTCCACAGTTAATAAATACTGTGTGACTCATAGCAATTGTCTCATTTACACTGGTACTAATGTCAGTTTAATGTCACTGGTAGTGGTGGAGTTACTCCTGACGCATGCGAGGAGGCCTTGATGGAGTTAGTAGCAAGGCCGATGCAGCTGTTTTCCTACTTGCTGGTCTTCTGCTACTCTTTGTACTACATTGTTGAGTGTGCTGGAAAAGAGTATGAGAAAAACCATATCAAATTTAATTTTACAGAATGTTAGCTAAAGCATTTAATATATGCTTGTATTGGGGGTGTTGTGTATACATCACAGTAAAACTTTTCTACAGCCTAGTCTGATGTTCTTTGTTGCCACACTACGATTTTGCCCCACGCTTAGCCTATGGTCTGCTGGAGCCCAGAAATCTGTATTTCTTTTATGGCAAAAGGAAAAAGGATGACTAGGAGGTCAGACATGTCACTAGCCATAGCTGGGTTGAGGTTTTGATGAAGGAGATGTTCTGAATTTCTTCAGAAAATTTCCTTGATCTGACCCTTGCTGCAGTCTTGTCTTTGGAACGGGGATAGCTCTTTTATACAGCCCAGGGACCTTATAAGGATAAACCACTAAGGACTGGAAAGCAATTAAATATTGTGGAGTAATATGCCATGACAATTTCATTGCTGGCTGGATTATGAAATTCATCCAGTATGGCACTTTGTTTCTTCTTCTTTTCCTCTTGTAATGATAAAGCCTATGCATAAAGCTGTCAAATAAGAATCATATGCATACTTAGTACACCAATTTTTAACTACGTGTGTTGGAACTAGAAACTACCAAGAATGATAACACAGCTGATGCTCATGGTAGGGAGGATGTAAGAAGTATCAGCTCTGGTAAACCTCCGGCATCCTCAGAAAGAAGAATGAAAGAGAGTAAAAAATTATTTATACGTGTGTGTGTGTGTGTATATATATATATATATACATATTTAATGAAACCTGAAAGAAGAAAGAAAAATGGTATCAACCTACTGTTTCTTGACAGGAGCAGTAGTGCCACTCTTTTCCATTATTCCATACAGCAGGTTTCCAGAACAGTCAGTCCCATAAGCAGCAACAGCCTTCTCTTAGACAACAGTCATAGCAAAACTGTCTACTTTAGAAAGGTTTAGAAATCTCCTTGAGTAACAAAAACATAATTAAATTTTTCCTTTCTGGAACAAGGTATAGTCATATGGGCAGCTTGCAGCTGCTAGGATTAGAAGAGGGCACAGTGACTGCCCACAGGGAGCATGTGGTGAGGAGCCTACTTGTCCCTTCTTCTCCCATGTCACCTGAGACTCCAGGAGCTAAAGGTAAAAAACCTGAACATAAAATTTGCAGAGATAGCAGTTAATTTTGTTAAGAGGGGAGCTGTCATCCAATTGAAAATGCAGCTGACCATTTGCTCTGGTTTGTTTCAGCAAGTGTGCCTGGGGATCCTTAATTACTTCAGGTCCATCAAGAGAAGCCTGACCAGCAGTACCGCCAGACACTCCTTCAAGGCTGGTCACATAATTCCCGGTGCAGAAGACACCTCCTTCATCAGAGCTGCCAAAGGAGACACTGGTGTTTCTGGTGGCCTGAGTTCTCAGCTATACATTCACTACACATCAACTGGCTACAATGTGAGGTACCACCTAAGTCTTCCAAAACATGTGCTTCAACAGGAGTACCCAATGCAGTTCTCTCTTCCGTGCAAACTGTTGTGATCAATTGATGAATCATCTGAGAGACTCAGGGCAGCATGTTCCTCAGAGCCATGTGTCTCGCCTTAATGGACTGAACACCTGTATCTACTAGTGGCCTGTACCAAACCTCTGAGAAACTTCAGGCACGTGGAAGTATAATGTCAATAATGCCTGCCAAATAAACATTTACTTAGAGAGGTGCTGCTGCTGACTATGTTTAGAATAGGAACTTTGTAAGTGTGGGATTATGACACAGAGATGTTCCTGAGAAATCTGAGGCATTTTGCAATTTATGGAAGTGTTTAAGTGACTCCTAATGACTTCCAGAAAGTATTGTTTAGATTTAGGTAGAGTTTAGAACTTACTGTTTTTTAACCTTAGATGAAGGCATGTGGCTGAAGGGATATATAATCAGTACACTTAGCTTCACAGACTGGAAAAAATAATTCCAAATTAAATTCCTAAGGCTGATCAAACTTTGGTTTCTCCAGCTTTTTTTTGTAAAATATACTGAACAGAATCAATATATCATGCTGACATTAGTGGTTTGATGTCATATGTACAGCATTTTGTCTTTGGAGGTGTAGAATTTCCTTGCAGCTCTGCTAGCTAACACTCATCCCAAAGTTCTCATGTAGAAAGCCTGAAGAAGCATGATAGTATTTTAATAGGAGTTTTTCTCCCGTTCTGAGCTCACACTTTATTTCTCATTTACTGGAAACTTGTTTGTTTGTTGGTGGTTTTTTTTGGGTGGTTTATTATTATTGTTATTGGGGTTTTTTTGTAATGTAGAAACATGCAGAACCAAATACACAAGGTACATCATGGAAGAGCTGTGGCTAGAACCAGAAAGGAAGTTGGCTTCCTGCCTCTGTTTTTTGCTTATGTTAAGGCTTCATTACTGCTCCCCACCCCCCCCAAAAAAACCCAAACCCAAAACCCCCCAAAAAACCCAAACCAGAAAAAACCTTCATGTCCCTAAACATGAAAAAATCCAAACCTCTTTGAAAATAAATAAAATACGTGGGAAGGACATGGAGTTGGTGATTTTAAGTTTTCTTCAGTTTTATTTCTAGTATGGCACATTTATCCTTTAAAACTCTAACCAATTAAAATTCCTAAATGAACGCTACTTGGAACTAGAAAATTGTGATTTTCTGCTAAAGAAATGTTGAACTGGGTGGTTCAGCATTTTTAATTTTTCAGTGGGACACGTCAGTTTTCTGGGAAGCAGGTGTTGTGACAAAGTCTCCTTCTGAACTCTGCATAATATACCTTTATTTTCATTCCCCTCTGCAGCAGAGGAAATGATGCAAAGATCAGTTCTGACCTTCCATCTAAGCACTCTCTGATGTGGAGATTAGCTGTAAAATACTTGAGAGACCCCCTAGTAATGAGATCTTATTTCACAGTGGCCTCTCTTTTCCCTGGACTACTACATTGATATGGATATATAAGCTTGAACTACAACTAAAGCCTAGATAAATACTTACTAATCTTATTACAGTTTAATTTGCAACAAATTTATAAGCAGGGACAACAGTATTTCCTTAACAACAGTTTCCAATGTGGGTTTGGTTTTCTTTTTTTTAAATATACTTCACAGAATGTCTCTCAAGAACTGAAACAAGAATAGCACTGTCTAACTGGCAAAATATTTGAGACCTATCTGACATACTTGCTGACACATGCTTATAAACCAGAAGTGTACGGCATTGTTTTAAAAATATTTTTAGCATCTATGGCCAAAATTGGAATGGTACCTGTGTTATGAATCCCTCCACATTGTAAGCTGTGAGCCAGTGTGATGGCTCAGCACACAATATATCCAAAACTGAGATTCTAAGGCTGTGTTGCACCATCCCTGGCAGACTGCTTGGGATGGGGATCATCAGAGATGCGAGTTTCAGTGACAGAAGCCTCTGCAAAAAAATGCATTACATTGAATTAAAACTCTTTTCTGTCCCCTGTTGAGATTCAGTTTGGAAGAAAGTAGATAAAATGTTTGTAGGTACACAAGTGTTGCTTTATAACCCAAACCGGATTGGTTAAGCTGCAGCAAACCTGATCAGAGAGAGCTAAAGGAGGAAAGCCAAAACCTGCAGGCAAAAAGCATCGCACATAAATATCCAGTTACTTGATTTGTTGCTATAGACATGTAACTGGGTATTAACTTTTTTTATAGGCATAAGTAGTATTTAGAAGGCTTGGGTAGTCTCTTTAAAATATGACTCCCAAAACAAACATGACAGTGAGAAAGTCTTCATTTCTTTTTGGGTTTGTTTTGTGAGAACTTTCCAGTTTTGCAGTCCCATGCCCCTTCTGCAGAGTGCATTAGTCTTGACTGAGATTTTTAGGAGTGGGACAGACCAGGAATTTCTGGGAAAAAAATTAAAGAGCTTGAAAGTGGCAATATTTCAATGAATGCTCTCCAGAAGGATGTTTAAAAAAACAGCTAAAACCCCCTTCTACCTGCTATGGTGAAGTTAGCCCAGTATTTGCTCAGTTATTTACCTAAATCAAGTTGAACTTAATTCTTCTGTAAAGGGCTTTGATTTAACCTTTAGCAAATTCTGCACCCCATCACTAACAGCAGTGAAACAAATGGTCTGTTCAGAAGAATAAGGAAAGAACAGAGAGTACAGAACACCCTATCAAAAAAAGGAAAGGAATCTGACCACGCTAATCCAACATTATGTTCAATTATGTTCAAATTAGGCGTACATTTTGCAGGGCTGCCTCATTAACTTTATGGTAAAGAATGAATTCTGATCCAGCATAGATCTGTGAAGCTGGCAAGCTGTTCTTCCCGGTATGTTTAAATTTAACTAATATTTCTGTGACTAAGCCACATATCTTTTGCTTTCCTCCATCTTTTCTTTTGATAGAACCATCTTTTCTTTTAATAGAACTTGAGACATCTAGGTGTTAGCAGGTAAAGTTTGGGCATCTTGTAAAGGCAGATGTTAGAAGAACCAGTGAAAGGAGGAAGTTCCAATACATTGTGCATCATTATTTGGCACTGAAATGAGAACAAAGGTGCATTACATACCAGGAAATAGTAAAAACAAACAGTGGAAAACAGGGAGCTTGTATTTGCTTACTAGCTTCTTACAAGAAATGTTTTTAAAGGCTTTTATGGCTATACCCCCTATACCAAGTGTTTATTTACATTGGGAGATTAACTTCTGTAATTATACACCTAGAGATAGATGTATGTAATTTGCTTTGTGGCACTCCTAGTCAAGGAATAGAATATTTTGAAAGCTAAGGCCACTTGTGCTGACTGCAGTACTGGATTCTTGCCTGGGGTGTTACCAAGCTAAATAGTGACTCACTGCCAAGGTAGATGATTCTCTTTTAAAGATACTGATGTTTTTTCTTAGAAAAGTAAGTTCATTGTTTTCTATTGAACAAGTGCTGATGTCACAGCAATTTAGGATATCAGTCAATGGACATTCCTTTTAATTGGTGCTAAAGTCTTTGTGTGTGTGAGCTTATCTCCAAATCTTACAAGTGTAACTTATCCAAAAAGGCTTCAAAAAATATGTTGACTTCATATTCAAATAGCAGAATTTAAGACATTTTTTGCCAAATTTGAGCTAAATTAGAAAAAATAAAAAAATTCTACCTTAGTTCAAGAGCTAATCTTTTCATTTTGATGCCTTCTTGGTGCCTTTTGTGGATTTGTATGCCTGAAGGAAAACCTAAGCACAACAGAAATTTCCTATGGTTTGCCTTACTCCATGATAGTATAAATGAAGCCACAGTGTAGATGTTACCTGCAAAAAATATTTGGAAATATTTTATTTTATTGTTCTTTGGTAGTGACAAAATACCATGCTCCTAGGCCAAGTCGACCCTTAGATATTTTGATTATACAGAATTGGAGTCCTTGCAGAACTGACTGCTTATATCTGTGTATCTTTTTTACAGCATAGGTCCACACCACCCAGTTCATGGAGTTTGCAGAGGTGGAAAACCATGATGACTTTCACACTAGTGAAGATGGATATATTTACACACAGGACCAGCAAAGCGTTTACATATTACACGATGTAGCTTTAGAGGACCCGAAGGAGCTAGAGAACCAGCTATTTCTTGTGGCCAGCCAGTACACTAAGAAAGGTAAGATACCTACAGGTCTAAAAGACCTGTGATAATTTGGTTTGCTGATTTCAAAGTCAGCGATTCTATGACTTCTGAAATAATTTCTGTGCTTTTTCATTACTTTCTGTAAGACCAAGTGCTGACTGGAGTTTTGGGACCTTTCTTTATAAACCTAGTTAGCTAAGTGATGAATGTGTTACTCAGACCTAACTGAGCATATGGAATTGCTTGTCACATGTTGTTAATGTCACAGTTTTGCACTTATTCAGGGTCATCGACATCGAAGTCATCCTGGAGGGGAAAATACACAGAAAGGACATTTACTGATGTAGTTAAGTAATATAATGAGCCAGCATATCTTCAAGGCAGAGAGAGAGAGTCAGAAAAGAAAAATGTTAATAGTTTCTGAATGTCTTTTAATTAATTTATTGGATTGCTTTTCTGTGGAACTAGATTTACCTCCCACCACTTTTCAACTTTTCTTAGTTGTAAATAAGAAGCTGCAGAATATTTGATGTTCTAGACTTATTTTTTTCCTGCTGCTTTTTTTTTTTTAATAGTAAGATCTGAGTTGAGGTAGACTGTATTACAGGTTTCTGAAAAGAGCAGCAGTACTTCTAGAATAGTGAGGAGGAAGAAGCTTGTAATCGTAGAAAGTACGGGAGGAGGGCTATTAGAAAACAATGAATAAGAAAAAGAATTGCACAAAATGTCTCTTAAATCACTGGAATTACTTTCTGTATTGATAGGATAATGTTTCTGATGTTTCAGTATGCTTCCCTAAAATTGAATATTCTGACATGGAATACAGGGCAGAGCTGAGGACTAAGATGATGAAAAATCTTTACAAACCTGTGAATGCCTAAATGCCTGCCAGGACCTCCTCTGAAGTCACCTAGATGTCTTCATTGTGGACCTTTTTCTGGAGCATCTTTCATGTGAGGAAAGGTTGAGAGAGCTGGGATTGTTCTGCTTGGGGAAGGCTCAGGAGGGCCCTAAGCAGTCTGTATAAATACCTAGCTGGAGGGAATGAAAAAGAACGCTTCTCAGCAGTCCCCATTGACAGGACCGGAGGCACTGAGCACAAATGGAAACACATGAAATTCCATCTGAACACAAGAAAACACCTTTTTTACTGAGAAGGTGGCCAACACTGGCACAGGTTGCTGAGAGGTCTGTGGATGCTATTGAAAATCTTAACCAGGAAAACTCCAAGCCAAATGATAGTTTAGAAAGCTGACATTGGTTTGTTGCATTGGTTTATTGCAGTGCTGGGTACATGGGGGATCTTTCCTCCTAACATGCCCACCAAGCTACTCGAGGGTACACATGACATACACAGTAGAGTACTCGCATATTCATAGTACATCACATATTCATTTTCATTCATGCACAGGATTGGTTACAAGTTTCTCACTTCTAATGCAAAGTAGTGCACATCCTCAGACAGTGCCACTGAAGTTTTTTCACCACATGCTCCTGAAGCAGCTGGGGCCTGAGTTGGAGGTTGTGATCTCCCATTACCACAATTACCTTTGTCCTACTTTCAACTAATTTTCTGTATCACCTTATCAGCTTGTGTCTTCTTGCAGTTGCCAGAATTTTCTCACTTGGAGGCTTCTTTCTTCGTAATTTCGATAACGGCGTGCTTATCATCATCATTATCTGTTTCCCAAGGTTGACTCCCTTGATTAGAGGTCCTTTCATTCATTGGTTTTGATGACTTGAGAGGGTTGGTCATTTAACGATTTGAGAGGGTGGATCAGCTTGATCTAAACTTTGTGCACACACTTGTTTAACATATAGTTAAACACTAAATCAGAGTTCAGTAATTTGGGAGTTTAGGCAACATGGAGATATTCAAAATCTGACTGGATACAGTCCTGGGCAACCTACCCTATGTGAGCCTGCTTGGGAGCAGAGGGTTTGGCTAGGTGACCTCCAGAAATCCCTTCCAACCTCAGCCGCTCTGTGATTCTATCATTACAGGGTGGCATTACAGGCACTGAATGAGGCTGGTATAGCAGTTCTTGTGTTTATAGGTCACTTGATTATCACCCTCACACAGTACACTTGACTGATTGTGTACAGCCTATCCTAGTTCCTTATGCTCTTTCTTGCTACGGTCTCCTGTGTGCCGTGGACTCAAACACTTATAATGCTGACTTCTCCAGTGATCACAGACTTCAAATGACTCTCTTATTCAGCTTTTGAAAAATAGGACACTTAAAGTCTGGAGCTGAAGGGTAGGTACTGAAGCCTCTTCTATTTACCCCATGGCTGATTTTTAACTCCGCATCTCTAAAAATTTCAAATTTGCTTTACTTGATATATCATTTATTGTCAAAATTAGAATTAGCTCTGATTTAGGTAGTATCACAACCAAGAAACCAAAAGCATGATTTATTTAAGGATTTCTTAAGTGTAGAAACATTTGTAGTGATTTTTTTTCTCTTCCTTTACAGTAATTTTAAATTATGAAGACTGAATTTTCTAATAGCAAGCTATCTAAAAAAAAAACAAACCCTCCCCTGGGTCAGCATTCTGCCCTGCTATATCTCTGTAAAAATTATCTTTGAGTAGTCTGTGCTGCTTTTCTTTGATCTGAGAGTGAAGGTGAGGAGGTGAAGACAATCCCAACATGATTTGTTGCTGTGAAAAATTAAACTTCACCTTCCTCCCCTAGTTTTTTTGTGCTTTCTCTGGCTTTATTGCTTGATGTGGGTCTTTTGAACTCCAGCCTCACAAAGAATATTTGTTAAAGATAATGGAAGAGATATGTTTAAACCAAATGCCTGATGTGCTTGTTCTTTGCCTTGCAGAATACTCTGGGGTCCTTCAAAGCTTATGGGACTTGAAATATTTTCCTGGCCTGGGGTTCCCTGGCAAGCAAAAAACCACAACCCTGTGCTATAAATGAAAAGAATTACCATGAACCCTGGGACTCTAGGCATGTGGGAATCCTTTTGATACTGGCATCTTCTTGTTTCCTCCTGGTTTTGTTTTGGTTTTGGTTTTTTTTTTTTTTCTTTGTCTTAGGCAGTGTAACTTGTGAGCAATTCAGTGGCAGCAACATTCTTTGTTGGGCACATGCCTCTGCGCTTGACCTCTGGACCTGCGAAACTGCTCTCTTGGGAAAAAAATGCCAGGTACAGCAGCTTTTCTTAGTCGGAAAACAGTGATTTGTAATCAGTTCACTTCAGGTTGTGTAAGGTTCCCTTTCGACAGCGTTTCCCCCTGTGTATAACACAGACGCCAGAGCCGCAGCCACTGGAGGTGGTATGGGTTTCAGCTGCTTTGGGAGCCTGGGACTGGGCTGGCTGCAGAGGGCTGGAGCTGCTGGGTGCTGTGAGTTCGGTCCCAAGGACCACATGTATTGGCCTTTGCAACAAGGGGGAAGACAGGCTCTTGTCACAGAGAGCAGCCTCTGTAGCTGCTGTGCCAGGGGCTGAAAGCACTTCTGCAAGGCCTGAGGGTCACCCACCACAGGGAAGGAGGACTGGGAAGGAGAAGACTGTCTCCAAAGCAAAAATGCAGAGCATTTTCTACCCCTGCTTGTGTGCCAGGGAATGGAGCACATGCAGACTAGGAAGAATCAAGTCCCAGAGGAGCCTGCGCCACCAGAAGTCCAAGACGCAGTTTTTTTCTGTGGTCCTGGCTGTCCCTGCTTTCTGGGGCTGGTGCAGGGAACTTGTTATGGATGTCATTAGAATTGCAATCATTGCATCTCTGTGAAGCTCAGGGAGGAGAGACTCAGTCTGCAGCTGACTAGGCCCATCATTTGGGTTATCCTTTATGGCAGAGAGAACCATAGATACATTTTGTATGTTTCAGCATAAGAAATTAATAAATTTATTAATAAATATATATATATGATTCTCTATATATTATAAATTTATTTCTTCTTTGTTAGTTAATCTATTTGAACAAAAAATGCCATGATTTAGTATGGAGTTAAAAAAAAAGACAAACAAACCAACAGTAAAAATGTGCGCTAAGTGATCCGTAGCTTTGCAGTTCATGAGGACTGCTGCATATCCTGCAGGCTTTCCCCTTCCTCTCTCTGAATCTAGTCATGTGTCTGTATTTTGCCACAGGACATGAAAGCATACAGGGTTTCTACACAAAGACTTCAGTCTTGAAAGGTGAAGATTAGACAAGTTCTAGAGGAAGGGACCCAGAGGAGCTTGGGACTCACCAGTCCCGAGGACAGTGCTGTGGGTGTCAGGAAGCGGAAAGGAGCAGACAGTCCATTTTGGAAGCAGGGAGAAATGACACAAATTGAGGTCACCTTCACACACTTGAAATGTTTTGTTCTCAGTCCTGGAGTAACACAAGGCAGCTCTCAAAACAGGAATGCTAGAGGGTGTTAGGGAATCTCCTGTGTACCGCTGAAGAGGGTTTAACTAGAAAACCTTTTAAACTACGTTAGTTGTATGTAGTTTAGGAAACCTCCTAAGGCCACTCTCCCATTTTCATAGAGGGGCTTTGTGTTACAGAGCTACATAAAATACTGTCTAATTGCCTAGTTCACTAAGTTTCCCCATCCCGATAGACTTTTCTTTCCATCGCTGTATGATAATGCTGCCTCTGTGAATCTACCTTGTATTTTTATAACGGGCACTTTGTATAAGGAAATGTGCTTTCTTTTTGAAAGAAAAACTCCCACTAGAGAAGAAGGAAACCTCTATAGCAACAATACAGTAATTCTCTTCCAAAACCATCGAAGGGTATACTCTGGAACTGCTCTCACAACACAGCTCTCTAGGCAGGATTACATGTACAGATGTGCTGTTGCTGGAGGTCTTTTGCTTTTAGCTGGAATGAAATGGAAATGGGTCTCACTAGCTTTGTTTCCAGCTGGAACAGAGTTCTTTCTGAATGAGGAAACAATAGCACTGTCCAGCAGCTGAGACAGCTTAGCTTAGCCAATATAAAACTTGCTAATGGCCTATTGCTCAAGCACTCTTGGCCTCCTCCAGAACAGTTCAAGTCAGGAAGGTCTAAATCAGAGAACCTGACTGTTGAAATCTCAATTCTCAGCTACCGAGCTATCTCCTAAGCCCTTCTGCATCTTCTTCTTCCACCAAATTCTGGTCTTAGTATGTAATGTGGATGCTTTTCTACTTCCATGTCAATGCAAAATAGCTACCTCTAGATAATTTCATATTGACATGACCAATTTGTCCAGAAGCAAGAACACTGGACATTCATGTTTTCAATCCTCTAATTGCCATCTTACCAAAAAGTTCTACAATGTCATCTCAAGAGTTCAAACATGCTGTTGTGTTTGGCACATTTTCTGTCCTAAGCTGTGGGTATTTGTAATTAAAACTTTTATTTAAATAAAACTTTAGAGCTATTCCTGGTAGAGGAGCCTGAAGAGTGCATGTGTCTTTGTACATCTTTAATTACATCTTCAATTCATTTGGAGTTTCTCCAAAAAATGTAAAGTAACTGTAACAGTCATTGCCAAATGAGATAACAGAGAGTCTTGGATGAGTCTGCAGGTTTCAGACTGGGGGGAAGTGAAGTTTTTCGAAGACACTAAACCAGTGTGTGTGCTGGAAAAGAAACAGAGAATGGATTAGTTGACGAAAGAAGCAGGTGTTTTTAAAGCTGTAAATACATTGCCTTGTTACTTTTTTAAAGGAAAAATGTGTAGAATAAAAATCTTCATGCTCCAGTAGGGGAAAAAAAAAAGTTAACTATGCAGGATTTGGAAGAAATTTCTCCTGTGAGCGGTTTATTCTATGTTCCATTCTTGAGCCTTCTGATGAAGCATCCAGTAATACCCTGTGCCAGAAACAAGATGCCGTACTAGGTCACTGTTGGTTTGGTACAGGCAGCAACCTCTGTTCAGAAATCTCTACCCAACAAAAGATGAATATTGGGTGATAAACATTTCTCCATGTGCTTCTGAATATCTCTCCAGCTTCTAGATGTTTAGTTTGAAGCTTACCAGCATGCTTTGGATTGAAAGGAATGATTTGCTTTGGCCCGAGCGATAATTGTTATAATGCATAAATGTCCATGGTTTGATATCAAGCTTGAGTATGTTGTAACACATAAAAATAGAGGAATGCATCTGTTTGCAACTTCACCTTCAACTGCTGAGGAATGTAGTAAACCAACAAGTAGGTTGAACTTATGGTATATCCATCTTGGGCAAGTAGGATGTGAAATCCAGAATGGGAAACTTCTTTGAGGGAAGCCTGTGTGGGTTTACAGTGTTAAGATGGGTCAATACTAATTTAACAATGAAGTTTATGGATACTTTGTAAATTGAAGGCCTGAAGCTCAAAAGCAGAAAGCTATCATTTCCTCAATATCAGAAATAAAATGTTGGAAAGATTGCAGTGCTTTGTATGTCATGTCAGTATCCCATCTGTTATTGTTTGAGGCAATTAGAAATAGTAGTCGAGAAGCGTGGAAGCTGGATAAAATAATAATCTGATTTTTTTCTGTAATGTAGTGGATAAGGAACTAGTTAAGTAAGAGACAAGAGACTTTAAATAGAATATAAACAAATCTTATACTTTCAAGTGCACTTTGAAAAGTAGTATATTTCAGATAGCTCTGAATTCCTGTGCCAATAATTGAAGCATGTTTACAATCCTCACATTTTTCCTCTTGTTAAAAAAACTGCCTCAGCTTTCCCCTGAATCCTGCCACAAGATATTTCCTTTTTCTGAGCTGTAATTTCAGAAGCTGCAAGTTGGGAAGTTTGATTAGCTAACTTTTGTAACTTGGCTCCTTTTAGTCTGCAAATGGATGTTTGGCTTTTGGTACAAGAGGCTACTGTTGTGCTGCTGTTGCCACTAATGCTACCGTATCACTAGCAATAAAAATGGACCGTTGTCAGCATCATTGGAGCTCAAATTCTGTTCTGAAAGCATATGAAAGAGTCAAAATAATTTTAGCAGAAATAATTCATCTAGAGTGGGTACATACATAATTGACTTGAAAATTTATATATGTATAAATGGAAATGTTTGCAGCTTATGTTTAAATAAAGAATAGTTGGTTTTGCCTTGATTCTTAGCTATGTGTGAATTTTATAGGCTAATGTCACTTGTGTTTATTGCTGAGCTTTAGATAGATGCCCAGCAGGATTATGTCCACAAGATTTTGTGGGAAGATCAGAGAGGTGGCATCAGTGAACTTGGACTTCCTTATAATGTAATTACTAAACAGCTTATCTCTCTGAACATGAGCCAGTGAGTAATTATAGTTTTATTTTTCTGGAGACTAACTGTTTCTGTGATTAATTGTAAAAGTTTGGGATCCAGCACCTGAAGGTAAGACTATTTGAAAAAATGACAGCCTTAAGGTGAATCAAGCAATAGGCAAATGTCTCATGCTATTTAGATAGCCAGAAAAACAATTAAGGAACAAATGTGATTCCTCCCCCCAACACCTTTACACTGCCTTTTCGTGACAATGGATTTGATAATGGCATCTTGCGGTGCACTGGGATGTTAATATTCCTATGGGTACAGAATATTAAACAGTAATGATGAAAGCAGGTACTGAGGTTAGCCTTGCTTTAGGCTTGCTGCATCAGTATCCTGACCTGGCTTTACAACTTTCAATGCCCTTGGGCCACAGTCTGTTACTCCTTCGAGCACAGCTACCCAGTTGGATGTATGTGTGCTGTGTTTTCACACGTGGAATCCACACATTACCTGCCCCATGTTCATTCCCCGTTCTGCAGCTGTGCAGCACTGTGGGTTACGCAAAGGAGTCACATAGCAGCTAACACATCCAGAAGCCAAGAGCCCCTTGCCTCTGGTCCCTTCTGGTTCCCTGCCTCTGTCTCAAGCCCCTTGCCCTTATTCTTCCCCCTCCAGACATTTTGATTTTGTGTTGGTTATCTGAGGGTTTATT
The DNA here is from genome assembly GCF_023634155.1 of Falco peregrinus. Classification (NCBI taxonomy): domain Eukaryota; kingdom Metazoa; phylum Chordata; class Aves; order Falconiformes; family Falconidae; genus Falco; species Falco peregrinus. The sequence goes on from NC_073727.1 coordinate 25,982,610, forward strand.
TTCAAGTGCAGTTTTAATGGGTGGGCATAATAGACATGAAAATGCAGTCTAATAAAGCATGTCAGTTAATGAAAGAAAATTTCAAACATTTTCTGTTTTCATTAGCAAATGAGACTACTTAGATGTGTTCCAACATAATTACATTTATTAAGGCTTCAGTTCTATTTTCAGATGTGACGATTGATTTCTAATGTGCACTAAAGCCATTGCAATTTATTCTTGCAAATTAAGCAATTGCAAGGTTTCTTTATATACACAATTCATAAAAGCCTTATTTGAGAGCTATTTATTCCTTCTTCGCTTTTGTTGTTTTTAAGTTCTACTTTGAAGAACATTTATTTGCTGGAGTTTCACCCTTCTCTTGGTCTGGTGTGCTTGATCCCCAAAGCTCTCAAGTATATCTACCAGGAATTCTGCAACACCTGCAGATCAAAACCAGCCACTAAAGCAAGTAATCTAGAAAAACATGTACTTCAGCTAATACTTGATGTGTGGGTAACTACTGAAAACCTAGAAACTTTCTACCACTTTCAGATTCAAAAGGATGCAAGTTCCATTTTTACTTATGTTAGTAATGACTCTTTAAAGTAGAACGTCCAATAGGTCTTGCTAGTTCAATTACACTTGCCAGTTAAAGTTCTAGTTATGCAATTCTTAATTCAATTTTTTTGCTTAAGTTTGGTGAACATCTGTTCTATCCGTCTTTAAAACAAGATTTTTTTTCCTTTGAAGGAACACAGAAAGGTGGAACTCTTGATCTCATGCTGGTAGAAATTAGAAACAAGCAGCTTGATGAGAAGGAAAATACACTCACTTAAAACTGATGTGAGATCATGGTAAGGCTCTGGGTTTTGTGTTTGTGTGTACAGTCTGAAAAAAAAAAGAAAGAAAGAAAAAAAAAAGACTGGACATTAAAGCAAATATTGTTATAGGTGGAAAAGGTTATTAGTGTAATGTCTACCATTTCCTGGTGTAGGACTCTGAATTTGGTTGGTTATTATTTTGATAAATGCTAATTATTGTGAATGAAATTATTGATGCTGAATGTTTCTATCAGGTTGATTTTTATTTTTTTGTTGTTAGTTAACTTAGTTGTTGCTGAAAGCAAAATAAATGAAATTATTTTATCTGTTTTCCCCACAAGACTGTAATACAGCTATGCTTTGGAGCATTTTGGAGCATTTCAAATCTGGGAAGGCTCATTAGGTAGCCATACGCTATGCTTTCATTCTTGCCAAGTTTGGCCAGCACAAACTAAACTAAAATATGTGATTGCAACATGCTCAGTAGGAGGACATTATCTGAATTTTCTGAGTGCCCTGGTATACCTATAACCTGAGGCAAATCAGGACTTTCCACTGCGGTAATAGCTCTGGTCTAAGTGATCCATGTTTGATTTGGGTCTAAACATTGAAAGTGAGTACAAGGAGCTGTTAGCCCTGCGTTGGTCACTCGCATTGCCCTCACCAGAGGCAGTGAAGGAAGCTGGCTGAGCAGAGTGCACAGGAGACATGGCAGTTCTGTTAGTGGAGCAGGAGCTGGGCAGGAGTGCAGAGAAAATGCAGCTGGTAATTTGGTAAGTGGGGTGGCAGCCAGCAGATGGGAATGAAGATGGATGAAAAACTGGGAGACAGGGACAAGAACTAAGATGCAGTGGGTTCCTTCCTTTCAGAGGGAAAAGATTAGGGGAAAAAAGTGCAGAGCAAATTGGGGCTGGGGCAAGGAGGCATCCTGGGGGGTGGTGGAGGGTTGAGAATGCTTTGGTAAAAAGATTATTTCAGGCTGCCCAAAACCAGTGATATCAGGACTTGCTAATCAAGGGAGGGGGGATGAAAATTACAAGTTTGAGGTGTGGAGACAGAACTGGTTAGATGAAGAGACTGTGAAGATGGTGATGGCTAAGAAAGTATAGAGGCAAACTAAGGGCAGAAGGGCACAGCCTCTGAGGATACTCCCCTCCCAGCCCTAGAGCAAAACCCAATAATTACTTATCCAGGATCTCTCTGCTGCTAATAAAATCCACTGGCAGTGCCCCACTACTTTCTTGTCCACAGAAGATCACAAATGATTCTTTGCTTTTTACATTTTAAACCCTAGAGGTCAGTGGCAGAGATCTGTGCGTGTATCAGAAAGTCACCGCACCGCTGTTGCCAAGGGGGAAAGGAAGGGATTTTGTTGTGATTACTTCTTGCCCATTCCTTTTCCTCCAACAGAAGCTGCAGATGTCCAAGTAGACAATGTTTAGAAGACACTAATGTTGTAAAAGTCTAGCATTTAAATTTTAGGAGATTTACTTTTGCCAGAGCAAATTTAATTTGGTTTCCTTTTGCATAGACATGATGATGCAGTCTTTACATGATCACATGTTGTTTTTCCTTATGACTTGGTGAGCCAAAATAAACATATCTGTCCTTCCTGGACTGCTTCTTTTGTGATCCTGGATCCCATTCTTCCATGTTTTTCTAACCCTTTATTAAGGATGGTTTTACAAGATCCAACTTTTATTCCCCATCTGACTTCCTAAACGTCTTTCAACTTCATAATAAACAAATTACCCAGGGGTGAGGTACAGATGCTGCCAGCCTGGGAACGTGGTTTTCCTATGTAGAAATATCAGAGAGACCATATAAAAAGAAAAGTGAATTCTGGAATTACAAGATTAAATGATCCCAGGGAAGCTGTGAGATCTTTCTGTCTCTCCCCAAGCCAGGATCAGCTATACTTATGTTCTTCACATGAGATACATAGCTGTCCTGTTCTTAAACACATAATGTGGTAGACTTTTCCAAGCAGTCTGTTGTAGTGCCTCACCAGCTTCACCATTATCAAATCCTTCTTAAAGTCTAGCACAGATGTGCCTTGCTACAGTCTAAGCTTATTACCTCTTCCCTTGTCCTTGTTGGAAATAGGGAAGATGCTATTCTCCTTGCAGCAGCTGTGAAGAAGCACATAAAGATGGGTTGTCCTGTTCCACCCACCCAAAGTCATAGAATTACAAAAGCACATTGTAAAGTACTGGGTAAAAGGGACAAAATAAAGTTGCACAACTTCTGACACTTGGGGTGTTGTCTTTTCAAACTTTTTTTTTTTTTTTCAGTATAACTGTTAAGGTGTAGCAAATGGCAGGTGTTGAAAACTAGACTTTTATTACTAATAACTGCACGGCTGGGTTCAGATTTTCTCATGATCTGTGATTCACTGGCCATAAACTGTGACGTGTGAAGCTCTTCAGCTATAGCAGTGGCCACATCTATCCCATCTGACATGAGCAGGTGGTACAGCTGTACAGGTTGTGACAGCTAGAGACAAGGAATATCTTTTCATGCATACAGAACCAGGAGTTGTTCTGTCACCACTTCTACAGCACAAAAGCCAATGGACCATTGTCTTCGTTCCATCTCTCCACATTACCAAGTTGCCACTTTTGATAATTTTTCTTTCCTGGGGTTTTTGCTCTTTTGGAGGCTTCCACCATCCCAGTAGAAAAGGGGTCCAGCTCTGTTGAGTTAGCTGACCATATGAGTTTGCTGTCCCTGTTTTGAGACCATCATACATACAGTGTCACATGTGCTGGGATCCGCACACTCTTTAGAGGAGGAATGGCCTCAGCTAGCAATAAGTGAACCAAGTTACAGAGCCCCTACTTTAGAGAGGTATATACACCTGAAAGCATTCTGAATCTTGATTACAACAAAAAAGGCAGTTATTACGTGTTAGATATTAAAAATAAATAAAAAACCTTTAAGTCCTTCAAGTAAAGCCAGGTTTATAGATTCAGTATCTTTACCTTTGAAGCAAATAGCAAAATACCAGTGTATTTTTAGGGGTCAGGACAGGTCAAGGTGGGCACAATTCTAACCTTGCATGAGTTGCAAGTTAGAAGCAACTCCAGTCATGATTTAGTCCAGAAAAAGAAATAGGAGAATGGTCTCCTAAGGTATTTAAAGACCTTTGTTATTTGTATGTAAATGATTTCTCTGTTTCCTTTTTTTCCCCTTTGCAGTTATTTGCTGAGGTACTGATAGCAGACCCTGTGCTGGTGCACGAGATTGCCTTGTCACTATTAGAGGTGGGAGCAGATAAAGAGAAAAAAGACAGACAGAGGAAAGCAGCTCTTTACCCTGGATTCCTTCTCCACACTGCTGGAGCTTGCCACGCTCTGCCGTCGGCTGATGGAGGTAGTGACAGAGCGCGCGGTTAGCCAGGTGAGCGGGTCAGTAGTGCTGTTTCAGCTATGGTGACCTCAGAGAGGTGTGGTTTGTAGGGAAAACGTAAATTATTTTAAACAGACCACCTACTGTAGTTGGAAAAAAAACACATAGAGGGGGAGAGTGTCTGCATTTGTGTTGTGGGAGATATGTTTACTTGTTATGCAGAGACTGAGTCTACACAGGGTTTGCAGATGTTCCTTAGTTTCCCAAGTTGAGGCCACGCTGCTCCTCAAAGCTTAACAGGAGAGGCCCTTTCCCAGTGAAAATACCAACGTTTTGTCAAAAGGAGGAGGAGGAGGAGGAGGAATTCACTGATCGAATGAACACGAAGATGCCTCCTTCTACAGAATTTTACACAGACGATTATTTTAACTGCCTTCTTATGGAGAGTAGTGCAATAGAAGAAAAGAAGTACACACAAGAAGTACAAGCTTTGTTCACCAGAGGTAGGAAAGCATAAAAATTGTTCTGGCTATTCTGATCCTTACAATGATAAAGAAATAATTTGCACAAAAGCAGTCAGTGTCATGCATTTTTGGAGTTATCAGCTGGAGGAGATGACAATTTGTATAGGAAGACAAAGAAGATAAGGACTGAGCTAATGGGGAGCCTACAAAGGGTAATGTTGAGCTACTGGCTTGAAGGCAGGTTATTGGTGAAATTCCTATTGTCCAGCTCCATATTACTTGACATTTTTATCAATGATCTCCCTAAAAAACATAAGAGGGTGTTATTAAATTCAGGACATTGTAGTGCTGGTGGGTAAAGCTGATATGGAAAATAAATGGAATATCTTACAGGAAGAACTCACAGTTCTAAGGACTGGAGTAGCAGAAAGGAGATAAGCATCAGTAACACAAAGCTTAAGGTTATGCATAATAAATTCTTCTGTGAAATTTGAGCTTATTAGTTGGAAGCAGAAGAGAAGGAGAAAGAACTGGGTGTATAGCTGGCCTTAGGATGATTGTGAACTGCCAACGTATCGCAGCTGATGGGGGAAAAGCCATTATATCTTACTGTGAATCAGGCAATGAGTTTTGTAATAATTAGAGAGAGGGAGAATTGATGCCGTGTACGTGATTCTGGTGAGGCCTCGTCTAGATCATTAAGTATAATTTGGAGATTTGTGTTCAGGCAAGATAAATTCAGATTGGAACGGGAGCAAAGATGATCTAATAGCATGCTGAGGGGAAAGAGAGAACACATTTTACACAAGAAATGAAATATGTTGGCTTGTTTATCCTAGCAAAATGACGGCTGAGAGAAGATAAGATTGTTCTCTATAAATACACCAGGAAGATAAGCACTGGGAATGGAGAGGAGCTATGTAAGCTAAAGGCCAATTTTGACAGCAGAACAAATGGATATAATCACTGTGAATAAATTTAAGCTGGAAATTAATAGGGATTTCTAAGAATCAGGTAACAAAGTTCTGGAAGGGAAAGAGCAAAAAGTAGAAAACTAAGTTTTAAAATGGGGCTTGATTCATTTACAAAAAGGGTTTGTGGGATGCGATCGCTTGTAATAGCAAAGTTGGGTATGTAGGACAGATGACATTCCAGTTGTGGTTTTTCTTTGTTTTAGCCTTTAGCTTTCTTCTTGAAAATTTAGAGTCTGTACCAAAAAGTCAGCAGCATTTATTTTCAGCAGCTGAAAACCTAGACATCTTGAAGATATGTGAGCCATGACCTTTCAACTTAGTTTGGTGGAAAACCAAATTTTCTGTCACAACTCTTTTCCCTTAAAATAAGAACTTTTTGAGCTATAATTTGGTATCTGGAACTTCCTTGGGCAAATTGACAAAAAGGTTAATTCACTTCAATCCAAGCAATTCCACAAAGCAAGAAGGTCTCCTTTCTTGGCAATTTGTGTTTCTTGTTTGGATGCTCACCTTTCTAATAAAATAAAGATTCTAGTTAAACTTCCTCTTCTGGTTGAGTTATCTCTGTGTTCCTTCACTCCCACACATACATACATACACACACATATATTTTCTGGCAATTAATAAAGTGTAAGGTTACACCACAACTTTTCACTTAGCTGAAAAATTAATATCCAATCACCTTTTTTTGTGTGAAACCTGTAGGAACTTAGCACTTTGAAAGCCCTGTCTCTGTGTCAGATTTCATTAATATTCACTAACTGATTTAAAAGTTATTCAGAGGACACAGATGGGCAGACCAGCTCATCACATGGCTGCATTTCTTTCAGGAACAGGGCTGTGAGGACATACTTATCTGAGATGACATACTTAGAAATTCCTGAAAAATAACTGTAAATTGTCATTTTCCAGGATGGGAATTCAGGGGAAAGTTAAGACAAAAAGTAAGACCTCATGATGCATGTGTAAAGTCATTAAGTACAACTTTATCTTCATTTAATAGAAGATGGTTAAACCAGTCCAAATACAAGTATAAACCTATATAGGTTTTAAAATATATTTATATATATTATATATATATATATTTATAGTTTGATGTGACATTTTGAGGTGCTATTTTTACATCTTCTTTTGATGGGATGAAGTTCATAGTTCATTATAACATGAAGTATTAGAGACTCAGATTCAGACTGAAATGACAGAAAGGTTAGTAACCTTCCTTTCCTGCTGCGGGGTAAAATGGAGTGCACATACATTTGTGGATTCCTCTGTCTCATACCATAGCTTCTATCAGACTTTTGGGGGGGACCTGCCAGATTACTCCCATTAGTTGACTGTCTCTCCATTCCTGGAGTGCAAGGTCATTTACATCTCAAAGTACATATTTATGTTGTGTGTTCTGTTCCTTACAGCCCTTGTTGCTTCTCTTTGTTCCTCAGTTCCCCAGTATTCGTCTTCTACCGTCTGATGAAAAGGGATAGCCTTTGGTAAAACAGCAGAGCTAGGCAATGTGGCTTTAGTTTGACTTTTCCTTCTTTCTGGTTTTGTTTGACACAGTCACATTTTTACTGTCTTTTGTTTTTCTCTGTTTTCCCCCTTTACACAGTAATAATAGGCTGATTTGTGTGCCAATGTCTGTTCTGCACAGACTATCCATATGCCTGTACTGGTCAACTAAGACAACAACATTTATAATAATTACAGAGAGCTCTTTGTTTTAAGACCTTAGAGTTGATTTTGGCTGTGCTCTGTATGATAATTGATTGATACTCAATGGTGTCTTTCATATATTATTTGGTCTCTTCCCCTTTTCTTCCCCTTACTTTGCAGGCGGGGAATGCTAACTGATGTTAAAGGACTAAGAGCTCTGTCTTCTAGGTCCTATTCGTGTCTTTATCACATTCTCACAAAACAGTGTCTCTGTGACCTGTTTCTTGACTGATAAAACACCTGCCTTTGATGTTAGGGGGAAGCAAGGGAGTATCTTATTCCTTTGAAGTCTGTATCAAAAAGTCAAAAGCTTTCTTTTTAACATCTTCTTCCACTATATGGGAAAAGCCATCACAGGCCATATCAGTGTTTCTGTGGTCTTGCATCTGAAGGAGTGCAGTGATGGATCTGTGGTGAGGGAATACAAAAAGCAGGGCAGTGCCCAACTTCTAACACTTGGTGCTTCAGAGATTTCCTGAGCTAGTGGTTGCATCTAGACCATATGTTTACTGTCTGCTGATGGACTGCCTTCGTAATTTATAATACAGGGGAGCTTGTATTTGGGTTATGTCATAGTGGGGGCTTCTAGAATAAATATTTCTTAAGTTATGAAGTCACTGTTTTAATAGTAATGAGTATGAGCTCTGCTTGTCTATTGAAGCTTCCTCTCTGGCAGTCAGTCCTCTTCCCAATTTCTAGTCTAAAATAGTATTCTTCATCTCTCTGCCAAACGCAGTCCTTTCTAAATAGGAACAGTTAGCATATTTCCCTTGATTTTCCCTTATGACATTGTAGACTTACAACTTACTGTCCGTTGTTTGTAAGTGCTGTCTGTGTCAATTGAATGTGTGATACTGAGCAACCATCAGGTGTCTGGGTGCAACGCTTCTTTGCCTCATACCCATCATACCATTGCAGACGCCAAGTGTATTAAGTTGAATGTAGGTGTCTCACTGAAATGAACCCAATGGATGTGGGTTTCTAGGTGTGTATTGCTTACAGCAGGAAGAAAGCTAATTTTTTGAATACATCCATGTGTTTTTGTTTCTAGGTTATATAAGGCTTTTGCAGTGGAAGCAGGTTTTACGGAGTTCCATTTGTACTTGAGGCCTCTGCTCTTTGAATCTGCATCTCAGAGGGAGAAAGCAGACCACCTCCCACCAATACTCATTACATCTCTCCTGGAAGATGACAGCTGTGTTGACAGGTAGACTGAACTTTTTTTGTGTTTCATGGGGCAAATCTCTTTTGATTAGACGGGACCAAGCCTTCAGTCTGCTTAGGTTCGCATGTAAGCTAGAAAAACTTAAGTATGTAACATACATAAAATTATTCAGGCTGAAAATGTAAAATGCTGCATGTTTTGTTTCCTTTTTGTATAGAGTCTGGGATTGAATAATGCTAGTTTAAAGCTGTTGAGCAGTGAAAGTGAGGAGACACTGAATTTGTGTGGAACACTGGCAATTTCACAACTAAAGTGTATTTTCTTTCAAAATGAGGGATGCCTAATGGGGCTGGCCTGAAAGTGATTGCCCCAAACCCCACAGGTAGCAAAATGGGACCTCAGAAACTGTTGTGAATAGACTTAATTCTGAGCATGAAGAAAGCTTATTCCTCTAGAATTATACTGCACTTCAGTGACTCACTGAGTACTGGACCCAATCTCTGCACAAGGAAAAGGTTATTTATTATCTTCCTTTTTCCTGTGGGGAAAGTGACTAGAACAAGCGGATTTTACAGTTCCTGTGATTTAAAGAGTTGGTAAATATGTGTGCGTATACACACACATAAATACCCCACTTTGTGTGTACGTTTGTGTGTATTTCAGATCAGGGTTTAGCAGGAAGAAAGGAAACAACCTGTGAATTCTCTTACTAGATTTGGGGAGGGCATCCTGCCAGCTGTCCCCCGTGGCTAACATGGACAGCAGGGTTCCCTTTTGACCTGTACATATACCACTGGCAGTCCCATGCTGTTGTCTGCACCCTATTCACTTGCATATACTCTAGCCTGCTGTGAAAATTGGGCTGTTCAAAACAAGTTTAGCAATTGCAAGAAACCTGGAATGAAACTTCAGCTGCTAATTGAACAGGGGCAGTGATGGATATCGGAGCCCAGAAGACAGTACAGCAGCACAAAAAAACCCCCAACAAAACACATTAGGAACCAATACTTGCAACAAGGCATGATTAAACGGAACAAGCAGATTTTTTTGCTGGTTTAGATCAAGCTTATCTAGGAGGAGCTAATAAGTCACTGTAAAGTGAACCACAAAACATCATGACAGTATGTTCTTTTTCTTACATAACTACTTCTGGAAACTAAAGAAACACCCTTATATCACTAAATTAGGGACTAGAGCAACCAAATCCATTATGTGTTCTAAATTTAAAGGGGGAAAGAAATCACAAGTATTTCTGAATTTATCAGTATTTTCCTTTCATCCTCAGTTTGGCTTCTTTCTGTGTCATACTCCATGTTTATAGATAATTTTGCTTTTATTGCAGATATATTCCATCTATCTTACCATTAAGCATTCAAGAAATTGACAGTCAAATTGAAAAATTTAGTTTCTGTACAAGAGATGGTGTTATGCAGGTGACCGATTTAATCTGCAGAATAATAAAAAAGTGTATTCTGTTATTATTTATTTGCTAGACTACATGAGTCTCTCAGTCATGTGTTTACTAGATGCTGTAAACTTCTCTACTGTTTGTCTTTGAGTGATACATACCATTTAGTTTACTGCTTTATAATTAACATCATAAAATTGTACTGAAAACCTGATTGTTAATGTGTCCTAACGCAGGAATTTTTACTGGGATGAAACTCTTCTTAAGTCGGTAGAGATTAGTCTGAGGAACTTTCTTCAAAAAAGCAGGATGCCTGTGTGCAGCTGTGTGCACACATAGTAACAACATTTGGTTTAGAGCATTCTGTAATGAAAGAAAACGACCTTAGTCTTCAATGCTATTTTTGCATACTTGGTCCTTTCCTCTTTGTACAAGTCTATAAAAACAGTATTGCAGGCTGCCAGGCCATGGAGGTTTCTTCTTTAAAGCTCTCTGCAAAGTCACCTCTTGCCATCAACTCAGTCATGACCTGTACTTTGCAGCAAGGTGGCATGAAATTAAAAATTTGCCAAGGAAAACCAAGTATATTTTATTTGGTACTTACTCCTTTCCCAGCCTGTTTGCACTTGGCTGCACTGGCTGGCACCATCTGGCGCTATGGAGCAGAGCTGAGAATACAACTCACTAAATATAAATGAATTAAATGTTTCCTTGAGCTCTGCATTTAGTCATGTTTCAATGATAACAACATATACAAATATAATAAAATGCTCTGCCTTACCCCTCCTTTTATTCAATTAAGCTGCTGAAGTACTACAAGACAGAGAGCAATGTTGGGAAAGTAACCTGTCTTTTGAATTGCAGAGGAAATGCCTGACATGTTGTTTTCCCTCTCCTTAGCTCTTTTGTACATCTGGAATAAAGAATATGCAACTTATCCTGGCCTGTCAGGTCATTCAGAAAAATGCTCTTTTTGTGGCCATTCAGCAAGCCTCCCCATACCCTGGACATAAAGGTTAGCAGCATCTTCTTCCTCCCATTGCATTAGTAATAATGGGGTTTGTCAGACTTTAGCCCATAAGAGGGTATCTGTTAATTCTGCTTATAATCAATGGGATGGCAGTCCTGCACAACACTTGGAACAGCACCACTGGTGACTGCAGGAACTGCAGTGATTGTGTATTAGCATATGACATAAAAATAAATGGTGTCACGTCACTGATTTATTTAAAGTCTATTAGTTAGGCAAGTGATGAAGCACAGCTAAAAATATACCTCAAAAGAGGACTGAAAGAGCTTGGAGATGAATGGGATTAAAAAAGCATGGGTGAAATCTTCTAGTCTGTGGTATGCAGTAAGGCTAGCAATCACAACCTGACCTTGAAATATGCATTCTTCTGGGATGATGAAACCATCAGTTCCTGCCACTTTCATTTGTCCTGTCTTCTCAAAACAGAAGTATGGTCAACACTATTTGCAATGTGAAACGTGCATGTCAGCCTGATGCCATAATGTTGGTTCAAAAGCTACCTGCCACAGTCACCAAGCCATTACTGTTCCTTATATTTGGCTTTTTTTTTTTCTTTTTTTCATTCTGTGTGTAATACATGCTGCTCAGGAGCTGCCCCTGCTTTATACCTGCTAAATTGTTGTAGGGCTCTGTGTTGCATTTTCTTACTCAGCTGTTGCATCTCTTCCAGACAGCTGTGTTATAGTGATGAGCTAAGTGACCTCGTATGCATTTTTGAATTCATAAGCGAATAAGAGATTCTTTAGGGTTTGTCTTGCCTTCTCTGTGCTTATATTGACATCTCTTTCCATGCTCCTTAGGACACCCCATGCACTCCACCTCACCCCCCTCCTGCATCCCCAAGGCTCCCCATGTTCAGTCCCTTGCCACCAGGCAGTATCCTCAGCTCATTCTTGTGTATAGGAATTGCCTGCATACTGCTGTCTAGCTGGGCCAGAAGCACTGTATATTTTGTGGCAGGTTCATAGCGTGCATGTGCTGGCTGCCTGGCTGTCATGCTGCGAGCCCAGCTGGCCACTGCCGCCTGGGAACTGAGTGAGCCATGCAAAAGGGCTAGGGATCAAACTCTCCTTGCCTTTTCCCTGTGCAGGGGGGGATGTCTCACTAGCTGAATGCTGATTTTGCAAAACTGAAAGGAGCTTTATACCCCTGAGACCTCTCTTCTTATGTCAAATGTACTTAAAATCAGTCAGAGGGTTCAAAAGTTGTTAGAGGTGGGTTGAACCAGCTAAGGGAATGAGGCCAAAACATTTCCTGTGTGACATCAGTTTCTTTCTGAGTTTAAAAGTGTAAAATAGATGTTATCATGACTCCCGGTTGTCTCATTTTGGGTCACTCAGAGCTGCAGTGTGGGGAGGGGAGGGAAAGGCGTCTCATGCAGCTGTGACAGGGAAGCTTCTGAGAATGAACTACCATTCCTAGAGCAGTGTCTTATTGACATGGGAGGTGAATGTAAGGGAGGTCCTAGGGCCAGCATTCACTCTAGAGAGCGTCAGCTGCACCAGAACAAACTTGTTTCACCACTGCATGGTTTGCATCCTGTCCCAGCATGAGTAGAACTGTGATTCTGCACCGTACAGCTGAGATCCATTGATTGGCCCAAACGAACTGATATCCTGACGGCTTATCAGAAGAAAGCTCAGTATCCCGTGGTCAGAGCTGCCTGCTAGCTGCTGAGCAGCAACCCTTTGCACCACTGATCTCATGCAACTTTTGGCAGCACACGGATGCGTCCATGGAGCTGCTGCACTCTGCAGCCACTTGGTGAGCACCCAGACTTTGGCAGCTGGATGGCCAGCTGTGCAGCCTCCCAGGGCCAGCTGTGGTCTAGTTCATCCCAGAGGCTGGTTTCCATTCCATTTCACAGGGGAGTCTGAGATTCCCCATCTTAATTTCTAATCAGATCCTGCAGCACTGAAATCCTCAGTGCAACCAAGCAACTTCAGTTTCTTTTGCAAATTGATCCTCAGTGCTGCCATACAATGATATGCTGATAACAATGAGTAGTCTTACTCTGGAAATAGCTCTTCATCCCCTGGTTGAAAAGGATTAATCTTCCAAACATTTGGAGCTTTTACTCTCTAAATGCTGAATGGCTTCTTTCCCACAAAATGGCAGCAACCATATTTTTCATTTTCAGATGTTTCCCCTCCACTGTAAATCATTTAATGGCTGCTGCATCCATTCTGGATCAGTTTTTGCTGACTTACCCAGCCAGTGGGTATTAGCTAACTAATCAAACTCACACACAAAGGACAATTAATACAACCAACAGAGGCAGTGATAAGGAGGTCATCCATCTGTTACTCCAGATTAACATGTAAAACTGGAAAAAATCTTGTACGACTTCCTTACATAGGAAAAGGAGATGGGTGCAGGATGTCACAGGCTGCATCAGCACTGAGGGACCCACCAGTGCTGTGACTGGTATGGTTGCCCACCCAACCCAGGTCAAGGCCAGTGGTGTCTCCCTTCAGCCAATGTGAAGGAGAGCAGGTTGTGTGATGCCAAGGAAGCTGTGTGCTCTGCAACACCTGCCACAGGTCTGGTTGTTTGATAGCCGAGATCCATGGGCTGTGCCATGAAGGGCACAAGCTTAACCAACCCAGTCTCACCGTTCAGCTAGCCCACATGCAGACCAGCTGGTTTGGTACTGGTCTAGGACCTTCAGAATGGCAAACTCCTATGCATTTGTAACCTCAGTGCCCAACTGCTCTGTACCGACTTTGTTTTTAAGCTGAAATATTTCTCAGGAGCAAAGGCACTGCTCATGTCTGCCCATTTACTTTACTGCTGACCACTGGTTTTATAATACATGGTGTACATTCCCTGTGTTCAGCCAAGCAGGAAGAATTGTCCTCTGGGCAGTAAGTCCATTTTCTACTACAACAGAGCAAAGGTGTTCTTTGGTACATCCATCTGCAAGCTGCCACTAACGCAAGCCAAGCCAGTACTTAGTGAGAAAGAACTCAGCTCTCAAAACGTGGTGCTTTTTTCCCATTTTGGTCCCACTATATGCAAAAGACCATAGCTCTCCTTGATTTGTAGGGGAATTAGTGTGCCTTTTTAGCTCCCGTGGACTTCAAAGTGCCTGTGCCATTTTTGAAATATGACTTCAAGAACCTGGAAAAGCACAACTTGTTCCTACTTGAAAATTAGGATTATTTTTATATACTTATGCAGAAATTTCTGAGATTCTTCCCTGCCAGGAGCCACTGGGACTTAAATAGGTGATGTGTGGAGGATGAGCATAGTTTTTGTGTTCATGCAGAGGAAAACTGATTTTCCAGACAGGTGATCTAGATATACAATTATTTGTACATATTTGAAAATGAGAATATCTGGGAATATTCATATTTTATTTGCAGCTGATTGAATGTCAAGAATGTTGTCTGATTTATAAGTTAAGTACTGCCTCTGAATCTGTTGCCGCTACAGTTTCATTATGCCCGTGCTCCATGAGGGTTTTTTTGTGACTTTCAATGATCCCAGTGAATTATTAATATCATAAAGCTAGAGTAAATGAAAGCATACAGAATTGCAGATCTGCATTGATTTAATAGGAAGAGCTGCCAGTCTTTATGAGAGCAAGCACAGCATTGATATTCATGATATTTTAAGAAGGAAACATAATCCTAACAAGTTGGAGCAGTTCAGCAAGTGGAAGGAGTTCAGTGCCTGGGGGTGAAATGGGATCATCTGCTACAAGCAACCACACCAGCCACTTCATTTTCTCTTGGGCATTCTTTAGGTTTACTCTGTTCCATTAAAAGTTACTTTGTTACAGACTGGTCCAGATACCTCATAGGAGTTCCTCAGCATCAGTGATTTTACAGTTGAAAATATTGCAAAATTATGACAAAAAATAAGTGGACGAGGGTAAGGCATTAAATATGACTTTGCTCTTCCTGGAGAACAGAGCTCGGTCTCGGTGCTTTTATGCCCACTTATTAGCTCCTTGGCCCAATTTCCTGGCTTTTACATGGGGTACTGCATACTAACAGGGTACTGGTAAGACACAGAGCAGTTTTTTGTATTATTCAGTGCTGATCAGCTGGGAGGTGAGCTGCTATGTGTGAAAACTATGTTAATTTAACAACCTGTGGTTTGAAGGTACAAATAAAAAGGCGTTGAACACATCCAGGTTAGCCCAGGCAGCCTCATGATTCCTGTTACTACTTTAACGCCAGCATGAGGAGGTACTATTTTTATATATATATTTTTTTCACTATCTCTTTCACCATTTATTTCTCTTGCACTGAAATGAAAAGTATGTAGACTGAGAGACTTTCCCCAGAGCTCGTCTCATCTCTGATAGCTGAGCCACAAGATCCAGTGTTTTAGTATCTGTTATATGTAAGGAATTAATAAAATGAATGCTTTTGGAGAAGCTGTGTCTGATCTAAAGAAGTTAGTTATTTGAGTGGTTCAGAAGCAGGTTATCAGTTTACCTTTTGAGAGGTGACTTTTCTCAGGTCACACACTTTTTTCCCCACATTAGGCCTACAGAAGCATTCGTTTCCATTCAGCTGGAGAAATGGGCACCCTGAGGTATGATGCTGAAAGCTTTCACTCTAAAGAGAGGAGCACTGAGCAGCAGGCTGCAAAACTTTGTAAGTACATCAGTAGGCTCCTCCACGTTTTTGCAAGGGACTGTTTGGTTTGGGCATATAGGGGAAGTGGTAGCTTTGAGTTAGCATTGTACTTTGTGGTTACTTTAGGGAGAAAGTCAAACTGGTGGCAGATGTGGAAACTCTAGTGGAGGGGAGGGGGCTGGGATGTGGCCAGGGTGTGCAAGTCAGGTACAGGCTGCAGACGGTGGCCCAGATCCACCAGCAGTGGTGGGAGACTCAAGTGAACCTTCTTCCACTGCATCATCTCCCTGAGGTCTCCCATGGGCACAGTTGCAAGGCTGATGATGGAGAGGTGCGTGGAAAACAGCAGCAGTCTGCAGACGCATGGCTAACTAAAGGTTGTAGACACTAACGGGCATTGCTGCTAAACCATTTTTACGTTATTTTTATTTAGGTAATATTCTTCCAGCCAGAAGGTAAATTCTGACTATAGTTAAGCTGATAGGTGCGGAACTGTTCTGGTCTTTTTGATTTGAAGCATCCAACAGCTGTCCTACCTTGAGACAGACATTATGTCAGCAGGGTTCCTTTAATAAATATTTCTAGCAGTTTTATTATTTTTTAATTTTAGAGGATGTAAAAGTTATAAAAAATAATAATCACAAAGATACCATGATAGGTATAGATTTTGCCTTTTGCAAAAGTGTGTTCAGTGTGTATAGGTGAGAAACTAGGTGTATTAAACTTCTTGTGATTCTGTATCTTGTGCTGAATACATTACAGGTTAGGCATGGCCTTTAAGAATTTACTGGGCAGTAAAATCAAACTCCTTCTACACAAAACCTTAATGGTTATTCTGTTTTCTAAATAGTCAGCATAAATTATTTAGTTTAATGTACTCATAAGCTTCTTGCCAGATCAGTAGGCTATATGAGTGGATGAGGAAATAACTTCTAGCTGCAGACCCTTTTGGGAAATATTACAGAATTTCTGAACAAAATTATATGGACCAGACTTGAATAAAATAATTCCAAATTTATTTACAAGACTGCCTTAACTGTTTACTGGGTCTGGCACAGTGGTTGAAATCTTTCTTGGTGTTTAACCTCCTCAAAGTTTTGGAATGTCTTAGTTTAGATATTTGTAATACTGCACATAGTCTAGAAGGTTTTAAAAAATTGTATTAATAGAAAACTTTACAACTGTTTTGTCTTTGTTAGATTCACAGTATGTGTATGTCCTACATGATACTAAGAAGAAAATATTGTCTCATTATAGGATGAAGTTCTGAAACTCAAGAGAGGTATTATTCTTGAATATTGCTGTAAGTATATCAGATATAGATGTTTACTATATTTTTAATATACCTCTAGTATAGACATTTCCATACAAGCACATTATGTTTTAAACATAACTCTTGCTCTGAGGGCATCTTTTTCATGTGGATATGAACTTACAGACTTTGTAGTCAGAATATTATGAATATACTTATAAGCCATTTTGCAAGTGGAGGAACAGAATGTTTTCAGTGGTTTAGTGAGAGAACATTACAGGCAGTACAAGCCATATTGCTGGATTAATAGGAAATATACCACTTGGTTGCTTTATGAGGAGAAAGGAATGATGATGGGATGCTAAGCAGAGGCACATACCACCAACACTTTTTTGGTATTTCAGCAGAAATGCCAGCTAAACTTCATTGACATGAGCGATAAATTGTAGTGGAAATAATGTGTAGTAGATCAGAGAATGAATGAGTGGGATGTACTATCCTGTGAATTCAATCTAGTTTGTAAGACAACTTGGGAGAAACCAGAGGTTCAAACAGAGTTGGACTTGATTCGTTAATTTTTTTTTAAATCCTGTGTTCATATGTAAATGTTCAGTATTTTATGGTTCTAATTCCCAGGTAAATTTACATTTCTGGGACCTTTGTCTTGCACACAATATCATGAGATTGTGCACACATGCCAATAAAGAAGGGAAAATAAAAGGAAATGGGCTATTTCTAGTCTACTCTCACTGAGGAAGACCATACTTGGTATACCACCCCAGGCTAGTTTATGTGTTACCTTTCCACTGGAGTGCACAGTGTGTTATGAAGCCACCTAAGAGCATGTGTTCCAGATCCACTCTGTCAAACATACATCCAGTATGTTCCAGATCCTCTCTGGGCAAGAACCTGGCATGTGGCCAGCATCCAGGTCTGTCTTCACCTCATATGCCCAGGTATGCAGAGATGCACCTGAGCAGCCTTGGGAAAGAGCACAGCAAAGAAGCAAGCTGCAAGTAGGGCAGCTGTTTCGGTAAGCCATGTTTTGCAAATGACGTAGGTTTGTGTCATGCTGCAGATGCAGACTACCTTTAACTCAGGTCTAGCTTACTAAGTGTGTAGATAAGGCCAGACCGATGGGTCTGGAGGCAGCTTGCAGCTAGGGGTTGAAGTGGAGTTTCAGCACAGCTCGGTGATGATGAAATCTGACTCAGGGTCACGCTGTCTAATTCTCAGTTGTGCAATAAACTTGTCATCTCACTTAGCTCCTTCCTGCTTTTGCTTCCTTATTGTAATGTGAGTATCAACAGCTACCACAAAGCAGCTGCCGTCTTAATTTGCAGGTATTTCTAAAGCATTGTAAAGAAATCTGTATGATGAAAAACATTAAATCTAAAATTTACTTGGGTTCTTAAATGCTACTTGCACAATATTTATCATGCTGGTTGCCACAGAACAGAGGAATCACAGCCTGTAAATTTTGCTGAAGAAGATGCCAAAGATGTCCATACAGAAAGAGATTAGGTTCAACAAAAGTGGAGCTTATCTGGATGAATGACACCCTGCACAACCCTGGATATTTTAATTATACCTGTTTAGGCTGAGTCAGCGTGTGTCCCAGCATGCCCTGAGAGGTCAGCTCATTTGGTACTACAATAGCCTAAGCAGCCTTTTAGATGATTTCCCTGTCATCAGAGACAAGTATTTCATAACTGGACTATCTCAAAGAAAAAAAAGAGGACAAGACTTAAACAAAAACCTTGCAGCTGAACCCAGGTTTTTATGACGTTTGCAAGCGTGTTTCTGGGGTCCAGAGCCCTCAGTCAGTGCGTATGACTAAGTAAAGGTGAATACATGTTTGTAAGGGGAATGACAGTCTAAAAGTGCCCTGAGCAGTGTGTTCTGCCCATCTTCAGGTGTTTTTGGTGTATGCAGAATGTGAACAGAGTCTCCTGCAAAAGCTGGCATAGGGAGAGGGACAACTTTGGAAATGCGCTTGCTTCAAATCCCAGCACTACATGTAAGGGGAAAAGAAATGGATGATCTCATTTTCAGGATGTATGTCTCCTGCTTTCATGATTAAACCTGGGTAGTGAATGTTGGTTTACCCTTTAAATTTTACTTATTTAAGATTTAAACAAAACCTGTTAGAAGTTGCAGGCATGTGACTCCCTGGAAGTTAGGAGAGGAGGGGAAGAACACATGGTAGACTAGGGGGTGACTCTGTATCATCTTGTCCTTTCAGAAGGAACATTTTTTTGGCCACGCCACAAGGATCTCCTTCCTCAAAACGTGTAGCTAGTGAAGCGAGCCCTTCTGCTGACTCTCTGTTAAGTCTCTGGGTTCCCCATGTTAACACCATCGGGCAGATGGTTTCAGATTTGAAAGCAGTTCCCTAGCACATTGGTTTTGCTCTTGATCATCTTGTTCCCCAGCAATAGAGAGGCTCAGCAGCAAACACAGATTAAACATTTGTTAAGGTTCAGGCAAAAGCTTTAGTTCCAATAGCAAAGGCTGGGAGCGTAGTTACAAGCCCAGCTAATCATAAAATGTGGTTCAATGAGATGCTTGAGAAGGTGATGGACACCCCTCCCCTGCTGTTTAACTGCATGCCAGCTGCAGGCTTGTGGAGCTACACCGGTTTGGCGCTAGCTCTTACCTGGCTAGTAGTTGCTGGGAAGTAACCCCATCACAGGCCCACAGTATGGGTCGTTTTTTCTTACTTTATCTGCCTGCTGTCATTGAGTGTTGTCTAAGCCACTGTATTTTGTACTCCCATCTCAGATGCCCTGAGAAGCTTTTAAGCTTTATGATTTTTTGCATATTATCATAAAAAGTTGTACATAGGCCATTCTTAACACATTCACTCTTAGCTTTATTGGGAGACTTCTCTGGACACAGTAACAGAAGATAAAATAGTAATCCTAGAGTAAAATATTTAAGCAAACTTGTGTTTCAAGCTCAAGCTACCCCCTACCCCATGTTGTTTCAGTCTGGGGGTTCGTGAGTCACAAAGTGTCCATCTTCTGCTCTGAACTTGTTTGGGAGTTACAGACCAAGAGTGGTGACTTGTCATCGCAACCCTTTTGGTTGCCACCCTAATTTTTTGTAAGGACTGCATTAAACAATTTATTCATACAGGGGGAGTGGGGTTCAGCTGCAGAACCTACACTTCTGCAGTTCACGCCGTGTGCTACCTGTTACTCTTAGTGTCATGGGGACGTTGAGCAAAGAACAAAGCCATGGTGCATTTCAGGACTATCCATCTTGTGACAGAGAAGGTCTTGCAGAGCATCGACTCTGTTGGGTTATTCAGTGTACAGATCTGAGAGTCCTAGCGCTGTGCACCCCAATCAGATATTGACTTGTGCCTCTTGGACCTGAACTTCTCAACAGCAAGAAAATATTTCAATACCCTACAGTACTTTACAGGGTTATACCACTACACTTCTTCAAAAATGTTAATATATGCATATTAACTTTTAAGCAGTTACACATTGTCCTTTTACACTTTAAAATAAAACATGGAAACAATGAAACATCCTAGAAAATAAGCATGTACACATATGTATGCACTTTAATTTTTTAAATAGCCCTGAGTTTTCTGAGGTTGCCTTTTCTCCTTCTGTGCTTCCAGACTTGCCAGTGTCTCTCCAGCAGCTTGTGGCCCAGCCACTCACTTTCATCTGGCTTGCTGTACCATGCTGCTTTTGTGTGTTTGATATACAAAGGAAGCTGAGGGCAAATCCGTACCTGCAGGAGGGAGGCGGAGGGGAAGGTGCCCGGAGAGCAGGAGTGCGGGGATGGCTGCAGCATGCCTTTTGTACTGGCATCAACCTGCCCCTGTGCAGGCCAGCACGGAAACTGGTCTCCATGCCAGAAAGGGAGCTGCAGGGAGGTGGAGAAAAGGTTTTAATTAATAACATCTCCTGCCCTATCAGGCCCTCTGTCCTTTCGTTGTCCTCACTTTATCAGTTATTACCAGTTGAAGTTTCATTTTCTGCTGTTGTTTAACTGCAGCTAAGAAGCACCTTGTAAACAGCAACTGTCAATTAGTTATGATGAAAGCAGAAATTTAGCTTCCATCTTGCTGCATTTAGAGGGTTATACCAGGACATTAATTCGATTTCTTTCTTACCTCCTGACCTAATCTTGTTGCCTGCATTTGTGGCTGCCAGGCACTTGGGGTTGAGCAGGTCCTACCTTCCCTGTCCCTTCCTCCCGGGAAGGAACCTGCAGCTGGATGGAAGAAACAGGGTATGTGGTGGACTGAGGGGAAGCTGGCTAGTTACAGGGGAGGAAATATAGGGAGGAAAAAAAGATAGATGGGGAGTGAAGAGGGAGAAAAAGTTAAAAAAAACCCCATGGGATAAAAAAGAAAGGAAGAAAGGAAAGAAGAGACTCTGGGGGGAGGAACAGAAGAAATGAGAATGGGAATAGTTACAATGAAAACCTTTCTGCAAATATATATATATACATGTACTTCCATAAGCCTAAAATTCATTAACATCAATAGGAAATCTTTGAGAATAGCCCACCTAACCTTAGACAGCTGTATCTGACCAGGGTCCCCTGATTACAAATAGGTGCTTCAAAAGGGATGACTTGTTTCAGACTCCTGCTTTTGGATGAGACGTGTGGTGTCCTGGAAGTGGCTCTTTCTTTCTCCAGGGACTCAGGGGAAGTGCTTACATTGTCAACATCTGCATTTGGTTGGGTGAACCCCCTACCCTTCCTGATTTTGCTGTCTTTATGTTACATAGAGTCCAGCTGCAGTGGCCCAAAGGGAAGGCTGTGGATACATGCTCTGCATCCACCCTTGCAGGCTTACCTAAAACTTAGCAGTATCCCTTAGAAAAAGGCAGAAGCACAGGGTGAAGCAGAAATGTTGTCTTACGGAAGACAGTAAAAGACTCCCGCAGTAACTGTCATCTTAAAAGTAAATGTTAGAAGCAGGAAGAAAGAGAAAAATGTAGAGCTGTGGCTTTTGTGGAGTGCTGCCATCCTGTTCTCCCTTCCCCCAGCCTTTTCCTTTGTTCCCAGATTTGGCACGTGAAACTAGGTCACAGCTCTTAGCCATACATGTTTTAAAAGTACTAGTCACTATGTGAGCATGACATAGCATCTCTGGAACGTTTCGGGGTGTTTTAGTGTTTTTTTTACATAATGTAGAAAATCTGTTTTATTTGGGATTTAACTGTGTTTTGTCTGTTTCTTGGAAAATGGCACTGCAAATCATTCACGTGTTGCTGGGGTAGGCAGCACTTGGGTTTATCTGGATGCAGTGGCCTGTCCTTATTTTCTCTCTGAAGAAGTTAAGTGCCAAATCATAGCAGGGTGACATAGTGTTGGGACTCTTTTGCAAACACTGCCACAGAGAAGCCACCCTTAACGTCCTGTGGTGAGGTGGGGAAGTACAGCATCTGCGACAGGCTGCCCACGTCACTGGCCACCGAAGTCTGTCAAGACAAAGCACATCTGGACAGTGTGTGTGTTTCTGTCTTTGGAGGAAACCCTGCCCTGTTTGCTCTCTCCCTGCTGGTATCGTTTATGGGCTGTGATGTAAAGTGGAGGAAACAGAGAGTGTGAATACTAATTTCACCCTGAAAAGCGTCACTTGCCCGGCTTCCTTAGGTACAATTTGTGCTTATCATTCTTGTGCAAAAGTTAGTAGCACAGCTGGTTAAACAAACCCTGCCCAAATATAATTTCCGTGCTTAAAACATGGAGTATTTAACCTTTCCTTACTTCATCCCACCCAAACCAAAGGTCTATTTTTTGCATTCAGCCTTGATTTTTTTCAGACAAAAGAAAAAAAAAAATTAAAAACTCTTCAAAACTTGCTTCAGAAAGAGCTGAACTTAATGTCCAAGCTGAATTTGTATGTCTTATTTTAAAAGCTACTAGCTGCATATTGTACTTCATTTTCATGTATGTGAAGACAAGAAATGGCACATTGTATGTAAAACCAGGAAAATATTCATGTAATAAATGTTGTATTTTCATATTGTCTGGCAAAAAAGTGAACTGCCTACTAGTAATTGCACGACATATTTAAAAATAATGATAGAGATTTTTAGTGCCTGTCTGCTGCTTTGCCCTGCCTGTCTCCTGTTCTAGCCAGAAAAAAACATCTTCCTGGGGGAAAAGACCCTGAATGTCCTCAGCACAGCAGCTCACATCCTTGCTTTATAAATCAGATGCTTTAAGAAAGTTTCTTTCAAATTTCTCTTAAATTCAGCAGGTTTTGGAGGTCAAACCTTTACCTTGTATTCTACACATCAAAGCTAAATCATATTATGTCTAAAATACACTTGCTCCAAATCTTAGAAGCAAATGCTATGTTCAAGTAACAGTTTTATCAGATTTTTGAAAAATGTCTTTCTGGGAAGTGACAGGGAGAAAGAAGCCTCAAAATGCTAAAAACCTCTCACTTCTTGTGATAGGTCAGATCTTTCCACCCTCAACCATGCTTTTTGCTGTCTCCAGATGGATGCACCTTCCTTAACTTGTGGTTCATCCCTCACCCTATCGAAGCACTGATCATATTCAAAACGCTTTTTGCTAATGCCAAAAGGGATTTTGTTGTAGGCACTAAGGCACACACGTCTTTTCACACGCGTTGCAGTTTACCTTGTCACTGGAGACAGGGCAATAACCATCAGTGGTTTCAATCTGGATGTAGCTGGTATGTGCCACTGATGCAGGGTGTTGATGAGCAATGCCTGCTAGGAAGGAGAGTGCTCCGGTCCTCTTGGGTCAGAGGCAGAAATGAAAGTAAAAGGAAAGGAAGGATCCTTTCATTTAAAGATCAAAAGTTACTAAACCAAAACCTGGCCATGCTGTGTTGCCTTCTCCTATTTGTGAAAGTATTTCCCATCCCACCGGTTTATCAAGTACTGTCCCTGCCCCACGTACACAGAAGCAGCAGGCCAGGACTTTTATGTCCTCTGACTTATTTCTGCTGAAATGAGGAGGAGCGGGGACAGGAGGCAGGAGGTGCCTGGGCTGGTCCTGGCAATGCAGGAGCTGGTGCAGTGTGGGGGAAGGGACTGTGAGGGGAAGGCTGCCTGGCCACGTCTGTCTATTTGGATAGATATAAACACTGAAAAAAGTGGAAGCAGTTTCTAAATCAGAAACTGTGACACCAGATGGGGTGGTGACATCTGGGAGTGATATCCTCAGCCTGAACAAAATCCAGCATTGACCTTGCCAGATCTGGGAGCCCCAGCATCATCCCAGGGAGGTCTTGTTTGGTGCCCAGGAGTGCCTGTGGCCTGGGAAGCAAAAATATTTGCTACTTTGTTATGTTTGCTTAGGGACAATCATATGAATGGTTTTATTTGTGCATTTGTCTTGGCTGCAGGCTGCTCTCAGAGCTCTCCACCTAAGCCTAGAAATTGTTGGTGCATTTCACGACACGGTTTCTATCTCCTGGCTTTTGCTCAGTTAGGAAATTCCCCAGACTGCTTTTGTGCTTTAAACCCAGAGCCTCTGACCCCAGACTGGGGAGGGATCAGCAGGATTGACAAGTAACAAATACTGTGTGTTTAAGGTAGATGGTTCCAGGTGCAAATGAGTGTAAAATGCTGATGGTGAGAAAGGGACAAAAAGAGCTCGAAGATGAGATTAACATCACCTGAAGAATAAAGTCAAGACAAAATTCCATCCTTCTTTTTTTCTTTATACTGCTCCATTTTACTAATGGAAGACTGTCATGTTTCGGGAGCGTGTCCACAGCATCACAGATCTGCTGCAATCTCACAGAAAGCAATGTACCTGCTGGGCTTGGGAGGTTTTCTCCATCAGGGAACAGAAAAAACATGGTCCAAAAATTGCTCTTTTGCCTCTAGCAAGTGTCTGTTAAGCCATCTGGTCAACCCATGATGAATTAAGCCATCTGGTCAGCCCATGATGATTTTGTCTCTACCAGAACATTAAGAAAGGCAGGCTTGGGTTCCTCTAGTATATCTGTCATTTGATTCTCTTTCCAAAGATTGAAACAGCTGAGGTGTGTGTCATCCTGCATGAACATGTATTTGTGCAGAAATAGTACTGGTTTCCCTAATAGTTTTAACCTGTTCAAGTTAACCTGTACTTGAGGAATGGGATTTACCTACCTTTCCTTTAGTGGTTAGCAGCAAGGTATGTAACTACTGGTATCTAAGCACCAGTTGGGTACCTCTGCTGTCACGGGACACCTTTGCTGGACACTGACTGTTACAAAGACACCTTCAGAGGAATTGCTTGTCCCAAGCTAAAATGCGTTCTCATTGAGTGGGATTAACTCCTCTTTGGAGATGCCTGAGACTGCAGGAGCCCAGTTAAATGGTGCCTGACAATTAGGCAGCTAAAGTTACACGAGACAATCCTGTCCCAAGTGCTGAAGTGCTTTGGGTATTTGCTTTTTCAGACACTGGATTATTCCCACAGCATAGGGAGCTGGAGTTTCGAAACGTGGCATGGTACACATGCCTCCTGCTCTGTGGGGGTATGTGCTGCCTGGCTGGACTGTTTTCATGCTACCTAGAAATGCCCACGTTTATATATCCGTGCATCTGGTGCTGCTCAAATGCAACTCAGGAGTAAAAAGATTACCTGCACAGCTTCCCTTCTGTCCTGGCATCTTTTAAAAAATGGAAAATAGATTATGACAACTGGGTAAAAATATTAAATTCTTTCTATCTTTGTATTTTAATGTCTCCAGATTTTACCCCTTATGTATTTTACTTTTTATGCGAGTAAGGTTTTTATTATCAGTTCTGAATTTATCTTCTTGAAATTTCATTTTGGAAGGAAAGAAAGGACTCAGTGAATCATAAATACTTATTACAGCTTTTATTTTAATACTGTGCTTGTGAATGTTTGATTTTGAAGTGGGTTTATTTTCTCTAACAAAAAGCACTGCCTGTTCTGTGGTGTGCGCTCATTGTACCATCAAGTGCGTATTAATGACTTCATTTCTATATGGCTGAGAAAGCTCACATAAATTAGCATGTTTAATGAGCTTTAAAACAATCAAGAAGACTGACTCAGTGATCAGTGAGAAACCACCTAACCAGATGTAGGAGGAATATTATGTGCAAAGTGTTTCAATTTCATATGTACCTAATGTGTGTGTAGCTACCACGCTTTTAAAACAGAAAATATGGACAATGATGGAGTCCTTAGTACTCTGCTGTCTCTATAACATGTCTTTTAAAAAAAATTAACTCCATTGCTCATGACTAGGAGACCTATTTTGTTGCTGCTGCTGAGGAATCATTTCCCTCTCCCCCAGGTGGGACCATTTAACTTCCTTAAACGATGGCAGCTCCTGCAGCCTGACAGGGAGAACATCGGGTTTCTATAACAGGTGATTCCAAGTTAAATCACTTCTGCTGTGGCTGTGTCCTGGGGGGCAGTTAAGCCCTGTGCACACATCTCCTACAAGTACCAGGTAAGAGCAGGAGTCTTGTAATGGTAATGACTTGTAGAGACCCATTGCTTTGATAAGCTTTTTGCTAGGCTTAAAGGGAATAAAAAAAATTCAAAGCCTCAGCAGAAAAATATTCACTACCTTGCAGAATTGAGCCCCAAGAGTATTTTGCTAAAAACAGTTGGAAAAGTTGTCCCTAGTATTCCTTACCTTATTAATTATTATATCATTATTACCTTATTAGTTACTTATAGGTAGTAACTAGTTTAGGTCTTTGGAGTGAGTAAAATGCCATCTCAGGACCTGATTCTGCTATAAGATACGCCACCATCCTTGTTGGCCTTTTATAATAATTGACTCTTTAATAAGAACAGCTAACAAAAGAACTATTCTTTTGAGTTACTTGTAACTTTTCATTCCTATGCCTTTTCCTCCATGACCTTACTACATCCTCCTAATTCTCCACCTGCCACAGTCGCTTTTCCTAAAGCTTGGCTTTGTAGTGTTGAGGGGGATATAAGCACATTCTTCTTCTGCCTTGCAGGGCAGGGATGAAAAATGAAGTCCTGAAGTACAAAACTCCTGGAGGGAAAATGGGTTTACAGAAATGAGATATTTTAACGTGCATTTCCTGACAGCTTACCTGATAAACTTACTGTTCTTGTGACTCCAGAGACTGAACTTCAAGACACACAGAAAATTATTGATGGCCTCCAGAATCCACTGGATCCCAACGAAGTAGCCCAGCTGCTAGCTGTTCACAGGGAAGTGATCTTTCTACAGTTTGATGCAGCAATCAGGCATCGACTATGGTAGGAATTACAGCCTGTTAGGGATGGGGCTGGCACCCTTTTGTATAAAAGGGCTCTTCTGTTGTTCACAAGAAAGAAACAAATGTAGGAAAGATTAATTTAAATTTTGTCCATAGTATCTGCTTCAAGACCATGAAATGTGCCCTGTGAGTGTAGAAATTTTCCTTTCATTAGAAGTGCCAGTCTTCCTTTAACTAAAAGTGGTGAGAATCCTTACATGTTTCATTGGTGGATCTCAACATACCATGTCTGAGTACATCTGTCATTATTTGAGAGTTATATCACCTTTATGTTGTGATTCCCAGTTTACTAATCAGGGAGTCTGGTAGCTGCTACAGAAGTAGACTTAGGAGTTAATCTTTTTGATTTGCTGTGGGATCTACATTCAATTTTATATTTTCCTCTATTGAAAGACACTTAATAAGCAGGTACAGGGCTTACGTGCTTATACCAAGATCTAGGTTTACCTTCCTGTAAAATGTTGTTATTTACTCCATCACAAAAACCCAACTAAGAGATACTTTTCACGTTTTTCTAAAAAGTCACTGTCTTCCCTTTTCCCCCCACTTTCCTCCCATATGTTGTCTGCCAATGATGGTCACAGAGTGGTTTGAATATACTCAACGGAATAACCTTGGCAGAACCAAAACAGGGGCAGGACATGCAAAGGTAAATGTCAGCTCTCCTCCCCTCTGTAGGTGCCATGTGGTGGTGTGATGCAAGGCTTGATTTGGAGGAGTAGCCTGCATGGGGCGGGCAGGCCGTGGAGTCCACCAAAAGAGAAACAACTCCTGGAATTGCCTTTAAGTAACACACAGGACTGAGTTCAAAATGCTGCAGTTGCAGAACTGTTCTCTAAAAGCAGCCATGATGAGCTTGCATAAAACATCCCCGAAGGAACAGTGAAAGCCAAATATATAATGCCATAGCTGAGCACAGCTTCAAAATGGGAAACTACATGAAAAAGGAGAATACTTGCTGAAAAAAATGTGGAAGGATTAGCTAGGGGAGTTAAATCCTTGCAGATGGCATGGAGACTGGGGACATACTGGAGGCACTCAAGAAATGCATACCACGTGAAGAAAGACTTAAGAAAGGGTAAAAGGATGCTGGCATGGCTGAACAGCAGGATTAAACAGATTATTAAAGCAAGAAAGCATCCTTCAAAAAGCTGAACTTTCATTCAAATGAAGAAAACAGGACTATAAACTGTGACAGAATAAATTTAAAAGGATTCAAGACAGTCCAGCAAAGATTTTGAGGAACAATTTTGCTGAAAGCTTCAAGACTAAATAAATCTTATTTCAAATACACTGGGAGCAGGGAACTTTCCAGAGAGTCCAAAGGGGCAGTACGTGATCAGGAGTGTTCAGTGAAGATAAGTCAACAGCATGCATTTTTAAAAATTATTTGTTTGTTTCTGCATTCCCTGTGGAATCACTTGGTAAGGTCCCCACACCAAAACCTTTCTTTATGCAAGAAGCATCAGAGGAGCTGCTGGAAGTGGAAGTGTTGCCAGGGAAAGTTATGGGACAAGCGGACTAAAATGAAGATGAACAAGTTGCCAAGACCAGACAATGTTCAAGAATTCTGAAAGAACTCAAGGATTTTTTTTTTATTTTTTTTTTTTAAAGAAGCCAAAGTACTAGCTATGGTGTTTAGCTTCTTGCTTAACACTGTCTTGATACCCGAAGACTGGAAGTGGGTGATGTGTTGCCAGCTGTTAAAAAGAATTGCAAGTGTTATCTGGCTAATCACAGGCAAACAAACCATTACACATAGTGTTAAAACTAGCAGAAGTTGTAATGAAGTGGATGCATGGACAAATATGATGTATTTGGGAAAAGCAACACTGCTTTTGGAAAGTGCAGTTATGCCTTACAAACATATTGAGGTTCTCTAAAGATGTTAACAGACATAAAGAGTTGGTACAATTTGGATTCCCTGAAAGCTTTAACAACTTCAACAGAGGCTCTTAAGGAGTCTGAGCAGCCACTGGATGTGTGAGGAGATGGTCACATTTGTAAATAATTTGTTGAGATTAAGGCTTTAAATGGGTAACTTTTGCAGTGAATAAAGGAAGTTACTAGTGGCTTCCCACAGGAGTTTAAGCTTTCTCTTGAACTATTTGAGTGCTCACGGATGACATTGGAAAGTGACTGAAGCTGAGGTGGTACCATGTGGATGTGATACTGTGGTACCCAGTATACCAAGGGCAAGGGCTGGCCAGAGAAGGACTTACACAATATTGACTGCAAAATAAAACAGCAGATGGAGTTCAGCGTGTCAGTAAAATGATGCACCTGGGGAAAAAAAACAACCAAACGATCCCAGTGTATAAAATGACAGCCTCTGACTGGACCATTACTATGCAGTAATGAAATCTCAGAGTTATGACAGATAACTCTGTCAAAACTTCAGCTCAGTAGCAATAAAAAAAAAAAAAAAAGGCAAATTGATTCCCTTTAGGGCAGCAAAAATAAGAACACCACTACACTGCTGAATAAATCTGAGTTGATGAGCCTACACAGTTCTGGTGTCCACCTGAGGAAGGGCAAAGAAGTCGGCAAGGTTCCCAAAGGAGCCACACAGATGATGAAAGGCTGCTGGGTGGAACAAGTAGTACAGCTGAGGGTAACAGCTAGGTGTAAGAAAGATGCTATTTTCTTTCCTTTCTGTTCACACCTGTAAACTTCCAGTGATTCTTTCAAAGGGGCTACAAATCGCTGAAACTCCATTTCCTCCATGGCAGGGAGAACACGGCAAAGAGCTGGGGGAGAGCTCGGTAAAACTGTCAGTCAAAGGCAGGGGATAAAGGCAGAGGAGTATCTGCTCATGGTCTTTTCCAGTGTAAGGTGCATCCCAGCTGAACAGCAGGCAAGCAGCTCTGAACAAACAAAAAACCCAAAGAAAATGTGGTTCTTGCACAGGGCTTGTAATTAGGCTGTGGGATGCAGCAGGTGGTAAAAGTTATGGGACTCAGAGTGAGACTGCACAGGCTCATGGAAGACAAATCTACCAAGGGTTATTAAACATTTAGCAATCACCTCCGGCTGAGGAAATGCCTGAGCTACAAATTCTTGGAGGCCATAGAATATCAGTGGGAAATATCAGCGTATGCTTGTTCTGGACATTTTTGCAATCTTTTTCGTGAATCCACTTTTGTTCCCTATGGAATTCAGGGCTCTGAGTTGGATGGAACTTTGCTCTGGCCCGCTGTGACCACTCTTGTGCTATCCAGTGGAGTTGTGATTGTACGTATTTGTAGACTAAAGGTTTTTCTGGAGACTCGCAAGAAGATAAAACTACCTTGTGCTTTTACTTCTATTTTTCCTGATTAAAATTCTGTAAAGGCAACTGGTGAGGGAAATGTTTTTTTCAGATGAGGAATTGTGTGCTACCAGAAAGTAAGAAAAAATGCAGTATTATCAGATGCTTCATCTTTCTTGTTCCTTATGGCCAGTGAAATTAATTTCCATTTTCTCTGCACCAGGGCTTACAGTGTGACACTAAATCACATTTAATCTCTTTTGAACTTCTCTGCCAAGTTTGATCCTGGAAGCTGTTATTTGTCCCTGTAATTCCTCTGTTAGTCCTGTGATTGATGCAAACTCTGTGTCATTTTTAAAAGCACTTATGTGTGTCTGACAAAACAAAAGAACAAGATCCTTGTCTTAGAGTTGCCATTCAAAGGAGGATGTGCAGCTACAGAAAGGGTTGCAGTCTAGATTGCTTCTTTATATTCAAGCTCTGGTTGAACAGGGGCTCTTTGTTTTAAAAGCATGTGAATGAAGCACAGGAGAATTGAGGGTGACAAAGAGGCTGCAATGACAAAGTCATGCCTAAACTTGGTTGAGTAATGTATTTACATGACGCATAAAGTGTAGTAAAAAGTAGCTTCAGGTGTGGGATTGCACAGCACAATGCAATCCAAGCATGAGGAGCCAGCTGGGTCCCAGAAGTGCTATACAACCATGTTGGAATAGCATTCCTGTGGTTTAGCTGGGCTCTGGTGTCACATGCATTGCTGTGTGAGGCTAGGTGCATTTGCTAGGTGAGACCTGGTCACGTGAAAATCAGTGGGGAGTGTTGCTAAACCTAGCTCAACTCCAACTTCAAGTATCCTGTAACTTAGGTTCTAAAGTTCACAAGCACTTTTGAAAACTTTGAAAAGCTTTAGTGTCTCTCCCACCTTGTATAGGAAGCTGTCCTAATATCAGGAATAGCAAGCCTTAGAGCTCCTGAATTATTTATTATCTAGTCTATTAGCTACCTGAGCATCCCGCTCCATTAGCATAGACATATGTTTTGCTGTAAATGTCCCCAGCCAGTGGCCCTTTCACACATGCGTCTACATCATTAACATTTGTGTTTATTTGTTTTAATTGTCATTGCTGCTATCCCTATCAGTCGCTACCATGTTGGATTATAATGAGGTGCAGGTAATTTTGATATAGACCATTTGGAGAATTTTGAAGTCATCTTACTTTTTTTTTAATACAAACATTTTGATTCCTTTACAGAGAGACATTTTTGTCCTCGGGGAACATTTCAGCCTACCAGAGTGTTACAGACATGACACACCACGTGTTGCTTCCATTGAGTAACTCTGTGATTCAGAGTGCATTTGCTTCGTAGCTGAGGCTCCCACAGCTTCTGGATCCTCAAAGCTGCATGGTGAGCAAAGTACACCCTCAGAGGCACTCTTCCTCCATTTACGCTGAGCTCCTTGGAGAATAAGGTCCTCTGCACTTCTTGCCGGTGTGCTTACTCCTTCCCCACAATGCTGCAAAGAACCTAACACTAATAGCTAATTGAAAAAAATCTCATGATCACAGTTTATTAACTTGATTCACCACTAGGAATTCTAGTAAACACTCTCTACAGAAGTGAGTAATTAAGATTTGAGGTGTAATGTAATCACACTGATGTCACCAAAATGAAATTATTCTGCATGATAGATGTTGGTGATTCTACTAACTTTCAGTTTAGGGTAATTAACCTTCTGAGCTCCCTCATTACCTGGCAGCTGTTTTGATTGCCCAGTGAGTGTGTCATGGTTCTGTGCAAATATTTAGGTCTAGTGGTTTTCTTAGATATGACATCACACAGAGTTACATAATGCCAAATTACATACCTATGTGCTTAAGAGGCACCTTGAATGACACCAGCAATAAAAGCTGATGTTGTGTTAAGGAAAGTAAAGATGAGCCTTGCTGGTGATATTAGCATGTTCCAAGGCAATAGGTAGCTTTAAATAATCATTCTAACTTCATGTTTCCTCATTTTAATGCCATCCTGCTAATTATTCAATATCAGATACTACCTTTAATAATGCCTTTCCCAAACATGAGCGATAGGAATATCGTTTTCTGCCATCCCTGCTTTGATTTAGGTGACAATGATAGATAGAATCTTCGTAGCATGACTGAGAAACAGGATTTGTGCTGGCATGCAAAATCTGGATGTCTTTGATGAATAACATGTCCTGATGCCTCTGAGATAGAACCAGGAATAAATGATTGACGATAGGTAGGTAAGGACATGGGAGCTATTCTGTGGAGGCAGAAGTAGCACAGCATCTTGGTAGGAAATGTATTCTGGAAAGAATCTTACTGTTTCTTTCCCAAGGAAGGATAATAGATGCTTCTCTCTTTTCTAATACATGGCCTACTTTCAAAGTCAGAGCAGTGTATCACATACCAAATAGCAGCTGGGCCTCTGAATTGACTTTTCCTGATCAGATTACATAGGACTCTCATAACTAATTGAATGTTGTTCTTATTTATGAACAGTCATCTCTATTCTTTTAGGCGCTTGTGCATTTTCCTTGGAGGACATTCCTAATGGATGGAGGATTTTTTCCAGTCGCCATCAACAACACAATTAGTATAAATTACAACATGCAGGTACAGTGACACAGCAGCCTTGCGCTTATGTCCAAAGACATAAAGACAAGATGAATCTAGGATGCAGGAGGAAAACAAACTAATGCTATCTTGCTTCCTGTCTTTTTTTTTTAAAGAACAGAAGTGAACAAAAAACATCTCCCCCTTTTCTGTCCAAAAGCTCATCTTACCATTGACTTCACATTTGATCTTCAAGCAGAGCAGAGCATTTTTGTTGATAATTAACCTATACTTATCATTTTCCTAGTGTGCTAGAAATAGAGAATCAAATAATTCTTATGCACGGGCATATGTGTTTTAGGGCCTTAGTGCTAAAAGCTTGAAATCCATTTGTGTTTATAACATAGAAAGCCCGAGATTCGCTGTTACCGGTTAAGCTGTGTATGGCACACCTTCAGAGACTCTCCCTTCCTCTTCAGCCATGCCTGTGAGCCTCAAGGATGCAGATCGAAGAGTTGCTCATGGGGAGCTGATGGCAATGCAGTTTCTGATGGAGGATGTAGTGCAGAACAGCTACAGCTGTGCTGTGGGAGATCACGCTGACTGTCAAGCCTTGCAAGCAGGTACCTCTGAGAACTCAGTCCGTTTGGGACTGTACAGCTTCTATGTGGGACTCCCATCAGTTTTTGCAACCAAATCCCTGTGAACAGAAGTGACCTAGACCTAAGGTATACTGTAATAACCTCACCTATTCTTGACCATCTGGTAAGAAGCAAAAGGAACAATTTGTCTCCCATAAATCCTGAATGCTCTTGAGAGAAACCCTAGTGATATGATAGATGCCCCTGGAGGGTCTGTTAGTATCACCAGACTTCTGGAGAAATCAGAGACTGTCCCAACTTCTTCCCACACCCCAGCGAAGGTCCAGCTCTTTCTGTATCAAGAGCTACTTGGTGCAAAGGGGAAAGGAACGGGCTGGCCATTGTCTAAGATTGAATCTAGTCAAGGAGAGGCAAGGTACTTCCAGGCTGTACTTCCCTGAGTACTTGTGTTGTGGACGTGTATGTGAGGAATAGTAGGGCTTGTAGCAATAGGGCAAGGGGGCATGGCCTTAAACTAAAAGAGGGCAGATTTAGATTAGATATTAGGAAGAAATTTATTACGGTGAGGGTGGTGAGGCACTGGAACAGGTTGCCCAGAGAAGCTGTGGATGCCCCATCCCTGGAAGTGTTCAAGGCCAGGCTGGATGGGGCTTGGAGCAACCTGGTCTAGTGGAAGGTGTCCCTGCCCATGGCAGGGGCCTTGGAACTAGGTCATCTTCAAGGTCCCTTCCAACCCAAACCATTCTATGATTCTATGGTGCTAGGAATGTTGGTGGGGGCACCTGAAGACTGCCAGAAAATACACAAAGGTTTGGTTCAAAGAACAGGCAGAGATTCAGACTGTTTGTGATGGAAAACAGACACGCAGATCGATTTGTAAGGTAAGGTAAAATGAGCAGAAAGGACAAATTTAGTTATTTTAAGGTCTGCTTCTTTCAAGATCTGACCTAAGAGTTTGATTTCTGTAACAGTACATTTAGTAGAGACCAAGCAGAGAGTGCTGCTGTTGAAGCTATTCACTTGAGGAAAGCAGCAATAACCCAAAGGATTTAACTTCTGTGCAGTTTTACCCCCATCTCTGCTGTATATGAGCACTCATTGCAATCCAAAGGTAGGCTGGTTTTTTCCTGTGCCATGCTCTGAAGGACACTGATGTAAGGCCCCATTGCAAGTTCTGATTGCACAATAGCCTGTTGCATGCCTTGTCTTACTGTGTATCTCAGGAGATGATATTAAGCAAAGAAAATCATGTGAAATATTTGTCATAGCTTTTTGAAGCAAGACATTTCCCTGTGACTTCCAGCAGAACTGGGCAGAAGCGGTTGACTCAAGTGGTAATGGGTTGCAGAACAGCAAAAAGATGTGCAAACTTTTGCTGAGGCATCATGACTCGGTCATGTCACTTAACTTGCTGAGATCTTTTCTGATACTATGGAAGCAATGGGAAATATTAAAGGCAGAATGAGGCTGACTCAAGCTGAGGACTGAGGATATCAATACAGTTCCCCTCTACAAAGAGTTTTGCGAGCAATATGGGTAAGTAACCTTGGATGTAAAAATATTCCAGAGAGACTGAAAAGATGAAAAAAAAGTCTTTGCCTTCTCCATCCATTTTCCTCCTGTCCCCCCATTTCATCTGCCTTTTTAATTTTTTTTTTTATTTCTACCTTCCTTTATTTTTGCTTATAATTAACCTAGTACTCATGTTTTTCTCTAAAGGCTTGAGAGCTACCTTTTGTTTCTTTGTTTCAGTACAGTTGTTTTTTCCCCTCTTTCAAAGTCTATTCAAACTGTTTGCTGATGATGTTTTCCAAATGCATTCTTCTCAGCTGTGTGACCCACCTCTGCATTTCAGGCTGCATAAACAATGTTAAATACAGTACTTGAATAAATGGAAATTCTGGAAGCCTGTTAGATGAATTGTAGTAGAATTCTTCCTAACCCTCCTACTTGGCTCAACTTTGAGCAGTCGAGAATAGAAAATTGGAAGATTTCCATCAGAGAGGCCCTTCTGAAAGCAGAAAATGGAACATCACTTTTGAAAAAGCCTCGTTCCCGGAAACTACAAGAAAGGAAGTGAAAGAGCAAGATGACACAGCAAGGGTGAAATCTGTGCCTGAAGGCACTGCATAACACTGTTGTCATGCGACAGAGTACGGAGGAAGCAATGCTCAGTGGGCCTGTCCCTACAAGGCCAAAGCACTTGAGTCTGACAAGCCTGAATCCGTCACAGAATAACTGTGTCTGTGTGTGTGTGTGTGTGTGTGTGTGTGTAAATAGCTGGTATCAGATCTGCTCTGTTCTGGCCTCCATTTGTCTGTATCCCAGTGTCACCTCCCGTGCATTACCACCAGATCAGAGTGGGCACAGTCCAATGCTGGGGCCCCATGGTCTTTTCCTCTAACTAATTTATAAACTCTGCCAAGGGAGCAGCTCTGGGGCAGAGCAGGACTGGGTTGCAGGAGGGTTGGGAGTCAGGGGTGCAAGTTGTCCATGCAGAACAAGCAACAGCTTGTGCTTCCACCATGGGGCTGGGCAGGAGAGCCCCAACCTCAGTCTCTCCTAGTCTCTCCATGCCCAGAGCTTTCTTGTTTTGATGCCCGAGATCTGGCTTAGCAGTTATTGCCTCCTGGGAGGAGAGGTGAGCTCCTTGCCCATGGCTTTGCTTACACTGGCCTTTGAGTGGGAGAAGATTCTGTAGCGGCACCTGCAACAGCTCCTTCCTAGCAGGCAAACTACCAAACTTACTGTACTCAAAAATCCCACAGTGTTTCCCTCTTCCATATCCCCACCCACCCCCTTCCACAGATAAGAGCTCCCTACTTCCCGCTCTGAGCTCTATGCTAACCTTTGTGTCATGGCATCAAGGGTTTAAAAGGCAGCATGATTAAAGCAGTAAAACGAAATGAGGTATATATACCTTGCTAATGGCTTCTAAGAGCAAAGTGTTCATCTGCCTCAGCACTTAGCATTCAGGAACACTTGGCAAACCCATGATCTGATGCAAAGGAGAGCAGGGGGAGGGGGTGGAGGGAATTTCTTGGTCTATTTCAACAATGGTGATAGACAAGTTCTTACCAGTGATCAGACCTCCCCTCTTTATCTGATTCACCTCTTGTTCCTTCCCCACTGTTCTAGTTTTGTACTATTATAAACTTGGAGAAATCATTGAGCCATGTAATAAGGCAGGAGCAGTGAAGAAGAGAGTGTCCTGTCCCACTTGCAGGTCGGTTGGGTTAATGCGGTGAGCTGAGACTCAGATTCTGCACAGGTTAGGAATGGGGGCAGGGGAAGAAAAAGCAAAGTTAAGGTCTAAGGTCAGTAAATGCAAACAGTGATTTTGAGAGAGAATGTGTTGAAATACTCATGTCTTGGTGATTCTAGCACAGATATCCTGTACCTGGCCATGAAAGCCATGGTCAGACAAATGGGCACAGAGGAGGAGTTTGGAGAGCCTGTTATAAGTGCTTGGCATATACTTGCCCCCAGAGGAGCATCAGAAATTGAACTGCAAGTGTACCAGCTAAAGGGAGGGTTATGTGGGGCATT
This sequence comes from Falco peregrinus, assembly GCF_023634155.1. Taxonomy (NCBI): domain Eukaryota; kingdom Metazoa; phylum Chordata; class Aves; order Falconiformes; family Falconidae; genus Falco; species Falco peregrinus. Next base: position 26,019,592 of record NC_073727.1, read on the forward strand.
GCGAGGGACTGTCTTCCTTAAGGGGAAAGGCTGTGAGAGCTGGGCCTGTTTAGCCTGGAGCAGAGAAGATTGAGAGGGGACCTTATCAATGCAGGTAAGTATCTTAGAGGCAGGTGTCAGGAAGATGGGGCCAGACTCTTTTCAGTGGTGCCCAGTGACAGGACAAGGGGCAACAGGCACAAACTGCAGCACAGGAGGTTCCATCTGAATGTGAGAAAGAATGTCTTTACTTTGAGGGTGACAGAGCCCTGGGACAGGCTGCCCAGAGAGGCTGTGGAGTCTCCTCTGGAGACATTCAAAACCCACCTGGCCATGATCCTGTGCGACCTGCTCTGGGAGAACCCGCTTTAGCAGGGGGTTGGATGAGATGATCTCCAGAGGTCCCTTCCAGCCCTGAACATTCTGTCATTCTGTGACCACACAACATCACGTTTTCCTACAATTTCTGGTAAATGAAGTGGTGGCCTGTGGAGGCTGTCACGGGGGAAAGTTTGGCAGATGTGGCTGGGAGGCTCTGCAACAGCACCTCTGCTGCGTGGACTTAGGTGTGTGTCCTGGGAGGGCCCAGAGCAGCAGGGGAATCTGCTTCTATCCAGAGTGTTTGTGGCACAGCACTAGGCATATGGTCACCCCCAAATGGTATTGACCTTGATACAGTATCTGAAAATACTGTGTTTAGAGAAGAACAGAAAGAGAATTGCTTTGGTTCAGTCTGCTAGTTTTGGCTAGCTGGCGAGTTGCTTTGTAAGCAATGTAGAAAGTTAGTAAGAGCTAAGTATCAAACTTGATTCTAGCTTCAAAAGCTTCTGGAAAGCCTAGAAATTGACATGGTCCATGATGTGCAGAAGAAAATTATCCAGGAAACAACTCTAGTGATGTCTGAAGAGCCAGATGAAAGCAATCTCCCCACTGGTAAGGAGAATCAATCAAAATACCCTTCCTGGGAAGTGTGGGAGCCCCAGTCTTGAGTGGGAAAAGTAGCCTTGATGCATAAAGGCAGCAAAGATTTGCCCTGCATGTGAACAGGAGAGCATGCTTGCTCTCAGCTCCCCACTTCCCTGTGCGCTCGTTTGGAGGCCAGGGGCTGGCTGAATTGTGGAGAAGGTATCACTGATGAAAAAGGGCTTACCCTCAGGAAACTCTCCTCTGCTCTGGAGAGCCCATTGTGAGAAATTCCAGAAACACATCAAGGGGAAGCTGTGCAGAGTTGTGTACTGGGACACCATACACCTTTCTGCAAGGACCTGCTTATTCTGTCTGTTCAACAGATTCAGATTCCCTAAATCTGAGTTCACTTTCTCTTTATACATTGAATGTTTAGCCATAATCATTGAAAAAACGATTGTGCAAACAAGGCTGAATACTATGCTGCAGTTTGCAGGCAGCCTGAAAAGAGACTGATAGGAAATTACTTCTCTACTCTGTCTCAGAGTGTTAATATCTTAGGCCTAGTAGTGCAATTTAAATGCCAGACTTTTTAGTATGTTGGGTGTTTACTTGGTACAATTACTGCATAGGTGTGGGCAATTTGGGTATTCACAGGCACGAACAGTAAAACAAAGAAAAAGTGGAAATAAAAGGGAAGAAAAACGTGTCCTAGTGCCACTGGATGTGGTTGCAGGCAGCAATGACCAGTGCACAGAACTGTTCAGTTTCACACAAAAGCCACGTTCTTTACTCAATATTTTCAGAAAACTCCAGTACACAATTGTGGGCCAGGCCGTTATTGACAGGACTGGTCCATAACAAAATTGCGTTTTGGCTTTGATACTGGAACGAATTTGATATTGCAGTTCAACACAGCCTTTGCAATCTGTTTGCAATGACATTTACTTTTTGTGGTAAACATTTTAGGAAAGCTGAGAAACCCTAAGCTATAAAGCGTACCCATCATCAAATCCCAGGGATTACTGAAGGATCAATATTTTGTGACAGTGGTACCCACTGATGTGTAGTTTTATTCTGTTGAGTTTGTTTGTTTGTTTGTTTTTCTTTGCTTCTTCCTCTGTACCTGAAGAGCTCTGGAAACACAGGGTAATGCAAGAAAATTTCTCAGTTGTACAACCATAGATAGTGCAGGCATTTGTTCAAAGGCTGATGGAAAACTACCAAGAATCAGATACAGAGGTACGTATTCTGCATTTCTATCTAAGCAACAGCTAAATCATGTTTACAGCTTTATTTATTAAAGCTCTTGTCAATCAGTGACCTAAAAAAGAAACACATTTCTTAAGCTTATGAGCTTAGATTCAGATTATGTTGGTTTGCAATAGCAGCGTTGGCAGCAAACTTGTGTATTGCCCTACTGCCTTCTGACAGGTTTATTTCAGCTCTCAGGACTGTAATAATGTGAAGATGAGTTGGGGCTGGAGGTTTATATGCAACCGCAATGCAGGATTGCAGGACTATTCACGGATTCAGTAGTGGGAACTCTTCTTCCTGAGTCATTGCTAAATCAGGGGTCCAGCATGATGTTAGGAAGCAGTTTTAGGTGGGTTTGTTTTTTTTTTTTTTTTCCCCAGTGAAATTTAAATAAAATATTTATGGAAATATGACCACTCCTGGTTAAAAAACACACAACATGTTTTCTTAAGAGAAGGGATGATGGGGCCCAACTGCAACCCAGGAAGTTTCTGAGTTGGTAATTTAATTTCTCTACCAAAAATTCTTTTAGCTTCAGATGGAAAAAAACCCCAACATTATAGCTAGAATCAGTCAAAAAGCTAACAAATCTGTTTTCCATTAGTTCAGTGAAATTGTAGATTAGGCAAAAACATTTACATTGAATATTTTTCTTTTTGCTTCATTTTAATATTGCAGAGGCATTTTATTTACAATAAGGTGATCATGTTCCATTTTGATAGATGCTGTATATATAGCAACTCTTGTGACTCAGGCCACCTGCAAGGTTTCTTATTTTGTTTTCCTAGGTGACTTTTTAAAAAAGCCCTTTACAACAGTGTCTCACCGTAGTGGGCTGTGACATCGTGGCCAGAGAGCACTGCAACTTTGAGACTGCTCCGTGTTTTATGAAAATGTTCTCCAGTAGCAGCAGCATTTACTTTCCCCAAAAGAACAGGTATGCTCAGAGTGTTGATTCTACTCTTTGAGAATGGGGAAGGTGGTTTCTCTGGGTAGAGGGCAGCTGCTAAGTAAAAAATAAAGTCAGGCTGTCAGGCTGGGAAGTTGTTGAAGTGGAGATGGGCTGCACAAGCATAGCCACCATGCACCTTTGTGCTTTGCCTCAGGAGCCGCACGCAGTGCAGGGATGTGGCAACCAAAGCAGTATGGCCCTGACGCAGGTCGGTGATTGTGGTCTATCGGTTGGTAGCGCTTAGTGGTCTCATTTGGAACAGGGTCCCACCGTGCAGATACATGGTGACAGTCTTTGAGAAGAAAGGCAGGGGGGCTGTGGGGCGGCTATTTCTGTGCTCAATGCCAGACGTCATACCAGGAGGACTGGTAAAACAAAGATAACCTGAAGGCAAAGGTAGTGGTCTGCTGTTCTGCAGTTAATATTCACAATAGGTGATATACTGGTAACCTTCAAACTTAAACTTCTGCTGATGGGTCCCTTCCTTCATGAGGCATTTCCCCAGAGCAATTCAATCCTGTGCATTGACTGAGATAGAAAGTAGAAGTGGGTCAGGCACATAGGCTCAGCTGCAGCATGGGTACCAGGTATGCTACCTCACAGCTGCGCAATTCCTGCCAAGTTCTGAGAACCTGACTTCGCAACTTCAGCTGTGTTTTTCAGGATAGCTGGTATGTGTGGGTAGAATTTTTTAAAGAAGTAAACCCAGCCAATAAATCAGAAATGCTGTTTTGTGGAATCATGTGATATCCATGTAATCTGTTAGCTGACTTGGAGGCTTGGCTCCATCAGCACAGACTCCACTGCTAGAGGTACGTCAGCTTCTACAGAAACCTGTGCTAGGGAGAAGAATGCTTGGGTTTCAGGATGTTTGCACAGTAGTGTTAGAACACCTGCATTTTGGATTTCATTCCTAGGCTCTTTTTCTTATCTGTCCTGATCACTGACTACAAGATTTCAGTTCTTCTCTGGGCTTTTTGCCCCACTTTCTCATGCTTTTCACAGTTTTTTGCCCCTATATCCTTTTCTGTAAAGTGTCTTGTCAGCAGCCTCCCTTATTGCCTGATTTCACTGTCTTGTCCACATGTTTGGGAAGGCTGGTGTGAGAGAGAAAATGAGAAACACGTGTGAGGTTTCAGCTGGGTGGAAGGACACAGGAGGAGCCGGTAGGACTTTTCTGGAGCCTCTGGGCACTGGAGTCTCTCTCCCCAACTTTGCTAGCCCATCACCACCAAATCCCTGTCTCATCTGTGTTGTACTTGAAGGGAGCAGCCCAGGGTTGCCAGCTGCCTACTATCTCCGGGCTCTGCTTCAATCCCAGAAGGGATTTCCTGCTCCCAGTTCCACTTCTGGCTAGCCTAAAGCAATTAACAGGGGCTGTTGCAAGTCTGAAGAGCAAGCTCAGTAGAAACCATGAGAAAGGTTCAGGCACGATCAGCTAAACTGGGATAGCAGATAGTTTAAAAACTAAGAAGTCTCTAAGGAACATACATGAACCATGTAGGTTTTTTCCTTTAACAAAGTCTTAGGATGTGACCAACTTTTTGCCGATTTTACAAAAACCCCCACCCAAAACAGAGGAAAACTAGTGCTGCTCTGAATAAAGGTCACCAGAATTTTTCAGAAGGGCTAAAATACATGTATTTTTTCCCAGCATTCATTTTCAAAAGTCTCTCAGTAATGTTTGCTGGAAGACAAAAAAATCGACAAAAATTGAAATAGAAAATTTCAGTGAGAATCCAGTGAAGTTATTAGCATTTACTACTTAGATCTGGCATATGGAGGTGCCAGGCAACCTTGCAAGCATACTGTGCTGTTGGCTCTGCCTACAGTCTGCAGTTGTGCCTATTTCTTCTTTGAGTAATGTAATATGCTAAGAATGATTTTTAGCTTTCCTCAGCTGTGTTCATCCGGTTGTGAATGCTGTTTGGTGGTATGAAAACAACCAGACATTTATATCTAGCAATGACCTACCTATGTGAAATGGAAATTCTGTCATTTAAATCTGTTCAAGTTCTATCATGTACCTTCCTATTTGTGCCAACCTGAGTGTCCTTTCTGAGGGTTTGTTAATTGTCAAATATCAACAAATGGAACACATAATAGTTTTTATTAAATGTTACATGGTCTGTATTTACAAGCTTATCAGCAGACAGCATATTTGCTCCAATAAATGCATTACCTCATAGCTTACTGAACAAAGCCTAGTCACAGTTCTTCTGACTTTCTCTCCGGAGTCAGGGGAGGTTACACTGTGGGAGGCCAGGTTCACTGACACAGCAGTCATGCACAGGATCTTCTCCTAAAATCAGACTTGCTAATCCTGCTCCCTAATCGTTCTGCTCCTCTGTCCTCGGCACACATCTTCTATCAATTCTCATACCTGTTAGCAAGGAGATCTTTCTTTCCTGATGACCAGAAACAGATATTTTGAGGTTATGTATGAAACTTATGCATTTGCCTCCTTCAAATACTGGTTGCGAACTGCCACAATTCTTCCTACTGTTTTCAGGGAACAAATGTTTCTAAAATGAACAGGGATGAACAGGGATATACAAAATGGGTTATTCCGTATCATTAAAGGATTATTTTCATCAGGCCACTCACTTAAGAAGATATTCTTGCTCTACTTGATTAGGTACCACATAACATATTCAGAGCTCTGGATCATTTATTCCTTGGCTAGTGTTTGCTCATCCCTAGCTTTGCTCATTCTCTGTCTCTGCTGTGATAGATGACGGGGCTGTGCCATGGGATGATTATGGAAATAACTGTGCTCAGAGCCCAGCTCACTGACTTACAGGAAGAAAATCTTGGTCTCAAAGAGATGATTAGAAAAGTAGTACAGGATGAATATGAATCATTAGTGCAGAACCTATTTGTGACTTGTGTCCATCTAAAAGTAGGTACAGAATAATAGGGAGTACTTGACTGGTCTTTTTTGTGCTGCTGTATAATTTGCCAACAAGTGTAGCACTCAAAGGAATAAATTGCTGCAGTGTGCCAGGTGGATGAATGGGTGAATCATTTATCTCCTGCTGCTAGAAGCATCTTGTAAAACTGTCTGGTAGAAAAATAGCGTGCCTTTTCCAAGAGAGGAGGCGTATTCTCAATGGAACAGGTACCACATTAGAGAGAGTGATGGAAGCTCTTTTTAGTTACAGTGGAGTGAACTTTTTGGATATAATACTTCAAGTCTGTAATATTCTGCATTATTTTTCTTGGATACTTTATGTCTACTGCATAATTTTATTGGTTACTCTAACAATGCCTTTTGTTTTCAAGTAGTCCACTGATTTCTTTGGGGTGACATATATCATTACTTACAAAAATAAGATACCCCAATCGAGCCTGTAAAAACTGACCTGATTGTGACCATATGTATTATAGAGTAACCACCTGCATCAGATCCCCAGAGTATTGATGGATGGTCCACGAACCCATTAATGTCTGTGTCCAGGGCAATAGTCACTTCAGGAATATTGTGATTTCTTTTGCAACCTTGAGCGTGAGTTCAGTTATCACCAGAGAGCCTATTTTGTCACCATGATGCTGCTACTTCCATTAAATACATACATCCCAGGACTGCCAATAGGTTGCCTGCATATGGTACAATTGAAATTCCATTTCTTGCAGTGCCTGGATGCAAGAAGAATATTGCTCTGTCTTCCTGATACACTGATTCTAGGAAAATAATTACGGAGAAAGACCATCTGGTTGTAGCTGAGAGACTTCTGAAATCTTCTGAATGTTGCTTTCCCATATGTGCACATTTCATCTCTTATGGGCTCTGTTGATAATTGCAGGGAAAGTTGGATGTCTATCACCTTAGCATTGAGCAACGAGTGTTTGAAATCATCGGTGAAGTGAGAAGAGGAGGTGACAATATGATTGATCTGAAGAAAAAGTTCAGCTCCACTAAGAACAACAGTGACTTGGAAGAACATTTGTCTAAAGTAAGGAAATACATATATGCATCGGTAAATGAACACAAGGATAATATCAAGGTAAAGCTTGTTGAAGATAGCTTAAGTTATTATACTGTTTCTGAGACATCAGTTGTGTGAAGAGCATGGAGGTAGTCCATTACTAGACTCTGTTAATGGCTACTCATTTGTCAGGCTGTCATAAATCGGTCATCTTTGACTGTGTGTTCATGCTCCAAGTGCAGAAATGTTGGGCCAAACCCAGATCTTGGACCCTGAATAACTACATGTATTTGAAGTGAATTTGGTTCTAAACTTAGGAACTATGCTTTCAGTCTGTTCTGAGGGAAACTAACATAATGCTTTCTACACAGGTGAACATCAGAGAGGTTAAACCTAGATCTGAAGAAGCATAAATGTGAACTCACATTCAGCCTTGTGTCAGCATTGTCGTGTGTTGTCATTGTCCTTTTTTTTTGGGTGGGGGAAAGAGAATGTGATGTTTCAATAAGCCTGATAAATGTGTTGATGGGAATTTTATCTTCTTGTTGTGCAAGCCGGTCACATAAAAGAATGCGGACAGAATCCTCTTTTCTATTTGGGGTTACTTAAAATAAAAAATATATTCAGCTTTATGTTTTGAAAGAGTGCCCCCAAAACTGATGGTCTGGGAGTTATAAACTAAAGCCTGGAAATTACTTTCCAGGCTACAACTTCCAAATCAATCCCTTTTATAATCAAACGTATTCCTCCTCAGCAAAGTTCAATTTGTACTGAAATCATCATAGTCAGACAGTGAATACAAATGAGATCAAATGGATAATGGCTGAATACTTCTGTCTAAAGCAAATATACTTGCAGATCTCTCAAGCAGAGCAGTTTGTGAAGCAGGATGTAACTGTAATGTCTACAGAGTGAGAAGGACTTTCAACACCCCCAGTGAACCCGGGGGATAGGGACACCCAGACGTAAATGAGAAACCAGTAGAAATGGAAGAAGTCCACGTGTGAGAAGGCTGCAGGGAGACTTCCACATCCCCGCTTGGAGAGGACAGTGTGCAGAGGACAGTGAACAAGGACAGTGGGGAGCTTACATGCAGTTAAATGGTTGTGGCTTGAGCAGAGTTATGGAAACGTGGTGGGCTGGTGCAGTCCGTGATCATGGACGGTTACAGGGTGTTTAAGAAGGATCAGCAGGTAAGAAGAGGAGTGAGAACTGTACTTTGTGTAAGGAGTTCATTCCCTGCACAGAGCTCATGCATGAACGTGGAGATGTACTACTGAAAGGCTATGAGGAGGGAGGAACGTTAGTGATGATCAATGACTGCGGTGGGGAATCTGTCACAGACTGCTTGGTCAAGAGAATAAATTGGACGGGCCTGTCTATAGAGAGCTAAGAAAAGTGGTTTTGCTTTGAAGCCTTGGTGGACATGGAAGTTTTATCCATCTGGAAATCTACTGGAAGTGGAACACAGCATTGTGAAAGCGTAGGCAGTTCCTAGGCCGCATTAGTGATAATATCCTAAAAGCAAATGCTAGAGGAGCCAGTCACAGTAAATCCCTACTTCTGCTTCTCACAAACGGGGGAAAACTGGTGGTGAGTGGCATCTAGGGCTGCAAGGGCTATAAAATTATTTCAGGATCAGGAGAACGATTTTAAAATCATGCTGCAGAGCTAGGACTTGGGACTTCAGGAGAGGAGATTGTGACTTATTTAGGGAATTGCTAGGCAGAATCCTTAGGAAACTGCCAAGAGGGGAAAAATGATGAGGAAAGCTGGTTAATTTTTAAAGAAAACTAAAAGAGACTTCAAAACCAACTACCCTGTTCCACCATAACACATGGGAATTTAGCAGAAACTTTGCCTTGCTTGCCTTAGCAAGGAGCTGCTTGAAGGACTAAAATACAAAAAGAAAGAATGCAAGCAGTGGAAATATGGGTAGGCAACAAAGGTAGAGTATCAGAGTTCAGACCCATGGTGATGAAATTAGGAAGGCCAAAGCCTGGCTGCAGATAAAATTAGGATGGGACACAAAGGTGAGTTGACACTGAATGGTAGAGCTTCTCTGCAGAGATATCTCTGCCAGGAGGGCCAGGACCTCCAGTGGTCCTCTGTAACAGTTTTCAGGCAGAAGTCTGCTATTTTGAACAAAAAAGAAGAAAACCTGATGACAATACTTTTCATGAATGCACTGATTTTGTTCTTATTAAGGATACTGTAATTAGGGTGAATCAGGTTACCCAACTTGGTACAAACCAGAATCCTCATTTGGCACAAGAGTGTTTATCACCATTAACAGAGCTTCATTTCAGTGAGGTTTACCTGTTCGCTGTTTTGGATTAAATTTCTTCTGTTTTTCCCCCGGTTTCTGGGCAATGCTCACATTTCCTGTTTCCCTGGAGACACAGTAATAGAAATCTACGGCCAAAGGCTGCGCTGTTTCGAGATGCACAATTAGAGCATTTGAAAACAAAACTGAAATACAAATAGTTGCATGCTTTTACAATTGTATTCACTTCCAAAGCATACTTTCTTCCTGGGGAAAGTAATCTTTGTGGGTCTACTCCTCCCAACATCTTAGTAGGAACAGCTGCAGCTCTTGTGGGATGAAAATACCAGGCTAAGCAAGTGGGTGTGTAAGCTAAAGGCTCTGAGCTGTTGGAAGCAAACTGCTCAGAAGGCACAGCTTTCTGAAAAGCTTAGAGATGCTAAGAAGATGATATTTCCTGACCATTTCATCTGTTCTCTAATTTTCTGCAAAAAACGTAGAATGTTTTCTGCAAAACTAATGGTCAGATTGGGCAGGCTCACTATTGTTCGGTGATCCTATAGGAGCTCACTGTAACTGCCAATTTTAGGTAAAAATGCTAAACTTTCTCCCCTCTATAATATGGGTATAATGGTGGTCTTCAAATGTGAAGAGTGTGAAACAAATCCCTGATGTTTGCTTGAAGCAAGAGTTTAGGAAGCAGGAGTAGCCTATAGTACTCCTGGTTCTGTTGTTGACTTGGAAGACTACTCTGTATCAAAATCAACTATTTCAGAACTGACCAAAAGGTATAAAAAAGAAGACAGGCAGACATGAAGTGAAAAAGAACTGGATTGTTGGCTTGGGAGGTAGCTCAGTTGTTTTTTGGTTTTTATTTTTAATTGGTATCTGCTTAAACAAAGCAGAACACAGCATGAGGTTTCTAAATGTAATTACACAAATACAAGATGAAGCACAAAAATTACTAAATTAAACTGAAGTGAAGATGGATGGAGAGAAAAGAGCCTCACTGCTTTAAATGAGGCTGATTCAAATAGAACAAACAGGTTATTGATTGTTATATAGGCTAATTAGCTGCACATGTCAAGCAAAGAAAAGGCAGAATAGATCATATGTAACTTAAAAAGAGTGAAAACAAAATGTTTTTTGTGTGCTTGTTAATTTTAAACCCAGATGAAACTGGATGTGCATACAATTAGTTCAGTTATATCAGGGAGATGCTGAATCATTAGAATATTTTATTGATCAGATCAGTCAAAGATGGATTGAATTATTGCAAATTTGTGGAATTAAATAAGAAGTAAGAGCTATCTTCACAGGATTAAAAAGAAGTCTGAAACTGAGAAAATTAAATGGGGAAAATTGGCTTTTTTAAATTAGAAACCAGCTCATCTTGCTCAGACAGAGCTTTCTTGGATCTGACTGTGGAATGATCCTGAAGATCTAAGGGCTTGTATTTCACTGTTCTCCACACCAAGTGCAGAGGATCCTGGACCTTGCTTTTTCCAGTTTAATGGCTGGAAAAGGAGAGAGGGCTGCTAAATCTGTGTCTGACATAGTAACATGTACATACACATTGGTGTTTGTGTTTTGAAACAAACAAAAAGACCCTGCCCAGAAGGAACGCAAGCTTCATCACACACAGTTAAGCAAGGAATAAGCGGATTAATAAGATGGACAGGTCTTTCTAATGCGTAAGATCAAATTTTACATTGCTCTGAGCTTCCTTGCACACAAGAACTTGAATTGTTGACATATGAATAAAGATGTGCAGTGACACCCACATGAAAGATTATCTTACTTTTTCCCCTTTAGAGAATGCCTTCTGTCTATCCTGTTCACTTTGCCTTAAAAAAAGGTCCAGCTTTTAGCAGAAAATAGGAACAATGCAATCCCACTTTACTAAAAATCTCAGAGAGATTTACCTTTCAAGCAACCCACTGCTATATAAAAGAGAGAAAATCACTGCTCTCCTTGCTTCTGTAATGTGCTTTGTTTACAGGAAGCTCTTCAAAACAAAAAAAAGTGTCTGAATACTAAGATGATGGGAGAACAAGAGGTGACTTCACTTCAGGGTCAGTTCATGACTGTAAGGAAAGCTCTTGCAAAATCTCAAGCAGAAAATTACAAGCTAAACCAATAGCTTCATAAACAGGTATCTGAATTCAACAGGTCCCAATTCATCAGTGCAACAAGCTGAATTCTCCTCTCCATCTCACTTGGTTTAATAAGGATTTTGGCTACTGTGATTCTAGGAAAGAAATGGCTTCAGAACTAACTGCATAACACAGTTGTTACTGAAGCTGGATGTGTATTTTGCGGCATTGAAACTATGCGTTCATCATCTGAGTGTTTTCACCATTGCAGGTAGAGAGAACTAGAGAAAAAATATAGCATCTTGGATAAAGTCTGAATCATGTACCAAAATGACAGCTACAGGCACTACATTTATGTATGTCATCAACAGTGCTGGATGTATGTTTTAGTAGAGGAAAAGATGTTACTAACGTTTTATTCCACAGATTTAAAAAAACACCCTTAAATCTCAGATCCTGAGGTTATTAGTCTTCCACCCAATCATTAAATTTCAAGGAAACATTCAGGGATGTTGTCATTAAATCCAGAACAAATTAATTATTTTTTTTTTTCCACCTGAACACCTTCATGGCTGTATCACTGCCACAGCAAGCTGCCTTTCACTTCTGCACATGGCTACACATGCTGAAATGGCCCATTCCTCAAAGTCAAACTGAAAAGCACACCCTTCCCTTGCAATATACTTAATGCCAAGCAACATTATTTTATAGCAAATAAGTCTTGTGAAACCAACGTTATTTCATTCTGCTGATAAGATTAGAAGTTAGATAAACATAATGCTAGAGATGTAATACATGTTTGGAAGCGCCTTGTAACGCATATAACTTTTGTATTTTAAATTTTGCAGGATCAATAAAAATGCCAAATGGATTGACAGCTAGATTTTTGGACATAGAAGCATGTGTTATTTTCATTAAATGAAGATGGTTTCTGACAGATGTCTACAGGTGTTGGTAGCAGGAACTATCAGTATTCAACATTTTTGTCAATGCCTTGGAAATAAATACAAAATTGCAGATTATAAAATTTACCAATGATATATGTGGGGAAGAATGTTAGTGAATTTGGTAAGGCACATTTAGTGAATAACGATGTGGGCAGAGCAGGAGTACAGAATCATAGGGATAGCTTGGTAACTTGGTTATTCCTCCAAGGAGTATTTCAGTGCCTGAGTAGATGAAGAACGAGAAGAAAGCAGGGCTTGTACAGAACAGGGTGACCGCATCCCTGGGCAGGACAGGGTTCGTAATGGATGACTGGCCATGTAGTGCAGTACTGGAAAGAATGGATGCTATAATCTTTTCATTTATAAAAAGGAGAATAGTGCAGACATATTAAAAATGTGTTTGTAGCTCTGTGTACCACATACTGAAATACTGTTGCTGGATCCAGAGCGTAGTACCTAAAAAAGATGAAGAAAGAATGGAGAAAGCGCAGAGGAGAGTTAGGAAAATTCTTTGAGGGCTGCAAGAAATGCTTTCTAGCAGAGGGCTCTTGAAAGGGACAATCTATTTAGCCTATCTAAAAGAAGAGTGACTCGATTACAGTCTACAGATATTTTTGTTGGGAGAGAATAGTAGATATATTAAAGGGTTCTTAGGGAAAGGTATAACAAGAGGTGGTGCCTAGAATTTGAGGCCGGAAAAACTGAAAATGGGAAATTAGAAACAACATTTTCAAAATGTGATTAACAGGGGAAATGACAATATGTCTGAGTGTCTTCAAGTCAAGATCACATGCCTTTCTGGGAAAAATGGTTTAGCCGAACCAACTTGCTCATTCCAGTACAAGGCTAATTAAGGCAAATGTGATATTAAAAAGTCAGATCTGATGGCTCGATTGTGCCATTCTGAACCTACTGGTCTATGAAACTCCAACCTCAGTAAGGCTTAGAGAGCCCCCCAATGAAAAATGTTTGGCTGTGGCTGCTTTTAGCTATTTGTGTTCAGATTTTTCACCACAGTGGCGTGCCTTTGGCTGATAAATTGGTTTTCTTCACTGACAAGCTGTCAATTTACTTCCAGAAGACCCACTGCATCTATCATCTTTCTAGCAGCTGCTTTTGTTGCTTCTGTTTTTGATTTCTGACATCAGCTTCTGATTCTTTCTCTTCTTTCTCATTTCTTTCCTTGGTATAGATTGTGATGGTGATGTTTACAAATAGCAGACTCCATTCCACAACCCTTGGCTGTACAGGAGGGTTTGACCTGATGTGAGTGGCTTGTAATACCATTTCATTCAATTGTGTTACAGGTTCTAAAATGTAGCCATACTTACTGGCTGTCTCTATGAGCTGCATATAAACAGCAATGTTTGAGAAAGCTCATTTCCCCGCTCTCTTTCTTTGTTTATATGTTTTAAAAACAAGTTCCACATGCAGACCATAGGCTGGCTGCAGAAAGCAAATTACAGCACACTGAGGAAATTGGAAGCAACTGCCTTCTTGTTTACTTGCCATTGAATGAATTCCACACATGAATGTTGTTGAGGCTTCTCTCTCTAACAAGCAATGATGTAAATACAGCATTCTGCTTCCCCTCCCCTTACCCTCCTCTTGTGCTTCCCTTTCCCACAACCAGATCTTATTTTGGGTTTAGGTCTGACTGTGGTCCTTTCATAAGATCATAGGATAATTTGAATTTGTTTACAGACATCTTATTATCTTCAGTATCAAGGCATGTGGGATTGGGTATCTCCCCATTCAGCTCAGCTGGGCGTGACATGTGGAGTGGTCATCAGGGTTTAAAAGCATAGCTAAAAAGGTAGGGGAACTAGAGAAAAACAATTTAAGTCTGAAACTTTAGTGATTGGATGTTGTAGAAGCAAATGCTGTTAGAAGTAGTACAGAGGAAGATACAAGAAGTGACAAGTACTTGGCATGATGAAAGGTGAAAACAATGAGAAGGTGCTTGAAGAGATGGAGGAAAAAGAGCAGAGAGTGAAATGCCAAACCAAGGAAGCTGAAAAATCTTCTAAAACGTGCCATCTTCAACAAAAAAGAGATACAACAGGTAAACTCATAATGCAGAGCTGAAAAATAAAAACAGTAGCACTTCTGGAGGGATGTCTCAAGTTTTAACGCTGTCTGACCAGATCTGAGGGTTTTTTTTGTGTTTGAGCTTCACTGTAGTCCTCCAAGTCCTCTGGATGAGGGTCTTGTAGCATGAGCCTTGGCACGGTGCTGGGCCCTGCCTGCTGGGGGCTTAAGGTTGTGTTCCACCTCTTGGTGGCACCTTGTGTTTCTGATGCTTCTCAGGGGCTTCCTGTTAAGCCTGGTTCAGTATCTTTGCTCTAGAAAGTGAGTATTATTCTCCTTGGTTTAGAGGTAAACTGCCCAAGAGTCTGTGCAAGGTGCTGGTGCAGTGGGAACAGGTGCACAGCGCAGACAGAACATGCTTGCACCCCTGGGGGAATTGGGGGGTGCAGCAGCTAGAGCAGCAAGCAGCTGGGCTCAGTGGCTCTGGAGGCTTTAGCCAGCTGTTCATTCCCTGTTGGGGTGTTCCCCAGTGGTGTGCTCCATGCCTTGGCTGTAACTGCTGTCCTTGCCACCAGACTAAATGGGAACTTTGGAGCCTTCCTTGGGCTCTGCCTCTCTGCCGGAGCCATGTTCCTGCATCTGCAGTGCCTGTTGCTTTCCTGGCTCTCCCTGTGACATTTCCCAGGTGGGGCTCTGATGCTAGTGCTGCTGCTGTCCTTTTGCTTTATCGACTGCATTTGACATAAACCCTCTGCCCTTACCTCTGTTTCCCAAATTCTGGTCTACCAAATGAACATATTGGGAGCTGCTTTAATCCAGTGTGGCCACAGAAATGGCATTAGTTTTCACTAAACTGATGCCGTTATGCTGCACTGATATATTGAGTTTAAATCTGTTACTGTATTGCTAATCATTGATTTAGTGTGAGTAACCAAATCCACTTGTAAGATTATCTCCCTGTAAAACAGGCTGTAGAGCTTTCACTACTTCAATTTAAAAACTGATTTGGCCAAGTAAATACAATCTCTGTGTTTAGCACAGCTGGTAGAGTGGGCTCTTGGCTGCGAAATGTGCAGTGCTGCTTCTGTAGTGTGGCCTGAACAAAGTATTTTTTTGGCAACCATTTGATTAGACCTTAACTAGATGAATCAATCTATTTTTGCTGCTGAAGTCTCCTTGCCCTTGCTTTCTTGGTCTAGAGAGAAAAGAAGCTTTGTAAATATATCTGAATGCCTCTCATGTAAATCAGCTCAAGTATATTCTGTCTTCTAAAGCATCAAGGTGAAAGCATGAGTTGTTTGTTTTCCAGAGTCAGGATGACAAACGCTGTTCTGCTGGGAATAATTTCTCAGGCTGCTGGCAGGAGACCACTGATTTCACTGGTGCCTGTCTTTGATGGGGCTCTGCACTGTTTTGCTGTGTTTACAAAATAACCCTTCAAGAGATCAGAGATGTCAACAGCTTTTGAAGACGGCAGAAAGGAAAATGGCAACTGCAGCATGCAGGCTTTTATTGCCGTACAACTGTCCCAGTTGCAGCTAGCACCTAAATGGTGAGTAACACTAACAAACTTTAAATATAAACTTAGTAAATGACAGAGTCTGTGGGAGAGTAGGGGGAAGAGCTGCTATTTTTTCCACATACCTCTGCCCTGAAAATGGAGGTAGGGTCTTGTCTAATTGTGGTTACATGCAAAGAACAGTGAGAAAAGGCCTCTGTATTGTTTTTATCTTCCTCCAGCAACGCCTGAAATGCAGATTCCTATTAAACAATAATGAGAACGTCAATTTGCACTATTTGTGCTGTATTTTGCATTCAGAGGGATTATGGATATGTTCAGCAAAGCTGTAATTACAGATTATTTCAATCAGCAAGAAGCGATGGCCTCTTATTTGCAAGTGAGGATCTTTTCCTTTAAATCTAGGCCTCTGCTTTGGTGCAGAGCTGTCAGATGATGAATTTTTGTTGCTGCCATTAATCCTTTTACCACCTTTTAGATAAGAAGTCAGTTAACCCAAGAGTGCAGTTTAAAATGTGAGGCCTTGCAGCAAGTTGATGAACTGCAGCGTCAAGTTTATGACCTGGAAGCTGCAGTTTCCCAGAGGAATGTGACTGCAGATGAAGGTGGATTGTGTGTTATAACCTGTTTTCTTGGGAAAGTAAGTCTTATGAGCTATGGTTTGTGTCTCTGAATCCCTCCTTGACCTTCGAAGCAATAGGCAACTTAAGCCAAATATGAAAGAGGAGAACACCTCCTCTGTAATGAAAGCATTTAGGTGAAGGAGAAAGACGTAAGACAATCTTGAAGAAAAATCAGACAACTCAAAAGCCATATGCCTTGTCACACCGCAGCTGCTCAAGCAGCACAAGAAACATTGACTCCCAAGTTAATAACTTTAAACCATAACTTGCACTGTCTTTTGCTTTTTAGGGATATCATGGGAAATATGAGGGGAGCTGCATTTAGGGGAGTAGGCAATTAGGAAACGAAGGATCCTAAGCTGTAGGAAACCAGGCTTCATTAGTGGCTCTGGTGTTGGCACAGCTTGCTTACAAATCACGTGGGGAAGCCAAACAAGACTGTACCTTTGTAATTCGATTAGATACATGCCTATAATTGCAGGTATTTTTAGAGAATCTCAAAACAGCAGTGACAGCTCTTAACTGAATTAACCCAGAATTTAAACCTTTAACAAAAGTCTTTCTTCTCAGCTGTTTGTTAGCTAACTTTTTAATGTAATGCTTACATAATTCATATAGCTTAAAAAGCTTGTTTAGGGATTGCTATTCTTACCTGCCTGAAGTTGCTGCTTTTCTCTGGGATATCAAAATCCTACTACCAGTCTGACAAATGTATGCAGAAAAACTGATGACCTAAACCCTAGCAAATTAATTAAACAGGAAAAAACTTCAATGATCTTTCAAGGTACGTTTCCATACTGTGAAGAATATAAAGTACTACAATTTAATTAGTTTCCTTCTGCAGGAAAATGCTAGTTATTCTTGCCACAGGAAACTGAGAAATTCTCATTAGCACACTGTTGAAGATATGAACCAAATATGGGGAAATAAATGAACAGGGAGGGATCATTAATTAAGACACAAATATACTTGGCTTCTCTGGCTTTAAACCAATCAAGTTCAGGGGGAAAGTTGGTGCAAAACTTTCAGTGACATCGATGCTATAGAACACAATGAAAGCAGCTGTGACAGAAAGGGGATGATTTTTCTTTTTCTCCTGCTGTAAGTTACTATTGTCAAACACGAGGCAGAGCTGGAAAGATTGGCTGAGAGGCTTGGACTTCTCTGTGCTCGACACAGGAGGTCCGTGAAACTATGGACACCTACTCTGCAATGAATTGTTGCTACCTTTTTACTTGTGATTTTTTTTAATTTCTGTATCTGTAACAGTAGATGCATGTTGTGAGGTTTGGTGGCTTTTTTTTTTCCCTTTCAGAAAGGTAGAAAGAAGACTGCAGAGCTGTTCTCCCATAGTACAAGAAGTAGTTTTCCAGGTAGTAAATCAATATTAAATAGCTATATTTTTTGATGCAGTAATACTAGTACTTCTCAGAAGGCAATCCAGACTTGCATCATGTAAAGGTTTGTTTTTCTATTAATCTAACTTGCACTGTGCCACTAACCTGACTTCAGACCTATAGCATGTGGCCAGGCCTATTTGTATAGGGGTGGCAACTGTTACTTGCAATAGCCCCGTTTTGGCTGTAAAGGTGATGATGTTTTTGAAGCAGGTCCTGTCAGCTCCAGGAATTGCCCTCATAAACTAAGACTTCAGCTAGTTTGTAAGAATCTGTAGACAGCAGCCTGAGCCATGTTCTCAAGCTTTCTTTTCCCCATTCCTTCCCCTCCATCTTCTCATCTTCCTCTCCTATGGACTAGGGCCCAGGGGTCCTCAAGCTTTTTAACCAGGGGGCCGGCGCGGATGCAGTAGCAGGCAGTCATCTGTGGCTGCTTGGTTCCCCCCCAACCCCTGGCGGGGGGTTCTGTAAATATCAGGGGCCGGATTCAGGACCCTGGGGGCCGTATCCTGCCCGCGGGCTGTAGTTTGAGGACCCCTGCACTAGGCCACAGCCTGTCTCAGTGATGTAGAACAGTTGCTGTGCTGCTTCTGGGTTCATGTCATGCTCGTATAGTCAGTCCTCCCAAGCCCCTGCTCAGGATGCATGGATGCTGAACACAGTCTGACCAGACCGGGTAGTTGTACACTCTGGCCTTCTGCTGAAGCAGCAGGAGAGCATCTGGCAGCTGCCCAGAGTCCCTTGGACCTGAAACAATGCCAAAGCCAGCTAACCAATGTGATCGGAAACATCCTGGATCATGTCTGAGGAGGAAGAGGAACAGTGTCTGAATTAACAACTGCAGGATTACAGCTACACAGCAAAAATACCCTCGCCTTTTTACCTAAAGTTAGTAGGAAAGGTTAACGTAGGGTTAAGAAGTGGTATGGCAACACCACACTGTACATAGATACAAATCAGGGTTACATCATATCATGGCTGAGAGCAAGCAAAGCATTTGATTCAGTGGGGATTTTTTGAGTGGCTGAAGCGTTGGCATTAAGTAGCTGCATCTCTGATTTTTCAGAAAAAGACCAAGACTGGAATTCACTAGCAAATTTAGTGTCACTGGGAACAAATAATTAATACCCATCCACACCTTTTAATCTTGGCTTTCAATGGGTCCAGAAAAGACAGAGTTGTGGGGAAGATAGCCACATATAATGAAGTAGACTTGGGGCAGCAAGTTTTCAGTTTCACCGAGATGTCTCCTGCGGCAGGAACGAATGCTGATACACTCATTACTATGAATGAAAAGGGCATGGGGTGAGCTGCAAAAATTGCAGATAGTTGCAAATAGTTTTTGCAAACAGTTGCAACTATCTGCAAATAGTTTTTGTTCTACTTTGTCAAGATCACCCATGAACCACTTTTTCCTGACTAAGCAATCTATTATTCTATTAGTACTATTAGTACTATGCTGAGCGTTCACAACTTGTTGTAGGGTTTTTGTTGTGTGGTTTTTCTTTCTTTTCACTCTAACATTCTGCTTAGAGATCAGAAGCAAGAATTTCTGCATTTACTTGAGTTCTGCTCTAACTCTGTGTTGTTGACAACACTCATGTTCTGCAGCTCCGGTCCAAAGCAACAAGCTTTCAGCATCCACTCTGCATGGGGATGACCAGCAGCATCCTTCGAATTTTGACCCAAGCAGCAGTAATGAAACAGGAGGAAACACTCCAAGACCACAGACAGTAACAGCGGGATTGGGAATAAACTGATACGGCTGCAAAACAACCAAATGCTTTGCTAGCCTGCAAACTGTGATTTGTATATATACCAGCTTTCATCTGGACGGTAAATCAAATCCCTTTAAAGATTTATCTTTAAAAGCAAGGTAAGCAGGATGTACAGCTAGCAAACGGGAAAAAAAGAAGTTGCAAGTGTTCCAAAAATTAAGGAAAGGAGGCAGAAGGAAGGTATTTATCTAGCAATGGTCCCAGAATAAAATTTTTTTTTGAGTATCATGCCATGGTTGGTGACTTTTTATATGTTACTTGTGTTTTCAGGTGCCTAGCAGACGGGAGGAGAGAATGGCAGATAGGCTATTACCACACCTAAATGAAAAGTCTCTTCCCACTGTCCTCCTGCAGCTACAGAAACAAAGGCTGGTCCAGAAGTAAACCTAAATGTATGTTTAATCAGTCCAGGGCCTTTTAGAAAATGCCACTGAACTGGCAGCCTTGAAGTAAGAAAGAACAATTTACATACAAATCAGAGAGAGGCAGTAATGCTCCAGTACTGTGTGTATGTACTTCAACATACTTGGATGCAGTGTTCCATAGCAGCTCCAGCCAGTTCACCTGCTCACCCATTTTAGGTACTGGGTGATGCAGCTCCTCCTCTCAAGCATGAGCAGCTCTGCATCTCCTCCCTTCCCAGACAACACAGTGCAGTACAAAAAGGCAAGGCTATCAGCCAAAACTAAAAGGCTTCCTTTTATTGTGGTAACCTTGGAACATGGGTGGTGCAAAGCATAGCTAAGTGCTTAGAGCTAAAGCATTGGGTCTGGTGTTTGCCGGTTTGCTTTTTTTCTTCTTCCACTGCTTTCCTACTGCAAGCCCTGACCACCACATCCTGCCCCATGCACTGCTCTCAGCCCCAAAGGTTGCAGCCTGTACACTGAACCTTTCACGCCTGTTTAAAGATGACTCATCAGAAGCCTCAGCAGCTCCACCTTCCCTAGCACCTTTTCTCCCCTCCTCCTACTGAACTAGAAGAAAACAGGAAAAAAATGAATAAACTTATCTGCGTTTCTCTTGCATGGAAAAAAGCTTGCTTTTCTAGCCTAGCCAATAAAGGACACAAAGCTGTCTTTCAGAGATGTGTCAAACTGTATGGCAGCTTTTGATGAGTTAGAATACTAACCTGTGTGTCTTTTAACACTATCCACATCCCTGGATGCTTGTGAACATGAATAATCAACCCCCTCAGTACTTTTTTTTAAATAAGTAACTAAGATCTAGAATTAAACTCAGCAACCTTTAACAGCATTACACTGGTTTAACACATAGTAAAGGAACTCTACTTCTGTTAGAAATGCTGCAGTATTTAGAGATCAGGATTATTATTATTTAGAATTCCTAGAATAAGGTTGACATCCTTCACCATTACTGAAACAAACTTTTATTCTGTTCAAGCTTGCTGCTACATCAAAACAAGTCACAACATACTCTGAACACTGTGGAATCATTTATCAAATAACATGAATTCTTTTTAAGGTATGTATGCCTTATATGAAGGACAAGGTGACTGATAACTATCCAAGGTCAACTGTCACTAGAGAAGCCATCAAATGTGATTCTAGCACATTCCAGGGACCAAATGCTGATTTGGAAGTAGAGCAATAATCATCAGTATGAAGCAATTAGCCCCTTTTTACTGCTGCAGCAGCATCTATCTCCAGCTAATTACAGCTTCTTGATAAAATACTTCAAGTATTATTTGGCTTCATCCAGAAAAATTCAAAGATTATTTCTGAGCGAGTCCTATACCTACAGAAGACTACCTTCAAAGAACAGCAGTAACGTAAGACTGGTACTATGCTTCAGCTTTCAGTGTTGCACTGTAACAAAAACTTAATGAAGTCTGACTGCATGCAGCAAAGGGATGATTTCCTGGAAGGCATAGCAATTTTAAGCACATCAGGAAGCTCTAAGATTCCTCCATTTCTATACAGCCTTTCCAGAAAGGCTACTAAAGTTTTTGCAGTTTCCCCATATGAGACTGAGTTATAGTCAATACAACCTGTGACACATTCGCACATCACTCACGACCCACAAAAGCATCGAGGTCATGACATGCAACTGAGGTTACTTCACTCAGAGCTGGTTATCATTTTTAATCAGTCTGCAACTACAGCATTGCACCCCCTCTGTTCTCTTATTTCCTAGCAAATATCCTCCTCCTACTCAAGGAATGAAGAAAGAAGGCTCAGAGCAATACTTTTTTCATACAGGTCAAAGATTGTAACACAAGAAGATGCTACAATGCAGGGGTTAACAGCCTCCCTGGAACCACAGACTGCAGTCCCTCTGCCACCTCACAGGTGACAGCCAGCATTACGAGCTTTGCTATTGGGAAGAGGAGCATTAAGCCTTACAGGTTGTTGCAACCGGAACACCTAGTAAATGCCTTGCCGTTCTTTGGCTTTAAAGGGGAGAACAGGATTAAACTAACATGGAAAACACTACCTAAATAAGAATTCTTTTGGAGACAATTCTAAATCTGTATCAGTATTGCTGCACATACCAAATGCAAAGTCAATGCTGTATTTAGGAGAGCTAACTTACCTCTTAAAAACTTTCATTCTCCTTCTTTCCCCACCATGTTTTTCAATCGCTATGGAAAACAGCTCTTATCTCCAGCAAGTCAGTAGACAATCCGCCCCAGGATTGCTCACATTAAAAAAAGTTTACAAGTAAAATTCCATTCAACTGATTTTTATTTATCAATTTGGTTTTGTGATTACAACCATTTCAGTTTTCTTCCACTGAGGACAAAATACAAACTTTTACAGCAACACCTGCAGAGAACATTCATAAGATAACAGCTTTATATTTGCACAATTTGGCTTCAAGAAAAAGCCAGATAACTTGAAGAGTCACTACAGTTCAGTGCCTAAAATTGATTTAGGGGCAAATACAACTACAGATCTATGAGCTACCTTCCACTTCAAAACACAAGGCCAAGAAAAACTGCAAGTTGTTACTCCAGGTTTTTTTGCAAGTACACAGCACAGATCAGCTGATACTGCCGTTTCACAAAGGAGCAATTACTTCCTATAGTGAGGCAGCCAAGCACATGCTGAAGACATATAACCAAGCCTCCCTCCCCGCCCCCCAAACAACTGAAAGGAAAACAATCCTAGCTACAACTCTGTAAACTGTGGATTATACCTTGTTGGCAAGGCTAATGAGCAAGCGGTGCATAGTGCAGGCCTTCCAGAACGTCACTAAATTGGTATAGTACAAGCTCGAGTTTTTCAGATTGGCATCAGTACATGTCAGAGATCCTGGGTTTCCTAAAGACTTGGAAAGTAGCAATTGCTGGCACCAAGAAAAATTCAGTAACTAAGGCAAGGTATCCCTTCTACCCTTTTAAACAAAATTTGAGGCAAAAGATTAAGCAACTTTAAGGCACTTTAAAAATTATTTTTAGTTTGCTTTACCAGCATACTTTATCAGCAACCTAAATCATTATCAGCATAACTCAGGACAAGCATTTTAGCAACATTTAACAGAGCAGTAACTTTTTGTGGCAATGCCTTCCATGCTATGAAGTGTTCTGTAGCACTTTCCTGCAAGTTTCCCAAAAGATAGCCCTTTGAGGGCAAAAAAAGTTATATACTAGGCATACAGTTTTCTTTGCCGAGCTGAAGAACTGTCACACTTTAAGTACGTTGCTCACTTCAAAACACAGAATACAAGCTCATGGGTATCTTTTTAAACAAATAAATGTAGTAAAATAGTTCTGAGATAGGGAAAGGACAGATTATGTGATTTCACAATAAGGCCAAGGATATACCATCTAACCCACACACATACTGTTGCTGGAAACTGGCCACTCACTCTGCTGTTTTAATAAACCTGAGCTGATTGTCTTAGTTTTGTTTAGAAAACCCAAAACTAATGAACTCAAAGATACAGTACTGGTGAGTAACTTCTGTATTTTGTAGGAATTCGAGTTTTCTATGCAGCACGATAAAAACAATTCCATCCAAACTAGAAGAACACAAGAAGGCAACACTGTGCACTTTAAAGTTTCCAACTGAAGTGCACTTATTTTTGCTTCATATTTAAGTTCTACTGCTGTGACTATTATCTGCACTAATGCTATCATTTTGTATTGGGTGCCAAATTCCAGCCAAGCCAGGGCCAGTAAGACAGTACTACAGATTATCCTGAAACTCATGATCAGGGATATTATCAAAAGCTATGTATTATGTTCTACATCTGCCACTTTTTTCACAAATTTTATCTTTACCTCCATTTTTCCTGTGGGTTTATTTTCACAGGTGTTCAAGTCAGTCTACATTGGACATGACCTACCTTTGATACTCAGATCACACGGCTGATCCAGCCAAAGAAAAGAAAAATACTATTTGGCTGAATAGATTTCTTTAACCATTTTATTGCAGGGTGACACAAACCTGATGGCAGGAAGCAGGGAGAGAGAAAAAAAAAAAAAAAAAAAAGATGTAGCCCTGGCAGTCCCAGGACTACAGCAATCCTGACCAGGATCAAATCAGCAGATCATCTTAACTACCCTTAACTGCTCCTACAGCAAGCAGACATACAGAAGGGTAAAAAAAAAAAAACAAAACCAACACACCAACAAAAAGCCAACACAAAACCAAAACCCTGAAATTAATTGCCACAAGTTTAAGAACCATTTGATTAAGAAAAACCCCAGGATTGCCCAAACACCAGTATTTCAAGTATAAATGTAAGTTGTTGCCTTTTTATATAGGGAGTGAACTGAATTTTATCACTAGTTTTATGGTTGGTCTTTGTAGGCCAGAACAAAAGGTAAGCTACTTAGTGTAAAAAGTTTTTAACCTGGAATGCTCAAGTCATTCTCCTATATAAAGCCAGTATTAACAGTTTTATTTATTTTTTAAATAGGTGGGATGCTTTTATAGCCTACTGATTTCTAGTCTTTAAGGCACTAATCTTCATTTCCCCTTTAGAAGGATAATCCCTACATCCCCCTCTCCAGCCTCAACATTACCTGGAAAGGACATAGGATCTCAGTTTGGAATGCAGTATTTAATCAGGCAACCTCTATTCTTGTGTAAAAAAGTTTATGGGTTATGTTATTCTGTTAAGACATTATCTACTTCTACAATTTTGTTCGTCTTTCTAGCAGCATGCTGTAAGAGCCATAACCTAGTATAAATGGCATTTCACTCCCTGAAGTCAATCACCAATAATTCACATCCTGATAAAACCAAAGGGATACTGTATCAAATGTTGATTAAATTAGCTGTCACAACAAGTCATCATGAGATTGTCTACTCAAGACAGTGTCGCCACTGAATAAGAATCTCTGAATGTCTACTTTTGGCATATTAAAAAAAAAAAAAGTCCCACAGCAGCAGCCACTAAAGGAAAGTAAGACAGCCATTAAAACCCATGCAGCATATTGCAAGTAATCCTGTTGAAGAGATTCATATCACCTCTTACCAAGTATAATGTTGCAAAAATATTCTTTTAAAGTCTTCTTTTAAAGATTGAAAGGAAATTATGAACTGCTGTCTTCCATGAGCAACAGAAAATATTTTGGTTCAGTGAACTACAGGTGTTGGGCTACTAGTCCATTATAAAGTGGCAGGTTCTAAAGTGTATGATAGTTTCGGTCTTTCGACTTGCAGAATTTGTACAGAAAGAAAACAACAGCCTGCAGACCCAGAACAAGGACAATTCCACCTATGAAACTCGCAGCATCAAATGTAGATTTGCGTGGAGAAGGTGCAGGAGTCACAGTAGCATTCGTACCTGTTAAACACCACATCAGAGTTTGTGAGTGCACAATACTCACGGAAGTTTTATAGATTTTCGTATTGGCTTCACTGTATTAAGATTACTCAAAACATCCAAGTACCAATAAGAAAACAACAAAAAAATCAAAAGTAAAGACATGTCAGCAGCTGCATTTAGCTTAGTGTTACTGAAATGTGATTAAATTGTACAAGGCTAGAGTTATTTATAGGCAAACTGCACTGGACCTCAACACTGAGCAAGTCCCAGCTGAACTTTATTTGTACAGGAGGAAAGCTTTGGCTTTTTGAAGTACATAGAAGTATATTATTGATGTGCTCACATTCAAAACACATTTTCCCACCTATGCTGCTTGCTCTAGTTTTTAGCTTAAATTCAAATTTAATTATTATCTTCCACCTACTGTACTTTACCCCAAGAGTTACACTTAAAGAAATCAGCTGAAGCCACAACACATATGAAGCTGGAAATAATAGCCATCTGCTGACAGCTAGTTTTAAAGAGCTTTTCAGCATCAGTCATGAATATGCTATTTCATGAAGTAATAAAATATTTCAGCTTATTTCCATCACTGTAGCTCAATTTTCTTTTTTTATAGGTATCCCATTATTGTGCTCCAAGTGAAAAAAACTAAATACCACCTCCCGAAGATAAGCAAGTTAACAAGTGACTTCCAGCCACACTATTAAAAGCAGCCAGCTGATTTCATTTGACCAACACACTTCCAACCATTAATATCTCACCAATTAGCTCTTTCTCAGGGTATTACCTTGCTACATACATATATCCACGACCTTAACAAAATGAGATGCACCATAAAGTTAGAAGTGACAACAGCAGATACACCAATACTCCTTTAATGTTGTCACTTGGTAGGTCTTTCAAGATAATGCTTTTAAAGCAACACAAAGTATTTTATGCTGTAATTATGCTAGTAGTAGCAGTTACCTGGAATACTGGGTGTTGTAGTAGCTGAAGTAATGGCAGCATGTGTAGTTACGTTGGTGATGTTAGCTGTTTGAGAGAAGACAGTATGTACACATACCATAAACTTCAAGGCCAAAGTTTGCAAGCACTGAAGTTCTTATGTAAATCATTTGTCTTGTTTTGCTTAAACAAGGAGAAGCTTTGACCTCAGACTGCACCCCACACAATTCAGATGTTCAGCTGCATGGCATTAAGCCAAGTTTCTGCAATAAGTATTTTTTTCAGACTTGCATACCACCCTTATCCAAATATTTCAAGGTTCTCCACAGATCAGACAACGATTCTTTATTTAGAAAAAAGCACTAATATAAATGCTGGTATTTGAACAACAATCAAGACAGCTGCTTCAGGACAACTGAGAAACTGCATCAAGGAAAAAGGCTTTCATTAAACAGCCTTTAATCAATTAGCATTCATTGTACTAGAAAAATTACTTATTGTAATATCTCTAGATGGGAGAAACACTTGCAGGACAGCAAAGATTCCCCTTTCTCCTCCTGTCCTGGGTCTCTGGCACATCCCACCCCCAGATTAGCATTACTAAAAATTAATCTATATTGCACTATGTGCCTGGGACAAGAAGCCAACATTTGTAGGTTTACTCACACATCACCCTCCTGTACATTAGGCTATTCTGAGCCTAATCAAGCATCAACTCATTACCTTCCACATCCCTTAAACATCAGATGCTTTTAAAGATTAGGTTTTTGGGGTGGGTTTTTTTGTTTGTTGTTAGGGTTTTTTTTGTAAGAGCTTCACTGTTAAGATGGCAGCACATATAAGAACAGAAAATTTTGAACTGGTCAACAACAATAAGAAAAAAAAAATCAAACTCACAGTAGCTCATGGTTAGCAGAAATTACTAATCTAATTCAAACAATTACTACTGAGCCAATTCTTAATTTTGTTGAAAAGGAGCATTTTCTCTGTTAACTTCTTCCAAACTTTGGGACCATTTCTGCATTCCATACGTCAGGCGTTTAGTATTCATGCTACTACAGTGATCTGTGGAAAAAGTCCTTGTCCTTTATTCTCCAGTTCCTAGTTTACTGCCATTCTATGTTCAGTAGTACTATATTACCTATAGTAGTATGAGCTGTGGTAGCAGGACTGGCTGTGGTAGTATTGGAAGATGCTGTGGTACTATTGGCAGGTGGTGTAGTAGTATTGGAAGACAGCGTAGTAGCACTGGAAGGAGGAACATCTGTAGGAGCTATTAAAGAATAAAGAGTTACATTAAAGAGACCAATGACAGTGTTTAACAAAAAAAAAAACCCAACAAAACAAAACACCAAAGCCCAAATTGAACAGCAGCAGGCTGAGTTTTAGGGAATTTGTATAGCACTGAATTCTATTGTAGTTTTGGTTTGAAGTTACAAAGCAGTTGGAAGTTCAATCTACCACACTAACAGCAAAAGTTGCACAATTGAATACATGAACCTTGTCACAGGCAGCCCAATCAAGCCAGTGTCCAACTGGCAACTCAAGATTCCTCAAACCAAACAAGAGGGAGAAGAGTCCTATCGTATAAGCATAAACTGTGCATGCTTTAGACAATAGGAAACGAGATATTCAGTACTGCTTCCCAACCCCACTGCAACTAAAATTCAACCTAAGCTATCAAGTTCAACTAGAAAACAGAACGGTTAGCTGAAGCAGTATGGGGGGAAACTCAAAACATCCTCAAGAATTCAAAAGTTTAAGCTTTCTGTTCTGAGAGCTGTTGCTGGTTGTAGGTGCTCTCAGCTTCAGCATGTGCTATAAAAAACCCCAAACCAAACAACTGTGAAGCCTTCTGCAACCTACTGTATTAACTGAATTAATCACACATGGACAGCTTATCCAAACTGTTGCTTAATCATACACTGATAAATCAGCAAGCTTCCTGATGAAATACCATTATGTCCAGAAGCCTTTAATGCTCAGACTAATTTAAATGTGGTTATTTACATCTTGAAACAATTCAGCATGGTAGGCAGCCAGAGCTGACTTTCTAGAGATAAGCTGCATATATCAGAATCTACTGTCTCTCAGGTCCCATTTGCATCTAGTCAGTTTAAGTCCACCTTAATGTTCCTCCATGTCAATCCCAAATATAGTGCTAAGCCATGACTCTGCAAGTAAGAGCTGATAAGGTATACAGGCTCCTTTCACACCAACAAAGATCCTCTAATGAAGGTGACAATGTAAGTTTCCTTGAACATGCAAAGCTAAAATACAATAAACTTGTAGTGATGTTATCAGGTTAACAGGAACAGATTGTAGAAATTCTACTCTTAGATATAGAGTAAGGCATTGTAACAGCATGCTCTCTTTGCAAAGCACTGAGAAATGGTACTTTTAACAGTCCTGATTAAGAGATGATCGTTACAATTTTAGAAACGGGGTCATGTGGAATTATTTCTGACTTGCTGCCACCACCACAAGATGCCCATAGCAGTATGGAAGCTTCGTCTCTATTGATGTGAGCCAGCCTCTTTGGCCACACTGTTGAACTCACCTAGACAAGAGTATTAAGAGTTTTCATTTTCTGTTCTAGACCTTAAAATATGAAAATCCTATTTTGAAGTCTATTTCTGGTCAGCTTTCAGAAAAACTAAAACTGGTAGGCTTTCACAAAAGTGAAATTCAAGACTTAATCTAAATTATTCATACCCTGCAAATCTGCTTTGCACAGCAAGCACAAATTAATGAGAAGACTGAAGTAGATATGCAACAGAGCATGTTCCTAGCATGAAGAATTTACCTTACACAGTCCTATAACCCAGACCCTGCACTTCAGAACTGCATGAAGAGCTGTACTAGTTAACAATTAAAATTGGGAGGTTCTTAAGTTTTTCCTTTTTACTGCACCTCAGATGAAACAATGGACTTAACAGGTATGACTTTTTGTTGAATATGAAGCTTGCTGTCTTGAGGATGCTGACAAGTTCCTTAGAACGCACTGTATTTAACAGGAAATGTTATCCATGTTCACCTAAGAAGCCAAGCCAGTAGCCAGAGATGTTTGTCTAGTAAAGTAGATCAGGCTTCTTGAAACAGCAAATGTAAGCTGTTAACTGAATGCACAATGAAACTATGCATTTTAGCATCACATCACAGCTTTAAGCTAGAAGCAATGGGCTTATTTACATACTTGTATGTGCTTACGTAAGTTGTAGAAAGTATTACCAAGGTCTACAGGTGAAGGAGCTGTAAACACAACTGCTTCATATTCAACAATGTGAAAGCTGAGTATCTGAATACTTACAAGAACATTGTTCTACAGCTGTACAGCTCTGATTCTTCAAAACTACTTCTGTTTCATTTACACACATGCTTTCTCCTGTCAGAAAAGTAGAGACAAGAATATTTACAGTGGCAGAACTTTAAAGTGGTTGAGACATTGTTCCTAAATACTAATAAACTGTTCGTAGGACAAACTAAACACCATCTTCAAGCCAGGATAACAATAAAGCCACTTCAATACGTAAGACTTGAGTATTATATTAATAATTGGAATTTAGAAAAGTTTTAGTATTTTCTTTCACTAGTTATTCTACCACTCAAATCAACACTTAGGCAATACTTTTACATGGTTATACAACATTTTGCAGTAACAATACAGCTTGGTATTTTTCCTTCCTAGGCTATAAAATTAGACTGTGTTTCTACTATTTGTAGCATTTTTCAAGTTAAACATTTTGCATCTCTATGGGTAGGATCATAAAGTCTGTCTTAAAAAAATCCTAAATGCAAGCAATTAGTTCCAGCTTTTCAAACAGATCTTTGACCTTGAAATTGTTGAAGGCACCAGTTTCTTATTCTCTGCCTGCATACCATCCCCTCCCTCAAAGAAGTTACACAGATCTCCTGCATGTTTGCTGTATGTGCCTGCTAGTCAGAGAGCACATGCAGATTCAGAAAAAGAGCTTCTTGAAGGGCACTCTTGTACCAGACAAGTTACATCCAAAATTCTTTTCGTTAGTTCCAAAGCATCTTAGCCTTTTTGCATAACCTGTCTTGGTTACCTACAATCAAGTGCTACAAAATCACTATTACAGTCAAGCCATTCTCTCATCTTACTCTGTTTCCACCTCACATAGGAAATACAAATAATCCACCTGATGACTACTTATGTAATCTCTGTATGACTTTGTCAGCTGCAACCTCCTCCAGGGCTGTAGGTGCCAGATTTTACCTAAATGTAGTTAAATCCAACTCTCCTACAATGGAAAAAACATGGCTCAGAATTAGACCAGCTAATGCTTCTTTGGCTCTGTCATGTTCCCTTCAGTGGGCTGCAATTTTAGAAACACTACTCTTAACTAATCTTATTTAATGGACTCCTCTCCCTTATTGCACTTCAGTTCAGGAGTAGTGGTTGTGACCACCAGCTCTATGACAAAACCCCAAAAGGGACTGAAACACAGGTATACACGTCTGCATATCAGAATCCACTTGTGACTCCTTAGCAAACACTAGTAACTAGTTTGTTCTAAAACCAGTCTGAACCATCTAGAAAACATTAACTTATCAACAGTACAGATTTATATCAGAAGGCTTAAAAATCTGGGATTATTTTGAACATGTTCAGCTGTCACCACATAAGAATTTGAAATGTTTAACAGATACAACCTATGAATTAATGCTCCATTAGGTTATGAAACAAACCAGCTTATTTATGTAATGAACATTAATATAGATGATGAAGTAGGTCTAGTTGGGTTTAAAGTTCTGTATGGCATAGTAAGAATCTGCACTGTGTTGTCCTCCTTACTTTCACATGTGATCCACTTGCAGACGGCTACATTTGTATCATTGTCAATACATGAACTGCAGTCAGAAATGTTTTCACAAATACCTAAAAAAAGAAAAAAAAAGCAATGCACAGATTAAGACAAAATTACCACTGTCAAAAGAGCAACTTCACCCACAGAATCAGTTCTTAGATCCATACCCTACCATACATACATCTCCCAGGTTAAGGTGCAATCCTTCCCACTAACCTAACTACAACTGAAAGCTGCAACTTAGGAATGCATTTGACAAAACAGAAATGCATTTCCCTCCAGACACTACTGACACTCCAAAACCAGACCCCACATGTACACCAAGATTTTGTCTCATACTCAGATAACGTAGAATATACTACTCTAATGAAGTTACCAAATTAATTTTTCAAAGTTAACTGAAACCTCAGATGGTAAGAGCTGTACTCCTTTCAATTATATTTTTCCTTTAGGTAATATAGCCAGCTATAAACAACCCTACAGCAGAAAGCAATCCAAGTATGGGAAATAAAGACAAGAACCTAGAGGACTTTGTATACAAACGCATATAAAGCGGAGCAGAAAGTCAACCTATTCACATTTTGATCACAGGAGAAGCCAGCAACCTAACCAGTCCAGCAGCTTTTTAATGTCAGTCAAACATTGTTGCCTTAAAACCACAATGACAACACATCCACCACCTGGATCAAATAAGATTGTCTTCCAATCTACAACTTTACTGCATTAATTTTAATTAAGACTGACTCATACAGCATCGTACTCAGAAAACCCACAACTCCTTATACCCCATACGCTCCAGCACATTTCACATCATATCCACCTACTCCAGGCACCTTTGGGTGACCTTTCACCTTTCTCCGCTATTCACAGCTCTTCAGCAGTCAGCATGGTAATATACATCTCAAGATAACAACTGCAGATACATTAACTTCATTATTTACTAAATCTGAAGTAAGACTGAATCTACCTGGCCTTTCTCTTGGTTACTGCAGGAGCAGGCTAGAAATACTGGTGCTATTTTTTCACTTTCAAGAAATGAAAAAAACATATGAAGAGACCTTCGTCGGTTTGCATGAATGAGGTATGCACCAGACTTGCCCTGTTCCCTTCAGAAGGCACTTTAAACCACTTCAAGAGCTATATGACAATTCCTAGGTAACAGATTTCAGGGAAGAAAAAAGTAGAAGTCATTTATTGTTCTGGGTATACACATGAAGAACGATCACAGCATGCACAACACTCCTGATGAACGAACAATGCTTGCTTTTGTAAATGCCTCACTGGTACATAAAAGATGTAGCACAGTACATCTGCAGAGATAGGCAGACAGTCCGTGCAGCCAGCTAATGCCAGGTGCACTAGGACTTCTAGTTTCAAAACACCTTTCCCAGACTAGCATGGGGGAGGAACAGATTCACAGGAGTGAAAGATCAGGAGACGTTTATATCACAACAAAAGGTTTCAAGAATGCGCTGTTAACTTCAAGAACCAGTGGCAGGGTGTCAGGCGTTTCCCCAATGCTACTCCTGCTGCAAAAGGTTTTCTTGGGGAGCTTGTTATCACATAGAAAGCCTCTCAACTCTACCCATCAGCAGGTGCCTGCTCTTCACTGGAAAAGTAACTCAGGTACCACGAACTCTGATCTGAAGTGCAGGCAAGGCCACGTTTGCTCCCAGGATAAACCTGCTTGTTGTACCGCCTCTTGCACATTCGGATATTCCCCTTACACTTGAGGGGGAAACCTGAAACACTAACAGAAGCCTGTCCCGCTGAACCGACACTGCCCTCTCCTGCTGCACGCCGAGGCTGCTCACCGCCGACTCGGCGGCCCCCAGCAGCTCACGCTGCCCACAGGGCGCCCGACACCGGCCCGCACCCCGTCGTCGGTGGGGCCGCAGAGGAAACGCAGAGGGGCCGAAGCAGAGGTTACTGGCCAGCTTCACACTTAGCTGCACCCAGCACCACTACACAACGTGGCCAGAGAACATTAAAGTGCTTCCAGAACAACTTACTTCCTTCGCACAGAGCCAGAAAGATCAGGCGAGCCCCGAGGAGCAGCAGGGCGGCCACCACCAGGGTAAGGAACAACCCGCGGCCGTGACAGACGCCCCCTACGTAAGTAACCCCCGGACCCGGCCGGCGCCAGGTTCGCAAGGCACAAACGCGCCGCGTACGTTTCACCGGAGACGAAAGTAGCCGCTGCCCGCTGCCCCGCCCGGGAAGGGCGCCGGGGGCGGCCCGAGCCGCGCTAACGGACCCCGCGCCTCACGGGCCCCCGCGCCCGCAGCGAGCGGGAAACGAAAGCGAGGGGCCAGGAGGCGGAGAGAGGCGGGCGAAAAGCGCGGCGGGCTGCGGCCCAGCCGCCAGGGAGCGGGGGCGGCTCCCCCGCCGGGCGGCCGGCACCGCGGGGCTCCCCCGCCGGCGGCGGGCACGGAGGGTCGGCCCGGCCCGGGCGCGGAGCCGCCTCGCCGCCGGCACCAACGGGCAGCGCGCGAGCGCGGGGGGGGGGGGAGGGGCTGCCCCGTCAGCAACCGCCGGGAGGGGGGGGGAGGGGGGATGGCGAGGCACTCACCAACGACCTCGACGCCGTCGGCAGCCCTCTGCGCGGCCCCCGCGGCCAGCCCGCTGAGGCAGGCCAGGCAGAGGGCGGTGAGGGGGAGCGCGAGTACCCGGCCCATGGCGGCGGCGAAGCGAAAGGTGGCGTCTCCCGCTCCTCGGTGCGTCCCTTCGCCAGCTCCGCTCCCGCCGCCTCCGCGCACCCTCTGAGCGCTGCCGCCCCGCCCCCCGGCGTCACGTGAGCGCCACCGCCTCGAGCCGGCCCCGCCCCCTCCCTTGCCGTCCGGCCCCGCCCCCATCCCGCGGGTGGAAGGACAGCCCACCCGTGGCTCCCCCCGTGCCCCCGCCGCCCCGCGGGAGCGTTTCCCGCGAGTCACGTGGTGCCCGACCGCCTGCCCGTCCCCACGGGGCCCCGCCCCCGCTGGGGCCGCAGAGCGGCGGTCGGTCATTGGCTGGGGCCGAAGCGGGAGGCGGGGCAGCGCCGCGGTGGAGCGGAGCGGGGAGCGGGCGGCGGGGCCGCCGGTGCTTCCCGGCCAGGCGGGCCGGGCGCGCCGTGGTGGCGGCGGCGGCGCCGGGCGGCGGCGAACGAGCCCCTCCCGCCCGCGGGCACCAGCCGCTCGGGGAGGGCCCGCCGCGGCGTGTCGCCTCTCCCTGTCCTGCGGGGCGGCTGCCGGCCATGGCTGGGGCCGGGTCCGCCGGGGGCAGGGGGTTTGCGGTGGCCCGCGATGCCGGGGCCCAGCTGCTCGGCGCGCCGCACCCGGGCCCTGGCTCGCAGGCGCCGGAAGGTGCCTGGGCAGCGCTGCCTTGTGCCCCACTCCGGCCTGGCCCCGCTGCACTGCCAGCTCCAGGGCAGGGTTTTGCGGGGGATTTCTCTCGCAGAGGTGCGAGGTTCACCTCTTCCCCCCTCTCCCTTTTCTATCCTGAAAAAACTTAGAAATAGTACATCGTAGCAGTGTAAATAAAAGTTGCTGGGCGGTGGTCACACCTGAAGCGCAGCACCAGCATGCAGCGCAGGAAGGTGGATGTCCCCACGCCGGGGGGAGCGAGCGCTGGGAGCGTGGCAGGCTGTGGTGCCATGGCTGTAGCACTGGAAGGGAAGCTCGGTGAAAACCAGAAAACCATAACCCTGGTCTTCACTGCCGTCACCCCCAGCTGCACGGTAGAGAGCAACTGGGGGGGGATGTTTGACCATCCCATCGCTTCTTTCAGTGGACTTGGTAGTGTCGGGTTTGCAGTCGGAACAGGTGATCTCAAGGGTCCGGGTGATCTCAAGGGTCCTTCCCGACTCACCCTGTGATTCCCTCCTGACCAACGGGGAGAGTTTCCCCTCTGCCTGTCATACTCCCCATCTCTCTGTCCCTTGTTTCTCCCTAATGCAGCCTGAGTCAATGTATACCATCAACAGTGGACTATGCAAATAAAAATAAGGTTGTGTAAATCTGCCTCGACATTTTGTGCAATGCCAATGCAGGCAAGCGTTAGGAAACCAAGAGGAACATTCATGCTTGCTTGTAATCAAGGAGAGCCAAGCTCAAGCTATAAAGCAAATTGTAGTATGGTCCTGGTTTGACAAAGGCTCCATCAGAATGACAGAACAGATGAAAGAGAAGAGTTATAACCCGGAAAATTCTCCCCTGATTCTCCAAAGTGTGACCTGGACTTGGACAGTAAAGGGGAAAACGCCAAATAAATCCCTAGCTTAATCTTCCATTTACGTCCTTTTGTGGAGGTGTTTTATTGCCAAGAGCCAGGAGACCAATACAAATTCAGAAACTTTAAGGCAAACTACCTATCGTGATTATTGTGGGAGCTCCAGAAAAGTCTGCAGGACTGTTGGCAATATATAATTTGGGTACAGCGCTTTCTGACAAGCCTCCATACCATCATATATTGTGGTGCTTCTGCTAGCGGGCAAGATGGCTAATGCTTTACCTTCCTGCAAAGGAGTCTTAGAGTGAAAATACAAAAGAAAAAGGGCTGCAGAGAAAACAGCAGAGAATCAGTTTTGTGGTAAGAACAGGAACCTCATAGCAGCTGCAGTGAAATGACCGAACACGTTTTGTTGGATGTAAATGCCAGTTCCATCTGAATTTAGTTCTGAGAAGTGATAAGGTGGCTGAAGTCACACACTCACTTTAGTTATCTTTCATTCTGCGTATACTTTTTACTGGAGCATTACTGTAAAATGGTTCAGTTATTCTTGCAGTATGGTTACAGTTGCTGGCTTTTTATTGAGAAGAAATGATTTCCACATTCATTATTAAAATGCTGTGTCCCTGTTCTAACTTTGAATAAGCAGCATGTAAAATAAATTGAGGAGCAGCACAAATAGATACTGCAACGTCACTGAAACTACAGCGAGCACTGAATATGGGAGTTTCTTGTGGCTTCCACCCATCCCTCCTGGCCACATCTGCAGATATTTTTATGTCCTTTTGGGACAAGGGACGCTAGACATGTGGCATTATTTGAACTCAGGTTTTCCTTTTCGCAGTTCTTGTGGGTTATGATGCTAAATACATCTTCAGCAGTTATCATAGTGTTTTATGAGGGATGCAGTGGCAGTTAAGTTGATGTGCTGGACTCATGAGGTGTCATGGTTGCTGCAATCTGCATTTCATGAGGACTACATACTACAAATCTCTCCTTTTGGGAAGGAAAACAAATAGGACATATGTTAAATGTAATGGGTAAAAGGCAAGACTCTAATCAGTGTGTGTGTGTGTGTGTGTGTGTATATATATATATATGGCAAAACTCAGGGAAAACGAAGTACCTAATAAAACAGAGCTAAGATTACCAGCAGAGCAAGAATTAGAGCTACAGCACATCTCCACAAGCGAGTGAAAACACATCTATCATGTAATTCTGGGGGCTGGTGGGAATCCAAGTGAATGATAAATGTGGCTTGTCTGTTTTTTTCTTGAAGTCAGCATCTTGGGACTTCGTTGTAGCATACAGTCAGCAGGATCATGGCAATCTGGGTTGTTGTTGTTGGATTTGAAATATCACATTCAACACAGTATTCATTTTTCATTGCACTGTTACATACTTAGTGGTTAGTAAGGCATTTACCTCTGTTTTGAATCTATAAGGAATTCCAAGCACTGCATTACTGGAAGTTTATGTAAAGTCCTTGGCAAAAATGTGTAAAACCTAAGGATCTGCAGATGTCCATTATAGGGAAGCACATTTTAAAGGTAGTAAACACCCAGGATTTGCAGCGGATCGCATTGTATCACTTGATGCTTGGCAAGATGTGATAATGGGGCTTTTGAAGAAGTTCCAGAGGAGCACGCTGCAGTTTGGGATGGTAGCAATAAATGAAAAAAAAAATAAAAAATCAGTAGATAAACTGAAGGGAACATATATTTCATTCAATTTGCAAGCATTTGTTCTGATTTCCAAATTGTCATTTTACATGCATGGAAAGAGATGTGTATATGGAGCGTAAATACATGGTTGGTATTTTAACAAGGAAAATACACTGTCCAAAGAGGTTTCAGGGTGTTTCATATCAGTACGTAACGATGCATTATTAGATTCGGGTGCCATTCACCGCCTTTGTAATCATTCAGAAATAATGCATCAACTCCTGTGCTCAGAGCTTCATAACCTCAGTTAATCCTTGCATTGTGAGACAGGTACAGTAGCAAATCGCGCTGCGGAAATGTGACTTATTGGGGCTGGATACAGCCCCAAGGCACATACAGGGTTGCGCATGCCATGCTGTATGATGTCTAAGTGTTCATTTAAGGTGCCTGTGTGTCTGTCCCCAGCAGAAGTTCTGGGTGAGGACCTTGGCCCCTGCACTGTACGACCCGCTCACCTGAGGCAAGCAAGGTGGAGCTGTGTCTGGTGCCCCCTCACACATGCTGTGGTACAGGCACTTGTTCAGCCCCACCAGGTTGATTTTAACATAAGGAACAGATAAAAATAGATACGCACAGTGGTATAGAGGATGTAATAATAGTAAAAGATTTTTCTTAGCTCTTCTAGAGATAGTGGTGCAGGCCAACGCCAATGCTTGTAGCCTAAGGCAAGCCAAAGAGAGATGCCTTAAGAAGAAGAATGGAAGGCAACAGGTAGAGGCAAGATGGAGTGGAAGAGCTAAACATTTCACCCGTGCAGCTGGGACCAACCACAGAACGAGGTCAGGCTGGTTTAGGTAACCAAAGAAAAATAAGGCTAACGTTTAGATAGAGTCTTCCTGCATCAGTACATCCATTTTGTTTATTGGTAACATGCATTTTTCTGTTGGTGATGGTGTAATACAGCCCTGGGCTCTGGTCTGTGTCAGGACAGGAGCATAGCCCCATCTCCTAGAATGCTGGCTGTGTCCTGAAGCCTGGCTGGCTGGTAAAAGGTGCCTTGGCCAGCCTGGGAGCTTTTCAGGAGGAGGAACCTCAGGAGAAGCTCCCCAGCTTTTTCTCAGTAGATATGCTTTTAGGCTGAGGCTCCTACACTTGGCCCCTGCCTGAGCTGCAACCCCATGGGCTTTGCAGCCCTGCCCATGCCTGACCCAGCCTCCGTCTCTCTCTGCACCCTCAAGACCTAGACCAGTGCTTCTTTGCTCACAGCATCTGAGATACGGGCACAATTGAGCTCTGTTGAGCTGGCCACCCATTACTGCTTCTTAGCATCCTAAACCTTATCAGAATTACAGTATCAA
Source organism: Falco peregrinus (assembly GCF_023634155.1). Taxonomy (NCBI): domain Eukaryota; kingdom Metazoa; phylum Chordata; class Aves; order Falconiformes; family Falconidae; genus Falco; species Falco peregrinus. Next base: position 26,058,022 of record NC_073727.1, read on the forward strand.
GATTCTTGCTATTAAGTGTGTAAAATCATTCCACTTACCCATTTCCTTCATGCAACAGCTGTATCACATCATTTTGATCTATTTGATATGCTGCATAGTTGATATTTTCAGTTAAGTTCTTTCAAACCAGCCCTCCGGAGTACCTTTTTCTCCCTGGAATTGATGGCAGGAACTCTTTTGTCTCTGAGTTATGGCTGTGGGTCAACAGTGGTTTAGTTAAGTGTATCCCAACCAATAAGTATATGAAGGACAATAGCAGAGAGCTGTAGCCATGGCAGCCTAAAAAGGAAAGCAAGGCTGGTCAGTAGGAAGATGAAATATGCTGTCTAAGGCCCACCTGACACAATTAAAATTAATATACACTTGGGAGACCTCAGGGCTTCTCCAGATCAGTGTGGAGTACCTCCGTAGCTGAGGAGCCACACTAACAATTTCTACTGGCCTTAGCAGCCCTCCTGGATCAGATTCAGAAACCCTCTTGACCTCAGATTAGGTAAACTACATTGTAGTCAATGACTTTGTCCTCCACCTTTTATTTGATCAGCGCTTGAATTAGTAAGGGCTAACGATTGGAGCCTGCTGCCCATGGTTTATTAGCACACTGTCCTTGCAGTTTTAACACATATGCCTGTACAAAGATTTTATTTAGAGCAGCTTCTAAGAGAGTGTTTTGATGGAGTAAGAAGCCCAGCATAAAACACTAATAAAGTAAAACGTGAACGATACCAGGTTTTCTTACATAGCTAAAACGCTGTAATCCAGTAAGATAATAGTTTTCTCAGGATGCAGGTTGCTGCTGTCTGCCCTTTATAGAAGGGAGTTTTTTTATATGGTTGCTGGGAAGGGAACTTTTCCAAAACCACCAGCTGGCCATGGAAGCCTCCACCTCCCCATCTGCAGTCTGCTCCTGAATTTCCCAGCTTTTGGAGACCCAGCAGTGTGCCACTGGACTTGTATGTGTCTTCTGGATGCTTGCACACACCACTTCTCTGGTCTGGCTCTCTCAGAGGAGGCAATGCATTCTTGGTGACTTGATTAGAGATGTATGTTACCGTAGATGGCACAAACCATCATTTTGGATTGAGGTTAAGCCGATTCTTCCTTTCGTGTTTCATTGTTCATCACCTTGGGCTCCTTATGTATATCCAGCTTGCAGGTACTGGGGAACCAGGGTTGAAAGATGTGCTTTTTCTTTTAGGCGACCTCCTTAATACTGGATGAAAGATTTTACCACATTTTTTCTGGCAGAGTGTCCTGTCATGACCGGCACAAATACTGTAATTGTGGCTTGCCTGAAGGATCATTATGCCTGAAACTCAAAATATTTCCTGGTTGTTCTCTCCTCTTCTCGTTATAACATTTTCCATGTCGTGTAACTTCAACCCGTTGTCCCCTGCCCAGTCACCCCACACAGCTCTCCTAGATCCTGAGTGTGCAACACCCTGTATGTCGTTACATCCAGCCAGCATACTTGTTACCAGGTCTGTGACTTTTGGCACAGGATCAGCTTTCTGATACTTGACATGATTAGGCATTTGTCTGCCCTGCGGGATCCTGAGTGCTGCTTATTGCCAGTGCATCAGTTTCTGGGCTTTTGACTGCTGCCCAGAGAAGGTCATTTGGATTCAAAGCACATGCTGTGCTCTGACTCGGTCCCCCGTGGGGACGCCGGGGTGCAGCAGCGCTACAGAACAGACCTACTGTGGGTGGCCAAGCCCAAAGCAAATAAAAAAATCAATTAATTGGTCTTTTAGCATTGTCTTCTATAGCCTGCAGAACTAAAATTACTTTTCTGACTTTCATTTTCAAACATCTGAATATAATTTAAAATCCTTGCAACAAATATGAGCCACTGATCTGCATCCCAATAGTTGAGTTTGAAAGCCATATCCTTTCATAGCAATAGTCGCTACTACTTATGAAAAGTAATTCGTCAGGAAATGTGTTATTTTATTAATGAAACACAATAATGTATTTTCATCTTTGATCCAGAACTATGACGTGACAATAATTACTCTCTAGGCAGTTTAATTGATTTGAAATGTTCCTACAGAAGACAGTTCCTATATAGTAGTCTATGTACAGATTGCAGAATGCTTTAGAAAATAGAAGGATAAAATGTGTTAAAGGCTCCTTAGCTAGCTACAGACATATAAAAGTATTTTAGGCTAAAGAATCTTTTTGGTTTGTAGCATAAGTAAAGAAAAAGCTAAATCCCCTTGCTAAAATTAAGACGACCTCTATACTGACTCAGAGCATGTGGAATCAGACTAGGTCTGTGCCCTCTTCAGACACCCAGTTAAACATTTGCTGATCTGTTACACTCATTCCCATTTAGCAAATAAACTCAAGATTGTTACTTTTCATTAAATCTGTGGGTTTGAGCTTGGACAAAATTAGGTTTCTCCTAATACTTCTTTAATTCAGCATTTCCCATCTTACACTGGCACTCTTTTGTGAGGTTTAGCAGCTTATATGGTGAGCTGAGGAGCAAAGGTCACTCAGCACAGCACTGGAAAGAGAGGCGGGAGAGGTGTACACTGAAGGTGTCTGTGCAGCCCTGGAACAGCGGGGCTGGTTTAGCCTTGTATCTACATTCAAGCCCAATGACTGAATGCTCTTTCCTTTGAACTTCCAATGCACTGGGTTATAACCTTTCTTTCCAGGCTGCATTTTGGCCTTTCACACATCCTCCCTTCTTTTAGTGCTGACCTGCCATCCTCTGCTGAGGCTACCCATGCCCAAGCTCTGCACTTGCACATCAGAGATACTGCATATAAGACACCTTGCATATAAGAAATCACTGACACTAGCAATCATCGTGTATGGTATATTTGCATCCACACATAACCTTAAAATTCCACATTTTGCAGTAACTTTATAAGCAATATTTTTCCCTGTTTTAGTGGCAATACTCATCCTTTTGCTATTTGAGACTATCTGCCAAAAATAATTACTTAAGCTTATGCCTGCTCTAGAATTTCCCAGTTTTAGCCTGATGCAGCCCGACCTGATTTCAAGGGTGTTACTTGTAGTCAGTGCAAGATCAAATGTCTGGCATTCAGAGAGACCACAGTCCTACAAATATATTTTTTCCTCCTTCCCTCTGAGATATCTGAGTTACTATATGCAGACTACATCTGGTGTCTGAGCTGTATGGGGCAAACGTGGCAGGGCAATTGTGCTGCAGAGGTTGTGGTGGAGGCAGAATTTAGCCAGGAATGGTTATCTTTATCCCTATAGGTGTGTATCCATCTGTCCACCTGTGCTTTAGCCATATGTGCATTTCATCATGTCTGCTTGTCACTATATGATCGTATTAGCACTATTTCCCATAAACTGTAGGCTGGCACTGAGTTATGTGCACAAGCCTTTTCCTGTATTTCTGCAAAAGTGCTTTTTAAGAGCTTATGAACATTTTTTTAAGCCAAAAGAACATTTTGAAGCCATTCACATGTGTGAGAAGTGCTTTTATTTTTGCCTTAAGTGAAAGCCATCAAGGTCTGTAAAAAGCTGAGCGAAAAGTTGAGCTTTGCCTTACAGCAGGCAGGACTGCCAGCTGGGGATCATGGCTCCAAGGTCCCACAGTTCATAATCCTGCAGGCTACTGTAGGCCTTTCCTTATATGTAGGTACGGCTTCCAGTCTCTGGAGTACCTCCGTGCCCTCGATCAATTGCCTAGAGGAAGGAGAAAGTGCACATATGATCCACCCGGAGCCGGCTGTGCAGCCTCTGGCTGCTGCAAGGCCTTAACAAACCCAGGCGCTGGCTCCCCACCGGCGGGCTGCACCCACTCTGCTCTTTAAAAAGCTGTTCTTCGCAACGGGGTCGCAAACGCCATCAGTTCTTGATTAAGTAGCTTCTAGTTGGCGCTTTAGGAGAGGTGAAAATACCACGGCTTTATGCAACTGCATTTATTTAAAGAAATAAGCATTGTACTATGTGTCCCAGCTACAAATGGCCATTACTTTTGAGAAGAAAGAAATCAAAGAGACACGCTGTCGGAAGTGAGAGTATTAGAAATGACTCCCTGAGAAATATCTTTTTCCTTCCTTCATAGCGCCAACCTGAATCCTGAAAACAGCCCAGCATTTTGCAGTCTTTACAATTTTCAGCCCATCCCCCTCTGCACTGTGGGACCACGAGCCGTGCCTCCTGCAGGCACCAGCACGGTGATGGATGCCAGCCGTGCTCCAGAAAGCTTCATGCCGTGTCCCCTCCCACCCCATCCCACCCAGGACAGTAGTACCAAGCGGGGTGGACACTGCAGGCAGCCCTTGCCCAAGTGGGGACATCAGAGCAGAGCAGAGATGGGAAGTGCCTGGCTGTCCTTGTCATATGCTGCTCTCTGCTCCCTCGGGATTAAACTCCCACCCAGGTTTAAGAGGGCCTGGCTAGAAGATCATGGATCCTGTGCCTTCCAGATTACACAGAGCTGGTGGCAAGGCAGAACGCTAGTGGTGAACACTGCTGGTTATATGTATATGCAGCCAGAGACTGTTTTTGGTTTCTTCTTGTAGGTTAGGCAGTTATGCTTTTCACTTCCTTTAAAAATGCTGGTTTTCTCCATGACGGGGTTTACGTGGAAACTGCACTGTGAATTTCTCCCTCTATACATAAACATTTTGCTTTCTTACATCAAGCAAACTGCTCAGAGCAATAATCTTCCTTATTGTATTCCTGAAAATCTAAAAATCTTAACAGGGCCAGCACTATACATCAACCTACCGAGAACAAACTCCCAGTGTGCATTTGCTAAAATAATTCCTCCAGCTCGTGAGGGCTGAGCAGAGCGTGCAGGCTTTGCTCAACAGCCCCCTGTCCATCAGGGCCCACCTTGAGCTGATGCTGAGCTATGCAGCCACAGGTCTGCAGCCTTGGTCCTGGAGATGCCCTGGCAGCTACTTTAGCTTTGCCATAGGGTTTTCCAGCTCAAACAAGCCAGGCCAGGGCAGGGAAAGGAGGGATGGGTGTCATTAGGTACTTCAATCTGACTCATCCATCCTACCTGGCTAGAGGCATTTGTGCTGTAGCTGCCGTAGGGATTTTGTGGATGCTTCATCCCAGGCGGGAAGGGCATACAAGGCCAGGGTGACCTCCTGTGCAGTGCAGTGGCAGCAAGCTGGTGCATACCTACCCAAAAGCCACATATTTTTTGTCCAGGTAGGGAGCTGGCTGGAGGGTGATGTAGAACTGCGAGCCATTGCTGTGGCGGCCCTTGTTGGCCATCCCGAGGATTCCTCTTCCCTTGTGACAGATGGAGAAGCTTTCATCTAGGAAAAGAGTTTGGGGATGAAAGGCTGCAGTTGTGTCGCTCCCTTTGCAGCTGTTGACTGTACAGCACCCTTTTGCCAGCTCCCACATACTCCCCTTTCCTCCTTCCTTGCTCTCCCTTTCCCTTCTCCTTTTCCCCAAAAGGTCCCAATGAGTCTCATAGAAGCAAAGTCTGGTTTGAATTAGCATCCTTCCTAGAAAGAGCTTCCCACTACTTTCTAGTCCTTAAGCCAGTAAAGAAGCTAATGAAGAAACATCCATTAAAAAAGCGCTCTATGTATTTCTGAGTGATGGAGCCAGAGCAGCGATGCCGCTGGCTCCCCGGTGTCGGTCTGTAATGCCTCTCACTGGAGGAGGTCGGAGCACTTAGCACGGCATTTTCTTGCGGCTGCTTGGGATTATTCCCACTGCACAGGTGGAGGCAGAGCGGGTGCTCCAAGCACAGCCCCTGCCTGCAGTGGAGAGGCAAGAGATGCTCCGGCAGCACAGACCTGGCTTGTGGGGGCAGGATGCGCAGCAGCTCCCAGCACTTGGCAACTCGTGCGGAACAGTGAGCGGGAGGCTGCTTTAGCCAAGTAACGTGACAGAGCTGAATAAATGGTGAGTAGATACTTAGTTAAGAAGGCCGGGGTGCCCCCAGAGCAGAAGCTTTGTTCAGGGCAAGGAGAGGAGGCAGGCAATGGGAGCGAGAGCTGCGGGGAGGTGAGGAGGAGCCTCCATGCCGGCTGAGGAAGGACTGGTGAGGGAGAAGAGAAACAGCTCTCAAGAGGGATGGCTGGGGAAGGACAGGCATTAGGTGTGCTTGGGCTTGGGGGATGATGGCAAGGACTTGATTCCTTCCTCTCCACGGAGGGGAGTCCAGCTATAAGGTGGGGAGCAGGGTCCCCACTGACCTTCACCTCCTGTGTCACCCATCTCTGACCTGATCACAGTCAGTCCAGAGCTCCATCGAGCTCTCAAAAAGCTTGAAAGAAACTAGAAATATTTAATTTTTATTGTTCTCTGGTTTTTTTTAAATTCTTTTTACCCTGTTTGAGTGCCCTTCTCAGAAACTGATTCATAAAAATAGTAATTAAATTTTAACTGAACAGTTACTCCCTGACTGCTGCCTTGTGGTTGGCAAAATGACTTCAGCAGACTAATTTTGGAGTCAGATGCTTTGTCCTATGACATGATGCTCCACTCTGACTGATTCTCTGTAATTACCTCAGTCCTTTCAGCTCATTACAGTAAAATGTGGTTGCGTCCCATTAATTTCAGCAGGCACTGGTTGCAGTGCCCAGACGCGTGCCAAGCGCAGAGTCTCCCAGAACATTAACAGCTGACAGAGGCATCTCTCACCCTTTTCAGATATTGAAGATATTTGTCCCCTGGCCTCAGTGTAAAATAGTTTTGCGGGAAATACTGGGAAAGCATTCTAAGCCTTAAACTAGAAAGGCGCCTGCAAGGGAACGCCTTTCTCAAGGATGAAAAGCAATTTTTAATTAAAAGGTGGGAGGGAAAGAATTAGCAATCTTCTCCTTTAATACATCAACACATGAAGTATGTGCAACATGGATAATAAAACTCTTCCAGGGACACTTTCAAGGCTGACAGATTCCAAATTAAATCCACCTTAAAATTACTTAAGGAACTTTTGACACATTGTCACCTTCCCACCTGACATGTCAACTTCTTTCCTGGGTAGCACAGGGAAAGCCTAAGCTCTGCCTGGAGGAGGATGGGGGCAGGAGCAAAACGCCAGATGCTGGGCTGTGGCATGAAGCCCCAGCTCCGGCAGCGTGCGCGGGGCTGTAGCTCTCCTGTTTGCAGAGGTGCCTACGTACACTCAAACTCATTTTCCTCTGCGGACGATTTCTACCCCAACAGAAAGTGCAAAGGGTGTGAGATGTGCGCTAGCACAGACCCATTGGGTAGCATTGCTGGGAAAGAGGATTCACAAACTTTTAAATCTTTGATGACATCCACCTTCCAAACAATTTAGCAGCCAGTCCTGTATTTTTCTAATAACAGCTTATCTTCTTTCTGAGGTATGCGTGTCCCTAAAGCCTAGGCTTGCTGCTGTTCCAGGAGCTCCAGCATCAAAGAAGTGACTTTTGCCCCTTCCTGCCTACTCTAGGCAGCCCGTAGCTGTACTGCCTTAAATCCCACACACTGGGCTTCCACTTCCAGCGGCTTTTGTGCCCGCCAGCGCTGCAACTCAGCCGGGCAGAGCGGGCTAGTGACCCATGTCCAGCCCGGTTTTGCTCCACCTGTCCTGGGACCTGGAGGTGAGAGCAGCTCCTCCTCGCGAGCGGGCTCTCCAGCATCTTGGGAAGGAAAGTTTTCAGCTACACTTGGCGTTTCTGATCTCACTGTTGGCTGCTGCCCAGCCTGCTCAAATGTCACATCATTTGTGCCATTGGCAGTGGGAAAGCTTTTATATAAGGGAACATAAATCAATTTCAGAAGTGCTTTAACTGTCATAAAACATCTTTATGGGTAGCATTTAATCTAAACAGAAGATCCCAAATGTCTATGTCAATTATACGGGTTGTTTTTCTTAAATATTGCAAGTTATAATGTTCTTTTTTCTTTACATTTTATTACTTCATACCAGTATGGGGGAACATTTTTTGTTAAACTTAGCTCATGTTTGTCATTTCTTGACTTTCATGGTTTTATGCGAGATTCAGAAGTAACTCCCCTCACACCCGCAGAGTCATGTAGCTGCTGGCATCGATGCCTGCAGCATGCCCAGGCCTGAAGAGCTGCCTGAGGTCCAGGAAATCTAGAGTTAAAGCCATTTAACTTTACTTTAAAAGCATTTAAACAGGTGATATTGTGTGCCTGGAGATCTCTGTAGCTAATCCACTTCTGCATTTCTAAGGTCTTGCCCACAAAGATGAGTATTTGCAGTCTGGAGTAGGCAGCAGGTGACCATCAGCCCTCATTTAGGCAAGGAGAAGGGGCTAGTGGAACTAAGCCTTGGGCCAGGGACATCAGAGGACAGGGACAAGGTTACAGATCAAAAAGTGTCCTCACTAAAGCAGTCCACTCATGCTAATACAAACAGATAATAATTCTGGCTGAAAAGCAAACCCTTTTGCTTTAGGGAGATGAAAGGGAATTCCCAGGTTATTCTGTGAGTAAGATCAGGTCAACAACTTGTCTTTGTGGAAATTTGCCCTTTGCACAGTTAAGATAGTTGAGGAAACATACCTTCAAAGGTGGGACCATAAATTGACTCTCCTCTGTCTCCCTTTCCAGTTATGATGTCTGCAGGGTAGATAAAAGTAACCGTCAGAGACCAGGTTTATCACAGGTGTTATTGGGGGTTGTCAGTGAGCAGCTCAGCTGAGGTCAGAGGCGTGGGTTGCGCATCAGCCTGGGGGAACAACTGCATCCATCTTTCTGTTTTGCTACTGAAATTTTAACAGACTTTTGGGAAAAGCTCAGCTTCCATCCCAAGAGACGGTCTGTCTACAGAGAACTATTTCATGTGGCGCATTTCATCGCTGCCCCTCTGAGATGGACCAGCATCTCCTGTTGGGAGAGCTCCCGCGGTGGCAGCACCCAGCCAAGGAAGGGGCGCCCTGGAGAAGGATGTCCGTCGGAGGGATTAGGGTTAGAAGAAGGAAGGTTGAAAATGCAGCTGTGATGCTATGGTGAGTTAAGACCACTAACTTGACTAAGAAAAGAGATTTGATAAGAGAGAAATTCCTATTGAACCAGATTTATGATGAGTGAGGCACTAAAGAAACCTGATGCATCTATTTATAATTTTTTTTAAAACAAAATTCTGGCTCTTACTTTATTTAGACATTGTCTTAGACTACCAGGTTATCATTAGTTCTCTACAGTAACAAACATGTAATTTTAGGTTGGTTTTATGGACTACATAGATATCTGAGTAGTTATTCCTGAAAAGTAGGAGCTGTATCTTTGAAGTATAAACATGAAACGTATTTATACACACACATTTGGAGCAAGGCAAACACAGGTAAAGAATACAGGTAGGTAAGATGTCCGATAGACCAAAAGGGAGTAACGAAGGAAATGCCTTCTGGTACACTATATTGACTTCCCTGGGGTTATCAGTCAGGCAAGCTGCGTGCCCAACGTTCCTGGTGCCTTTCTTCTTGGTGCCACACTCCAGACACAGTGCTGGCATTCAGACAGCTCACCAGCATGTTTGCAAGGGTTCTGACACTTGATTAATGCCGCCATAAGTTAATCTCTCTATAAAACAAGTAATAGTTTCTGATGGATATTCTTCTTTTTTTTTTTTCATGTTTCGAATTAGTTTCCTAATTACTTACCAAAGAACATAATGGAAAAGAGTTTTAATATTTTCAGTTTCCTAAATTCTTTTGAAAAGGGCTTGGATAATCAAAAGAACAAATACTCCAAACTTTTCCTATGTTTATAAAGTGAGATGTCTAAAAGAGAAAATGTTTTGGTTTTTTGTTATATATATACATATATATACACACATATATAGAAAATTTAAGATACTAGATTTGTCCTGGAGTTCAGTTATGTCTCCCATGGATGAAGACTGTTATTCATGCAGATCATCACACTCCCCACCCTCTGCCTTGCACTGTAACTTGGTTTTACTCAGGACCCCTGGAAACGCACCTCCTCCTTGGATCCATCCGTTTTTCACTAGGCGATGGAAAAGGGAGTTTTTGTAGGTGAGCTCTCGGCCGTCACAGCGGGACTTTGCTCCTCCAGCACACAGAGCGCGGAAATTCTCACAGGTCCTGGGACATGCATCTGAAAAGAGCTGCAAAAGCGTGAAGAGGAGAATGTGTGAAATTCATAGCTGATGTCCACTGGGCAGATTTCTGTTCCCCCCCCCTTGGGCAGGTGAAACCACCGCACTGGGCAGAATTGTTCCTTGCTTTTGCTTTTCTCCTCTGTAACGTACCTCAAAGAGCAGCCTCCCGACGGGCTGCTCCTCAATGGCTATCTCCAGGTACACAAACACATGCTGTTTAAAGCAGAAAAACAAATGCAGTGAGGGAAAGGCCAGCTCTGTGTGCTGCACTCGCTGCCTCACGCAGGCCAGGGTCCAGCTGCCTAGGGCCGATGGTCTCAGAAAACGTCCGTGAGGTTGTCAATGCAAAACAGCATTCCCACTATTTTGTTCAAATAAACAAAAAAGTAGAGGATATTGCACTCATTCTGGACAGAAATAATCCTAACATCATGTTAAAGCAAACTACTGGGCAGGGCCTGCTGCTTCCTCTTGCATTTACTGACATGCCTATTGCAGCCCATACAATACAGGCAGGATTAAATGAATCTGCAGGAATACCGGCCACCCTGCCAAAATGGACATTCCTTGCCCTTCCCAGTCAGACTGGTATTCATTTTGCTATGACGTTTTCCTCTGCTTTCAAAACCATGTCAGTTTTTGCTATGACATTTTCCTCTGCTTTCAAAACCATGTCAGTGCTGGCAGCATTGCACCTCACATCACCACAGCATTTCGGGAGGTCTTGGCCGGGAAATGAGAGGTTTGGCAGTTGGGCCTTTGGTACCCAAGAATTTTGGTACCCAAGGATTGGGCGCTTTGGGATTCTGGAACAGCACAGTTGCAGCATGGTTAGCAATGCACTTTTGTCTGTTCAGCCCTGAAGCAGTAAATACATGTCAAGCATCTGGGCTAGCATACGTCCCTTCCTGGCTGCTGGCAGGCGCGGAGGCTCTGCCATCCTCCGCATGGGATTCTCCCCATCGACCTCTCCAGTCCCAGCCCTGGCCCTACCATCCTGGGGCAGAAAACCAAAAATCTGCCACTGCTGTGCTCACTCTTTGTCCTGGTTTTGGCCAGGATAGAGTTAATTTTCTTCCCAGTAGCTGGTACAGTGCTGTGCTTTGGATTTCTCACTCTTTGTCCTGGTTTTGGCCAGGATAGAGTTAATTTTCTTCCCAGTAGCTGGTACAGTGCTGTGCTTTGGATTTAGTAGGAGAATAACTTTGATATCACACTGATGTTTTAGTTGCTCAGTAGTGCTTACCCTAAGTCAAGGACTTTTCAGTTTCCCACGCTCTGCCAATGAGGAGGTGCAGAAGAAGCTGGGAGGGGACACAGCCAGGACAGCTGACCCAAACTAGCCAAAGGGATATTCCATACCAATGAATGTCATACTCAGTATGTAAACTGGGGGGAGGTGGCTGGGGCCTGCCGATCGATGCTCAGGGACTGGCTGGGCATCGGTCAGCAGGTGGTGCACAACTGAATTGTGCATCACTTGTCTTTCTTGGGGTTTATGTGTCTCTCTCTCTTTTATCATTATAATTATTATTATTATTACAATTATTAAACTGTTCTTATCTCAACCCATGGATTTTACCTTTTTCCAATTCTACTCCCCATCCCACCGTGTGTGTGTGTGTGTGTGTGTGTGAGCGAGTGGCTGCGTGGTACTTAGTTGCCAGCTGGGGTTAAACCATGACACTCACCTTCCTCCCCTTGTACTCTTCTTGTAAACCAGTGCTACTTGGCTACTTGCCTGGCTGTTTTTCAGACGTTTCCTGTAGAAGTCCTCAGCAATTGCTTGGTAAAGTGCTTCAGGCTTAAAGTCATGATAGTCCCACTCACGGTGAGACCACTTGAGCAGCTCCTTCTCATCCCCCAGCAGCTGGCCGTCAACAAAGCACATCACGGAGGAGGCATACGCCCACACCTCACCTCTCAGCTCCTGCATATCAGAAGGACAACAAAGCCTCCAGGGATTAATTACACACTTAGTGAAGAAGCAACCAGTAATATCCACTGCAGCTAAGGTGGCCTGTGGTATTTTTATGCCTTTCCTACTTTTAAAATCACAAATCCCACCAACTGGAAGGGATTGGGCAGAAGCTTTTGGTGAGGCGTGCTGACACTCACACAGTTATGTGCTTTAAAGGTCTAGATCCTGCTGCTACTCACACAGTTATGTGCTTTAAAGGTCTAGATCCTGCTGCTATGGGACATTATCGTGACAGGAGTCATCTGGGTGTCACTTTGGAGGTAGCTCAAGCTGAACAGGAAAAGTGCTGGAGAGCCCCATCTTCCCTCGAGGGTTTCTAAGAATGTAAGCCAGGGTGGAAAAGCTCACTTCCAAAATCTGCGGACGACACCAAGCTGGGAGAGGACTCATGTCCAAACCAAGCTGAGGACACCAGAGTTACCTTCTTTTTCTCCTGTAAATATTCACACCATGCAAATTCTACTAAAGGCTGTATTACAGGATCTGCAAACTTGCTTGGAAACTTCAGCTTCAGAGCCTGTATTTTCAAGGTAAGGAAAAAAAATTGCTTACAAGCAGTTCAGTACTCTCCCACACCCTATCCTATCGCAGCTTGTATTTCCCTCATTAACTACAACCTAAGCCACATTCTAATTGAGTTATTGCTCTGCACCCCCCACACCTCTGGTGTAATTCCTGACACTTGGAGCAGTACATGCAAATTGCTCTAAATCCCTGTTTGCAGATGTGGCAGGTGTCTTGAAGGGCTGCTTCACAAATATTATTGAATTATGCTGGTACTCTCCCCACGCTTCCCCCCTCCAGGTGAGATGGATGTAAGCAGTGAGACATTTGAAGATGTTGCTGAGCATCATCAACTGCATTTTTTGCATGCATTTTTGCATGCACAGGGAGTTGTGACCCTCTACTGTCCCAGGAGATTGAGCCCAGGGCCTTGGGGCAAGTGAATGGCTTGGTGAAGGCTGCAAGGTGAACAGTTTCCAGTCCCCACTGCTTGTACTGTCTGCCTCTGGAGCACACAGCTCTTTAAGTACAGGACATTCCTGTTTAGCCTCATCTCCACGTGGGCCGTGGCATACGAGTGCCACAAAGTTTGTGGCTTCAAGCCAGCCCAGCCGGACTTCAAAAAAATAAAGCAAGAAGCAACTTTCTATTCAGCTCATGGTCCCTATGCCTATTGTTGGGACATTGGCTGTAACAAACAACAACAACAAAAAAAAAAAGGTAAAAAGCCAAGAGGCACACACACCCTGCAGCTATTGGCTTGGCTTATCCTTAGGGCTGCTGATGGCAGAGTTTTGTCAGCTGTAAATAATGCTGGGGAACGAGCCTGGCAGAAAAACTCTGACAGGCAGGGAGGGCATACAGGTCAGTGCTGGGCACCCCGCGGCGGGGTGGCACCTGCCACACAGCCAGCCTTCCCATGGAAAAGTCTGCCGAGCCCCGTCAGGTTTGCAGCGTTTTGCCTTCTCATTTGCACCGATAGAGCTGCATTAAGGGACTCGTCATAAGCTGCCGAGCAAGTCGGACAGAGCTGCGATGTGCATCTCATGCAGCATTGCGCAGCTGTGAAATTTCTTGGAGCTGCAGCAACAAGGAGGCAAGGATGGTGCAGCCAAGCAGCACCAAGCCGCGAGCCCGTAAAGCCTTGGTGCCTGTGCCTGGCAGCACCAAAGAGCAGAACCCCCAAAGTCAGAATACTTTCTTCCTAAGAACCACCCCCTGGGTGCAGGCATTCCCCTGATGATGTACTTCCAGCCCGCACCACTCCGCACTGCTCCCACCCGGTGCTGGGGTGATGCCCGGGGGTCACCTCTGCTGCGCACTTGGCCACGTGGAAAGTCGGGTCTCGGAGCAGCCCCACCACCGTCACCTGCCGCGGGCCCATGGCACCCTGGCCACCACCAGCCCGAGTCTGTCAACAGAGCCTGGCTCCACGGCAACGCCAGACACCGCCCCCCCCCCCCTCCCCCCCCCATTTCTAAGCGCTTCCCAAGCCCAACAGTTTCAATGTGTCGGGAATGCGGGAAACGCTCCGATTTCTGCTTTCTCCCGGAGGAAGGAAAACGAGGCCGCACAAAAACGCGGCAGAGGATTGGAGCCGGCTCTTCCCAGAGCCCGTGCCGGACGCCGGCAGCACAAGACCATTTACAAGAAAGGATGAGAGGATGAGGATCCCGTTGCTGGTGGCGGCTGACAGCAGGTGCCCAGCAAAAAGCGGCAATCGGCAAACAGGAGAGCAGAGCTTCCCTGTTACCTCCCAGCCCGTACGCAAGGATTTCCCGGTATCTCTGTGTTTAATTCCCCTCGGCGGCTGCTATGCACATGAATCTCTTTGCTCTTCAGACAAATGTAAAAATCCGGCACCCACAAAATCCCGTGGCGATTTAGATTTACAGCTTAATTACACCCCGTGCAAAGTGCGCGCATCCTTTTGACGCAGCAACTCCTACCCACAGCCGCGCCTGCTGGGCGCTGCCGGGGCCCTTCCCGCCGGCAGCGCAGCACAGCACAGCACCAGCACAGCACAGCACCAGCACAGCACCAGCACACGGACACAGCAGTTCCAGAGGGGTCGAGGCTCCCACAGCAAAGCTTCGTGCCGCTGCCCCAGCTCGGCTCCCTTTTGCCTAACGCAGCACGAGCAAAAGCAGTTTTGTGGGACAGCTGTAGGTTCAGCGCGGGATTCTGTCAGTGTGGCTAGGTCTGGTCCCCCTTCAACCCTGAGCAAGGTGAATTTTAGAGGACACTGGTGTTAAAAATGACAAAACTGAATTGTGTGTCACGTCAAAAAATTGTGTAACTTTTCATGACATCAGGGAGCAACGGAACAATTGGCGCATCCCCAGGAAAAAATACATCTTTGACACGTCAAAATCCTATTGCACGTGAGACAGTTGTGATTTTCATGTGGAAAATACATTCTGCAGAACACACCCATGTTAAATACAATACAAATTATATTAATTTATCGTATTAATAAGAATGTGCACTTTTTTCCAATTGTATATCCACACGGCTTTATAGAGTGGTAAATTTGTACATGACCACAGCGCTGGAACCAAAATGCCCCTTAGCTAGATGTTTCTGAACTACCCACGCCTGTAAAAAATTCAGACTAAGGAAGAAATCTGGGGTTCCAGAAGGGCTCCCCCATGTAGCCCTGAAGTTTCTCCAGTCTGTGTATGGCTCAGTGATATTTTCTTACAGCAATTCACTAGGGCAACAGCTCTGCAACTGTTTGGCTGGGATTTGTGCAACGTTCAATTCGAAAAGCTCCATCCTCACACAATCAAAGATGGTGAAGATGATCAGTTTCTGAAGGTTTAGCTACCACAGCCGCTCCCTTACCTGAAAGACCTGTGCACCAGATGTTATAATTTTATGTTACGATGGTGTTTTGCTGAAAAAAATGTATAGAACCGAGGGAGATGAAACAGTTTGGACAAGGGGACATGTTAAGATCCTACAGTAGACAAGGAGTTTTTAATTGACACGCAGGTACTGGGTGGCAGCAGACAAGCCGAGGCGTGATGGCAGCTAACAGCAGCTAACAGCAGCAAGCAGCATGTGCAGCTACAGCTGCGTTTTGTAGGCTGTGACTGAGCGAGGCAAAGGAAAGCCCTCTCCTTCCTCCTCCCAAAGCCTCTGCAGGCTGTGACAAGCAGGATCTAATTTTAGTAGCCAGACCATATGGCTTCTGCCTATAGCAAAAAAAAAAAAAATCTATAGCAGCCTTACGTAAAGTCGAGAAGCAGCATACCCAGAGTCAAATATAAGGTCAGCAATGCCGCAGAAAATACTCTTTGCTACCTATTTTTCTCTACATCCATATTTTTAGTTTGATACAGATTAATACAACTGGAGTTTATCTGGCCTTTTTAAATGTCTCAGTCCTCCTTTTTGTACTATAAAAACAAGTATTAACATCAATCTACTGCATATTATTTTTTAAAAAAACAGATTGATATCTGCATTTCATAAATGTGCTTAAACTTACAAATGCTGTTCCTGAAATTTATATCTGCACATATGTACAATTGGCTCCTGTTATTCCTTTTTCTTTTTTAAAAATAAAATATAGCTTTTTTTTTTTTTTACTGATAATTTCTAGGCATGGAAAGTCTTACTGTCAGTACGGCCAAGAAAGGGAATTAATCATAAACATGCTGCTAATGGTCAACTAATAGTCAAAAAGAAAAGCAACAATTAACCAAACAAGCATAATATTATTAGCCAACAAGCTAATAATATTATTAGCTGGACAGGACTGTTTTCTGAAAATTTATGATTGTCTTTTTTGAGGAAAAAAAAAAAAAGAGCAAGCCAAGAGCTACCGTTTACTTGCTGTCTCTATTCTGATTTTTCTTTCTCCCCCTCTTTTTGCATCACTTTGTAGTTCAGGTACATTAAAATCTATTCAACAGTTTGTCAATTACCAAAATTATGAATAGACATGCCGTGCTGCATTTGGTATGGAAAGAAAAACAGTTACTGTGAAGAAAAACATGGAAAGCACAAGAGGTTGTGCAGTACATTTACAGGATGATACCGAAACCCTTTCAAAGACCACGCAGCAAATGTTCTTGGAAACACGAAATCCTTTGAAATGTGCACACATGCCCTGATGCAAGACTTGAGAGTTTTACTTTGGCGTGATTCTCAGAGGGTTTCCCTGCTCCAAGCCTCTGCCCCTGCTGTGGCTGTGGCTGTTTCAGTTCCTTTCAATCCAAGATAGCATCTGAAAGAGACTGGGAAAGAGAACAGAAAAGCAGACTGGGTTTATAAAAGGAATAAATACAGTATTTGGAGACACCCCCCACATGCAGGTACTGGAGATACTCTGGCAGGAAAGCTGCTCAGGGGTCACACAGCGACATTTTGGTGAAGGACGAGCCAGGTGACTGCAGCATCACCCTGCTGAAAGCTGCGTAAAGCGTAACGATGTGCTGGTCGAAGACGCAAATGCCAAATAACTTCACAGCAAATACGTGGAGAGGAAACATCGCACAGCTTATCTGCTGGGCCACAACAGCATGCTGTGGTGACTAGTGGGAGGGCCACCACCACTATTTCACACCAGGCCCTTGGGCTGCCACAAGTCTTTTCTGAGACACTGTGCGGGGGAAATGCAGTATTAGATCACCCAGCACTCAAAGAAAACAACGTGGGAGGCTTCAAAGGTCTTCCTACTGCCAGGGAATGGACAGATTCAGCTCCAGAAAGAAGGAAGACCTCTATAAGCTTAGCCTTCCAGGTGGAAGGCAGAAACTGACATCACTTCATCAAGAAATTCAAAGCAAAGCCAAAGGGATAAGCTGATTTTCAGGATGACAATACACCAACAGGGCTGTCCACAACAACCTGAAGCTCTCCAGGTGACTGCTCTTAATAGCCATGAGGCTTGCCACCTTTGAGGGCAGGGAGGACCCACAAACACGTATGAATCAGTCCCCTTCAGGAAGTCACCAACAGTGGGATACAGCTGCAGCTGTCAGAAAAAGTTGCAGGACCGGGTAAGGAGTTGCTAACTAAAGGAAAAATGTGTCCTGCTATTCCAAAGATGCTTTCAATTAGGTAGGATTAAATGAGTAGTAGCCAGAAATGAGCAGCAAGTGTACTACAGCAAGGTGCTGGTTCACCTAGAATATGCCTGGATGTTTTTTTCCATTTGGAAGAACTGCTTGGGCCAGAGACGAACAGCAGTCCCTCTGTTGCAGAAAACCATTTATTGTTCACCATATTTTATGGAGAATCTGAAAAGTGATGGAGCATATAGGACTGCTGTATGGCATTACCTACTCCTTCTCCATTCTTGAACCTAACCTGCGATAGCAGTAGGATTGGGAAAGCGCCTGCACAGACGGACTTCTGACCATGGGAAGATAATCATAACTAGGGAGCACCCTTGACTGCTGCCCAAACTCCAGGGCACACCTGCTTTGCAAATTGGTCTCCTCCCAGCCACTCCCAAGTTGGACTCAGCTTCTCCTGGATGTGGACACTTGCAGTTGGTGAGACAGCCTGCCATGGAAGATGTGGCGAGACAGAAAATACACCAGGCTGCTGTGCTCACATGGACATTGGGTCATGATTAGGAACAAATCCCATACTAGGTTTCATTTCTGGAAAAAAAAAGATAAATCCTAGCACACTAGGATAGGTCTTAGCAAACACTATTACCTTGATGATGACTAACCGGCTAAGATAGTGAAACAATTGTTTTTCAAATAAAGAGATGCAAGCAAAACCCTTTCCTGAACAACTGGCAAGACCGCTGCCAGGCCCAACATCCCTAACTTTAACCTGTGAACAGGCGGTCAGTTTGAGAGTTCATGGTGAGGCAGTCATCTCTTCCACTCAGGTGCTGAGAGCTAATTGTTGTACAACCCCTAGTAGTGCTTTTTTAGTCCCTCTCAGCAGAAAACAGAGCATAAAACGAGTATTAAAAAAACCACATGTGCAAAGTTACATATGGTGGGATGAAGCTTTTTGTATTGGCAGGGTAAGTACTCAGATATTCATCTATCAAAAACGAGATGCTGGACTGGAAGGCTCATCGGTCTAATCCTCACTGCTGGCGTCTTGGCTTCCACAGATGGAGCAGCCAACTCTCTTGAACTTTAGAATGCTGAGGTCAAGAAATACTACCCACAGCTAAACCATGGATATAAGCGGCAAGCAGAGTAAAGGTACACAAAATAGTCAAGTACACACTTAGCAGTGTGTTGCTCTACCTCTCAGGGATTTATTTCAACTTTAACCTGGAGAATCAGCCAAAATGTTCAGAAAAAGCTAAAATTTCATAAACTTGCATTTGAAAAAAGATCAGTAAAAATCCTTTTAGTGTTCAACTGCGCTGGGTAACTTACAAATGGAGTAGAAGAAATGCGCAATGGTGTTAATTGCTCACAAAAATGGATCTTTCTGTAGTTATCTTATGGTCCTGTGTTTATGTCTAAAATCCTAATCTCATTTTAGCATAGTAAGCAGTGAGATGCCTTTGCTAGTAAGATTAGTCTATGTGAGAAAATGAGAAGTTAAGGTGTTTACTGGCTAAGGAGTAAAGGAGAAAAAACATAATTTAGAGAGCTGCTTTGAAATGTAGTTTTTAAGGTATGCAGTTTTTTGTTAGCATTTCTTAGCAGCAGCTAAGTAAAGTAAAGTAAAGCCGAAGGGGTTTCCTTTCAAATTCAAAGCTATCCTAGACTTCGCTTATACTTCAAATGTGCACACAGAAGAGGGATTTTCATCTTCAGTAGAAATGCATTCACTAGAAAGGAAGCAAATGTTGTCAAAAAAACATTCGTGGTATAAGAAACCACACAAGCTTCTCAAGTGCAAGCTACAATGTGTGCTGACAGCTTGAGCAATGCAGGGTGCAAGATTAGTCACTGCCGTGCTGCTCATAGAAGCTCGTTTCTTCCAAACCCCAAACTTCACCTTTTTTAGTTACAGGGAGAGCATTAAGCAATCACTATGTGATAGCGGCTCATGAGTAACCCTAACATCACATTGAATTCTGCAAGGATAACTTCATAATAAACAAGTAGAAGTTAAAAAAAAAAAAAAAAAAAAGAGGAAAGTATTTAACAGGTACTTGTAGTCTTAGAATTTAGTTAGTAACTAGCTTTCAAGCATTTCACAATTCATAAATAGACGTCAGAGAAGGCACTCTGTTCAAGCTCCTGTAAACTTAACCACCAGCCAGTATTATGGCTGCACATTTTAGATAAAATGAGAAGTTGTTAGGATGAAACCACCGGAGTATTTATTGTAAGCTTAAACTTATACAATCAGTAAGATTTTCACAGATTTAACTGTAACAAGCTTTACTATATTTTTTCATCTGTTCTTACAGCATCAAGACTGCAAGCTTCTCCACTCTGAAAGGCAAGAAAAGGTGAAAAGCCTAAACAGACTTTTGCTGTGGTTTGGGTTTTTTTTGTTAGGGTTGTTTTGGTTTGGGTGGGGGTTTTTTTCCCCGCTGATTTATCCCTGCTGTCTACCCTTTTTACAATCCATTTATATAAAATCTGATCTAGTATTTGGAAAAAATGGAGGTCCTTACCCAAACCCCCGCAGCATGTGGTCAGTAGCCGGCTGAGTCATCTGGACCTGAAGGAGGAATGTCATCCAGAATTTGGGTTCCCCAGAACAAGACAGACGTTGACATACTGGACTGAGGGCAGCAGAATTCCACCAAGGTGATTAAAGAGCTGGAGCACAAGATGGAAAAGGCTGAGAGAGCTGGGTTTGTTCAGGCCTTAAGAGTAGAAGGCATTGAGAAGACCTTACTGCCATCTTACTTATGTAAGATGTAAGGTATGTAGTAAGAAGACCTTACTACAGCTAGTGGGAGGGTGTAGAGAAGAGACTTCTTGGAAGCACAGCAGTAGGACAAGAGGCAGTGGACACCAACCGCAACATGGGAAATTCCAGTTAAATATAGGAAATTTTTTTTCAGTGCAAATATGGTCAAACACTGGGACTGGTGGCCTAGAAAGGCTGTGGATCTCCACCCCTCGAAGTGTTCAAAACTCAAACCAGACAACAGCAACACGATCTAGGCACACCTCCTCTGAGGAAGGTGATGGACCAGATGGCCTCTGGAAGGCCCTTCCACCTGAAATTAGTCTATCACTCTATGCGCTGGGCTTTTACACCACTGACTCTCTCTAAGCAGCCACATAAGCCAAGCACGCACAAAGATCTTTTGTTCTGCTTTTAAATTCACCTTAATCTTTATATTTTTCATTTGTTAAAACATAAAACACCAATGCAAATCCCAAGTGTGACATTTTAAAACTGAAGTGATGACTGAGCATGTTGTTTTAAGCACCACTGGCATTTTAACTGGATTTTAACACACTAGCACACTATGTGAGAAGCATGTATTCTAGCATGGCATTTTATTAAGATGTCAAATCTTTTTTGTTAGCAGTCAGTCAGTCATTAAAAACAATCTGTACACATCTAATCTAGTCAGCGAAAAATAGCTGTACAACTTTAACGCCATATGCCCTATTTATATAGCTCATTATGCTCTGAAGTGATTCTATTCATCGTTCATGTCCCCACAAAAACAATGACCAGCTTTAACATATATTAAAAGTAACATTACATTCTGCTCTCAAAAGTACAAAAAATAACACTTTAAATATACACTGGCTCCTAAGCTTAGACAGAAACCTGTCAGGAAGAGAATTTTGCACTTCAATAGACAGTGCCTTCAACATCAAGAGCTCTTCAAAGTGCTTGGCAGTGTGTGAACGCTATCTCCACTTACTAGATGATGAAATAAGGCACAGTGGTCAACTACCTTGCCCACAGTCACACAGAGAGTGAGTGGTAGAACTAACAGAGCAGAATCTGGGCTTGTTGTTTGTCCAGTGTAACCATCACATCTCATTTTCACTATTTAAGTGCAATTTTCTGAGGAGCAAAACTTGTACGGCATACAGTAAACAGAAGGGGTAATCCAGGGCCAGTCAAAGGCTGCAACGATTTAAACCCAAACCAAACACATTTGGTAGTCAATAAATCAAAATGCACTTCAGGGAATGATCACATCGAAAACTATACATTAACCTGCAGAGAGAAAGCTCGTTAAACATAAGACATATGGTGTTAGCTTTGCAAAAAGTACTGGTTATCTTAAGCTTGACAGTAGTTCTGATAACGACTTCATCAGAGAAGTCGTATTTTCTCATCAACAGACATCTTTAAATGGTGTTCTTCTACCAGCAAGGTACACTTCTCTGGAGCGTCACGCAGAAATGCAAACAAGGGGCCAAACATCTCCTCAGTAGGCATGGACGTGTATGAGGCACAAAACCCCACACTAATCGCTTGTGAGGTATGGACTAAGTGGTACAGAAATACCAATCTGGAAAAAGAAAAAAAGTCTAAAATAAATAAGGTTAAGAAAACAGAAAGTCACCCATCAAAATCACCAAGAAATGCATCATCAGACAGATCATGCTGCAGAAAAGAAAGCGCAAGACACATAATCACTGCTTGGATGAGAAGCATGCTATAGCCTAGTCCTCTGATGACAAGCATTTCAGAAAGCCTGTCCTTGAATAGGGTGCTCATGAGATGACTCATTTACTGACAGAGACTGCTGACGGGATTCAGAAACAGGTACACTTTGATTCTGTTCTTCACTGATTTGATGGGAAGGAACTGTATCTTGGCTAGAGTGAGACTGTTGACTTGATTCCTGAGTCAGCTGCACCTGCTGAGCTGGATGGGAAGATCCTGCTAAGTGGATTTCTTCATTTTGTCCTTGATGAGCATGGAGGTGTTCTAGCGCTTCCTTGGAAAGAGTGATGACATGCATTTGTTCAGGCTGGGCAGTCTCTATTTGGTTCGCAATCATATTGATACTTTGCATTTGTTCCGCTTGCTCCTGCTGAGCTGAAAGCAACAAGTTTTGCAGCTGCTGCGGTGGCTGAGCAAGCAGCGTCAGGTTCGCAGCCTGCTCTGTGGTCATAGCTGGGGCACTTTCTGCAGTAACAATACTAATGCCTTGATTATGACCAGGCATGAAGTTTATATTGTGTACTGCATCTGTAACCAGGAGCTGAATTTCCTGCCCTCCAGAGGTGGCAAGTTGATACTGCTGCAGCTGGAGAATGTTTCTCACTTCTTCTGAATTAGTGTTGGGGCCTGGGGCAGCACTGGCTTCCTGAAACTGCTTTTCCTTGCTATGAATTTTCAAATGAGACTTCAGGTTGTCCAGACGAGCAAACTGCAAACTACATTCTGGGCAGGAGAAAGGCTTTTTGCCTGTGTGTAAGATACAGTGTCTTCTCTTTGCACTGGAATCAGAGAAGGATTTTCCACATATACCACAAGAATACGGCTTTTCTCCTCTGCAAAGGAAGGTATTTTAGCTCATTAAAATATTCACTTTGACAGTGCTGCTTTCTGCAACTTATTATAAAATATAAAACTTATTATTTTGTTTTGCTAAATCATAAGCACTTAAGAATAGTAAACATTAAAAACCGTCTCTATTTGACTTCCTAATTATTTTGTCCTAGTTGACTTCACGAACTGTGCAACACTTTCATTAGTACATACTCAAGAGCTACAGAGATAACATAACTGCCCTCCCATCGTAATACCAGAGGTACAAACTCTGTGCTGCCAGACCTTGACAAAAATGTAACAATTTACTCTGGACTGGAAGGAATGAGCATTTTAAGAACATTTATTAACAGTGTGGGCTTTAAAACAAAAAGAAGTGTCCAAATCCTAACTTACTGCCTGACTCAAAGGGATGAGAAATGTTACTAGAAATGCTTTATTTTACATAAGGCCCACAACAATTTTCCAACAATTTAAAATCTGACATGCCCTTATGCAATACATCACACTGACAGGGGTAAAAGATAACTAATGCTATTAAAGAGACATGATAGACTACAGGGAAACAGGACAATGCGCCCGTAACTTTGTTACACCTTGGCTACCGTTCTGCTGTCAAACAAAGTTCACTGTAAAATTTTCAGATAAATAATAAAGCAGTCAGTACAATGTCATTAGACACCAAAGAAGAATCTTACAATGCCTTGGCACACCAGTGTTTAACTGGTGCAGTACTTTCCACTACCAATTACTTCTTTAAATAGAGTAAGATTTAGTCTTTAACCATCCATCCAAAATGCAAACAAGCCCTGACCATCCTACATTGAACAAGCACTACATACAGGTATCAGATTAGAAGTTACATTTTTAAAGAACATAATGAAAATTAGACATACTCTACCTGTGAATTCTAATGTGAGTCTGAAGAGAACTTTTAGCTGTAAAAGATTTGCCACAAATTTCACAAGTGAAGGGCTTCTCACCTAACAAAAAGAAATTTGACATCATTTTTTATATAGCACTTCCCATCAGAGTATTAAAAAACATTTTATATTTTACCATACACAGTATCAAGTGTGTACTGTCAAATCCTCACACTTCTGCCATGGGTCAGGACAGATACCTGAAACCGAATGAACTCACTAAGTTAAATGTGAGTGTAGTATCTTAAACAGAGGTCTCTGGTGCTTCTCCCCTTTGAAGATAAAGAATTAGGTGATTTGAGCCCTCAGAGCAACAAAAAAACGTACCTATGACACAGATGCAGGTGTTCCATGTGAAACAGGTTTGAAAAAGGCTGACCCTGAACTAGTAGGCATTAATACCAGGCTCACATGCAACACCCTGCAGATGAGTGGGCCTGCATTTCCAAAACCAAAAAGTCAATCCATTATCTTAAGCTGGCTGGCTTCCAATAAGGCTCCACCATCCTAGGCCTGTGATACCCTGGAAACACCAGTCAGAAAAATTAAATTATGGTGGACTGAATAAATTGTGGGTTTGGTTTTTTGGTTTGGTTTGGTTTTTGTTTGTTTTACTGCATTTGGAATTCTTGTGCCTAACTGAGTAGAAGCAGAAGAACAAAATTAAGTAACAAAAAGGTTCACAAGAAACAGGACAGTACCCAACCAAAGCAAATCCTAACTCACACCATCATATATTCTTGCTGCATCGAGCTTATTTAAGACACTAGACATGAGAATCCAGATCATCACTGTGGTAATTCACACCATCAAAGCACACTGAAACTGAGGATGGGGCAGCAGCCATTTCCAAGGAAGCTTCACATTTAGCATAGCACTGCAACGCTTACCAGCTTTCATATGGCTTTGGAGGGCAGGGGTAAAGGATGAGAGAACAAGAACATCTGCCAGGAGGGACCTCTAGTCATCTAGTCCCAGCCTCCTACTGAAAACAGGAGTAACTTCCTAAGTAGACTGTATTCTTATGACACAGTGTTACAAAACTTCTGCCAAAGCAGAACAGTCACATCAGTGTTAACACCTGTCTCCTCAGCTCCTTAGAATTTTACTTCCTGCTTTTGAGATGGGACAGCTCAATTGTTACTTCTGCATCATTAATACTGGTATCTGACCTGTCTTTCTGGAAGCAAAATACATTGCAAGCCAGTTTCTGCTAGAACTTATCTTAGTTCATCTATTTTTGCAACTTACCTTGCTACTTAGTACACCTCCCCTTCTAATTTCCCACCCCCAAACTCATTTCCCACTACATTTATAGAGCTCTAACAGCAAAATTGTCCTGTGTCAAAAACCAACATGTTCTCCTAAATAGAAAATGCAGTATTTTAAGTATCCAAGGTAACACTATTCTGGATACACAAAAAACTCCCAGAAGTCTAAGTTCTGGCCTCCTCATATCCCAGGGAATTTAAAGCTGTGTTATTTTCACTGAGAAAGAGAAGGAAATGAATGAGATACATAACTCAATCTTGTACATACTTTATTACAACTGCAGACAACATGCTTAAGAATAACTTGATTTTGGGAAGAAACAATTGCCAATACTTATAGCAATTCTAAAAGAAATAATTATTCATACATCATCTTATGAACTTACCCTTCAAAGAGAACTATTTTAAGAAGCTTACACTTCGTTATCGCAAGAGGAGAGATCAACCTTTTTACTTCTGTTATCTAGCCATTCAAGTATCACCTCACCCTCTAAATCTCTTAAAACACCCTCTGACGCATTTACATTAAATCACCCTCTCAGCCCATCTCCTGCTAACATCTGGTTTATTACACTGCAATAAAAAGGTAAAATGGAAACAATTATTTTTCCGGTCAGCAGCAATTTTCATTAGCACCCATCCCTCACAGGCATGGGTGCCCAACTCATTTAGGGAATACACTTTCTGTTACTAGTTAGCTCACTTCATGCTCCATATATGCCACACGTGACTCTCCTGATAAACTGAGTTCCTAGTGCAGGATTCTGTCACAGGAGAGCTAACAGCTATTTTCTGCAGCAGGCTTTACAAGAATGGGGAAAAAATCCTCTTCCTGTAACAGGCACTGCTTCTGCGCTGTTGTAATACAAGCTTTTTCGCACACCTATGATTCTAATGTCAAATCTCCTTCTTATCTACACAGGCATCATTATGTTCAAGCAGAGCAGAAGTTCATCCCACAGAGGCAAGTATCATTTGCCTAACATTTTGTCTGTTACTTCAAGAAAAAAACCCAAAACATAAACCATGCTGGACAGTATTACCTGTATGTGTTCTTAGATGTTTCTTTAACTGAGCTGCATCCATGAATTTGCGACGACACTGGTTACATTCCGGCAGTGAACGGCCTTGTCGCAATAATAAAAAAAGTGTCAGTGCATAAGTGATCCCCTGTATCTCTTCAGTGATCTTTGTTAAAGCACTTTCCTGTAAAATAACCACTTTGATATAATATAGAGATAAAACAAAAAGTGATTCACTGCCTTCTCCCCATCTTAACTGCTGCACTCCTATTTCTCTATTTAACATTACCATAGGAAAAGAGCGGACTGTCACCTGCTCCCCCCAAAACACACCTTCTCTTGAAGCTTTGTAAATTCTGGGGTTTTCCCACCACTTCCTGTGTGTGTAGCTTAATCTCCATCCTACTCAAGAAGTCAGGAGGACACTTCTTAAAGGTTGCTTGCCATTACTACTTCAAAGTAGTGGGAAACTACAAGGCAATTTGCACAACAGGCAGCAGACAATCGCTTATACAATTCCTAGCTTCTATTTAACACAGACAGTGGGGGCTAAAATAATCAAGTTGTATATCGAATACAGAGTAACTGATTTCCAATCATCATAAGAGTCTGTCTCAATTAACTATTTTTCTAAACATTCCATTTATTATACACCATTTTGTCTTTTTCACCCTATCCACTGTTATAGCAAGATACCACACATCAGGGTAGCAGAGACTAAATACGTCAATGAAGAATTTTCAGGCTTAGTCAATCTTTAGGAGGACAAATCAGCGTGGACTGTAAGTGAGCTCTTCAACTCAGATCTGCGATACCTGTGTGTACTCGATAGTGGCTCTTGAGCTGTCTCTTTTGGCTGAAGTATTTCCCACACTGATCACATGTAAAAGCCTTCTGCCCTGTAAAGAAAATCACTTATTAAAATGTAAGCCACATCCAAAGCAAGTACATGGAAACAAACTAACAAATAAACCAGCACACACAAGACAGCAGAAATACCTTTTTTTCAAAAAGGCAAATTCTTGGAGGAAAGAGGTTACAAATTGCCTTTAAACATTTACCTGTATGTAGGCTCATATGCTCCAGAAGAGAATGCTTTGTTGTCAGAGCCTTATTGCAGACGGTGCACGTGTATGGCCGCTCTCCGGTGTGCATCCGCTCGTGGACTTGAAGAGAATGCTTCTGGGAAAAGCCTTTGCCACACTCACTGCACTTAAAAGGACGCTCCCCTAAAAGCAAAAGATGACATTTTTTAAGCACACATACATTATTTCTCACTAGATATTCTGAGCTAATAGTGAGATGCACTGCAATGTTGAGGCTACTAAAAGATCACTTTTGAGTAGCGATAAGGAGAATTAAGAGACAAGCTTCACATAGCATTAAAAGAATTCTTTAACTATTACCATATAATTCAATGTTTAGATATTGAAATGATTAACTAAACTGCAATCAATGTAAGACATAAAGGCTATGAGATCTGCCAACAAGAACAGAACAGCGAACACAGGAGACACACCGTAATACGGATCAGCATGCTGTTTTGGTTCTTGCTGTAGACTACAGCCCAGATTTCAACAACTAGCTCACATTTAGCAACAAGCCACTAAACCCTAACCCAAAAGAGAAGTCTCTCAATGCCTACCTGTATGACTTCGCTGATGAATAGCTAAGAAGTGATTATATTTAAATACTTTGCCACAGTCTTTACAGCGAGCTTCAGAACCTGCACGTTTTCTTTTTCCATCAGTTCTCTTTGCCAGTCCTTTTTCATCCTCATCACCAAGAAGTTTATAGTCTTTGAGTTTGATTGATCTCCTTATCCTACGTTTGCTGTAACGGCTCTGAGTGCTCTGTATTCCTTCAGATTTGGGATCATAATTTTCATCTTTCTCAGCTGAGAGACTGACGGCAGCTTCTGAGCCACAAGCAGGTTCATTTTCTTCTGCATCTTTCCCAACTGGAGCCTGTTCGCTGGCAACTGTTTCTTCTGGTGCACTGTCTCTTTTCATAAAATTTTGCTTATTTTGCATGGAGTTGTTCTCTCTCAGCTGCACATCTTCGGCAGAATTTGCTCCTGATTCTTCCTCTTGGACATTCCTGACTTTCCTTGGTCGCCCTCGTTTTCGCTTTGGTGGATCTCCATTCTTCTTGTCGCTTCCAATAACAGCTACAGAGGCTCCACTGTTAGATGGAGCTGGTAACACATTACTTGGGCTACGGCTGGCCTGGTAGTCTGTACAGGCCCACACCAGGTCAGTCACTTTCAGCAGCTGTGCAGTAGCCAGAATTTGTTCTGTGCTTTTTTCACTGGCGCGGAGGCAACCAGTGTAGATAAATTCCAACAGTGCTCCAAAGGTGTCTGCAACCATTCCCTCCAACATGTAAATTGATTGGCCTATTTCACCCTCATCCACAAACATCATTGAGAAGTACTCACTGCTGGCAGCAAGCAAAGCTTTATGGGCTCTGAACTGCACATTCTCCACTATTAGAGTAATGTCACAAAGAAAATTCTTTTTCCTTTGTTCCTCAAAATTAGCTAGAATGGTATCTTTGTGAGCTTTGGAGTGGATGACAACCAGTTTCTCGGAAGCATCAGGAGCCATTTCTGCCATTTTAATTGCAAATGTGAAAGGATGTGCCTACAAGAACAGAATAACTTCAATAAAGAAGTATTTTAGAAGTCTGCATTATAAGACACCAAATATAATTTGCTTTACCCGTCAACAGAGTTCAACAATTACTGAAGCAATTCTGAAGCCCCCGAACTTTCTTTACAAAATCAACACCAATGCTGACAGACTTTCTTCAAAAAATGTTTTTAAATCCTAAGGAATGGTTCCAAAAGGTTTCTTCTTAGATCAGAATTACTGCCTATTATTTCACTTTATCTCTGATGTACTGTGAACTGTATAGCATCTAAAAAAATGGCCACCCCTTCTGAAAACCCCTTTCACAACTACAACAACTGGAGAAAAAGAACTCTTTGTTCACAGCTCCTAAATGGTGTATTGGGTTTGAATGGCAAGGTTTTGGTAGCGGGGGTGGGCCTTCTGTGAGACGCTGCTAGAAGCTTCCCCTATGTCCGACAGGGCCAATGCCAGCCAGCTCCAAGACAGACCTGCTGCTGGCCAAGGTCAAGCCCATCAGTGATGGTGGCAGCGCCTCTGGGATACTGTATTTAAGAAGGGGAAAAAGTTATTGTGCAACAGCAGCTGGGAGAGAGGGGATGTGAGAGCAACAACTCAGCAGGCACCAAGATCAGTGAAGGAGGGGGAGAAGATGCTCCAGGCATTGGATTCTCCGGCAGCCCATAAAGAAGGCTATGGTGACACAGGCTGTACCCCTCAGCCCACGGAGGTTAATGCTGGAGCAGACAGCCACCTGCAGCCCATGGAGGACTCCATGCTGCAGCAGGTGGATGCCCAAAGAAAGCTGTGACCCCATGGGAAGCCTGTGCTGGAGCAGGCTCCTGGCAGGATCTGTGGACCCATGGAGAGAGAAGCCCAGGCTGGAGCAGGTTTGCTGGCAGGAGCTGTGACCCTGCAGGGGACCCACACTGGAGCAGTCTGTGCCTGAAGGACTGTGCCCTGTGGAAGGGGACCATGATGGAACAGTCTGTGAAAAACTGTAGCCTGTGGGAATGACTCATGTTGGAGTAGTTTGTCTGGAGCAAAATGTCTCCTGTGGGAGGGACCCCATGCTGGAGTAGGAGGAAGAGTGTGAGAAGTCCTCCCCCTGAGGGGGAAGAAGCAGTGGAGACAACTCCCTGGCCCCCTGTGCTACTTGGGAGGAGGAGGCAGAGAATTCAGGAGTGAAACTGAACCCAGGAAGAAGGGAGGGGTGGGGGGAAGGTGTTTTAAGATTCGGGTTGATTTCTCATTATCCTACACTTATTTGAATGATAATAAGTTAAACTAATTTCCCCAAGTCAAGTCTGTTTTGCCCGTGTTGGCAATTGGTGAGTGATCTCCCTGTCCTTATCTTGACCCATGAGCCTTTTGTTCTGTTTTCTCTCCCCTGTCCAGCTGAGGAGGGGAGTGATGGAGCATCTAGTCAGGGTCAACCCACTACAGCGGAAACAAATAACAATTAAAAAAAATGATAACTGCAGCTTCATCATTGCAAATGCTGCATCTCAAATTATTCAGGGACAAGACTACAAAATCCTGTAATCGACAGAACTTCACTGCCATCACTTACCCACATTACCCACTTCTATGTTTCCAAAAACTTCTCTTTTGGAACACTTACCTGCTAAGCTGCAGCCTATGGAGGTGGGCAACAAAAGCAGAAAACCAGCAGCTTTTTTTAAGAGCTCTAAAAATTGGGTCAACCATGCTATTAGCATCAGGCTTCTTCAATTTTAAGTATGTAAAAATTAAAACGAAGAAACAAATAACCCAGCAATTTCAGAATCATCCATCAAATACTACTATAGAAGAGATGTACCAAAAATGTCCACTTCAAGAGGACCAGCTGAGCCAAAGGTGAAACAGATTGGCTAGATGTCATCTCTATTTATAAAACTGTCACATTAAATACAAATACACACTTGTATTTGTATTTAGTGAGCACAACAGTTCCAATCACCTGATTGAATGCTGCAAGAAATAACTTATACTACATACAGGTGATACCTAAATGCTACTGAGGCAGCCATCAAGTGATTTGTTTAGCCCCACTCTGCTACTGGACAATTCATGCTGGAGCCAAACAGTTTTATCTGGGAGCTTTAACTTCTGGAGGATGTGAGTGTGACGTTGCTGAAGCCCCTTAAAGCATGGCTGCATGGTGGACCCAACTCTGCCTTACAGTGCATTACAAGAACTCCTGAAGACCTGCTGCCAACTCCAATGTCCACACGTGTCTCAGCGTCTCAGCATAGTAGGTGATTTGTGGGTTTTGATCACATGAAGGACTTCGGTATTCCATCACGAGGTGACATAATTAGTATTTTGACTGCAAAATCCAAACCAGCACGTGTACCGAAAAAAACCCCAACCCTAGCAATTCCAGGGTAAGGCTGTATACAAGAGGAAGGCACCCACTGCGCCAGCGGCGCGGACAGGCTCCGGCCCACCTGCCGATGGCCTGTGGAAGGGCCCGTGAGCCACACTCAGCTCCCGGGGGCTGACCCCAGGCACAGGGCCCGGCCCTGCCGGCCCCGCTCGGCCGCCTGCTCGGCTGCTGTGGACCGCGGGGGGAGCGGGGCGGCGCAAGCCCCGCCGGGCCAACCCTCCCCGCCCCAGAGCCCACTTAAGCCCCAAGCCCCGTAACTCGCTCCCGCGGGTTCTGGCCACCCCCCCGGGGAAGGCCGCTCGCCCCTTCAGTGGGGCGAGACGGTGGCGGCGGAGGGAGCGGCGCCCGCGGCCCAACTCCGCCGTGCCGGGGCGGAGCGGGCGCTGCCCCGCATGAACAGCCGGCGCGGGTTCCCCCGGCACGGCGCGGGTGCCTCCCCTCCCGCGGGGCCCCGCCGCGGCCGGGTGCTGGGGGATGGACGTACAGCGCCTGTCTCCCAGCGGCGCCCAGCACTCACCGCTCCGCCGCCAGCCCCCTCTGCGCAACCGCCGCCGCACTTCCGGCCCGGGTGCAGCGGTACGCCTTGCGTCATGACGTACGGCGCAGCCAGCGGCGCCCGCCTACCCCCCGCGACCCGCGGCCCCGCCCACCGCCCCCCGCGGCCCCGCCCTCCCGCGGCCCCGCCCCCCCCCCCGCGGCCCCGCCCACCGCCCCACCGCCTTCCTGCGTGCCCGGGCCCGTGCGCGGCCGCAGTCGCGAGGCGAGGCGTGGCTCAGCATGAGAAGTTTTAATCTTCAGGTTCGGTGGCTGCGGGGGTGCTCCCGGGCGGCTGCTGGCGGCGCCCCTGGCTGTGCTTGGGGGGAGGTGAGCGGCGAGGGCACAGCCGGCAGCCCAGGGCCGCCGTCTTTCAGGGAAAGCGCTGTTGGCTCTGCAGAGCCCGGGGGTCCCGCCGTGGCGGTCCCCAGGCGGGGGACGAGCCGGCAGCGCCGCAGGAAGCGCGCCAGCTCCCCGCGGTACGCCTGCCGCGCCGGCTCCGTGCTCCGGGGGTTGTGCGCTGCAAGAATTAAGCGGTACGTTAGTGCCTGCTCTTCGCTTTGTGGCATGACCTTAAGCCCTTTTTTTTTTTTTTTTTTTTTACAAGGGGTCGGGCCTGCGCCTGATGGTTTTATCCCTGGTATGGGTGGAACGGCCGTGAGCTGTACCAGCTGGTGCCAAAGCAACGAGTCAGGTATTTCAGAATTTCCTGGCTGCAAAAGCATCATGACAGTCAGGAAGATAAGGCATACGCTCAGCTGCCATCAGCTTCCCATTCCTGGGGAATGCCAATTCCCCGTGAGGGGCTGGCAATACCAGGCGGTGACAAACTGGGACATGGTGGCACCGCAGGGGCATAGCCCAGGCACAGTGTGGCTGGTGCTGGGTTGCTGCGACCTGGGCACAGCTGTTCTGTGACATCAATGCTTTGCCCCTGAAAATGCAAGAGCTGCCAGATAGCTCAGAGGAGGAAAGAAACGTTGAGGCTAAAAACTACAATGAAGACCGTAGTGTTTCTTTTCTTTCTGACCTCCCTGCCCTAAGCCGTATTTTGGTGTACGTTAGTATTGAGTGCCGATCCTCAGAGTGTTCCTTATTATTTTAACTGTTATACTGAGTTAAAGGGAAGGAATGGTTTAAGACAAATTGTAACCATTTTTTTTCCTGCAGATGGTACTTCATATCTCATTACAAATAGCGGACAGCATAAAGAACTGTACTATATAGACATACATAAGGCCACCAAGTTTAAATTGTAGACAAATACATTTACCAGCAGCCAGTTCTCAAGCACAGGTGTGCGTAGAGCTCTTACAGGAGTCAAGTTTCAAGGGCAGTAAATCACTCTAATGTGCGGTTTCCTACTATTCCCCCTTCCCCAGGAGTAAGTCTCTCTACATTTATGATTAATCACCTGTACCTTCTCTTCTTGGATACTGAAATCAATCCACTATTATTAGAAAAGCTCCAGGAGCAACGAAACTGATGTTTCTTGTCCCTGACACAAGTTGAAGACAAGGAAGTCTTACTTCAGACAGAGATAGGATGTGAAAAATTTCCAGGGGACCACAACATGAAGTACTTGGATCAAGCTTTTTGATCAAGGATGGTATGACTACTCTGAAGAGTCCCACCATAGTAAATAATACTGTATTTGCAAAGGAGAATTTTCAGTGTACTGGAATGCTGTATCTTCAAGTTGGAAGCAGTTCTACCCAATGTTAGAAGAATATGATTTGTTTTCCTGGATTCCTATGGTCAAACTGTCGCTGCATGAGATTTGTGTACTTGCATAACCTTTCCAGTTCATCATCTAGTGCTAATAATGACTTAACAATGCAATGTATGAGCAAAGCATTCCTAGGGCGGACATCGTTGTGTTAGCAAAGCTGTGCTAATGGTCTTTGTGGATGAAACAAACTACAGTATAAAAGCAGTTTTCTGGCTTAAGAGATGTACATTTACACAGGGACCTATCATGTGCCTACACTGTTCGGTGGTCTTCCATAACAAAGCTGTGCTAGCAAATACTGTCATAGTCCAAGAAAATTCTGGAGGGCTCTGGAAACTACGTGAGGAAACACAGGATGTGAAGGACTTAAAAAAGAGAGAGAGAGATAGCCATTATCTAAAAGAATTAAGCCAAATTTTAAAATTTACAAAAGGCAAGGCAAGGGAAAATTCTGAATAGGTTGGCTTATAAAAAGCAAAACCGGTGGGTTGAAGAAGTGGCAGTCTTGCTCCAGAAATCTCCAGCAGTACTGGAAACCAGACAAAAGCTACAGGAGAGCTGCAAACTAGGTTGTTGAAATCCTAAAAGCTGGCACTGTTTAGGCTGATTGCAAACTATTAAATGTTATTAGCTGCAACTGCTGTCTTGGACTGCAAAAAAACCAACCAAACAAAAATTCTAAAAAATAGAAAATATGAACACAGGAGACAAAGCTTGAGCAACTTTCCTCATGAAGTAGTAGTCCTAACCTCTGGTAGCTCCATGAGACGTTTTATTTTATCACTATTTTGTAGGCTGAATACAGGCCACCCGATTTTAATTTTGCATGGCTTATCTTTGTTAAGGAAAAGATAGCTGGACAATTGGACTATCAATTAAATAAAAAAGTTTAAAATAACATGCTGATACTCTGAATCACATTAATATTCAGATCTTCCCAGATAATATCACAAATAAGCCGACATCTTACTTCCCTGAGCTAAAATCTAATTCAATCTACATGGATGTCTATTACTTTGTACTGTATAACTTAGTGTATCAGTACTGAGCCCATGCAAAAGAAGGGCTTTTTTAAAAAAGTGACAGATGTTCTATGTGCACTTAAGCTGTTTTTCAATACAATTAGACCTGTCATTTACATATTTGGCTGATGTGGTTTTGGAGATATCTATGACCAGAAAGTTGTCTTCAGGTTATCTGCAAGGCAAGGTTTTTTAATAGGTTTTATTTGACCACCTGATACAGTTGAAAAAAAGCAAGCACTGAGGCACCTAAACCATTCCTCGGGTAATATTTCAGCTTTTTATCACAGGAAAATTAGTCAATTTTTGAGGCAATTCAGGTTGTGTATGACTAGTTTAAAATGTAGTACCACCTAAATGACAACATTTTAGTTTCTGTTTAAAAACTCCAACGATGCATGTTGGAAATGTTTTCAAGGCCATCAGGTTGTTGGTGATAAAATGTCATTAAAATCTTAGGATTTGTGAGAGATCACTTCCCTATCTACCTATCCTATTAACCTTATTTTCCTCCCTGGTCTTTACACTTTTCCAAGAAACTTGGCCGTGTGTACTTATATCAGGATATAATAGTATTTTCCCAAGTTGGACATGAGAAAACTACATAGATTGGTTGTCAATGTTATATCAGATGATTTACTGCATTTATATAATTATTTTTATAGCATATTATTTTATACATCACCTTTTAAATGGTAGGCAACAAACAGCAGAGCAGTCTTTTTTACACTTAGGAATGGATCCTTTGGCTTTAAGCAGCCTACTTCATTCAGAGCTTTTATTAGAGAAGTTGCTACTCCCTAAAGAAAGAAGACAGTTTTAGAAGACTGTTACAGAAATCTTGAACAAAAATATACTCAAAGCCTGATCCTGTCGTCATGCAAATCTAACAATATAGGATGATACCTAAGTTGGTGAATTGTAGAACATAATAGTATAAAATAGGAAGGGAAGTGACCATGAGTCATTTTTCATTTCATATTCATGCCTCAAAATGTAACCAGCCATCCTTAAATGGTTCTGGATAGGTTTGTGTCTATCCTGGTGCTAAAAATCAAAGCAAAATGTAATCTCACCAGATATAATAAACAAAAAATTCAGAAAATCCATCATATAACACTGCAGTTAATTATTCCCCTCTGATGGTCTTGTATTTTTTTCATTAAAGCTACAAATATATGTTATTTTAAAGCTTTTAAAAAAAATTGCTCTCAATTGTAAGAACACAATTTTCAATAAATATAATCCCATTAATAAGCACATGACTCTCATTGCATTAAAAATGAAATAAACTGAGTGGGATATACTATACATTGCAAAATCGTGTTTTAAAATGGAAAAGCAAAAACTGGCCTGTTCAAGGTATCCAGCCAAAGGGAGTGCAGTGAGTGGTATTGGCTCCTTTACTGGAGGGAGTTTACGTGGAAGCTTCAGATTCCAGTACTTCTCTGGTAGCCTAACCAGATACAAAGTAAGAACTTTCAAGATGTATAAACTGTGACAAGATTAAAGATTTAAATGCAGTTAGTATATTTACCTCATAAACTTAAGAAGTTTTTCTTCACTTTCAAAAATATACACCTTATCTTGATATTTTGCTGCATACTCAATGTTGCCAGGCACCAAAGCTTCATATCTGAAGAGACAGAGCAAAAAAGACTTAATTGACAAGAAATGTAAAACATCATTTGTGTGGTGCAAATTCATGAGCTTCTGGGAGCCTTCAGGTAATTTAGCAAGTATAGAACTACAAAAAGGTAGCAATTGGATCATCCAAGTTTCCACCACATGACTGAAGTTACAAGGCTCAAAATCTGAGAGAGTCTCTGCCTCAAAATCTGCTTATTAAGGGGCTTTTATAGCGCTTCTTTAGATCTCCTGGAGTTGAAATGCCAGCCATAGCTGTTCAGGAGATTAAGAAAGGACAACATAGAATTGACTTACTATGGTTCTGACTTGATGAAAAA
Source organism: Falco peregrinus (assembly GCF_023634155.1). NCBI lineage: Eukaryota > Metazoa > Chordata > Aves > Falconiformes > Falconidae > Falco > Falco peregrinus. Next base: position 26,094,416 of record NC_073727.1, read on the forward strand.
TTCCTGCACACTGAGGAAATCAGTGGGGCTTTATGGATCTCATAAAAATCGTATAATAGCTAGGTTTGCATCTACTAAGGTTTTGTGAGATTTGTTTGAAATTCTGAAGGCTTACGATAAAGAAAACTCAAACTATATCCAAACAGTTGTCATCACAAAAGATGGTAAGCCAACACAGATCCTTGTAGAACCTGTAGCCATATGTATCAAAAGGTGATTTTACATCAATTTCTAAAGCCACAGGCACAATGCTTTTTCTGTCCAAACCCTGAACATTATTAAAAAGTTCTTTGAAAGTATTTCCTTATTAATGTGTTAATATAGGATACATAGTCTGTAATTCAGGTTATGAAAACTGCAGTGACGTACCTCTGTTTTCCATCTAAGTAAGTGACTGGACAGTGCCCCTTCATTTCAGCACTTATAGGGAATAAGGCTTTCACTTCTGCTGCAGTCAGTTTCTTTGGTAGCATATCTGGGGGTGGGAAAGGGTGAGGTGCCAGTGGTGGCACATAAACCTCTGGTCTGTTCAAGAATTTCTGTAGAAAAAGAAATTAAATGTTCTTATAGTGAAAGAAGCACTGTAAGACTGTTAGTCAAACTCCAGAGGACTGGCTCACGCAATTTAGATACTTGTTTCTTCTACACCACCTCTCTTAGTGTGCTGGTGCTGCTGCTGCTCCTGAGTAAGTAAATTATTTTCCAACTTACTGTCAGTTGGAGTCATCACTATCTGCCCACCATCCATCACTATTCATTGCTATCATTAGCCACTGTCTACCCAAAAGAGATGGAGAAAGGAGGTTGTTTTAAAATGAAAAAAAAATCACACAGATCTGTGACTATTTGTAAGAGGACCTTTGGGCTGAGCGGACTTGCTGCTTTTTGTCTGCCTAGACATTTGATAGCAGAAGGAGACCAAGCAAAAGCTTGAATACTTAGCCTAATTCAGATTACATATTGCTTGTTTCTGTATGGAATCAAAGAATCTAAGCAAAAATGTTGCCTCTTCCTGTAATCCCCTCCTGACCTGCTTTTTGACACTTACATCTAGTTCTTCCTGTGAAGCCATTTTGTAATAGCGTCCTTGAAATTCTGCAGCAAACTGCAATGATGACGTTACGGAGCAGTCAACCAATTCACCTTTTTCTGCAAGGCTGACGGGACAGTACTGTCCAAACTCCCCCAGCCGATACTGCAGCTCCTTGGGAGTGATACATAAATCAGCGATGCCGGCTGCTTTTCCTGTTAATAGAAGCAATTAATGATAAAGTTTTATTAATGAAAGGCATAGAAACATCAAACATTTCTATTCAGAAAAGTTACAGTTTAGAAGATACTATAATTCATCATGTGAAAATAATACGAAATAATGAGAATTACAGTAGCATTGTTTTTATAGATTGATATTAAAATGAAGTTGCAACCCATTTTACAAACTAATTTTAGTAAAATTTTTCTAGCACTTAAGAAATGCAATAATTATTTTGGGGGATACTCTGCATGCTTAACTTATTAGTCTGTTTTCCCTGGGACACTTTTATTTCTAATTTATTGCTTTATTCCTTTGTGTTTCTAAGGAACATTTCAGTTATTATTGTATTTCTGTACATTGGTGAAAAAGAGTACAAGGTGTCATGAAAGCCTCCCCTTTTATTCATCCATGTCTTGCAAATGCTACAGTCTATCTGGATGAAATATATTCCAAATCTTGAATAAAATGTCATCTAAACCCCAAACTATTTAAAAATTGTGCTTTTCAAGCTTGATGTGAGAAAGTTAATTTCTTTTTTTTTTTGCTTATGACTGCAATTTTAAAGAAGGGTGCAGCTACAGAGCTGCAAAAGTTAAAACCAAAAGGTAGATATAAGATAAAGAAGTCTGTTTGCCCTTCAGAGGGATTCTAGTTAAACTGTAGGCATGTTTGAAAGGCATATTTAATCCTGAGGAATGCTGACCCACAAAAATTCAGGTGGGAACTGTTCATTCTAGACTAAAGTGGTTTTCCTCCCATAGCACAGAGATTAACTCAGATGGCCTATTTAACCTTAATTCTGAATTTATAATTAACATTTTCCTCCTCCTTCCCTCTTTCTCCACTGACACCTAAGTAAAACTACAAGTCATAGTTCCTTTTGTTTACTTTGGGGTACCCTTTGTGATTCCTCACCCATTGTTGAGGAATCTGCCATGGACCATGAGACCTCTGACTTCTTTCAGCTGTATTCTGTTACCCTGTTCTTTCAAGGATGGCCTCAGACTGTCCTGTAGCTAGTTTTGTCTCTGCTCTCAGAGATCACTTCAGATGAGAATGAAGAACTTGAGGGGAGGTATGTGCCCAAAAGTTAGCTTCATCCAAAGCAAGTTGCACTTGAAATGCACTCATTACATTGCAGCTTCTTAAAGAAACAAGTATTATTCTGAGAAACTTTTTTGTTCTTTTACCTTCTCTTATTCTTTCCAGGTATATCTGAATTTCTTTAACAACCACTTGCACTTCCTGCAGTACTTTGTTCCAGATCCACCACTTGCTTTGAAAGGCATCAATCACACACCAGTTCTGATGCTCCTTCTTATAATAAGTCCTAATTGCATCTATGTGCTGTTCATAGCAGGAATTTTTAATCGCTAGAATCTGTGAGCTGTCGTGTTCAGGGTAGGGAGGCCTGAAGATAATGAAAATAACACTGATTTAAGTCTGGAGATCAGATATTTCATTGCATTTCAGGCCTAAATTCTAGAGTTCACTTTTAAGTCCTTTTTACAAAATTCTGCTTATTTGACACTGTAGAACATATTTGAGAAATACAGATTTCGAACTAAGAATATTACCAGGTACATATGAAAAGCAGCATGCTTCTTATCAGACAGTTATGTTCAGAAACAAAGAACAAAACTTCTGCTATTTATGTCCCAAGTAGGACTCAATAATTTTGTTAAGGATTTGGAATGTATCAGCACATATTAACTGACACACACTACCAATACACCATTAAATGGTACCCGAGACAAAATGCTAGGAGACTTTTTAAATGGAATTCAGTGGTTTATTAAAAAACAGGCTTAATTTTGAACTGTGCCCTTGTTTGAAATCCAGAAGTAGCCATAATCCTTGGATATATTTTGAAAACTGTCTGTCATGTTTACATATAAATAAATGAAAGTAATCCATCTAACCTCTAAAAATATTATGCAAGACCAGAAGAGATATTTTGACTAGAACATAGAAGAATTTATTGTTCTGGTTCTTAATTTAAATGATGCCCAAACCAATAAACTTCTGTTTTAATTGGATTAATTTCTCTGTAAGTTGTACCTTTCAGAAATACCTGATATTGCACATTTTATTTGTATTTAAGCCTATGAAATGTAATTAGTTTGGTATTTAAAATTAAAAGTTTAAAGTAAATACTTTTTAAAAGACAGAATTAATTTAATTTTTTTGCAATGCAAATTGTCTTTAGGCTTTCAGAAAACAATTAAACATTGTACTGATTATGTGATAAAAAGAAAGACAAAATGAAGAGTCATGCAATAGTGCTCTAACCTGTCTTGAACTTCTTAGAAACACTTCCTTTAATGAGAACCAGGTTCTTATAGAATTTAATTTTAACATGAATGTTCTGTTCTTTTTAATTCTCTGTTTATAAACTACTTACTGCTCTTTCTCAAGAACAACCAACAGCTCTTTAATATTTATCTCCTTAGAAAAACAAAGAAGGGAGCAAGCTGAAGTGAAAGTTTTAGATGAGTAACTCATGAATTGTATGTGTTATTTACATTATTTCCATCTTTTAAAAAGGACTCCAATTAAGACTTAAAAGAGAGCTTATTAGATGAAATAGCAATTTCCCTTATGATGATAATAATTCAATTGGTGAATATTAAACTTCAGCAGCAGAGTGAACTAGTAACGTTTCTGATGTACAGTTTAATTAAAACAAATTTAACTAAGCAGTGGGTGCACAGCATTGCACACCTGTGACCTCAATCATGCAATCACAGGGGATCTGGCCACAAATTCCTTATGCCTCCATTTCTGGTCTATGGAAATCAAAGCATTAGAATGTAGAGGGACGGGTGCCCATGTCTTTTCATGTGTGTTTCAGAGTTCAGAGTTTGGAGACAGCTGGGTTATGCATTAGCTTAGATGCAGCCTCTGTGGGTATAGCACTGAGGCACATAAACAGAGAAATGACAATACCATGTGGGTAAAATTATTGCTACCAGGGAGCATCACTACCTATTCATGCTTTCCTTATCCAGCAGTGCTCTTCTGGACACTTCCTTTGCATCCATTCCTAATTCAAAGATTTTCACTGGAATTATCCTAGCTGATTCCAAGAGGTTTACTTGTTTTCTTGTTACTGGATATCCATCAATTACAACTCTGCATGCAAACAGAAACACAGTTTTCTTAAGAAGTCAGTTTCTAATTAACCATTAAGACTATGTATATTCCTAGTACATTCTCAATAGAGGCAAAAGTCTACACCCATGCCATGAAGTATCTCTGCCCTGACTTGATAGGTGCAGTCTTCAGTCCTAAGAATTTACAATCAAATTAAAAAAGAAAAGATCAAGTAGACATAATAAGAAATAGAAAAGATTAAAGGAAATACACAAAGGGCAAAAAGTATAGGAATGTAAATGGATGGCTCTGACTTATAAAAACAGTGGACTTCAAAATTCTGACACATCAATCATTCAGAAACATAATTTTAACTAAGGTATATCTCCACATGGATTGGGAGGAGTAGTTTTCAAAGTGAAAAGTAAAATGATTTACAGTACTTGAAGAGTTTTTAAGTTGTATTGAAGAAGAAATGCTTTGCACATGTTAGGCAGTACTGGGGGAAAATATACTGAAACAATAATCCAATATTTAATATGAAAGAAAAATTGAAATAATTATGATCTCAAGCTCAAATAAGTTTCAAAGATTACTCCACAATTGCCTTTTCCTGTGACAATTCTCCTTTTTGGGGAGAGGAGTTGAAAGTCATGAAATCATGATCATGAAACTTTTTAAGTCTGCCCAGTTTGGAAGGTGTTTCAGTGGTGGAGAAAGAGCCTAGGAAATCAGGATCACATATGAATGAGGTGGAAGGACTCACCGGTTTCAGTTCCTCCTTAAAAACTTAGTTGCTAACAAAGCCAGAAAAAACCTTGTGTACTGAACCAGTCTGCATGACCAAAGAGAATCAGATGTGTCCAAGTTGGTATTGGAGTTGGTATAAGAGAAATAAAATGGTAGTTCTTAAAGGATAATAGAAAATATTGGCTTATTGACTGAAAAAAGGTAAAATGGTAGTTCTTAAAGGATAATAGAAAATATTGGCTTATTGACTGAAAAAAGGTAACTTTCATAAAGCATACTACTGGAATTTACTGCAATATAGCTACTTGAAAATTACAGAAAATTATGCTTTAGCCTGGTTTCCCAGAGTAATGTGAAGAACCTCATTTTGTATGGATTATTTTGTTAATACATAAACAGCTGAGGTGTTTATAAGAAATTGTTTTACAGTAATAACATGGGAATCACTGCCTATGAGGGACTGGCATATCTTGAAAAAAACCTCCAAAACCCAAACAAGACTCTTACCCAGTGGTATTGCATACGTGATTCATCAGAGCCACATCTAGAGCCTGGATGGCCAGTTCATCAGGTACGGTCAGTCCTTTGTGAAGATGCCACTTTAACATTAGTGCCAGCTCGCTCTCTGGCTGGTTGTTTAACACAAGCCGTATGGCATCTCCCATACTCAGGCGCAGTAACCCATATACACTAGCAAATTTCTTGGCAACTGCAAAACATGTTGATTTCAACTTTTACATAAGCAACATCACAAACTAGCAGTCTGTTCAAGTATCTGCTTATCTCCTCAGTCTTAAAAACTAACGGGTCAGCTTATTCCCTGGATCATTTCCATTGCGTAATCTTGGTAAGTGGGTACCTAACCCTGCTTAGGCCCCTAAGGGACCCAGAGCTTGGCAGATGTGCAGAGCATGCCCCGTGCACTAACAACGTTCAGTTCAGCACAAACCTCAGCAGCAATAGTCCATGTCATTATAAAATATCTTAGAAAATATGCTTCCACTGCTGCCCCTTTTATAGAACAGCCTAGCGGTTAAATCATTTATTTATTCAGGAAATGGAAAACAGGGTTAAAATTTCCTCCTTAATGTGAGATGATTTTCACTTGTCTCTTCTTTTTCTAACACCCTATTCTAATAATTAAGCTATGGTGTTAGCTGAATTTTCTCCTCCTCCAGTTAAAGGCAGAGGCCTGTGGATTGAAAGAGTCACAGATGAAGATGGAGAGGGAAGAAAGATGGAAATACTGTTCTTTTTTAATCTAGAAGATTGGAAACAGACTGGGGAATGTGGAGTTTTGGGTTCTGGTCCTTGATCATAGGAATATTTATTTCTTCATTTTACATTAGAATATATTGAATGAAACAAATAAGAAACAATTAGAAAATAATCAGAAATAAATACAAGGGGTATAAACAATGTAAGTCTGGATTTTCTAAGTGCCAGTCCAGGTCACTAACTTCTTAAGAAGCTGGGGTAAAATTCAGATGGGCAGCATGTAAGTATCTGACTGTCAGATGAGACCCTAGAGAATGTAACTAAAAGAATCTATACCCAGCAAGAAAAGCAGGAAGACCAATGATATTAATGGTTTATGATTTTTTACTAGCAGTAATGATAGATACAGCTTCAGTCATTAGATAAGGTTTTGCTTTATAGATAATACTGGCTCCTACCTGTAGTCTTTCCAGATTTTGGAGGTCCCACAATTGCAATCTTAATTGGCACAGCTGGTTTAGGTTTTGGCTGACGAATATATTTTATGGGATTCTTCATAAATGTTTCTTTATTTTCTTTACTTGAAAAGAAATAAATATATTGCCGATGGATTACAGGAAAGACTGTGTTTTCATGGTTTTGTTGTGCTTTGATTACATCTCCTTCCCTGAGCTGTAGCATATACAAAATGAGAAGCAGCTGATTAGGTTTGACAAAGCCTCCTCTCCATTCATCCTACAGAAGTGACTTTATAGGCAGGTAGAGGAGTACCAACTATATTAAAATAAAACATCAAAGCATTCTCAAATTCATGCATATGGACATAATAGTTCATCTAGTGTGAGGAACTTGCATACACAGGCAATTCTTATACAAAAAGACAAAGTAAAATTGAAGATGGAGAGAATATTCACTATTTCCAGTAGGTGGTACCATAACACTTTCTGTCCATCAAGTCAGTGTAGTCAGGTGTAAATTTTTTTTTATTATTATTTTCAAGGAATAAAGAAAATCATTTTATTCCCCTGTGAATTAAAACCATTTAGCTGCTTGACAGGAGAAAATACACTGAGAATACTAAGAATACAAGTACAAATGAAGAAAACAGAAAAGAATATCAATACTTACTTAAGGTGAAGTGTAAAACCACAACAAGGCAAGCCAAAAAAGCTTTTGGTAGACTACATACACTGCTGGTGAAATCTTGTCAAACACAACACAGCCCACTAGAAAATCTGTAGCGTTGATGGGTCATTGAGATGTAAGAGGAGCACTAATGGCAGAAATGGCCATTGCAGAAATGCTAAATGAATTCCTTGCACTACTGTTCACTATGGAAGAACGTAGTTACGTCCCTGTTGCAGCCCTTCTTGGAGGAACTGCCTTAAAGCATCAATAAAAGATGTTTTAGAGCAAACTGTTGACATCTGTAGAAAATTTGCCCAGACCAGATGACATTCACCTTGCAGTTTTAGAGGGACTCAGAAATGAAATTTTGACTGACTAACGTGTAACCTATTGCTTACGTTCGCCTTTCTTCCACAAAAGAGGAAGGTGCAGAAAGTGACTATTTTTTTAAGACCTCCAGGATGGATCCTGGCAAACATAGTCCAGTAAATATGACCCTGTATCGAGCAAATTGAAAGATACTAAGGAAAAAACTAGTTACAAGCATACATAAGAAATAACAGGGAAGAGCCAACACTCAGCTTCTTGTAGAGGGAAATCACACCTCACAAGTCTATTAGTATTCTTTGAAGGAGTCAGTAAATACATGGATTTGTTGATTTGGTTGTTACAGTAAGAGATGGGACTGTTTAACTGCATGGCATTACCTGCCAGACCATTCCCTGATTCTTAGGTTCCTGTTCCTGCATCGAGTCATTGCAGGGTGCTTGCCCTCAATTTATAAGATGTCAGGAGTCTGTTCTACTGTATATCTGCTCCCATTCCTCCCTCAGCTCATCCTTTTTATTCTCTGCTTATCTAATCAGTTGCATAACTACTTTCCTCACCCCCAAATTTAATCTAAAAGTAATTGTCATATACTCTATCTGCCTTTCTATTAAAAAAACCCTCTGGTCCTTAATCAATGTCATCATTTCCATTATATCCTAAAATACTCTCAAAATGATCTATTTCCCTTTCATTACTGTCAGCATGTACATTTCCACTATCAGCACACCACTCTGATTTTATATAATAGCTTTCTATGACTTCTTTCTTCTAACTGAACTGTACTTCTTGGTTAGTAAAATACAGCATAAATGAATGAACTGGAGAAATGAGAAGACAAAAATGTAGTGAAATCTAGTAGAACAAAGTGCAAGGTCTAGCATGGAGGGAGTAATAAGAATTCAACATAAAAGCTGGGATTCAATTATTGGAAATGACAGAAGAGAAGAAGTATCTACTTCTATTAATATGCCCCTAGATTATTAGCTGCCAATTTGATGCAGCCATGAAAAAAGGCAATTCTGATCCTAAAACATTTTAAGTATTTTGATTATCTAAATCCATAGTAAGAGTTGATCTGTATACAATGCTGATTGCCAAGGTTAAAGAAAGGTAAATGTCATCTGGAACAGGTGAAGATCCAACATGATGACTATACAAAAGGGAATAAAATTACTTGATTAATTAGCATAGTGAAATGAAGGCCGAAGTACGTTTCTTTCAGGAACTTCCTCCTTTCTGTATCTTGTTCACTGGGGTTTTTTTAATCAATTCTCCTTTTTTATTTCTGATTTACTCACAATCCAACTTGCTTTTATTTCTAGCATTAAAACCAAAAAAATTACCCACTAATGTTTCACTTGCCACTATAAAACTTTATCAGCACACTTTTGGGGATAGACATGAATACTTTCTGACCTCAACTACCAAGATCTTTAGTAAAGTACTATGGAATTAGTTTTGTTACTCTTCAAAATTTGTAAATTTTGACAATAAAGAATTATTGCTGATGTATTACATGCATTTAAAATTTGTTGGTTTACTTTTCTGCCACTGCTAGGGCTGGTGGCCACCTGTGTGGCTTCTTACAAGTTCAAACACCAAATCCTTTTAGGTTTTTTTCATTGCTTCTGGAAGGCTTTAAGATCTTCTCCATTGTCCTGTGTTTTGTTTATCATTAGAAATTAAGCATTTCTTTATGATTCAGTGTCACCTTTAATTGTGTTGCCAATGCTAATGTAACAGATGTTACTGAATGCCTCTCAGCCTCAATTTAGCTGCAACACTGAAAAGACACTGAAAAAACACATTTTATTATCAACGCTTGCTGTATTTTGTGTGTATTCAATGGTGTAATTTTAATTCAGAAATGTAGTTTTCATTAAATATTTCTGGTATTAGTTTCTACTGTCTGATAATTTTTTTAATATGAAATACATTTTTAAAAAGTATTACTTCTTGAAAATATTCTTTAGCTATCTAAGAACATTACCTTGATTGGATCCCACTGGCCAAAAGAACTCAGAAATTTATATGAGAAAGCTAGCATCTTATTTGCAAGTGGCAAACTTATTGGGTAACATTTCTCAAAAAGGCTTCCACGATTTTCCAGTAAAGAATTCAGCTTGCTATATATTTGGTAGCGTACAATGTGAGGCTTCCGTCCTCCATTGATCTTGATTTGTGGTATTAACAATTTTTCAAATTCTTCCTGGTTAATGAAAACATAATGAAACATTAGAACCATAAACACAAACACATTTTTAATAATGACTGACAGCAAGATTTTCTGTGAACTATCAAGGACTTCTTGAGCATGTTCTCAGTCACCGTAAATCAGAAAAATTTGATTTGAGATGAGAATTGGTCTTCCTGCCCATTGAAGTTTAAATTACCCAGCCTACATTAAGTATCACACTATTAAGGAAAAAAAAAAAAAAAAAAAGACAATCTGACAATCAAGCTTGAGAAGTATCTTTGTATCTTTTTTAAAAAAAACACCCATATATCATTCTTTCCCTACTCCAAGCAATTCAGGATGGCTTATTTAGCTACTTTATGAAAATAGTGTTCTTCTCTGGTGATTTATTGCTCTCCAGCTTATTCAACGAAAATATAAAACCAACCCATTTTCTACAGATTTTTTTTCTAGAAACTTAACACTTTTACAAGTGCTAATGTGTTTTAATGTCATAATTTATTTTTCAATAAAAGACCAACATTCTACAATGTCAATGAGAACCAACAATTAAAGAATCAGAGAACAGTAAAGAAAAGTCTTGAATAATGAATCAGAAATAGTAAGTTGATTAAGGCATAAATGTTTTTGGAATTAAAAAAATAAAGGGAAAAATACTGAGTAAGCTGTAACTAGGGGACATCAGTAGTATCTAGTCCCAATATGTAATTCTATTATATGATACTACTTCTGTACAATTCCTCAATTTCTATATAATATCTATATAGATCCACAGTCTCGTATCTTTCCACTTACTGTCATAAGCAGAACTCAATATAATAACAAAATTCTAAAACAGTAGTCAGCTCTCTTAATTGCCCGTACCTTTTCTGATCAAATTTTTCATCAGTCTACTCACGCAACAAAAGATAAGCTCCCAAACGACAGAGAGTAAAATGCTCCAAGAACTATGCATAGTATTCCACTGGCTTTAACTTGAAACATTGTATTGTTTATGTAAAGAGCTAAGGCTGCTACTGGGGTTTCTTGTTCATGGTGTGTCCTGGGCCTTACCCTAAATTCTTTCCAGTTCTATTTCACAAATTCAGTTTATATTCAGAAAGGCGAAATTAGCTACAAGCTGCATTCAGAACCCCTAAAATTATTTTTGTGATTATCATTGGGATACATGATTACATGCAATTAATAGTTCAATAAAATCATGATTTTACAGTCACTTTTGGAAGTTGAATGTACTTTCAATTCACCTTCTTCCAAAATTAATGGAAGGGTGGATCTCTGAGCACAAAACATTAATATTTTCCACACAGCTTATGGTTCCTTGTAGCACAAAGAATGTTAGGAGTTTATTCTTGATTCGTCTGAAATTTAATCCATCAACTATTAAAATAAAGTGAACCCTGAGTCAGTCACACTTATGGTGTTGGTAAAGGTTGGATTCATTTTGCAGATCTTACATCCATGTGTTGGCTGATCTATTCTGTAAACTTTCTCTCTGGTCATTGGGTAGAGTTTCTTCTAAAATATGGTAAATTTCCTCCTGAAGTAAGATACTTATTATATAGTAAACAAATGGCACCAATCTACTTACTGCCTTCATATGTGAGCATTAAGGTTGCAGATACCTAAAGTTAGGTGAGGTTACCTCAACATAGGTAGTTGTGCTGTTTTCAATAAAATTATTTTACTAAGAACTGTATTTTTAAAAAATCAGAGATGTCTAATAAGAACTCTGCCTTAAAAATTATTTCAAAATACTGTTTATATATTTATGACTCTCTAGTTTGGTTGCCTGCATCAACTGACCTATCAAAAAGGAAGTGAGGACCCCAAGACTGGGTAGGTCTACCCAAAATTTTCCTTTGTTTTTTCCTCACAATATTAGTCTTATGAATTATATATTTTTAAAAGTATTTACCTTCTCACTACAGTATTCATCTTGCTTACGTACTTACATCATGAGTACAGCAGCACAGCTGTTTGAGCACTGTAACTTTTAAATTTGACAAAACTGAAAACTCTTCTTGCATCATGTGATCATATAATTTAACAAAATAAGCAGTGGAGTAGGTACCTGTACTCCTTGTAAACCATCTATTTCTGAATCAAACTTCTCTGTAATTTCATTTTGTATGCGGTCAACAGCATCAATCTCCTGTTCTTCTTCAGGCTCTTCTTCTTCTTCTTCTTCTAAAAACTCTTCTGTAAGTATAGCTTCAACATCTTCATTTTCATTCTCATCTGCCTCCTCAGAATGCTCTTTATTTGCTAAAGCCTATAAAGGTAAATTATTTTGTATTTTCATGTCTATGATACAGATGTTTTGAAGGAACATATGGTCTTCTTGTCTCTTTTTTGATTGGAAAAATCATTAATTCAACAAAACCTCATTACGATAAAGGGTATCCTTTATCGTAAGCAAAAATCTAGTACATTTTAGAATTGTATTTCAGAAGAAGATACAGAGGTATTGTGTAGTGCATACAGTGAAGCAGTGAAGCATTGTACCAGTTCCAAGACTGCTTAAAAACCAAAGCGCTACATGGCAGTTTTGATAAGAGGAGTATTTTTTTCATACATGGTATTGTAGTTTGGCATGACTTTGTTATAAACAAGCATGTTAGCTGAAAGTGTTGTTGACAGAATTTCATGAGCAGTCAAGTAGTACATTAGTGCATTTATAAATATACTGTGTAATTGAGTTTGGGCAGAAATCCTGGTACAGTCCTATTCTGGATTAACCATGGATTCGACAGAGTACTTGAAACACATGCCTAATTGCAATTAGTGGGGCTACTCTTATGCTTACAAATTAGATACATTAAACACATTTGTAAGTATTTTGCTGAATTGAAGAACATATTGAGAATTCTTTAAAAATTGGTTTTATTGTTCATGAATCAATAGTTTCTAAACCAATTTAAATATCATGTCAAATTATTTTTGAAAATAAAGTTTCTGATTGTCTATCACATTTTTACTATTCTACATTGCCCTGAAAACTCTGCAACTAAAAGCTCTAGAAATTTCTAAGATATGACTGCAAACACTTCTCTTTAAAATCTTTCTCACTGGCTTGTTTTCTTACCTTCTGTTTCTTTTGGTTTTGTTCTGCTAAAAGTTCTTCCCTTCTTCTAGCAATCCTCTTATCCTGTTAGTGAAAAAAAGATGTAAGATGACAATGATATTTGCTAATAAAAGCTTTTCCTTGAGAATTGGTAATGTGATTTAGAATTAATGTTGTTCTTTCCACCTTGAAACTCTGTTTCATGTTGCTTCTAATGTTAAAAATACTATCTTGGCAGCTTGATATTTTGCAGACCAGATGTACCTCTGTATAGGTGAACATGTAACTAAATTTTAGTAAAACCAATTTGTCAACTGCTGAGGCTGGGGTGGGGGAGAGGTGTGTGTAAGACTGTGATTCTGATCACACTGAAAATATAATATTGTTATTGGTAAACTACAGAGTTTCTAAGCTTATAGGTGGTTTATGCCATTAGGCAAAGGGGTGACTGAACATACTATTAAATGTGTGCTGTTCCCTATGGCTGTTTAGAACTGCACAATTTTTACCGTGTTACAAGCATTTGAAATGTAGTCCCCCATACATACTTAGCGGATACATGTCGAACACTTGATGGTTAAATCCTAGCTCTGAAGTAATATACTTAAGGCCAGTGGGATTGATGGGAATTCAACCTGTTACTGCTGTTCTTGCACACTGTGATGCTGTTGCCTGGACTGAGATCAGGAAAACTAAGTATGTCAACATGCAGGCAATAGTGTAATTTCAGAAATCCATGTTAACTCCAAGTGAAGTGGTCTGGATACCTGAGCATTCTAAGCAGAGCAGCAAGAAACTCTGCAAAGAGTAATTTGCTCTACTCTTTTGACTAAACTCTGGTGTTCCTGAACGACAAGGCACTGCAGCTGTACTCATTGCTCTCAGTGTCTTGTTGCCAGCTTCTTACAGTGGAGAAGGAAGCTCTAGGGTAGCATTCAACTGGTCTGTCTGCTCTGCCTGGACTCTCTGTATGCCCTCCAGCTTTAGGAACAAAGGAAGGGTTAACAGTACACTCAGCAATGCTGCATTGGCACAGCACCATCCAACTTGCTCACCTACTGGATGCTATGGAAGAGTACTCCATGTGTAACTAAAAACTACACTGCAATATGCAGGAGCAAAAGTATCAAATTACTGTTACACAGGAAATCCTGATTCTGATCTTTCATTACTTCTTAATGCCTTTACCAGTTTGTATCACTGTTTTGTGTATGTGTTTTAAATAAGAACCTGCTCTTTTCCTTTGTCATCAGGAGCCATATTGATGCCTACACTGTTCATTACAAGTTTGGACCCTAGAATCTGTAGCACAGATATTTGCCACTTGAATTATCAGTGATTCCTTACATGGTGAGCTTAGTACAGCAATGTAGGCTGCTCACTAAAATGCACCTTTTCCAACAAGATTTACAACTTGCATCAGGAAAGATTAAATAGAAAAATATTTTAACTCTCATAGATTATGTGCATTCTCAGAGCCAACCTCTGGCACAAGCTGTTCAGAAAACTTATTGGTATTATATGAGCCCTGTCCCAGATTCCGTTGTACTAATGTCCTTTGAGTCAGCTGCTCTGTAGTACCTTATGCTCAGACCTTTTCTGATAGTACATATGAAGTACTTTATCTTGCTTTTATAGAAAGTTAGGAACCCTGAATATATTGCACGTACTGATTGTAAACATCTGCACAGAGGTTTTAGGTTACTTCAAGTAGCTTGAAACTTTTTCAGTAGTAGTCACAGCTTTGTTCAAATGAGAGACTCTGCAGGTGTAACAGCACTGAGAATGTAGCTTAGTGCTATTATATTTCTGTGCAGGGTATCATAGCTGGAAACACAGACACATACACCATATACAGTACCTGTGAAGTCAGCCTATGGAAGATACAGATCAGCTCAACAGCACATGCTCAGGGAATCTGGGATGCAACAACAGTACAGTGTGTGAGCTGGGTATTTGATTTTTTATGGCCGTATTCACTATCTCCATCTAGTTGTTCAGGACTTCCCAGATGTCTGGCATCATCAGCTGCTTTTCTTGGGCTGCACGAATTAGTTGCACAGAGGAATGGAGTCCTAAATTCTTTGTAGTTCCTATAGTAAATCTAGGAATGCTGTGAATGTGTGGAGCTGCGTCTTGTGGCTCCCCTATCTGTTTCTCTGTGAGCTCTTCACTGCTTTGGGAGTTTTAGAATCTGTGTTCATACCTGTGCCGCTGAAATTACAAAAAAAGAAGAAAGGACTGAAAACTTACCCTTATTTTTGCTTTCAGGTCTTTCAGTTTCATTCTATTTTCCATTTTTTTATATTGTCTTTCTTTCCATTTTTTCAGACGTGGAGGAAAAAGACGGTCAAAAACATCACTTTCTTCTACTTGAATATGAACTGCAATATCAGGACAGAGTCCTCGTTCTGACAAATACTGGGCTTCATCTGAAGTACGAGGGAAACCGTCTAGTATAAAACCTGTGGACCTAATTGGAAAATAAGGTATTTATCATTACACAATGTACTTTAAAGTGCAACACAGTGAAAATGCAATTAATTTGAATAACACTTTAAACTCCCTTGTTAAATACGTTGCAAGAGTAAACATAAGAATACTTTCAGGTATTATCTTTTGACAATGTAAAACTGATACTTTACTATATGATTTTAATTGGTATACTAACAAATTTATTTCTTCTGAGGTTTTAATGTCCAGAGAGTAATTACTTAAGAAGAACTTCAAAGAACCAGAATGAATTGTGTTCTCAGTATTGCTTGTGTGACTCTAAAAACAGTACTTCTCAGGCACTGCTCTCAAAAAAATAGAAGGTGCCCCAAACATTATGTTGGTAACATCTGGCGCAGAAAGCTTGTCGCCTGAAAATGTATTTTTCAGAAATGCCTGACAATTTCTTCTGTAGTACAGGATTTTGCCACATAGATATCTTGTAGTATAGACAATTTTGCCACTCAGCATGACCTACACCTCCCTTCCTGCAGATATTAAAACCAGGTCAGATATGTCTGGAAGCTCTACGGCTTGTTGGGGCTCTTACAATCTCAATCAGATGACTAGTTCTGTAAAGCTAAATGTTGTGTTAATAAGAGGTTAATATGTCTCTTTATTACTTTAGACCTTGGTAGGATACATTGTGAAACTGCAGAAAACGAAAGAATCTACAAGGAGTTGGAGTGGATGGAAGAACAGGTGGTCCTGGATGCTGTAGGAAAAAGTTGGGGCAGGATATTGATCATGATGAAGGTTCTTATCTGCTATACAGACCCTGATGAAACTGCATTTATATAATCTAGTATCACACCATGATGTGTAAGGCAGGGCAATTTTTTGTCTTGGTGCGTTCTTTTTCCTAAAACTGATCTCCCTCTTTTTACACCATTAAAAGAATGTTGTCCCCTATCTGTGGGCTGGCAGGACAAAAGTTTATTTGAGGATGTTGTTTATTCTTTTTAAGGCATTTCTCATACTGTTAGGAATAGAACCCTAATGATCAAGCTGCCAGCAGCTATGATCTAGATGGAAATGGATGGAAGAGATAGGACAGGGAAAAAGGGATTTTCCCTGCTGAAATTACATCCTAAAAACCCAGTCTGCTTTCTAGAAGTCGACAATCTTATTTATTTATGCAACAATAATCCACATTATCACAGTGTTATGGATGTACTTTCTGATATGAAAGGAAGTCTATCAGGGCTACCTCACTGGAGTACAGATTGTGAAGAATGAATAAGGTAACCTGATTCTGTGTCATTTTGGAGACCATTGATACTTTGTCTTTGCTTTCCACACAATATTTACAATATATGGAAACCAATAGTTACAGCTGGATTCCAGCTCTTCCTGTTTATTAATTACATGGAAATATAAAAGGTTTATTTACATATCTATCCCATAAGCCCACAAAAACTACCTGGCTATTCAGGAGATTTATTCCAACTCAAGTGGGCTAAGTACTTTTGTCCAGTCCTGTGTAGAGCGCATAAGACATTTTATTACACTCAAAATGTCAATAAAAATGGAGCAACAAAACTGAGAGGTAGGTCATGATTCATAAGAAGTACAAGAGCATTGAAATAATCTCTGAAATAGTTATTTGTAATTATGGACACAATGGAACATCTGCTACCTAAGATTAATTAAAGAAAGAGAGAATCTAATTACAGTTACCGGAATGGCTCCTTCCTCCACCAGTCAAGAACAATGTTATCAAGGACTTCAGGAGGCAATGCCTCATTATCCATTAGATTTGCTTTGATTGCCTCTTCCTCATCAGTTAACTCCACTTCCTTTATATAAAGAAAATCCACAAAAAAATGAAAAAAAACCAACCAAAAATCCAAACCCAAAACATTAGGAAAGAAAGATCTACTTGACACATTTACTGTTTTTTTGGCTAAGTAAGGTACTGTCTTCGTTTGATTTAAACCAGCAGAAACAATCTCGTTTGCCACATTTCACTGTACTACGTTCTACATTTTGGGATATTTTCCATGTGCTTGAAGTTGGGTAATTCCCTAAAGTTGGGGCAATTGCTGCTGTATGAGTTATAATGGAACTTAAACCAAGCACAATCATTAAGTATTTAATTATACGTACAGTTAATTCCGAGAAATAGAAACTGAAATGATCCTAATTAGTTTCACCTAATTGCCTACAAGAAGTTTCCCACTTAATTATACATGTTCTTGTGCTGAAGACTATCTGCACTACATCAGAATGTTTTTCACTTTTTAAAGGCAACTTTTATCTTTTGATGCAATCCAAAGAAAGATGTCAAAGAAAGATATGTAAAGGTTACTGGGTATGGGCACATGATCAGAAATCAGACAGATAGCATTGTTCTACAAAGCAGTAGTAGTATTAATGCCTAGTCAAATGCAGAACATTCAGATACCAAATTTAGCTGATAAGTTCTTGTGAAAAAACTTTTTTCAGAATGTGTAACACTGTGATATTGATATGGCTGAGGATGCACTTCTCATACAATGGCTTCCTGACACAAACTGCTGTAAAAAGAATGAAAAGAGAGTATAGATTGGTGGTTCTGTATTAGTTTACACTAGTCGCAGTATCAAGATATGTGTTTTTACAAGTATACTGGATAAAATACAACATTAGAAGTCAAAAAATACCACTGTTCTTGGCCTGCTGACCATGTTACTTTTTCATGGTAATATTCACAGAAGAAAATACTATTTTCTAGTTAGTTGATGTTTTTTTTTTTTAACTGAAAACTGAATGGCTAAGTTCGTAAGAGAAATGTATCTGGTATCCTTCAAAGAGTTCAATACTCTTTCTGCCATACCTTATAAAGGTCTCATTTGTCAAAATTCATCTATATTTGTCTAAGAAGACTAGATATACACTACCAAAAGAGTGTGTTTTTTAAATGTCATTGGCCATCAAACATGCACCTAAGCTGTATCCAATGTCACCTGGAGAGAAAACTTGATATGCAGCTAGGTATTCCCCTGTCCCTCTCAGCAAATTGATTTAAGTCCTCTGAAACTCTTTCATGAATTCATTACAAAGTTCTGCTGTCCTTTCCCCATGTAGTAGTCATATTAACCCAAATTGCTCAGGAATTTGTTAGCATAACCTGTCAGAAAATAAAGGAATATACCTTTTTTAAAAAAGGATCCAAAGTGATTCAGGAACCCTCAGAATAATGGTAGGGAGCTGATTGCTGCAAGGACGTGTCTAAGTAAGAATTCCTATGCTTGACATCTTTTCTGATAATGTAGCCAAAAGAACTTGAGAATATGCTGGAAGCCACAGGTCTAATGTAGTATGTGTGTGTGTGTGAGTAATATTTTCTCTAGTGCCTGTCACAGTGAAAATACATGTATATAAACATATATATATATGATGCAGTGAATATATATTAAGAGATGCTAGTATGGCATAACAGATACCTAAGAAGGCAAAGTGGTAGCCAGATCTGTAACACAGGCATCTTAAAAGAAATGTGTAAAGTGGGAGAAAACTGTAAAACCCATATGAAAATCTATCACTGACATCATCATTGCAGATGAGCTACTGAAATGGCATTTGTATCTGAGAAAAGAAAAGAAACATGAGAGGTATATTCCAGGTACAGAAAAGACAACACCCCATAAAGCAGTGGTTTGAAGGACAAGGTTTCTCTCCAGATGATCAGTGCTGTGAAGGCTTTGGTTGATGCATCCTAAACCAACCAGGATGATATCTTTTTGCTAAACTTCCCAGATTGCATGGTAAGCTTTGTTTGCCTTCAGTATTTTTGCTTTGAATATTATAGCTGACCCTTACCTTAAGCTTTGATAGGTACAATTCTAGCATTTTGTGCCAAAGTGAAAGAGCAAATGAAATCAAATGAAATTATTTTGGAGAGGTACTGGGTCAGTGAAGAGCAGGGTAGTTGGACAGTCTGGTGGTAGTCATGCTCAGAGAAATGCTTAGGGAGTCCACAGCCTTGGAAATTATCCTCTAGAGTTATGTGCATGGACCAATGAATGGGTTTCTAAACGGAACTGAAATTGCATCAGCTGTGCTTTGCTCATGCCATCAGATAAAGCACTTTACAAGAAGTGCAAAAAAACCCCAACAACTAATGTAGAAGAAGATTGTTTACCAGCATGATGATGAGGAAAAAATACTAACAGAAGTGTCTTAGTGTAAGACATGTATTGATGCCAAAAAAATAAAGATGAGTGAGAGCCAGCCGTAACCATCAATGCCAGGAAAGCTTGCCATGTTTTTGGCTGCGATGACCAAGTTGTAAACTGACTTCCCAAACATCCTCTTAGATTTAACTGATGAAACCTGAAATTTTTGTTCTGACACACGATTTTGATCTGTAATCCCTCTGTGTTGAAGCATTTGATTCCAATATTACCTGCTCTTGTATTATTTAATCAGGAACGCTACCTTCCAGTGATCAGGCACCTCCTCTGCTTTTCAAGACAATAGAGAGTGGCCTTGAATCCACCTTTGGCAGCTTTCTTGGCACCTGTGAATGCACTCCATTGACTTGTACATGTCCAGACTACATAAATGGTCCCAAATTTGATCCTATTCTGCTGTGAGTAGTACCACTGTTCACCCATTCTTTCCTATTAGGCAGAGACCTAGCAGGCCACAGACTAGACTGTACTTGTAAAGACCACGGTAAAAAAGGCACTGAGCATCTCAGCCTCTTCTGCGTCTTTCATCAAAAGGTCATCTACTCCACTCAGTAGCAGACTCATATTTTCAAGGTCTTTCTTTTACTGCTGTTGTTCTATAGAAATTCTTCTTGCAGCCTCTCAGATCTGTCACTAATTTCCTCTTCCACTGAGTGCTTGTCTTCCTGCCATCTTCCTAACACTGTGCCTGGATGTTGTTTCTGTATGCCTCCTCTGTAGGCTGCTTCCTCTCCTGCATGTTTCCTTAGATACGGTGGTAGGAAGTCTTCGAAGGTGTTTGATGACTAGTAACTTGAAGGAACACAGCAGGCATAAGTAGCACAAAAAAAAATGGCTCTTAGAATGTGACGCAGGAACTTGTTTCTTCCTGAAGCTCTGAGAGTTGGATAAACTCTTATTTGTATTGTCTAGGAGGTAGATTTTCAATTTCTTTGTATTATACATTTTTTGAAAGATTAATAGGCTCTGTACCTGTATTGAGACTTCTCCACATAATGAAGGCTTTTATCATATCCATTGTTGCCTAAAGAAGAATTCATTTGCATTGAAACCTTGTCCACTGATGTCTAAAAAAAGAAATCACTCTCTCCTATTAAACATTCATGTAAATGTATATTGTTCAGGGAAATTACACCCTGTAAAAGACGGAGTTTAGAATGTACATGTATAACAATTTTGAACCAGTATTTAATCTGATTAAGAAAAAGAAGTAATCTTCTGAAAATGATCATTCATTAATTATTTCACCAGGATCATGAATATCAAGCTATTTGCAACAGTTTTTAAAATACAAGGTGCAGTTTATGCTGCCCAAGAGTGTTTTTCTGGTTTGAAACTCTGCTGCCCATAAGCAAAGACACTACAATCCAGGTTACAAAACCTACCATATTGAAAAAATATTAGCTTAGTTACTTTGTTAGGAACACTGAAATATTTCTGATTTTTTGACAAGGGGTGATCAGACTGAAGGGCTGGTTGAGGCATTCTATTCTTTTGCCCCAAGAAAGTGAAAAGAGCACTGCTGGGGACATTTCTAAACTCCTGTGCAATTGGATCACGTGCACCTGACTGAACTGGCATATTTTAAATATTTGAAAGAAACTATACCTTCCCATTATTTTTTTCCTCAGTTTGTATTCCTGTGCCCCATTTAGCATCTATGTCCATCTATCTATTTAGAAAAAAAATCTGTTTAGAAAAAAAACTATGTGTAATTCTTGGAAATGTTTTGTAGAATGTTTGTGGCATTTTTAAGAAAACATTGTCAAGCACTATTACTTCCAAATTTCATCAAGTAAGTAATTTAACATAAGTAATTTTTATCAGGCTAGAATTTTATAGGAAATTCCTATTCTGGTCTGAAAATGGTTAATTTGTGTATGGACATAAAGAAGATCAGGTTATTACCTGTTTGCTTTTTTCATTCTCAGTTTTAGTCATGGTCTGAGAGAAGTCTTCCAGTTCCTGTGTCAGAATTGTCATTTTGTTGTCATCTTCTTCAGGTTCTTCATTGAAATGGGGCCCAACTTTCTCTTTAGTTTTGGGTAAGATCAATTCCTGTAGATACTCTTCAAACTGAATATGGAAAATGCCTAATTTGTCTGCTATGTATCGTGCACAAGTAGTTTTACCTGCTCCATGAGTCCCAAGTAAGCACACCCGTAAAGGAGGGGCCTATAGGAAAAAATTGGAACATTTTGTAACAGTTTGGAGTCTACAGTGCCACCCCTACTGTTTTTGATATTATTATAAAAATTGCATCAAAACCAGTCTATTTTGGATTTTGATTTTTCCAGGCTTTTCTACTCTCTAGAAACAGTGAACAAATCCACTATGGCAGTTTAAACCAGGAAGTAAAAGTAAAACTTCATTAAACAATTCTTCTAAATCTTCCCTTCTTTTTTTACTCTTCTTTCACTTACAAAAAAACCCCAACAACTTAAAGATAGTAAAAAAGAACCCAATATGTGTGATTTATTAATCACATCTTATGATTATTGTAAGCCTTTATACACTCTTCCTCTCTTTTCTATTTGCATCATTAACTCAATGTGTTAATTTAAGTGTACCCTAAAAAGTCATGAGGGAAGCAATGTGTTTTGTTTGTTTCAAGGACTTGCCTGATACTTTTATTGTTACCTAGAAAAAATCAGCGATAGTAAACCATTACAAATGGGAATGGAAAATTGTGATTTTAATCTGTTATTATCTGCTTAAACAATTTTGAAGATTCTCACTTGTATTGGTTCATTGTGAGCCACATACTCCTCAGGGTTCTTCAAAAATTTATCTCTGTACTCAGACGTTGAAAAGTAATAAATCTTTTCTTGATATTTAGCTGCATGTTCATAGAGTCCTGGGTAAAGGACAAAGTTCTCTTTCAGACTGACCGGACAAAAGTGTTTTGTGTCTCCCATGTGCCTTTTCTTTTCCTTAGTTTTTTCTTCATCCTGAAAATATGAAATTTTTCAAAAACTATTTGTTCACTTAGACTTAAGTAGTTCACTTGGATTAGGTAAACAGAATTGATCAGATTAAGTAATGTCAAATACATCAACTGGGCATTGAATGAGAATGGTAGTTCTCAAGATAGTTTATAAACTGAATATTAAGTCTGTGAAAATACACATCTTTTAGATTCAGAGTTAGAAAACAAACTGCCCATTCTACTGAAAGGATTACTGAGTAAAGAATAATCATTTAAAATTTGAAATTATAATATCATACTTAGCTGTTGAAGACCAAAATTAGGCTAGAAGTATCTATGGTAAAATCTTTTTCTGCTGTGTTCTTGAAACCCACAATCTGTTGCTTCTAAATGTGCAGAAGTAGACCTCTTCAGAAAAGGCAATGAGAGCTGGTATTATGAAGTCAGATTACTTATTTAGTAAAATCAATTTCTAAAAAATCTCATCAGTACTGCTCCCTTACAGTATAAGGATATCCTGTACTGTTAAATCTGGGGATAAGAATCTTCCAATATAGGATGAGAATAAAGGAAAGGTGAAGCTAGAGCTTTAATTTCATTAAAATGTGTGTTTGAAAATTATCAATAGCTGAAATGAAACAGAGGATTGCACATTAGGACTCCGCATCTTCTGATGTTTATATGATGGCTCACAGAATCATTGTTAATTAAAAGAAATCAAAGTTCACATTTGTTTCTTTAATAAAACCTGTCTTTACCATCTGGCGAAGCTAGGTACATTCATCCTCTCTATTAGCATGGGGTATTTAGGCTTCTCGCTGGACTAAAACGACTATCAGCCAGAACACTGTGTTCCTATACAATGAAAATCTTGAAGCATATGCTGATCTTTATTTTGTAAGAAGGCTGAAATTGGATCATACAAAATCAGGTGCAAAATCTGACTTCTCTGGGTTTATGTTCAAACTGAAAATAAATTAATTAAAATAAAAGCATAAATAGAAAAAGCCAGCATGCTTACTTCTTCATTTTCATTTTTCTCTTCTTCATCTTCCTCTTCAGCAGCCAGATCTTCAGCTTCCTCATCTAAGTCTTCAGCAGATAATTCCCAACCATGGTATTTAAAAGGTTCTGAAGAGGTTAATTTTTTTTTTCCTGATTCAGTATTTTTCATTTGACAATGTCAAAATATAATCCTTTTGTCCATAAAAGTAAGCACGCATGTGAAAGCAAATCATGCCAACTGTATATTGCATTCCTACTACTCATAGCACAAAATATTCTCCCTGGATGCAGGAATAATATATTACTTCC
Source organism: Falco peregrinus (assembly GCF_023634155.1). Lineage (NCBI taxonomy): Eukaryota > Metazoa > Chordata > Aves > Falconiformes > Falconidae > Falco > Falco peregrinus. The sequence goes on from NC_073727.1 coordinate 26,118,371, forward strand.
TCCAAAAATGGAAACTTACTGGTTGTTTTTTTGTTGAAGTAAATTGGTATTTTCAACAGGAACTTGTAGTACAAAGTATTATACAAACACATGCAGAGAGTGCCATTACTGTTTGCAACAGTGTGTTAACTATTGTTCATTGGGGAAAATAATCAGTCAAATTTTACTTGATTATAAAGCTAGCACATTTTGGTTAATGAAACACTTGCATTGTAGCAATGGTAGGAAAAATGTAGTGTTAATATTATTTATCCAGTACTCAAAATTATAGATTTAAGCACACAAGTGAAGAAAGGTAATTTGCCAAAAAAATACCAATACTGTAAAAACCCAGTCCTGAAACAGTCTGTGCAGGTGGGTAGTTTAGATTATGACACACCCTGAAAGTATCATTGACTTCAGTGAATGCTGTACATAAGCGAACCTTTGTTACCTGTCCATGTCTCAACCAGTATCCTGACATGGACAGATAGAGCAAGTAACCGGGGAAATGCACTGTCAGAATGTTTAGGGAGCTATTATATATATATTTGTATAGCCATATATATTTTTTTCAAACATATGTATTCCCCACTCTTCCTATTGTCTTAAAGGCTGTTAGTGTGCTTTTCAGCTCAATCACAGAACACAGCATGTCCTGTTCCCACTTGGTGTGAGTAATACAGAACTGAGTATAACCTACCACCCCGCCCCCGCACCCCACACCCCAAATATACTCATCATACAAGCTCTCCAAAATCCCTCTCGGTAGGTTAAGTGTAAATCACATAAACAGTATTACTTACTTTCCATAGCCAGCACAGTTTGATTAAGCAGGCTTTCTGGAGTTTGCTCAGCAATCTCTAAAACAAGAACCTGAACTAGAGATGACTGCTTGATTACTGACTCCACTGTTTGCCAGTCATGCATGAAAAGGTCAATTTTCCTTTTAATAATTTCCATTTCTGGTATATCTTGGAAGTCATCCTCTGCAAAATCAGGTAGCATGACTTCTGAAAATCAAAAAGTACATAGAAAGCAATACTTCTCTAAAATGTTTTGCATTTAAAAATTATCATTATGCTTTGGAATCATTTTTATTTTCATCAGATATGGTGGCATATTTCTTTTAGTGCTCCTTCATTCCCCAACTCCCCCCCCCCCCCCCCCCCCCCCCCGATTATGGTTTATTATATTATTAGTTTATAAAGACACTTAGAAAAGGCCAGGTCCGTTATGCTGATATAGTATACACTGATGCTTCCCCAGGAAAATAAACAAGGTCAAATTACATAACTACATTTGCATACGGTTATTTAAATCAGCACAGCACATAAATAAATATAATGACTCTTTCTGCAAAGAAATATAAGGAATATACATTAACTTAAAAATTATTATTTAATGATGAACAGTTTTTGACAGGCTATCCATATGGTCATGACTCATAGGGAACGTACCAGTATAGGAAAAAAATAAAGAGTTGGAAAACTAGCATACACCGCAAAAAAGCAATGTCATGCTCTGACCAGGTTCAGGTTCAGTTACTGAAGCTGTTGTGGGGTGTTCAGGTTGCATGTTAGGTATCTGCTCTTTTTAAGTGGAGTATGTTCTCTTCATGTGAATAGAAATATAATGCATATTCCTAGATGTTTTTCTTCTTCAGCATTTCAATATACAGATGTTAATTAATTAAAACTTCATTTACCCAAATGAAGGCACACAGATATATAAAGAGCAACATGGTAAAATTGCAGAGAAAATAGAAGATTTTTGGGAGAAAGGAAAAAGAAGGGACTAAACAGAGAAGTCCACATCAGTGTAAATATCAAGGATAGGAGGATGGTATTGAAGACTAAAATCCTAAACTGGTAAAGGCAAAGCAGTGAGCTAAAACACTAAACCATGCAATATAGGAGTACTTACAAGTGATGTCTCTAACCATAACTAACAAATAAGGCGAGGCACACTTACAAAAAGCAGCCTAGGGAGCACTAGCAACCAGGAGCGCTGCAGAGCGCACAAACAGCGCATGGCGCGTCAGGGCATGGTGCAGCAGTTTGCACAGCAGTTGGTATGGAAGGGCACGCAGGAAAACCATAGGCACCCTGCCAGCTCAAGAGGTGAGTTCAATTGGTGGTCATCACCCTCTCAGAAGGAGCTTAGCTATGTTATCATCCGGCAGGAAGCTATGTCCTCTGCACTTGCCAGAATGGCTGAGCTCCCAGGAAATGCTCGCAGAGCAATATGGAGCTCCCACGAAAACATGCAGCCACCCAGGTCTCAGGCTGCAGGACTTGCTAGAGCCTTTCATCGTTAATGGATGGCAGTAGTGAGAAAAGCAGTGTGAGATGTGACCAGGTGGAGTGCCTGGTGGCAGAGCTAGAGATGAAGCAGAAAGGTTAAGGAGACTCAGGGAGTCTGAGAGAGACTGCCCTCCCTGAGACACAAACAGGAACAGCCGCCAGAAAGAACCCAAGGTCAAGGGGATCCCGTATCCTTCCCCCTGCCAGGCTGAAGGTAGTAGCTTAAAGGAAAGGAGTAAACCAAGGCAAATCCATGCTTGGGATGGCAGGTGAACCCATTACCGCTCTTCCCTGTGGGTGGCAATGAAGCTGCAACAAATAGTCCAAGTGTGATCAAAAAAAGACTTCAGGGTTTTGGGATGGTTGCTAAGGGAATCTGCAGCACAGGTTATTTTTTCCTTTCTCCTTCCAGTTGTGAGCAGCAACATGGAAGAAACAGACACACCCAGTCTATTAATACGTGGCTCCATGGCTGGTGTCACCACCACAGGTCTGTGTTTTTCCATAATGGGATGGCCTACATGGCACCAGGCTTACTGGCATCAGATAGGATTCACCTTTCTCAAAGGGGGAAGAGGGTCTTTGCTCATGAGCTAGCAGGGCTCATTGACAGAGCTTTAAACTAGACTTGAAAGTGGAGGGGGATAATATCAGGCTTGCCTGTGACAAGCTGTGGGATGATACACCAAGGTTAGAGGGATGGGGTGCTAGTGAGGGCTCTCAGCCTGTTGTTCTGAGACATGCAGGCTACACTGGAGTACACTTGAAGTCTTATGGAGATGAGCCAGGGGCTCCTGAGGTAATAGCAGCCAAAAGGGGAACACCAGTGAAAAACCTCAGAGGAATGAAGGGCTGCGCCTCTAAGAAGGTGACACGGCCAACAGCCCAGCTGAAGTGCCTCTGAACCAATGCAAGCAGTAGGAGCAACAAACAGGAGGAGCTGGAAGCCACTATACTGCTAGAAAGCTATGACCTGGCTGCCATTACTGAAACTTGGTGGGATGAATCCCATGACTGGAGTGCAGCTATCAATGGCTACAAGCTGTTCAGATGGGACAGGTGAGGAAGGAGGGGTGGAGGGGTTGCCCTTCACATCAAGAAATGGATAGAGTGTGAAGAGCTGTCTCTGAAGAATAGCCACAAGCAGGCTGAAAGCTTATAGGTAAGAATTAGAGATGGAGGCAACAAAGGGAACCTTGTGGCTGGTGTCTACTAAGACAGCCTGATCAAGGAGAGCCTACTGATGAAGCCTTCTTACTTCAGCCCAAGGCATTGCACTCACAAGCTCTTGTCCTTCTGGGGGACTTCAACCACCCCGACATCTGCTGGAAAAGTAGCATGATGAGCTGTAGGCAATCCAGGACTCTCCTGGAATGCATTGAGGACAACTTCCTAAGCCAGGTAATAGCCCTACCAGAGGGGATGTAATACTGGACCTGATGGGATCAAGTGCACCCTCAGCAAGTTTGCTGACAATACCAGACTGTGGTTTGGTCAGCATGCTGGAGGCACAGGATGCCATCTAGAGGGACCTGGACAAGATCATGAAGTGGGCCTGTGTGAACCTCAAGAGGTTCAACAAGGCCAAGTGCAAGGTCTTACACCTGGGTTAAGGCAACCCCTGGTATCAATATAGGCTGGGGGATGAAGGGATTGAGAGCAGCTCTGCAGAGGACTTTGGGGTACTGGGGGATGAAAGGCTGGACGTGAGCCGGTAAATGTGTGCTGGCAGCCCAGAAGGCCAACTGAATCTTGGGCTGCATCAAAAGAAGCGTGGCCAGCAAGTTGAGGGGGTGATTCTCCCCCTCTGCTCTCATGAGACCACACCTGGAATACTGCGTTCAGCTCTGAGACCACACCTGGAATATTGCGTTCAGCTCTGGAGCCCTCAGCACAGGCAAGACATGGACCTGTTGTAGCGAGTCCAGAGGAGGAACACAAAAATGGTCAGAGGGCTGGAACAGCTCTCCTGTGAGAACAGGCTGAGACAGCTGGAGTTGTTCAGCCTGGAGAAGGCTCCAGGAAGACCTTATTGCAGGCTTTCAGGACAAGGGGTATTGGTTTTAAACTAAAAGAGGGTAGATTTAGACTAGATATAAGGAAGAAATCTTTTACAATGAGGGTGATGAAACACTGGAACAGGTGGCCCAGAGAGGTGGTAGATGCCCCATCCCTGGAAACATTCAGGGCCAGGCTGGACGGGGCTCTGAGCAACCTGATCTGGTTGAAGATGCCCCTGCTCATTGCAGATGACCTTTAAAGGTCCCTTCCAACCAAAATCATTCTATGATTCTATGATTCTATGAGAGGTACACAGAGATTATGATCCACCTTTTAAAAGTGATCTGTAATAGGTATGTCTTCATTCCTGGATACCTAATGTTTAATCTTTGCAGAGATGCTGAACATACTTTTGCCAGTTATATGAAACAGAAACTGTGGGTGTTAACCAGCTTGAAATTTAGATCTATTTGTTCAGAGAACTGGAATACTTCCATTTCGTAACAAAGTCTGCAACAGAATTGAAAAAGGGAATTAATTTCTTCTGACTTTCAAGCCTCATTTGTGTGATTTAACCACTAAACCAGGCCTCTTAAGGGTTATGAATGCTTCTTTCCAGTTGTGCATTGTTATGAATGTACAGAAATTAATGAACAGATTATCTGTTGCATATTCAGAGACAATTTGGTCATACATGTGTAATGAAAAAGTTTATAGCAGATAATGGCATTAATTATGCACTATATATGCATTAAGAATACAATGAATATCGTAAAAGAATTTGTGCCAATTTAAAATCAGTTATTTTTCCCGATTAATAATAACTGTAAAAACTCCAAACAAAATAATACTTGAAACATCTATTCATACTTCTTCAATCTTAAGAACTGTTTTCAAATGCTAAGAATTCCAATTTAGAATAAGTTTCCTATTGAGACATTTTGGCTCTTCCCAGTGCATTCTCGTGGAAGAAATGGATATTGCCTCTATTTATCCTACTGAGTAGAGGGAGAACATGCAGGTGTTGAAGGCTGAAGGTCCTCCCAAAAAACAGAGGAGTCATATTTGAAACTCACTGTGTTATTCGCAGGATTCTCAGGAACAGCTTCTCTTACAATATTGGCAAAGCCCTTGCAAGTAGCAGCAGCCTAGGTTTACCATTCTTGAAATATGACTTTGTCTGCTGTTGCCTCTGCACTTTCTTAGGTATACACTTACAGGGATCTTAAGAATATGCTTACTTTTGCAGACAAAGGTGTGTTATACCTATGACCTATAGAACCCAAATTGCTATGAAGCAATACAAATGTATGTACGTGTGGAGTAATTCTAAGAAGTATCAACAATGAGATGCAAAAGTGTAACCCATTTCTCTGGAGGCTCCAAGTCATCCATAGCTACACTAAAGACTGTGGATGTAAATCCCATCTGCCAGTCAATACACTCCAGGACAAGGAGTATATAAATGATGATAATAATAGTAGCATAATATTAATGAATAAATAATTATTTTTTTTAATTATACCATGGCTTCCCTCTGTGGATACTTGAACTATGAAACTCTCACAAAAAAATTTAACTTTAATGAAGCCATGTCTGCATACAATAGCTTGTTTAATGAGTAAGGGAAAATAATTTAATCTCTTCAGATACATTGTGAAGAAATTTTTTATGTCAGTTGTTTAAGATCAGAGAAGTCCAAACCTGACTCCTAACATTGTCTCATGAAAAGTAAACAAAAGTTAGAGATTCAGAGAATGCATTAATATAAGTAAGAAATTAACAGGTACTACTCTTGGTAAACATGACAAATCCATACTAAATGTGTTGTCATACTTGGTGAGCAAAATAACAAAGGGATAGTTTCTTCTACTGCCATCCATTTAGCAGAAAAAGCCAGTGGGAGTTAAAAACTTGATATTGACAGCAGATACTGATTTAAAATTTGACATTGACTCATCAACAGAAAAGGAGAAAGATACTCATTTTTTCCTAGGGCTGCAGTTAGTAACCATTTAGACATTGCTAGGCCTTGAAAGTCCTGAGACAAAGTTCTGTTTCAGCTTGAAGAAGATAGAGTGGCGCCTAGATGACACCATCACCACCTTGTCCTTACTAAATCATGAACAGTCTCCAGCAGCAGCAATATGGTGTTGCTGCTATTCCCATTCCCTGAACTCATATAACTTTCAACCCTCATTGTTTTCTTTTTCTTATTATTTTTGTGTTCTGTTTAATAAGTCTGATATCAGTGCTTTCAGCTAACAGATGAAAAAGCAGTTGAGAGCAATGACTTCAATGGTCTGATAATACTGTAGGTTTGCTGGGACTTACAGTGTATGCTGTGATTGTCTCCTGCCAGAAATGAAGCTGCATGAAAGAGCTTGAATGGCGGATAGAGTGATTTTCTACTTTCCTATAATTTTCCCTTCCTCTTGTTATTTCTGTCTTGTTATTAGTTTGAAAGAGCAGGAACAGATTTTGACACAAGCAACAACAGGGCCAGTCTATTCCAATGGACTTTTACTGATTTTTACAAAAAAGGACCATTACTACTATTTTTCCTTATATAACTTCCTACACATAGAAAGGAGCAGTATTACTAAAAATGAAAGCCTTATGTAATGCCTTGTATGTTAAAAGCTTTGACCATTTTTTTCAAAATACAAACCCTCAAAACATTAAAAAAACAGTGTTTCATGGTTACTCCCTGGCATTAAGCAGACCAGTGTTTGCTATGTGAAATTGCAGCACTGTAACATTCATTTTGAGTTTGTTACAACCTGAAAAATGCAAACAATTTTCCAGCTCATGAAGAGTTAGATTGCCCTGTTATAATTTTCTTCTTTAAGAAAACTCATATTTCCTCCTGGAACTGAATGACTCTCAATCTTCTCTTGTGGATTGTTGAAGAAATCCATGAATGCCACACTTAATTTTCCAAAATGGAGCCAAATCAAAAAATGCTGTTACTAAATACAATGTAGCTGGATTTCAGTGATTAGGTACCAGTAAGATTCAGCAGGAATAGGACTAAACATAATGGTCACAGTAGAGATGCTGCCTAACTTTTGTCTAACATACTACCAACAAAAGCATCGCCTGGAAGTGTCAGTAGCAGCTGGGATATATGAGTGCCTGAAGGACAAGGAACACATCTATTTTTCTGACTTGGATGGCTAAGCTGCCTGTGAAGCTATTATATCAAAGGTCAGTGCCACTACTGTCTCCTAGAAGAAAGCAAGCCAGTGCCCTGCCTCCAGCGAGTTAATTGCCAAAGAGCTAGAGTTAGGAACTCCTGTTCTTTTGTCATCAGCCAAATTTAAAAAGACACAGGGTTTCAAACACATGCCTCCTTTTGACGTTCCTTCATGGTGCACTGTGGTTGGCCCCTTGCTAGTTTGCTACTTCTTGTGCCTGTTTCTACAACCCTTAATTCCATATATGAAGCCAGGCACTTACAAGTTAGTATGGCAGTTTTGGGTGCTGCAATGTCTACACCTCCTTATGGACCAGGCCTTAATGGGCAGTCCTCTAGAAATACAGTAGATTTCTAGATACTCAGGTGCTTTTAAGAATTTTATTCTTCTGCTTATGAAGCTGAAACTTAGTCTCTCAATACCCGAATTTACATTTACTATAGATAAACTCAGATTTGAAGTAAATCAGGGCCTCTATGGCAGCTCATATGCTGGGTGACGGACCCGAGGGCACCCCCAGGCCTGGCTGTCCCTGCCCAGGCCCCTGGGGCTCCCCCGACCTGCCCACAGCCCAGGACCCCATGGCAGCCCCTGGGGCCACCAGCCCCTGCCCCAGCAACGCCGCACCAGGGCTGGTCTCCAGCTCCCATGGCAGAGCCATGGGCTCTGCCAAGTTGGGCCAACATTCCAGCGTGGCCTCAGCTCGTCCCTGTCCCCAGGGAGGTGCCCAATGCCGAGGGCTGGGGCTGCCCTGCTCCTGGCTGGGGTGGTGGGACTGGCTGTGGCTGCTTGGCCCTGCCCTGATGGCCATGTTACCACACCGTGCTGCCAGCTCCTGGTTTCTTTGGGAGTAGTTGGCCTTTACAGTGTCCTGACATGCTGTCCCCCAAGATGAACTGCAAAACTTTATTTTAATTGAACCACTTTTAAACAATAGGTTAACAAATAAGCATTTTAGCAAGTGTTTTTGTGATCTTTTATAATAAAGAATACTTAATGAATTTCCTCTCTTTTTTTTACAGCTTTGACTATTAGACTGACACAGCAGTGGCTAACCTTCCTTCTATTTGGATGATTATTAGTCTAAACATAAACAAAAGTACAAAAGGGTGTATCATTGACCTGGAACACATTGCAGATTTCAGATAGTCTGATTAGAAATTAATTTTTTTTTACAATGTTTCTAAACATTTGCATTTCACTAAACTACACATTCATTCTATATATATAATTACATTAGTTATCCCCTGCAATGACAAATCTGTCTCTTGCTGTGATTCTAAATAGGAACATGAAAATACCTTCCTTTTTATGTACATCAAAAGATGTTGTGTAAATGGTACAATTAATTATGTTGCATTGTGCAGTGATGTATTCTAAAAGGGACAGAGATGTATCCAGGTAAAACTGCTTAAATTTGAGCAGCTTTAATGCATTATGTAATGATTATGAACAGAGATTTTAAGAAAATAAGCAAAGGATACATTAATAACTAGCTTACGCTAACTGCTTTTTGCACGTGTTATCCCTGGCACATTCACACTGTAGAAATCACATGTACTGCCTTGTGAACCACAGCCCTATTCAAAGCAATATCAGCTGGAAGATGGTAATGCATGCTGTCTGGATCCAGCCTTCAATAGATCATCGTTTCTAGTCCTGCCCTTTAAAAACCTCTCAGTTCCGAGTAGGTCATGAAACTTTTGAAATATACAGGCAGAATGTATATTTAATGGCTTTAAATGAATATTGGACATCATCTGAAACAAAATATTGAACATGGTAACAAATCCACTCAATAGAGCGCTTCCCATATGAACCTTAATCTCAGAAACACAATTCTTGCTACACCTCTCCTGATAGGCCATATTGGTGGATGTGTTCCAGCTTTGATTCTGTACTCTAGGCACACAATTCCATCAGATTACCTCTATCTGAGAGTTTTCTTGTTTAAGGAAACTTATCCAGCAGCAATTATTGCATACTTATGGAGCTTTTAAATAGATTACACAGGCCTAAGCAAACTGGAGAAACTCTCTCCTGGAAAGAGGGGAGAAGTAACAAAAGAAAAAAGGATTACACTCCTTGGAAGAAGGGACAACCCAAAAGTTGGACAACCCAAACATTATTTGGTTTTGGTTCAGGTATTTGAACCTTATTATGACAAAATTGTTGCCTCCCTGGCATCTGGTTTGTTTCAAACTGAGTCTCAGGGACCAAAAATATTGAAAGTATTTTCAAGTAACGCAGCTGTACCTTTACCATTAGATATAAGTTATATTAATTCTGTTTGCAGAGGTGATTTATGGTGAGAAGATATTTTTTAAGAAATAGAGAACATAGTCAAGAGAAGTACTTTAAAAGACAGTAACAGTTTAAAAATAAGCGGATCTAAAAATGCAAACAAGGTTTCTTCAGAGGAGGTGGCGGTCTTTCTAACAGTGCTGTTCTTGATTTCCTTATCAGAGGTGATAGGGAACAAACCTCCCCATCCCTACATCTGGAGCTTTCACAGGGAATGCCTATATGACAATCTCTCATATTCTTTTGCTCTGAGTCTTCTTTGCCTTAACTGAGCATAGTTACCATAGAGACAAACAATCCTCAAAGGCTTTCTGCCCCCATGTTCTCCAAGTGAGTTCCTGGGGAAAGAAAGGGTTTAATATCTTTTTTTCCAGTGTTCTGCTAGCATGAGATATGACTTGTTCTGCCCTCAGTCCATATTCAGCAACAAAAAAGATTAAAAAATCCTTTTTTCCTCCCCTCTCACATCCTGCCAAAACTAAGACAGAGACACCAGCAACCAGCATTTTTTAACTATCAAAAAGTTTAACCATCAAAATAAACAGAAAGGCAAAATGTAGCATCAGTGACACTTCAATTTCTTGGAACCGATAGGTATTTCATTATGAATATATTTTCATCTGTCTTTTTGAAACAGACCATTTAGTCTGTTTATACAGAATTGTCATTACTTACTTCTAAATATATGCTGCCAAATAATTTCCAGCATATTACAGTGAAATGTACTTAGTAGACAAACTTATATTATGTGTACTGTTTTATGGTGTTGGGGAAAAAAAAGCAGTTCGGTTTACAGATCAGGTTGTTTCTTTCTAATGCATATGAATGTGCATATTTAACAACTTTCTATTTACAGTAAAATATTTTACATTGGATTTATTTTTCCTTTGGACATTAACATATTCTAAGAATTCTAGTAGATAAAAGCTAAAATGTGTATTTTGAAAACTAAAGGAGACCATCTCCATTAAAGGTGAGCTGCCTTCAAAGTGTTTTTTGAGAGAAGACTGCTACAGGATTTCGTGTATCTTTTCATTAGCTTATGGCTCTATGCAGTTCCATCGGCTGCAGAATTTTACTTGCACCAAAGGGAAGAAAACATGATTCCATGTGAAACCTAGTAAGATGTTAGCAGGACAACATATGACTAGGGAAAATACAGGACATATTTTGATCATTTACATCCAAAGTTAAAATTCATCCATTCCCATTTTTCCCAAGATCCCTTGCCACAGGGAATGGACTAGTAATTTCTCAGTAATGTGGATATAATATTAATTTTAAAATGGTCTGTAGAAATGAGGCTTGTCAAAATCACATGTAGGTGTTTGTGAATACTGCAATTTTATTATTTCCCAGCGTACCCCTGACCCCTCCCCCCCCCCCAATATTTTCCTGGTATTTTCTCGTCTGTACCTTTTTTTTTGGGTGGGGGGGCGTGGGGGTGGGTCAAATTACATGAAAGCAACTCTCTAAAGTTCTTTCTCCTCCGATTTCCCTCACTTCACCCTGTAGAGAGTGCTCATGGATTTCTGAATACAAGAGGTTTTATTGATTACAAATAAAGTAATGCTCACTTTATTTGTTATTTCAATAGCTTTCTGTACACATTTATTAATTTGGTATTTAGGCAGTAGCGGCAATAGTGGGCTTTAGTTGTTTTTTTGAAGTACAAATACCTGGTGCATTATTTTTAACAGGAAGTATCAATGTGCCTTTAATTGCATTTATAAGTGTTTAAATAATTTGAACCTCACTATTCCATTATAAACATCTTCAAAAGGAAAAAGCTAAGGTAAAAAATTATATTTACAGCCAATTTTCAAATATAGTAAAAGCTTTCAAAAAAGGAAGCATACAATTCTTGACACTAGCAAAGAGAGATTATATGTGCTATAAGGCCAACCTGTAGGTTTAGATTCTTCTTTAGAAGCTGGAGAGTTACTGGACTGCTTCTGGTGCATTTGTTCAGTTTCAGGTGGAAGCTGCTCGTCACTGTCCTCAAATTCTGTTGGCACAAAGGAAATAATTTGTGACTTTTACAAACCCATTGAGGGATGATGGAGACACTATAGGAATAAAGATATGTTTTAATCACACTGAAAAACATATTTGTTCACCTGCCAAAAAGGAGTTGGTTATTCTAATGCTCAGGTATTGCACACTGACAAAAACATTTTAAGATCAGCTACGTGATCCGTGGGGAAAGGCAGACCATCTACCAGATGCCACATGACTGTGAATAAAGTACTTTATTTACCAAGACCTTGCAAAAGACTGCACTTGCTGTGCTACAGAACAGCTCCTATTGGGTGGAAGTGCTTCTGACTAGAAGAAAGGCTTCTGCACTTGAAGGCTGGTGCATTTTTCCAACTGTATCAGTTGGTCAATAAAGAATATTACTTTTCCTACAAGCCTTGTTTTGCTTATGTCCTTAGGTCACTGTTAGAGTAATAAAACCACTAGTACCTCTCAAGTTATGATTAGCCAAACCTCAAATCATATTAAATAAGAATGTATTTTAAAATCTGAAATTAAGGCATTTGTTTTCATGCACATCTCTTTTTTGGCAAAGAAATCACAAACATCATGAAAAACAGGTTGGAAACATTGAATTTCTGATTTATGCAGAATTGGGAAATTTCGTTTCATAAACAAACATCTTCTTACATGGTTAGCAGGCAAAAAACCCATGACCTTTAGCATGTGTCAAATTGAGAAAATTCTTCACTTATTCTAGTTCCTTATTTCCTTTTGATATATACAGGAATGCAGTCAAGCAAAATGAGTTTTGATGCTCTGTAATAAATAAATCAAGACTCCATAATATATACAAAGTGGAAAAATGACATGGAAATCTGTGCAAAATGGAAGACACTTTGCTAAGGCTGTCAGCATGCAAATTCTCACATGCATACATAACTTAAGCACAGAGAGTCCTAGAGACTTCAATGGAAACAGCTGTGGCACAGAAGCTAAGCATGTCTAAATTTTCACAGGATGTCTAAACAGTTAAGGGGTTTCATTTAGAAGACTGATGCTGGATAGTGTCAAGGAAGAGAGATGGACAGCCATTAAACAAAGTAAATTAAGAAGATGACCTTTTTCTTATAGATGTTCAGAAAGTGACGCAAGCTTTCAGAGAGGATGATAGCTTTAATCATAGGTTTTTATTCTTATTTTCTGCAAAGGAATGCATAGCTGTACTAAACCAATATCCCATAGCCTTTATTTATCTGAATGAGACACTAAAAGAAATCAAGAACTGAGGGTATTTGGGATCTAATTGAGAAAGTTATTCATAATGTTTCTGTTTCACATTTTGAAATTTCTATCCCTAAAATGCTGTGATTACATATATAGGAATGTATTTATCATATCTGGCTTATGAAGGAGGGCAGATAATGGCTTTGAAGATCATGTAACTTTGCTCAAAGACTGAAAAAACTGTGAAGTTAATATCACTACAGCTTGTTTTGAAGTTCGTGGTACAAGTAACTTGCTGTGCCTTGTCTGCAGATTAATAAACTGTCCTTGTTCAAACTCTCTCACTGAAAAGCCTCCAGTTAGAGGTAGGAAAAAACCCCAAACCACCAGGATGCAAGCCAGCTAAGAAAAACAAAGGAAATATATTTAGAGGCTGTAGGACTGAGCACACATCAACTGTGTGGTAAACATTATAATTACAATTGATTCCTTCAAAGACTAAAGAGAAAATGTCCTCACATGTACAGGTTTAATTATTATTATTTTTTGTTGTTTGAAATAAGTTACTGAATTTTACACTATGATAAAAATAAAAAAAGCAAGAACATAAAATAAAGAGATGGGTATTGATTCAACCCCCCACCATTTGTAATATGAGAAAGGGAAGGTTGGAGTCAATATTAAGGAGTTTATAACAAATATTAACAGCTGTGAAGGACAAGCATGGGAGGTGATGGCTGGAATTATCAGCTCCAGCTATCTATTTATTTCTTGCAAGAGCTTCTGCCCAAATAGTAAGAGTATCAAAAGAGACAGTGAAGATGGGGTTGTATTAACACACCACCCTGAGCTACTGAGACGTGGGCGTATGTGTGCTTGCTAAGTTTGCCATAGGAAGGGGGTAATCTCTGGCAGAAAAGCAGGGCTGACAACTAAGGTACAGAAAATAAAGTCTTAAACCATGACAACTGTTTGCTTCAGTAGATAAAATCAGTTGTATGGGATATTTTATTGCTGAAACATGGCAGGAAAGAAATATGCCATTTTACTTCAGGAAGATTGGAATGAACCCACAGACCTACCTGAAGCTGTATAACTCTTCTACAATGCTTGAAATATATTCTCATGAAGTCATATAGCTGTCACCTAGTATAAATAAATCCATACTCATGCAAAGCTGTTGCAAAAATGCTTAAATACTGTAAGAAATCCCTGAAAATAATTTAAGCTCAGATTAATTGTGTCAAGGGACATGAAAAAAGATGTAGGGCTAAAATTTTCAGCTAGACACACCAAGCAGGAGTTAGCACATGCATTTTTTTGTGTGCCTTCAAGAGAATTTTCAGCATTGAGCTTAGCTTCTTACCTCAAATTCATTTGTGAAACTTACACAAGGTTTCCTTCTCCGCTTATTTTCACTTTCATTAAGACACATATAAGTACCTTGCTCATTACTGGATACACTTTTTCCCTTTTAAACACAAATAATACTATAAATTTGAATATGTTCAGTCCTGAAGCAATCCCACTTACTTCAGTGTCCCACTGAGGTTACAAAAAATGCTATTATTGAAATGCACATTCATTTACATAGGCTAAACTAGACTATTTCAGTTGTAAGGGACCTACAATGATCATCCAGTCCAACTACCTGACCACTTTAGGGCTGACCAAGTTAAAGCATGTTATTAAGGGCATTGCCCAAATGCCGCTTAAACAGTGACAGGGTTGGGGCATCAACCACCCCTCTAAGAAGCCTTTGCAGTATCTGACCACCCTCTTGGTAAAGAAATGCTTCCTAATGTCCAGTCTAAACCTCCCCTGGTGCAGCTTTGAACCATTCCCATATGATATGATATCTGAGACATCAGAAGAGCATGACTGGGACTCTGGAGTGTTTCTCTGAGTTTTCATTTTTATACCATATACTGCTATATAAAAACAACCAAAACTGCAAACATATCATCCATTTATCTATTTGTAAAAACATGTCACATGGGAGAAAAGCTGCAGTCAATGTGCTGATGGCAGTACATGTGAAAAAACAGATGTCAGGCTAAAAGCAGCATGACTGAAGTGTTTTGGTGAGTCAGTATTTGATTACTGAAATCAATAGGATTTCAATGTGTAGGAAAACATGATTTTCTCTGAACAAGGACTTGTCACGTGTTAAGAGGACAAGTGTGTATATGACATTGTTACTTCTATCATTAATAATTGTTGTTTTGATGTACTCAGATCAAAATTAGTTAGATATTCAAAACTAAGATGAGCTTTGTGGTTTGAGACAGAGATGATAAAGTATCTGTGTAGAACCCTGTATATTTAATACTTTAGAACTCATTCACTTTGAAGAAGAGCTATGTGTTTTGTTAGAAACTATAAAAAGCTATAATGTAGAAATTTTTTTAAGTTTATATGTAAATGAAAGAACCCTACAAAGCTAGCATTTTTTCCAGCGAGTAGGTGAAATGCTACCTAATCAAAAAATTAAAAGCAGGTTATCATATTCAGTCTATCTCATACTATCTTTAAAACTTAGGCCTTGTTATATATAGGTAAGTTAAATGCCAGACTGAATAATAGAAGAAAATGTATATGAGACATAGTGACAATACAGAACTTAAGCTTGGCCATGATATTTTTCTACAGAAACCAGTATGTTATGTCTGAATGTAATGGCAGTCTAGGCCTCCACTTCCGAGAGAAAAAAAAGAAAGTGGGAATTCATGTGCTTCAGTTTTTAATTTCATCCCCAGGCCTTAGGTGATAATTTAGGCTATGACAGAGAAACCTTGAGTTCCCTTAGCAGAGGAAGAGAATACTCTTAAGTCCCCAACCTAGTTCTTAATGTAGAGGCAAATACTCTCACGTGTGTACTTCATCTTGACAGCAGATCCAAATCAGACAACATTCTTCTAAGAAAGTAGGTTGCTATTAAACAAGACAAAAAGGAAAGTACAACCCTGCAACTTTTTTGACTTTTGAGGTTCAAAACTGTTGAAACTAACTTGAATTAATTCTAAACCTTGACCCAACTGACAGAATTGTCTGAGGTGTAAAAATTCAGCCTATTTGTGACAGTTGGCCTGCCTCCAAAATCTCACTTCTCACAGATTATTCACTCCTGCCCAGGACAACTGTATTTTCATTGCCGGAAACAAAGTATAGCATAGTTCTGACAGGAAAGAGGATCTTTACAGGAAATAAAAGAGTGGGTAAACAAAAATAATACGCAGTTCTTCAATACAGGAAGAAGCAAAGTAAGAAAGTCTTTATCCAAAATGTTTCATTAATATTGTTATTAGAGGAGAAACCTTATGTAATACACACAATTCCATTACTTTTTATGTTGTTATGTTATTAAAGGCTAATCTCAGTAAGTACAAAGGAGAGAAGGAATGATGACAGGTGGGAGAACCCCAGTAGCTTAATCAGAACAAACATAACCTTGACTTGGCTCCCCTCAGGGTCATTAAAAGAGGATGATGAAGGCATTGTCTGGGTGTGAGATCTATTGAGATGAGTCAACCAGAGACACTGTCCTCATCTGAGGGTGATTACTGCCTACAGGGTATGACACTCATTAGGGGGTACCAGGAAAAGCAGTTTAGGATTGTGAGAGACTTAGAATATTATGAGGCATTTCTGAGAAGGACCAAAGGCAAGGAGAAGAATGGATCAAAGTGGATTGGAGAGGAACAAGCATGGATAATAGAGTAGGAAGAAGATGAAAGGGGAAACGGGAATGGATGCTCATTACAACATGGTCCTGGGGACATGAAGCTGCAGCAGCCTCACCTTTACTGGGCTACTGGATTCAGCAATTCTAATGCATGTTAAGGGAGCTGCTCCTGAAATTATTTCTGTTCCTCTTTAATTGCTTCAGGCTGAGCTTCTTGGAGGAAGAACAGAAAACCAGACAGTTTTGCAATTTTCTTACTAGCTATTGGCCAAGTTCTAACAGTTTTCTAACTTGTGAGGGGATACAGATTTTCTGATGAGTAGGAATACAGTTCAATACAGTTAATAACCTACTTAGAAAAATTACTAGAGCAGATAGAGAGTCCTGTCCTTCAGATTTATTGAAAACCGTAACTGTGTTGGCTGATTTAATATACATCTTTATTCTGTAACATCCATTAAGAATGGCACATAGAAATGTGTGCCTGAATCAGTGAAGGAAGCAAAGATAGTAATATAAACGAATTTTTCTAGATGCTGAGTGTAAAAAGGAAATAAAAACTGTAAAATCTGCATAAAACCTAAATTGCTAAATTATTTGAAACACAAAATGAGATAAAATAAAAGTCAAATGTTACACACTTTCACCTTTCTCCTCAGCAGCCTCTAGATATCGGTCTTCCTCTGATGTCAGTATTTCTTGCATTTCTCTTATAGAATCATATCTTCTGTAAGTAAAAGATTATTTATCTTAAGACACGTATTAGTGAAGCAAGTTGCAGATATATTAATTTAAAGTAAAGATTTGGAAATATACTCTTGGGATTTTAAATATAAGTTGGGTTGTACAAAATAAAAGTCAAATACATTTCATCATCTAAACTGTTACTGTTTCATTGCATCAAAAGGCTGGACTAATGAAAGGCTAATGAAAATGCATTTAGCAAGAGAATATTCTGACACCGTATTTACTGATCTAAATGAGATATTCCTCATATTTAACACATTGGATTATTTTTTATACATCACAACTAGTCTTAGTGTACTGTCTTAGTACATTTGTGTTGATAAATGCACTGATACCTTTAACACATAATAAAACTAATATTTTTTTGTGCTCATTTGATACGTTCAGATATTTGGAATATTTTACCTTACTTCTTTCTTTTCTAATGCTTCATCTGTTAGCCTTTTCAAAATCTTAGACTTAATTTCATCCCTCTTTGCTAAGTACATTCTGCGTAGTATACAGACTCCTGCAGTACAATTACAAACAGTAATGACTTTTATGCATTCATATAAAGCTGAAGTTATTTGAGTTAGCAAAATTATTTGATAAATGACAGACAACTTTCCTGCTTCTTTTTAAAGTCAAGAAAAGGCATATATACCACAGAAATATTATTATACTGCTGCTTTCTAAGGTTTTAGAGCTTTGTTTTCTATTTCAAACACCTCATAAACTGAGTCTGGGATACAGGAAGGTTATGATGAAGGCTATAAGGGAAGACAGCACTGAAAAGATTTCTCTTATATTTCTGTATAGCATGCATTACTCTGGCAAACAAGCATTTTGTTTGTATGTGTACAAAGAGAACTATGGAGAAACAAATGAAAAACATTCAAATAAAAATTTAAAGAATGTAAATACCTATACCACTACACCTGGTTGACAGAAATTAATAATATGCTGTCCCTACTAAGAACTCTACTGACTGACTTACTTTGGCAAATAGATTTATGACACACGGCTGTGTGGCTCAAATCCATTTCCATCAGTGGAGTTATGCCAGTTTAGACTAGTTCAGGGAATAGCTTACAAAGTAATGACTCAAAATGCTGTGAAAATGTAAACTCCACAACTACTTTATTAAGTGACAGAAATTAGTGGGAAACAAATAATAATAAAAAAAGAACAAAATGAAACAAAATATCTAAATTCAAGGAAACACATCCATAGGCAAAAAGCTACACTTTTAGCCAAATCATACAGCGGACATTGTGATCTTGTCTCTTTCACCTCACTCTGCTCGTACTCCCATATCTCACAGGATCACTATCATCAATTAACATAAAATATATTTTTATTTAAATTTGAACTGTGAGAAACATGTTACTTAATTTTTAGGAACATTGGTGTTGATTTGAAGCAGATGATAATTCTGTGCAAATGGTTTATATTTTAAACCAATACTTTCAATTAAATGTATTTTTTAAAAAGGGAGGATGAGTGAAGGGAATTTTTTTGAAAATGTAGTTTGTAAACTAACTCATCTTTAGATAATAATCTGTCTCGGTATTCTTCAGCACAAAAGTTGTGAGAGTTTTCAGTCACTTTGCCTGGTGGCCCAGGCATGCACGTTTCCATCTTTGTGTTTTCTCACAGTATTATGAAAAGCAGCAATGACAAAGAGCATTAATTTACTTCATTATTCAGAGTCAAAATTACAGAATTATAATATGCAGAACATCTAGAAGAATCACAGTTACTATACTACAACTAACCATTCTTTTTCCCTTGGGTACCAGCACATGTGTTTCTCACTTAAAGAGTTCAATATTGTTTCATCTGATGAAGGATTTCAATATTCCTTGATCAAATTGAGCAAGTGACCTATAAGCCTTTAGAATAATGGATAATAAATTAGCAAATCCTAAGTGGCTGACCTGAAAATATCTGCTACTGGTATTAACCAGAAATAAGCTAGCTCGCTAATGGAGTGGGTTTGTAGGTAGCTCAGCTGATTCTGGTTGAAAGAACAATGTTCTTGCAATGTCCTGTTTTAATGCAACTGGAAATCTGAAATCTCTATGTATTTCACTTTGGTTTGTTATGATAGGCTACAAATAGTATGACTTGTATTCAATCTGTGCATGATTGTTTCAAGCTGAGACTGTAAAAATAT
This sequence comes from Falco peregrinus, assembly GCF_023634155.1. Lineage (NCBI taxonomy): Eukaryota > Metazoa > Chordata > Aves > Falconiformes > Falconidae > Falco > Falco peregrinus. Next base: position 26,137,958 of record NC_073727.1, read on the forward strand.
ATGCTTTATCATCTAAAGTATGTTAATTCATTTCCTCCCACCAGTGAATGAAACTTTGAAGAAAAATAAATTGTCATTGATTTATATGAAAGCCTGACACAGCTCCAGGGATAAAATTAGAGTATAGACTCATTATCATCTCAAAAACATTAAAAATGGGAATGGCGGATTTCCTTCCAAGCCTGGAATCTACTTACACATAAGGCCAAATGGGTTGTAATTAAGAAAGCAGTCTTTTTTTGCCATGTGATACAAAGACTGTAACAGTGTTAGTTCAAACAGAGTTCAATCATGATTGTGAGCACACAATTTAAGTTTCATGAAGGACCTCTCTAACTTCTAGGAAAGGCTTACACTTATGCTTTAAAGAATCTCCCACCTGTCAGGCTGGTGAAACAGAAGGTATGGGAGACATGGCTACCAAGACCATAAAATAGATTGTTCAGATTAGAACAAGTAATTGAGAGCTAGGTTTTGAGAACTAGTGGGAATGGCAGAAAGGTGTACATTGCAGAAAGTAAGCACATAATTCGAATGTCCTAGAGAGGCCTTAATTTAAAAGCCTCTGCTATAGACTCCCAAGTTCTTCCCTTCCCAAAAGAAAAGATGGGGCTGTTACTATTAACCAGTGTTCGACATGAAGAATTATCTATTCCCAAAGACTTTCAGGGACAGAGCCAACCTTTTCTTTTACCCAATTAATTCGCTTATTTGTTAAATTCTAAGAAGTGAGGAGAAAGTTAACATAACTCTGAAAGCACCTCTCCCACCTCAGTCCTCTCCCTGCAGAAAACGTTAGAGCATGACTCCTGCTGTGTTATTTAGTACCCTGTATGAACATTACATACCGCACGCCAACTACATGAATAAGGTGCTTTTTGTGGTTGTAAGAAAGGCCAATGCACTGTGTCCCAGAAACCAGGTTCACGAACATTTCGGTATGCTTGCAATGTCTGGGAAGCAATGATGAGGCATGGAAATGCAATTTATCCTTAAGTTTCTTCTGAAAGTATCTGAGATGAGGTCTTCTTGAATGATAGGAACAGAAATTCCAAACAAACCAGTACGATTATCCGAAGAACACTAGATCTAGAATTTTCTTATAGAAATGTTTAGTCTGTATATGAGCTCCAATCACACTGGAACACATAGTTAGGAAGTTTAAGATGTTGCAAAATTTCACAAAGCTATGTGACATAAGTAGTTAAGGTACTGTAGCTGAGTTGTGAGGATGATTATCTGACCAGATGACATGCTTCTGAAAACTTTTTTTTTTTTTTTTTTAAAGTAAGAAACCTGTTCTGATTAAACTGTGTGACCTTGATTTGCTCAAGTTGATTTTTATATTCAGGGACAAGAGTTTGAAAAGCTCTTTAGGCTGATTCTAATATTGGGGAGTTACTGAGTTTTCTTGAACTAAGTATGAATAAACCTATCATTCCTTTCTTGAAGGGAAGTTTCTACTACTGAAAGACCTTTTGATAATGGGCTGAACAGGTAATGATCAAACATTGCCGACAGGCAATGAAACTTGTGGTGTGGCATGAATTAAGTAGGCATAATTCATTAAGACACTATTTGGCAGACAAGACTTTTACCAGTGTATGAATCTTTCAGTTTATTATGCTTGGTACCACACTTCCTTTCTGCTTGAAACAATAAAGTAAAAATCCCTTCCCCTGAATTTATGGGTACTAAGCTATTGTATCCATCTGGATAAGAAGTTGCTTACATTTTGTGACCCCAGGAGGGGAACAGGATACACCTGCATGGAGGTATTTCTGTCTCCTTTTTTTCTCTCAAGCAGAGGAAGTTCATATTTGTAACCTGATTTTGCGAGTGAGGAAAGCAATGTGCAGGGAGGGAAATTTGACTGACAGACACATCACAAGCTGGTGTCCAGAAAGACACAGAATACAGAAAGTCTGAAACTGCAAGAGTCCAGTGGTATTTACTGCTGATTGTAAATAGGAAGAAACTGTAAACAGGAGGAATTTTCTTTACTGCTTTTGTAAATCATTCCTGTTTTCAATTCTGTGCAATTCCCTTAATCCAAATTGTAAAAAAAAAAATGGTGTACCCTTGTTGATTCACTGGATTCTTCCCTCCCTAGACCCCTGAAGCTTTATAAATGGAACATAACTACTAGGTTTTTTTATAAGTGTGTTTTATATACAGATATCAACACAGAGAAAAGAAAATAGAAAGTTTCATTAGTGTGCATTTACTAACCATCTTTTTCTGTATCCTTCAGACAGACAACAGTGTCAGGTAAAAGTCCTTTTTCTGATAAAGCTGACCAGTGATCTACTGACAGAGGGTAGTTATCCACCACCCATCCTCCTTTTGCTGGTGCACCAGGAAACCTGTTTTTGTTCTTCTTCATAAGCTGTTAAAAAATGTCAGATTCAGTAACACAAACAGACTAAAATATTCTGTGAGCTGTTTAAAAAGACTGCACAATACAAAATGATTTTCTAAATGTTATGATTTTCCCCTATTGTAATTTCAATAAAAAGTAAGACTTTTATAACTTCATCTATCTGAAAGAAATAAAAACATTTTAAACAAAAAGAGATTAATGTGCCAGTGATTTTTTAAGGTTGTCTATAAAGAATGTAGCTTCCAGTTACAATAGTTATAAACCAGTGAACAAATTTTAAATAATTCAAGATGCTTGGATAAACCTTCACATACAATTCTTTTCAAACACTTGTATCTGGTGCTGAGCTTTTTAATAGTGACTATGAGTATAAAAATAGGGCAAGCTTACAGTGATACTTCACTCAGATAATTCTCCCAGCCTCTAACGATTTGTAGCCCAGGCACTTTGCAAGACAGAAATAACTTGTATATATAGTAGTCCTCAAGAGATTTGTCTTTCATGATCTTGCTCAGTCTCTCCTCAATCCTGTGTAAGCTTTCAGACTATGTGATTGAAACTAAACTGATCTTTCAAATGGAGAAATTAAGAATGTATATCAATAATGTATAAACTGTTACAGGTTCCTCTTAGAAAAAAAGTGCTTTGCTATATAGTATTTCTAGTTTTACCTCTGCAATAGCTCTCTCCAGTACTTCAGCATATATTTCAGGTGACAGTGTAACTTCGGAGACTGCTGCACTCTTTATGGCTTCTTCTACCATTGCTTGAACTTCTGGGTGGTCAGCAGTTATCTCTGACATTCCTAACAATACAGATTTTTTTAAAGTGCTTTACAAAATTCTGAAATACTTTTTTTTTTTGTCTGCTCCGGAATAACTGCTAGGCGATTAAATCCAACCATTTCATAATTGCAGTCATTTTAAACAATATTATATGATCATGCTGAGAAAGAATCAAATACCAGTTCTTTTGAATGTAGTTCTAGACAGTATTTCATAAAGATAAGTTTTAAGATCTTTAAGATCTTAAGGTTTGCTCTCTTATTACAAAAAAATCCATTTTAAACTGTACAGTATGTTCTACCACTAAGTGAAATTTTGTTTCATTATGAATAGAATGACATTTGCATACTAGAATGATCAGGCACCTGCAGCACCTGAGAATTTCCTTTGATTTGATTTCTCTTTGATTCCTAAATCAAAAGATTGACCAGAGTAATTTAAAAATCAATACAAATCATAGATGAAGACAGTATATTGTCAGCATTCAAGCAGCCTAAGCATTCCCTAAGATGCACAAACTGTTCATATTGGATCCATATTTTGTTATTAATTGATGACACAACAGACTGTAATTGTTTAAACACTTTTTAAGGAACACTCAGAGTTAGTTCACAGTTTTCATATTAATTTGATAAAATTATTTAATTTCCATTTTTTTCTTCCATGTTTGCAGCACCAGAGGAATATATGGACTTCTTGTTAGGTATGTATCTATACATAAGTCAAATATGGTGATTCCTTGCTTAGTTGAACAAGGCAAAATGGCCTGACTGTCCATTTGAACCATAACTAGAGCTAACTGGAAAAGGCAATTCCAGTTCAATGGAAAATTTTGCAATTCAAAAGAAATAATTTTGAAAAACCCCCACTAAATTTCTTGCAAATAGAAAACACAAATTTTGATTAAGTGTTATTAAAAGCACATGTTCACCTTTTCAAAATATTTTCCGAATTCATCAAGTTGCAAAAACCTGGGCAGCTTAAGAAGTCCAAATGTGATCAGAGCAAGAGAGTCTTGTGAACATGCCATCTGAGGCAGCATACTTGGAAAGCTGCTCCAAAGTGGAAAATCTATAATTGTGGGTTCACATCACCCTAGCTGACAAGCTGCTTTCTTGAAGAAAATTTCAATTTTGCAGAGATTTAACTTGTCTGAAAGTCATTCAAATGGAAAGTTTCCAACCAGTATCTGTCAGAACCGATTTCTTCTTTCAAAAAGAGCTCAGAAAACTCTCTCTTACATACTCATGGCCCTTAACTTCAGAGGATTTGTACATAATATCAAAAATACTGAATTCTACTCAGCTATTCCCTATCTGCATGTTCTTTTAGTTCATATTTAATGCACAACAACTGTAACAACTTCTGTGATATTTTATAAGTCAAAGTAACAGCCATTGCTTCAGTTCAATAACCTAAAGCAAATAAGATAGCTTTAAAGACCATGAAACACCTTATTCACCTGATTCTCTTGACTGTTTTTCTAATCCCAACCTATTTTTCACTGCTGTTACAGCCTTTTCTACTCTATCGCTTCGCACTTGCTCAGCTTTTTCTTCTCTTGATTCTTCCACGTAGGGTTGAATGAGTTTGGCCATATCAAGAACCTAGTGAAATGATTTGAAAAAAAAAAATATCACAAAAGAAACATAAAGCATCTGATCCGGACTCTATACAATTAAAGTAATTTGGAGAAGCTCTGCAAATTTCAGAAAAAATTTACACATAATTCAAGTCTAGGGGTTTTTTTTTTAGAAAAATATTTTTAAATTTGCATTTACATTTAATTGTCTTAGACACAAAAGTTATTCTATTCTTATGCTAAGAAAAATAACTGACACATAAATATTTGTCTTTTAAATAATATTTTTGAAATTTAGCTACTTTTATATAAATGAATTTCACTAAATTAATATTTCTCTGTAATCCATATGCTTGCAATGTGTATGTTAATAACACAACAGGAATAAGAATGTGTTTAACTGACTCCCAAGCCTCAGCTGATACACTAGTTACAGAAGACATTTATAAACTTACCTTTCCATTATATTTGTGTGCAATTAGGTTACAAATAGTTGTTCTTCCAGAGAATGGAGGACCAAATACTAGTACTTTACAAGGAGGGAGTGGCATTGGTGGTGACAGGTAAGGCCGTGGATTCAACATAAATCTTTTCAGCGCCTCTGGGGATGACAGTATGTACATTTTACCTAGAAAACTTAAAACAGAAAAGAAGCTAACATATATAAACAGTTATCTTCTAAAATAGAAATAAAAATTAAAAGTGTCAAATTCTGCTAACCTGACAGCCAAGTCTGGGTTCCCCCTTCGAATATCACCTTCCTTTAGAGCCACAGGACATACTTGCCCCCACCTGCTTCTACGCCATCGATATCTGTGTGCTAGTAGTTTATAAGACGACAGAGCCCGGAAAAGTTCATCCTGTTTATTAAAATAGCAATAACAGTATATGCAATTGTTGTCTGAAGCTATATATGCTTTGTTCTTAGCTTTGTTTTGAAATATTTTGTTGGAAAATAAGCAAACCTAAAAAGAAAACCACATCATGCTTTTTCGAATATTTATAAAACACACACTGCAGAATTGTAGGACACTTCTAAGGAGAAACTACTTGGTTTTTCGAGTTTATTTAACAAAATCAGCACTTAACATAGTTCCTGGAGGCTTTGTTTGGTATTTTCAGAATGTTAAAATGATGAAGAAGTACAAATCAGCTATTTTTTGAAGATAACAGAAAATAGCCAAGATGTCTTCTAAAGGGGATGAAGAAAGGACCATTGTTCTCTGGGGAGGAATAGCAAAGCCAAAATATCTCTTTTAGGCATGCAGAAATATCATGTGATAGGAGTGAGTTTAATAAAACTTTTGCAGCAGGTGAATAGTGAGTGAATCCTAAAGTTTATGTTGACTAATTTATCCAGAATAGTACAGACAAGTACTGCCTGTGAAGAACTGCAGAAGAACCTTTGGAGTCTAGGAAGCCAGGCATTAAAATAGCAGTTTTACACAGCAGATGATGAGTAGTCATTGACTGTCACTACTCAGGAACAAATCTTGAAATTATAATACATACTTCCATGAAAACATTTGGTCAATGCTCTTGCAGTTAGAAAACCGAGGGGAGGGGAGGGGAGGGGAGGGGAGGGGAGGGGAGGGGAGGGGAGGGGAGGGGAGGGGAGGGGAGGGGTTTTTTGTTGCATAAATCCTGCCATCATCTTTACTTCTATGTGCATTCTGCTACCCTGCTATCAAAAAGTATGCAGTAGAATAGGAAAAGTTTCAGAAAAAGGTAATATGACTGATCAATCACACAAAAAGATTTTAATGTAAGAAGAAGTAAGATTAAGTAGACTGGAACTCTTCAGTCCAGGAACAAGACAGCTATATAAGAACAGGACAGAAGTCTGAGATCATGAGTTATTAGAGGGCAGATAGAGAGAACAAAACTATTTACTGACTTTTGCATATCAACAACCAGAGGATGCTGAACTAAAAAGGGGCAGGTTCAACACAAAGGGAAGCAATTCTGTATGTAATGTCCAGTTAAGCTGAAGAACTCCTTGTCCCAAATACTATGAATGCTAAAAGCTTACACACAGACTAACATAAACACACAGGCTAACTAAATGATAAATAAAGATGACCTCTGACACAGAAAGTCTTTCACCCGTGAATTTGTCAGAGACTAAGAAAACAGAAAAGTGAAGGGAGAGGTGTTTCTCTGAAAATGTAGTGGAGTCTTTCAGTTATAGCATAATTCATATATTCAGAGTTTTGTTTAAGAAATAAGAAAGATGACTGCAAATGAATATAGGTGAAGACACTTGCAGAGACTTGGTTTTTCAGTTTTATATGGAAGAGACATGAATTATAATGCTCATGATTCAGCAAATTTCAGCACTAACTTGTCATGTTTCTAATTAATTAAAGGAAATACAACATACATGATTTTAGCTATGCAGGATGTTGCTAAATTTATATGAGCATGCTGTTTCTCAATCAGAAAAAGAGTAAAGACTGAGCTAAGAGTCAGCTGCTGAGATTGCTATCCTTTGGCTAAAGTTTCTTTATTTTCTTAGAAGGAATTAATTCTTCTTCTATTGCTAAAACAAATACTTTGTTCAAAATTTTGTTATATTCATCCATCTTTTTTTTTAATTACAAACCTTTTTCTTTTCATACTCTTTTAAGTGGATTTAAGTCCCAGAATTATACTACATTCACATTTCTGGAAAATCAAGGGTCAAAAAATGCCCTTATTGCATGGTAAACAAACCGATTGCTGTGAAACAATGTTGTTATATTATAAGCTTAGAGCAGAAAAAAAAAAATCATTACAGTTAGTCACGTTTTAGAAAAGCACACTTACATCTTCCAGCCCCTCCAGCATTTCTTCTTGCTGACTTTGAAGTCTAGTTATAGGAGCTCCCTTTCGAACACCCAGAGACTGAAGTCGAGCTTCCACTGACTGAAGAGGAAATAACACTTGACTTAGTACCACTCAAAATTGCTTTTGTGATCTGAAAGGACCCACAAAGTATTTTTAAAATTGCATTACTATTTATATAATGGTTACATATACACTAAGGCCCAGTTTCTAGCTTGAAGTCATGCTAGTTATTGAGCTGAGTTTTAACAAGCTATTTGGTAGATACAGGCAGTGCAAAATGCTGAATCATAGGCTTTATATCTCCTCATTATGCTGTGAATCCCAAGCCTTCTAAAGGAACAGCCTGTAAAGGATTCTTTCCCACAAAGCAGTGGAAGTATTCAGATGAGCTACAATCTGAAAAGGAGGAAAGTCTCTTGAGGAGATTCAATTATGCACACTCAGAAGTAATACAACTTTAGGTAATTTATTTAAAGAGATGCTTAAAACAGATGTCTGCCAATGAGAATCAGATGATATTAAATTTAATTGAAGTATCCTGAATGTAATCTTGCTTGAATGCAAGTGTTCTTGAAACAAAAAAGCAAATTTTGTCATGTTTCGACTAGTTTCATAAGTCTTTGCCTTACTTACAGGTAAATTGGTTGGAAACATTACACAACTTGACTGCTTTTACTATAAATTTTCTGTTGCAATGTTCACAAACAGATCATAAATGAGGAAATTTTATGTTCCAATTCTGCAAAATTAGTGGTTTTTTTTCCCATAGGACCATTCTTGGTAGTAAAGTTAAGCATAAATTGAAATAATACTTACAGAGTTGTAATTGAATAAATTTGTTTCAAAGAACAGAGGGGAAACTGTAGGAGCAGCACACTTCCTATGTTGTCAAAGACAATCTCTCACTTCATTTTTAACCCCATATTTTCAGTTCTGATTTGAAGCAACTCTTATTTTTGAGGCAGAGGGTAAGATTATTTCTCTCCAAATTTTACCATTGTAGCTTTTTTAACAGGGAGAATGAGTTCCTATGTCGTGAGCTAAAAATCTAGATACAAGCACTCAGCAGAATTGTTAAAAGTATGAAGCGTTTTCTATTTCAATGTAAAACAATATCAAAGATCACAGAAAATCTATCATTATTTTAGACACCACCACAAAGTATGACAATTGTGTAAATGTATCATACTGGAAGTGTTTTAATTTCTCATGTTAATAACGCTATTTTACACTAATAAACAAAATAAAGTGCTAAAAACAGATGGATGTGATATAAAAGAGTTCGTAGCCTGCCTGAAAATATTCTCATGGGACATATATGTAAGCCTGGGGGTGGTGCAGTGAATCTTATAATTGTTTTAACACAGGAAGAAAAGCAAGCATTTCAAAGGTCACATTTCTAAAAGCAATTAAATGAGCTTTAAACACAAAATTTTGCCAACACTTTAATAAAGAAAACAATCCACAGAAGTGAGAAATTATTTTCTAGTGGAGGTTAACTAAGTTAGTGCTTAGCTTGCTTACCACAAAGAGATCATCTGGTTGTTGATTTCCATCCAGTTCAATAATATATTGACTATCCTGTTCAGCCATCAAATCCTGTTTAAGAACAAAGACATAAATTGAGTATAGCTAACCAGATAATGACATTGAAGCTGATTTTGTTTCTACACATATCAAAGGCTGGGCTCCTGTGGACTTCATCAAAGCCAAGAATCACTGTATTAATGGCTCATAAAATCTTCTGAAGAGAAACTTCTTTGGTGAGGGATAGATACAGGATGAATTCAAAACCTGGAGTTACAATGGGTTCAGAAAACAGATTAGATATCCTAGCTCAAATGAAAGAGAGCTACAAAGAATCAAGATACAGTAATATTTTCTGTATGAACTCAACCTCTTATTGTCTAACTACTTTAATTCTCTGCTGGAAAATGGTGACAATGTCAATTAACAGATTTCTTGCAAATGCCAGCCACAAGGCTGATGTTTTCATTTTGGTTCTGACTCTCAGCTTCTGTGAAATTGAACAATATATTTGATTTTTCTTATTTTCAATTTTCCCATTAGTAAATAAGATATTAGTCTAAAATAGACATCTCATGTCTACTGTTAATATCTCTGAGGACTGAGAACACTCACTCCATTCCTGACAGATGTTGGTCTAACCCCAGCCCTGGAAAAGCCTAGTGAAGGTGACTTTACAACTTGGTAGGTAATCTGTTCCACTTCTTTATGACACTTATGGTCAGAGTTCCTTTCCTTGCATCTAGTCTGTCTTCTATGCTATAAATTATTCGTCCTATCTTTGGTAGAAATAAATAATAACTAATTGCTTCTTTCTAATACTCTTATGCAGAGAAGATAATACTTTGTGTTTCTTTTATACACAATGGTCTTACAAGTATATCCATAATATTTTCTTGTGTACAGTAGCATCACATTTATTGACTCAGTTTATGACTAAAGCCCACAGACTGCAGACTGTTTGCAGTACTGAGATCTAGCTAATTATTTCACATTGTAGTTGTTCATTAGGTTTCCTCCCTAACTGTAGTATTTCACACTTATTTCTACTCAATTTCATCCTAACAACTTACCAAGAACTCAAAGTCTGTTCTCCACAGTTCTTTCTACCTGTTCCAGTTCAGTACAAACTGCACATCTTATAAGCTTTTTTTTCAGTTTCATCATCTCAATCTCTACCTGGGCCAATGACAGACCCCTATGTTCTTTCAATGTATTAGTGGACCACTAAGTATGTTCACTAATATATTCACCATTAGTAAAGCCTAAGTAAGACCTACCAACTAGTGTAACATGGTGGAAGTGCTGAAGTTTGGTATACATCCTAAAGTAATTTAAACAACTTTGCATTAGTTTGCTTATGAGAAATCCATGTAAGGTTGTATAATGATTAAAGTTACCACATTTTTTCCTTTCTTCTTCAAAGCAGTAACAAGTTTGTTACTCTAGCGAAGAACATTATACCAGTTTTACACAATTTTATCTATAGGTTTATCTAATCCATAGGGAAATTGAAGGGCATAAATAAACTGTAATTGTCCAGTGTGCAGCAAACATGAGGCTTTTGCAGTTGCTTGTACCAAGAGATTAAAAAAAAGAAAAAAGAAAAAAGAAAAAAGAAAAAAAGAATTATTGCCTTGGACCTGTTCTGGATTTTTTGGAGAAAAAAAAAAAAAGATACATACTAAATCTAATTTTCCTGAACACAACAAAGAAGGAAGAAATGTTACAGCTTTAGAAATTAAATAGGTGATAAAGCAAACTGATGGGCTAATTATTGTGTATATAACCCTGCAGCTAATGAAGTAGGTGAGGAGGGGGATTTATTGGAGTGGAAGGCAATGGATGTAGGGAGTAGGTTTCTTATAGGATTGCATTCTAGAATGGACTTTGGTAATGGTGATGATACACTGGGCTTTTCAAATACTTCAGTTTCTAGGTTTAGGAAGTGCCTGTGACAGCACCTATGGTTTGCTTTTAGAACTCAAAGTGGGTTGATTTATCTTGACTCCAGTGATATGTAAGGGTTACAAGAATAAGAGACCGATCATCTTTAGTGAGTTGGCAGGGGTTCACTAACCTTTGTACAATGTGCTAACATATGTAGAATGTAGGGAAATACTTAGTTGCTACATATTTGTGGTCTGGGAGTTTAGACTAGGGGATGTAGAACCGTAAGGGCATGTCATAAAGAACCTTAGACAATGGTAAAGAGGCACTGCTAAGGAAGATATAAGTTTTCTGTAACTAGAGAACAGGATGGTGTGTTCCAGAACAATAGGATAAGAAGATTTTAAATCAGTAGAAATGAACTGCGCACGCGCAAGAGACTCCGGGTCAAAAGTTTATGCGGACAAAGACTTTGAGCCTTCATCAGAAGACCCTCTGAGAAGACCCTCAAGGTGGCAGCATGTGTGCGCAAGGAGGTGGAAAAATATGTAAAACATTTTTGGGAAATAGTTTGAATATGTATTAGTTTTCTGGGAAATGTTATGCATATGTATTAGATTGTAGCATAAAAACAGTGAGAACTAGAGCTGAGGTGTGCATACTAGGAGGAGAAATCCCCTATGCACCCAGTGCCACAAATAAAGGAAAACCTGCTGCATAACGACTCTGTCGTTATTGAGTTTTATCTCGGAATCCTGGCCCAGCCGCACCTAGCCTCCTGCCTTAGCAAGGAGTGCTAGAAAGCGAGGGGGCTTGGAAATTCCAATTTTTGATATCACCAGAGTAGAAACAACACCTACAGATGACAACTTTATATCATTGATTTCAGGATGAATTTCAGAACCTGGGGGGATATTGTAGCATCCCTTGTGCCCATCTCCATAAAATAAATCACAAACTAAAAAAAAAGAAAAAAGAAACCTGTGCAAAATATTTTAAAAAATATTTTGTTATGTATAATCATATTATTTTGATTTTTCTTACTTCTAAAGGATGAAGCATGATGTCCTTATACAGTCCAACTCTTTCCTCTGCGTTTTCAAGAATATCTTCAGGCCTCTGCACCAACTGATGCAAAAATTCTGATATCATAAGTGGATTTTCTGCAGTCTGAAGAATGAAAAATTAAATATTTCAAGATACAGCAATAAAATACTGTTGTAAACTAATTTTTGTCTTTATTCAAATGTAAATGAAGTAGCTTTCCAGAGTATTGAAATGAGTATTAGTTCAGTGATTGCTGACCGTGATCCTATCCTGATGAAATGTAGTTTCTGCAAACTGAGAGGAATGTGCCTAGAACTTGCATTGATAAGGTCTCTGGCCAGTATTACAAACCAGAACAGTTCATCCTGAAGTCAAAATTAATACCTTCAGGAAAAAAATCTGTTTGTAGTAGTCCAATGCTAAAACCAGAAAACAAGCTAGTATCCTGCAAATACTAGTAAAACTTGCTACAATAAACAAATATTAAGAAATCTTATTTACTTAGACCAAGAAACAGACAATATAGAGTCACCATTCTCTGATACATCCTTTTAACTTATGACAAGAAACAGCTCAGTGTTAAACTATCCAGGTTAAACTATACAATAACAAGCATTAGCTGTTATTTAAACCTACTGTTTAAGTATTATCTCACATTTCTTAAAGCTGAACAGAAACTGCATTAAGATTAAAGCTGAGCAAAACTAAGTCATAATGTAGTATGGTGATATTTTAGAATATTGGATTTTGTTCTGCTTTGTCTAAAGTACATTATAAAACTTTGTGCTGTTTAGAAATTGGCAGTATTTACCTCTTCTTCCTGTTCTTCTTCTTCATTCTCTTCTTCATGCTGATCTTTCTTATGCTTTTCAATAATGTTAGGATCCCACTGGTTCCTCTGATATACCTGCCCTGAATCAGGGTGTTGCCTTTGTCCAGATATTCTTTGGCATAAGTCATAATCTGAACACTAGCAAGGAATAATTAAAAGGAAATCACATGTTTATTGTCCTGCTGCTATAATATTTTTCCTGCAACTGAAGAATGGGGGGTAGGAGTATGTTTGCCAAAAATCTGCGTTCATAAACAACTTCCCCAGTAACATTCTAAGCAAACACAAAATTTTCAAAAGCAGCAAATATTAAAGGAAGACTTTAACACTTGCATAGTTTTTTCCCATCAGCATTTTACATTCCATGTCAGGAGTGTAGCCACTACCTGAGCACATTTTACCATGCAAGGTATACCTTGTAGTATAACAAGTATAGGTGTAGTTTATAGATAAAAATATTTTACAGACAGGCTTGTGGTTGCCCTTGCAATTAATGCCAGAGTGAAATTAATTAGATTTAAATCAAGATTAAATAATTTTTACTAGGTGCCTCTGACTTCTCAGAGCTCTACTGTTACCCCAAAGCATAGCGCCATTGTGGCAGAGGCTAAAGGAATTCAGCAGTTTGGAGCTCCGGAAGAGTGTAAGCAATGGTCTTTAAATAAAAAGCCCTACAGACACAAATTTAGTTTAACATTAAACACAGATAAATCTGGATGTGGTCTGTGGTGATAAAAGTATTAATATTTAAGATTTGAGAGGTCTGTCTAAGAAGTTTATGCTAACTAAATTTCCTAACTGAAACATTTGCCCTAACTAAAACATTCCTTTCAACTAGAAGCTAAAGACTCTTTGCCTGTTTCCACCTCCCCACTTCTGAGCCAAGATAATACTGGGTGTGCCACTCCTATAGGCTCCACTAGGACAACATTCTACATTGTCACATTATGTACTTTTTGATTCCTTCTCAGAATTGTGGCTCTTAGCAAGTTATTAAAGGAGTCCATCCATTCCAGGGATGGATATCTGACTTTGTTAACATTGAAAGGATTGTTTTTCCGCATCTCTCTCTTTTTTTTTTTTTTTCCCCTGCAAAACAAAAAGCTGGTTGGGTCTCTGCAATCACTTAGCAGAGAACAGGGGAGTAGAGAGGGACATTCTGTCTGAATGTTCCCTCACTATGATCATAGTTAAAAGAGCTTCTATCTGACCTGTTCTAAATTGTACTTGCATTAATAGACACTTGGAGTCTCCAGATCTCCAACAGGTCTTAAGATAGGTATCTTAAAAGTCTACTATGGAATTGGGGGTGGGTCCCAACAAAAAATAAATAATCATTCTTCCTTTCTAAATTACTAACACCTACTCTTCAAACATATATGAAAAACCTGAAATAACAAGAAAATACTGTAGTCGTTTAAGGTCAAATTGTTACAGAAATGGAGAAATGATTTCTACAGAGCTTTTGAGATTGCATTGCTAGCGACAGGCACACTACACTCATTTCCTGAGGTATCCCTTGAAGTATTACAATACTTTAGAATATTTCTGTATTTCTATGGTGAGTCATACAGCTGACTTGAATGCTATATGACAGCGCATTTTGAAATAGGGAAGGAGAAATTTGATCAGATATCATTCTTTTTTTCAAAGGTGCATTTTTCATCCTTTTTCTTGGAGAGAAATTTTCTCTAAATTGGTCTGCTAAAAGAGTATTTTATTATTCCCAGAGTTACCTAGAATCTCCCTTCTTCCTTTCTTTTTAATATAATGAAAATGGTTACAATTCTGACATATCTGGGTGATGTGGTGGTCAGAGGCCATCTAAGGCATAATGATCACAAAATGATAGTTTTTGATTTTTGGAGAAGGAGAGGGGTCAGCAAAACCACTACCTTGGACTTTCAGAGGGCAGACTTTGGCCTGTTTAGGAGACTGGTTGACAGAGTCCTTTGAAAGGCAGTCCTGAAGGGCAAAGGGGTCCAGGAAGACTGGACATTCTTCAAGAAGTAAACCTTAAAGGCTGTCCCCGTGCGCCAAAAGACAAGCCACTGGGGAAGAAGACCAGCCTGGCTGAACAGAGAGCTTTGGCTGGAACTCAGGGGGAAAAAAGAGAATTTGCCACCTTTGGAAGAAGAGGCAGGCAACTCAGGAGGGCTATAAAGATTTTCTTAGGTTATACAGGGAGAAAATTAGAAAGGCAAAAGGCAAAAGCCCAGCTAGAACTTAAGCTGGCCACTGACATAAAAGATAACAAGAAATGTTTTTAGAAATACACTAGAAACAAAAGGAGGGCCAAGGATAATCTCCATCCATTATTGGCTGCGGTGGGGTGGGGGTGGAGAGGTGAGGGGGTGGGGAGCATTGCCACAAAGGATGAGGAAAAGGCTGAGGTACTTAAATGCCTTCTTTGCCTCAGTCTTTAGTAGTCAGACCAGTTATCCTCAGGGTACTCAGCCTGATCAGGAATGGGGAGTAGAATGAAGTCTCTCCACAGTCCAGTAGGAAGTGGTCAGTGACCTGCTGCTCCACTTAGACACACACAAGTCTATAGGGCTGGATGGGATCCACCCAAGGGTACTGAGGGAGCTGGCAGAGGAGCTCACCAAGCCACTCTCCATCATTTGTCAACAGTCCTGGCTAACTGGGGAGGTCCCAGAAAACTGGAAGTTAGCCAGTGTGAGGCCCATCAACAAGAAGGGCAGGAAGAAGGATATGGGAAACTACAGGCCTTGGCACCAAGGAAGGTTATGGAACAGATCATCCTGCATGAAGGACAACCAGGGCATCAGGTCCAGCCAGCACGGGTATACGAAAGGCCGGTCCTGCTTGACAAACCTGATCTCCTACAACAAGGTGACCCATGCAGTGGATGAGGGAAAGTCTGTGGATGTTTTCTACCTGGACCTTAGTAAAAAGCCTTTGACACCATCTCCCACAGCATTCTCCTGGAGACACTGGCTGCTTATGGCTTGGATGGGTGTACTGTACGCTGGGTAAAAAGCTGGCTGGATGGCTGAGCCCAAAGTGTGGTGGTGAATGGAGCTACATCCACAAGTGGTGCTCCCCAGGGCTCAGTTTGGGACCAGTCCTGTTTAATGTCTTTATCAATGATCTGGATGAGGGGATTGAGCGCACCCTCAGTAAGTTTGTGGACAACACCAAGTTGGGTGGGAGTGTTGAACTGCTGGAGGGCAGGAAGGCTCTGCAGAGGGATCTGGACAGGCTGGATCAATGGGTCAAGGCCAGCTGTATGAGGTTCAACAAGGCTGAGGGCCGGGTCCTGCAGCTGGGTCACAACAACCCCATGCAATGCTACAGACTTGGGGAAGAGTGGCTGGAAAGCTGCCTGGCAGAAAAGGACCTGGGGGTGTGGGTTGATGGCTGGCTGAACATGAGCCCACAGTGTGCCGAGGTGGCCAAGGCGGCCAACAGCATCCTGGCTTGTATCTGAAACAGTGTGGCCAGCAGGACTGGGGAAGAGATCATTGCCCTGTACTCGGCAGTGGTGAGGCTGCACCTCAAATACTATGCTCAGGTTTGGGCCCCTCACTGCAAGAGGGACGTGGAGGTGCTGGAGCGTGTCCAGAGAAGGGCAATGAAGCTTGGTGCAGGGTCCAGAGCACAAGCCTTACAAGGAGCAGCTGAAGGAACCGGAGTCATTAAGTCTGGAGAAAAGGAAGTTCAGAGGGGACGTTATAGCTCTCTAAAACTACCTGGAAGGAAGCTGTAGAAAGGCAGCTGTTGGTCTCTTCTCCCAGGTAACAAGCGATAGGACAAGAGGAAAGAGCCTCAAGTTACACCAGGGGAGGTTTAAATTGGATATTGGGAAAAATTTCTTCACTGAAAGGGTGGTCAAGCATTGGAACAGACTGCCCATGGATGTGGTGGAATCACCATCCCTGGAAGTGTTCAAAAAATACGTAGATGTGATGTTTAGGGACATGGTTTAGTGGTGGGCTTGGCAGTGCTGGTTAACAGTTGGACTTGATGATCTTAAAGGTCTTTTCCAACCTAAATGATTCAATAATTCTGTATCTGTGAAAACAGCTTGAACTCACTGAAATTGAAGGCAAGATTTGACTGTGGGGCAAGGATTTTTAATGACTGTTCAGGTTTAGCCTTCTTCCCGGTGGAGAAGAAGATGTACCTACAGGAAGTCAAGAATTCTGTTTTCTTTCTAATGTAGTTAGTATCACTCTTCTATTTGTGCTGCTGCTGCAACTATACAACATATATACTCAAGAACTGGGATTCCTTACTATCCAGTATTAAAGCAAAGACTGACTTTCTGTAGCTAAAAAAAAATCAAAACTGCTTGAAAAGCAGCACAAAAACATGTTTCTCTGAGCCTTTAAGAACTTTCCATGAGTATAGAAAAATAGATTTGAAGTAGGCATTCACAAATTTTCATTATGCACGGTCAAACAAATCTCAAAAGTATGGAATTAAAACAAACACAAACTTAAATCTGCCAAAGCGATGTGATAGACTAGGTCCATGCACTGAAGCTTAGCATCTCACAGACTGCATGGATATGACAACTAGAATCAAAATCCCAGTGAGAGCAGAGTAGAACACCAGAGGTCGATAGCAGCTCATTCTGCACATTCAGAGTAAAAAACACAAATAATCTAGTTGACAATCAACAAAACATTGCAAGAGGAAGGGCCTGAGCCCTTGTTCATGATTATACATACTGTTACTTTGTCTGTGTGGACTATGGCAAAGTTTGGTGTGGGTCAGCTAGTATTCTCATTGCTGAATAGCTGTGCACAATCTGGAGAGTGGCACAGGCCTTGGGACTATCCCAGTGGGCAGTTTGGACATGGCCATGCCATTGTTACTAACAAGACACATTAGCTGTGTTCTGCCAGAGCAGCTGGCCTGATGTCTGAAGAGTCACTCTTGCTTTGTTTTATTTACTAATATGGATGTAGTCAGCAAGTCCATTCTTTTAAGTTACGTTGAGAAAGTCCTCTTAATCCTACACTAACATTGATTTATGTTTCTCTGGTTATATCAGAGTCATTTTTGTAAAGTATCTGGTATGTCATATTACTACTCATGAAGAAACTGAGATTCGTAAATGGTATGAATTAATAATGACTAAGGAGAAGTTTCATAATTAATGAGTAAAAAATAAAATTTTGCTTTCTAAGTTCCGTATGTGAAAAGTTTCTTACTGAAATACATGAATGTTAAATGTGCAGGCATCCAAAATCCTGTAATAATCACGTTATTCAAAGTTTTCTTTTCCTGAAAACATGTATCTTCTAAGTGGTAGAAATGCAAAGACTGTAACTGCACCAGAAGTTTTAAGAAATGTTCATTATTTTACATGAGCAATGCTTATAATGGAACAAACCGGTGTAATTCCATTCCAGTATAGAAGAGAATAATTTATCATTCCTCAATAAATACTATACTCAAATACACAGGGGAAAATATTATCTTTTGACTTATGCAACATATGAGTCTACTAATAATTAGGAAAATTACTAGCAAGTTACTGAAGATGACATTACCTTAACGTTAATCAGGAAATCTGGTTTTAATTTTAGATTCTTTATTTTCTCTATTTGCTGTGAAACAGACATGTATTCCTCTGAGAGGGAAGGAAATCCACTGAGAACATAACCTGCCAAAATACACTTCATTAAATATATCTTCTAGAAGGTTTTATCAAATATAGGACTAGTTATACTCATCTCCTTTAAACAACACATCTATTTAGTGGCACAATTTTAAACCATATACATGATATAACACTATTAAAAAAATTGTGCATCCATGTCTACTTCAGATGAAGTACAGACAAAAAAGTGTGGCGTTTTCAACTTGATATAGGAATCAAAGTTTTTTAACTCAGTTAAGAAATGGGAGGACTATGTAGGCATTAAAGATTATACTCAGACCACCTGCTTCATGTGCCTAGTTCAGACATTGTAGTGCCTAAAAAGTAACAAACTTTTAGTGACCATTTTTGTCACTAAAAGCCTTTGTAAAATGCATTGCAAAAATTAGCCACTCTGTGATACAAAACATTTAAACTAGGAGCCTAGGCTTTTTATACAGCTTTTAAAGATCTTGGCTTCTATGGACAATAAAGTGAACCTGAACAACTCTCCGGGATACACAGCACTCCTGGATGTTAAATCTTCTCAAAAGGAGGCACTATGCACACAGCATGCACACTGAGGCACCTATGCATAAGCACCCGCTCACTCAGGACTTGTAATGCTGAGTCCTCACTACATATGGCAAGCATGGGGGTACTAATACCTTTTTCCTAGTATTACTGTGCTCAGCACCACAGATGAATTTGTGGCTTCAAGTTCCTAGGAGAGTACTGTAACTACTGATGGCCGCATGCAGTGCAGTAACAAATACTGTACAGCAAGGAACTCAGTATTGATGAGGCCAGAATGAGAGACTGAATCAAGTGGAATTTTGTAGCCTAATGATGAGAATATTCCCTTAGAGAAATGGCACATGTGCTCCAAATGCTTAGAATTTTATGTAAGAACATTTAAATGCAGATCCATGCAGCACAAAAACATAGCAACCGTCTTTGCAAGAGGTATTAGGCCAGAAGACTTCTTTAGGGAACTACTATCCATAGATGCAAAATTTCTGGAAAAGGATCAAGAGAGGGTATAATGTATAGTCATTCCTCTAGAAAATTACAATCCTGGATTCTAGGTTGTTGATACTTTCAGAGGATTCTAACTGGTAGCGAGATGTGGGGGTCTGCACAGCCTCTGCTTATCAGCACATCTCAGATATCAACAGCTAATGTCAGAGGAATGGGAATGTAACATGGGAAAAGATTATCCCAAACTGTTTGTTCTCAGAGAAGGTGTTCACCCCAAACCAGTAACGTTGTGGGGAGACTAACAAGCATGAAGTTTACCTAAGACAACCATCAACCAGATCAAATAGTAACCAGGGGATCACCAAGAAGCTTTTGAGAAGGAATCATCTTGAAAAAAAGCATTAAAATTTGTGACTGGGGGAAGAGACCTTAGAGCGAGAGCAAGGTAAAAGAACGGCAGCCTAACCAGGTTTGATGTGCCAACACTACAACTTACTGTCTAGGCCTGAGAGAGCAGCCTCCCTGTTGGATGCTGTGATTAACCTGCATTTCAACTACTGGACTGACAGAACAGGGTTAAACAGATAGTGACCCACCCCTCCAGCATATGTCAGCTCCTGAGGAGCTTTCTCACTGGTGTGTGGATTAGTAGACTGTAGGAAATGGCACACAAAGACAAAGCTAGAGCACCTACATTTCCAACAGAAAGTGTGCTTAAATAGGTGAACATGCATTCTCATAAAAGGGAATGTGTGTTTGTAACTTCCACCTGTCTTTGAGAGAGGGTTTGCATACATAATCATGCAAATTTGAGTATACTCTTTGGAATTAGTTTTAGAAGGTTGTTCAGAAATTTGAAGGTCTTTATTAATATTTGGCAAGTGCCTAGTTGTCTGTTGTGTGGCTGATACCGAATCACTGATCACCGGTTCACTGATTGTCAATTAATTACTTGCCATTAATAAATCAACAACTTTGGTCCTGATTTTATTTAAATCATGTTAATTGAGTAGTTTTCTCCAGTGATAATGACATATATTTTTCCTTTGCAAGCATTATTTACATTAACATAATAGGAACTTCTGGTTGTTTTCTTGTTCTAGTTGAAAAAAAAATAAAATATCAAGCGTATCGGCTACACAGAGGTTATAATGCTGTATTTTCTTAACAATACCCTAAAATACAAGTTTGCTTGTTATTTTCCAGTGCCGAAGTTATTTTAAAAAGACACTGTTTACTTCAAGAAACACCTTAGAAGCTTCATATCTGACCTCCTTCAGAAAGTAAAAAAAAGTTTTCAGTGACTTACAATTTTTAAGTATCATTTGCTTTAGCACTTCTGAATATCTGACACTTCAGTCTTCAACATAATATGTGTTTATTATTTAAGTCAGAAGAATATAATTGAAAAGAATATATTGTGTGTACTGTTTAGAAACTTATATTTTACAATGTTAAAGCCAAACATTAAAAGTAAAAAAATCAGCCTCTCATACAAAACTGTTTCTAAAATCTTTAATTCATTTATTTAATTAATTAATAGTGAATTGACTGATTAATTCCTGCTGAAAGCCTACTTAAGCTTTCCAAGGATTATATTAAGATAATAGTTGCTAAACAAAAAGTTGTTAGGACTAGAAAATACTTAGCAAGAATGGGTTTTAGAGACAAGTTCTAATTGGTGGGAAAAATAGTGAGGATGTAGGTCATTCTATTCCTTGCTACTCTGGGGCATCTGCAATATAGAAAATGGCTAGGCTATAAGAACTAAACTTTTATCCATTTTGTCATGTTTAGAGTCTCAAGGATCTCTGTAGTCCTCTGTGATACATGCATCTTAGGCATTCATCATCAGTGACTCAGTGGGGAAACCAGGCAACACAGGTGTCTCTTCAGGCTTTTATTGAAGTCCTGACATATGGATTAAGAGACTGGTATTTCTGCTGCTACTTCTTACCTCAATTTTTTGTTTCCTCATCATCTCTTTTTAAAAATTTCTTCCCTACTTCTCTGTCTTTTGCCTACTGTTTTAAAAGCCTAGGCATTTAAAGGTTTCACTAGGTAAGGCTGCATCTTTTGCAGAACTGTTGAGTCTTGGACTAGAGAAGGAACAAACCCCATTGCAACTGAAAGCTTATAGAAGCATGCTAGTTTTCAGAGCAGTAGAAACTTAACATTTTCTCGGCACTATACCTGTCTCACTCCTATAATGGAAATCTCAAATAAAAGTCAGCACCAGAAAAAAACCCTACATTTTCTTTTACTTTCTTTCCACTTAGCAGTATATTTGTTTTCTCTTCAGGGAAGAAGGTTCAGACCCTAGCAAGATGTGCAACACTAGTCTTAACAGCCTCAATTAACATAATCTTCCCTCAAAAAGAAGAATTATTATCAATACCAATACTATTCTCATCTAACTTCAGCTCAGTAACAAAACACAAAGGGAATAAACAATGCTGTAAGAAAAAAAAATACTGTAATACTTCACATTTTCAATAATTTTTCTTTCTTTTTCATTATTTTACATGTTTAAAATATTTTTACTGTTGCTGGTTTGGTTGTTTTTATTGTTGCTATAGAAGTACTCAAGCAAAAATAACACCAAACAAGTTTGTATTTTAAATCCTAAAACTTTTCTAACCAGATAGTATTGTCAAATGAAAGTCTTGGCAACACTTAAAAGTTGGGCAAATTCATTTTCTCAAAATTAACACAACATAGGACAGGTATGACACCTTCTGATCTCTCATATCAGTAAATTAATCCCTAAATACACTCTTAGTTTATGGATATTCCACAGCCTGAGAAGTACAAGAAAAAATGTTACTAATACAAAGTAAATTATATTTGAGCAGTAATGGATGCAAACTGTGGCAAAATTATAGCTAGTTTATTCTGAGAAGTTTAGGTTATAAAAACACTTACCAAAATGAGCAACTTCTGGTGACTCAATCTTCTTCAGAATCATTTCTGTAACCAGTTCTTCAGAAATACTTTGACCCTTAAAAAGCAATTCTTGACACTAAGGTAAAATGCAAAACATAGTCTTATATAACACGTATTTGTCAAAAAGATGACAAAACTTACCAGAAGATTAGACTTTTACCTTAAGCCCATATTCTGTTTCTTCATGAATATTCATTTGAATTACTTCCAAAGCTGAGGAAGCACATCAGACAGAATAAAATTAAAAGAATACAAACATTTTCTGTACAGACATGTACATGCAGTTACATACATACACACACAGAGAGGAGTATGGATGTGTGCTCCAAGCAACCAGACTATTTTTGAATGAACAGCCATTATATTTAGGGCAATTATTATATTTTGTCCATCCAGATCTTGGTGCCTTCTGGCAATGTCTGGGTATATATTTTTCCCTACAATTTAACCCTATAGGTACTACAAAAAATGCACAACAGCAGCCTTGCAGGATTATTTTAACTACTGATTTATATCAAATTAGCATTACTGTTGCGCAATCCAGAAATTAGTATTTGAGCCCAAATTTTAAAAGCAAGTTTTAGAAAAAGAACTGTTTATAGACACACAAAACCATCTGCTTTAAAAAAGCCCTTACAAACCTAGTCCTTATGTAGTCTAATTATCTAAAATTAAATAAATGTTAAATTTGACACCCATCAAATTCAAAGACCTGCCCTCTGTCTTTGTAGAGAGTGACATCATAGCAGAATGATCCTGGAAGTCTTTCACACTTCTATACCATTGAAATAAGCAGACACTTAAAAGTTTTCAAGAAGTTAATGGTTGCACTTGATTATCTTAAAGGTCTTTTCCAAACCATATGACTCTATGAGGCTACATCTACATTACTCATAAACCAGGCCAGGGAAAGGTCCTGAAGTGAGGTGATTCATGCCTCTACAGCTAAAATCTTTCTTCCCAAAACACAGTGGCTGTTTTTTCAAGCTGTTCATACTAGCAATGATGACTGTTGTGTGTACTATCTTATGAATGGGTGTTCAGGAGAGCAGTATTTGTCATGGGCCAAACAGATACAGGGAATATACTAACAAACAATACAGACAACTGAAAATCAGCACCGTATGTGTACCCTGGACCTGTTTTGTTCCTGACTATTGACCTACTTACTGGATAAATGGATAGAAAATATTTTGTCAAATTAAAAAGACTGTGAATATCTTTTCTATTTATTAATTTTCTATGTTGGATTATTTTTTCAATAAGTAACACAGCGCAGGACAGATATTGATACATTGGAGCGGGTCCAGTGGAGGGCACAGAGATGATTAGAAGTGTTGAATGTACCAGCAAAGGCCAAAAGAACTGGCCTTGTTCAGCCTGGAGACAAAGGACAGCTTTTTATTTCTGTCTAAAATTACTTACTGGGAAGGCACAAAGACAGAAATGCAGATAGGGCAGGACACAACAGACACAAGCCGGAAAATGAGAAATTCCAATGGGGTAATTAGGAAGCAATTTTTCATCATGAAGATGGTCAAGCATTGCAAAGTGTTACCCAGAGTGGTGGTGGAGTCTTCATCTTTGGAGATATTCCAGACTGAGCTGGACACAGCCCTGAGCAACCTTCTCTAACTGACCTGCTCTGAGTGGAAGGTTGGACTCAATGACCTCTGGAGGTCTTTTCTGAGCTAAATTATTCATGTTTATGTAAGCTGAATTTCTTTGTTTCTTTTTTGATGTGGAAAATGTAAAAAAACTATTACAAAAGTTGAAGGAATGTGTGTATGTATACATGTGTGGGTACACTAGACAAAAGATTAAAATACCATGAGCAAAAGGAGAAAAGAATAATTCTCGGAATCTACTAGAAATAAGGCATTAAAATGCAATAAATTAAATTTATATCAGTCATTAAGAAAAACTTTCTAATGGCAAAAACTGTCTTACAGAGATAGACTACCTAGAAATTTTTAAAAACAAATGTGATAGACATTTGTCAGTAATGGTTTAAATACATTCAAACAGTGTGGATTGGTTTAAGTACATTCCTAAAGTCCCTTTGATTTTGGTTTGATCTATGTTTTGGACCAGGTATTAATTTTTTGCTAGACAATCCTATGAATTAAAAATTATATATTTACATAAGTCAAAAAAGCATTTTATTAAAACTCAGTTTTACAATATTATAATTCCAAATCTTCAAAATAAGATATTTAATTTGATAAATAAGACTACATAGTCTCAGGAATATGAAGAATTACAGTGTCCACTAGAGGGCTTTTATTAGAATGATTAAAAATACTGGGGGGCACATTAAAAAGAAAAAAAATTAATGAAAAATTATATATAAATAGTTAGTTGATAATCAGAACAACGGTACACATATATACCATAAAATCAGATTTGTAATTTGGCATCCCTGAAGAGGCACACAAGAAATTGCTTCACAGTTAAGGTTATTATGTGCTTTCTTTTCTTGTACTTAAAAAGATTATATTACTCTTCAAACTGGTAAGACAAATCTAGTGGAAAATTTTTCTTTTTTTTTTTTTTTTTTTTTTTTTCATAAAACCTGAGTGGATTAATCAAGATTTGTGAATTATAACATCACAGATAGAAAAATATTACCAGGGCTTTAAAAAAAATCACAGATTTTAAAATAATTTTTAATTATGGCTGACAAAATTAGTACAAAAGAAAACTGTAAAAAAATTTTGTAAGAAACTACTTCCTTGCTGAGATGCCTTGAAATTAAAAAAAAACAAAACAACAAAACTCTAGAGATGTGTTGATAGGGAATGTTACAAGCAACAGTTTTTACTCCGCAGACCTTCAAAAATCTTTGATGAGAGGGACTGTCAGAAATGGAGCTAGGTATCTTAGAAAATGAAATGGTATCTTGTGTTCAGGTAAAGGTATGGTGAGAGAAATTAACTACATCTGAAATAAGCCATCAGACATTTTTGGTTTAGAAATTCAAAAATGCCAGCTCCTATTCCTTCCATTATTACTTATACTAATGCAAAAGCTACTTTTCTGTTTCCTGAAGTACACCCCGCCTTGTATTAGGCACTGCACAAGCAGAAAGGAAAAATGCTCCTATTTTTTCATGGTCTGTATTGGAAAACCTCCATGCTCTCTGGAGTTGAATGATTTGCCCCCATGTGAACAAGAGGGGTCACATGAATCACCTTACAGGATTGAGAACAGCATTTGATTATTATGTGTTACAAATATCCCCTTCTTAAAAACAAAACAAAACAAACACAAAACAAAACCAAGAAAGTTATTTTCTAAGTCTCTCTAAAAGGCCATTTTTCAGCAACTGCATTTCTGGCAAAATGGTTACTTGGTCACTTGGTCCTTATCAGTAGTCTTTACTGCAATTAGAAACATGCCATTCTGAATTACAGGGAACAGCAAGGATATTCTAAACCAAAAGATATGATAAAGCCAATGCAAAGTTCCAAATATAGTGTATATTTACCTTCTATGAAAATGCATTTCCATATTTGTGACAGTTTTCTAGCTAATGTTTTCTTTCCCGAACCCTTAAATTAAGAAATACACATTTAAAAGAAAAACAGGCATAAGGAAAAAACAAAACAAACATGTTACACAATAAAGAATATATTTTCATATGATAAAACCAAATAAAAGCTACCATCACAATTAGGGCTTCTGAGTTACACACTGAGCAAACACATACACTCTTTTTAATACTATCCCATTTTACACTGCCTAGCATTGCTAATATATTGTTACTGCCCTTTGCAGTTAATTATCTGCAAAGTAATTATACTGATTTTGTTTCTGAGTAACTCTATCTAAAACTCAGCTACGATTTGCCCATAAATTCCTATGAGAAACTCTTTAGGACTGGAACTTATTATCTTCAGTCTCAAAGCAAATTTTGATGCAAATCATTTCAGCTGTTTCTGAGTAAGAACGGGATGCATAGGGATAGTATTCTTTGACTAGAACAATGAATATGTAAAAACTGCCCTTGTTAGTCCACAAATCTGATTTAGATACTGACAAAACGTTTATTTTATCACTTACATGAATCCTGAGGAACCAACATAACCAAGAGTAACAAGGCCTCTAAGAGTACAGCTACCTGACTGGGATTTTGCAAAACTCACTGTCTTTCACCCTTAGGATTATGCCCTCTTTTCAAGGGCATACAAGAAGACCTTTTTTGACAATCTGTTTAGCCTAGATACATTTTTTAATTAAAAAATAGTAAAAACCCACAAATAAATCACATTCCCAATTAACAGCATAACAGCATACACTTCAGCCTACTCACGCCTTACGTCTCACAGGAGTGATGAGAATATATGTATTTGGGTTTGCCTTAATAGCACTATGTTTTTAACTTAAAAGATATATCTTAAATAAGATAGATTCTCTACATATAAGCCATATAAATAAAATACATTATCATAAAAATGGAATATTTAATTCCTTGCCCTCCTGGCCAGGCTTGTGCAATTTCAACCCTTTGCTAAAATTTGTATTAATATCAAGCATCTACTGCAGGCCACAGTTTCAGATGACAATATCTATTTATTACATCTTTCTTGCATTGTCTTTCAATTAGTATTTTATGTTGGTTTGGTCTACAAAAATGTAAAGCTACTTTTTTAACATAAGGTTAGAAATTTTATGTTTGTTTAAAAACAGGTGAGCCCATCCTCAGTAGTTTTCCACTGAGCTGAATGCACTATCACCTTCTACAGTCTCACTGTGGCATTTGCATCTCATACATGTGCAGAACGCCACTCTACCTCCTTTCTCAGTTTGGTCAGATGTAAAGATTTGCAGTCAAGCATTACCTAGCAACTGGAGCCAAGGAGTAAGAATGGATGAAGACCTATGCAAACACAAGGGACTGGGAGCCTTCCAGCCTGCTGAAAGTCTTTGAAAGAGAGGAAATGTAGCTGCATCGTAGCACTATGGCCATTTCTCGTGATATAATCTGTCACTGTCATGTGACTACTTGCTGGCATACTGCACCACATAGAATGGCTCTACGTTAGCATGTGGTGTGGTGTAGAGAGAGACGGGAGCTTGATTTGGCAAGCCAACTGGCATTGAAGTTTGGGTTGATTGCCAGCTCTAGGTACACACCATTTATCTCTCTACCTGTGGGCAGCGCAAAGCAGATTTCCGTATGGTCATTTCAGGCTCTGTTTTGGGAGCTAACACACAAACGCAAAGGGCAAGCTGCTAGAGGACCTTCAGTTCACATTCGCAAAGTGCAATGCTCTGAAGGTACCTTTCACAGGCAACTGCAATGTTCAAGTGGAAGGCAGCTTTCAGGCATCAGTAGTGTATTTAAGTGCATACCAGTTTCAGTACAGACATAAGGCAAACTTGCACCAAAAAGAACCTCCTTCAGCAAACTAAGGCACTAATACAAAACCACACATAGAGTCTTCCACATTTGGGAAGAAGAAATCTGAGAAGTCTAGGATTACAAAACACCAAATTTAGGAGGCCACAAATTATTTGAGAAGAGAGACCTTGAATTATAGCCAAATACACTACAAACATCCTTGTAAGACACCTTGGTAGATTTCAGTTATTCCCTAATATATGAGATTTAATTACAACAAAGTTTAATATTAAAGTTAAAATATTTAATATCTCATT
This sequence comes from Falco peregrinus, assembly GCF_023634155.1. Classification (NCBI taxonomy): domain Eukaryota; kingdom Metazoa; phylum Chordata; class Aves; order Falconiformes; family Falconidae; genus Falco; species Falco peregrinus. Next base: position 26,166,041 of record NC_073727.1, read on the forward strand.
GTATGTCTGTAAGTCATTAAGCTGAAGGTTCTTTTAGGCCTATTTATGTCTTACATCTGTCAAGATTTTTAAAAGTTAGAAAACTGAGATAACATAAGAACAATCCATCTGCCAATGAGAAAAGAGAAGAAACTTTTTGACCAACATGTGACTTTTAAGTACAGTAATAACACTTTTAATTGTAATTGACTGGTCACTCAGGCTAAAAATTGTCCTCATTACATGAGATCAGAATCTTTACCACCCTCTACAGGATTTGCAAAGTGGAAAAGATAAAAAAGTAGGTCTTTAATCTTTTTGGCAGCGTCACTAAACTAATGTTTTGAAAGGAAAAGTAAAATTGTTAGCAGAATATCTAAAGAAAAAACTTCTGTCAGACATCTTACTGGCTTTCCAAGGATGATTAAGCAAGTGGGCTTTGACAACAGAAAGGATTTTTCAGTTTCATCTTCATCGAAGATGTCTGTGAAGGGCGGAACTTGTTCTTCCACTTGTGAAGCCATGTATTATCTAAGACTAGGAGAAAAAAAAAGCAGCTTGTTATAAAATATAGTAGCTTACATATGTGTAAAATGACACATGCTTAAAAATGGAACTGGATAATAATGTGATACAAGGCAAATTGCTTTGTAACAAAATCTGTTACAAAAAGAAAAAGAACATGTAGAGAACATACACAATGAACGTATTACTAAGAGAAGAGGTGCTTCTGAATGTTAAAGGAAAAATTCACACAGATGTGGGTACCACTAGGCTTGCTTTAATCACAACTCAGAGTTGGGCCACCACTTCAGTGAGTGGCATAGAACAAAGGGATCCAGCACAGCTTATATACACTTATCAAATCATTAGTCAATGTCTTAAGTTTTTAGAAGTTTCCTTTGGTCTTGTCAGTTCTGCAAATCCATCACCTGACTGTCCCACTTGATTCATCTATTCAGTTCTAGTGTCTGCCTCAGTTCCAAGGTCCTCCTTGGATCATGATCTTTCTGCCTACTTTAACTCACAGAATCCTTCAAGCACACTTAGCCTTTGAACAGGCAATTCCTATTCAAATACACTAATTTTTCTAAAAGCACCTGTGTTTCTGAGGGCACCTGTGCATACAAATTGATCTATTGTTTCTCTATTCTCCTACTGATTAACTTGACTAAGTTTTAAACCAGCCTTGGATTAGGGCTATACAAGGGACGAGGCCTGGTTCTGCCATTTAGCAGCTTCAGCACTTTAAATTTCTAAATTCAAAATACATTTTCTTTACACCGAAAAACAGAGAGGATTGTCAGAACCACCCTCGATCCCTAACTGGAACTATATGGTTGTTGATAATAACTTTTTCCTGACTCCCAAGCTGCCTGTTGCTCTTTTTTTAAACTGCATGTAGTTGTTCCATTGTTTTTTCCTTTCTATTCCAATTACCACACAGTTATAACTTCTCTCTGGTCCCTGAAATGGACCATGACCCTGCTAAGACCTTCATTTGTGAGCTGGGGACACAGAAGAGGCTCATCGTGGTCAATGGAACTACTTGCTATGTCCACAGCTAGGTACACGAATAAGGTTTTGCAGAATTAAATCAAGGTTCATGATCTGTTCTGTAATCCTCTCATAAATCCCAGCTCTTCCAGGTCTGCAAGAGATCACACAGACAGTGCTATGCAACAAAGTAAACCAGAAACAAGTTTCCAATTCAGGTAAAACAGAGCAAAATTTGGGTGGGCCTTCCAAACAAAGGGAGTCCAAAACCATGAGGAGCTTGATGAAACGTGTTTGAAGGCAGCAAAGTAAAATCTTGCTTTCTTTAGAGGGCCACTGAAGTCTCCACCCCCCATCCACCCCAGTCATTTTTAAATTGAAAAATTATACTTCAGGATGAAAATCTGAAAAAGTTTGTTTTGAAACATCAAACGGAAATGTTCTGACGCTTTCAGAATAAAAGCTTCTGAACAATAGGGACAGGATTTTAATATTAAAAAACCCACCGCATACAACCCAACCCTCTATTTCTCTCACAGAAACTTACTGGCTGGACTTTACACCTGGCGTTTCCAGCAGTTTCGCTCCTTCCCAGACCTTTCCAATCAAGGGGCAACTTGCTAATCACAAAACTGCCCCAACCAACCAACCAAACCGGACCCCCCAGCGCCCCGACTGGAAGCTCTACGGGGCCTCGTTTCCCCGCCGCCCCTCCAGCACCCCCCGGACCGCGGTGGCTCCCCTCAGGGCCGGCCCGGGAGGGGCGTCACTCACGCTGAGCGAAGGGCGGGGGGCAGAGCGCGGGCGCATCAGCCGCCGCGCGCACTCCACCGCCACCGGCTTGTGTTTCCCCGTGACCTGGGCAACAGTGAGGCCCCGCCCCCTCCCCGTCGGCCCGCCCCTCGGGAGGCGTGGGGAGGCGTGGAAGGTGGGGCGAGGCGGAGGACCCCACCCCGCGCAGGGCGGCTCCGTCGGGCGGAAGGGGGACGGGGCTTCGGAGCTGTTCCTGGTGCTGACCCTGCAGGCGGCCTCGCCCGCGGCGGCAGCGCGTTCGGCACCCCGCAGCAAGCGGGCCCCGGCGGGAGCAGCGGCTGACGGCGCCGCCGCCTGCCCGCCTCGGTGACCCTGCCCCGCCGCGCCGGGAGCGGCGCCGCCGAGGGGCCACGCGTGACGCGGCTCCACCGCCCCCTCGGGCGGCAGCGCAGGCGCGTTCTCTCTCTGCGGGTGCGCCTGCGCGGCGGCGCGCCGGCACTTCCGCCTTCCGCCCGGGGCCCAGCAACGGGCGGCGGACGCTGATCCCCAGCCTCGTTGCGTCTCCCCGCCCCCGGCAGAATCTCAGCTTCCCCCCCGGTGTGCGGGCGGCCGGCCGGCCGGCCCCCTGCCCCTGCTGCCCTCCGCCGCGCCTCGGGGCCGGGGCGAGGCCCGGGCCCCCCGCGGGCCATGCCGGCGGCCGCCCCCCTGATCAGCTCGGTGCAGAAGCTGGTGCTGTACGAGACCAGGGCTGTAAGTAGCGCCTGCCCCGCCGGGCGGCCCCGCGCGGGGGCTGCGGCAGCGCGCGCCGGGCGGAGCGGGAGGATGTCCCGGCTCCCCCGCCGTGCTGGCTTGGCCCTGCCCGCGGCTCCCGCCCTTGCTGGCCTGCAGTTGTCAAAAGACCGTTCCTTATCTTTCTCTTGGTTTTTTTTCCTGTCTTTTGGGTCACACATCTAAAACATACGAATAACAAGTTGTTAAAAGTTCCTGTGTTCGCCGTGTCTCTGCCCCGTGACTTAAGCGAAGAGCTGGTTTCTGGCCCCAGCGCCGTTGGCGAGCACAAGCCCAGGCTCCGGGCCACCCGGGGCCGTAAGCTCCGGGCCACCCGGGAGCTGTGGGGCCGGGCAGGCTGGGCCCAACGGCACCGCCTCTGCCGCCGGTGTTAGCGCCGCCCGCGCTTGGCTGCGGTGCGGCTGTTGCGCTCGGCCAGGCTGACCGGGCTGGCTCCTGCCGCGGTGCGTTAGAACCGGGCAGCTGAACCTGTCCGGGGTTCAGGTCTGACTTACGAATTTAAACGGGGCGGCTGAGGCAGTTACCACCTGTGCCCGTCTGTTTAGTGCTTCTGAGAGATTCCCGATCTCATCGGCTGAAGGACTTGTGGAGCCAGCTTCCAGAGTTTTCAGTCTGACCTCTGGAACTAAGCTGTTCAAGGTTTTTAGCGTTCCTTAGTATTTTGTTGCAGAAACTGTAGGCATCTGCTCTTCACAGTACTTTCTGCTGTGGGCAGAGTGGGTTGGAGGTTTGAGTGGTAATGGCTTCTTTAGCCATGTGATGAGCACCGTGTGTGAGAACCCGATGCCTGGTGTGAATAACCTGAGATGACACCGCTGTTTGTATCATCCTTCAGCTCAAGTTTCATTGTGCAGTTTCTCTTGTTTCATAGTAGGTTGTTCTTTTCAATTGAGGTAGTTTCGGATAGGGTTAGGTAACACATGGCTTTAAATGCAACAATTAGCTCTAGTTCTAATTTAAGATGGTACCTGTATGATAATAGAAACACAGCTTATACACTGAAGTCAGTGTAGCCAATTGAAAACTTCCCAAAAGGGCATACACAAGTTGAAGGGAATGCAGCCTGCCCTGCATGAATGGTCCCAGTATAAAGAAGAATGTGGCTTCCAGAAGTAGGTTTGTGCTTCTGTAACAATTGCCTGTTAAACAGCCTGTGAAAGAGGAGAGGAGGATTAAGCATGCAGAATTGTTGGTGCCAGTAAATAAAAAAATTGAGGTCACACTTGCTGTCCAGAATGTTACTCTTTTTTTTTTCCCCCCCCCTATGCCTAAAGGAATGTTGATAGCTGTTTTAATCATCTTTTTCAGCATTGCTTGAAAACGTTGTTTTAGTTTCAGCTAAATTGTTGCTATATGAGAGGAGGGTGATGGAGAAATATGATTCCTGAATTGAGTCCCAAATTACTGAATTTACTTGTTCTTGGCTCACAACTCTTGCTACTCTTCAGATAGCTGAGGTTTGGCTTTTTGTGACTGACACAAATGGATACCTGGCTTGCTTCTCTCTGAGCTCTAAGGCTCAGTTGCTGAGAGACAACATGCTATGTACAGGGACAATATTACGCTTTAGAGTTCTGTCAGCTGGCTACAATTCTCTAGGCCTCTCAAGTTGATTTTGTTAGTTCAGGAACCAGTGTCTTTTACATCTGGCTAGTGATAGCTGGCAATACCTGCCTAAATGGATGGGTTTGCCCATGCCTTGTTGTGTTCAGAATTTAGTGAGGGGCAGATCCAGCATCCCTCATCACTCCGGGAAGAAAGTTGGTTTTGATCAGCTATGAAAGGCAGTAGTTTGTGGATCAGCATGTGCCATTTGAAATGTCTCAGCTGCGTAACAGTGTCTCAAAGCTATTTCTTCAGTCACTTCTGGTGGGTGATGAAAATGAAGTATTTTCCCTGAGTGGTTATATTCTTAATTAAAAAATAAAAAAAGTGCACATTGCAGCACTTTGAGTTTTGATGTTCAAGTTCTAGTCCTTTTTTTCAAAAGGAAAAATGCTGTAGGAATAATTTTGGTGTCATTATTTGAAAAGGGTTGATGCATTTAAGAAATTCACAGGCTGATGTAGGTTAGAAGGGTTTTCTGGAGATCATCTGGTCCAGCTGCCCCCTGCTCAAAGCAGTTTCAACAAGACCATGATACTCAGGGCTGTGTACAACTGAGTTTTTAATCCCTCCAAATATGTAGATTTTACAGCCTCTGCGAACATGTTCTAGTGCTTCACCATCCTCATGGTTTAAAAAAAAAAAAAAAGTGTGTGTGTGGGAAAGAAATTCCTTATAGTAAGTTTGAATTTTGCATGTTTCAACTTGTATCTGTAGCATTTTGTTCATCCACTGTACACCCCTTGGAAGAGTTTGGCTCTGTCTTATCTATACCTTCTTGTTAGACAGTTTTAGACAGCAGTAAGATCCTGGCAAAGCTTTCTGAAGGCTGAACAAACCCAGTTCTCTCAGTCTCTCCCAATGCGTCATGTGCTCTGTCCTCCTGATGATCTTGGTAGCTCTCTGTTGGACTCACTCTGGTATGTCAATGTCTGTCTTCTACTGGGGAGCCCAAATCTGGACTTCAGACTTGATTGGGTTGCAGAGAATTTTAGAGGGAAATTTGCTGTTACAGCTGATTCAGTGTCACATTGGGCTGCTGAAAAAACGTCCCACTTCTCCCCGAGGTACCCCTCATGTAGCTTCCTTCGCATCACAACTCAGTCATGCAGTTGCCAGCTGTGATGGAAGCATTACCCAGGCACGGAGTTGAATAGCTTTCTCCTGGTTCAGGTTAGTCTTCTGATTTTTCTAAGGCTTGAAAGATACACTTTTTAGATACAACGTAAGCATGTGGGACCTGGAGTTATGTCAGATACAGGGTAACATGAAACTATCCTAAGATGCCTTGTGGAGACCTTGAATGGGCAAGGAAGCGATGACTTCAGCTGTCAGCAGTGGGAGAAACATGGAGTTTACACTAATCATAGTGCTTATTCCTGTAACCTCCCCTGTGTTGAAGGAGGAAGGGAAAACATGGATGAGAAAGCGGAAATGGTTTAGGGAGGAGTTTTCTGGTTGATTTTTTTTTTTTTTTTTTTTTTGAGTTAAGAATACAGTAGCATTTTTTAAGTCAAACAGGAAACGCTCTGGCAGTGTTACTGGAGTCAAACAAGAAAGACCCCTAGAGGTGAGGAGAACAGAATTCACAGTGTCAGTTGAAGCAACAGAGAGCAAAATTCTGTATTTTCTATTAACATTTAAATTTAGGGTAGTTGCCAAGACCGACCTTTTAAGCTGATGCTTTGGGTCAATAAATACTATGGAGATGTGGATTGCATCTCTTGTTTGTTTAGGGAAGTTGAAGGCTTGTTTAGAAGTAGTCAGAAAAATGAATTGAAACAGTGGTGCTCAGATCAATGCCAGTTATCTTTCATTTTGTGCATATATTTACCGCTGAAATGCACAGCAGAGGGCAGTAAAGATATCTCAGCAGTATGACTAATAAGAAACAAAAGATACTGCCTTTCTTCTTCAGGAAAAGATGGAGCTTTTGTGTATCCCTCAAATGAAGCTCACCTGAAAGCTGTAGGGTTAGTTTACAGGAAATTATCATTCCCCTGAGGTGGTGTGACATTGAACAAGTCAATTTATGCCATGTCTATAAAGCATATCACTTGCCTATCTTTCAGGATATTATGAGGCTTAATTAATATTATTTTATTCTAATCAGGTTCTTCTACAGTCTCTATCTCCACAGTATCCAAATGACTTGCACAAGCTTATTAAGAAATGTGACTAGCATAATTACCTGTAGATTTTACTGCCCTTTTCCCCAGGGAAAACTATGTGGTTGTTTTGTTTTTTAATTTCATTTCTTCTAAAAATAATTATGATGTTTTTATATTAAAACAAGTTTGCTTATTTAATGCTGAAGTTAGTTTGTGCTCAAATTGGAGAAACTTTAATGTAGAAGACAATTTCACAGAAAAAGCTACAGAATTTTTACTGAAATATGAAGTGCACTTTTTTGTGTAGATACTTTTCTGATATACTTTAAAAATGTTGAAAGTACTGAGCAGTCTGCTGGGCAACCATTAGCTATCAGAATTTTCTAGCTAGAAGTGGCTGTGAAATTTGGTCTCTTTTGAACGGTTTCATTAGCAGAAGACAACCCCTCATGGCTGACTGCCCTATTCCCTCTGTAATGGCATTCCAGGAATGATGATGACATAATGGAGCAGAGGATGGAGTTGAGACAAGAGAAGGGGTTTTTTGAAACACAGAAAAGCACTGTTTCAGTCCTAAATGTCTTGACAGGCTGTCAGATATATGGGCAATGAAATAGGGAAACTTAATCAACTGGTGTATGTGGGATGAGACCATTCCTGAGTACAACAGATACTTGGTGGAACAGCAGTGATGAGAACACCACAGGTTTTCAAGGGTATAATGCTACTGAGGCAGAACAAAAAAAAAAAAAAAGTTCAAAACTGGTAGCCCCACACTACATGTGAAAGATGTGCCTTCAAATGTCTGCCATATGTTTTATTTCTTTTGTCTTGTATTGTCCTGGGTGCTACCATGTAGTCACTAGATCAACAGGAGAGAGACACTCTTACAGATTTGAGTTTGTTGTGAATCCACTTTTCTGGATGCAATGGTTATGAGGGAATTGTGGATAAATGGTCACAAATTAATGAAGTTAAACATAACATAAGGCTGAGGAAAACCAGGTATTTTCTATCACTACTTTTTATTTTCAAAGTGAAGCTTGTTGTGACCCTAAAACTAAATGGGTATGTTTCCTTGTTTAACGTAAGAATTTACTTTGTAAGTACCAATGTGCTGAATGAGGAATGAAGATAATATGAGTAAAAAGAATGAAGTTATGAAAAAGGGAACAACAATCAGTGTTGGCACAGAAATAAAATTAAATATATTCAACATGCAAATTTGAAGATGTGGGCATACTAAACAGTGAATGACTAAATATTTTCAACTAGTTCAGGTCAAGAGTGGTGCCGTGACTGGAGTGTGACAAATGGAATATTTAATCCATCCTGAAGTCCTGTATGTAAATTTCTGTAGGAAAGTAATTGAAAATTGTGGTAAGTGATATAAAATGCAGTTTAGACTTACAAAGTTGTTATCAGATTAACCTGGTTGTTTTGCACATCTTCATCTAAAAATGAGATGGCCATAAGTATTTAAACTAAATCTTCTATGGAGGTGCAGTGCCACAAAGAAAATCTCTGGCTTTGCTAATGAGAGGAGGGAGGTTATTGGAGAAGTTAGTGTGAAGCAAATAAGGAACCATCTCATAGGGTTCATTTTTTTCAAGTAATGCTTTTACAATCAATATACTTCAGCATTTTTAGTAACACTATTAGTTCAAAATGTGGGTCAGCTCTGACCAGAGTTTTGAAATATTGCAAATAATTAGCATAATCTGAGCACAAGATAGCAAGAAATGATGACAACCCTCAGGAGTAGATAAAAGAAATAATTTGAAATAGAATGGTATGCTATGAAACTTCATGCACCTTAGGATAGATTACATACCAATAAAGTTTTGTTAAGAGTTTATAAATTCAGAAGCAGTAGAGTGGAAGGAGCAGGATCTGGGTGTTTTACCTGAAGAAGGGGTGGGAGGCTGAGCTGCTGATGAAGTACAACTGAAAAAGGCAGATATGTTTTTTGTGGTATCATCATTAGTGAGAAATACTAATTATCACTATAATGAGACCTTATATGGTATGTTGTGTACATTTTCTGTCCGTATTCATTTAAGAAATAAGAATTCAACCAGGAACAGGTCCAGTGAAGGTGTAGTGAGTTAACATAGATGTCTTAGGAGGGGCAAAGGGACAGCAAGATTTCTTTAGTCTATTGAAGTGAGTGCTGAAAGGCATCCAATTACTTGTATTTCTGAAAGCATTCCAGCAGAGTAGATGCTAGAGGAGAAAAGTATTTAGCTAAAGGAAAATGTATAGATCAACCATTAACAGATTTAGCTGAATGTTCGAAGGGAGAATCTTGAGGAACCTCTCAGTGGAGCAGCAGTAGCAAAGTCCTGTTTGGGACAAAAACCTTTGGTTGTCCTGGGACAGAACGGAATTACCGAATGCTGTGGCTGTAGGATGCAGAATGGGTAGCCATTTCTACATGCCCCAAAAGTGGTGCTTGGCAGAGTGTGTTCTTAAGATTTCTCATCTTGAAAGGGCCTCTTGAAGAGTTTCAACAGGTTACGTGAAGCAGGCAGCCTGGCAACTGAATTTTGCTATTTTCAGGTGCCTCTGTTTGCTCCTTAGCATCTCTTCCTTTCTTCATGTCATTCTGCCAGTTTCTATGAGAGATGAAAGACAGGTACTTCCTGAATTGTGTAGGTTCCATAGAAAGAAAGAAAACAGTAAGTTTTTGCTGTACCTTACATCTACGTGCAATTATTTTTCTCCCCTTCTTTGGTGTAGTAGAGAAAAAAAGGCTGAACCTATACCTTTTTCAACTCTATTTAATATCTTGTTTATGCCTTGACGATTTCTGATCTATGATCAATTTCAGTACATATTAAAACTGCCAAAAAGTTTGAGGAAGAGGCTTTTCCTTGTGTAGCTTTATGCTGGTTGTGAAGGAGGGTGGAGGTTTGATGGCAGGTGACCATTGCAGTGCCCAGTTAAGCATAAATTAGAGAGATAACAGCAATCCAGAGTCAGTGTTCACATGAAGGTTTATCATCTGGCAACCTCGTGTGTTTCTTTAGTCTGGCAGAAAGCGTGACCAGTGTGTAAATACCTCCCTGCGTTGGTGCAGGTGCCCAGGTGCTGATGGGGGGCGGCGGGGTGGGCTCTGTGAGGAGAGACCAGGCCGGTTCCATGCTGGACGTGGCCGGCTCCAACCAACCCACCGCCTGGCACGGCTCTGTCCTGCAGCCAAGATGGTGGCACCTCTGTGGTGATGTGTCTGAGAGAGTAAAAAAGGCTATGTGGCAGCTGTGAGAGAGGGGAGGGAGGAAAGCTGTGAGAGAAACAGCTCTGCAGACACCAAAGTCAGTGAAGGAGAGGGTGCCCCAGGTGCTGGAGCAGAGACCCCCTGCAGCCTGAGGGGGGGGACCCTGCTGGAGCAGGGGGATATTTCCTGAAGGAGCTGCAGCCTGTGGATGTGGAGGGGGACCCACACTGGAGCAGGGAAAAGCGTGAGGTGGAAGGAGCAGCAGGGAGGAACTGTTAGGAACTGACCACAACCCCCCATTTCCCACCCCCCAGCGCTGCTCAGGGCAGGGGGAAGAAAGGAGTTGGGAGTAAAGCTGTGCCTGGGAAGAAAGGAGGGTGAGGGGAAAAGGTGTTTTAATTTAATTTTGTTTCTTTCTATTGGAACCTATTTTAATTGTCAATAAATTACATTCATTTTTGTCAAGTCAAGTCTGTTTTGCCTGTGACAGTAAATATTAGGCAATCTCCCTGTCCTTACAATTGACCCATCACCTTTTCCATCTTGTTTTCTCCCCCTGCCCTGTTGAGGAGGGGGAGTGAGAGAGCAGCTGGGTGGGGGGCTGGCAGCTGGTCAAGGTCAACCCACCACCCTTCCTTAGGGCTTTGTGGTTTTAGACATATCCGTGAGCTCAACGGGTATCTTTTGCAAGCATTTGGTATGAGTTCTTCAGTGTTTTTTTCTTTATGCTATTTGCAGGTTTACCAATTGGCTGTATTAGTGCACTGCTGTATTTTTCAAGTAATTTTTAGTGTATTTTCACTTTCTTTTCTGCTGATTAAGCTGTGCGCTGCTTTTTCACAAATGAGTGAATTAAGTTCTTCACAGTGCTGACACTTCTGAATGATAATTAGCCTATACAAAGAAGTAAATCATAGTTTTAGATCAGGAGTTGTAGAGAAATAATCGTCTTAAAGATAAAAAAATAAAATAATCATGGTCAAAATGTTTGATTGCAGAACTATTATCCTGCCATAAACAACAGTTTGCAGTATGGAGTTTTTTTATTTTGTTTAGACTCCTTGTGGAAGAAGGTATTTTTATTGGTTTGGCTAAATCAAAAGATTGATAGAAGAAAGCCTTTCAATTAGATTGCTTTGGTTGAAACTCAGTCCCAGATGGAAGTCACTAATGATTGTTCCTATCTTGTGGTTGCTTAGTGATAATTGTGCGATAAATTAAGCTTCAGTCCAGGTCTTATAGCTGCATGGTGCAGTGCCATGGTTGGTAAAGTGCACTTGTTAACAAGTTTCAGCAAAGGCCAAGGGCAGAGTAAACCTGAAAATAGCATGTTTTATCTCAGGTGATGGTTGAAGGACTTTGGCAGAGTAGTATGGGGAAGTCTGCACAGTTTCTCCTAGTGTACTGTTCTGTTCAGAAAGTATTTTGGTGGTCAAGGTTGTCCATTTATCTAAATGTAGTGGCTTTGTTGTGGAGTGGAATTGTTTGAGGCACTTGGAAAATGCTTCAGTTTATTCAGTTCAACTTAGTAATAAATGGGGTAAGAGAATAAGGATATAAACTCCCAGAAAGTTTTCTGTAGCTTACCTGTGGATTCTCATTTCTTTTACTGTAATGATTTCTGTTAATGAAAATAGTTGTAAACAGTACAGTGCATTTTAGCTTTGATTAATATTACAGTTATATTACAACCTCAGAAATTAATTTATTTGATGTTACATGCTCAGTGCTGTGTTGATTTGATATTGTTCTTTATTCTTTCCTAGTATTCATGTGATGGCAAATTTAATTGTGGTACACGTCACTGATACGGTTTTATTTGTGCTCCATATCATCCAGTAAAACAGACTTCTTTATTCATTAGATGCATAAATTAGGTAGCAGAAGCAGCTAATGCTGAAATGTCTTTTTTTGTTGTTGATGTTTTTAGTTTAATTTTTGCATTGTTAGTTTTCATATCATCTTTGTTTTCATTTCAGATCTTGGAGGTTGAATATGAGCTGCCGTATCATAGTGTTTGTCGAGTAACTCTGGGATTACTGATTGGTAGTCAGTCCTGATAACTTACCAAGTAGAAGTCTAATTTTGGGTTCCTAATTTTGAAGACTAGTCCAAATTCAAAAGTTTTTGCAGATGTTCTCTTCTTTATTACTTCCTCAAGAATATCTTCTAACATGCAGTGGGTAAGATTCCCATTTGCTTAACAGAGATTTCCCATTGCCTGGATTTCTAAGAAGGTGGCTTCTTTAAGGCCACTGATGCTGGGTTTTGACATTGTTCTCAACTGACCTTCCTTAATGCATTAGAAAGCTAGGCTGTGCAACTTCAAACAAAACCCCTGCATTAGTCCTTAAAGGACTTCAAAGGGAGCTTATTAAGTACCATTCGTTATAGTGGTTGCTGCCATAGTCTGCAGATACAATTACTTCTCATCCAATCTAACTGCTGCTGTTCTAAGCAGCAGCAGCGTTTAGAGCTGGCACTGTAGCTCACTATAGCAGCTGCCAAGGTGATGTGAGTGATGCATTCCTCATAGCGCTTCCTTGTGCTTTATTGGTCTATTAAAATGGAAATAGAGAAGTATCCAGCTGAACTTCCATAGTAATAGCATTTGCAACTCTGTATCCATCTCTCTCTCTCTGTTCCTGCGTGTCACGTGCCATGTTCCAATTTTAAATGTGGTCTTAAGTTGTACTGTTTTATTTTTATTCAGGACCATTTGTCAATAACCACAGGTCTCACTTTGGGAAGAAAATACGCTTATCTAATGAGCTGGAAATGAGGGGAGATCACTGAGCTCTATTGCACTATTATGGACTACTTATAATTGTTTAGCTTTAATTAATAATCTTCTACAAGTAGAGAAGTAGCACTCTTAAAATACAAACTTATCATCCATGTGTTACAAATGAATATGATATTTGCCTCTGCCCATTCACCTTCTAGTGCATGAAGGAAAAACAGGTGGTATGATGGCAGGGTCTAAGCAAGTGCCCGTCTTGGTGGTTTCGTGTTTCTTGCTGGTGAGTGATACCAACAGAAGAGCTCCAGCCTCCAGCTTTGTGCCATTCAGTACCACGCAGTAGGGGTTCTGACCCTCTCCCTGTCATTACAATTTTCCTCCTGGATCTTGGCACTAAGGGATCTCCTGCACAGGGTAGTCTGGGGGGGACAGGCTGAGGAGCTTGAGCTGTGCACAGCAGCACATTGCTGCTAAAGAACAGTAGGAAACTGTCTCCTGTGCCAAAGTGCTGCCTCCAAGGCTTCAGTGAGGGGGTGCTGTGATGGTGTATGACTTGGAAGGCCCTTCTTTACTATCATTTAGGAGTAAACAGCAAAACTTGCCTCTCAGTAAGCACTGTAATGGCAGTGTACAAGGTAGAGCCAGGAGTTGGTGGTGTTTCCTTTTATAGCTCTTAAAGTTAAGTATTTTATTTTCTTTTTTAGAGCTTACTGACTATCTAGATGCTTTTGTGAATTCAGGGAAGCTGAAGAGGGCTTTAAGTTCTTTCACTTTAAATGTTTTGGCAGTAAAGATGTTTCTTAACATCTAATTGGCTTAAATTATGATATTCTGAGGTTTCTGTGACTTACTATTGATTTCCTCTCCCACATCTTAAATCCATGTGACTTTTAAAGTTGAGCTGGCTGCATAGATCCACGTGAAATTGCCGTGCTTTCCTACTAGGCTGAGCATTAATAATGAGTTACACCTTGCTGTGTGGTAGCACCACACTGATTAAATGAATTAGTAAAACGAGAGCTGCTTATAGCAAGTTAGTCCTGTAACCTGTGCTTACTGTTGATACCTGTAAATGTAAAAAATCATTTATAGTTTGATTCCCTTAAGTGAGAAATGGACACATATGTTTTCCTGTAGTATTTCTTTCATATTTTAAATGAGAAATAAACTTTTTTTTTTTAAAGTGGTATTTTTAACCACCATTAAACTTGAGTGTTGTGGAAGAGCAGTGAGAAGCCAGTCATAGCAAATATAAATAAAACCTGAAGATAACTTCTTGTACTCAAGTACTTACAATTTTTCGGTGTTTAGTATGGACTAGGAAAGACAAGGTGGCAGAAATAGCAATGGACTACAATATAGCAACAGTAATTTTAGATTGTGAAAAGTTACAAATTTGTGTATATAAGTTTCTGCTAAATTCTACAAAGCAAATGGGAAGACAGTAATGGCTGGGGCAGGGTGTAGTTGGACAGTGCCTGGTACAAGTTGCTTCTTTTTCCCCTCTCAAGTTTTTTACCTTTCTTCAATTTTTGATTTTTTTTTCTTCCTTGTACAGGGGAGGGAATGAGGTCTTTTAAGCTGTGAAGGCTGATTGTATACAAGTGTACCTACCTAAGGTACTGATGCCTAAAACAGTTTTCTAACAGTTGAAATGGATCTAGTTGAGAAACTATCTAAATGACATTGTTGATGTCTCATGTTACAATGGACTTTGGTTGCTTTATCTTGTGTAATATTCTGACTTTTTTTTTTTTTTTTAATGTAGCGGTATTTTCTTGTTGGAAGTAATCCTGCAGAAACCAAATACCGTGTTTTGAAAATAGATCGCACTGAACCAAAGGATTTGGTTATAATTGATGATAAGGTGAGTGCCTCTCTAGTTTGTTTTTTTTTTTCCCAGTTATTCCAAACAATACTGTCTATATCGAACTGAATTTAAATATTACACATTTAATCATAATTTAATTTAATTACAACAAAGGTATGTCACAGAATCAGAGTCATATAATAATTGAGGATGGAGGGAATCTCTGGAGATTGTCTAGCCCTACCCTCATGCTCAGAGCAGTGTCAGCTACATCAGGTGGCTGAGGGCCATGCTCAGTCATGTTTTGAATATGGCTGGAGTCTCCGCAACATCCCTGGGTAACCTGTTCCACTGTTATCCCATCCTCAGAGTAAAAAAACTGCTTCTTGTGTTCAAATGGAATTTCCTGTATTTCAATTTGTGCCCATTGCCTCTTGTCCTTTGACTGGATACTACTAAGAGTCTGACTCAGTCTTTCTCCCTTTTGCCAGGTATTTATACACATTGGTAAGATCCCCTCTGAGCTTTTTTGTTCTGCAGGCTGATCAATCCTGACTCACTTGGCCTCTCCTCCTATGTCAGATGCACACAGTATTAGCATGGAAATGATGAGTTACAGTGTGGGAGTGGCCACAAGATCTCCAAACAGCATGTTAACTTTTATGAAATTTTCCCAAGTTTTTCAGTTTATATATACTCCCAGTGATTTTCTTATGTTCAGCTATGCGGTTCTAAGTGCAAAATACATTTAAATACGATCTAGTCAATTTTTTTGTGTTTCTGATATATATGAAGCAAAATAAACAGCAGCAACAAGTTTTAATCTGCACAATAGAATAAGACTTGATTCCTTTCCAGGTAATTTATGGTTTAAAATCTTAACACTTAAGATTTAGAAATGTTTGAATTCACATGTGACCATGACTATTTCTATTGCAGTGAACAGTGAATTTTGTGCATAAAAAGCTTGTTGTATTTGTTGGTAGGACGGAAACAGGACACAGAGGATGTAGAGCAGTTGTTTGGTTTATTATATGTTAAGTAAATTCGATGATACTCTGATGTGAAATAACATTGAACTGCCGAAGCAGTAAGTTAAATGAATTTTATTTTAAAGCATGTGTATACGCAACAAGAGGTGAGGGAACTTCTTGGCCGTTTAGACCTGGGAAACAGAACAAAGATTGGGCAGAAGGGCTCTTCTGGGTTATCTCGAGCTGTCTCTGCTTTTGGTGTAGTAGGTAAGTGTTTAGTTTGATTTTATAAAATCTTTTATTTAAGGAGGTGAGGCTTCTGGTGTTACACTGTATGTCTCCCCTTGACTTTTTTTTTTTTTTAACTGAAAAGGATTGAGTAATTTCATTCTCAAAGATAATACATTTCTGCATATGTTGTGAAAACAGGTGGTCAGTACAGGGGTGAGAGTTGTGCTGTAACTTATCTTTTTGTCACTAAGGGAGAAATCTAGGAAATAGCCAAACTCTAGAAGCTTGGTTGAAGATCTCACCAAACTCATCTGATTGTAGGATACAAATCATGTGGAACCTGGCCTCCTGAATTCCAGAGCTCACAGAATACTTTTTTAAAATAAACTAAGTTGACGTTCTCTGTTAGGTTGCATTTCTTCATCACACACTATTCAGAAAGATGACTTAATTTTCTTTTTGGTTAACTTTTTGCTGTGACATATTTAAAGATTTCTTTTTCATGTTTGAACAAGTATAACTGGCGGTATGTCAACTGAATTTTTAAATGCTGATCAGCTGTCCATAATCCTAGAGAACTGTTTCAAGGATTCAATAGATTCTAACTCCATCTGCAAGTCACTATTGTCAGGTACTGAGGGTTGATATATCGATGGTGATGTGTCCAAAGTAAATGCTAATGTGTTTTAGATTGTGAAAAGTTATAAGTTTCTGCTAAATTCTACAAAGCAAATGGGAAGACAGTAATGGCTCTGACAGCCCCAAGAATACTTTGTGCTATATTTGTACCAATACACACCTATACATCTAAATCCAAAGCTGCAGAGGAGGTGCAGAATGCAATTCCTTTAAAAGATGCTCCTGAATTTTGCATAACAACCAACACATAAGAAAATATTATTAGTATTCTAATCTAAGATGGAAGGTTAGGCAAACTTTCTTCTATATTCTTTTTGCCCATGAAGCGTTTTGGAACTTATCAATGGATCTACTTTTCAGGAATTTCTCATGTAAGGTTTGTAATTGTAGAGTAAACCTAAAGAAGCTTCTAACAGTCTTGCAGCACTGGCTGTTTTTGTACACACCATCAGTGCTCACTACCTAAATGTCTGATAATATATTCGGTTGGAAATTAGTTGTGTTCAGTGAAAATTTTGCATCCCAACTGTATGTTGGTTTCTATGTACTCTTCATAACAGGAGGGTTTCTATTCTGTAGCCTGACATATGTATTTGTTATCAGATACGGTGTACTATTTCTAGGTTGTTTTTTTTTAGAAGTAACTTGCTCTCTTTGTGATCTTCAGATTATCATGCACTTCTAAAGCATATGCTTTAGATGTCTTCCATCTTGATCCTATCTAATCATATCTGTATAAAGATGTAATTTGGGGGAATGCAACTGGTCGTTTATTTCTGCCTCCTGGCTCAAGTCAGGAGGACAGGGCTGTTTTTTTGTAGAAAGGACAGCTTTGTTCTGTTCTCTGATTATTCCATTAACCAGGGGCAGTGTGTTCAGTGCACTCACAATGGGCGTCTTCTGGTTCACTGTATAGTGTTAAAAAGTAGAAATTGCTTTTAAATGGAGAGAACCAGGCCAAGGGGAAAGGCTGGGTTCCTTATCAGGCTTTGGTATAACATTTGGTGAAATTCAAAGGATAGAGGCTGTTCGTGTAATTTCAGTACCTGGAGAATACAAGAAGAAATTTGACTGCTATTTAACAACTGAAATTCAATAGTCTGGCTGCTTCAAATGGAATACTTTGTTTCTTATTGTCAGCAGGGTCTCCTGTCCTTGTGCAGGTGAGAGCATTTTTCCAAGGGGGGCTAATAAGGTAGAAGAAAAAATTGCAGTTTATTCGATCACATTGCAGCCTCCAGCAGTGACAGGGAGGAAAATGTGTGCTTCGCTCATCCTTCTTCTTTAATTTATAATGCAAAGCTGAAAGAACTGAATATAAATACAAGTAAAAATGTGAATTGTGAGGGGGTTCCCTCCTCCTCCCCGCCCAAACTAATATATTTGTTGACAGTGCAGCAGTAACTGAATTTTAGGCTTTTTGCTAGTAGCCACCCATCAAAGCAGCTGCCTCCAAGAACTAATTCATGTAATTTATTAGCTACTAAAACTTAGTATATGCAGTGATACAAAAGTACTGTATTAGAAACAAATTTGGATTCAAGGTGGTTACATATTTCTATTTTTTAATTTGAATGTATAGCAACTCAGTGGAGAAACATGCCTGTGCTCTGTAGTGTTAGGGAACGAGGGTGGAGGCTTCAGAAGCCTTCTTTTTATTAGGCAATAGAGCCAGACATTGCCTGTTGTACCTCCTTAGCCCTCTGGCCTTCAGCAGGGTCAAGTGTTGGTATCTGAGAGAGGAAATAGAAAGAAAGGATTACCCCTGATGCTCTGAAGGAGTAATTTGGGAGAGATGGTGCTGCAGACAGGGAATTTAATTCCCAGCTGTTAAGGAGAGAGCGCATAAAGGTGTTGTAGTACCCGCAATTCCTTTTGCTGTTCTGTGCCTTTCTCCAGTAGGGAATACATAAACCTGAAAAGAAAATTGGCGTTGGGGTTTCCTTCTTGCCCTGGAAAAATTAACCTTTTGCTATCTGAAGTAATTGGGGCATGCCTCACTCTGAACAATGAGTCCTATAGAAAGCAAATACGAGTATCTTAAGTAGACAGCAACTTACATATTAAAATAGGCATGGTGGAAAGAGAAAAAAAGGTAAAAATCATGTACTTAATTGATTAATACAGTGGGGATAAATTTTAAGACTCTGTCTATGAGTGCATATATATACACATTATACACATAACATTAAGAACAAACAAAAATTCTATGAAATCTTAATTTGAGATTGTTTTTCTAAATATGTTTGATAAAATCAATGCAAACATCCAACTAATAGGATTTTTGTGCTGTTTTAACAGGTTTTGTCAGGTTTTTAGAAGGCTACTACATTGTGTTAATAACAAAAAGAAGAAAAATGGCAGATATTGGAGGTCATGCCATATATAAAATAGAAGATACAAATATGATTTACATTCCAAATGACTCTGTAAGAGTCACTCATCCTGATGAAGCCAGGTAAATAATGTGTAAATAAACAGTGTGTACTTTTTGAATATTTTCTAAGCAGTGAACTGCAACTAGGAATTTAGTCATGGATTTCCTTCTGTTAGTATGTCATTCAAGCCATTTCATCTTGGTTGATAAATCGGTGTGGAAGAACGGAGAATAGGCCACGAGTTCTGTGGTCTCTAACCTGGAGGGTAGATAAAACTGTTACAGTCTTTCAGAGCTTTTTGTCCACATTTCCATGTCACCTACATGTCAAAGCTACATCCTAGCAAATGCGCACCAGGAAGCATCCAATGTAGACATTGTTTTTACAAGGGCAAAGTAATGCTAATACTGGTTTATATTGTTTGGGGTACTGTTCTTTTGTTAGTAACTCTAGCATCATGTTAATCTCACCTGAAGAGATCTTCTGTGCTCTTCAAAAAGTGCTAAGTAGACTATTTAATGATTCTGTGCTGTCAGAGTCTTGTGAATGTTGCTGTTGTAAAGGCTGATAAAGTTTAGCTGCTGCTTTCTTTTTTTTCTGAAGAAAGAAATTTGATCCTTTGGTCAGCAGAGAGCCTTGTACTTGAAATGTACAACTACATACTGGTGGTGTTTTTATCAGGGTGGTGTAACTTTATGTCTATGAAATTGCAGACAAATGGTATCAATACACTGCTTTTCAGTCTGTAACAAGCGTGACTAGTCAAAAAAGTGATGGATTATGATAAACTAATGTCAGGTAATAAAACAAGCCAAAGGTAACTATTAAAAAAGTTTCCACTTTCAGGTATGACTGATTGTAAACCTCAGTCTCCCCTCTCAGAATGCAATAGACCACATTATCTAACCTGTATATTTATGGTGTTAGCCATTTTGTCATTCGTAGACAGTGTTATGGTTTCTTCTGAGAATTTGCAAGGGTCTGATGGGTTGAGGTAGATGTTTCTTTTCTTGTTCATTTATTTGAGAATAATTGTGAAAATCTTTAATTCTTGTATAGTATTGTTGGGAGTTTGCAAGTCCTAGAGAATTTGGCCCATATATGTAGAAAATAAACTACAACTTCATCTACAACTGCCTAAAGAAACAGCATGTACATGAGTAGACACTGGGTTAAGAAAAGACTATTTGATTTATTTAATCCAAATACTGACATTCTAGTGGAATTACTTGTCAAAAAAATTACGGTAAGATAGGAAGAGAATATATGGCAAGAGTCTATATTTATATGTATTTTAATTTCTGAGATCCTCTGAATTACTTATTTGGGTCTGTCCAGTTAAACTAATAATTTTCCCTTTGACTTGAACTATTTTGCTAGGTATCTGAGAATCTTTCAAAATGTGGACCTTTCTAGCAACTTCTATTTTAGGTAGGTATTAGTTACTAATTCCTTTAAAAAACCTGTATGCTTACACTCGCTATAAGATTCTGGTTTTGGATTTTGATACCCAAGATCTTTACGTTGGTATTCTGGGGAAATAAGACCTGTGATCACACTGCTCACGCATTTTCATCAGTGTCTTTTGAACCTACTTTCTCTTTCAACAAATTGATTAAGAATGTAGTCTCCATAAAGTTAAAAAACTATTAGAAGTTTTAGTGGCATTTAGTGGCAAGGTAGACACTGGAATTAACATTTCCTCTGACTGTTAGGCTTTGCCAGATTATGCAGAAGTTCTGTCTTTGGAGAAGTATTATATTTCAGGGGGTTTTCTTGTCCTGAAGTTTTTCTTTCTAGATCTCATTTTCCAGAAATAAAGCTTTGCCTTGATTCAGAAACAAAGATAGAGAAATAGGTCCTCGTCTAAGATACACCCTGCCTAGGGTACATCTTTCATAGGGCCTTATAGGCATTACCAGTTCCCTTTCTTATTGCTTCATAAATGCTATACGTAAGACAAGTTCCTGTGTCCCAGCTACTATTACACATGAGATGTTTGGGACAACAGAAGAGTGGGGGAAATATGATAAACATGGCAGTTAGAAGACTTTAAGACTTAAACTAAACAAAAAAACCCTCTTGCAAGTACCAAAAGGTATAACAGTCTAGAAGCTACTTCCTCTTGGAAAATAAAGGCTTTTTGTCACAACTGTATCTGTGAAGACAAAACCTACCAATGTTTCATGTCTGTTTTGTGGTTTTGCATAGGAAGGCTTTTTCACAGTGTAAAACTTGAGGTTTTCATCCATGCTTTGTCTCCTAGCCCTAACATTACGCAACTTTTTTTTTCCCTCTCCTTTTTTTATTCCTGCTTGGAGGTGATGAATAGATACAGTTTCTGTGGTTGTGCATAGAGGGGAAAGGAGAAGGTTCTTATATGACTCTCTGATAAACACATTTGTCAGTTTAAATTGTCCTTGGCTGAAATCATACCATGTTTTTCTGCATGGTTTTCACATAGATCCTGGACAGAATTAGTTATACTAAAACTAGTTATACTAAGTTAGTTATACTAAAACAATTGATCTAAGGGGAAAATGGAGGAAAAGCCTGAAAAAGTCTTTTACAGAGATACTGTTTAAAGGTTCTGTCATATGCAAACTGAGCATGTAACAGCTGGGGTTTTTTTTCTAACAGATAAGAATGTCAGGTCACTATTATGGAAATGTGGTGAATACATGGGTTAGACTTTGTTATCATTAGTAATAAATCTAAATGTCCAATGTTTAAATATTTTTTTTATTATTAACAAATATCTAGAACTTGCAGGAGAGCCAGTAATCACTGATGTTGTCTTAGGCTAAAATGGAAATCTCTGGATTTCTTGTTCAAGTTATGTGTAAATTTGCTTCCTCCTTGGGGAAATGAATCCTAGTGGGTTATAAAGTTCAGCATTTAGGTAGTGTTGTCAGTATAAAAGACAGAATTTGTTACTACTATGGAACTAATAAAAACCCCTTTTGTTTATTCAGCCACTGTCTTTAAGATGCATCTGTGCTGCAGTCACAGATTTAAGGGTAGATAAAGTTTTTGTGGACCAAATCTTAAGACTGTTTTGAGTTCAGGTAGCAGTTAGAGAATAGTACTTAATTCTCAGAAAAATTAGGTTGTCTATGTATAAGGATATTTCTGTTGGAATAGCTATTTTTTATCTTCAAGACTGCTTCTTGGGAAATAGTGAATTAAGTTTGTTGATATGCTTTGTTCAAATAGCATATTCAGCTTTCAGTTATAAGAAGAATATAAATACAATTTCAGCTAGTGTACTGTAAACAGTTTCTATGTTTGTAAAGTTTCTTGTGGAAATACTTTGTATAATTTGCCATTATAGAATCAGAATCTATCTTGTTTTAAAGTCTTAATTTTAATGAATAAAATAATACCATATTAAATATAAGTACTGATGGAGAGTAAGGGCTTTCTGAAAAGTCCTGTGCATCTACAATTATTAACAAATGTTATCTATCAGTTACAGCTATGATCTGTCTCACTCCCTTCAGTATAATCTTACTGTCCTGAGAATGCCAC
Organism: Falco peregrinus; assembly: GCF_023634155.1. Lineage (NCBI taxonomy): Eukaryota > Metazoa > Chordata > Aves > Falconiformes > Falconidae > Falco > Falco peregrinus. Next base: position 26,188,301 of record NC_073727.1, read on the forward strand.
TTGAGACATTAAAAACTGAAACAATCCAGACCCGGCAAGAGAGTTTTGATATATTTGAAGATGAAGGACTTTCAACACAGGGTGGAAGTGGTAAGCAAATACGCCTAATTAAACTCATGTTGTTGGTCATGAGTACGTTTAAAATATGTTCCACTTGTAAGTTTAATTTTGGGAAACATTCAGGTGTTCTGTATTGATCAGCAGTTTCTTAACAGTTGTGAGTTAATAAAAGATTACATAAAGTGCCAATTACAGACATTTGAATTTGAACGATGCAATTTCTAGAGGTGATTAGTCATTGTTTTGTTAATTTACATTGCAACTCAGGGAGATAATTGAGCATGCTGACATTTTTCAGCAACTGATTATTCAACTGACTTGTAAGACTCCCAATAGGAATGAATTAAAGAGTGGGAAACAATAACTGATTAAGTACTAATAAATCTTTTAGTTTCTTGTTGGAAAATATTGATGATGGACAAATTGTATGAAGTCAGTATCAACTTGATGTAGTAAACACTATCAGGAAGTCTTAAGAAAAATTATTTATTTTAGTTGTAAGCTAGTCTTCATTTTCCATCTAACATACTCATAAGAGTGTAAAGATGGCCAGCCAGAGAAGAAAACTGTTTTCTCTCCCTTTTGCTTCATGCACAAACAAAAATGTTTCCACTGAAATTCTTAATGTTGGATTTCTTTCTGTTGAAATCTATGCTTTTTATGTTTTATTGCCCTGTGACTTTTACTAATTATCTGAATGCTTGTCAAAAAATTACATTTTGATTATTTTTTAATTTTTTTTTTACTTGTTGGTATTGTATATATGACACCACTTTTCCTTGTTTAATCATGAAATATCAGAAATAACAGTGCTGCCTTTGATTCATAATGAATACATTGCTATAAAAGTGGTCTCAGACAGCTGTGGAGATTCAACTGGCCACCTTAGGCAACAGAACGCCATACCTTTTAAATACATCATCTGAATCTGTGCTTGTATTGGTTGTAAAGAGTCTCAAAAGCAGAGGCTGTCTGCATTACCACCCTTACTTACAGTCACTGTGTAACTTCTGTTGCACAGAAAATATGGTACTTTTAGGACAAGTGAGATTTTTGTAACTTTGGTTCTTTGAGATAGTAAGAATTGCATGACTAGTCTTCCACCTCTTCTAAACCAAAATTAATCTTCTGAGGCATTGAAGAAGAAATGTATTGGTCCTGCTTTCTGTGCCTCCGAAGGGGACTGAAGGTCTAACAAGTACATAGAATGCCTGAAACAACCGCTGACCTAAAACTATGCAGAATAAACTTGGACATTGTTTGTCCGCCCTTTCATTTTTGACACCCTTTCATCACAACACCTAGAATAGACCTACACTGACTACAACTCAAAGAATGATAATGAACGTTAAGTAAGTAACTAATAATCGCCTTTGATGCTGAAACTTACTGTGTTAAATAGTTGTCACATCTATCATACTGCCATTTAAAAGCCGGAAAGTAGTGCTGTATACAGTGTGCCCTAAATCTAATGGAAAAATTGAAAGATAATAAAATAAAGTATTTAAGGAAAGGCAAACACCACCACCACCACACCCCTGAAGAAAAAGATACCAGTAACATGGTCATATATATCAGGAATTGGTTGTCAAATACTACAATGGCAGAAATGACCGTAAAGAGTGGAGTGAGCAATAATTCCTCCTTTGCAAAGGCTCTTTTCCACAAGATCACTCAGGAATCCATACAGTGGCATCATCTCTTCTATGTCTTTGTGAAAACATTGGGAGATAAAGATGCCATAACCTTGACCCCATCAGCAATATGCTGATTGCGCACACAACTCCATTTCCAGTAGGTGTTAGTAGCCTATCTGTTCATGTGATAAAATATTTAAGAAATAGCTGCCTGCCATTCAAGAATAAATTCTCAACAAAGTAATGCTGCTAGCAATGAGAAAGAGGACAAATTGCAGGCCAAGTGCTTGTGGCTGGGTTCTGCTGAATGTATACACTTCCACCAAAATCATTACATCAATTTCCCATAGGCTTATAGTGACTTGGATGACTAGGTAGCAACAGTTTGTTCAACAGCTGCATTTTCACCTTCAGGCTGTTAGGAGAACTCATATTTTTCCCTGAGCAGAACATTTGGCTGCTATAATTGACATACATACTGCTACGATATAACTCAACCTGCCAGAAACTTCATTTGAAAAAACTACACAAAAAACATAGGTAGTAGAGTTTTTGTCCTATTCCTTCTCTTTAAGATTCAGACTCGTTCAATTCCCATCACCACCTTTTGGTGTCAGTTGTCATCTTGGTCCTGATTTTGAAACAGAAAAAGATTCAGGTTCCAGATGTATCAGGAGTTGAATTTTAATTTGCAGGTTTGCAGTAGCTGCATTTCTTGATGTCAGTGCAAATTAGGAAAACCATGGTAAATTATGTGAGAAGCAGATTGACGTGCTTTTGATAAAGGGTGGCAGGGCTATGCATGATCTGTCGGAGCCTACTGGGTAACTCCAGGGCTGACCCAGAATTGAAAAGCTTATAAAGTCCTCCTATGAGAGTATTTTTGCTTTAACTGAAATTCTCAACTTGATTTATTATCAAATCCTCTGCTGCTACCGTGCAAAGATCTCTCTTCAGTACTGGAAGTATCAGAAACTTCAGTGACTGGCAACCATAGAAAAGTTGCATGTCTTCATAAATGCTGAACATCAGCATGTGCCTGAATTATCAGTGTTTGGCAAACTTCAAGGATGCGAGTAAATGATACACTGCCTTGCAGTGAAGGGAAAATCAAAATAAAAGTCCAATGACCTGGATTTTAAAACAGTCCAATGCAGGTCATCTTGCTTCTTAATGTCTAATGCATTTTTATTGCAACAACTTCCTAGGTGTATTTGGGATTTGCAGTAAGCCTTATGAAAAGTATGTGTGGAACGGCAAGCTTCTGGAGGCAGTAAAAAATACTGTTCATCGTGACTGGCTGCTATATATTATTCATGGATTCTGTGGGCAATCAAGTATCCTTTTACTGTTGTAACATGTTTATCAATTTTCTTGAGGTTTGAACATAAGAAATACATTGTATTATTTCCTTGTCATGTAAATACTTCCCAATTTTAGAATTATTGGTTGACCTGTATTTTCATTACTTTTCTGTGTTTTCTGCTAAATAAGAAATAAATTTATGTTCTTTTAACAGGGCTTTGATACAGGTAGACTGCATTCTCAGTGAGACACTGTTTGTAAGCATAGGGTTTCGTAATAAAGAACTTGAGAGGTCTTTAAGGCTCAGCTGTGTTTTTTCACAGATATTTGAGGAAAGGGAGAAAAGCTAAAAAGAACTGAACTGCTGACATAGAAATGTTCTCTTTGTAATCTTATTTAAAACATTTTTTTTAGTAGCTGAGATTTGCAGAAGTTTTTGTATTTACTCAGTTTCTGTTGAAGATGACGATAGAACTTCAGGCCTGCTGTGCGAAGAGAGTTAGGTAAACACGAATCTGAAAATCTTGTTTACCAGACTATATATTATTTAAAATGGGTGGATGGTTCTATGTGTATTGTAGTAGGAGGAGAAAAAACCCAAATGCATATCACACTCCAAGAAATGCTGTCTCAGCATTTTACTTTAGAAGAATTTAATATATTACAGAGACACTCTAATCATCAGTAGTGTCATGTTAGTTTAAAAGCCTGTCATCAAAATATCTGGGGAAGCAAATACAATTATTGTTAGTGGTTTCTGCAAAGCTTAATTTTGCTTTTTCATGATTGTAAGGCTGCTTAGTCCCCAGACAGAAAGATAGATCTGTTTTTATATACCACTATTTCATCTGTGGTCTTTATTGAAGTAGTAGCTGTGGATCTGTCCACCAGTGTTGTGCCTGCAACTGCTGAGTCAGTGACAATAGTTTTTGCTTAAGGTATTTGATGAGCAAATGTCGTCTTCCCTCCTTCTTGTGCCTCCCTTATTCTAAGGAAACAGTGATAGTCTTGCTAGACATCCGATTCCATCTTCTTTTGGTTTTAATGAAAAAGAAAAAGCCTAAAAGAAAGCTACCACTGCATCTGTAGCTGTTTGCCTCTGGCTTTCAGTTGTTGTTACTTAAGTAGTTGCAAATTTTTCTCTCTTCCAGACAAACAATTAGAGGGTGGCTAATATACCGCATCTGAAAATATAAGCTCCCATGCTTTAATCCCAGTATTCACAAAAGCCATATTTGCTGCACAAGGTGAATCTTGTACTTACTTCGCTTCATAAAATAGAAATGCTTTCTTCTGTATGTTGTGAAAAGTGGTTGATGTATTGTAATGTAGATTTCCTTTTCAAAGTTCTTAAAAATGATTGTTGAAGAAGGCAATGGTCCCTCCCAGCTGCAAAAGAAATTTGGAAGTGATACTCGTCATTGTTAAGGAGATTTTAGTAAATCAGATGTTTCAGTTTCATACACTTTTTTTTGAATTTATTTTTGCTTGCATGAGGTAAGTGAATGAAAAATTGCATGTATCATGTAAACCTTAACCTGCCTTTCAAGAACTGTTAATATACGGTCGCCCTATATATGTCACTCTGATAGCCAGAAGATCAAGCAAATTTGCTGGAACACGTTTTCTGAAACGAGGAGCAAATTGTGAGGTAAATGAAATGTGATTTTAGGGATTCCCCATGCCTGCCCCCCCAACAATATGAAAGCTTCAACTTGACTGACTGGAGAACTGAAATGTTTTAGAGGGTTGTTAGGGTTTTGGCTGTAAATCATGCTATTAGATAATGTTATCACAGCTGTCATTACATTTTTAATTCAGATAATACACCTATTCTTAAAATAAGTCTTAACTGGAAGTTCTGGTGGGTTTTTTTGGTTGGTTCTCATTTTTTTTCCACACTTAGAGATAATGTTATTTCCCAAATAGAGGGGTGGGGGGAAAAAAAGATAATATACATTTAAGGACAAATGAGAATTTAACCTTCAGTGGTGTTCTCACTACTATGATCTGGTGTATTACAGTTTAATTGTACTCTGTAATAATCAGTTCTCTATTAATACATGTAGCTCTGAAGTGTCATGTCTACATCATATGTGTGTTTCTGTTTGGTTTAGGGAGATGTTGCTAATGAAGTGGAAACTGAACAAATACTTTATGATGCTTCAGTTATGTCATTTTCTGCTGGGAGTTATTCTTCCTATGTTCAGGTTCGAGGATCTGTCCCTCTGTACTGGTCTCAAGATATTTCAACTATGATGCCTAAGCCACCCATAACGTGTACGTACAAATTATTCTTTGTGATAATTATCATTAGCACTGTGTCCTATAGGAACACTTGAGATAGTGAAAACGAAATTTGCGAAAATGAATGGTCTATGCATTTGTTCTTTGGGAAGGCATAATTTAAGGTAAAATCAATGTTCTTGATAATAAACATCAGGGTATACAAATATTCAACCATACAAAAATCTGCATTTAATGAAATTTAATAGAAAAAGTCTCTGTCTTGGACTTAATATTCAGAAATGGAATACAAAAACCTTCTGTTTGAAGATGTCACATTTCTTTGTGCTTATTTTGTATACAAAGTTAGCTACATTTATCTTAGTATTGTGGATAAAATCTTGAACCTTTTGAAAACGGTGGAAAACATCAGGGCTAAGTTTACTGGGGCCAGAATAATTGTTCTTTGTAAGCATTTCAAGGTTTTGGTTAAGAAGTTGCTTCAAATTTGGAAAAGGAAGGGGGCATTTAACAGCTTTTGCATGAAAATTGGGGAAAGTAATTGTACCATTACCACCAGAGAATTAGTATGTATTTTGTGAAAATTACTTTTAAGAAAAAATAATTTCAGTGACTCTACAGCTTGCTTAATATTGTCCTGAGCATCTGTATTTGTTGCAGTGGACCAGGCAGATCCTTTTGCACATGTTGCTGCTCTTCACTTTGACCAAATGCTTCAGAGATTTGGCTCTCCCATTATTATTTTGAATCTTGTGAAGGTACAATATTTTGAATATGTTCTATGTTTTCTAATTTTTAATATTATGCTTATTTCTGTAGTGTTTGTGTGTAATTTTGGTTGAGTTCCAAACTAATATTAGCTTATAAATGGAGTATTTTCTTCATAAATCTCATTCTACGTGGCATAGTACATAACTCCAGCTGCTTCCTCTACTGCCCTTCAAAAAAAGTTTTCCATGTTCACAGACTTCTTAAAGTAGTCTTTCACTGTTTTAAGGTTTCTGCTCTTACCCCTTAGATGTAAGTTGAAATAAATCTACCACCAAATTTAGTTTAGTGCTAAAAAATTCTGAAGTAGTACGGTTCCATGCAAAGTGAGGTTTGTAGGCTTCTTGACACAGATGACTGAGTTATTTGAAATATTATGCTAAAGACTTATCTTCTGTTGTTTGCTCTGTCTGGTAGAGTTATGGAAGTATGAGTGGGAGAGAAAACTGAAGCGTTCAGATGCTAGCTAATGGGCAGTGCCATTGGTAGCAGGGCTGGACTAATGGAGGGAGCTTCATGATTGCTGCAGTAATTCAATTCACTGCTGTGTGAGGGGTTGTGGTACAAAGCCTGGATTCTGGGTGGCGCTGTAATTTTGGTCCTTGTATTTGGGATTCTTTTGTTTTGTGTTTTTTCTGTTCTGTTCCAGCCATGTTCTGTAGTGGTGTGTTTCCACATTTGGGTTCAATATATTGATTTGTTTTGCTTAAATCATATCTTACTACTTTTTAGTCGTAAAAAAAAAAAAAAGAATTTAATTTATCATGTTGTAAACTGTATTAGATGTACATGTAGGATCTGTTCCTAGTATAAAAAAATAGGGCACATACAAAAGGAAGCCATTTCAAACTCTATGTTGTAATAAATGGCAAGTAGATAAAGTATTTTCTATTTCTAGAAGTTTTCTTGTGTAGGAGTACTTTTAAGACTGTTCAATCTGTGGAATCACTTTAGGATAGCATTTGTTCATAAGAAAAAAATTTTATCTCTTGCAGCCATAGTTTTCGAAAGCTATTGTTATAGTGTGTGTCTAGGCTCATGTGACCCTGACATGTGAATCATTATATGCTTTTCTATACAGGACTTTTGATACTGTGCTTGAAAATGCATGTCTGTCTTTCCCTCTCTGTAGATGCTTAATATTAAGATGCTAAAATTCATGTTGCTTTATTAAAGTACCACTTAAAAAACAAACAACAAACAAAAAAAAACCCCCCTCAACAACAACAAAGAAATACATGCAAAACCCTGGGGTGGGGAAGCCCCCAGATCTGAACATCTTTTTTTTTGGATATTGCTGCTGCTTTTAGACAAATGCCTAAGCACTTCTATCTCCAGTAGTTTTATTATTTAATTTCTTAAATGTTGATAAAATATAGATCTATACTGTTCTATATCTGTCTGTCCTAGGAACTTGTTAGTTAGAAATGAATGTATTAGGCTTCCTTTGCGTTTGTTTATTCAGGACTGCTATTATATATTTAAAGCATTTCTATAACAGGTTCGGTATAGGTTTTACTCTGGATGAAGTTGAGAGGAAAGCCATACTAACGTATACAGTGCCAAAATATATGGTATATTCAGAGAATGGCAACAGAATTCTTTTTTACAATTATTGCAAAGCTGGGAGGTGGGAGCTGTTGTTCCCCATCTCCTGTCAGTAATCAAGAAGAATTTGCCTGGATCCTCTTGTACCTGAGAACTGAATGGGATACTTTCCTTTCTGCCTTTCGTTTTCCTTCTTTTTGTCCATTTCCTCTGTATTACCACTTCTGCTTTTACAGGGTTCCATTTTTCAGCCAATGATGATGCACAGTTGAAACAGATGACTTTTACTACTAACACAGATCAATTGTTGAAAACCCAGAATGTTCAGTTTTTTCTGTCTCTTCTGTTCTTAATTTAACTGTCCTAGTTATAAGGAACTGCCTGCTGTTGTTACAGCTTCCACATTTAATTTCTGTTATATACATACATGTATTATGTATATGTATATGGGTTATGTACATTTGTTAAGAAAATTGTAATGTTAACTTCCTTTTCTTTTTGCTAAAGGAACGTGAAAAAAGAAAGCATGAAAGGATTCTCAGTGAAGAACTTGTTGCTGCTGTGACATATCTCAACCAGTTTTTACCCCCAGAGCATGCAATTATATATATACCGTGGGATATGGCCAAATACACAAAAAGGTAGAAAAGATCCTCCTTTGTGCTAATGTTCTCAGCCACAATACAACTAACTGTATGCTACTGAGTGTGTCGCTTTTCAGTTGAATGTAGCTTAGAAATTATGGGAGAATTTTATGAAGATCTATAGACAGAATAAAACTTCAGCTTTTGAAGGATTTGTAATATTTTTCTATGGTTTCTTATCAAAGTGGAGCAAGGCCGAAAACTTTTAAATTCTCTGCAATGGAAATTTTACAGAAAAGCCAAAAAAAGCCATAAATATTCACTTTTTATTTTGAATTACTCAAAACACTGCATTTTCTTAGATGTTTCATTTCAGTCATTGAATTTATTGAGTTACAAAATTTTGGAAGACAAGAGGTTTGATATCAATCAATCTTTTCCATTTCCTCTTCCAAAAGGAAATGAGGGCATTAATTTCAATGTTATAAAACTTTTAGATTATTAGAAACATGTATCTTAGAAAGGCAAATATATTCTTTAACTTTTTATTCTATAATTTTGGACAATGGAATGCTGTACTAGGATCATGTGAAAAGGATGAATGTTTTCATAAATGTAGAAATATTTACAAGGCATGAACATTTTAAGTTTACAGTATAGATTGCTATTGTTAAGTAACACACAGCTCAGTTGTAAAGTTCTATGATCTGCATAAGTCTATTGCGTCTTACAATGCCAGAAATTCTAGAAGAATGGTAAGAACTGTTGGATCAATGTTTAGGTGTTTGTTACTATATCAGTCTTAGCAAAATAATGGAAAAACTGGTATTGTTCAAAGGGCAGGAATATAATCAATGTTTGTTGATTTAAATTTTATGAAAAAAGCTTTCGGAAACAATCCTTATTCACTATTTGAAGTTACAAGTTGATCGATATGGTTGGTCATGCTGGTGTGAAACTGATACTTAAGTGTTTGACATGGTTCCACACTATGTGTTTCATTCTGAAATGGCATTGTGTACAGTTAAGTGTATATGCAATTGTTTGTGTTATGATTAAATAAAAAAAACCTCAAAATAAGCCTGGATTGCCTTTCAGAAGATATGCTAGGTGCAAATTCTTGGGTTTTGTGTGGAGTGATGCTGATGAAGCATAGTGGTCTGTCCTATGTGGGAAACGATACTAGGTCACCAAAGGATTCCCCTCCTAGCTTTAAGCTTGAGGTATATTTATATACATATCCACCCTAGTACAGGTATCAAAAATACCTGAGAGCTTTGAGCAAGATTCATTATTTATGCAAGTAAGAGTTATTTAAGAGTGGAAGAAAATGTGTATATCTGCCTGAAGAATTGACCTTTTCAGGAATACTGAGAACATGTTTGCTTTAAAATGTAGTTTCAAAGTAAGTTTGCTGGAAAGTAGTACTGGTGGAAACATTCCAAAATATTGTATCCATCTTAGTATAAGCAATCTTTAAAAAAACAAACCAAAAATTGTTCGTGTTACTTGACCTGTAAACACTGTAATAAAAACTTTGAAAATAAAATTATGAGTAAACAGAAGTTAGTCCCCCACAAAGAACAGATGGATGCCCTGATCTGAGCAGGAGGTGTGGGACATCATGAAGGCCACACACAAACAAGTATTACCGGACAAAACATCACCCTGCAAACCAAATGAGGGAATATGATTTAGCGTAGTCATACATCTTTTTCTGCCTTGTTCTTGCTTTGTGAATCACAGAAAGTTTGGTAGAGGAAAATTAGTGTGATGTAGAAGTCAAGGACATTTAGATTTTTGAAGTCTTCCACTTCTGGTTTATGTAATATTTTGTTTACTTTTACAATAAAACATTGCTTGGATACAGTCAATGTCTGTTTCCTAAGTCTGTAAAATCTAAGAAAACTGTAGATGTAATTACTGTTAGATAAATAAAGCTGTGATGTGAATCTTCCTCCAAATGATTTTTGTTATTGAAAGGCTTTCCAAACAGTGAAATGTATTTATTTTTTTAGTGTTAATGTACCTTGACTGTATGTTTTTTTCCTCTCCTCAGCAAACTTTGCAACGTCCTTGATAGACTGAATGTGATTGCAGAAAGTGTAGTAAAGAAGACTGGATTTTTTGTTAATCGACCTGATTCCTATTGCAGTATCTTGCGGCCGGATGAAAAGTACATACAATTTAATTGATGCAGAATGAATAACATCTATTCCTTGGAGAGTTGTCTGGAATTTATATGTCTATTACATTATTTCTTATTTTAAGGCTTAAATTAATATGAAAAAATATAATTCATTATTAAGTTATAGCTAAAAGGATTGCAGTCCAAGGCACGTGCCAAGAAATACTAATACACTGAAAGTGTACAGTTATGCTGCAGCTGTTCTGCTTAAAATGGTTTGAAGTAAGAATTCATTATTTGTAACTTGTAGTCTGTGCCATGTGTGTTTTATATAAAATGGTTTTGTTTTGGATTTTTTTCACCTTAACGAAAGGAATCCTAAATTTGGGGGTAAATTTAACAAAGCTAACAACATTTGGAATTTAGTAAGTGGCTTCTTTTGAGGCATACTAATAAGATAACTATAATTTAGAATCAGTGTGAGGGGGAGGTTTAAATCAACTACATTTATTTTTGTGCTACAGTGTATGTTATGCCTCTACCTTCTAGTTGTTGGTGTTGTACCTACTACAATTTTTGTGCCCTCAAGACCCAGTCTAGAAACACTTGTGTTGCTCATACTCTGTTTTATGGGGAGCAAAGGAGAGATATTTTATATGGCTTTGGAATAGTTCTACTTTAAGGCTAGATTGATAATTTTTTTTTCTGCAATGTTGTTTAAATACAACACACTACTACTGCACAGAGTTTTCACTGCTTTCTGCTATTCAGGGACATCAGTTTTGCTTTGTGGCAGGTTTTAATTGTCCCCATTTTTCACTGAGCCAATCAGTACATGGTATGATCTGTTTTTTTTTTTAAATTATTTGCAAGTCATTCTGTTTTGTTTCTCTTTCAGATGGAATGAACTGGGAGGTTGTGTTGTTTCCACTGGTCGCTTGCAGGTACTAAAATATACTTCATTAATTCATAGTTACAGTGATGTAGATCAGCACTCCCAAAGCACCAGTGAACCATTTCACTTAAATACCTGATTGGTGATTCACAGAGTGGTCTTAAATTAATATTTATAGTAAACAGCATTATTGCTATCCATCCCAGAAATCCAACTGGGAGACAGAGCTTAAAGTTCTTGCAAGGTACCAGAAAACCTAACGCTGTTGGAGTTTATTTTTGATGGAGGTAGTCTGATAAACACTCAGATTTTAAACTAGTATTCATTGCTATTTAGTCTGTAGTGTTACCAGTGCAGTGAAAATTAAAACAGCAGCATTTTAGCAAACTGCATAATATAATATTATACAGAAGAGGTGAGGCATAAATATACTTAAACCTGATGTGACATATTTATACACATGAAAATAGGTTGTTAAAAGCTTTTTCACCAGCGTTGAATATTCTGTACCATGTTACAATTTCCCTCACTAAAAGAAAATAAAACTAGAAACACTGCTTTCTTTAAGGTTAGGAAAGTGCCAACTAAAATGTAAACCATGTGGTACCAGATTTATACCTGAATGTTAGATTATTACTCTGAACACAGGGCATAGGCTTAAGAAGCATTAGGTACTTTTGACTTGCCATTCATAATTTTGTAGTTTGTGTAAGTTAGAAAGCATGTTGACCATTCCTTTATTAGCTGATCACTGGGTTGTATGTGTTGAGGGCAAATAAACAGCAGAATAGATATAATTTGATCTGTTTTAAAATAAAATGTAACAATACTACTTAATTTTTTTTAATGTTAGTCTTACAGGTTTACCTTTATTAGGGGCATGATTATTTTATCTTTCAATTTTAATCGTTTGAGGTAGTCACCATTGGCATACGTGTAAGCATTTGGATCACAGTTCATCTCGGAGCAGTCAAGTCATGCCCAAAGACTGCTTCTTTATTAAGGCAATGAAAAAATTTTAGTTGACTAGCTCGGATGGAGTGATATATATTTGAGCAGAAGAATCCCGCACGTATTTCCTATTAAAATATGTTTCTTGCAGCTGTTGATATTATAAAATAGCTTTGTGTGCATTATAAAATTGAGGAATGGTGGTAAAGCAGCATAAAAGAATATATGCATGACTGACCTTCAACAAAATGTTCATGTGTTGCTCCAGATATGAGAAGCTTAAAATACAAGCACCATCACAGTAGAACCACAGCAAGTTAGAAGCATGATTTATTTTTGCAGTAGTTACAGAATACTTGAAAATAAGACCCCTTCTCTGAAATAACATAGCTTTTCTTTTTGAGGTAAATCTTCAGAGCTGTTTGTGAGTTGAAGGAGTGATGCAGTTTGTGTGATGATAGGAGCAAGAACGTTTTGAAAGTCATTACAGCAGTCTGATATAGCTTGCTAGAGATTATTGCTTATTAAAATTTCTTAGAAATTACTTTCCTCAATTTTTTGTTAAATGAGAAATTTGAGATTTGATAAGTTTTGGATAGTAGGAAAAAAGTAATTATCATGCATGTAGTAATCTGTTAATTAAGAACAATCTGTTATTTGGATTGCTTTACCAGACTGGAGTTCTCCGAACCAATTGTGTGGACTGTTTAGATCGCACTAACACAGCACAGTTTATGGTGGGAAAATGTGCTTTGGCTTACCAACTCTATTCGTTGGGATTGATTGATAAACCAAATTTACAATTTGATACGGATGCTGTTAGGTAAGATATAAGTGTGTCATGGTTTTATTTTTTAATTTTTTGTCAAGAGATTTAGGAAAACTATCTCTATGTAGAATAAAAGTGCAACTCTTTATGTCGGAACGATTAAATAATGTTTATTCATCCAAGTTTAAAAAAATCTTCCATACTTGAAATCTTCTTGAGAAAATCCAGTCACTCTGAAAACTTGCTCCTCTGGGAAGGTATGTTAATCAGGCTTCTTACAACATAAGTGCTTATCTCTGTTCTCTTTATATGCCTGAACTTAAAGCTGATTTTTCCTTTTAAATAAATGTAATAAAAGACCCACCCTGGTTTTTTACACTTACTTCACTTGCTTGGGGCAAAATGCTGTCAAAAAAATGAAAACTGAAATAAGTATATGCTTTTATGGAGAATGCCAAACTGATATTTGTATAGAAGTACATCTTGCCTTTATTTCCTATATTTTCCTTTGGAAAAATGTTGTGCTTTTTGCTTCACTGAAGAAAAGTTGTTCTCTCAGATGAAGTATCAATGATACTTATTCAAGCATCCTCAAACCATTTAGGAAAACACAGTGTGTAAATTGAAATGCTTTGGGGGTCAGGGGGAACTAAGCTACTCATTTGTGAGTATGCTTCAGAAATTAGTGTAAGAGTCCTTGAGGTGATGTGGTTTTATTTCTTTAAACTGTTGCTGTGACTGTGAAACTTATGACTTCATTGCTGGTTTTGACTAGTGGTTTAGTAGTTTTAGAACATGGAAAGGTAACTCGTATTTCAGAAAAGACAAAATTCTCAGTCTCCCCTCCCCTTTATGTGAGACACATCTTCAGCTTTTCTTCTTTCTCCCATTATCTTCCAGCACTTGCCTGGTGCCAGGAGCTGGTATGTGTCACAGAAACAACCACAGTTGCAGCGTGTTGGCTCACTGTGTAAGTGGTGGCTCCTGACCTCTGCCTGATGGCTAGGGAGAGCACCTGCTGGCTGGCTTCCTCGGTGTGCTGGCCATGGCCTCATCCACCATGTCCCAGCTGCTAGGTGCTGCATGTTTACCTCTGGGAACGAACAACTGCTCTGCAAATACCAGTTGCTGGGCACCCCCCTGGGGACTCAGCAGTTGGCTCTCGAGTTCTAACTAGAGGGGATCAGGCAGTGGGCAGGTCTCTCATATCCACTCTCTGTAGTATCCTCTGCAGCTACCACTTACTTCAGCACCTCAGGCTGCATTTTACTATCTTTCCTTAGGCTTTGCTAGTTCCCCCCTTCCCGCCCCTATTTTGGGAGCCCAAATTTCTTCTGTTGCTTCCTACTGCAGTAGTCCTGTGTTTCCTCTCTATTTTCTCTCCTTCCTGTTTCCTCTTATGCCCCACCACCCAAATTTCCATCTTTTACCATAAGATTAAGATTATAGTAGTTGCTTTGTCTCTGATTTTCCAGATATCTTATTTCTCTATCTCTCTAAAATGTAACTATAAGCCTGGCATAAAAGGTTACTTATATCTGGTCACATTTGACTGATATTTTTTCTTCTTCTCCATTCCACTAGATGTATGCCTGTCTGAAACAGATTTTGTCATCTGTTAAGACTTGTTTCTGAATTACTGAATTCAGAATAATTAAAAATCCATCTCCATAATGCAACAAATTGTGAAGACAGGTGTGTGATATACCCTCTCCATTGTGCAGTCTCTCACTTTGACCATCTGCATTCTTGTTCCCTGCATTGTCTCACATCAAGTATCTGCTTCCTGCGTATTCTGCCTCTTCATTTACACTCTTCTTCCTTAATTTAGCTAACATGTCTGAAAAACCAACTTTTTAAAATCACGTTCTCCAGCTGGCCTTTTTATAATTCTGACTTCTCATATGGTGTCACTGGCTGGTTACAATCCAGAATTTCTGTTCAACTAGATTTCTGAAGTCAACATTTTATTTCATTTGGCCATCCTGAAGGGTAAGGAAACCGTGAGTCTTAAACAGTCCAATATTATGTCTAGCAAGATTAATCTTAATTACTTTGTTGCATGGGACCGTTTCTGCAAGCTATATTTTGTAGTGATTCCTTCAGTGTAATTGTTGTCCCATTTTTTTTCCTAGACAAAGTGTACCTTAACAGCTTATTTTATCATAGGTAGTTAACTGTCCTCTCTGTAAAAGACTAGGCTTTGTTTGACTGCAGGCTTAATATTTTGAGTCTGTGGAAGGGTAACTTAATTGTACAATTTTTTTTAAACCAAGTGGATCAACATACTTAATTTAAAGTTGCCTGTGAACCTTTACTGCAAGGTCATTGGAACTGTGTTCATCAATCCCCCGTGGGTGACTGGGAGATTTTTTTACCTGCTGGTTTTTGCCTTCAACCAGCTTTTTAGCTTTTAGTTGACCAGCGTTGCTGTCATTCCCCTTGTATAAAAAAAACCAAACCAACAAACACCCAAAAAAACCCCAACCAACCCGCCAAACCCAAAGAATCAAACAGGAGATTCTCATATGTGACATCATGAGTTCTGAACAATTCATGTGGAGTCAGGTGGGTTTTGACTTTCTTGTTGGTGGGAGGTTTTTTGTTTGGGTTTTTTTTTTTGGTTTGTTTGTTTGTTTGTTTAAGTTACTAAGCAGATGTTTCCTTCTGATTGATATTTTGTACTGGACCTTGGGCAGAAGATTTGCTGGACAGATATTTTTTACAGAAATTCATTTGCCGCTGAGGTAAGTGTTCTGCATCCAGAACCTTTTAAGGACTTCAGTCAGAGAGTTGCTGGGTTACTTGTGTGGTACTCTCCCTTTATTGGAAAATTTCTGAAAGGAATACTTTTGGGGTTTTTGTTTTCATAGGGTTTATTTTGTTATTGTTTTGTTTGTTTCGACCTTCTTTCTTCTAAGGTGTTACCACATGTCGGCCCGAGTTACAGTGTCTTGCTATACTGATGTGAAATATGTTTCCACGGGTTTGGTGGCTGGGGCTATTTTTTTGAGTTCCTTCTGCTTTGTTATTTTGCCTTTTAACTAAACTTCCTGCCTCTTTTAGTGTCATCCTTGTCATTGTCTTTCTCAAGCAAGGCCATAGTCTGCATTTGAGAAGCACTTTTCAATGTTATCTTTTAGAGTAGGTGTCATCTTCTTAGGTTTGTCTTGTTTTCTGAGACTGATGTTTTGTTTTTGTCATTCATGGGGAACTTCTTGATAATTTTTGCTATTTGGACTGCTCTCAGTTTGGAGTCTACTGTCAACTTCTTGATGCTAGAAGACTGAATTGCTTTTAGCCAGCTCGCCTTGTTCATCTTAGCAGCCAAGTCTTAGATCACCTTCATCTTCTAAGATGTTCATCTTGCATCTCTTCTTCTTACAACATGCTTTTTCAGTTCCAGCAAATGGTATCTGACTGCCATTCATGCTTCTTACAAGTCATGTTTATTTGGTTTGTACCTTTGAGCCATCGTTATTGTAACTGGGGAGGTTTTTAGAAAGTTATGACAACTTCATTCCCAGTGGACTTGACAGAAAACGTAGCCTTGAGATATTGACATGTTCTGTCCCATTTAGTGTATTTAAAATCACTTAGTTTGTGAAGGTATGTAGTTTGTTTTCTCCCTGCAGACTAGTAGGACGTGTTATTCTACCTGAATCTACAGAAGTGCATATTCTGTAGTGTGAATGCATTCTGATATCCTATAAATTACTGAAAATCTTAGTTCAATCCTTCTTAGTAATTATTATATCTGAAAAAAATTACCACATATTTATCTGAATAAAGAATAGATGCATAGCTTTAAATTTCAGTGTTTGTAAGTTAATAGCATGTTTTAATGAAATACTAGTCTTTGTAAACTGGCAGAAGTATTTAGGAGAAGAAAATGTATTGCTTGTTAAACAGAAAGATGTTATAATTACAATACTTTATTATTTTTTTATCTTAAAAAACTTTTCAGTGGTTTGATAAATGACACATTTTGCTTTTCCTTCAGATTATTTGAAGAATTATATGAAGATCATGGAGACACACTTTCTTTGCAGTATGGAGGTTCTCAGCTTGTCCACAGAGTAAAAACCTATAGAAAGATAGCTCCATGGACTCAGCATTCCAAAGATATTATGCAAACGCTCTCAAGATATTATAGTAACGCTTTCTCAGGTAAATTTAAAGTGCTTTCTTTCAAGCCATTATTTAAAAAACATCTTACTTCTGATGTTCAGTAATCAATACTATGATCTTATGGCAGAGATCCTCTATACTATAACTTCCAAATAATTTGGTAAAGACTGATGGCTATCAAATAGGTATTCTGATCTGATTAAGTATTTCTATCCTATGCAAATGCATGCTGTAGTGCGTAGCCTTATTTGATAAAAGTTAGTGAACTGATGTGAGAAGTATTTAGAAAATGTACACGTGTAGCACTGAAACTGCCAGTGACATTTGTAGATCAACAGAGAAGCAGGTAGCTGTTACAGAGCTGTTAAAATGATGGACAGAATGGCTTCAACAAATATAAGGAAATGGCTTAAACGCAAGTAGAAGCTTCTAGTGGAGTAGTTCTTGTGATGTTTCTGGGGACTTCGAAGAAGAACCAAGCTCTGATGCACATAATTGTTTTGTATGAATAGAAGCTACTAACTGTTGAATCTGTAGTAGAAAAGACAAAATTAAATTAAAAGAGCCAGGTCCCCCAAGTAAATAAGCTGTTTTTTTAATTAAGTTATAAAATATTACCTTACTACTATACCAGCTTATATCCGTCATTGATACTATTCTGCTTTGTTGTGGACATTGCTAATTGAAAAACCTCTTTGAAAAATGCTGAACTGTACCTTGGGCCAAATAATTGGAAAAAATAACATTTAGTGTTTTCAGAAGTCATGAAAGACCTAAAAGAATGATTTTAGGGCAGTCTAAGACGTGTTAGGATGACAAACGTGTAGTGCTACTGTGTTCTATATATTGTGTCAGTCCTCTGTTAGTCTTTTTTCACAAAAGCTGCATAGCCAGGGAAAGACGTAGCCTTGTTTTTTTTCCTGGTAGACTGCAATTATTTAGAAACTATGTGAACTGTAAAACAGCGGGTTGGACACTGGCTAGAAATACTTCAGTAATCTCTGGTTGCTTTGGCTGAAGTTACTGCTTTTGTTAGTGACAATTCTGTGTATGTAACAAAATGTGAGCATACGGCTTTTAAAGTACTTTTTTCTGCTTGTAATTAATGTAATTTGTGTATTGTATTCACCCAAATTAAATGAGAAATGGAGAGCTTATTTATTTCAGTGATATGGTCTCTTATCATTTGTAGTGGCAATAACGGCTTCATCAATTCTTACGAGCAAAAGGAAGCACTCTTGCCCTATTGCCTGTACTGATATGTACAAGATGGAACAAGTCTCTGAAGCTGTTCATTTTTATGCCAGCCACTTAAATGGTTAGGTGGAAGCTTGAGCAAAGTTTTACATCCACATTTGGGGTTGTGGTCTGCTTGCAAGGATAGTCACAATATGCATGTGTTTTAGTAATAAAATAATTTGTTCTGGAAAGTATCTTACTAGAAGAAGAAGGTATACAGAATGAAAAAGTCCATCTTGTCACCTGGGCAGACTTGTAGCTGAGTACACAAACAGACGTTAGTCTTTACTGAAGTCAATATGAAAAATGGAACTTCCATAAAGGTGCTGCACTGGTTTCCCTGATTTACTTATGGTTTTGGTATTTGATCCCATTTGAGCCAAAAATTTTTGGTGCTTTGTATTCTGTGTGTTTGAAGATAGCATTGTTAAAACATAGATTTCAATATTGTATTTACTGCATTTTTACTATAAAATTTTAAAACATTAATGGCAGTGAAATTTAGAGGTTCACTTTCCAACACTGCCTGTTCAGATGGCATCTGCAAGCCTATTAATGTGACAGACTGAGAGAGATCATTTTATTCATGAAGTTTGCTCTGAAAGCAGAGATAAAGAAAGCATTTTTAGAATGAGACATGCAAAACAGTGACAAGTGGTGTTCCTCTGGGGTCAGTACTGGGACCAGTGCTGTTTAACATCTTTGTTGGCAACACAGACAGTGGGATTGAGTGCACCGTCAGCAAGTTTGCTGTCAACACCAGGCTGTGTGGTGCGGTCAGCGCACTGGAGGGAAGGGATGCCATCCAGAGGGACCTTGACAGGCTTGAGAGGTGGGCCCATGCGAACCTCAAGAAGTTCAGTAAAGTCAAGTGCAGGTCCTGCACATGGGTCAGAGCAATCCCAAGCACAGATACAGGCTGGATGGAGGATGGCTTGAGAGCATCCCTCATGATGGAAGAGGTGGATGGTTAAAGGAGATGGTCATGGGGATGTTGGTTATAGAGAAGCTCAACATGACCCAGCAGTGTGCACTTGCAGCCCAGAAAGCGAACCGTATCCTGGGCTGTGCCAAAAGAATTGTGGCCAGCAGGTCGAGGGAGGTGATTCTTCCCCTCTACTCAGGTCTCCTGAGACCCCACCTGGAGCCCTGCATTCAGCTCTGGGGCCCCCAATGGAAGAAGGACAGGGACCTGTTGGGGCAACTCTAGAGGAGGGGGCCAGAAAGATGATCAGAGGGCTGAGGCACCTCTCCTATGAAGACAGGCTAAGAGAGCTGGGGTTGTTCAGCCTGGAGAAGGGAAGGCTCCAGGGAGACCTCATAGCAGGTTTCCAGTACTGCTGGAAAGGTGGCCTACAAGAAAGCTGGAGATGGATTTTTTAGAAGGGCTGGTAGTGACAGGACAGATTAGATATTGGGAAGAAATTCTTTACTATGAGGGTGGCAAGACACTGGAACAGGTTGCCCAGAGAAGGTGTGGATGCCCCATCCCTGGAAGTGTTCAAGGCCAGGCTGGATGGGGCTTTGAGCCACCTGGTCTGGTGGAAGGTGTCCCTGCTCATGGCAGGGAGGGCGGAACTCAGTGATTTTTAAGGTCCCTTCCAACTCAAGCTATTCTATGTTTCTAAGATTCTGATTTACTATACTGTACTTCTTGTTACTATACATCACATATCCTTTAAAATACAAATAAAAATCTGAGGGCTAGCCAATTAATGAGCCAGCATTTCCTTGTGTTTCTGATCTGAGAAGTTTTTAATGCTTATGAATTCTATGTAGCAGTAGTAAACAGACTCAGAAAATGTTTATGATTTCCTTGAAGTCATGCGGTATATCAGATTCCGATTGCAAGTGGCCTGCTAACAGTGCCACCTAAGCAAATTAGCACACTTCTTCTGTTTGTCTGTCATAAAAAATACATGATTCTAAAATCTGTTGACCTCAGAGCTCTTAGGATAATCACTACTGATCAAGTTGTACAGATGAGAAAAAGTGAGACATATCTGTTAAGTGACTTGTCTGGACATACTAATCCAGTAGCTAAGCCTTGGACTTGTAAGAAAAGTAACTTTCAATGTGGTTTCACATGATATGTGGCTTAGCTTTTCTATAGATTTTCTATATGTTGCCTGTATAATAGAAGAGTGAAGAATTAAAAATATGTTCTCAGGATCAAGCTAGTGACTGAAGGTTAAAGAAAAGCATGGTTTCCTCCTAAAAATATGGGGCAATAATTCTACATTAACTTGAAAAAATCTTCCAGTTTTAGGCAAAAATTCAGACTCTTTCACGCAATTTTTTAGTTCTAGCATTTGAAAAAAGTAAAGGGTGCAGTGTAGTTTGGGAAGGCAACTGTTTGAAGTCTTCTGCTTATAAGCAAATGAGTTGTACCAGAAAAAACATCATACAGCTAAGAATTAGGTGTTCCTTCAACACCCTCTCTGGGCAAGTATTCAGATTATTTGAATTCTAAGATTATTATAACATTTTTCTTCCATTTGTGATTGTCAGAGAAATTAGGAAATAGTATTCTAAGTAATATTCTTCTAGCTTTTATGCCTTTTAGAATGTAATGTGATGTTGCAGCCTTCAGTGCTAGAGTTGCAAGACGCATAATAAGCTTCTGGAATCTGAAATAATCTATTTATCCACAAACAGGACTGGATATAGTAAACTACCTTGTAGTGTTGTAGGAAAGTAAACTTAATTACTACAACCTTTTAGTCATGGGACATTATAGGCCCAATTGCATTGAATCTCTCATGATTTAGTAATTTGTCATGTAGTGCAGTTGCAAACTCAGATTGAGAGCAGTAGATTATTTTAGGCCAATTCAATTAAATGGCCCTTTCAGTTCCTGTTTTCTCAAATGGTCTTAAAAATGTGCTAGTATACACGTACATTGTAGTATCTTTTAAAAAAATCAGTGTAGTCTTTCTACTTGCATGTACATAATTAACATTTGGTGCTAACAATGAAGGGAGAAAACCTGTTTGCTCGTTTGTCTGTGATCCACAGTGCATAGACACATTCTTATTTATTTGTTTTTGAAAGGAGATATTTTTCTATCTAGATAAGAAAATTGATCTGAAAAGCTCCATATCCTGTTTTCTCTGGCCACTGTTTCAAAGAAAGACAAAAGCTTTCATTGTTTTTGTTCAAAATTAAGCCTGTTTTTCACAGAACAAATTTCATTTAGTTTTATTTCATTTTAGCATCTGTCATATAAGTAGTAACATAGTTTAACTGTTTTACAATTACTTACTTAACAATTTCAGTATACTTTCTGTTCCTGGAGGCTTGTCTCTGCCTTTCACTTCCAGAAATTACCACCAATTTAAACCTATTTGCTCCTGCTAATTAATTTTGTCTTTAAGGCTCCTTCAGTTCCTGTGCTTAAAGTAGAGAACTTTCTTGGATTTTGTTCAGCACTTTCTTTAAACCACTAACTAAATAATTTATCAGGGAGAAAGAATACATGCTATTGCTTGTGACTCTTTCTTTCTTTATAATCTCAGTGACCTCAAAAAGTTTTTGGCTTTTGTTTGCTTTTTTCAGACCTTTTTACTGAGTTTTGCATCGCTTTCTTGTACTGTTCCTGGCCTTCCTCATTCTCTCCTTACATCTTGGTTAAACTGTGACACTATTTTGCAGAAACAATATGACCTGCAAACCATAAGGACTTGCATATGCTTATACTGTGTAGAAAAGTTAATGTTTATAGTTGATCCTCTTAAGAAAATTGGGAAGGTGAGGAGCAAGAAAGAAGGTAACATAAGTATCTTTTTTTGGAAGAGTGCTCTGAAGCAACAGTAAAAATATCCAGAGGGAGGATGAGTGGATAGAAAAGGAAGAAAAAAAGCCAAATTACAGATGAGAGGCCCTCTAAGTAGGGAAGGGGAGCCAAGCAACATCAAGAGGTTCCCCCTTTCTTTCCCTTTTCTGTACCTTGCCCTGTTGCACCCATGTGACACTCTCTACAGAAGATCCCACTTGTAAATACTGACCTCCACATAGGCACACTTCTGTAAAGTACCATACTTTTCTATGATCCTACTGTCACCAAATTTCTACAGATCGTTTGTCAACTGCTTGTGCATCTTAATTCCCTGTGAAAAATGTTACTTGTTGTACAGAGAGAAGAAATGTTCAAATTCTGGGCAGAAGAAGAGGTAGCGACTGAAACTTTGGTGGTCAGGAACCAACTTTGTCCTTGCTGTCATACCACCACTTTGTGGATTTTGCCTGGTTTCTTACCTGCTTTCTTGTATACTGAGACTTCAGTTTGTCTTTTTGATGCAGTGTTTTGCTGAAGGGACGCTCAACTCTCATGATACTCTTTTTGAAACATGGAGAAAACTGAAGGAGTAACACTATTGAACTAGCCTGAACTATTCCTTGTCTGATGATTAATGAAGTGCAAACAAGAGTTGGAGATGAAAGCTTTCCCTGTGCTCATTCCTCAGGGCACAAATAGGGCTCAGTTCTCCATATATTCCCTCCTATCTAAAGATCCTTTGTGTGTAAGCTGCCTTCTGCCCCTACAGCTCTGCTTGCAAAGCTGTCTTTATCACAGTTCACCATCCCCAAGTCCTCATCTGACTCCAACTTTTCTTTGGATCTGTTGTAACTCATCCTGTCTGCAGCTAGGTAACAAAAGAGATTTTAAAGATGTAAGTGAAAAACAATGTTTGTTGTCATGCTTCATCTACAGTGGTATGTAACTGCTGGATTTTAGCACTTGCCTTACTTAGTTTGGTGAAGCTTAGAGTATGGCAAGAGAAACTGATGAATTAAGCCAACAGAAAAAAAGTCCAAATTATTAAAAGGTGTTTGTGAAGTTTAATAATAATTTCATTAACTATTTTTGGCTAGAAAACCCTCAAAGAATTAGTAATTTTTGTGTTATGTCAGAAACTTGTGTATTGTATGGATACTGTTTAATTTCATTAAATCATTCTGTTATTTGGGCTGCAGTAAATTCATCATGATATGTCAGATTCTCTGAAATATGCATTAATAGATGCAAATGCTTTGTGCATACACATATAGGCAGAGATGGGAGACAGAGCTGCAGGGTGAGGTCTTCTGTGAGGGCTCTAAGCAGAGCTTCTGCCTCAGCCCCTGTGTGAGAAGCCAAGGAAAGAGGCTTTGCTGGTATCAGCTCCACATGCACTGCAGCATGGCAGAAGGTCGGGTCTAAGTGAAGTTTTGTTATGGTGGTTGAAGCCCAGAGGTCCCTGTGAAAGTCATAGGACATACACACTCCATCTGTGAGGAGCGAACATAAGAAACAAGGCAATGTCTGAATGGGCTTGAGCTCTGCAATGTTCCTGCTGTTAAGTGTACCTCTTGTCTAACAGATGCAGACAGGCAAGATTCTATCAATCTCTTTCTGGGAGTATTCAAGCCTACAGAAGGAAAACCTCATCTCTGGGAACTTCCCACTGACTTTTACTTGCATCACAAGAACACCCTTAGTCTGTCACAGACCAGGCGAAGGTATTTTGCTGTTCTATTTTTTTGTTCGGTATTGTTCTAATAAATTTTAAAAACCCCCACGTTGTTAAAAAAATAATTTGGTCAGCCTGTCAAAAACTTGCTTACTGTTTTCTCAGTTTTTGGGAAAGCTTGGGAAAAAAGCTTCCTTTAAGAGATTACCAAAAACTGGATGTTGGTGTTTTGAAGGGTTTGCTTTAGTATGTTATTTTCCTGTTTAACTGAAAAAGAAAGTTTCATTTCATATGAAATCCTATCCTGCAATGTGAAACGCTTCACTGTTTTGCTGAAGTACAGTTACCACTGTCTTATTAAGCAAGGTACAGGTGTATTTTTGATGGTCAGATTTATTAAGTCATTGTTGTATTTGAGACTGTGATGACGTTGTTTTGGGGTTTTTTTGTGTAATGCACTTAGTATGCAGCTGTGCATACCAAGAAGCCCATGATTTTTTACCTTCCTTTCAGCTATGCCTAGCCTGTTTTGAAGAATATTTTTCTTAATTTGCATTCCATTGTAGTTGCACAATAATATGTGGAAGTAATAGAGCTGAAGCATAAAAATTTTGAAGTCATTTTAGAGTGCTTCACAATGTGGACTTATTTTGTTAAGTATTATAAATACTGTGTGTAAAAAATATAATTAAAAATATCTCCATTTTAGTAGTAAGGACAGTACTAGACTTGTTAACTAAATCATCTCTCTTAGGAATTTCACTGTTTGTATCTTTGTTCTCTGAGTCTTAAAGCTCTGTATTGCCAGCAGTAGATCTGAATATCTGCGTTTAGATTTTGGGTTGGGGAAAACTGCATGTGTTGAAACAGTGCGTTCAATCCCTGTTGGCTGCTTATTCCATTAACCTGTTGTGGCAGCTGGCTTGTGATACGACTGTTTCTAAATTTCAATCCTTTTGTATTGTCTCTTGAGGCTTCTCTTGATGCTAGCTCATGTGTAGGAAGTAGTTAGGTGAAAAAAGCTCTTCCAAGCAATTTTTTTGTTTCTACCAAACTATTGGACAAGTTCTTTGTGTAATTTCTGCCTGCCTGGCTGTGCAGTGCCTCTTTTGGATTCCTTGGGCACAGCAGCAAAGGAAATAATGAAAACCCAAAATAAAATCGAGGATATAGGAAGGGGAAGGAAGATGTTGTTTCCTGTCATTGAAACTTCTTTTGACTGTGCTTTTCCTGTATTATATTTGTCTCCTCATCAAAAAGAAGAGATTTCATAATGAGTTTCACATATTTGCTTTTATATAACTTGTGGTTCATGTGAAAAGACAGTGAATATGGAAAAGAATACTTTCTGTTGCCCTGTTATTTATCATTTATGCAAGCAGCAAAACTGGGTATGTCTGCATAGTTTCTGAAGGCACTGGAGAAAATGGCTTGCTTAGCACGGCCTGATGCAGTGCTTTAAGAACAGGTGGGACTGCTGGGCATAGCTCATTCCTTTCTGTCTAGGACATACATAGTTCTTGGAATTGAGGTGTGTTGCCCTGCCTGTTATGCACCATTTGCTGAGTCCCACTAACAACTCTATCTCTGGACATGGGAATACACCCATTGTTTCCGCTCCAGGTGGTTACAGTGACATGGGTAGGAGGTAACTTCATTAATACTCTGATTACAGCCTGCACGCACACATATTTGAAATAAAAATCAATGAAGATGAAAGTATTTTCATCCCGACTAATGAAATACAAGAAACCATCAGAATTATTTAGAGAAGGAATTAAAAGTATAGTTGAGAAAATAAGAATATGTAAACACAAATGAAAGATAAAACATACTTTATTTTATGAACGTTGCTTGACTTCCTTTGTTGTTGTTCAGAAATCCTGAGTGAGCTTCCAGCAAGACCTGGTTTTTGCTGTTAGCTGTGCCAACAGACAGTTCTCAGACTTAGGATACCTGTCACATCAAAATGTATTGTCTGTGTGGAAGTCAGCTGCCTTGACAATCTTCTGATTTTATTATCATTGACCTCCATTTCCTCAGACCTTTTTCCTAAATTTTAGGAGCTGAGTAACAAGTGGTGGGTGGCATGGAGGTTGATGCCTTTTTTAAAAAAAAATAAAATAAAATACCAGAACATGAGAAATATGTAAATACCTTCTATATGCACTAAGACCTTAATTTGCAGTGTTGTAGCAGTAGGCACCTGAAATGTATTTTGTTTAATAGGAAAAAAACGCTCCTTCATCCATACCTGTCTTGATCTTCATGTGTTTAAATTTTGTGGCCTGAGATAAAAGTAGTAGGATAAGGAGCCTGTTTAAATCCTCCATCCAAGGATAATTTTTTACTTTCTTCCACACTTGAATTGCTAATGTTTACTGAAGTGACACTGTATGGTTGGGTAACTGTTATGTTCAAACATTTAGACTGGGTACAAGATCAAATCTTATGTATCTATTGCGTGTCTGTTTTTCCTATACAGCTATACTTATTGGTGGACCGCAGGTGTGCTAAAGCATTTACCTCTCCCTTTTGATGAAGGTAGGAACCATATTTGTTCCTTGCCTTACAGAGTACCCTGAAAAAAAAGTTTTAGTCACAAATGCTTTTTAACTGTTTTAGATCCCAAATCTGAAAAAAAATCATATATTTCATAATGACTTCTATTTATTTCCAACCTGCCACATACACCGCAGCCCCTCCAGCTCTGATGAGCTATGATTTTTCAACTGCAGGATGCAAGAGAGACCTAATTAGCTAAAACTTGTTCTGCATATGTTTATGTGCCATGAGACAATTCTTTCCAACCCCACCCCCCTTGCCTACTAATATATTTATAGTGTCTGCTGGTGGTTGGGTTCCTGTTGCAGATGACAAGATATAGCTAGTGTGTCTTATTTCTCTAGGATACTGTACAGCATTTATTAGGAATTGTCATGAAAGGAAATCAAATTATGGTGGTTGATAATGGATATTTATTAAAGATGTGCTGCCCATCTTCATATCATATTTTCTTGTCTTAGAGGGCTATAGCTATAGAAAGATGCCTGGTAGCATGGTTAGGTAAGCAGGCTACTTTTTGTTTAGGTGTTTGCAGTCAGTAATTGTTAGTAAAAAGATTATTTTTTTCTTTTCCTCAGTGACATGTGCTGAAAACAGGGGCAAGCTGACAGTGAAGAAATTCCACAAGTATGAAGAAGAAATCGATATCCACAATGAGTTTTTCCGGCCGTATGAGTTGAGCAGTTTTGATGAGACCTTCTGCTTGGCAATGACCAATTCTACACGGTATATTGGGATGTTTTCTGACTATAAATCCTTAACTGAAAGCAGATTTGGTGTGAATTAAATATGTTCCATTTATTTGATTAAATCTGTGTAACACGATAGGTTTTGTGGGGTGTCTGAGGGGTTTTTTTAAGCTTCAAATTTAGCAAACTTCTAGAAACTAAATCACAAGACTGAAATGGAAATGCTACTCTAAAAAAAATCTGTTAAGATAGCACTTAAATTTCCAATTATTTTCCATTATGGGGTGCTAAATGTTTGGGCAGTTGAAGTGAGCTTGAAACAAGTTTTTCCCTGTGGACTCAGATCTCGGAGGCTACCTTCAAAGCAATCATTTCCTAACTGCTCTGCTCTCATTTTACAGTTGTTTTCTTCAGCTCATTGTGTTCTCATAACGGGCTAGATAACTTTTTTTTTTGGCAGCAATCAGCTGGATATGCTAAGCATAATTAATCACACTTTAGCTAAAGACTTCTAGGCAGATTGTTACATGTAGCTTTTTGACCCAATTTGACTGTTGGCAGCATTTTGAAAACAATATAGCAGAGTTAGAGGGCTTCTTCAGCACGGGGATGGAGCACATTGCCCTAGCCACCTTAACAAGTGGTAACGTTTGCAGATGTTCTATGGGACTAGATAGTGCAACTGAAAACTTTTAAAATACCTAAGAGGGTTATATTAACATGGTCTGTGATCATGAAGTTAGATCTTGATAATTTTTTTATAAATTTTTTTGTTTTAATTCAAAGGTAGATGTTAGAGGTGGTTCTTCCAGAAAATTGAAAAATTCTCTGTGTTAAATTTTGCTCATGAACAATTTTTCCTTTTTATTTTGCCAGAGATTTTATGCCTAAGAATGTGGGGATTGATCCAAGTCCATTTACTGTTCGTAAACCTGATGAAACTGGAAAATCGGTGCTGGGGTAAGCCTGAAATATGAATTTCTGTTCTGGTTTAGTAGTAGTGGAATTGTAATGTGAATAATTAAACATGTGTGTCTGTGTAGCATATTCTGTGTTACATGGGAAATAAATAAGAATCATTGGTGTTATACTGTAGAATTGCATACTTTGAAAATCATATCTGATTTGAGATTTTTATTGACACTGGGAATTCTTTATTCAGACTTGTTTAATCTTCTGTTTCCTTGGACTCTTCAAAGTGAAACCAATGAGAAGATTTTATCTAGAATAAAGATACAGAGGGTGTTAAAATTTAATTATCTATTCATACTGGTGGCAACTGTATTCTCTATTGGCGATAACAGGATCGTTATTATTCTTGTCTTTTTTAAAAACAAAAAGTACAAAGTAATAACTTTTGAGTAAATAAAACATATCCTGAAACAGGAATAATTGACAATTTCAGCATAGTTTTTTATTAAATGTTTTATTAGAATATTTATAGATAAAATTATATAAAACAATTCAGCAACAGTTATTGGGACAAATTAATATTTCATTTAGCTGCTTTTGCATCCTGGACTTGCTTAGTTACTTTATGCCATTGTTGTGTTTAACCTGCTGTGTCACACAAGGGCTATGGGGACTCTTCCTGGACCAATTCATTTTCTCTTTGATACCTCATGTTAAGGAAATGTTTTGTCAATAATGACTGAACCTCTGCTCTCACACCATTGTAAGTTCTTCTGAAAACTTGCCATTCTGTTTGACTGTCTCGTAAATAACATCCATTGTGCCTTGACCCTGAGGGACTCATGGTCAATAAATATTGAGAGCAGATGATGCTTATCACTAGTAGCACCTGTTTTCATGCTACTGGTGTTCCCTCGGAATAAGCAGAAAGTTTGTTAAACAGTTACACAGTTTACCTCTGCAAAGAATTGTGAATTTGTGGGTACTTTTGAGGATAAGCTTTATATCTGTGCTTTGGTATAATGTCAGATTTTGGACTAACTGATTTCTCTCCAGATATTCCATTAAATACTTGACCATTATACATTTTCCTCAGGCACTTTGCTTCAAGCTCTCCACTGTGATTTTTAGGGATTGTTATGAGATAGAGAATCAGCTGGATCAAAGCCATGTTCCAGGACTCCCTGGGTATTGCTCATAAGGCTTCCCATGCATTGGCTGTGCAGTGTGGTATAAGATGGCTTCCATCTTCCACCTTACCCATATTTAGCTGTTGGTAGAGGTGATATCTTTGCCTTGCACATTTGTCATCATCTTTTGATCTTCTGTGACCTTCTGTTTCTGGAGAATTTGGAGATCTGTTTTCTTCTGTAAGTGTTCCAGTCCCTTAGGACAATTGGATCTTGGCCAGCTTCTGAGTATGCATTGGGGATGGGGTGGGGATATTGCTTTTACCAGTGTTTGGTTACTTGCTCTATTCTTCAGCTTTAAGAAAGGACTGCTTTTCTTGTGACCTTCACCTCATTTAGAAAAGTAGGGAACATAACCTTATTTTCTTTAAAAAAAAAGCAGCATGTCTTCATAACTTCCTGAAAAATTCCATCTCAGGAGATGTCAGTTTCTGCTGAGTCAGAAATTAAGCTTATCTGTGGTGGTTTTTGTGCTAAGGTATTTGTTCCAGCTATAAGAATTCTTCTGGTATTTTAATGCCTTTGGGGGTGGGATACACTGTCAGCTCAAGAACGTTTGTAAGGACTCTCCTACTTGTTTATATGTGTTCCTAAAGTGTATAAAGTTTAGCTAATTCACTACAGGGATAAACTGCTGTATGAGTTTGGCTGCAAAAGACAGAACTCTGTGACAGTCACGGTGTGCTCTGCTAGAGCTCGAGTGATATTGGTGACCTCCATGCCTTCGCTGATGAGAACACTAGAGCTGCAACTCAAAACTGCATTTGCAGCAAACTGCATGCTGTTGTCAAAGTCTCTCTTAGCATGCTGCTGTCTTCCTTTAGGGCCTTCCTTTACAGTAAGTCTCACACAGTGTCAGTGTGTATATTGACAGGCACTTCAGCAAGGAGGAGATGTTGCTTCCCCGTTTCCAGAACTGGTTTATCTATAATCATATTCGTTACCTGCTTTCCAGTCCCTCTTCCTCCGGAGTCCTTGAAAGATTGTGACAGTGTCTGGAGAGGAAAGTGTAACCGCATACCCTTCTATGGGCAGTGGGAAAGGATGTAAGAGTGATGCAGTTTCTGATGGGTGTGGTGATGTATACCTTTCAGAGTCTGTAGGTTAAACCCAGCATTAGTCCACTGAAATACAGATGCTGTATCTTAAAGAATTCTTACAAATAAGGCACCTCTGACTAGAAATTCTAGGAGTGAGAAATATATGACACATAAAGAAATGTTGCTGATTAAAGAACTGAATTGAGGGGAGAGGTATGGAAAGGCAAGGGAAAAACGTGGCATTATGATTGAGATTTTTGGGCCAAGGAATAAGAAAGCTAGTGGAGGAGGTAATGTTAATCAGAAAGTGAAACTTTTTCCCAGATCAAAACCAAAGATGTTATGTCTCAGTGAATTTTTATTCCTTTCTATTTACTCAGTCTGGGGGAACGATTTAAGTAAAGAATCAGAGAATTGGTGGAGAAAAGCTGACATAATCCTTTGAGCTCTTTTTAAATGCTCTGGAATAAGAAGAGATTGAAGAAAAGTGAATCAGCTGGGGGATTCAAAAGATGAGCAACAAGTTGCTCCAGAGGATAGAACTCATTTCCCCCTGTAACACTGTAACCAAAATTAGACATTTTAAATAGCTGTTAATATCTTGCTGGTTTCATAAATACATGCTGCCTTTAATAACAGGAACAAAAGTAATAGAGAAGAAACCGTGCTGCAGCGCAAAACAGCTGCTAGCGCTCCTCCACCCCCAAGTGAGGAAGCAGTGTCAAGTAGTTCTGAAGATGATTCTGGGACAGACAAAGAAGATGAAGGTGCTGTTTCTCAACGTTCAACTCCAGTAAAGGTGACTGATACAGGAGACAACACAAAAATCACAGAGGTAAGAAATCATTGTGGCAGGCAGAAGGCTAATCGTGGACATTTCCTTAAGAAAAGCCACAACAGTGAATGTTATAGAACAGTCAAAAGTAAAGCACTAAGAAATTAAGTGAAAAAAGTGTCCATTGTCATTTCATTGTGTAGATATTAGCACAGCTGCTTATGAAACTTTGCAAGTACCCTTGTCATGTAATAGTGAAACACGGCAGAAAATAACATTTTTCAAAAAATGGAAATTACTGCTAGAAACCTGTGTCATTTGAAAAGTACTCAGGTCAGGTTTAGTCCATTACATAAAGCGTAAAATATATATATGTTAGTGTGTTCAGAGTAGTAGTGCACTTCTGATCATTGTCCCTTACACGTTCGGGCTCACATCATGAGGTAGTTTTAGAGCATGCAAGTGGGATTGCTTTTTGGATGAAACTAAACAGGGAGATGCTTCTCCAGGAAGGTACCTGATCTACCTACTTAATCAACATTTAGTCCATGGGAGCTAATCTGGACCAAACCCCCTGAAAGACACGTAGTATGGTTCTGAGCACCACCTCTTTCAGATACAATTGTGCTCCTTTTGAATGATGCCACTCGCTGAAGTGGATATAACTGTAGATTAATTTTCAATCTGGCAAAATTTCGGCCTCATGTATGTGAAGATTTTTAAATTGCTGTTTCATAATTGTGTGGTCAGACAGTTCAAAAAAAAAAGTTAAGTCCAAAATGTGCATGATAATGTTGTCACATTGGTCCTATGCTATTACGACTACTAAGGGTGAAGATAGTGGCAGGATAATAGTGAAATTCTGTATGCACAGGCATATGAAAACTATGTGTATTCTCAGTTGTGGGCTATTAATCTTTTTTTGCTAGCATAACTCCCAATTCTGTTGGAAACCCCTGGGTGCTAATTTAATGAAAATATTTGCATAAAGTATTATGGAAATATCTATTTTATTAATTCATGTAACATTTCTTCACATTCTTTCTTGTAGATACCCACTTTGAGTACCCCTGAAAATGTCTTAGCAAAAGGATATGCTAATGGAGACTATACAAATTTGGAAAATACTTATGTTGTTTTGGGGTTTTGGTTTTTGTTTTTTTTTTTTAAGTCACAGCTAATTCAATGTGCTTGTACACGTTATAACTTTTGAAGAAATGTCAGTATTTATGACCTTAGTCAGTATAAAATGTAACACCTGATTGGCAACAGAGAATAAAACTTTTTTTTTTTCCTGCTACAATTAAAATTTTCATTCCATTCAGTCATTAGCCTAGGGTTGTGTATTATCAGATAATGGAAAAGCCGCCTGTACAATACTGTCTTCTTCCTAACCTTAACAAAGCATTTTCAAATAGCTATGAATTCATGCAGTATTGATTTTGGACAATTTGGATTAATTGTTATGCCAATACAAGTTTTACACATTTTATCTGAAAATTTTCCATCTGAATGACAGAGTACTTGTTTTCCAGCACGTCGCATTGTTTCTAGATTTTTTTTAAGAACAGAAATCCAACCTGAAATTTTATTCTTGATACTTTCAATTGCATAAGTTACCTCACATCAGTTTTTCCATCTGTGTATTGAACACACTTCAATGCTCAGACCTAAGGTATTTTTTTTAGATTTTTAAGATTCTTAAATGAAAAATGCATATAAACACAAAATACTATTTAAGATAGTATTGAATTTTAATGACTTACAGTTGTGCAAGCTATGCTGGTTCTTAGTAATGCACATGAAATATTTTCCATTTTATTAGCACCTTTTCAAACACTGAATTTTAGTTACAATTTGTGTTGTTAATTTGTGTCGTTGCTAATTAAAGTTGCAGTGCTAAAAAGGATTACCTATTCAGTTATGTTGAACTACTACATTAGTAATTAACTTGGGTTATTATTAATGTCTGTCTGCCATTGTAAATTTCTTTACTCTCTTCAAAAGTACAAGGCTTCTTTTAATGTATATTATTTTTGAGGGCATGATGTTTATGGGAACTTTCTGTTCAGAATCCAAACATACAAATTAGAAAAGTTAAAGACTGTGTTAGACCTTAGATTTTAACACGTTCACCATTAAAAAGTCATTTAATTTGTGAAGTGTTGTTTTTCCATTACCAGGCTAAGCAGAGCATCAGATACAGGCTTTTCAAGAAATCCTTTGGAATTATTTTTCCGGCAATGGCAATTATTTGTTGTGTCTACACATGTAGTTAAACATTTTTAAAAAGACCTTTAATGGAGGGTTTCAAAACTTTATAGCTAAACTGAATAATGTAACAAGAAACAAACCTGCTATCACTGGAAAAGGTGATAATCTATCTAGCTGATTAAATAAGTGTCTATTTTCTAGAACTGGTAAACCATAGAAATGTTTCAGATACCTTTTATTTTTTCTTTCAAGTTAAGCTTAACTTCAAAAAGAAAATGTAATGAAGAATTCACTTCAAAGCCTAAGCTCACAAATACTACATTTTATGTCTCTGTTTGCTAAACTGACAACTTACTAGTACTCTAACCAGTGTCAGTCTGCATTTCACTGGTTTATTATTTGTGAAAATGGATTGTCTATAGTATTGTTCAAAAATACTAGATGTTTGGGTGAAAAACAGTAGTGTGGGGTATTTTTGTATGTAAAAGAGTTGATACTTGTAAGCTTATATTTTTGGGTGCATTCTTGAGTAAATACGGTTATTCTGGAGTGACTGGATGTTTGGTCAGGGAGTTGAATTCTGGTATTTTTTGCATCAGCAACTGTAGAGAAAAATCGTGTTGTTATTTTTCAGGGAGAGGGGAAACCTGAAACAGCTAGTTCCTTTCTATTCACATCTTACAGAAGTTAATAATAAAATGCTTTTATACTTCGGGTCAGGACATATCTTATCGAAGTTGTTCTTTGTCTCTGGATCTTTTAGTTCAAAAAGAAAACTTATTTTTATAGTTCACTGACTTGCAGTCACAGATGTCTTTTCAGTAACCCCCTGCAGTTTAATGCTGAACCGTTAGACACAGTGATGTATTGCATGTGCATTGGATCCTTGTTATAGTTGACTGACATGATTGTGTAATGTATAAAGTAAACCCAGTTTTGTTCAACCTGAAGTTTGTAATTATTTCAGAATTAACAGAAGGAAATGTGGAAGCAAATGTGGGAGCATGTTCTGAATTAATATGATTTATTCTATATTGTTTCAACACATAACAGAATTTAATAACTACATCATTGTATGTCCTATAAATAAGATTTATTCTCCTAATATGTTGTTTTATCTGATACTATCTTTCAATAAACCTTTCCTTTACTTGTTGAACAAATGTCTTGAATAATATTTTTAATGAATGATTTATATTAAAATAAAAAACAACAGATATGCACAAGCTAAGATTACAATGTATTTGTAATACATCGTTTGTATTTTTGATAATATAAAAAAGTGTATTTGCTTGCACTTTTGGAATTATTTTCAGGCTTAGAAAGAATTCCTTGCTTGAAAGCAAACTTATCTTTGGACGTTGCTGATATCCTCAGTCTGAATCTTTCTCTGTATGTTCCAGAATGTAGTGCAATCAACAAAAGATGTGTATGGAGTCAATCTTTCCGATGTTCCTTCAGAAGATGATCTCACAATATACACTAGGTGAGATAAATTTTCAGTGGTAATCAGTAAAAAAGATAATTGGAACTGGTTAAATATTGTCAAAATGCTGTCTTTGATTAAACTTATTAAACTATAAATTTTAGAGGCATTTGTATATAGATACTTTTCTGTTTTTAAAATCAAACTGTTTTCAGATGTCTGTGTCAACTCTGATTTCAGTGGAAGTTACACATATGTGTCTGCAAAATCAAGAAATTAATGGCGTTTGAGAAAAGGGGTGTATGAAAACTACTCATCATCTCAGAAAAACACTGTGTGTATATTGAAGTGAATACTTGACGCGTGCATTGAAATGGGCTTGTGTGCATTTATTTTTATTTTCTAATGTATAATAGCAGGGATTACCTTGTTATATTTGAAATATTTTCAATTTGTGATGGAAGTTTTAATTCACTGTATGTTCTTATTTGGTGATATGTGATGGTTAATCCTGACTTAGTTCATTAATAATCCCAAAACTTCTTTCAATTTTTATTTAAAAGTCTTTCTGTTAATTTTTCTTCAGGGGTAGCCACTTCTCTTGCACTCTTTAGTAATTTGAAATTTCCATTTCTACCTATTTCCTACATGCTAAGTAATTTGAAGATGGTACATTTGAATAGGGTTGAGGATGATGTTTCTCATTATCTCTGAAATTTTTAACTTCACCTATGCCTCTAGGGTTGGTTCTTTATTTTAACTACTTAAAAATAGATACCAATTCGACAATTACCCTTCAGTGTACTGGATAGTTACTGTTGTTCTGCAAATGGCGGTGTGAGCTGGTGTCTACTGTAAGTCACCTTGTGCAGAATGGCACTGATAACATCCAGAATTGCAGCTACTTACCATTTTATTATTTTTTCAGGCTGGACTAACATTGTCTGTTGTTGCAGTAGCACTGTGAACTCTGTGGGGGCTTTGAAGCTCCCTGTTCATATCTTTTTAAAGACAAAAAAAAAGTTGCATATATTTAATTTCCCTCAAGAAATGCAGGTTCTAAAAATATAACAATTACAAATTCCTTACCTCTTGCTAACAAGACATAGTGTTATTTATGGTCAGATGTATTGATTTCTGTGGAAAGTATAGATTTTACTGACATCCTTTGTTACGGTGTACATCGTTTGAGAATAGCAGCAATTTATTTCACAGTATGATTGCTGTTCTCGCTTCAAGTTTTTCTCTATTATTGTAATAAGGGAAATGGAGACGTAAGATCCTAACTCGACATCATTGGACATGTTATGTATTTTTTCCTTTATTAGCATCAGGGACTCACAGATTTAAAGTACCTTAGGTTAAGTTACTTTACGTCAACTGATCCTCGTTAAGTCTACATGCAAATGCAGACAAAAAGTAATTTGAATCTGTTCAGCCAATTTTTACTGATGGCTGAGGTATCTTGTGTTAATTCTTATCAAAGTAGAAATCGCAGAAGCAGAAATCACAGATGGGTTGAGGCTGGAAGGGATAGGAGGTCCCTCAAATAATTTGAGGATGTATACTGCAGATGAACTGTGCATGGTGTCTTAGTCTGGTAACTTCCATGTGTTAATTTAGGCCTTGTTAGTTTAAGAATATTGGATAATTTGAAGCAATTAATTAAATTACACCTTTAGTTTACCTTTATTTGTTCTTTATAAGCTGGTTTCAATAGCCAGCTCCTGCAGTAGAATATCTTAGTTATCTTTATTTCCATTTGTTAATTTCTTATTTAGAAATGTATTTATTCCTTCAACACCCGAAGTGATGTCGCATGTTTCTGAGGCTTTTGTTTCTACAGCATAGAATCTGAACGAAGCAGAAAGAAAAGCCCCAGTAATTTGTTCAGGAATATATTGTGCCTTTGTCTTCTGTACACTCTTCCATGTAATTGCTTTTGCACTGTTAATTTTCCCCTGTTAAAATGTAGTAATTTTTTTTTTAAATAGACAAATAAGACTATTTCTAAGCTAAATGGAAGCTAACCATTAAGAAAAACCCTCCATCTCAGAAAATTAAAGTATTAAATCATAACACTTCTGGTTTTACTAGCACAGATGCGTTGGGTGTGAGATAACTACGTATACATGTATTTGAAACCCTTTAACCGTTCCTCTTAGAATAAGTGAATAAGGTCAGTGATTAAGTACTTGTTTTAATTTTTCTCCAATTCATTGCTAAGAAAAAAAGCCATAACAGTATCTTCCACCTTCAGTGTCTTCCAGCAAATATTTGGAGATGGGGTAATTCTCCCAAAAGGTTGTGCTTCTCAATCAGTGATCTGGACTAACAGCATTTCAGCTAAATAACCTAGACTCAATTTGGCTGAAGACTTGAGAGAATTTTTGTCTCTTCTGCTGATTTTTCCCATAGGCTGTTTATCTGACTGCTTTGAAAAAGACATGGGAAGTTGACTGCAGTGGGCTGCCTGTTTCATAGGAGTGGAAGCTTGTTTCTATCCCATGGCATACTGGGTGACACCAATTAATAGGCAAACCTTTTTCAAGCTAAAAGGAGCTGCTGAGTTCTCACATACACCTACTGTAAAGTTTTAAAACTTGTTTACCAGAGAGGTAGATCATGATCAGTCACTTCTATAACAGGACTTAAAGACTCAGGTTTTGATGTCGTTTTCTTCCATTTGTTGAATTTTTGGGGGACCGTTCTTTTATTTCTTTGATTTATTTTCCTGTTTACTGTTTTTCACAGGTTTGTTCAGCTGGGACAGAGTCAGTATAAACAAGATAAGAGTAGCCAGCAATTTTGCTCAAAACACCACTTGGAAAGGGTTATAAATTTGTAAGTACTCTCTTTCTTTTCCCCTTTAGCCTGTTTTGTTTTTGTCATTGGACCTGAACGATCATCAGGTAGATTTGACGTGAAATTGTTTGAGGGTCATATTTCTGTTGCTTTTACTGCATAAGAGGATTCAATGCATAGTTTGAAGTATTGGGTTCCTACTCTTCCTTGTAACTAAAAAAGATTTTTTTTCTGGGTTTTTGGTTGTTTTTTTTTTTCATTAGGTTTTTTTTGGGGGTGGGTTAGGGTTTGGGGTTTGTTTTGATTGGTTTTGGTTTGTGGTTTTGGGGTGGTTTTTTTCTGTTGGGTTTTTGCTTCATTTTAGTTTTTGTAGTGGCAAGATTTTTGTATTCAAAATTCTTAGCAGTCCTGAGTTATCACAAAACAAAGTGCTGAAGCTATTGAGTTTAAAAGGCAATTTCTTCTTGCTGTGATTACTTTTCAAAGAGGTAGTTCGAAAGGGATTTGTTGACTTGCATATCCTTCATTAAAAAAACGTTCAAGATTGCAGTTTAGTCTTTTAGTGTTCAGTTATCTGATTTTATTTGTTCTGAGAAGGCTACAAGTGCACTGTATTTGTTTTAGTAGACACTTGAAGAGTATGGTGAGGTCAAACAGGATATTTTTATCATTTTATTTTTCTGGTGAGTGCTGGAGATAGGGAAAAGTGGGAATTGATTCCTGCTGTTTGTGCACTCAATGACTGTACGTTTCACTGAAGTCAAAGGATCTATGCTAGCTTTAATCAGTATGCAGAGTGTTTTAATTGAAGAAAAGAGCATCTTGAATATTGCATAGATGTTACTTTTAACAATTTTAACAAGGCTGCTACATTTTCCTCAGAGGTATCTCCTTGGGTTTTTTGGTTGTCTGGTCTTTGTCACATACTGGTTGTATGAATTTGTCAGTCATGCTTCAAGCTGAAGAGATAATGTTCTTAAAAGTTCATTTGTTATAATAGATAATTTTTGCATCTCGTTCCAAACAAGTAAGTAGGTCGTGACAGGTTTAAAGGGAAGATCAAGCTCCAAATGCTTCTTCACAGTTAAACACTTCTTGAATACTTCAGTCCCAAAAGATTAGTATGGGAGCCTGTCCTGATTTGAGCTGGGATAAGAGTTAATTTTCTTCCCAGTAGCTGGTATAGGGCTGTGGTTTGGATTTAGGATGAGAATAATGTCGATAACACACTGATGTTTTAGTCGTTGCTGAGCAGTGGTCAAGGACTCTTCAGCTTTTTATGCTGCCCTGCCAGCGAGTAAGCCAAGGGCCACAAGAACTTAGGAGTAGACAGGTCAGCCAGGACAGCTGACCCAAACTGGCCAAAGCGATATTCCATACCATGTGACATCACACTCAGCATATAAACTAGGGGGAAGTTGACTGGGGGCCACTACTGAGAGCTGGCTGGGCATCAGTTGGCAGGTGGTAAGGAATTGCATTGTGCCTCACTTGTTTTGTATGTTTTAATTCTTTTATCTGTCCTTTTCTGTCCTATTAAACTGTCTTTATCTCAACCCACAAATTTTACTTTTTTTTCTGATTCTCTTTCCCATCCCACTGCAGCAGGGGATTGAGTGAATGGCTGTGGGGAGTTTAGCTGCCTGCCGGGTTAAACCACAACAGCCATATTCAGCAAAGCCAGTTGTGGTGAGATGGTAGGAGGATTGCTCCCCAGGGACATCTACCAAGGGAAATAACTTCTATGTATTCTGTTGCGAACGGAATAACTTTCAATTAATATGAAAAATAACTAACATTAAAATTACAATAGGTGCATATATTTAATTTATACTGAAACAAGGAATTTAACTGTTTGAGATTATGGATTGATTACTGCTGTACAAGAATGGCCTCTAGTGATAGGCCAGATCATTTGCATCTTTTCTTAGTACTGGTATAAAAAAAAAGGTCATGGTATTATCCAAATGTCATACTATTATTGAAGCAGCTCTTAGAATTCAGATTACCAAGTCCTAACTTCCCAGTTGACATCTTCCTTTACTGTAGGCAGCTTGAAGTTTCACCAAGGCAGGTTTTTATTTACTTTTGTCTCTAGGGTACATGATCTCTCACCCAAGAGTACGGCCATTTCATAGTACTGCAAGACCTTTACTGCAATCCATTGATTTAGAGAAGGCTCAGCTTTGTTTCCTGCACTGCCTCTAGTCCACCCCCATATGTACTGAAGAAGTGAGGGAACCTTGAGCATAGCATTCTCCCAAGTAGGGATAGAGACTGGGCATGTCTCGGTGGGGCTGAAGGGTGTAGGATAACATCAAACAGGTTTAATATTGTGTATGAGACAATACTGCCTAATATCAGCACTTAGTCATTTGGTATTATATACATTTAAAATGGTGATACCACCGTGCATTGTTCATCATTAATAAGCTTACACTTTGTAGGTATATATCCCTGTAGTTTTATTATAAAATATATCTGATGGATATTAAAATAGTAAATTAGGTTGGCAAACTGTAAAACTGTTTTTAAATATGAAGAAACAACCCTGAATGTTTTGAAGGGAAATGGTTTTTAAGAAAATTTTATCCTAGGAATATTTTTGCTATGAATGAAGGTGATTCTTTTTTTGTAATTCAGAATCTCCCAGCATATGTTTCACAGTGTAGGAGATAATCGTTCCTTTCTTGCCTTCTTAAAGTAGAATAAATTATTCCCTATGCTATGCTGCTGTAAAATGGACACATTAAAGAGAGTCTATACACAGTTCTGGTGGGTTTTGGGTAGTTAGATGTTCATTTTTCTCCTTTCTCAAGTGTAATTTCCGTGTGTGTCCAAATAGTGAAGTGTAACAGTCATAGAACACACAAATCTGTGCTTCCTGTCACTCCTCCTCTTGAAGTCATGTAGGTCATCTTTCTCTGCTAGTTCTACCAAGCATGCTCTTCTGTGCAGATCTGAGAGGAAACAGGGTATCTTCTAGTCGGTAATTTATTTTATTTTATGGAAGTATATCTTTATACAGCTTAAAAATTGTCTTCAGCTTTTGTTCTGCATCTTTTTAAGAAGGTTTAAATACTGTTTGGACAGTGACAGATTGCTCTTTCAAGAAGAGTCATAAACGTAGCCATTCTTTAAAGGCATGTTCAATTCTGAAACAAGGAAGCTTCCTGCGCTTGAATTGCTGCTCTGAATCAAGAATCTCCTTGGAGAATACTATTTAGAGAGAAAATAACATGAACATACTATACTCAAGATTAGGTCGAGAGAGCAGCTGAGGTACATCTTGCGCTTCTTGAACTGTATATGTCCTTGTTTTTCAAGGGGCACATGAAGAAATTGAAAAATTATGGTAACTTGTATTAATTTGATGTTTAGTGCATTTTTAAATTGAAAAAAATCTGGCAAATTTGATTCTCCAGTAGTTCTTTCCAGATACAAATGCAATTAAACCTCAGTCCTTTTCATAATAAAATGAAGTAATCAATCTAGAATGTTGGTTTTTCATCAGCAGTAAGATATAATTTAGGCTTAGGTTAAGTTGCTGTCATTTCCACATTTTTTAAAGAAATATTTTTTTAATATCCTTTTTCTACATTAAAAAAAACCAAACAAAAACCCCACCAAAAACCAGCCTCACAACCTTAAACCTTTTGGCCATTTTTATCAAATATGTAAAGCCAATATAAAAAGAGATATTTCTTATTTTTGCAATGTGACTTTAGTGATATTTATGAATTCAAATATGCATTGTAGCAATACTGAAGAGAAATTTCTGTCTTAAATTTGAGACTCTAAGTATAAATTAGAAGCAAAAAATGGGTACTTGAACAGTGACTACAGTGATGGAGTGGAAATAATACTGAACAGCAAGTGGAGAATGTAGGGTATTGAAGTTTCTCTTTTTGTTCATGGAAATTCTATGAAGGAAAAAAAGAGTAGAATTTTAGTTAGAGCTATATAGAGCTAAACAGAGCTGGAATACATTTAGCACGATTTCTTATCATGTATGTGAAGAGAGACTTTGAGTACTGTAGTATAATTACTGTTGGCTGACATGGTGCACCTGTTCCTAGTTCCCTAGTACTCGTTGCGGTGTGGTATAAATAACGCTGTCAAAAAATATAGGCTAAATCACTTTCCAGAGTGCTACTTATATTTATCTAGGAGTATGAAAAATTCGATTCCCTGCTGAACAGGCTATTGAGTGTTTTGATTTACTGCAGCACTTCCGGAGAACAGCGCATGTCTTGGTTTAACCCCAGCCAGCAACTAAGTGTCATGCAGCCACTGGCTCACCCTACCCACCCTCCCTGATGGAATGAGGAGGAGAACCAGGGAACAAGGTAAACCCCATGGGTTGAGATAAGAACAGTTTAATAATTGAAATAAAATATAATAATAGTAATGAAAAGGGAGACAACAAAAAGAGAGTAATAAACCCCAAGAAAGGCAAGGATGCATAGTACAATTGCTCACCACCAACTGACCGATGCCCTGAGCAGCAATTGGCCCCTTCCAGCCAGTTCCCCTCAGTTTATATACTGAGCATGACATATGGAATACCCCTTTGACTAGTTTGGGTCAGCTGTCCTGGCTCTGCTCCCTCCCAGCTTCTTGTGCGCTCCCTTATTGGCAGAGCGTGGGAAACTGAAAAGTCCTTGACCTAGGGTAAGCACTACGGAGCAACAACTAAAACATCAGTGTGATATCAAAGTTATTCTCCTACTAAATCCAAAGCACAGCACTGTACCAACTACTAGGAAGAAAATTAACTCTATCCCAGCCAAAACCAGGACAGTGTGGAAATAATAATATTAAAGATAATAAAGAGTAGCCAGGTGCATACATTGGGGTCCAAGCTGTTGTCAGTGCTTTACTCATTGTAGCCTATGCAATATAGCAACATTGCTTGTACACCAACTTTAATTAATCCCGAGGTATCTACTGTCCTGTTCAGTTTTGTAGGGCACTGATGATGCTCAAGCAGGAGAACTTTAGTAGGTGATACCTGCAGCCTGGTCTGGGGCTGTGTTCTCCTTAAATATCCGAAAAACATACCCTATCTTCAGAGATATATCATAGTAATTATTTTCAAAAGTTCCCTGGATGTTAAATGTGTAATCTTAATTTTTTAAATCAAGACTACCTAGATTCTGCTTGTCATCCAAGTGATGACTCAAACTGAGTAGCAACTATCTACAAGTTAGCAGTTAACTACATACAAGTAGTATATGGGCTTTTTTACCATTTGTTTCTGCATATATGCACATTATATACATTATTTTGTCACCAAGATAAAAGTAACAAAGCAAACTTCTTTGAATGAAGTGAACAATGGAGGACCTTGTATTTTCCATTTTTGTTAATTAAATCTTCTACTGGCATATTTTAATCTATAATACCACTTTTAAATATAAAATTAAAAATAGAGCAGTACATTTTATAATTTTAATGAAGTGTTTTACCCCTCTAGTTACTTTTGAAAGCTGTTACCTCAGTATAGAGCAGTTCTCTTGTTCATTCAGTACTTCCATATGACTTTGTTAGTATAAGGTCTGTTTCTTGGAGGATTAGATAAAAAATAGCTTTGTATTTGTATTTGGCATTATCACTCATAACTGTACTGAAGAAAAGGCTGATATTGAATTTGTCATCTTTCTGTGTATTCACATCCTAGGAGCTCTTGGGGGCTTCCTTTTGTTCAAAGGCAGAAGTAAATGAATGTCTTAGGGTGTTAAGTATATTTATTTTTTATGTTAAATCCATGCAAAATATCTAAATAGTTTCTTGACGCTGCTGTGGAAACAGTGAATCAAAAACTGTCATAATTAGTCAACAAGTGGCTTTGGAATTTACAAGTTATCTTGGATTCTCAAGTGTGTTGATAGTTTCACAGTACAGTGCTTTTTTGCATGCTCTCTGCTTCATATATGCACCTCTATATGTTGCTTCACATAAGAAGGTTAGATAACTTCAATGAAAGCATTTATTCACAAAATAGGGGATTGTTATGAATATTCATGGAAATTATAGGTAAAGAAATTGTTTATATTCTGTCATCTGTTGAAGTTTAAATCACAAAGGTGTCTTATCTGTCTTCTGATAAGGTGGCAGTCAGGGTTTCCTTTAAAAAAAAAAAACAAAGAAAACCCAAAACAAAACAAAAAAACACACAAACCAACACAAAACTAAACTAAACATTTTCTGCACTTCAATAGAACACCTTGCTAGACAGCCCTTTGTCTGAGCAGTGTTCAGTCTTCAGCAAAGTTGGGGGTTTTTTTTATCCTTGGTCTCTCCTTTGAAATCTCCCAGAAGTGTCTGAAGAGATACTACCTACAACTCATTTTATTTCTTCCTTTTCTTGGAAACAGGATAGCTATGCTTCTAGATTAAAACAAGCACTGCTTCAGCTCCTTGGAGATACGAGTATCTGTGTTTAGCTGGGAGTCATCTACCTTACTTCCCTCCTTAACTAAAAACTCTTTGCCTCTATGATGGATGAAATTCTTTCCGGTTTGGTGATTATTTGGATTCATTTTACTTTGTCCTCCACTGGATCTTGTATTCTTTAACAGCTGTATATTAAGAAGCATATATGATCTAAACTTCTGTGTACCTCTAAATAAAACAGAAGTATGCAGCTCACTGTTAGCTCTTGATTCAGAGCAGAGATGAAGATAATTGACCACTTCGGGCTAACTGAACCAACATAGGTGTGTTACAGTAACTTCAATTTCTCCTATTCTTTTGACTCACATATACCCACTGTTCTGATACTATAAAAACAGCTTTAAGGATTAGTTTTCCTTGCTTAATTTGAGTCTTTCATCTCTCTGAGTCTCAGTATTTTAAACAAAGCACTTCTGTGATTCTTCAGCATTTATTGGCTGTGAGAATTCTCGTGAAATTTACTGATCAGGCTGTTTATAAATTACCTGGATTTTTTCTTCTGTCTGAAGATGAAAGATTGTCTTTCACTGGGATTCAGAGTGGCTTGAGCACTATGTGCTTGTCTCTTGCAAAGTGGCTTGACTAAATGACAAGAGTTATCTTCATTTTGTATTCTGGGGAAGTGGTTTTAAAGTCACTGTGGGCACTTGCCCTGAAAGTACTTGGTACTTCATGTTGGCTAGAAAAGACAAGTATAAGGAATTATTTTGTCATTTTGGCTTTGAATGCTCTGTTCATTTTTAGTCACACATCTCAAAAAGGATACTACTGGGAAGGGTCTGGGGAAAACCAATAGTATGATCAGGGTTGTAGGACTCTCCAGAAAAGAGCTGGCAGGGGACTGAAGGAAGTAAGTCCGTGTTGTGATGTTTTATGAAATACTCTACTGAAGTTTGACAGGTGAAACGATTTGGTATTATGATATAAGTCATAGCATGACTGGATTTGGTGGGAGCAATTAACAAAATATCTGAGCCGATTCTAACTGCTCAGTGCCACCAAAAGGGGGAGGTCCTGCTCTTCCCTCCCTGCTTATCACCTACTTTTTCAGCTACTTGTGCAAGCCTTGCTACTTCCTACAGTGCTCCATAAAACAGTTCAGCGCATCAGTCTGCAGCAAACTAATTCAGAA
This sequence comes from Falco peregrinus, assembly GCF_023634155.1. Taxonomy (NCBI): domain Eukaryota; kingdom Metazoa; phylum Chordata; class Aves; order Falconiformes; family Falconidae; genus Falco; species Falco peregrinus. The sequence goes on from NC_073727.1 coordinate 26,233,223, forward strand.
AAAAAAAAAAAGAGGAAAAAAAAAAAAAAAAAAAAAAGGCAAATAGTTTCCTGGTAGATTAATGAGATTATTTAGACCAGTGAAGGTCCCAGTGCCAGCACAGAAGAGACAGAGCCACAGGGTCAAATGCAGCAGGACTTTCTGGTGTGGCTGTTGGCACTTTATTAGATTGGCTCAGTCATCTTGTATAACACCCTTATGACAGATCGGGGAGCAGAGCATGAGTTTTTTCCAGGGATCTGGGGAAAATGGTTTGAAGTCCTTGTGATTCAGACCCCGATGTATGTAGGAAGAATTATCTTTTACCCATTCATCTGTTCTGTCAATATTGAGCTTTGAGCTTTTTTCAGATGAAAAAGCTTATGTGCCTAGCATTTTTGGTAGCTGTCAACTGAGGTGCTGAATGTATTTTAACAATAAAACAATAAAATTAACCATTTATCTGCCTCATGCTGATTTAGATAATAACTTTCATTTATTGATATGTTTCAAATATATGTATAAAAAAACCAAACCAACATTTTTAATTACTGAATGTTCACACTTGATCTCTGGGTCCTCTGTATTTCCTGCCTATCTACACTGAACCCTGAATATAAAAACTACATATCAAATTTCAGACTGTCCATTGATGGTAAAACAACAAAAAAAAAAAGCCGCCTGCAACAGTGGATTGCAACTTCTGAATGATACACGACTTGTGATGAAATTTAACCATAATTTTTCAAAACCCAACTGCTCTTTTTTTAAACTGAAAAAATATTTTGAGCTGTAAAACAATAGTTCAGTACAATTCTGACTTGACAGGGACCTTGTTGTTACTGCAACGCACATAGAAATTTAATTTGTATCTGCTGTCCACCTGGTTTAGCAGGTTTATATGTCATGTATTAAAAAGATAATGTAGTAGTCTCACAAGACTAGAAATTTTTTTATTATTTTTATAAGTGGTCTTAGATTAATATTTTTTAATTGTCTAAATATTGTCTGTTATTAAATTTGCATTTTTCAAAATTTTAAATAAAGAACTATTGTATCTTTTAGTACAGTGATGGCTGTTAAAATACTTCAGAAGTTCCGTGTCTTGAAGCTTGGTTTTTTAAATTTTGTTTTGGAGTTATTGAGCTGGTGTTTCTTACTTTTGCCTATGAAGTCTCATTTTGATCCTGATGTCAGCAGCATTGAAATCATATCCTCTAAAAATGTGACTGTAACAGATTCCTGTGAAATATGACAGTAAATCTAGTTATTTCTACATTGTATACTATGGTTTTGTTGAATTTGGGATTTTGTAATATTAACAGTCTCTAGCAAAAATTAGAAAGTACAGAACTATATACCACCTTAGCCCATCTACTTTTAGACTTTTTAATGAAAATTCTCAGGATCCTTCTTCAACCTGTTTCTCTGTCTTCTCTGTGAAATGATGAATATTGCCGTTCATTTGTTTAAGAGAACTGCTGTATTCAAGTAATTCTGTTTGAAAAAGTAAGTCTAAGCTTTTCCTTACCAAAAAGAAAACAATATTCCTCTGGTTTTTGGTAGGTTGGGGGTTTTGTTTGGTTTTTTGGAGGGTTTTTTGTGAGTTCTTTTGGTACTAGTTTTGTTTTGTCCTGTTCTATCCTAAGGTTCCTTTGTGTGTTTGATCTTTAAATTTTGAATTAGTTTGTGGTCAGTGTAAATCATCCCTACTTAAAAGATTTATCTTTCCTTTGAGATCACCTTTCTGTATCAGATGTGCTGACCTTCTCTCATATTCCTTCTGTCTGCACTCTAGAGAAGCTACTTCTAATTTGGATTGTAAGATGTGCATTTAGATATATGCCTATGTAAATAGAGTCTCTTCTTTCTCTAACATTTTGAAATTATCCATGCCGTTGGAGTTTCAGGTGATTGTTGTGGGACCTGGATGCAGTCCAGGTTTTGCTGCTGGTAGGCTCTGTAAGGCTCAAGTTGCAGTATTATTGGAGAGAGAAGGTTTCCTGCTTTTCAGTCCTCTCCACTCACAAAGAATGTGACTGAAAGGTTGTTGTATGGAGGCGGTGGTGTTTAAGGAAGGAAAATTCTGTTGAAGGCTTTTCATGAGCACAGCAAGCAATTTAAAGGGATACCATTTGAGGGGGGAGAGGATACCAAAACCAAAACAAATAAAACCTCCAGATTTGCCAGAGTTTTGTAGGTCAGATATATGTGCTTAGGATTCAAACAAGGCAACAGAGTACATTTTTGTCTCCTTCCTTAGATATACTTTAGAGACTTGAGGAGAACTAATCAATGTCGAAACAGATGCTGTGGCTTTCTGGTGAACGCTATGTTTAGGAGCTAAGCACATCCCCATGCACTCCTCAAAGTATGGAACATCCTCATTGTAACTGAAGATTTTGGCTGTATCTTTTACCGTAGAGATAATGCTAGTCTTGGTGAAGCCATTAAACCATGAAGCCTGCTCACAAGTGGGAAGAAGATAATTGCACTTGCATGTCAAGGATGCTGTCCTTCGTGACATGGTGTTTATGGTCCTATCTATGTAATTTTCATTTAGAGGCCATAGAGCTGCAGGTCTCTAGGGAGATCTGATAGCCAAGTCATAAATAATGTGCTCTCCTTCATGACTCTATTGTAAGATATTAAACTTATTAAGTAGATTAGATTTTTACATGAATAGTGTTAAAGAAATTACTTTAATTAAATGACTGGATAATACAAGCACTCCACAAATAGTTACAGCTTAATACAGGATTATTAATCAAAACTGGCATGCATGAACATGTGGTTCTTTCAATATATTTTTATCACGTTGAAGCAAGTAGGTGGAAAATTGGGATTTAGTTACTAAATACTTGAAATATGCTTTCTGTCCAGCTTCCATTGTGCCTAAGGAAATTACTTTTGACTCAGTAGTACTTCAGAAATGTCATGTCTTTAGGAAAAAAAAAAAACCAATAAATAAAGAAGGCATCAAATTAGTCTTATGGCTTTGTTTTGTTCTTAAGTTAGTCCTTACTTAGTTCGCTTGCTAGTGGACTAGACAGGCCAGCTACATTTGAGTAGGTGATGTCTTTTTGGTGTTAGATAGTGACATTTGTAAGTTAGTACAGTGTGCTAGAGTCAAATATGGTTGCTAGAGTCTCAGCTTGAATGCTTTAAACTAGATAAGTATCTGCAGAAACTATGGGTTCTTTGAAAAGCAATCTGCTTTTAAAGCATCTCAATAGAAGACAGAAAGTTAGATAGACTAATGTTTGGTACCAGTTCTGAAAACACCCACCTTAATGTTTTACAATAAGCTAGAAGAAGTGATAATGAGAAGAAACTATCACACTGTTGTTGGGGGAAAAAATAGAAAGAAAAGATTAAGCATTATATAATTTCCATAATACTATTCATACAGTTTACCAACAAAAAATAAAACTGATTTATTGAGAGAATAATGGCAGAGGTTGGACTCCTCAGGAGAGCTTCAACTCTTTTGAAAGAAGAGTTTTGTGTGGTTTAAGAAAAGCATAAAAATGGCAAGCATTTTGGAAATTATACCCTAACCGTACATGCAGGTAACTTGCTCACATTTTTAGTATTTGTTTACATTCTGTTGTAGTGCCACAGAATTCTAAGACTAAGAAGCCTAAACAGGAATTTTAATACAATCTAAAATAAGGAAAAAAATATATATGCTATGCAGTAAGGCTTCATTTTTTGCAAACTCTTTAGCTTTACTTTTTTCTCCAATTCTAGAATGACCAAATGTTTCTGTGACATAACCTAGCAAATTCTGTTTACATCCTGGTAAAATGTAACTTGATTAAAGTATGTAGCCAAACTCTGTAGGTTGACCAGTGATTTTATTGTCTCAAATTCAGTAGTATACCTGTATAAGTAATTCTACCATTGCAGTTAAAGTATAATCAACTGTATGTATTGCTGTATAAAATGGAAAAATACAAATTGAAATAAGAAATAGAAAAATATGACTTTAATATGGATACCTTTACCATATTCCAGTAGTAGTGGAATATTAGGCATACTATACTGCATGACACATTGCGGTCACTTTATAAGACTAATGAATTATCACATGATGAAACATCTGAAATCCAACATATTATAATAAAATAAAAGGCTGCATGATAAGGAAACAGGGGGTTTGGGCATTTTTAATAGAGATCCTGGTTTAAAAACAGTGTCAAATATTAGTTTATGCTCATAATGCAACTAGAAGATTATTACTGCATTTCATTTATAGAAGGGCTGTACCATCATTTGAGTGTTCCAGTTCTTCCCTGTTTTTTCCCCTTAAAAGAGGAGATTATACACATAAAAATAACTTCTTGTCTCTTGAAGAGCACCCAGATAGTAAGTCATGACCGTGGTTTCTGTGGAATATGGCAATAATGCTAATATCTGAATCTTCATTGCATTTGGGCTGGTCGATGCTTGCTTTTGGAAATAGTGAGCTTTGACAGTAAATTGCTGCTGTAATTTTACCCAAGAAGTTTTGAGCCCAAAAATATGTGCCTATGCTAATACAGGATGTAACAATAGCATCCTGACTGTCATTCAGCCACTGGCACTGTCTACTATTCAAATATTCTACTGTGTAAAGTATTTAGAAAATTTGTCTTCAGTAGCTAAAATAGTAGATGACAAATGGAAAGCTTGTTTAAAAAAAAATCAGTTATGAAATGCAGTTTTGGTCTTTATTGCATTATCAAAGAGGATAGAATAGAATAGATAGATAGAATAGGATCTCTGCATTAACGGCAAGGTGAGAAGGTAGATCAGAAAATAACTAGTGTGTGAGGTATGAAATACACTTGGTTGTCTGGTAGTGATGTGGAGGCGGCAAACAGAGAATGACTGCTCACCCTTTCTCCCAGTCAAGCAACCAAAGCCCATGCTAACAAATTAAGAGAGTGCCACATCAGACACAGTTAAGTAATGGAACTTATTCCCACAGGATTCTGTAAGTCTCAGAGATACTAGAAAAACTAGTAAAGACCTGTGGAAACCATTTTTCATGAAACAGTAGTCCAGTTTTAAATTTTGCTTCGGGTAGATCCTAAATCCCGGTTACTGAAATCCAGGAGGATATACTAGAGAAGGAATTGTTCAGTACCTGTTCTGTTTTAGTAATCTGTCCTCAAACATCGCTGCTAGTTACTGCATGAGGCGGGCTACCAGGCCTCATGACATTTTCGGTCCACCTATAAGTAATGATCTGATGTAGAAAAGTCTTCAGTGTATATGGTGGTAGGAAAGTGAGTCTTCCAGAATTGAAATCTTTGTGTTGTGCTGAATACCTGGGCAGCTTTGTTTAGATAAAGTTTTTGTAAAGCTGCAGTATTTTAATAGCTATCTAGAAAGTAAATTAGCTTCTCCAGTTGAAATATGAGCTACAAATATATGAAACTGATGATGTAGAAAACACTTTAAAATGTGTATGTTACTTTTTTTCATAACTGAGAAATAATTTAATTCTACTGTTTAGTATTTATATGTGCATTGCATCCACTGTTCTAGATAATCATAGTTCTATCAGGTTTTTTTTTTCTAGGAGTTAATTTCAAACTTTGATTTCCTCTAAATCAAATAGTATTGACAGAAGGAAAAGTTAATGCACAGGTTACCTTCAGATGGCAATGTATTAGTCATTGAATGTTCTGTTGATGAGTCCAAACTGATCTGCTATCACACAGGTAAAACATCTGTACTGTTCAACTCTGGGAGTATTTTATAAATAGATTAGAAAATATTGCTGGGAAACGTACATAGTGTGTTTAGGAATGCAGCCTTCACAATATCCAAAGTGCTTTAAAATGAAAATTACTTACTACACAGATATTTCTATTATTTATTCATTTATTATTTATTGAGTATAAATAGTTTTGTTGCTACCTTGCAGTTGGTTGTGGAGAACACATTGCTACTGAGAGTTTGGCTCAGAACCATAGAAAATTAAAACGGAGAAGAACCCTGGAGGTCATCTGATCCACTCCCCTAGAGGAGGACCAGATTAGATGAGGTTGCTCAGGGCTACATACACTTGACTGTTGAATATCCTTAGGGAGGGAGGCTCCACAGCCTCTCTAAGCAACAACAGTGATTGACAACCCTCACACTGGAACAAAGTTCCCTTGTATCTAACTAGAATGCCCCATGTTGCAATTTCCATTCCCTTTTTGAAAGCTGTCTTTTCGTCACACACTCCAAGAAGAGCCTGGCTCCGCACAGACACCCTCCCATAAGGTGGCTGCAGATAGCAGTAAGGTCCCTTTAGCTTCTCTTCTCTGGGCTGGGCAAACCCAGCGCTTGCAGGCTCTTTGTATGCCATGTGCTCCAGCTGTCTAATCATCTTGGTGACCTCATCCAGATACTTAATTGTCTGTCTTGTATTGGAGAGCCCAAAAGTGGACACAGTGTTCCAGATATGGTCTCTCAAGCCCTGATTAGAGGGAAACAATCACTTTCCTTGACCTGCTGGCTATACAGTTTTCAAGAGTTACAGTTAAAAGACCAGCTTCTACTTTATGAGTTTGACTGGCAATAGTGCTTAGAAAAGGTCATAAACTTCTAAAACTTCATGTATTTCTCACGACTAGGTTCACATACTAGGATTCAAATATAGTAGTTATTGTATAAAGCTATTTTAAAAAGTATTTTCATTAAATATCAGCAATCCCAATGTACAGAGTGCTGTTGCTGGTAATAAGTCATCTGTTTCCTGACAACTTGATGGAAAATTTTTTATCTGATAAATCCTTTCTATATATTGGTTCAGAGTATACTCACTTGCTTGTTATAATTGCTGCTAAGTGGCTGGCTCAATAAAGTTTTTCTATTATCTGCTATAATGCATGGCACAGATCTCTTTCAGCTTGGGTACTTACTGACGGGTAGCAGATCTGAGGAAGGATGAAGAAATGAGGGCAGAGTGGAGGGAAGTGAGAAAGTATTCTGTAATGTGATTAGTGACAACTTACCTAATTACCCTACTTGGAAAGCTGGGTCTTATCAGGTCTGCAGTAGTGATAAAAATCTAGGTGAATGAATTATCTAGTGGGAAGTTGCCCTTTCATTGCCTCTCATGTATATTTCAAGGAAAAGAAATACTCGTCTCTCTGGAAAATTCTTACCTAAAATTCCAAATATTCTGCATTTTTGTTGTTGTGGTTTTTTTTTCCAGAATACCCATCTCCTCCTTTTCTCAAGACAATATTTATGAAGTTCAGCCTCCAAGAGCTGATAGGAAATCTATAGAGATTTTTCATGCGCACATTCAGGCTGGAAGAGGAAACATGCAGCCCCTGGGAAAAGATGATTTCCTCATGTACAGAGAATACATTCGAAACAGATACATGTAAATACAGGCTGGATTCTCCTGCCAAGTCTACTTTACTGATAGGTCATAAAAATAATTTTAGAGAGTAAATCTAGTTTTGTTACTTTGCAGTAATAAATTTCTTACCTAACATTTCTATTTATTGTTCTTTACTATTACCCATGTATAGTATTGTGCTTTACAGGAAAAAAGTGATTTAATACCTGCTTTTCAACTAAAAGAGAAAGTGTATTTTAAGAGATGAAGTGAATAAAGAGCACCCACAGTCACTGAATAGTGTGTAGCAATTTGTAGCAAAGAAAATATTGCATCTTTAGGTTTTTATATTAATTTCTTATATTGTTGTGTTTGCTAATAAAGCTGAAGTGATTAATACATAAAAATCAGAAAATAATAGTTTTCTTCCTTTGTTCCATGACAGCAAACAATGTTTTTTACAGCAAAATGTTTTCTGGTATTTCTTGAGATTTTTAGCAAACTGAGTGCTAAAATGACTGCTTGTAATTTGCTGCTTTCTTGAGCAAAATTGAAAAATGTGGTGTATGTTAAAATCTTGTGTCAAGACTAACAAACTTTGTAACCCTAATCTGTGTCAAAGCTAATATCACTGGTGCTAGTAGCTACAGAATCTGTGCCACATGCAGGGTGAAGATGGCTTGTGATTAATTACCATGGACTTCTAGTAGGATTCTGAGGTGAACCACTTACTGACTGCATCTGCAAAGGAAGGAGTGCTCTCCACTTTACTAGGTTTAGACTCTCAGAGGGCGCAAACCCATCCTGCCATTTTTCTGTATGACAGGCGTTATCAGTTTTGCACCATACCCTTTCTATCCCTGTATTTGTGCTCCTGCAAAATGCTTTCAGGTTAAGCCCACAGCCTCCCAAGAAATCAGTATCGGTAAGTGACATATAAGAGACTGGATCAGCTAGGGTGGTCATGCAAGAGGAAGCAGTAGTTGGGTTGGGCAAGACTGAACATCATGCTCAGTGCTAGGTAAGAAGTAAAGAGGCAGCAGGTATCTGAATTAGGTTGTGTAATATAGGCTTGTGTTTAAAATATTATTTGCAATTACAAGCTAAAATTTCCAACAGTTTTCTAGCCCTTTGCCTTGAAGAATACTGACAGTATCAGCAGCATCCTTGACAAACTATGTTATTCCACAAGCTTGTACAGACCATATTTCAGAATTTTCTGGAATAACTGTTTTAGAGATGTCAGCCAACTGAATGTACTAGATGTAGAGAACATGTTTATGTTTATCGTAAATCGCTTGCAGGCAGCTGCTGCAGACTCTTGGCTGCATGCTGCAAACATGTTCTTAATATGTTTGAATATTGTATGCAGTAAGTTGCACTTTCATTAGTAATTCACTGTAAGAAATTACACAGTGGGTAAAGGGAAAAGATAGAAGTTAGTGTGTTCCAGGGAGTGGCTCGTATGCAGTCAGTGAGAACACAGTACCTCAAGCTACCAAAACGTTTTGGTGTCCATTGTCTTTTGTTAATTGATTAATATTGTTTTGAGCTGAATGGATGTATTTTAGGAGATGCAAGAATGAAACGTCACTTTAGATAATATGTCTTGGCAACTGTCAGTCTTTTTTTCTCTTGGAAAAAAACTTACTGGATTCTTTTGTCCAATATGAAAAATAATTTGAAGAAATAAATTCTTGCTTTGGAAAAATGTAGAGCTGGAGTCCTTATCCTAATGAGGCAAATGCATGCTTTTCTTACTGCACTTAACCTATTGCAAATAATGTTTTTTAGATTATCACAGTCCTTATACTTCTGTTGTTCATAGATACTGGTAATTCGTAACATTTGGCCTTGAAAGCATGCCATGTAATCACAGATAAGGCAAAAGATGGTGCTTCTTTTTTCAACCTCTAATGTTGCAAAATATAGGAATTCTAATTATTTTACAGCTGTAAGAGGAAAATATGTTCAGCCTTCAGAAATTCAAACACTCATCAGGAAAAGCAGATTAACGGGTTTTGTTTTTACAGTTCTGAGAGATGAATGACATCTCAGTCCATTATCTGTAATATAATGCTAGGCTTTTCAGTGTCTCTCTAAATGTGTCCCATGATGGTCCTGTTGTGGCATCCCCTTGAATCTTTTAGTATAGAATCACAGAACGGTATGGGTTGAAGGGACCTTAAAAATCACCTAGTTCCAACCCCCCTGCCATGAGCTGGGAAACCTTCCAGGTTGCTCCAAGCCCCCCATCCAGCCTGGCCTTGAACACTTCCAGGGATGGGGCATCCACACCTTCTCTGGGCAACCTGTTCCAGTGTCCTGCCACCCTCATAGTAAAGAATTTCTTCCCAACATCTAATCTAAATCTACTCTTTTTCAGTTTAAAGCCATTACCCCTTGTCCTATCGCTGCCAGCCCTTCTAAAAAAATCCATCTCCAGCTTTCTTGTAGGCCACCTTTCCAGCAGTACTGGAAACCTGCTATGAGGTCTCCCTGGAGCCTTCCCTTCTCCAGGCTGAACAACCCCAGCTCTCTCAGCCTGTCTTCATAGGAGAGGTGCCCCAGCCCTCTGATCATCTTTCTGGCCGCCCTCCTCTAGAGTTGCCCCAACAGGTCCCTGTCCTTCTTCCATTGGGGGCCCCAGAGCTGAATGCAGGGCTCCAGGTGGGGTCTCAGGAGACCTGAGTAGAGGGGAAGAATCACCTCCCTCGACCTGTTGGCCACACTTCTTTTGGCACAGCCCAGGATACGGTTGGCTTTCTGGGCTGCGAGTACACATCACTGGGTCACGTTGAGCTTCTCTTTAACCAGCATCCCCACATCCTTGTCTTCAGGGCTGCTCTCAATCCATTCTCCACCCAGCCTGTATCTGTGCTTGGGATTGCTCTGACCCACGTGCCGGACCTTGCACTTGGCCTTGTTGAACTTCTTGAGGTTCGCATAGGCCTGCCTCTCAAGCCTGTCAGGGTCCCTCTGGATGTCAGCCCTTCCCTCCAGCATGTCAACCACACCACACAGCCTGGTGTCATTGGCAAACTTGCTGAGGGTGCACTCGATCCCACTTGCCTGTGTTGCTGACAAAGTTGTCAAACAGCACTGGACCCAGTACTGACCCATGAGGAACACCATTGTCATTGGTCTCCATTTGGACATTGAGCTGTTGACTACAGCTCTTTGAGTGTGACTGTCCAGCCAGTTCCTTATCCACTGAGTGGTCCACCCATCAAATCCATGTCTCCCCAGTTTAGAATCAAGGAAGTGATGTGGGACAGCGTCAAAAGCTTTGCTTAAGTCCAGATAGATGATGTCAGTCACTCTTCCCTGATCTGTCAACGCTGTAACCCTGTCACAGACTACTAAATTTGTCAGGCATGACTTCTTAATGAAGCCATGTTGACTGTCACCAATCACCTCCTTATTTTCCATGTGCCTTAGCACAGTTTCCTTGATCTTGCCGGGCACTGAGGCGAGACTGACCATCCTGTAGTTCCCCAGGTCTTCCTTTCTTCCCTATTTAAAAATGGGGGTTATGTTTCCCCTTTTCCAGTCTGTGGGAACTTCACTGGACTTCCCTGACTTCTCAAATATGATGGACAGTGGCATAGCCACTTCATCGGCCAGTTCCCTCAGGGCCCACAGACTCATCTCATTAGGTCCCATGGACTTGTGCACCTTCAGGTTCCTTGGATGATCTCAAACCTGATCTTCTCCTATAGTGGGTGGTTCTTCATTTTCCCTGTCCCTGCCTTTGCCTTCTGCAACTTGGGTGGTGTGGCTGGAGCACTTGCTGGTGAACACCAAGGTGAAAAAGTCCTTGAGTACCTCAGCCTTGTAGTATGTATAACTGCTGCATGTTTCTTGTAGATGCTTATAGGGGTTTAAGCCACATGCATTACTTGATATGATAAGATGCTTGGGCATTAATATTCAGTTGATAGCTTGTATGATCTACCATCATTGTACTCTTGGCAGCTGCTAAGAATACTTCAGGGTGCTAATGTCAACTGTTTACTAGCTTTGTTTAAAAAAACAACACGCACACCAAGACTCCCAGCTTAACACTGAGTGACAAACTTTCAACTGTCTGAACAGGGCTGCTGCTTAATGCATATAAAGGGTTAATCTAAAAAGAAAATATGGTCATCACCCATCTAACAAGTTTGGTTGTACAAAAGACTCCAGAGATTCTGCCTCTGCATCTACCCACTTTATTCTGTTCTTGTGATAAGGTTCACTTCTCAGCCATGTTAGAAGTTCTGACTAGATGCATATATTTCCCTGTCAGAAGCTGAGGGGAAAGTGTGTAAAATAAGTATAAACACAAAAAGAATGGGCTGTGTTGGCTCTGAAGACTAACGTGGTGCTCTTTTTGACTCAGAAGTCCTAATTATTATCTTCACAATTAAACTGTACGGACAAATAAAATATTTCTGAGAAACGTGTTGAGTTTCCTCTGAAATATATATAGTTTGTTTCAGTGTGTTTGAAGGTTACATGGAAATACAATACCAAAGCATACACCTGGAGAATAATGACTTTGTATTCTTTTCTTGTGGAGTCAGGAAGCACAAACATCGGATTAGGGCTCCATCATTTCTGAGCCAATGGTTCTTTGATGCCAATCCAACAGCTTGAGCTTTGTCCTGTGGCCCTCTTCAGACTGATACTTGTGGCCTTAGGAGCAGTTATGCCCGAGCTCTTTCATTGGTACTTTTCCCTCCTTTTGAGTTTTGCTTCTGCTTGCAAAGCCGACTGACTTTTTGTTTGCTCATTCCTTTCCAGAGACACTCGGCTGTGGCCCTGAAACAGGATCCTTTTAACGTGCACACAGCCACAGCTACCAGAGGGAAACAGTGACAGAGCTGTACGTAGTTCTGGGATGACATTTGTGGCAGCTTTTTGTTTTGTTACTGAGTTTTTGAAGGTTTTACTCAGTCTCCCAGGATGTTCACTTTCATAGACTCAGGCCAGCCTTCACTTGTATAAACTCCAAAACATGTGACCTGTCAAATAGTCACATTTTACAGTAAAAGGAAATACAAGTTTCACTCAGGAGATCATTTCATTCTCCATAAGAGCTTCACCCTGTCGGTACTCCCTGAATAATTACACAGACAAGTCCAGTTCACCGGGTATAAAACAGTGCATATGCTATACTTCAACAGCTGCGTGAGTGCTGAGGTATGTATACAGTATTGTACATTTGCTGGCATAGTTTAAATCCAAGTGATCACCTGGAGGCTAATAGGGAAAAAATATAATGTGCTGGGCTCCCAAATGCCTCCCTCTGTCTTCTAAATATTTTTTAAAAATCTAACTAAAGTTGTCTCTTTTGGTGGTGATTTAAAAGTAATGTAGAACTAGCACAATGTGATACAAAATATTAATGAAAAAATCCCACATTGAAATCACAACCCTTGCAAATATTGATAATCAGCAGTTCCCTACTGGAGGTCTTAAATCTCTGCTATACAGAAAACCATTAGAGCTGCTGATCTGTCTGCTAGCATCAAGTAAAAGAGTACTGAGAAAAGGCAAAGACAATGTTAAGCATTGCTATATATTTCTGAAGGAGCAATACATGCTTTTTGCCATATCTGATCCAAGGTTTGAATATAACATTTAAATTCCATTCTTTTGAATACATTCATCTGTGAAGAATAAAGAGATAACGTAATAAAGATCGGACAGGCGCACAGCATGTGATGAACCACCTTTGATGGTCCATTTGCATTTTCCCATTCTAGATGTAACCACTGTGCTGCTGGCACTAAAGCCCAGTGTGGTTTTTAGACATTACAAGAGCCACAGAGTACGCGTTTGTGATCGTCTTGCCATTTTTAGCACACATGTCCTCTCAAAAACCCCATGCCTTGAGAAAGCACTGTTATTTCATAGTCCCTGACAGCTTTGGTACTCTCTCTCTCTTTTTTTTTTTTTTTTAGGGTTATCTTTCATTATTCTATCCTTCCTATCCTATCCTATCCTTCTTTTTCCTCTGCTTTGTTGGTAGTTTGTTGGATTTCCCTCCCCCTTTCTTCTTCACCAGCTGTGGTTCAGAATCCTTTTTCTTACCCAGAACTGTGCTGCAAGTTGTAGTTTTCCCCCTATATCCATCTCTTCCTTTTGGAGCTTTCACTTGAAGGAAAACTCCATAAATTTTATCCTTCTATTGAAAAACCTTCATGCTTTCTCCAGCAACCCATATCCCTCCTTTTTTAAATGCAGGCTGTGCCATCCCCTGCCCAGCCCGATTTCCTACCCCCTGCGGTGGTGACAGACGCGCGTATTGTCTCTCCTGGGTTCTCTGCGCCTTGGTAACATATTCCTGAGAAGTGCTGCGCCTGGGTACAGGATGTTAGTGCTTGAACAGATTGCAGACATCACTTCAATCTTTTCCTCTAGAGAAAGTCAAGCGCAGCTCTGATTAAGAAAGTAAGAGAGCGATTGAAGCGATCCCCTCCGACTGCCTCTAGCCGTGCCACAGCAGCGCCCCGCACCCGCCCGGGGGCCCAGGGCAGCGGGAGGCATTTTTTTGCTCGTACGCCCCAGCAAGCGGATCCGGCCCGTTGGAGCAAGCGGGTGTCGGCACACGCGTCACAGCTCGCCGGTGCGTCCAGTGCGGGAGCCCGCAGCACCAAGCCCGGCCCAGGGGCTTTCACCCTGCTGGTCTTGACGCCCCTGCGCCCTCCCGGTGCCCCTGCCCCGACGCCAGCGGCGGGCCGGGCTGCGGGGCTGCGCGGGGGCTGAGCCGCCTGGGGGCTCGGGCCGGCCCTGCTTGCGGGGGGGGGGGGGGGGGGGGGCTGAGCCGCCCCAGCACCAGGGACAGGGACAGGGTCAGGGACAGCGCCCGCCGGGACCGGCGGCACGGGGGCACCGCGCGCGGGACACCGGGCCCCTCGCGGCTGCCCGGCTCCCCTGGGGCAGCATCCCGGTCCCGCTGCGCCTCGGGGCGGGGAACAGCGGGCGGCCGGGCCACTGCCGCCCTCGGCCCGGCCACTGCCGCCCTCGGCCCGGCCACTGCCGCCCTCGGCCCGGCCACTGCCGCCCTCGGCCCGGCCGGCGGAGCGCGCTGTGCCGGCTCGGGACGGGACGGGGCGGGACGGGCGGCGCAGGGGACGGGCGTCAGTAAAAGCTCCGGCTGAAAAGCAGCTTCACATGCTTAGAATCAGCCCCCGAGGACCGTCACCTGAGTGCTTTCCCAAAACATTTACTTCCGCCTGGTTCCTTAAAGCGTGTGTTGTCCTGTCGCAGGTATCTCGACTGAATAGGGTTAAAATGCCTCTGAAGACAGAAGAAAAAGCCGCTTACAGGCCGTGTTATTTATTCTTCTCAAGATAAGCAACACGTGACTTTAACGCTGCATCAGGAGCCATTTTTTCTGTGGCACAGACCCTCCTGTGCAAACTGGAATTCACTCGTCACCCGCCCGCACCCTTCAGCACTAGCACATGCCACTGAGGTGACAGGCGACACTGTTGGTAGCTCATGCTGTGTTAGGTTCACAGAGGTGACACTATCTTCGTCTGTCTACTGCAAAGGTTTGCTTCAGCATGCCCCCATCCAGATGTCGTTACCAACGTCATGTGTTGACCTGGTTTTGCAGAAGTGCTAGGGTTTCAAGTCCCACTGAAATTCAGATATTCTCCAAGCATACAGCCACTTTATTGCACAAATCCAAAATAATTCAGACCTGGGCTTCTGCTGGAAGATGCTTTAGAGTTGGGAAGAGAAATAAAAATGTAAAATAAATTAAAAAATACATATCCTAATGTTGATGCTCTTATGAATGCTACATTTACCTTGTCCTTTACCTTCCTGTTGGCATTTTTATTGTGTAAGCATTACTGTACTCTCTAAGTGAAAACCCGAACTTACTGCAAACCATGGGAGAAGCCATTAGTGCAGCCTTGCATGGCATTTATCCTGTTTCTTATGATTGCTGACAAACCTATGGGACAGCCCAGTAAATACTTACTGTAAACTTTACTGGTCCAAACAGCATTCCTAAATTACTATGCACAGCTTACATGCAGGGCTGTACTACAGCGGATACCTGTGTCCTGCCCTCTATATGCCTGTTGACACATTTGCCATCCTTGTTTGACATTGTTTGCTGTGCTTGGCAAGGGATTTCCTTGGTGTTATATTGCTGTTGGAGATGATCTGTGGTGCTGGTTGGTAAAAAGTCTATTTATTTTTTTCTTTAGCCTTCTTCAGAAGTTTTTCCCTGCCAGGATGTTCAGGTGGGGCAATTTCATACTTCATACTACCTATCTGCCCAGCAGCTTTTTATGAGCCTTTGGCTGTTTTGTTGCTGCCCTGAGGAAGGCGTTGTGCTAAATGCTGGAGCTCACCCGTCCTCTGCTGTTCTCAGGCTAGCCAGGAAGATGAGGTGCAGCTGAACTCACAGCGTATACCAGCCCCTTGCATCATTTGCTGCAGGATCCCTCACTGTTGACCTGCCTGGCTCAGAATTATGGGACTGCCCTGCCCTGCTGAGAGGGGACCACTGGCAGCACCTCCACACTTCCTGCAGGAGCAAATGGCCTTTCATGAAGCTTTGTGATAAGCCCTCCCTAAGCATCGTCCTCTCTCCAAATGCAAGCAAGGGGGGCCAAGCCAAGTACAGCCCATGTCTGTAACTCCTGCCTGCAAGCTGCCTAACGCAGGCTCCGCAGGCTTCTGACCACCCACCCTGGCACGTGCAAGTGGTGTTGCTTTGCTAACGGAGACTTGTGGGGTGAGTGATACTGTGGTTTTTCCTGATGAGTGGGAACTGCCCATATGAAGGTAAAATTATGTTTTTTGCTAAACCTGCAATCCTGATTTCCCTTTGGGGGTTTTGTTTGCCTGTTACTAATATATTTGAAATTAGTATACATGAATCACTAGTTGCATATTTAATTTAGGGATTTTCTGCCTCAATAATGGTTGACTCTGAAATTACCTAAACTGCACTGAAACCCTCGATGGTGCCCATGGAAAGTAGCATGGCTACATGTTACAGCACTCTCCAAACTATCATACTGTGACAAGGTCTTTTACCATCTCATACCAGCATACTCTTCATGCGAGTCCTTCTGCTGCCTTCTTATGTCTTCTCATCTCTCCTCTCCCAGAGCATGCATTCTTTACTTCTTCCTCTCCCCTTCTCTTCCTCGGCTGCTCTCTCTTCACTGGCTCTCAACCACTTAACCAGCCACACCTGCACCTTACCTACATCGGCCAACTCGCTGCCCCTGAAGCCAGCCCACAGCTGTATATTATCAATGCTAATTAACCCAGCTTCATTCCTCTACAACTATACAAAGTCTGAAGGGTACTGTCCCATTTGCAGGTGTATAGCAATTGGTTGGACTACAGGTATATAACACCAATCCACCCTGGCAGATACTGTGATCACCACCTAATCCTGTTGAATCCCAACTATCCCAGTTAAGTTATTGTTTGCTGGTGAACAGTTGTTAAAGTATCTAGTGAAGATTTGCTCAACTTGCATTTTATTCTGTATAATTAAAAAAAACCCCACACTGTCAACAACAACTGAAAAACTCAAGCAGCAGCAGCCCAGAATGGCAGGAAGCTTAGATGGGCACTGTCAGGATTCTGGAGATGGATGTGCAGATTTCTAACAGCAGACCTGCTTCTCTTTGTCACCAGCCTATGAACGGATTGTATCTGAAGTTCTGCAAAAGCCCTTTCCGCTTTTCCTGGCATTTCTGATTCAAGTGGCCCAAAACAATAATTCAACTGTGGTAAAAACCTAACTCAGTGTTAGTCTAATAGTATTACAAAGGTGCTAAGAGAGCAGTGTATGCACAGGTGGTTTTCTACACTGTATTTCTAATACTTTGTCTTGCTTATTTTATTACTGCTGTAGTCAAAGTTGCCATCAATGAGTCAGTTCAATTTTCCTTAGTTTGTTTAATTTTCTACATACTTTCCTGGAACTACAGTGTGGATCATGTAGGAAGGAGGGGAAAGGAAAAGGAGAAACTAAAGAAAATGGTAAGATTTCGACTCTCAGTCAAATTTAAACCCATCTCATTCCATGCAGACATTCTCCATACCCAGAAATACCATAACTTCTCCCATAATAACTGTAAGTGTTCTGTGCCACTCTCTTGCCAGGTTTTCCCCTAATCAAACAAACTATTATCAGACTCAGGTGCTTAAAAGTCCAAGCTATGAAGCCTGATGCTGGGCTTCAGTCTCTGCGCTCTGTTTTGAGAGGCTTTGTCTTCCTCCTCCACAGCTTACAAGCACGTTTCGTAGGACCGTGAACTCTCTGCTCAGCAAGAGAGGGAAAACTCAGTGAAACCTCTCCTAACAGAGGCAGAATTTTTAGGAGGAGCTAGACCTGTCATCTGGTAGAGAATCCTTTTTCACCAAAACTCTGATAACCTTTCCTCAGAATGGCTTAAGTGAACTTTTCAGGTATTGTTGGAAGAAGGGTTTGCCGGAGTCAAGAAGACGCTCAATATGAGTTATGCATCTTGCTCAACTTTATTAGTTTCTAACACTACTTATATAGAACCGATACACATGCATATTCGTAAAGCAGAAATATAATTGGTTAGTAGTCTCTAAACACGCACGGTTCTCACACCCCTAATTATCATGACTAAAATAAGCATTCTATCCATGTAGCTAATTGTGTTGCTGTGCTTCAGCCTTGTAGTTTGTTACTCCCTATTTTCCCATACCGGTCCCTATCTTTCTTGGCCCTGCACCTGCTTTCCCAGCAGCTGTATCTTGTTACAGCCACGGCCTGTTGGCACAACATCATTACTTGGTCTCAGGATTCAAGAGTAGCTCAAGGCTACCTTTCTTGTTAACTTCAGCACAGCAACTTCAGTACAATTCTGATTACAGGCCTGTTCTAATACCAGGCCTGGATTGTGCAGATCTTCAGAGATTCTAAAGCCATGCTTCTGCACCCATTCTTCTACAATTCCCCCTTTTTCTTTTGCACAAGCCAGGCCTGATTGGTTATGTTAAAAACTACTCTCTTTAAACAAGAAAAAACACAGCTAAAAACTAAAAGCATTACAATATTGATTATAACAAAGCGTATTCCTTCTATCAATAACGTCTTTAACCAACCTGTTATGCCCAATCCTTTCAACCATTCATCAAAGGGATTATCATCAACAAGAATATGCTTCATGTTTCCCTGCAGTTGTGACAACTTCTTGTGGATAGATATGGAATGATCGGAAAGGTTCACACAACACATCCCTTCAAAATCCTCACAACCGTGTCCATGTGCTAATAACAAAAAAACTACTGCAGCTCTATTTTGTAATGTAGCATGCCTAACACTATCTACGTCAAGCGATAACGAACTTAAAGTCTGTGATGTAGGATTAAATTGCTTCTCTCCCCAACACGCTAACCTTCATATATTCTTAGCGTTTAATGCAGTCATTGCTCCTGGCATAAATATGGAGGCTAAGACATTTGTTGTTACAGACTGCAGATCGACTCGGTCATTACATGTTTCATCAAAGATGCGCAGTGCCCTCCGTGATCTATGAAATTGTGGAGTCATTTTCAATAAGTCTTTCATACGTGGAGCAAACAAAATTAAATGCCCTAAATAACATGGTCCACCGACAGGATTCAAACGAATCCCTGGCCATGCTCTATCTCCACATATCAAAAAGATTCCCGGTGGCAACTGATAGCCCCCTGATACATTTACATGTAAGCCTCCAGCTTTCAGTTCACCCCAATTAGGTGAACCGGTTAAATTTTGAAACCTTGTTATCAAATTCCCATTCACCTTGAGGTGCTAGCCACAATCGCCACGGTTCACCAAACCAAATTACTCCAGTGCCATTTACAGGTTGAAGTGGTGGTACCGTGTCCTCACATTCTGGCATTCCTGTTGCAGTCACGTTAACGTATTTAACGGGCGTAATGCTACCTAATAGGTCTAACTCCTGCAATGGCAAATGATACGATCGATTCAAATTCTCAATAACCGTTTTCTGCCACGCTGCATTACGCATAGAAGGCCAAACAAATCGCCCATTCGGACTCACACATGTACCATTCTGACTGGAAGTCAGATCCACTGTTTTAACATTTAAAAAAAACATCAAAATATGTTTCATTCTCTGGCAGGGGAATACCAATTAAACAGTTTCTAAAGGGGTTGTCTGCTTGCTGCAAACTTAAACAAAAGTCTGTTACTCCCGTGATATTTGCCCATGTCACCCATATGTTTGTTCTAGGCAAGATGTCAAAAATACTTTGGCCAATGGGTAAAAAATTCATCAAGACTGTAAACCAAGTCCACCACTTAAACATGTTTAGTCCTACAATTTCCACCCTTTTCTTTTTTTTTTTTTTTCTTTCCACCCCACAAATCTGTACTTTCACAGATTCTGATGATGTATACTGTCTCCAATCAGCATGGTATTACACTAGTCGTATGCTTTCTCTTGTTTCATGCCCAGTTACTAATCAAACACTTACACTCTTTACACCATTTACATTTAAGCTTTGGCTTACAGAACCGTTTTACCCCACATAGCATACATCGGCACAATACCCACGGGTTACATCCCTTACAACACAGACAGTTTATTCCGTCTGCTCGCTCTGAGTCTTCTCTTCTGTCTTCTGATCTTGACATACAGGTCGCACAAACTTGCTAGGGACCCATATAGGTCCTTTACCTGTGGAGATACAAAAATAACCTCTACCAATAAATAACACCAGATTAGGTCCTTCCCATACACCTGAAGCCATATTATTATACAGAACATTCAAACCAGGAACTGTAGTTGTTTGGTTCCCTCGTGCTGTTTGGTGATGTATAACAACAGGTGGTCCCTCTCTATCCTCCGTACGGGAGAGATAGTTTAAGGTAAAGAACACCTTAGTCAACCATTTAGTTACATCTATGTCCTGCGATACTTTCTGTCTCTGAAGATAATCCTTCAGGGTACGGTTTGCCCTTTCAAAAACTGCTTTCAGTTCTAAGGTTTGAAGGTTGTCCCATGGTTCATCGGTGATCACGTGTTTCTGCCACTGATTATCAGATTGACAAACACATGCAGCCTTCTTCACCTTTTGTCCTGCATCTGTAAACACCGTTGGCCCTTCAGCTGGTCTTTTTGAGCGTAACGGTCTCGCAATCCACTGATAATGTTCTAACATCTTCCCAAGAGGTCCTTTTGGCCGGTTGTTGTGTACAACACCTGTATAACCCATCAAGGCTTCCTGTATGGCTGTTGAATGTCTCAGAAGCCATTCATAATCATCACCACGGACTAGAATACTGATATCTGCTGGTTCAGTCCCATCAGTTTCAACAATCCTGTCTCTTCCTTTTCTCACCAAGGCCGCTACTGGTTCAGGGCGACTTAAAATACGATGTCTGGGTTGCAATGGCAAAAACAACCACTCTAAAATGATCACTGTATTTTCCCCCTTTTTCTTTTGCCATTGCAAAATAAGGGCAAAAGGTGAAGTGGCAACATTACAAACCAAAAAAGTTAACAGATGATTTGCCATTTGGTGACCACACCAGCCAGTCTGAATCTTGCGGGATACAACTTTCAGGGCAGCCCGCTGTTCTGGTGAACAAGTTTGAGGACTGTTGGCTTTGGTGCCATGCAACCAGGATCGGAAAGGTTGCAAATCATCATTAGTGAGTCTCTTTGTGTATCATCAGGGTGTAAGGGAATCGTGAAAAAGACAGAACAGTATTTTGTTGGGGTCTGCAGCGGGTCTGCAGACAAGTTAGTTGACTTCAAAGACTTAGCCGTGTACCTTTAAGACAGCCACAAATTGTCAGGTATGTAAACAGGGTGTGGAGAATTGGAACTTAGAACCGCAGCATATGGGCACCTACAGCAACAGCAAATAGCAAGCAAGAAGAAGGACACAAAAATCTATCAGGGTCTAACACCTGCGCTGTCTAAGATATATAAATAGTTTGTATAAACAATAAAGGCCATTTTGTCCGAACCCAGCCACGCAGACATAGTTTTTCTTTTAAGTCCACCTCAACTTGCGTCACCACAGTCTTTCAAGTCTATCACAACAATTTGCCAAATCTGTGGGATCATCATAAAAGGTGGAAGAGCAGGTTGCAACACTCCCGTCACTAAAATCTGATCATTAATCTTCCATAAATCATGTCCCAGTTATGTGCATCAAGATTATTAATCAGTACTGGACAAGCTAACGAGCTGGTCACCTGCCATTCTCCCTCCAAAATAGCATCACGAATAACACCAGACCAACACTGTAGAATTGGATCTTTTCTCGAGTTCAGCATCGGTGGGTTAGTTGGGCTAACTGGAGGAATTACAGGTATTGAAGTAGTAGGCAGGTTCATTTTAACTCGCTTTACCAGGTTTCTTAATTTATCTATTACCTCCTGTAAGGATTTCTCTGTATTTTTATCACAAGGTTTCTCCCCGCCTTCTTCCTCAAACCCATCCAATGATGTTTCACGACGAGGAGGAACTTTTGGTTTGTCCGCTGTCTTATCTAAAAGCTCCGGCACCGTTGAACATGCAGGGGCAGACATACCCTTCATAGGACAAGTATGCCAAACTCCGAAAAGTGTAACCAAGAGAGAAAGCTTAGGTGAATCACGCTTCTGCTCCACCGGCTTTTCTACACATCTCTCCCCAGCGCTTCTATGGCTGCCGCTGCTACCATTTTTTTTTTTTTGCTTTCATAGTTTCCAGAGTGTTAACTATTGACCGCCACGTCACTCCTAACGCTCTAGCTTCTTTTCCTTCTTTGCCTCCCTCGGTTGTAGTATCCCAGAAGCAATTTCCCACTTCTCTCCATTCCGCAATACTAAACAATTATGCGGGCTCGGGGATCTTATTCTTTTTTCGTGCCCAGCGAACTAAGGTCTCCACTTCTGTCTCTGTAATGCCCACCCCTCTCTTAAGGAGGATGCCAGTTAACAGTTTAATTGCCGCATCTAATTCCATCGCGGTCTTCTCGGAGCTCTCCCCTTTCACAGAAAGGATATCAGCGCGGAGAAGCCCTGCCGCGATTTACTCATCGCGGCCTTCCATAGTGCCCCCCCCTCCTCTCACAGAGAGGAATTTAGCATAGAGTCCTGACGCGATTTACTCTACGCGGTCTTACCACCGGCAGGGGTGCAATCTGCAGCTCTACACCGAACTCTGGACTCCCCTTTTCGCCAGCAGCTGGGGGGATCCGTGGCAGTGGGTGGGCGGGCAGGCGGGGGGAGCTGCAGGGCATGGCACAGCACGCTGGCAGGGCGTGGGGAACTGTGCTGGTTTAAGAAGCAATCTGGCTAGCGAAGTACAGTCACTGGGTGTCATGATTTCAGAGTCAAACAAATAAGTCAACAAGTGTTTGACTGGTTCACATTGTAATCCATATTGTGTAACGGCTTGTCGTAGCTGCTGCATAAATTTCCAATCAAAAGGTTTCCACACAGCGGCTGCTGAACCAGCAGGTAAAGCAGTAGTCCACACCGGACAAGCAACAGCAGAAGCAGCTTCCCACTCTCCCTCCAATATAGTGTCTCTTACAACCCCAGACCAACGACTTTCTGGAGCGGCAGGGTGGAGGATAACACCTTCCTGGGTCAGGATCTGAACATCACGACCGGCAGTAGGCAGATGGCATTTAGTCAATTGCTGCTGCAAACGGTCTAGGGTCCAGTCGGAGGGTCTGGTTCGGGGACGGGGGATTGAGGCAGGTGCAGGTGGGGTGGGTTCAGTGTCTTTAGCAGACTCTGCGTTCTCATTCAGAGGTGCACTTGGACCCGCCGTAGTACCCTCATCCTCATCTAACAGGGGGGGTGGCTCTCAGTAGCTGTCAGAGCGGCACGGAGTACCCGATGTGGTGGCACCCTCCGGAGATGGTGTCGGGTTTAACAGCTCGGTCGCAGATTTTTTAATGGGCACAATTATGCCTTTTGCAGACAGAGCACCGAGACCAAACTGGGAAGACGGCGACTCGGCTTCCTGACCGAGGAGGTCTGAGGCAGCCATAGCCATTTTTTTTTTTCCACAACCAGGGATCGTAAATGGTTTATGACCTCCCAGCAGGCAATCCCCAAGTCCTTGGCCGATTTACTGCTGCTAAGGATTGCATCGCAAAGGGAATCCCCGACCTCTCGCCACTCAGTCACACTAAACAGCAATTGCGGGTCTTTTAAGTGTCCGTTTTCAGCCGCCCACCTACAGAGTTCATGGAGCTTCTTAGTGCTCACGCTAGCCTCTCACTTAGCAAGAATATCAGTTAATAGCGTGAGTGCCGCTTCTCTTTCCATCATCGAGGAAAAAACGGTCTTACCGGTGCAGGTCCGCGCATGATGTCAATGCCGGATTCAGACGCCTTTACTCCTTTACGGACGTCTTCCTGCTTGAACTCCTCACAGCGACTCTCAGTTTTGCAAAGCCCACCATCACGATGCAAAGGCAGAGTTTTTCCAGCAATTACCAGATTTCCCGTCGTTCAGGCACCAATTGTTGGAAGAAGGGTTCGCCGGAGTCAAGAAGACGCTCAATATGAGTTATGCATCTTGCTCAACTTTATTAGTTTCTAACACTACTTATATAGAACCGATACACATGCATATTCGTAAAGCAGAAATATAATTGGTTAGTAGTCTCTAAACACGCACGGTTCTCACACCCCTAATTATCATGACTAAAATAAGCATTCTATCCATGTAGCTAATTGTGTTGCTGTGCTTCAGCCTTGTAGTTTGTTACTCCCTATTTTCCCATACCGGTCCCTATCTTTCTTGGCCCTGCACCTGCTTTCCCAGCAGCTGTATCTTGTTACAGCCACGGCCTGTTGGCACAACATCATTACTTGGTCTCAGGATTCAAGAGTAGCTCAAGGCTACCTTTCTTGTTAACTTCAGCACAGCAACTTCAGTACAATTCTGATTACAGGCCTGTTCTAATACCAGGCCTGGATTGTGCAGATCTTCAGAGATTCTAAGGCCATGCTTCTGCACCCATTCTTCTACATGGTATTTTTCCTTTTACTCTCCCTTCTCTCCCCATAAATCACAGTCCCTTACAGTGGACTTAATATCAGGGGTGAGCAAGAGCTAGCATGCATCTCAGTGAGACAAAGGGAAAAGGAAAAAGGCAAATAAGAGAAGAGCCAGAGTTTTCTGGGTGAAAATAGAGGGTTGGACCTCAGTAAGGTGTATTTGAACTACCAAGCTGATGTACAAGGAAGAATAGATTGCTGGGGAGGCCATAATTTAGTTGCTAGGAACTGCTGAAGAGCTGTGCCTGAGCCTGGGCACATGCACATCGTCTGCTTTCACGTTGTCAGGCGAGTGGGTAGGTTGACATTACAAAGCCTAAGCACACCGTGTCGCAGAGCCCCAGCTGAGCATGCGAGCATGGGTCCAACACGCACAGAGACACGTGGAGCGAAGGGCTTGTGCCATGGCAGGGAGGAGGCTGGGGCACAGCACGTGTAAGACAAGCAGCAAGCCTGCAGTTGAGACATACCCCATACCCACATGAACCCTGATGGGAGTCACAGCAGTCATTTGGAAGATACATGTGCCAAGTCTAATTTGAATTTCCAAAGGTCACATTTGTCATTCTGGGTGTACCAGCATTCTCGTTAACAAGTGTCTCCAGCTGGTCCTGTGCAATGGCCTCAGGACATGCTGTTGTAACCAAGCATGCGGCATAGGGCTACTACAGAGGCCTCAGGCTCATCTACTCTGCTCTCTGCTTAAGGAGTGTCACAGGAGAGGGGGCTTGTGCCAAACACGCTACATTTGTGACCAGGTTTTGACCTAGCAGGCATGAAATACGTAGAGCCGCTTTCTGGATGTGTAGGTTGGTCTGTAGCACCACCTGATTGAAGCCTATCTTACCTGATGGCAGTGACACCAAAGCCAGGTAGGCTCCAAATAGAGAAGTGGGCTTCCAGAGGTGGGTCAGCTCACCCGCCTTAGGGCAGGATGAGTTACCCCTCTGCAGGTGCTTATTTCTCCCCACTGTGCCACCTCGGAGGAACCTACACAATTGGCTTAGCCAAGACACCTGCATTTAAAAAACTACAATTAGATGAGTGCCTTGGTAGCCTTCATAAAACCTGCCAGCGCTGTGAGGTAAGTGACCAGAGCTATAACATTATAGTTGGCAATGGGTCCCTTACAAGATGATTTTACAGTTTTAACCTCTGTCTCAACCACTCCAGACACAGGCAGGCACACCTCTGGTGCAGTGCTTCTCTAAAATAAGGGCATATGCTGCCTCAAGGCTAGCCCTCGGTGTCAGGAGTAGATGGGACTCCTGATCTACCACCAGCCGGTGCAAAGAATGGGCTGCTCAGGGTCAGCAGAGCTTGTCAATCATCAGTGGCTTTGGCCAAAACAGGACTTGCCTGTGTCTCCATTGCTGACAGGTTGTGGTCACCTCTCTACCCATGTCAGGAGCCTCATCCAGGGACCAACCCTCCCTGACTCCTCTGAGGCTTGCAAAGCTTAGCTCTGCTTCTCCTCTGCCTGCTGCCAGCATGTTCACCATCTGCTGCCTTGGCTTGGATCTCTGACGAACATTATGTTATGGAATGGGTTTTCCAGTAACATTTATACCATTAGAAAGTCCACAGACCCATCCACTTCCCACTCATTAAATGCTTTTTCTTCAAAGGCTGGGTTTGGATAGTGTTAGCTTGCACTGCAGCCTGCTGAGCAAAAGCCACACACTCCCCTCGGGGAGCTTCATTCTGCCCAAAGCACAGAAGTGTCCACAGCCCCAAGATAAAGCTACCTGCTTTTTTTGATCAGAAGTAATTAGTGCCAACCAGGAATCTTCACTTATCTGCCATATGAATACTACCTGAGCCCTGGTCTACCTCCTGTATCCTGTTTTCAGATGTTCAATACCGTATGTGTCCAACAGATCACTGAATCTGCTGGTCTGTTTTAATCATCACCGCTCATCTCCTCCGTGCTCCCCGTTACTAAATGCTGGCTGCAGAGCATACTATGGTAGCACAAATACCGCACTGGTTTGGTTGTTTCCAGATGGGCCCTTTACATTCTTTTTCTTACAACTTCTAACTTACAGACACCTGTTTCACCTGCTTTCATTCTACATATCCTTGCCAGTGCTGATTTTTTAAATCATTCGGCACATCTTGAGCATTATGGGTCCGAGCATAGGGCCACACTTCCTGCTCTGAGTAATCATAAAATTGCCCTTCACTTTTCCAGCTCTGTAGTTGCAGATGTGAAGCTGAGGACTTTAGTCAAGGAAGTGTTTCTTGCTAATTCTTCCTCTAGGCATTTGCTTCTTCATTGTTGTTTCTGGACTGCAGATTTGGGATGACTTGGAACTACATGTCTCTGTTTATATCCCCTAATATTTTCCTTCTGTTTCTTTTTTTTTTTTCCTCAGCAGACGCTCAGTGATTTTGCTATTAGCTGTGCCTGTAGAAATAGAGGCTGCAGTTCATAAAGGCAGTTAACACCCTTTCCGTGCTCTGAACAAGTTGTCACTGGCTGAAATTGCAGCATGGTCCAAGTGCTGAGGGTGCGGTCCCAAAATACCCCTCTAGGGTCACTTCATCACATCCTTATAAGAGAAAAGGCTATTCAGAAAAAAGCAAACACAAAATGTCTCTTTTCCCACTTGAACTTCACCAAAGACTCATCTCTTGCAATTGCCTCACCTCTCTCCTGCTGCCACCTGAGATCTCTGACAGCACCTCACCCCCATGCGCATGCAGATGGACTCGCTTGCCCAGTCCTGCGGAAGATGGATTCATCTTCCTTCATCTTCATGTTCCATCCAGAGATAGGAACATTCCCAGATCCCACCTATCTTCTCAACAGCATAAATGTGTTTCAGACTGAGCATCTCTGCTCAACTGTACCTCAACAGATGTGGACCAGCCTGGGCTGGCTTGTGTTTTGATCACAGCAGAAGGCGGGAGGCATTTTGACAGAGCATCACTTTTTCCACAGAATCCCCTGAAGCTGCATGGGTTCATATTTGGTTAGAGGGTAAGTTTTCCAGTACAAAATAAAAATACTAATAGAACACTGTCAGTACTACAAAGTATGAATTTTTTCAAAGGAATCACTTAACTTGAGCTGATTATTAGATTAGTCTGCAAATCCTTGGAAAAATATTTATCTCGATGTAAGTGCTATGACTTCGGGAAGGATAGACATGCATTCTTCATAAGCATAAGATGCTTTTCAGCTTCTAATTATGGAGAAATCACAAGCACTCCTAAAAAGAAATTAACGTGCTTTGACATTTGGATGTAATGAATATTTCTTTATTTCTTGGTTCCTTTCTTTTTCACTGGGGAAAAAAAAAATAAAAAAATAAAGATTTGCCAATGCTTTTCTTGTCAGTGCTGTGATTTGAGAACATAGGTTTGCACTCAGCTTAGCGTCATTTTGCATGTTGACCTGCTTGTAACTCAACAACTGTATGGCTGGCAGCACAAGTAGGAAGCCTCCAGTTCTCATCTATGCCGAGAGCTGGTCCCAGGGTTTTGTGTTCTCAGCCTTATCCTGCTTCGAGGGGCCGTAGTGCAGTGTCATGCCAGGCACTTGCTCTTTTAATCCTAACTTCAAGGCTGTAAGCATCCTCTTTGCTGACAGTCTGCTTTTTGCCAACATGGCTAAGCTTCCTTGCACTCAACTTCTCTCACTCCCTTTTCCCTCCTCGCCTTTGCAGCCGTTTGTTCATGCTGGCATGCCATGCTCCATGGGCTCCATCTCACATAGTCTTCCAATAACCTCAATGGGTTTCTGGAGTTTTGCTGCTCTCTTTAACGTGCCTAAAAGCTGTTGCTCTCACTTCAGTCCAGGCAGAACATCCTTCATTTCAAATGACACCAATATGAAGGGAGGTGCCTGTTGCTTCAGCTGAAAAGACTGCAGTGGAGTTTCGGCTCTGGAAACAGGATGGCAGAAGGGAAGTGTGCACACAGCTTTTTCTCTGCTTCATCGATAAGAACTCATTTTCAAGGACATTGATACCTAGGGCCAGGTCTTTCTCACATGGAGCTTTGTGGGAATATTGCTTTGAGTTCAGTGGAAATAGCATCAGGCCTGAAAGGTGAGCATAAGAACTTTCTAAAACCTGTGGTATGTGGGTAGAATTATGCCATACTGTATACATGCAGTATTTCCCTCACATCGTCCAGCAGCACCACATTTAACAGCAGTGAGGTTATGGTTTAACCAGGGGCATCATTCCAGTGACATCCTGAAGATTCCCTGGACTACAGAAGTCTTTTGTTGGCTGTAAGAGCATTGATCTTTCAGCCTATGTTAAGCAAGAATAACTGAAAGAATACATTGCAAATCCTGTATTTCATTTACTTAGTACTGTAGCCCATGGGAAGGACTCACATTGGAGCAGTTCATGGAGAACTGTCTCTCGTGGGAGGGACCCCATGATGGAGCAGGGGAAGAGTGTGAGGAGCCCTGTCCCTGAGGGGGAAGGAGCGGCAGGAACAACGTGTGATGAACTGACCACAGCCCCCATTCCCTGTCCCCCTGCGCTGCTCAGGGGGAGGAGGCAGAGGGCTCAGGAATGAAGTTGAGCCTGGGAAGAAGGGAGGAGTGGGGGGAAGGTGTTTTAAGATTTGGGTTTTATTTGCCATTATCCTACTCTGCTTTGAATGGTAAGAAATTAAACTCATTTCCCCAAGTCAAGTCTGTTTTGCCCATGACGGTAATTGGTGAGTGATCTCCCCCTGCCCTTATCTCAACCCAGGAGCCTTTTGTTGTATTTTCTCTCCCCTGCCCAGCTGAGGAGGGGAGGGATGAAGCGGCTTCGGTGGGCATCTGGTATCCAGCCAGGGTCAACCAACCACAGTGGAAATGTCAGTAAAAGCCAGGATGAAATAGTCCAGGTTATGGAGGAATCATCAAGAGTTAATGAGAGAAATTATATTTATTTTTTAAGATTGTGCAATCAGAAAGCACTGACTTGCATTTGGTTTGAATTTTGAGTGGTTTGGCTTACTTTCACTTATTTTGAGCTGCAAATATGCCTAATCTAGACTGTTTGTCCTGCAGAATCTGACACATTATCCATCATACATCGTACATGGTGCACACAGGCGTAACAATTACCAGAGCATGCAACCCGTCACAGCCCCTGTGCATCTCCCTCTGAAAATGTGTCCCAGGAATCGTGCGCATTTATGAAACACTTAGAGGCAGGTGCACCTCAGGCTATGGTTGTGTTTCCCGTTTTTCTTCTCAGTGTCAGCACAGGTGGCAGTCACATCTACTACGCTTCCTTGACCATTTCCAGAATCCTGGTTTTGGTTGCTACATCTTTGCTGAACTTCACTGTTTGGGCTGTCATGGCAATGCAGCAAGAAACTCAGAGCTCCTGTTGTTTTCATGCCATCCCTTCAACGTATGTTACTGTCTGCTATAAGGAAGACAGGGTCCAGCCTTTATATATGTACATAATGTATATATATATATAATATTATTTATAATGTAATGTGATGTGATTTAATATGATACCATATAATATAATGTTTTTAAATATATTTATATAATTATAACCCAAAGTAGATAAGCCATATTGTTTGCCTTAGCACACCTAGGAGAGGAGCCAGATGGGCAGCCTTTCAATACAAGAGTTTTGTTTGTTCATTTGGGCAATTCTTGCATCATTGCTGGGAAGGGAAAAAAAAAAAAGGAATTTTAAGATTTCACACCTGTCTTTCAACCTTGATTAGGATCCTGAGGGCTCTGAACTATGGGCTTTTTGT
This sequence comes from Falco peregrinus, assembly GCF_023634155.1. Taxonomy (NCBI): domain Eukaryota; kingdom Metazoa; phylum Chordata; class Aves; order Falconiformes; family Falconidae; genus Falco; species Falco peregrinus. Next base: position 26,263,311 of record NC_073727.1, read on the forward strand.
CCATGGCTGCTTAAATACTTACAAACAAGCATGTGCTGAAGTGCTTTGCTGACGGAGGGCCAGAGCATTTGGCAGCCTGGGCTGAGCCCTCTCCCTCTCCACTCTGCCAGGCACAGTGCTGGTGGGGAAGGAGCTCAGCTATGTCCTTCAGTCATAACTATTTTTAAAAGTGCAAGGGAGGGGAGAGAATGAAACCAAACCAACTGACAGACAATGGGAACACCTCGAAGGAGGACTTCTATCACTTTTATCCTCCTCTGACCATCTTTACATCCTAGCAATTACATTGATTTCCGTGGCTGCTCTTTGACATGTGCTTAGCAACCGTGGCCATGACTAAAAGCAGTGTATACGGTCATAGATTTTTCATAAGGTCAGTAAAAAGTACAGTACAAACTGACTGAAAGTAACTTGAAGATAACTACAGGGAAGTCCAAAATCCTTCGGAACTCCAAAGAACCAGGCTACAGGGCTGACAGCCTGTAGTTGGCCATATCTTTTTCTTCATACCTGCCTTGAATCTTGTTTAGATGGAAGAAGGGAATTTGACGATTTGGCCATCACAAGCAACATCCAGGACACACAGCAGCTGTGGCTGGCACAGGTTGGGTTCCCTGCACATGACACATGTATTTCTGAGGGTGATTTCACAGGTAGAGGCAAGAGGACTACCACGTGCAGACCACAAAGACGTTTAACGCAACGTGCAGTGTACAACGATAGCTTGAAGTGACAGGAGCATCAAAAACCCACCTCTGCAGCTGCTTCTGACTGCAGCAAATACACATTTGGACATTATCAGGATTTCTACACACACCACCACCACCACCACCACCCAACAGGGGATTGAGCAACAGATCAAGATTTCACCTGCATTAAAGTGAGGGATTGGACCACGAAGGTCTGGTTTCTCCAAGCTGACAATATGAACAGATTTTGAAGTCTGGTGCTTGAAATACTGTCCTGGTACTATAAGCAGAGAAGGGGGTGCACTGGCATCCCTGGAAATAAGGCATGGTTGCCCGTGAAGGGCTGTCAAGGAAGGTGCTGTCAGCATCATTGGAGCAGGGACTGTTTCGTGGGCCTGCAGCGATCTAATAGAAGGGAACAGATGACCAGAATCAGCATTTAATAGGTTTATTCAGCATCTTTTGAACACAGCTGCCCTATTGCTGCATTTTTTTTCCACAGACCTGGAAATAATAGCCTTTATTTATGTGTTTATATTCAGCCATATCAGCACTGCATGTTCCAGCATTAAGGCTTTGAAAGGGGTATTTGATAGGAGATGATTATTTGTTAAGCCATCAGGTTTGAAAGTAAAATTTTGGAAATAGCCATGGCCAGAGCTGTTTATTAAAACTGAACTGCAAACAGCTTTTTAAAACTCACCAGCTTTGCATCTTCACTGTATGATGCCTCATATTCATCAGGAACTGAGCTAATTTCTGAGCACTGATGTCCTCAGTTCTTGATGTCCAGCAAATTAATTGTTTGGGTTTTTAAGGCATCACACCTGTGACCTTGTAAGGCTCAAGCATATCTAGGAAACAATAATATCATAAACTATATCATGATGGTTACAAATGGGTCTCCCTTTTGAATCCTGCATACGCTAACAGTCAAGTACTCGAAAATAAAGTATATTTGGTTGTATTTTGGTGCTAAAAATAAATGACTGTGTAATGAAAGGCATTGTAGGTAGCAGTAAATTAATGCTAACTAATTAAAATACATTCTTAAATTCTTCAGCTTGGATTTTTGGTGACTCATCCAGTGTCTTTCTCTCTGTATGCAGATATTTTTTGAGGATGGATGAATTTCAAGTATTAAAATCTCAATTTAGACAGGACAAAAGATGTAACAGCAGGTTAGGGAAGTGACTAAAATAAAGGCAAACTTATATCAGCCACTTTGATGAAAATGGTTCCTTCTCTTCTGCCTCAGCATCTTGACACCCTGCTCTTACAAGATAAGGGGGTGGTAGCCATGGCTGGGACAAGCTGCTTTTTCTCCTGCGCTGTTGAGTGAGGATTTGCAGCTCTCTCCTCCTGGTGCCCACTGAAAAGCTGCACTGGGATAGCTACATCCCCAAAATCTCTGTTCCCTGTGCCTTTGTGTGGTTGCTTGGATAGCTGGCATTCATGGTGCAGACCTGCAAGACTGATGATCCGGTGCCTGCTTCTGTGTTAAACAAACGGTTTATTAACACTTCTTGGTCTGCAATACGGGGACTGAAGTTTTAAAACCATAAATGGTACGGAGACTGGGAGTCCACACCACAGTGTGCTGAAAGCAATGGTGCCTGTGAGGGGTCCTGCTGGTATGGCACAGAGTTATTCTATGAAGTGTCTTGGGTGTTCAGATTCACCCCACATCTCTTCCTCCTTCCCCACAGTCCCCGAACGATCAGAAATATTCTGGATATCTTGAGCTGCAAAGCAGTTGAAGCTGGCTTTTCTGCAGAACTTTGCGAACAGACGAGGTGTGATCCGTGGGAGCTCTGCGGCCCCCAGGCACGGCGTGAGTCGGGGGGGGGGGGGGGGGGGGGGGGCAGCGGGGGGGCTGCCTCCTTTGCCACCTGGTTGCTCTGGTGCTCACTGCTGCAGGGAAGTGTGGTTTTAAAGACACTGTAGGGCACCCGCCATCTGTAGAGCCCTTCTTTACAATCCTTCCAGTGAAATAAGTGCAGAGAGGTGGCTCTCACAGCCTTTCCACGGGCAGGAGCAAGCTGGTTCTTGTTATCTGGCAGCAGTGAGAGGCGCAGCCTGCTTGCTCCGTGGCCAGCACAGCACCCAACTCTGTCTGTCGTCTCTGCTCAGCCCAGTGCTGAGGGATTTTTGGCTTGTTAGTGCCATGTCTGAGAGTTACAGCCTCCAAGGCCACATCTTGTTCACTGAAATGTGTGGTCCTTCAGTTAAATGCACTTTATTTAAGATCTGTCTTGGTATCAATCATTGCCATCGCTGGGTGCTGAGCTCCCCACGAGCCACAGGCATGCCAGCTCTGTTGCTAGCGCACTGACATGGGTCTGTGATCCAGAGGTAGGACCTACCTAGACATATCTCAATGCAAGATCACCTTCCACCTGGGAAAAACCTGTGCTGCTTCCTATCCTTGAGACTACGTCCTGCAAATAAAATCTCAGACTTATTTGTGCCACATCTCAGCCACCGGACCAGAGGCTTGCAAAGGGCATGCACCCTTCTGACACCCTCCCTGTCTTCTCCTGCCAATTCACTCACTGCATTTCTTTTTATAGCTGTGCTTTTTATCACCTACCTGCCTCTGTCTTGCCAAGGGCTGTTAGCCATGGGGGTCTGATGTCTCTTGGCTTGCTGTTGCCTGGATGGAGAACAAGTCAGCTCTGTAGAGGCATTTCAGGCAATTCTTTGAAAACACAGAGGCAGCAGAGCACAGGCTCCCTCCACCAAGGTGAGGGTGGTAGGGGAGAAACCCCAGAGCCTGTGGCCCCTGTCACTCTTCCCTCTCCTCTGGTACATACAAAGCAATGCAGTATGAGTGAAGGATGAAATCCCTGTGTATGGCCATGCTTCTGGCACTGGTTTTCCATCTGCAACAGGCTTTCAAGCATCAGCTCCTGCATTTGGAGAGGTCCAAGAAGGTAAAAGCCCATGTCTGTGAGGAAACAGAAGGGTTTATTGTGCCAGTCACCTTTGCATCACGTTCCTCCCCTTGCTCAGCAACTGCGTTTTCCTCTCCAGTCACTCAACTGTTCACTTCCAAGATTCTTTACAGGTCCCTGGTGCTGCATGAGAAAGGAATAAAAGTGAATTTGGGTGGTTATAAATGGAGGCATCTAATGCAACCCATGAGAGCATTGTTGGACCATCAGCTCTGATAATGCTCAGATACATAGTAGAGGTGCGTATCCCCAGTACTAGATTAGATCATTCAGATCACTCATTGGGTAGAGTAAAAAAATATTTGTGTTTTAACTGTGAGTATTGTTGGAGAAAGCGGAGAGATGGTTAAAGAAAACACCACTGGAAGTCTATCAGTGCCACACACACAAAACAATCCTATGCTAGACTGTGACATTGTACATGAACTCAAAAACAGCAATGAGGAGGTCAGTAAAAACGCTCTAAGGGATGCTCCCCGGAGAGTGAGCTTCACATCTTCTTCAAGCCAGACCTTGAAATTTTCCCCCACTTCCACAGTAGGGCAGCAGCTGGGCACAGCACGGGGATGTGTGGGAATGCAGGCGTGGCTCATCTCTTACATTGTACTGGGATGCTTTCAGATAAATTAACAAAGATAAATTTTTAATTTTTTCACCTTGAGAGTGCAAACTGATTTAGAAAGTTGTCTGACCTTGATGACCTATAATATGCCTTCAACTGGAGATGAACTCTGACCTTTTGGACATTTTAAAATGAACATTTGTATGCCCTTAGACAATAAACACAAGCAAAGCCATGTTAGTGTTTTAAATGTCAAAAAGATAGGGGAGCATCGTTTTCAGAGAGCTCTTACAAAGCAGCTGTTTTTTTACAGCTTTTGACTCCCACGAAAGATTCAGAAGTGTTTCTGAACAATTTAGCTTAAATACCAAAGTTTCTAAACAATTTGCTCAGGGAATGGTATCTGAGAATAAACGGTGTTGTCCTTACCACCAACAAAGAGCCCTTTGTGAGATATTTTAATGTACAGTACTAGTGTTTTAACATGCAAAAAGAGGCTAGGCTCTACCTGAAGTTTATTTGGCTAATGTGTAAATGCAAATAGCAGGAGGGCAATAAACAAGAAGTGCTCTGGGGCTTATGGAACTCTCTGACTCATGTTTTATGATACAAAGGTTGTCCAAAAGCCACTGGCACTGGGCTGAAGTAGACATAACACTGTGAAGCTCAGTGCACAGCATCCTCCCACAGTGCAAAGGCAACTCAGGACAGGACAGAAGTGCCACTGCTAACGCTCTCCTCTGAGGGCAGCAGGCGTAGAGTGGGGCTTTGCCCCCGCCTGGCACCGCCTGCGCTGCGAGCAATGTCCCGTGGGTGGGCAATGAGCACAGGGCTCCTCCAGCCCCTGGCTGACGGGGCTCCCACTCCCAGCTGTGTCACTGCTGTAGGGCTGGACCCCGCTGCCGTAGGGCTGTGCTGCTGAGTTTGTCTTGGCTGGTCTGTCGGCTTTGGGATCTGTGCCTGTATCGTGAAAATCAGTATCTTGCAGTCATCATGACCCTCATGTACAAAGCTGATTTCTCAAAGGGATTTTCTTGAAGACCTGGACTTGCTCATTTTCCTTTTCTGTGTGTGTGCACACCGTGTGCAGGTGTGTGAGTGTATGTGCATGCATATAAATAAGGCCTAATAATATCATTAAACTAATCCCGTTTGTTGCTATGGGAACACACACTTACTATTGCACCAAGCGTGTGCAGCAGAGGTAGGTGATCAGGCCGACATCAGACCAGATCTTTGGGCTTATCTTCTAACATGTTTTCTTTTTCAAAGCAGACTGGGGCAAAAAATTAGACCAGAGTGCCTGAAGCCCGGAGGTGCAAATCAGGAACTGGTGATCTTTTCCCAATTTGCAAACAAACCAGTCTTCACACCTAATATTAGCAAGCCCCACCTGGCATGCCAACCTGCTCCTGGGGCTGGTTCCCAAGGAGATGAGTGGTGGGCTGGCAGGGTGGCAGGGCAGGCAGCACAAAGCATCTGCCCTTTCAACACCTCTCACCCATTCATTGGGTTGGGGGAGAAAAAAATGAGCCCCAAAAACCCACCCGAGGAGCAGAGGCTTGCAGGGTGGCTAAGGATCCTGAAGTCACACTCGTTCATGCCAGGTGGGGTTTGCCTCTGGACTATGAGTGCTCTCAAATCAGTGTCCCAATGCTGGATGCCAAACATGCAGACAACTGTCACCCACCAATGGGCATTGTTTTGGAGGCATTGTGGTCCAAAATGTCTGGTGGTGAGAAGTCCTCTGCCCTGATCACCACCCACTGTGACAAGGTGCTGGGAGGTCACACAGAAGCACTCGGCTTCCTCCTGCCCCATTTGCAGCATGGAGAGTGGTATTTACCCATAACTTCACTGGCAGAGCCATACCGCTGTCTCCCTGTAACACACAGGTTACAGCCCTCTTGCTGAGATGGGCAGGTCACCTCCGGGACATTTTCCTCCTTCCCATGGTCACAGCAGGACTACAAGTCCTCTAAAGGGAAGGACCTTTTCTCCTTCCTTTCTTTCAATTTCTAGTCCAAATTGAAATTTTGAGCGTGGTGCAGCTCACATCCAGCAAGGAGCCCCTGCCCCAGAGAGGCAGCCTGGGCTGGAGCGGGGACATCAGTTGGCACTCTGCCGCTGCCGGCTGTGGGATAGCTGTGGGGACAGCTTTGATCTCAGTGGTGTTCCCTGCTCTGCCTGTCCCCACTATGGCAAGTCGAGAAGGTATTAGTGTGCTTGAAAGAGGCTTGGGGCTTTGAGGGCTTTTAACATTCCTTATCACTTGTTTTCAAAATCATGTTTCATTACACTGGGTTTACTACTCTCTTTACAGCCTCTTTACAACCTTATTACAATCTTACTGAAGATTGTAAAGGCTCTGACACAGAGCCATGCCGTGCAATCTCCCCAAGAGCATGCTTCAGAGGGTAACCAACAGCTTGAATGCAGAAGTAATGTGAGTGAAAATATACAGTGAACAGAAGAGCAGCTCTGCCAGGTCTCTGTTTGACTTGTGCTGGGGTGGAGTTGCAGGCAGGGTGTCAGCTGGACAAGACTGTATCATAGTGTTGAGAACGATGAGGAAGAGACAGAGCTGGATGGATTTGGGCATGTTGCTACTTCCAGGCAACCAGACAATCAGCAAACAACCAGTTATCTGCTCACAAAATGCAGTTAACCCCTGGCTCAGTCTCAGGCCAACAAGGTCTGACATGTTTTGGCTCTGGCTCCCATCTTGTTTCGTTTTGCTTTGCTTTTTTTCATTTCCACAGTGCTTCAGACAAGGAGGGACCAGCAGTATGAGCTCACTTGATGTGTGCTGCACCCTGCGGTCAGCCTGAGGAGCTCAGCCTTCAGCAGGGGGAAGCGGTGGTGACCTCCATGAGCTCCATGCATCCCTCAGTCCCTTGTAACAGCAGGGGATTGACGAAGGAAGATGAACCCAGTATGCAAACCACATCCTCACAATCAGACATGAGGCTATGACAGCCTAGAGCTGCTGGCCAGGACCAGCTTTTGGGGTGAAAAGGAAGAAAAGGAAAACCTTTGCTGTCACATCACAGGACACGGGTGGCCAATATCTTAGATATTTGAGAGGAAGGTGAAAAAGCACCTTGATAATGATTACAATAATAAAAGGATGAAGCCAGCTGTTCAGTAGGGAAAAACAATTCCTTAAGACTATGTTTTGGAGGAAAACAACCTGCAATATCCTTGCAGGCAAGCAGCTGAGACATTGATGCATGAGGTCTGAAGACTATTGCCTTAATGCAGAAACACAGAGCCCTGCAGAAAGGTGTGAAGCATCTCAAGAACTAGAAGGACCCTCCACCCCAATACAGACACCCATGCTCATCCAATTTAATCCTACCCATCCTTCCACACTCCTTAGCACCTGGCTTATCACATACCTTTAAAATTATTACTAATTTCCATTTTAACAAAGCAATTTTTGTTCCCAAACTTAGATGCAAGAGTGGTTATCTATGTCAACTGGCAACTCTTCCTTTGAGCTGCAGCTTTCCTAGACAGGGCCGCACTCTCCAGGGAGACTTTCTGGGAGTTGCTCCCAAATGGCTGGCCTGACCTTTAATTGTAACTGAGATGCATCTGCTCAAGTTGCAATCCTTCAGCCACAGGATCCTGCTTTTCCCAGAGCAGTAGCTTGTCCCTTGCTTGTTACAACACCACTAGTCTTTGTGCTGGCTCTGAACTTTACCAGTTGTGTTTGGGGTTTTTTTTTTTTAATAATTTTCTGGTTTGTTGATAGTGGATGATTTAGAAAATAATTACTAGGAGTCATCAGTGAAGGCAAGAGCCTTTGATTCCCCTCTGCTGCCACTTCGCACTACTTGCAGTGATCTGACCGCAAGCAGGATTTGACCCCTACACCACAGGCCTTGTTAACACCACATCACACACATCTCTAACATCACAATGTTACGCAGTACAAAGTCACACACATTGGAGAAAAGCAAGTGTATTTTCCTGCAGGGAGGTGTTTGTGCCATCAAAGCAGGGGTCTAAGCCCACCGCAGAAGGAAAGAAAAAGTTATATAATGTGATCTGTCTTCTGAGAAGCCATGCTAACCACATTATTTAGGTTTGCAACATATAAAACTTAGCTATAGCTGTATCTGCCTCTACTTTTAACCAAGATGGCTTCTCTCAAAAAAAAAAAACCAAAACCCCATACTCTCTGCGTGTGTGTTAAGCTTTTTGCAACATTTCTGGAACTGAACCTGCAACAGCGCCCACAGAATGATCTGAATGATGTCCAGGTGGCATCAACATTTCCACCATTAAACTCACGTTCCCAGCCATTGCATTACACTTTGGGAAACCAGTCATTTTAAAGCCCTAAATATACATCTGAGTGGTTGGTATTGCATTCTGTTTGTACAACATAAATGTCAACAGAGCCTGACCAGGGGTACCTAGGCAACAGCTAATTTTGAGGTCAGTGATTAACTCTTCTTTGTCAGAACATAATTTACCATCGAATTATCTCTAGCTGAATATAGCATTTTCTGGATTAAAAGGGGCCTTCTTGTTGTTTTTTAACACTGCAAGCCATTATTATTGGTGGCAAGTGATGTTTGCTGCATTTTTTCCTGGTTGAAATACTGATATTCACGAGGAGAGCAGTCTCTTAGGGAGGCTGCCCCCCTACTCAGGGATTCCCAAGAAGAGGAACTGAAGGCTCAGCTCAGCTGCTGCACACTGTGCCCTGGTGTCTGTGGCCATCACAGGGAACAATTGATTTTTATTTTTTATGGCACATATACACGCTTCCTTGATTAGATAAAAAGTGGATGCTACCAATTCACACATCTATCTTGCATCTTTGCCCCATCCCTCCCCAGAGCACTTTGCTACCTTCAGCTCTTCAAACTTCCTCAGTTTTTCATGAAATTGTAGCTAGAGTCAACCCAAAATGTTCAGTTTACAGTGCTCTCTATTCTAGCACTGTGTTCCAAACCCGTTCTGCTATCTCACAGGGCTTTTTGGAAATAATAGTGAAAACCTGATAGTGTATATTAAAAGGCCATTCTAGTGGTCATCTCAGGAAACAGGCCCTTCTGCCGGGATTACAGAGGTTAAGCGCTTGTCCTTCTGCCTGGAAAACCACTCATTTATGGTCTACATCAGCAGGAGCATTTGCTTAGAGGGGTCCAGACCTGTGAATATTACACTGCTGAGCTCTGCCCCTGCATTTGGTGCTGCCAAGACAAGCATGTGTTCACCTGCGGGGCAAGGAGAAGTGGAGCAGGCTGGGTGCCTGCAGGAGGGTGATAGTCTTTGCTTGCTGCCAGCTTCGCCAGTGGATTTTTCCCAGCCTTTTCTGCTGCCTTGGGAGATGTAAGCATCTCTGCCCTGTAAGCACCCTGCAATGCTAGTAACTTCAACCTTGCCATCCTTTACCTTTGTTTTACTTTTATATTAAAGCTGACACCACCAGAAAAAAAAACACCAACAAAAACCAAACCCACAACTTTTCTGAGAATTTACAGTTTCTCTTTTACTGCTGCAACTAAATAATCATCAACTTGTTTCTTGCTGGCAGGGACCCAGGCTGTTGAGCAATAACAGGCTTGTTTTGAAGTTGCTTTAATTTGTTCTCATAGAAGAAATGTCTTTGCTAAGTGTTGCCAAGCTGATATGTAAAGAAATAAGAAACTATACTCATATCTGGAAGACTCAAATAAAATATATAAAGCACCTAACATTATAATAAGGGTACAAACATATGTAGATGCTATTGGTATAAACCTGAGTCATTAATGTCTCTAGGTAATGTCTAATTTGACATCTAATACATTTGGCTGGGATGTACGGATTTGTGTCTGTGATACCAAATTCCCAGGCCAAGCATCCCAAGACAACATTCCCACTGGCGGGCAGGGACCTTGCTCTCCCTGTGCTGAGCCCCACTACTGAAGGTACAACCTGCCCCTCTGCAGTAGCTCTTGGCCCACTTTCTCACCATTAACAAAAAAGATCCTGTCTTTTCTTCTGTGTCTTTTTAGGATGTGATCTTCTCTGATGTTTAGGATTTCTTACAGTTTAGTGAGTCAAGCCCAGGCAGTGTTTCTTTGCTACAACCTTGTAATTAGGAAGGTTAACTGAGCCCTAGAAGAGTGCCTACGGAGATGATACAAACTCCATCATTGGAGTTTTAAGGGATTTTTAAGGGCAAAATGAAACCCCATCCATCAGGGACAGCTGAAGTGCAGTTGATTTTGTACTGGGGCTGTGTGGAAATGTACCACAGCAAGCACAGGAAAAGAAGCCTGACTACAGCCTCACAGGGTGAGTGAAGATGGAGATTTTGGTCCTGTCTCAAAGGGGAAATTTCTGTATTACATGTGGTGACTGCTTAATGCCACGTAGTTGTTGACTCACATTTTTGGTAGGACATGTAGGTAATTCATTCCCGTGGGAAAAGTGGAGTAGAGAATCAGACCTCCCCCTCTGTTCTACAGGGACTTGTTCAGTCACTAGTTGAGGACCTAGAGGGCTGTCTCTGGACAAATGTTCTCTCCTAGGTTTTAAAAAAATGGATGGGTAAACCCTGCTCAGGTCTCTAAAAGCAAGGACATGGCTACCGATTTTGGGGAGAGAGTTCTAGTACAGATCCTTCCCAGTCAGAGGTGCAGCTCTGCTTCCTCGGCACGTCCCTCTGGCCAACTCCACAGAGGTCAAGGCTGAGCTTATTCCCTTTTCCATCTGGATCCTATTCTGAGCTGTACCTGCTCAAGGGATCCTCAGCATTGGGATCCCTGGCTTAGAAACAGATTTTTTCCTATTTTGTGGGATGCACATACCTTATTGTAGTTCACCTTTATAGGGACTGGCCCACAAAGGCAGTTCTATGCTGCAGGCAGGGAAGTTGCTCATGGGTGACGATGGGGCTGTCTTCTTGCAGTTTCTGAGAGAGCAGTTTCACAGAGGAAGATGGGCATAGTGCTTTTTCTACGATGAAATTTATTTTTAGCTTGCATTCTTCTATCTGGAAAAACTGTTCTCAAACTCAATATTAACTTTAATGAAAAAAATATATCTGCACTATCCTGTGTAGCAACTAACCAGAAACTTACAGGATCACATGAAACAACACAAATATTTTAGTGAAATAAATTTGCAGCTTCTTTTCACAAAGCTGCAAATTGTTAGGTAAACTCAGGACTTCCTCACTTTCAGATGTGCAGAAAAGTCCTTGAACAATTCAATAGCTAGTGTGAAGCCATTTAAAAACTTGAGCAAAAAGGTTTTGGAAAAGTTTAAAAGAATTAAAACAATAAAAGACCTTGTTCTGCTGCACTTGGTGATGCATCTAATGATGAATAGTCTTTGCCACTGCTGATTTCTTTGCACCAACAGAACAAGCAGGACAAGGAAGGAGAAGCTGCAAAATATGTGTATTTAGCTTCAGTATATTCATCACCAATCTCTTGAAATAAACAGAGTGGACCAGAGACTATTGTTTTTTAATGAAGATAAGCAATGACCACGCCTTTCCTCATGAACTCTGTACAAGTCCATGTGCAGCTCTTTTAGCATCTAAGTGTTGCTGGCAACAGTTTTTTCCTTTGGAAGCTAAGCCAGGTCCTCTGGCTTAGCCTGGCTGGCTGATGGAAGTGGGCTGACAGATGTGGAGAGTGCTGAGCAGATGTGTAGATCACTCTCATAGCCATGAGGTCCCTACCAAAAATGATACAAAAGCTCAAGCAGCTGAAAGAAACCACCTTTGGGTGAGCACTCAGAATAGGCATCTCCCAGGGGAGAGTCCCTGCCTGACTAAGCTTAAGAGGTCAAAGCTGCATCAAAAACTCATCCCATCAGAAGTGGAAGTAGTAGTAGGAGAAGGGCTCATGGACTGGGACCATGCCGCCCTCAGCCACAGGCAGAACTGGCAGCTGATGAAACTGTGGGATGGGGCAGGGAGAGGGGAGGCTGGGTAGGAATCCTACCCTACAAAGGAGAAGGGGTGGAGGAAGACTCTCACTTTAAATTGTTGCAAAGTCCTTTGAGAGCCATAAGCGAAAGCTCAGAATAGGGTTCACTATGCTCCCATCTATTTTTCTGTACATATCTGCATTTACATTTTCTTCTCACTGAAAAAGAAACGCATGATAGCTCAAACTCTGCAGGTTTCAATCTAAGGGTCAGTCTGAATTAATCCCTAATGATAAGCATTTGTTACACTACTTGAAACAGATTTTCACCTTCTTATGTGAAGTTTGTCCTTGTACTTTCTGCTAGTGATTCAGAGACCACGTAAAACGTAGTACCGCTTTCCAAAGCACCCATAAAAGCCTTTGGATAAATGCAGCTTTGTGAATGCAACAGAGTAAACCAGGATTTTCATCCCAAGCGTGTGCTAGAACAAGCATGATAGTTGTGTTCATGTGTGTTTGCAGTCCCATACAGCCTTACTGTGGAAGTAAAATAGATTTTACAGACATGCAGGCTGTTTTCTGGACTGTATCTGCATGAGGGACAGAGCAGGCAAGCAGCTCCAGACTCATCAAAGGGGACTGATGGTACGTGAGCGCTTCATTAAGAAGCACAGTCAAGGACCATGTGGGAAACACGATGTGTGATGGAGAAATGGGACTGTATAGGATGCAATTGAAATTTTAAATGGTGCCTGAAGTGCTCTGTGGTTTATATCATCAGTAGGTTTTGCAATTCAGAATGTTTGCAGGTAGACACCTGTCTAAATCTGAAGGATCAGCCAGGGGGTATTATTAAGGAGGACCTAGTCATTGGTGACACCAGCTGATGAGGCTGAGTTCACCAAGTCAGGAAAATGACAAACTTGAAAGGTGCCTAAATGGATTACTGTTTAAAACATCTTTTCATGCCAGCTGCATAGAAATCTCTGAAATGTCAGCGCTGGTTAGCTCACCATCTGTGTTAGCCCCCTCCTCTCGCCTTTATTTTAAGGCTTTTTTATGTTGCCAGAAGAAAAATGACTCTTCAATATTTTCTGCATGTTATTGGAAAGATAAATTTTGAAGTGCTTATTTTTTTTTTGGTTCCAACCCATACAATGTAAAGCACATTTAATAATACTTAACCTTGACTCAGCCTTCTTATTAATCATTAAAGAATAGCAACTATCAAAACAATCCATAGTTAACTGAAATTAAGTAATCACATATTAAAATTACCTTACAATGTTGCTCAGCTCTCAGAACAGATGGAGAAGTCAAGCAGAGTTTTTAGACTGTTTATTTCGGCAACTTTTTAATTTTGTTGCTGTTTAATTTTCAGAAATTTGCTAAGATAATTACTGAGTTATATCATACGCTGTGCTTAGGTATGCACTGCTGAAACATAGCTTTTTATTTTTATATTCTCCCATGAGATCTGCGGATCAGTCTCAGCTAGGAAGCCAAGATGAAAACGTCTTGATGACCGTGCAGGATGTCTGGCCAGACTTCTGTCTCCGCTGCTCCTTATGGACCTGTGGCAAATGAGGGTGGCTGTTAGATGCCAGCTTTATCAACTCTTTGAATCCTTTTTTCCCCACAACTAGTTAAAATCAAGAACCAACCAGATGGCTCACCTTTTATTGGAATGAGTGATGCAAGAAGCTGTACTAAGAAGATAAAAGGCCTATAACAATAGCTCTGGAAATCCAAATGGTTCCCAATAACCATTTTAGTAAGTGTGGAGTTGCCACTAACCCTGCCAATTGATACTCAGCAATTTGAGGGAGATGAGGGAGATGCACAGCACTGCTCGTTGAGCTCAGTAAGAACCTGGCATGGACTGTAAGAGCATCCCTCTCTTGAGAGGGTAAAAGTCTGGAGAAATGCAGGGACTAAAGAGCCCAAACTACTCAGAAAACACCTGACAGCAAGCAGCAAAGTCAAGCTGTACACATGCATCTCCCTTTCAGAGACACAATGCTTCAGCAGTTCTTTCACTGAGTGAAATATGTGACAACAGGGAAGGGGTATGAGACTGGACTGGCTCAAAGATTAAAGACTCTTTCTGCATCTTACTCTGAGATCCTAATGCTCTCACAAGGTTTCACCACACATAAAATTAATTTTGCCTTGATAGCATGGGCTCTCAAGGTTTTCAGTTAAGGAAAAAGTATTTGAGAACATAGAGGTTTAAAATTATGTATATGCAGAATATAAAAAGCATACACTGCCTTACGGTACATATGCTTTTACAGAAAAGACCTGCCATATACTTGTTTCCCAGAGGCAATAGGCTGCTCAATGATGTGACAAATCACCCTCAGTCGAGACCTTCCCCACCACATTTCATTACTGAAAAGCAAATAAATGACATGTTTCTCTCTGTGTTTTATAGATGCCACAAAAATACCGCAGGTCTTACAGTTTCATTGAGGAGCCCAGCTGGTTCATGTTTGTGAACACAACTTGCTAGGTTTGAATGGCACCAATGTTACCCATTTTGAAAAATGTTTGGAATAATTTATTCTGTCACAGCCATTTTAATTGATGTTGAAATAAGCCGGCTCTTGTTTGGGGGCTAGATTGGGGGATTTCCTCTGGGCAAGTCCAAAATTTTACTTTACCTGGGATATGACCTTACTTTCTTTTGCCTTGCTTTGTAGCATCCATTTCTGCATTGGGATTCTTGTGGTCTCAGCCTTAATCCAAGCTAGTTTTAACCGTACCCAACCTGTTCCGCTTGGCAAAGGGAGTAAGAGAATGCCGCATTTTCTGAACTATAGTGGGGGTACATGACCAAATGCTTGAGCCATGTAGACTTGCAAACCCTTCTTAAACCTTTTTGCAGCCAGTTTTGCTGCAATTACAAATGTTGTAATGCCTAGACAGGCATGGGACAATATATGGGCAGTGGGACACCACACAGGACAAGGGGCTGTGGGCACAAGTTGCAGTGAAGGGAGGTCCAACTAGCTAAAAAAGAAAATCTGTACAGTTGGGGGGTGAAGGACAGGCACAGGTTGCCCGGAGAGGCTGTACAATCTCCTTCCTCAGAGGTATTCACTCTGGGCTGCACAAGACCCTGATGAAAACCTTCACAGGGCTGACACTGTCCCTGCTCCAGGCAGGCGGCAGGACCAGACAGGTGCCCCAGACCTGACCTCCACCAGTCCCTTGCAGATTAAACCGTTCTGAGATTCATGTGTCAGAAATCCCGGAAAGCAACGGCTTCGGTCATTTACAAAGTGTTTGCAACTTGTCTTGGCAGCAGTGCTTAGCCTGCAGGAGGGTGTGGATGGCGGTGGATGTAAGAAATTATGTCCCTCTAATTCCCTTCGCATGCGCCTGCCTTTTACTGTGGCAGGCCTGGTGCCTTCTTCATTCGGACTGTCCAAGACAGTAAGCGTATTCTCTTCTAATGGATTTTTCAAAATTGTGTCTACATGGTTTGCATGCTGCTCCCATAACCAAGAGGTCATTTTATTTCCATATTCTTTTGGTCAGCAGTTGGAGAACCAGCGCGCTCTCCCAGCCGGGGCAGCATGGGCAGGAGGGCAGGCGTGCCCACCAGGCAGCTCTGCAGCAGCACATCCCTGCCGCTTCGCCCTACCTCGGTTTTTGGCTTGTCCCCTTGCGGGGGGAAGGCACGTCGCTGCGGATGGGAACTACCTGCTGCCCACGGCTGCCTGATAGGGGGTTCGGTAGCGACGGGCACGAGAGGATTGCCCTTCGCGCCCCGCGTCCCGGGCTTTGGGGAGGCATCACGCCGGCTGCTGGCGCGCTGCGCCGCGGGAGCCGAGGCGGGAGCTGGGCGTGCTCGCCTGCGCGCTTGGGTCTTCGCTGCTTCGACCGCCTCGCCCGGGGGGGCTCAGGAAGGCGCACGGGGGCTCTCGCTGGTGAGCGGGTGGTTGACCCTGGAGCCCCGTGCGGGGCGGCAGGGGTGCGGCGGGCTCCCTCGCGGCGCCGCACGGCCTGTTCGGCAGCACATGTGCTCGGGGCCCGGCAGCCGAGCCGGGGCGGCGGGCCCGGGGCGCGCACAGGCCCTGCCCGGCGCGCACTCCAAGCGGGGCACCGGCTGCACGGCGGGAGAAACAGCAGCAGCGGGCGAGGGGCGACCCAGCGCTCCCCCGGCCAGCCCCTGCCAGGGCCCTTCGCTCCCCCCTCCGCCGCCCGCGCCCCCGAGCAAACTCTCCGGCACCGGGGCCGTGCTGCGCCCCGGGCTTGCCCCGCAGCCGAGCGGCCGATGTTGGGGACCGGCTGGCCGGCGGGGACCCCCCTGCCTCCGCGGGAGCAACCCAGCGCGCCCCACCGCGCCCCGGCCTCGGCTGCCCCCGCCCGCTCGACCCCCCCTTCGCCGCTGACGTCAGGGCCGCGCGGCCCCGCCCCGCCCCCAGAGGCCGCCCGCTCCCGCGGAAGCCGCGCCGGGCAGCGGGCGGGGCGGGGCGGGGCGGGGCGGGGCGGGCCCGGGGCGAGGCCGGGGGCGGGGCGGGGCCGGGGGGCGGGGCGGGCCCGGGGGGCGGCCCGGCCGGCGCGAAACTTCCCCGGGTTCAGCACCACAGACAGGGCGGGCGCGGCGCCGCCGCCCGGCATGCGCGCCCCTCCGCCCCGCCGCCCCGCCGCCCCCGCTACCCGCCTCTGCCCCCGCACAGCCCGGGCGGCGATGGAGGCAGCGGCCGCCCTGAACGAAAGCGGAGCTGCAGCCCCGCGGCTGCCGGCCGGCGGCGGCGGCGGCAACGCCTCGCTGGAGCTGTCGTCGCGGCCCCCCGCGCCCGCCGCCCTCAACCCCTGGGACGTGATGCTCTGCGTCTCCGGCACCGCCATCGCCTGCGAGAACGCCCTGGTGGTGGCCATCATCTGCTACTCGCCCGCCCTGCGCACCCCCATGTTCGTGCTGGTGGGCAGCCTGGCCACGGCTGACCTCCTGGCCGGCCTCGGCCTCATCCTCAACTTCGTTTTCCAGTACGTGATCCGCTCCGAGACGGTCAGCCTGCTGACGGTGGGCTTCCTCGTCGCCTCCTTCGCTGCCTCCGTGAGTAGCTTGCTGGCCATCACGGTCGACCGCTACCTCTCCCTCTACAACGCCCTCACCTACTACTCGGAGAGGACGGTGCTGTGCATCCACACCATGCTGGCGGGAGCCTGGGGGGTCTCCCTCTGCCTGGGGCTGCTGCCCGTCCTGGGCTGGAACTGCCTCCATGACCGTGCCGCCTGCAGCGTCGTCAGACCCTTGACCAAGAGCAACGTGACGCTGCTGTCCGCCTCTTTCTTTCTCATTTTCCTCATCATGCTCCATCTCTACATCGAGATCTGCAAGATCGTTTGCAGGCATGCCCACCAGATCGCTCTCCAGCAGCACTTTCTGACTGCTTCGCACTATGTCGCCACCAAAAAAGGAGTCTCTACCCTCGCTATAATCCTCGGGACATTCGGAGCCAGCTGGCTGCCGTTTGCCATCTACTGTGTAGTGGGCAACCCCGACTACCCTTCCGTGTACACGTATGCCACGCTTCTACCTGCTACCTACAACTCCATGATCAACCCCATCATTTATGCCTACAGAAACCAGGAAATCCAGAGGTCCATGTGGGTGCTCTTCTGCACCTGCTTTCAGGCTAAAGTGTCCTTTCGCTCCCGGTCCCCCAGTGACGTCTGAGTGACTTTTCTCTCTGTCGTACTGCACCGAGTGACAATCTACCCAGTGAACTCTTACAGTGCCTGTTCTAAACTTCAAACTACGTCGTGAAGTCGTTGGAAACATGCTTAAGTATTAGCACTTTATACATGTGTGTATCTGAGAGTGGTTCAAGGTATGGAATTTTGGGTTCTGGGGCGTGGGGGGTGGGGTGGGGGAAGTAGTTGTATATAAATTTGCACATCACATTTGTAAAGTGAAGACATTCCGATACTGCTTAATTATAGCACCTTATTTCTAGCTGCTGACCTGCCAAAACAGTGTTGCCTTTCGGAAGGGCAGAAGAGAAAGAAAGGAGTGTTTGTGTTGTATTTGTACGTGTGTATGGGGGGGTGGGGGGGGTGGGTATGTATGTATGCGTGTATCTATACTTTGCTGCACAATATTGATAAATTATAACATTTTGTATACAAATAAAAATGCATAAGATGTATCATAACTTTGTGTGTTTAGATGCTTTTGGAAATAAGAGAGCTGGCAAATTTGCCAGTTGAGCAAAGTCTCTGCTTACTTTTGAAAGCTCCCCATGTAATTCTGCCTAAACAGATCATCATTTACTATGGCGATAAATACTGCACCAAGAAAGGCACCTTCCTGCTTGCTTGTTTTGTTCTCTTCTGTTGTCTGACAAAGGGAGAGTAATGAAGAGTGAAAACTTCTTTTTATTCTCCAGCAATGAAAGAAATAGAAATCCCAGTCAAAAAGGCTGCTAATTACAGTTATTTGCCAGGTTTCCAGTAGCTTTCATCCTCAAGTTATAAGTTAGCCAGCCCTTTATGATAATGCTCCATTAAAAAGTTATCAAGGTGTGGGGGAAAACTGGACTCTAGGCTAGGCTCTGTTTTCCTCTTTGAGTCTAACACTGGAGGGGGGAAAAAAGGTAAAAGGAAAAAAGTCACAGTCTTCTTTCCTAAAAGCCTGTAAAATGCCACAATAAATTGACTGTCCTTATCAACTGCAGTTCTGAAGGGAACCTGAATTGTTTGTCCTCCTACTTTTTTTGGACTGTGTGCTGCAGAAAAATCATTTAAGTGCATCTTGCTGTCTGCCTGTCTCAGAGCAGTATGCAGTTTTCTGATAATCCCACGGCTTAGTGGCTTCAAAGAGCCCATCAGAGGTCAATGTCGTTTAGAGTTCAGAAACATTTCTTCACTCAGGCTCACATTCACTGGCGACTGATTTATTTAGGACAATAACACGTGCAGCAGATTTCAGAAGCAGTGTTGCTGCTTATTTATTTATAGTTATGCCACATTTACATCCTGGTTACTTTATAGTATATCACCATCACAATTTGTATTTAAGGGCTAAACCAAATTACTTTTATGTGCATAGTACCATATAAAAAGTTGGAACTAATGTGTTTCCCAGCTTATGTATGACTGGGCAATGCATCAAGCATTTGCTTGCTGGAGCAGCTGGGGCCACAGGGATCCAACAAGCCTCAGTAAGGCTGTGGGTCAGTAATGCTGTATTTGTGTGAGTGCAAGTGTTATGAAAACCAGTATAATTTCACTGATAATACAAAGATACTTCATTTTTAAAAAAGAAAAAAAAAACAACAAAAGACCAAACAAACAAAAAAACCACAACCCACCCTGTATTGCAGACTCCACTAGCTTCGTTCTTTTTATCAATTCTAATAATCACAAATGTGACATTGCAACTGATTAATACCTTCAGGCATGCAGTTCACCAGGGCACTGCTGCAATGATCTTACAAATATCGTTTAAATCAGATTTTATGATAGGTCAAAATGCTGCTGGGACTAAGAACTGTAAATTTGTTAGTGAGAAATAATTTCACTCTGGCCCCTCTTTTAAGCCCTCATGTCATATGCTATGTCTAAGCTAGTAAGTAAAAGAGGGCAAGGCCTGCCCGCTAGCCCTGCTCCGGGTGGCACAGAGCCTGCCTACGCTCCTTTCCCCCCGTAAAGCCAGGGACCAAACCACTGGCTGGAGCGTGCTGGCCCTGCTCTAGGAACCTGCACAGACTCAGCCAAAGATGCTGCATCACCCACAGTAGCAACTGCTGAGAGAAAAGACCAGTGAGTGCCCAGGACTGGTGAAATCTGGCAAAACTTTCTGGTAAAACTAGAAAACCAGCCATCTGCTAGGCTTTAGTCTCATAAATCTTTGTTATTCCTGTGTGGACCACAGTAAAACTACAGGACAGGGTTGCCATAGGTTCCCTTACCGAGTGTTCCCCACAGGCAGCACTCCACACCGGGATGCGGGTCCTCACAGACCAGCGCTGAACCTGCACCCAGGTGTGAGATGCTGAGTAGGACCTGAGAAGGCTCCTGGGAGCCCTGTGCAGGCTGTAAAAGCCCCTAGGAGAAATTTCTTATGTGTACTTTTAAATCCTGAAGTTAGGGAGACAGAATCTGCTAGAGACCACCGCTGATGTCACATCCCTCCATTAACTCTGTCAGGAACTGTGCATCACGGATTTTCACCATAAATTCATTAAGCAGTAACAACTTGTATAAAAATCAGATATAGAAAACTTAGATGGAGAGAATCCTACTTTAGCAATAAACCACTCAATCCAGGACTTAGGTGAGTTACTTTTTCATTTTTAGACCAGCGTGTTACTTGCTTTGTTTCATTTTTTCACTATATGACAGCATTTTCAGTTTAGTATTTTCCCCAATGATTTACTGTACCTACAAAATAAAGCTGGATCCCTCCTTTTAAAAGCATGATGCTTTTAAGGTATTTTCCCGAGCATTATTCCCCTCTTCTAGCAAATGTGGGTTACAGTGATCTTAGCCAATCATTTTGCTGGGACAATACAAATGTGTGTGGGGTTTTTTCTATATACCACATTCAGAAAGCTTTTACTGACTCATAATTTCTGGGAAAGACTAAGGCAAAAGACTAGAGGGTATTTCAACAGGTTTTGGTTAGCCCTGAGAGTGGGGTTGACGTCAACTCACTTGCAGTAAAACATAGCCTTTAGTTTTCAAAGTGAGTCCTGATCTGCAGGGATACCTGAGCAGAATAACATAAAGCAGGCTAAATAATCTCTTGTGTCCCCAAATAACATCTCACTTTAGAAGAAGAGCTGCAATTCCTGATGGAGGAAGTCCAGGAATTCTGTGTAGCATGATGCCTGTATTTTCCTTGCTCAGATTCTTATCAAAACAGCAGCCATTTCTTTAAGAAAACGGTGTTACATTGGCAGTACCTGGACCCACAAAATCCTCCTGTTGTCAGACAATAGCACTTCTACCTTGGTCATGAAATGATCTGAGGAGGACAAAAACTCCTGCAGCCCCCATTGCCAGTCTCTGGGCAGTGCATCACGGTGACCGCCACGCAGCCCTGACAGGGAGCCAGCTAGGGGGACAACCATGTACCATGTCTGATCTTGTATTTCCAAATGTCATCAGGCAGTTTTGCCAGCATGGAGACTGCAGAACTGCAATAGAAATTGCCATTGCCACTGGTGAGCATGCATCTTTCCTTCTCCCTGAGGGCCCGTGCACTCAACTGTTTTTACGTTCTGGTGCAGTCTGTGAGAGGAGAAAACACACATTGGTTTAGGTGCAAGGATCAGGCCCAGTGCTAATGGTATATTATATGTAGCCTTTACTGAAAATGGAAATGACATTTCCTGCTTTACCACTCTTAAAAATTCTTGAGCTTATTTTGAAGTAGATAAAATAATGTCAGTCTTGGTCTGAAGAGCTCCCAGCCTGCTCCAGCTGAAACCGGTGATGCCCTGCTGCACCTCAGCTAAGGTAATAACAGCCCCTCATCACAAAAAGTCACCGTTTTGAGGCAGGAGGTCCTCGGCCTTAGCTCCAGTGTTCATTAGAGACCAATGGTTTATCACTAGCCTTGAAAACTGTATGGGACTTGCAGTGCCTTGAAAGGCCAGGTCCTGGCAACCTGGTTTGCGTGATGTACCACTCTCCATGATCAGCCCCCTCATTCCAGCGGGGGCAATTACAGGAGGAGCCCAGCTCTGGTGAGGAAGGCTGGTGGGGAGCTGGGCAGAAAGCCCCCCACAGCACTCGCTTTTCTACGGGGCTGCTGCCGAAGTCAGCTGTGTGGTGGTGGAAATGAGACCGACTCTGCAGGCTGCTTTGTATGAGTCACTGGATATTAAAAAGCCAGCTGGATTCAAAATCACAGGTCAAACAAAACCTCTTTATTTAGCTAAGCAAACAAAAGGAAAAAACACTTTTAAACCTGAAAAGTGGGTCTGTACATATTTTTATCAATGTAATGATCCACAGGTACTAAGTAACACCCAGCGAAGCACTAGAAGCTCTAATCTCCATTCTGCCGCTCTCATTTTAAAGGGATAATTTTTTTTCATGAGGTAAAAATAATTTCTGACAGTGCAGCTGCTCCTAAGTTCTTCAGATACCTTTTGTGGTAGTCATTTGAAAAGAAAAAAGGACGAGGGGAAACAAAAATATGTGATTTCTCCTTCTTGCTGCTTCCTGACAGAGACATGCAACTTGGAGGGCTCACAGTTCAGCTCTGCACGGATGAGCACATCTGAGGCTCACCCGAACCCCTGCTGGGCTGCCTTGTTTGGGGGACACTGAGCTGTGAGGTGTCTCCCCTCTGCCTGGTCCTCATCGAGTGAACATCTCCCTGGGACCCAGAGCAGCAGCTCCCAGAGCAGCTCCGGAGCGGCTGTGTTTTGCTCAGGAGTGCTGCACAGAGCTCCCCTGGGTGGGAAACCAACCTTAGCGGAAAATGCCTTTCACTGCCCTCTCGATGTTTAAACTCTTTTCCTCTGACTACAGAAAGCTCTCCTGGGGAAAACATTCCCCCAGGGGCAGTTTCAGTTATTGAGGGCAGCAACTCGGCATGGAAATAATCCAACTGCTGCTGGGGCACCTGGAGAGCCGTAAGCACTGGCTCAGCACTGACAGTAGATGTGGCAACCGGTTCAGCGGAGGCAGGGCTGCTCATGTCAGCTCTGTCTGCTACAAATGACAGAAAGCAGTGGGAGGTGAAGCAATGGTGTGGTCTCTGTGCAACATCCACACAGCAATATACAGCACAGCCCGATAGTGAAGGGGGTTTTCCAGCAGATTCCCCTACTTTTTTTTAATATTCTACTTTGTTGGCATAATAATACAAGTGGTGGAAGATAAAAAGCATGAGAAAAGACAAATATGCTAATATCTGTGTTAGGAGAAGAGCGCAGTGGTTCAAGGTATGACACATAACATGGAAACACAGCTCCTCCAGCAGGTACCTCAGATACATTAGCTGAATGTGGTGCACACTTCCAGCAGTGGGTTGGTGTGACACACAAGGCAAAAGATCAAAAACATTTCTTCATTGCAGCATCATTTGAGTTATAATCAATCCTAGACCCCTCAAGTGGACAACTACAAGAGCAGAGCAGGCAGATCCCTTGAGTTGCCCAACCTACCATACAGCCTTGTGAAGGAATGAAACACAATCCAGCTGAGAAGTTTAACTGTGTTCAAAAGCCAGGGTGAAAGGAACACAGTTACACTTCTAGCCGCAAGCCCAGGCTTTGCAATCACCTACTAGACAACATGCCTCTTCCATCCTCTGCTTCCCTCTGTGCCCCTGACACAAAGTGCTGGGGCAGAGCATCTCTGCATGCTCCCTCACACCTCCCCCTGTGGCACAGGCTTTCTCTCCACCCAGGCAAGACCAGAGCAGGAGCCAGGCGCTGAGGCCATCGCCCCCTGCATCTGAGCACAGCCAGCCTTGGTTAGCCCAGAGTCCTTGCTGTTTTCCCTAAAAAATATGTTTTCCTTTGTTTTCAAACAAAGGAGCCACTGTTTCTATCATACATGTTTGTGTCCCAAGCAGGAACATTTAGCACTCAATTCTGGTGTATTAAATGCATGAAAAAGACCAAAAACATTACACACACACACACACACACCAAATTACAATTTCTTAATGGTACAGAAACCTATTGGTGTTTGCTGGATTTTCCTTGTCTTTCCATGTGCTTTATGTCACTCACACTGATGGACTGCTGCACTACTGCGTTATCTGACCGGAGCTCTGGTTCATGCCTCCACATCTCCAGAAAGTTGCACCTTGTTACGGGTCTTTCAGTTACTGGAACATCTCCTGAAGGTGCTGCTTCCTACAGCCGTGTGAGATGACGTGAGTTTGCTCTCGATCTCACTCACAGCTGGTACGGTGTCAGAACCTGGCTGATGAGGAAAATAGCTTGGAAAATACCTGCCAGTGTTCGAGTGTGCTTTGGTTCCCAGCTTTTGCCCGTTGCTGGTGCCCACAGGCATTACAGGAGGTTTTGAGTGGGATCAGGAAATCTGAATAACTGTTAAGGGAACTTTTTTCTGAATTGAGCTGTATTTTTCTACATGTGCATTTCTTTATAACTAAGTAAATAGGAGTTACAGTTTTGTAATCAAGAAAAAGAAACAGTACCGTGTGAACTGGCCTCCTGATTCTGAGTTTATCTACCTCTCCAGCTTTGTTCAGAAAGGAAAGAGGACCTCTCATTTTCCTTGGTCAATGTGTAAAATCCATATGATGGCAGATTTTAAAAGCTGTGTCAGCACTTAAAAGTGAGAATTAGATGCTTAGGATCAAAATGAGAAAAATCACTTAAGCACCCATATTCCTAAAGGTGGCCACCCCAGCAATCTTGTTTACTGACTGGACCTACAAGTACCAAATCAATCAGCTGCTGTATATTTTTATCCTCCGTGCCTTGTACCCAGGCAGCAGAACGTGCACAGGGTGCTTTGCTTTTTCACAGCCCAAGCAGCCTGGAAGCTGCTTTTTCCCCCTAAACTCCACGGGGACTGAGAAGCTCTGTGTCTTTACACCTGTGTATCCTGTGTGGCTCCATTTGGTAGGAAAGCATGGGAACAGCCTGTGGGATAAGAACGATCCAGGTTTTTCATCTCTGCAATGGCCAATGTTTCCACAGGCTTAAGTTCACTCCCACAGAGGAAGGGGCTGAGCCCGGGATGTTTGCAGAGAGTGGGGCTTTTTTATGCACTGGAGGTTTATCAGCACTGTTGGAAACACTTGTTTCCCTAGCACAGGGTATTTTGGTTCAATGGTGTGAGGCTGACAGAGGCAGGCTGGCTGTGATGCTTCAGGCATGGGGGATGGATGGGGTCAGGAGGAGGCAAATGGGTCCCAGGGGAAGGAAAGAAATTATGAGTTGGGGGAATATTTTCATGTTTTTTCTAGCTCCTGACTGGTTTGAAACAAAGTTATTTTCCCTGGGAAGGAGTTTCTCCAAGTGGTCTCCTTGTTGTGTGATTGCTTCAGTTTGTAGCTTAATTGAAAGACTAAGATTCTTCAGGGAAGGTTTGGAGAAAGGTTTTTAAAGCATGTTTAAAACATCTGTCTTTCTTGAGATAAGGCTTATTTGTATGGATCCATACTCATTTTCTCACCAACAAGATGACGGCATGCAGATTAATAATCACACTTCAAACCAAGGCAGAAGGAGAGTCTCTGGGAACATTCTCCAAGATGTAGATTGTTTAAATAAAGGTTGAGTCTCCTATAAAATGTAATTAGATCTATGACACACTTTGAATGACTGGATTTTTTTTCTAATCATCACCTTCAGTGACGCGTTATCCTTTGCATCACAGTGAGATAATGTGATTGTATACCTGCAGGCAGATATAATTTGTCACTTCTAGTTGTTGCTGCTTTTTATAGAAAGAAATGTGTCTAGGTAATATTAAGATGTTGTCAAAGAAGACTCTTCTGTTGGAAATTGAATGTATCAGTAAATATGGGAACCTTGCTGCTTCCCAATATCAGTCTCTGACTTTTGATCCTGTGCTACTTTCTCTTAATTGGTAGGAAGTTAGGTTTCCTAAAGCATTTATCATTTTCCCAGGCAGTGGTGTATTCTGTCTTAAATGTCATTGTGCAGTGGCAAATAGGGAAAATGGGAGACAGATAAGTTAAGGGTTCCACCTTTCTGTACACTTGCTGTTCTATAAATGGCTCGAAGAAAATAATAAAGTTGATTGAATTACGCTGTCAAAATAAGCACATCAGAAAGCTTTTTGCAGGGAGAGTTTGGGGATGAAGTGTGATCTGTGCACCAAGCATAAAACCAAGACTTTGAATAGCTCCCCAAGTTGATGTGGCTCCAGATGGACTCCTTTCTTCCAGGAATCTGAGCTGCTCCGTTGTAGTCAAAGACCATCATGTGGAAGACAGGCATTTGCAGAGCAATTCATTGTATGAGGCCTCGCTCATAACGCTGGAATAGTGAGCCCTAAGAGTAATCAGATACTGCCTATTCATGAACGAGAACAGCTAATTGCATTACTTTCGTTTTAAATTAAATTGGAAAGATTAGCATACTTTGCTGCACTTGCTGTGGTGACAGACAGCATCAGTTCCACAGGAGACATGTTTGTGGAAAATAGAGACTGTGTGAAGCACAACAGCTCTCCCAGCCATATTTAGGTAAATACCCCGGCTGCTAGCTTGTCCGCTGAAACCCACCGCTACGTTAGCAGCACGTGGCACTTACTGTGCCAATCAGAACATCTACGATTTTCTTCTTTTGTAAGAAGTTTTTAGAAGTTAGGAAAAGCTCTGGCCCTGCTTTCCTTGTCATTAGAAGTCGGATCTTTTGCCTGACCATAGCATGTCTGTAGTATCAGTCAGGTCTATAAAGGCTTCCCAATAATACTCTTCCATCCCACCATAATTGGTTTGAAATGAACACTTCTTAGTTCATCTGGGCAGGCAGAAACACACTGAATGTGCCTGAGATCTGACTTGGCGATGTCAATCCAGCTTCTCTATCATGCAGGCAGCAGAACTGGTTTTCTGCCCAACCAGTTGCTTATCCCATTTGCCTGCCAAGGTACGTGGCTGTTTCCACCTCTCCAGTGATTCTCTGGTGCCTCATCCAGTGCTGATCAGGGCATGAGCGCCCCGGCACCCCTTCCCCGTTTTATCCCTGCCACAAACTGAGGAGCATATCGGTGGATCTCGGTGTGCCACCTCTTCTGTGGGTGCTCCCCTCTTCTCAGGGGTGCAGCATACCATTGGACACTTCAAGGCATGGAAGATGTCTTATCCTGCTCTGTGGAGCATTCCTATGTAGTAACAGGTGAGAGCTGGATACCTGCATAAAAACCTGTGCTTTGTAACCCTCCTTTTCTGGAGGGCAGAAAATAATGATGTGAGAAAATGAGGTAGGAGTGAAATTTGCTTGGGAACTACCAAAGAACATCAGAAATATAATCTTGCTCCTGGAACAAGGTATTTGCATACGAAACAGGGGTAGGATGTATGTCTTCTGTTCCTATTTTTGGAACATCCATTACATCTGTTTTTCCTTTTGCTCCCTCTTCTTGCCTGATACCCCTTTCACCTTCATTTCTACTGCGGAGGTTGGCTTTCCTTCTCTCTTCCCTGAAGGCACTGGGACAATGTCGGGTTTCCTGCTCTTAGCGTGAAATGCCTTTCCTCAAACACATCTCCATTTTCGACACTGCTGCTGCTCTCAGAGGGGTTTCACGTGTGATGGGTTGGGTGGACATCACCTCACAGGGGACTGTTGTGAGGGGGACAGTGTTACTTCTGTGTCACTTCTGCTCTTGCTAGACCTGGGAAAACTACAAATGAGAGAGGTCCCTGGGCCAGTCTGGCAGAGATGCAAACAAAAATGACTGGGTCTATCAGATGTGCAGCTTGCTTTGTCTCCCAGTGCTCCTTGGAAGCACCTGATAGTGACCAGTGGAATTTATGCTCTGCCTTTTGAAAGACACTTACCGCCAGAGGTGGAAAGGCACAGTGGGAGTGGTATTTTTCAGGATACCCAGTATATTACACTCCTATGGACTTCAGAGCGAGAACTGAAGGCTTAGCCTGCCTCACCATTACATGCTGATTTGTGGCCAGGATAATCCTAAAGGGCATGCTGTGCCATTGGGCTACCTGAAGGACATCTTCAAAACCTGCCTTTGGGGTGTGATAGGCAGCACAATGTCCTGCAGATCATTTTTTCCAGGCACCAGTGTAGGAGCAGAAGAGATTAAGGTGGGTGTAGTGGTGGAGTCCCACTTGCAGAGCACAGCCAACATGCAGGCCTGTTCAGGTTGATCTAAAAACATGCCATGACCTGCTTTTGCACGTACTGGAGAGGTCGGTCAGACCCTTTAGTGGAGGTAAACACTTTTCCCTGCAGTAGTGCTTCTGGTGATGACTTACTTTTCTGTACATACGTGCAAGCCTGGCCGCCTGGTTGAAGGCAGAAGGCAGAGCAGAGTGGGCAAACTGGGCAAGGCGGGGAGAACACCCTAGCTGAGGGGGGCTGCGGCAGCCAGCTCTGCCACGAACCCCTCCGTGGCTCCCTCAGGAGGTGGGTGCCTTGTCTCACCCACTCGGGTCACACAAACCCTTGGGCTGGGGCAGGTGGTGGTGCTGGTGGGCCTTCCTCCCCACTCAGTCTCACTGCCTCTCAGGGACGCTACGGCCCTGGTCTGCAATTTGCTGGCATTCTTAAATCAGAAACTGAGGCTGAGAAATCCATGTTTATGTCCTGGAACATATCACCCGCAGGCAACAAAGATATCTTTTAAACAACCTAAGCCAGCTTTTACTTCATCTTGCCTTCACTCCCTTCCCAAATGCCTTAATATGATGTTTATAACTTTGTACCAGTATCACCGCTCTTTGCTTCCACATAGAAGTTGCTGTTCCTGCTTCTTAAGATTACTCTCAGGTGACCTCCCTTTAAAATGTATAACCCTATATAAATCCATGGCAACAATTTCTCAGCTGTTCCAGCACTTTGGGCTATCGATCGGCTGTGATGTGCTCGCTGTGCTGTGGTTAACCAGGTCTGTCCCCACCGGTTCACCCCACGTGAAGGGGAGAGAGAAACTCGTGCTCCGTGCAGCTTCCTGCCAGGCTGCGTTTCTTGAGAGCTGCTTGCACATTTAGTCCATCATACAGATGTTTTCCATCTTTCTGCAAGCTCCTTTATGCCAGGACCCAACAGTGGTGGCTTCTAACTTTTGAAAAGGTTCCTTTGTAGAGAGACACAGTGAAAATCTTTATGGTTCGTATTAGTCGTCTTCTAGTTTTAATTGTTAAGGTCTTACTTGGAGGTGATGTAGGTAGTGTGGCCAGTGAATCTCCAGAGCCTGAGAGCCATTTACTGCTGCTTGTTTCATAGAATCATAGACTAACAGAATCATAGAATCATGCAGGTTGGAAAGAACCTTTAAGATCATCAAGGTCAACCATTAACTCAGGACTGCCAAGCCCACCACTAAAACATGTCCCTAAACACCACATCTATGTGTTTTTTAACACTTCCAGGGATCGTGATTCCACCATGTCCCTGAGCAGCCTGTTCCAAAACTTGACCACCCTTTTGTGCCTCTTCTCCTGTTGGAGTTGATTTTGTTTCCTTTTCTTTGTACAAGTATGACAGCTGCTTTACGCAAATGTCCTTCAGAACTACAGTGGAGGAAGAAAGCCTGACACAGACCCTAATTCTTCTTTGTAACCTCTCAAGAGCAGTGAGTTAGTCTCATAAATGGGGGAGGAGAGCTTGGTTTGGGTGAAATTTCTCTGTAAAGCCCCCTGTGAGAGCAGTCACTGGGGGTGTGCTGCCAAAACTGAGTCATGCTTCATAGGTGTCTGTCTCAGCCAAAGCATGATTAGATTTTTTCATAAACAACTTGGGTGATGGAGCAGGGACAATACTTACTCAGTGTGCAACTGTCAGGCAGCTGAGAGGGGCTGCAGTTACCTTGGAGGACTGACTTGGTGTTCAACTTGATCTTATCAACTCTGAAAGAGTCGGGGGGCTGGGTGGGGGGAGGGGAAGGAGATAATAATTATTAAGGGCAAGCACAGCAATCCAGCAGGAAAATCAGCAGTGCAAAACCAGGATGCGGAGTGACCAGCCACATAGCAAACCATAGAGGAAGATCATAAGCTGAGCTTGGTCAACAGCATCACCTCACTATTTGTGAAGGCTCAGGGGAGCTCCTCTGGTATGTGAAAGCTGCTGTAAAAGTGGAAGGGAATCTTATCATCCAGTATCCATGGTTTGTAGAACAACAAATGATAGGCTTAAAGGAAGAGTAAGGCTTGGCACTGGAAAATTGCCAGAAATAAAGGAGCAGTGGAACAATCTGTTTAGGGATGTTGTGGGGACCTCCATCACTGGAAACCTCCCACAGCAAGTCTCAAACATCCACCAGGAACAACACAGGGTGAATGACTCTGTCTCCAGACAGAACGACAGGTTGAATAAGCTTGAGAGGTATCTTCCAGCACTATTTTACTATGTCACTGTTACCATCACACATATTTCTTTAATTTGCTGTGTGCAATTATTGAGTAGCAGCTAGCCAGGTACTGCAAATGCTACAGTTCTCTACCTTCTGTTTAGGCCTGACTTTGTGATTTCTTTTTTATGTATTGCTGCCCTTCTAGGGCCAGCAACGCTTCTCCCAATTCATACAGTGTCTAGACACCAGAATGGAGCCCGTACGAACAGAATTGTTTATGAATAAATACAGTGTGCTTTTCCCCCAAAATATTTCCTGTACACTGTCAGCATCTTTTTATCAAGCATTAAACTCTGAGTTTGTGCCTGCGTGTGTGTGTGTATATATAGACATCTTTTTAAATCAAGTTTTCTTTTGTTGGGCTTGCTTGCACGTAAGCCCATTGCTAGGAGGGAGGGCTACAAATCATCCCTCACGGTAGGAGGTGCTTTGGTACATTTCCTGTAACGATTACACCCAGCTGACCTCCCAGTTGTTATAGAGAAATGACTGGAGTCATCTGAGGACAGCTGTACCTGCAGGTACAAGCTGACATGCTCTTTTTGGTTTTTGAGATGCTGTGCAAAAAGGTGATGGAGTAAACCCTCTTTCCTCTGTAGCTAAAGCTGTGTTTGGAAACTGGTCACAAATGAATAACAGTGCAGGAAAAATGTCCCAGGTAAAGTGATTTCCATGGAGGTGTTCTTTATTCCAGGTCATCTACAACCGATGGGAGGGAAGGGTTATTGAATCACAGTCAGCTCCTAATACCAGCCTTCCAGCCCCTGTTCACCACCACTGACCTGAGCCATTCCCATCAATGCAGCGTGAGTGACCGTTCACCAGGCAGCATGAAGGGGCTCCAACAAGCAGGGGCTGGTGCTACCAGAAATAGCAGGGGGTGAAAGAAAATCTCCTTGAGATGCTCAGGTCTGTTGTACGTGCTCTGGAGCAACTGGCATAGCACTATAGAGACTGCAAATTGAATCATAATGCTGCGGATAAACAAATGGGGTCAAATGCTAGTCGATGTCATTAGGACACGGCCATTAATTTTAATTAATGATAATTGCAATGTAATGATGCCTGACAGCAGAATTAAGGTGGGTGTGCACGTGCATATGTGCACAAGTCAGTGTCTGCAACCTCAGAGGACAGACCTTACGGCTTTGACAGAAAGGTCAGGGTAGGAGGGATCTTAAGGGATCACCCTGATCCCTTTCTGCTCAGGCCATTCACAGAACCTGTGGAAACTAGCAGAAAACAATGCCATCCCTCTGACAAACTTTGGTCAAGCTTTGCTGAGAAAACTGGAGTACAGCAAAGAGTCTTTGTGAAGGCTGGTCTCCAAAATTGCCAAACAACTTCACCAACTTCTACAGCTGGTAAATGCAAAGCAAATAAGGGAATCAATATGTAATAATGTAGCAGGTAAGCTGACGAGTGAGAAGCTGCATGTGTTCATACGCGATAGATCACATCAGACAAAATCAATAGCTGCCTTTGTCAAAGCTATAGGCTTGGTGACAACAGTAGGTGTTTATCTAAATTATAGTAACTTTCAACAAAGAACTTTGTAGAAAACCTGGGGGGAGGCAATCTGTTCAGGTGCTCATGCTGCTGAGTTTGAATTAGTCAAACTTTGTTTAAAAAAAAAGCAAGAATTCAGTTTTCTGAACCCTCTGAGGGATGCTGACAGGACACATTTTGAATCAGGATCAGGGACCAGATGCTGTTGAACACTCATAGAGCTGCCTGATGCAATGATCACCCCACGCAGAAACCCCGTGCATCCACTATCCTAAGTAATTGCTGACTGAAAGCCTTTATATGGCTTAGAAGATCCATGTTACGGAGCGAGTTCACTACAACCAGTGTCATTGGAGTGCATCTTTCCAAGGAAATGTGAGTTCCAGGACCACCCCACAGACACACTGTACAAGGAGATGCAAGAATTGAATGAATGAAGCAAAGGCAGAAGGCTTTTTGGGCAGTGGAAATGGTGTGAGTGGCGTCATGAAGACACTTGTTTCTGGGGCCGGCAGGGCAGCATGTGGCAGCGAGTGCCTGCATAGACATGGCTGCTACCTGAAAAGGACATTTCTGCTGTGGGTGAAGCTGGGTACAAGATTCACAGCACTGTGTTTGCCGCAGGACTCCAAGTGCTGCATCCTCAGCAATGAGCAGGTTGGCCAAGTCCCTCACCTATGGTTCCACTCCATGGCCAGGGTTTGGGTTAGGGTTATAGACTTGACTCGTTGGTGTTTCGTTTTTGACAGTGCACATCTGTAACACACTCTCTCTGCTCTGTATTATCTGCTGCACGTACCCAGTGCTACCGGCAACCAGCTTTAAAACGGTCATAGCAAAACACTTAGCAGTCATGTGTGATCAACTGCCAAATAAAATATATCACCCTTGTTGATACTTTCCCAAAGCATTTACTTTTCTGTAAACATCAGGTTAATAAAGATGTTTAACATAACCAATAAGAGCTCATGTTGTTTTATAGCTGGCTCTTCGTGTTGGCTTTGCCTTGAGAAGAAGGGGAGGGGAGATGTACAGCATTTTCTTTCCGTACTATTAAAAACGTTCATGTTAGAAAGGTGTGTGACACAGGAACATGTGCAGTTATCAGCGACAGTAAAACTCTAATCAGCAGACAACTAGCCAAAAGAAAACTAGTAATATAGCCCACATCATTGGCCTGATTTATTGCAGCCTCTGAGAGGAAAATCTGTGCTTAAACAAGCTGCTGAAATTGCAAGCACTGATATCTCAATATCCGGTCGCTGATAAAGGCATGGCTAATGCTGTTTGCATGAAAACGTTTACAAGAGAGGGATCAGTTATTTCATTTAGAGGGACCCAGGGGGCTGTTTGCCTTGCCGACCATGCTTATTTCTGAGCAGACTGGCCTCCCAGCTGAAGCCACACTGCCTCACTCCGCAGCCCAGCCCTGCCGCTGCTCGCCCAGGCTCACTGAAAGGGGCAGGACAAGCACAAGCCAGGGAGTAACATCCCCCCACATGTGTGCAGGTGGTCTTGTGAGGCAGAAGGCTCCGAATATATATGTGCCCACTGCTTTCCTTTTGTGAAGCAGCCTACTCTGCCGGCTCCGTGCGGAGAAGCACCTCTGTGAGCTGGTCACCACAGACAAGCAGCTTTGTCCGGATGGAGGTCTGGGCTTGCCTTGCAAATCTGAGATGCAGAAAGGTCTCAGCATCATCCCTGCCATTCCCCCTCTCCTTGCCAGGGGTGAAAAGAGCCACTTTTTGCTCTTTTCAGAGGAATGCGGGGCTGCTCCTCCCCAGACCCTGGCACGCATTAGGAGACAGGTACGGCAGCAATGAGTAAAACCCCAGGGATTTCTTGGTATACTTGCCTGTAGGATGCTCGTTGTTTTAACCTGAATGATGCTCTCGGGACATGCCTCTGTGGCAGCCCACCTGTCCTCAAAGACCTGATTAAAAAGATTCTTTTTCTTGCAATGCTTCATGCCTACAGACAAAAGGGATAATCAAAAATTCATTTGTGGATTGCAGTTTTTCATGGAGTGAGGGGAGCAGCCCTGGATGCTTTTGCTTGAGGGTGAATCCATCTGGAGATGCACCGAGTGGTGGTGCCTGCTGCCAGAGCTTGCCAGGGAGGCTGCTGGGGGAGCCTCAGCACCAGCCAGGCCTGCACCACCAGCCCGCTGCCAAAAATAACACTGCAAGAGC
The DNA here is from genome assembly GCF_023634155.1 of Falco peregrinus. Taxonomy (NCBI): domain Eukaryota; kingdom Metazoa; phylum Chordata; class Aves; order Falconiformes; family Falconidae; genus Falco; species Falco peregrinus. The sequence goes on from NC_073727.1 coordinate 26,297,145, forward strand.
AAACAGAAAAGGGAGGGACGATGGATGTTTCACCTCTACCCCTTCTCCCAGGTCAGCCCTGGGGAGAGGGTTGGGTTTGGAACGACATCGGTCTGGGAGGGGTGCAGTGGGGCTCTGGCATGACCTGGCACCCCGCAAACATGCCTCTGCATCCCACAGGGGCTTCACCACAAACCTGAGGCTGTGGTAAGGACGTGCAAGTAAAGCCCCCCGGCAGCAGCACCGCGGAACAACGAGTTCACAAATGCATGACTGGCAATTGTGTTACTTGCCAGGTGTAAGTGAAACTTAATGAGATGCCTTTAAGTATTTATGAAAGATTATACCAGACTACTAGGAACTGAACATTCCTTAATGCCCCCATGTTTCCCTGGCTGTGCTTCGAAGATCACAGTTTTCTGGCAGGTACCGGCCTCTGCGGAAACACCGTTTCAGTGCAGAGGAATATCTGTGTATCATGGTGCTCTGCTCGTCCCTAGGGAACAGCTCACTTACCCTACACCATGCGCCTTCGGCCGCTTCTGGCCAGTCTAGTTTATTCAGTAATTAGCACTTGGGCCAATTCCCAGTGCCTTTTCCTGCGCCTAAGGGCTGTGATGCTGCTCTGCTCATCCGTCCGACCACCGGTTTACAACCAGTTTATGTTCAGGGTGTGCCCTCTGGCTCTGCTGCTCTTGCACATTTAAATACTGGCACCACCCCACCTGCCTTTCTATCCTAGAATCCTAGAGACTGACGGTGCTGGGCTATGTCTACAAAAAGGACCACGGTCACAGGTTTTCACAAAGGCCTTTGGAAAGGTCCCAGGCTGTTTTCTAATTTTTTTTGGTTGTGCTTGAGGAGAGCAGCTTTGGCCAGTGCCCGCCAGCGCTGGACCTTGGCTGTGTCTTAGCAGCATGGCTGCTTGTGCCCCTTCCCACGGCGGAGCTGGGTGCCTTTCCACTCAGGAGTTTTCTGCAGACAAGGGGAAATATTATCAAACCAGCTATGCCCCACTGGCAGGAATGGCACAGGCACTTCCGAATGACTTCTTGGGCTACAAAAGTCCTGTGGCTCCCTTAGGAAAGGAGATCTCAGGTTATCCAAAGTCATCTGGGTGCTTTTTTTAAAGTGCTCTCAAGCTCCCTCGGATCTGCACTGATCCGTGGTCTGCAGGAAGCTGAAGTTGGCACACCGAGGGCAAGGAAATGCTTTGGGGTTTAGAAGCATTTTGTGCAGCAGATAGGACATGAGCTGATTGATTAAGCCTGCCAGAGGAGCAAGAGCTCTACATCAGGGAGGAGCAGATGGGCATCGCTCCTGCATCAGGCTGCTGCCTTCTGTACAGGAAAGATGTTGCAGAGCTCTTGCTACAGCAGCCAGCCTGGATTTATGTTTTTATTGGTTTCCTGTGGTTTATGGCCCTCCCTGTAGTTGAAGGAGACTGGGACAGTGGGGCTGTGACACCCACCCCAGTTAGGTTGCAGCAGGCCTGGAGGGGCCCAGAGGGACAGGTGTGGGTCTGGGTGTTAAGCCCCCCCACGGGTCCCTTCGTGGGGTCCCTTAGGCTTTGTGCCACCCGTGGTGCGGAGCTGCTCACAGAGCGGTAGCAGTGCCACCTTCCCTTTCCCAGCTGACCACAGGAGAGGGATTTCCCACTTGCTTTGGGGGCTCTCACAGGACCCCTGTGGGGCTTGTTCCCCCATCCCCAGATGAGCAGGAGGCTGATGAGAGCTCCACCACAGCCCCCACAGGGGGCATCCAGCACCCAGCCCCTCGAGCAGGTGGGAGCCTTGGTCCTGCAGCGTGCATCCCATGGGTGACACGGGTGACCTAGGAGACCTCTCCTTTGGCACCTGGCCTTGCTGGGGCTGGGGTGACCAGCAAGTGCTTGGGTGAGACCCTGGGCTGCTTGCTGTGGCTGCTGCAGGCAGTTTGCTGCCTTTTTGCTGCCTCTTTTAACTCCTTCCTATTGCTTAAAAAAAGAAAAGAAAAGGAAAAAAGGAAAAAAGGGGGGAAAGGAAAAAGAAAAAAGGAAAAGGGGGGGAATAAAAGATAAAAAAAATGGGGGGGAGGCATATCTAAAAATAGGAATAAGTGGTAAATGGCAAGTATGAGACACCGAACTTGGGGCTGAGCTGCCGCGGCGGGGCGGTGCTGCCCCCCCCAGGCGCGGCCGCGGGTGCCGCCTGCGGCAGGAACGGGGCGCGGGGTGCGGGGCTCGGTGCGGGGCCTGTATAACCCCACCGCCCGGGGCGCTCAGCGGCCCGCAGCTGTTTGCGGTTAGTGCCGGGGGCGACCGGCGCTGGGCTAAAGCAAAACCCCGCACGCCGCCCGCAGGCAGCGGCCGCACGGGAGCGGTGCGTGATCTGTGATCCGCGTTCTGCTCCTTCGGGGGGGAGTGTGTGTCACACGTTATCTGGTGGGGGTGTGAGCGAAACAGCTGGGCAGACAGGGAAGCAGCAGCCTTTCCATGGCGAACAGCCAGAAGGAAAGCAACTCTCTTTTAATAGTGTTTATTTCACTACGATTACATTTTAATTATTATTCTTGCACTGAAGGAAAGCAGAGAAATAAGGTGGTAAATGCGGCGCTGAATAGCTTTACCGGTCAGCGCAAAGTATTGGGTATCGTTCTTCTAAAGGTTTATGGCCTGCAAAGGGAGAAGGAAAAGTTCGGAAATCCTGTGGGTGGCCACTCAGCGCAGGCAGGTAAGTGCTGGTGAGCCCACCTGCCCGCCCTCCGCTCTCCCGGTGCAAAGCAGGAAGGGCAAAACATCCCTGTTGGCATCATGGCAGGGATGATGACCGCTTCTGAAGATGCTGTCCCATGAGTGGGGCTGCTTATTGCAGTGAGTGCGGCACAGAGTCAGGGTATTCCGTCTGCTGGGGCGCTCGGCACCAGCTGAGGATCTGATTTTGCGCCCAGGAGGGGGGGTCTCTACCAGCGAGGGCAATACTGTGGACTGAAGGAACAGCATCACCCCATGGTCAGGCTGGGGAGCCAACACGGCTGGTACCAACCAAGGGGACAGGGTGCTTTTCCGGGAGCTCCCATGGGGGTGCTGGTCGTGCCAGCCCTCCCTCCCAGAGCCTGGATCAGGCCTTGCACCTTGCCACCACGGGGACAGCGCTCATATGGGCTACAAGTGCCACCCCAGGCCATCCTTAATGGGTTGGGTGGGTGCTGCTTGTCCCTGCTTCTCTGCACCACCTTCCCCGGGGGGCGTGGGCAGGCAGGACTGGTGCAGAGGGCTGTTGTTTGTGCTGGTAATTACAGTGCTTTCCTTTGCTCTCCTTCATCTATTAGACAAAGCACTTGCAGCTGGAAGATGCCAGCCGGCATGTGCGGGAGCAACTGCAGAGGAGAGTGCAGAGCCACTACAGAGCACCCAGCCACCGACTGCGCTTCTGAGCCGGCTCCCACATGGGGTGATATTTTGGGATGCAAACCCCAGCAACCTGCTTTTCACTTAAGACTGTGTAGGTATGTATTTAAAGATAAATGCAGCATGCAGTCAGCATGCTGCCTGGGTGCAACGGGGATGGCCATGCTGCCCAGCCAAGCAGGGAAGCAGCCAGGGGCAGCAGGAGCACGGCCCTGCTCCCCATCTCTCCATCACAGAGAGAGCAGGGGCTGAAATTTCACTCCAGCAATGCTAAGAATAATACGTATGATCAAAAGGCCTGTTTTGTCTCCTGGGAATGTGAGTCTGCTGAAGGTTTGCTGTAGGAAATAAGAGAAGAGCTGTTCTGGAAAGGCAGGAGGGGCTGCGAAACAGCAGCGATGTGCCACAAAGGCAGCCTGTAGTTTGCTAACCAGCTTCTGATGTTTTAAAGCATAGTGCTGGTTAAAACCGAAGGTTTTGCAAGGAGCTTTTTGTTGCACTTAATTGAAGAAGTGTTTTTAGGGGCATTTTGAGCACAAATGAATTGATACATGCTCTTACCACCACCTGATGAATGGGATGAAAGCAGAAAAGGGACAGACTGAGGGGGCTGCAGGCTAGAGAAGCAAGGAGCCACCTTTACTTGTCCTCGCGGGTATTTTATTGAGGCCAGCCCTTGCCATGGCACCAGTAAAACCAGCCACAAACACAGGTGAGGGCTGCAGTTTTGGGGATGTGAACTGAGTGCTCAAGAGCAGCGCAGAAGTGGCTGCAGGCAGCAACGGGCGCAAGCGTGGCGTGCTGCCGGCTCCTTGCTGCCGCCACCCGCGCTGCGCAGAGCTCTGCTTCCTTTCATGTAATCAACAAATTAGGTTCTGTAACTTACCTTACAAACAAGACGTTTTTTACCGAAGAATTAAAGCCATGAAGTAATCTGCATATAATCAGTAATTACCGTGAATCAAACCTCCTTCAGTTCAGCTGGTTATTATTTCCCTGATAATGTAATTCTATGCGCTGACAGAACTAGGAAATGCTCATTTTCACCAGAATGGCAAATAATTTCCTGCTGTGAATATAATACTGTATCAAGCAGTTTAGTGACCACATAAATCCAGCTAATTAAATTTATGGAGAATATAAGGACTTTTAAAAGAGGAGGAAAAAACCTGCCAAAGTAAAATTGCTCCAATGCGTGTTGGGCGGGGAGGATATTTTGCCAGCAGACTTCAGTTAAACACCTTACAGGTGTCACTGCCCCTGCCAGCACTGGGAGCAGGTGTGGATGGCAGCAGGGTGCCCCAGCAGGGCTTTTGTCCACCATGCATGTGGGGTGACAGCCACGTGTGGCTGCAGCCACACAAGCCCCTTCAGTTTGCCCCTGTGGCAGAGAGCACTGTGGCCAGTGCTGGGACAGGACCTCAGCCTCCTGCTCCCCAAAATGCCACCTGATTACAGGGGGGTAAAGCCAGCATTGCTGTGGCTGTGGGGACCAGGCTGGCCGTACCCCACACTTGCAGGTTCCTCTGGAGACCCTCACATCCCAGGATTTTGCAAGTTGGAGAGATGTGGCAAGTCAGCGGAAGGTTTCAAAAACTAAAGAGACGTCCAAGCCTGGCGTGAAAATCCTTGGGATTTAGGCTGGTAACTTTTCCATGTGAACTTAGAGAATTCCATCAGTCAGATCTATACAGAGTGACCTGCAGGAGCCACCTGGGAAGCCCAGGAGTATTCAGTTTCTCCCAGAGCTGGGCTTTCCCTGCAGGGGGGACAAGGGATGAGCTGCTGCTTTCTCCCTCTGATTCATCTGAAGATGAATCATCAGCACCAAAACTTCTCCTGACAGGCACTGGGGCACAGTGGTCATGCAGAGAACACAGTATACAGAAGCAAAGAAGTTATCCTAATGTTTTCTTCCATTTAATCACCACTGAATTACTGCCAGGAATCCTGCTGGCCAGCAAAGGATGCTGGCTCATGGGCAACGCC